>NC_139814.1:5320516-6620516 GCF_963457635.1 Microchirus variegatus
CTTAGGCAGTGACTTAACTTTTTCGTCAAAAAAGACCCCAAAAGTATCTTGGAATGTCTTGAAATTGTACACAGTCATAGTCAAGCATGCCCTGAACAAGAATCCGTTGAATATATTTGCATATCTCTTGAAGAATATTTTTAATGAATTTTTGAAAATCCAGAAAGCGATCCATGCACTTGGACATTCCAAGTATGTTGGAATGTCTTGAAATTGTACTCGGTCATAGTCAACGACGCCCTGAACAAGAATCCATTGAAAATATTTGCATATCTCTTAAGGAATATTTTGAATGAATTTTTGAAAATGATGAAAGTCTGTGCACTTAGGCAGTGACTTAACTTTTTATCCAAAAAAGACCCCAAAGGTATCTTGGAATGTCTTGAAATTGTACACAGTCATAGTCAAGCATGCCCTGAACAAGAATCCGTTGAATATATTTGCATATCTCTTGAAGAATATTTTTAATGAACTTTTGAAAATCAGGAAAGCGATCCATGCACTTGGACATTCCAAGTATGTTGAAATGTCTTGAAATTGTACTCAGTCATAGTCAACGACGCCCTGAACAAGAATCCGTTGAAAATATTTGCATATCGCTTAAGGAATATTTTTATTGAATTTTTGAAAATCAGGAAAGCGATCCATGCACTTAGGCAGTGACTTAACTTTTTTGTCAAAAAAGACCCCAAAAGTATCTTGGAATGTCTTGAAATTGTACACAGTCATAGTCAAGCATGCCCTGAACAAGAATCCGTTGAATATATTTGCATATCTCTTGAAGAATATTTTTAATGAATTTTTGAAAATCCGAAAAGCGATCCATGCACTTGGACATTCCAAGTATGTTGGAATGTCTTGAAATTGTACTCAGTCATAGTCAACGACGCCTTGAACAAGAATCAATTGAAAATATTTGCATATCTCTTAAGGAATATTTTTAATGAATTTTTGAAAATGAGGAAAGTCTGTGCACTTAGGCAGTGACTTAACTTTTTATTCAAAAAAGACCCCAAAAGTATCTTGGAATGTCTTGAAATTGTACACAGTCATAGTCAAGCATGCCCTGAACAAGAATCCGTTGAATGTATTTGCATATCTCTTGAAGAATATTTTTAATAAACTTTTGAAAATCAGGAAAGCGATCCATGCACTTGGACATTCCAAGTATGTTGGAATGTTTTAGAAATTGTACTCAGTCATAGTCAACGACGCCCTGAACAAGAATCCGTTGAAAATATTTGCATATCGCTTAAGGAATATTTTTAATGAATTTTTGAAAATCAGGAAAGCGGTCCATGCACTTAGGCAGTGACTTAACTTTTTTGTCAAAAAAGACCCCAAAAGTATCTTGGAATGTCTTGAAATTGTACTCGGTCATAGTCAAGCATGCCCTGAACAAGAATCCGTTGAATATATTTGCATATCTCTTGAAGAATATTTTTAATGAATTTTTGAAAATCCAGAAAGCGATCCATGCACTTGGACATTCCAAGTATGTTGGAATGTCTTGAAATTGTACTCGGTCATAGTCAACGACGCCCTGAACAAGAATCCATTGAAAATATTTGCATATCTCTTAAGGAATATTTTGAATGAATTTTTGAAAATGATGAAAGTCTGTGCACTTAGGCAGTGACTTAACTTTTTATCCAAAAAAGACCCCAAAGGTATCTTGGAATGTCTTGAAATTGTACACAGTCATAGTCAAGCATGCCCTGAACAAGAATCCGTTGAATATATTTGCATATCTCTTGAAGAATATTTTTAATGAACTTTTGAAAATCAGGAAAGCGATCCATGCACTTGGACATTCCAAGTATGTTGGAATGTCTTGAAATTGTACTCAGTCATAGTCAACGACGCCCTGAACAAGAATCCGTTGAAAATATTTGCATATCGCTTAAGGAATATTTTTATTGAATTTTTGAAAATCAGGAAAGCGATCCATGCACTTAGGCAGTGACTTAACTTTTTATTCAAAAAAGACCCCAAAAGTATCTTGGAATGTCTTGAAATTGTACACAGTCATAGTCAAGCATGCCCTGAACAAGAATCCGTTGAATATATTTGCATATCTCTTGAAGAATATTTTTAATGAACTTTTGAAAATCAGGAAAGCGATCCATGCACTTGGACATTCCAAGTATGTTGGAATGTCTTGAAATTGTACTCAGTCATAGTCAACGACGCCCTGAACAAGAATCAATTGAAAATATTTGCATATCTCTTAAGGAATATTTTTAATGAATTTTTGAAAATGAGGAAAGTCTGTGCACTTAGGCAGTGACTTAACTTTTTATTCAAAAAAGACCCCAAAAGTATCTTGGAATGTCTTGAAATTGTACACAGTCATAGTCAAGCATGCCCTGAACAAGAATCCGTTGAATATATTTGCATATCTCTTGAAGAATATTTTTAATAAACTTTTGAAAATCAGGAAAGCGATCCATGCACTTGGACATTCCAAGTATGTTGGAATGTTTTAGAAATTGTACTCAGTCATAGTCAACGACGCCCTGAACAAGAATCCGTTGAAAATATTTGCATATCGCTTAAGGAATATTTTTAATGAATTTTTGAAAATCAGGAAAGCGGTCCATGCACTTAGGCAGTGACTTAACTTTTTTGTCAAAAAAGACCCCAAAAGTATCTTGGAATGTCTTGAAATTGTACTCGGTCATAGTCAACGACGCCCTGAACAAGAATCCGTTGAAAATATTTGCATATCGCTTAAGGAATATTTTTAATGAATTTTTGAAAATCAGGAAAGCGGTCCATGCACTTAGGCAGTGACTTAACTTTTTTGTCAAAAAAGACCCCAAAAGTATCTTGGAATGTCTTGAAATTGTACTCGGTCATAGTCAACGACGCCCTGAACAAGAATCCGTTGAAAATATTTGCATATCGCTTAAGGAATATTTTTAATGAATTTTTGAAAATCAGGAAAGCGATCCATGCACTTAGGCAGTGACTTAACTTTTTTGTCAAAAAAGACCCCAAAAGTATCTTGGAATGTCTTAAAATTGTACACAGTCATAGTCAAGCATGCCCTGAACAAGAAACCGTTGAATATATTTGCATATCTCTTGAAGAATATTTTTAATTAATTTTTGAAAATCAGGAAAGCGGTCCATGCACTTAGGCAGTGACTTAACTTTTTTGTCAAAAAAGACCCCAAAAGTATGTTGGAATGTTTTGAAATTGTACTCAGTCATAGTCAACGACGCCCTGAACAAGAATCAATTGAAAATATTCGCATATCTCTTAAGGAATATTTTTAATGAATTTTTGAAAATCAGGAAAGCAATCCATGCACTTAGGCAGTGACTTAACTTTTTTGTCAAAAAAGACCCCAAAAGTATCTTGGAATGTCTTGAAATTGTACACAGTCATAGTCAAGCATGCCCTGAACAAGAATCCGTTGAATATATTTGCATATCTCTTGAAGAATATTTTTAATGAACTTTTGAAAATCAGGAAAGCGATCCATGTACTTGGACATTCAAAGTATGTTGGAATGTCTTGAAATTGTACTCGGTCATAGTCAACGACGCCCTGAACAAGAATCCGTTGAAAATATTTGCATATCGCTTAAGGAATATTTTTAATGAATTTTTGAAAATCAGGAAAGTGATCCATGCACTTAGGCAGTGACTTAACTTTTTCGTCAAAAAAGACCCCAAAAGTATCTTGGAATGTCTTGAAATTGTACACAGTCATAGTCAAGCATTCCCTGAACAAGAATCCGTTGAATATATTTGCATATCTCTTGAAGAATATTTTTAATGAACTTTTGAAAATCAGGAAAGCGATCCATGCACTTGGACATTCCAAGTATGTTGGAATGTCTTGAAATTGTACTCAGTCATAGTCAACGACGCCCTGAACAAGAATCCCTTGAAAATATTTGCATATCGTTTAAGGAATATTTTTAAAGAATTTCTGAAAATCAGGAAAGCGATCCATGCACTTAGGCAGTGACTTAACTTTTTCGTCAAAAAAGACCCCAAAAGTATCTTGGAATGTCTTGAAATTGTACACAGTCATAGTCAAGAATGCCCTGAACAAGAATCCGTTGAATATATTTGCATATCTCTTGAAGAATATTTTTAATGAATTTTTGAAAATCCGGAAAGCGATCCATGCACTTGGACATTCCAAGTATGTTGGAATGTCTTGAAATTGTACTCGGTCATAGTCAACGACGCCCTGAACAAGAATCCATTGAAAATATTTGCATATCTCTTAAGGAATATTTTTAATGAATTTTTGAAAATGATGAAAGTCTGTGCACTTAGGCAGTGACTTAACTTTTTATTCAAAAAAGACCCCAAAGGTATCTTGGAATGTCTTGAAATTGTACACAGTCATAGTCAAGCATGCCCTGAACAAGAATCCGTTGAATATATTTGCATATCTCTTGAAGAATATTTTTAATGAACTTTTGAAAATCAGGAAAGCGATCCATGCACTTGGACATTCCAAGTATGTTGGAATGTCTTGAAATTGTACTCAGTCATAGTCAACGACGCCCTGAACAAGAATCCGTTGAAAATATTTGCATATCTCTTAAGGAATATTTATAATGAATTTTTGAAAATCAGGAAAGCGATCCATGCACTTAGGCAGTGACTTAACTTTTTTGTCAAAAAAGACCCCAAAAGTATCTTGGAATGTCTTGAAATTGTACACAGTCATAGTCAAGCATGCCCTGAACAAGAATCCGTTGAATATATTTGCATATCTCTTGAAGAATATTTTTAATGAATTTTTGAAAATCCGAAAAGCGATCCATGCACTTGGACATTCCAAGTATGTTGGAATGTCTTGACATTGTACTCAGTCATAGTCAACGACGCCCTGAACAAGAATCAATTGAAAATATTTGCATATCTCTTAAG
This sequence comes from Microchirus variegatus, assembly GCF_963457635.1. NCBI lineage: Eukaryota > Metazoa > Chordata > Actinopteri > Pleuronectiformes > Soleidae > Microchirus > Microchirus variegatus. Next base: position 5,325,421 of record NC_139814.1, read on the forward strand.
GAATATTTTTAATGAATTTTTGAAAATGAGGAAAGTCTGTGCACTTAGGCAGTGACTTAACTTTTTATTCAAAAAAGACCCCAAAAGTATCTTGGAATGTCTTGAAATTGTACACAGTCATAGTCAAGCATGCCCTGAACAAGAATCCGTTGAATATATTTGCATATCTCTTGAAGAATATTTTTAATGAACTTTTGAAAATCAGGAAAGCGATCCATGCACTTGGACATTCCAAGTATGTTGGAATGTCTTGAAATTGTACTCAGTCATAGTCAACGACGCCCTGAACAAGAATCTGTTGAAAATATTTGCATATCGTTTAAGGAATATTTTTAAAGAATTTCTGAAAATCAGGAAAGCGATCCATGCACTTAGGCAGTGACTTAACTTTTTCGTCAAAAAAGACCCCAAAAGTATCTTGGAATGTCTTGAAATTGTACACAGTCATAGTCAAGAATGCCCTGAACAAGAATCCGTTGAATATATTTGCATATCTCTTGAAGAATATTTTTAATGAATTTTTGAAAATCCGGAAAGCGATCCATGCACTTGGACATTCCAAGTATGTTGGAATGTCTTGAAATTGTTCTCGGTCATAGTCAACGACGCCCTGAACAAGAATCCATTGAAAATATTTGCATATCTCTTAAGGAATATTTTTAATGAATTTTTGAAAATGATGAAAGTCTGTGCACTTAGGCAGTGACTTAACTTTTTATTCAAAAAAGACCCCAAAGGTATCTTGGAATGTCTTGAAATTGTACACAGTCATAGTCAAGCATTCCCTGAACAAGAATCCGTTGAATATATTTGCATATCTCTTGAAGAATATTTTTAATGAACTTTTGAAAATCAGGAAAGCGATCCATGCACTTGGACATTCCAAGTATGTTGGAATGTCTTGAAATTGTACTCAGTCATAGTCAACGACGCCCTGAACAAGAATCCGTTGAAAATATTTGCATATCGTTTAAGGAATATTTTTAAAGAATTTCTGAAAATCAGGAAAGCGATCCATGCACTTAGGCAGTGACTTAACTTTTTCGTCAAAAAAGACCCCAAAAGTATCTTGGAATGTCTTGAAATTGTACACAGTCATAGTCAAGAATGCCCTGAACAAGAATCCGTTGAATATATTTGCATATCTCTTGAAGAATATTTTTAATGAATTTTTGAAAATCCGGAAAGCGATCCATGCACTTGGACATTCCAAGTATGTTGGAATGTCTTGAAATTGTACTCGGTCATAGTCAACGACGCCCTGAACAAGAATCCATTGAAAATATTTGCATATCTCTTAAGGAATATTTTTAATGAATTTTTGAAAATGATGAAAGTCTGTGCACTTAGGCAGTGACTTAACTTTTTATTCAAAAAAGACCCCAAAGGTATCTTGGAATGTCTTGAAATTGTACACAGTCATAGTCAAGCATGCCCTGAACAAGAATCCGTTGAATATATTTGCATATCTCTTGAAGAATATTTTTAATGAACTTTTGAAAATCAGGAAAGCGATCCATGCACTTGGACATTCCAAGTATGTTGGAATGTCTTGAAATTGTACTCAGTCATAGTCAACGACGCCCTGAACAAGAATCCGTTGAAAATATTTGCATATCTCTTAAGGAATATTTATAATGAATTTTTGAAAATCAGGAAAGCGATCCATGCACTTAGGCAGTGACTTAACTTTTTTGTCAAAAAAGACCCCAAAAGTATCTTGGAATGTCTTGAAATTGTACACAGTCATAGTCAAGCATGCCCTGAACAAGAATCCGTTGAATATATTTGCATATCTCTTGAAGAATATTTTTAATGAATTTTTGAAAATCCGAAAAGCGATCCATGCACTTGGACATTCCAAGTATGTTGGAATGTCTTGACATTGTACTCAGTCATAGTCAACGACGCCCTGAACAAGAATCAATTGAAAATATTTGCATATCTCTTAAGGAATATTTTTAATGAATTTTTGAAAATGAGGAAAGTCTGTGCACTTAGGCAGTGACTTAACTTTTTATTCAAAAAAGACCCCAAAAGTATCTTGGAATGTCTTGAAATTGTACACAGTCATAGTCAAGCATGCCCTGAACAAGAATCCGTTGAATATATTTGCATATCTCTTGAAGAATATTTTTAATGAACTTTTGAAAATCAGGAAAGCGATCCATGCACTTGGACATTCCAAGTATGTTGGAATGTCTTGAAATTGTACTCAGTCATAGTCAACGACGCCCTCAACAAGAATCCGTTGAAAATATTTGCATATCTCTTAAGGAATATTTATAATGAATTTTTGAAAATCAGGAAAGCGATCCATGCACTTAGGCAGTGACTTAACTTTTTTGTCAAAAAAGACCCCAAAAGTATCTTGGAATGTCTTGAAATTGTACACAGTCATAGTCAAGCATGCCCTGAACAAGAATCCGTTGAATATATTTGCATATCTCTTGAAGAATATTTTTAATGAATTTTTGAAAATCCGAAAAGCGATCCATGCACTTGGACATTCCAAGTATGTTGGAATGTCTTGACATTGTACTCAGTCATAGTCAACGACGCCCTGAACAAGAATCAATTGAAAATATTTGCATATCTCTTAAGGAATATTTTTAATGAATTTTTGAAAATGAGGAAAGTCTGTGCACTTAGGCAGTGACTTAACTTTTTATTCAAAAAAGACCCCAAAAGTATCTTGGAATGTCTTGAAATTGTACACAGTCATAGTCAAGCATGCCCTGAACAAGAATCCGTTGAATATATTTGCATATCTCTTGAAGAATATTTTTAATGAACTTTTGAAAATCAGGAAAGCGATCCATGCACTTGGACATTCCAAGTATGTTGGAATGTCTTGAAATTGTACTCAGTCATAGTCAACGACGCCCTGAACAAGAATCCGTTGAAAATATTTGCATATCGTTTAAGGAATATTTTTAAAGAATTTCTGAAAATCAGGAAAGCGATCCATGCACTTAGGCAGTGACTTAACTTTTTCGTCAAAAAAGACCCCAAAAGTATCTTGGAATGTCTTGAAATTGTACACAGTCATAGTCAAGAATGCCCTGAACAAGAATCCGTTGAATATATTTGCATATCTCTTGAAGAATATTTTTAATGAATTTTTGAAAATCCGGAAAGCGATCCATGCACTTGGACATTCCAAGTATGTTGGAATGTCTTGAAATTGTACTCGGTCATAGTCAACGACGCCCTGAACAAGAATCCGTTGAAAATATTTGCATATCTCTTAAGGAATATTTTTAATGAATTTTTGAAAATGATGAAAGTCTGTGCACTGAGGCAGTGACTTAACTTTTTATTCAAAAAAGACCCCAAAGGTATCTTGGAATGTCTTGAAATTGTACACAGTCATAGTCAAGCATGCCCTGAACAAGAATCCGTTGAATATATTTGCATATCTCTTGAAGAATATTTTTAATGAACTTTTGAAAATCAGGAAAGCGATCCATGCACTTGGACATTCCAAGTATGTTGGAATGTCTTGAAATTGTACTCAGTCATAGTCAACGACGCCCTGAACAAGAATCCGTTGAAAATATTTGCATATCGCTTAAGGAATATTTTTAATGAATTTTTGAAAATCAGGAAAGCGATCCATGCACTTAGGCAGTGACTTAACTTTTTATTCAAAAAAGACCCCAAAAGTATCTTGGAATGTCTTGAAATTGTACACAGTCATAGTCAAGCATGCCCTGAACAAGAATCCGTTGAATATATTTGCATATCTCTTGAAGAATATTTTTAATGAATTTTTGAAAATCCGAAAAGCGATCCATGCACTTGGACATTCCAAGTATGTTGGAATGTCTTGAAATTGTACTCGGTCATAGTCAACGACGCCCTGAACAAGAATCCATTGAAAATATTTGCATATCTCTTAAGGAATATTTTTAATGAATTTTTGAAAATGATGAAAGTCTGTGCACTTAGGCAGTGACTTAACTTTTTATTCAAAAAAGACCCCAAAGGTATCTTGGAATGTCTTGAAATTGTACACAGTCATAGTCAAGCATGCCCTGAACAAGAATCCGTTGAATATATTTGCATATCTCTTGAAGAATATTTTTAATGAACTTTTGAAAATCAGGAAAGCGATCCATGCACTTGGACATTCCAAGTATGTTGGAATGTTTTGAAATTGTACTCAGTCATAGTCAACGACGCCCTGAACAAGAATCCGTTGAAAATATTTGCATATCGCTTAAGGAATATTTTTAATGAATTTTTGAAAATCAGGAAAGCGATTCATGCACTTAGGCAGTGACTTAACTTTTTATTCAAAAAAGACCCCAAAAGTATCTTGGAATGTCTTGAAATTGTACACAGTCATAGTCAAGCATGCCCTGAACAAGAATCCGTTGAATATATTTGCATATCTCTTGAAGAATATTTTTAATGAATTTTTGAAAATCCGAAAAGCGATCCATGCACTTGGACATTCCAAGTATGTTGGAATGTCTTGAAATTGTACTCAGTCATAGTCAACGACGCCCTGAACAAGAATCAATTGAAAATATTTGCATATCTCTTAAGGAATATTTTAAATGAATTTTTGAAAATGAGGAAAGTCTGTGCACTTCGGCAGTGACTTAACTTTTTATTCAAAAAAGACCCCAAAAGTATCTTGGAATGTCTTGAAATTGTACACAGTCATAGTCAAGCATGCCCTGAACAAGAATCCGTTGAATATATTTGCATATCTCTTGAAGAATATTTTTAATGAACTTTTGAAAATCAGGAAAGCGATCCATGCACTTGGACATTCCAAGTATGTTGGAATGTCTTGAAATTGTACTCAGTCATAGTCAACGACGCCCTGAACAAGAATCCGTTGAAAATATTTGCATATCGCTTAAGGAATATTTTTAATGAATTTTTGAAAATCAGGAAAGCGATCCATGCACTTAGGCAGTGACTTAACTTTTTCGTCAAAAAAGACCCCAAAAGTATCTTGGAATGTCTTGAAATTGTACACAGTCATAGTCAAGCATGCCCTGAACAAGAATCCGTTGAATATATTTGCATATCTCTTGAAGAATATTTTTAATGAATTTTTGAAAATCCGGAAAGCGATCCATGCACTTGGACATTCCAAGTATGTTGGAATGTCTTGAAATTGTACTCGGTCATAGTCAACGACGCCCTGAACAAGAATCCATTGAAAATATTTGCATATCTCTTAAGGAATATTTTTAATGAATTTTTGAAAATCCGAAAAGCGATCCATGCACTTGGACATTCCAAGTATGTTGGAATGTCTTGAAATTGTACTCAGTCATAGTCAACGACGCCCTGAACAAGAATCAATTGAAAATATTTGCATATCTCTTAAGGAATATTTTAAATGAATTTTTGAAAATGAGGAAAGTCTGTGCACTTCGGCAGTGACTTAACTTTTTATTCAAAAAAGACCCCAAAAGTATCTTGGAATGTCTTGAAATTGTACACAGTCATAGTCAAGCATGCCCTGAACAAGAATCCGTTGAATATATTTGCATATCTCTTGAAGAATATTTTTAATGAACTTTTGAAAATCAGGAAAGCGATCCATGCACTTGGACATTCCAAGTATGTTGGAATGTCTTGAAATTGTACTCAGTCATAGTCAACGACGCCCTGAACAAGAATCCGTTGAAAATATTTGCATATCGCTTAAGGAATATTTTTAATGAATTTTTGAAAATCAGGAAAGCGATCCATGCACTTAGGCAGTGACTTAACTTTTTCGTCAAAAAAGACCCCAAAAGTATCTTGGAATGTCTTGAAATTGTACACAGTCATAGTCAAGCATGCCCTGAACAAGAATCCGTTGAATATATTTGCATATCTCTTGAAGAATATTTTTAATGAATTTTTGAAAATCCGGAAAGCGATCCATGCACTTGGACATTCCAAGTATGTTGGAATGTCTTGAAATTGTACTCGGTCATAGTCAACGACGCCCTGAACAAGAATCCATTGAAAATATTTGCATATCTCTTAAGGAATATTTTTAATGAATTTTTGAAAATCCGAAAAGCGATCCATGCACTTGGACATTCCAAGTATGTTGGAATGTCTTGAAATTGTACTCAGTCATAGTCAACGACGCCCTGAACAAGAATCAATTGAAAATATTTGCATATCTCTTAAGGAATATTTTAAATGAATTTTTGAAAATGAGGAAAGTCTGTGCACTTCGGCAGTGACTTAACTTTTTATTCAAAAAAGACCCCAAAAGTATCTTGGAATGTCTTGAAATTGTACACAGTCATAGTCAAGCATGCCCTGAACAAGAATCCGTTGAATATATTTGCATATCTCTTGAAGAATATTTTTAATGAACTTTTGAAAATCAGGAAAGCGATCCATGCACTTGGACATTCCAAGTATGTTGGAATGTCTTGAAATTGTACTCGGTCATAGTCAACGACGCCCTGAACAAGAATCCATTGAAAATATTTGCATATCTCTTAAGGAATATTTTTAATGAATTTTTGAAAATGATGAAAGTCTGTGCACTTAGGCAGTGACTTAACTTTTTATTCAAAAAAGACCCCAAAGGTATCTTGGAATGTCTTGAAATTGTACACAGTCATAGTCAAGCATGCCCTGAACAAGAATCCGTTGAATATATTTGCATATCTCTTGAAGAATATTTTTAATGAACTTTTGAAAATCAGGAAAGCGATCCATGCACTTGGACATTCCAAGTATGTTGGAATGTCTTGAAATTGTACTCAGTCATAGTCAACGACGCCCTGAACAAGAATCCGTTGAAAATATTTGCATATCACTTAAGGAATATTTTTAATGAATTTTTGAAAATCAGGAAAGCAATCCATGCACTTAGGCAGTGACTTAACTTTTTTGTCAAAAAAGACCCCAAAAGTATCTTGGAATGTCTTGAAATTGTACACAGTCATAGTCAAGCATGCCCTGAACAAGAATCCGTTGAATATATTTGCATATCTCTTGAAGAATATTTTTAATGAATTTTTGAAAATCCGAAAAGCGATCCATGCACTTGGACATTCCAAGTATGTTGGAATGTCTTGAAATTGTACTCAGTCATAGTCAACGACGCCCTGAACAAGAATCAATTGAAAATATTTGCATATCTCTTAAGGAATATTTTTAATGAATTTTTGAAAATGAGGAAAGTCTGTGCACTTAGGCAGTGACTTAACTTTTTATTCAAAAAAGACCCCAAAAGTATCTTGGAATGTCTTGAAATTGTACACAGTCATAGTCAACGACGCCCTGAACAAGAATCCGTTGAAAATATTTGCATATCGCTTAAGGAATATTTTTAATGAATTTTTGAAAATCAGGAAAGCGATCCATGCACTTAGGCAGTGACTTAACTTTTTTGTCAAAAAAGACCCCAAAAGTATCTTGGAATGTCTTGAAATTGTACACAGTCATAGTCAAGCATGCCCTGAACAAGAACCTGTTGAATATATTTGCATATCTCTTGAAGAATATTTTTAATGAATTTTTGAAAATCCGGAAAGCTATCCATGCACTTGGACATTCCAAGTAAGTTGGAATGTCTTGAAATTGTACTCAGTCATAGTCAACGACGCCCTGAACAAGAATCTATTGAAAATATTTGCATATCTCTTAAGGAATATTTTTAATGAATTTTTGAAAATGAGGAATTTCTGTGCACTTAGGCAGTGACTTAACTTTTTATTCAAAAAAGACCCCAAAGGTATCTTGGAATGTCTTGAAATTGTACACAGTCGTAGTCAAGCATGCCCTGAACAAGAATCTGTTGAATATATTTGCATATGTCTTGAAGAATATTTTTAATGAACTTTTGAAAATCAGGAAAGCGATCCATGCACTTGGACATTCCAAGTATGTTGGAATGTCTTGAAATTGTACTCAGTCATAGTCAACGACGCCCTGAACAAGAATCCGTTGAAAATATTTGCATATCGTTTAAGGAATATTTTTAAAGAATTTCTGAAAATCAGGAAAGCGATCCATGCACTTAGGCAGTGACTTAACTTTTTCGTCAAAAAAGACCCCAAAAGTATCTTGGAATGTCTTGAAATTGTACACAGTCATAGTCAAGAATGCCCTGAACAAGAATCCGTTGAATATATTTGCATATCTCTTGAAGAATATTTTTAATGAATTTTTGAAAATCCGGAAAGCGATCCATGCACTTGGACATTCCAAGTATGTTGGAATGTCTTTAAATTGTACTCGGTCATAGTCAACGACGCCCTGAACAAGAATCCATAGAAAATATTTGCATATCTCTTAAGGAATATTTTTAATGAATTTTTGAAAATGATGAAAGTCTGTGCACTTAGGCAGTGACTTAACTTTTTATTCAAAAAAGACCCCAAAGGTATCTTGGAATGTCTTGAAATTGTACACAGTCATAGTCAAGCATGCCCTGAACAAGAATCCGTTGAATATATTTGCATATCTCTTGAAGAATCTTTTTAATGAACTTTTGAAAATCAGGAAAGCGATCCATGCACTTGGACATTCCAAGTATGTTGGAATGTCTTGAAATTGTACTCAGTCATAGTCAACGACGCCCTGAACAAGAATCCGTTGAAAATATTTGCATATCGCTTAAGGAATATTTTTAATGAATTTTTGAAAATCAGGAAAGCGATCCATGCACTTAGGCAGTGACTTAACTTTTTTGTCAAAAAAGACCCCAAAAGTATCTTGGAATGTCTTGAAATTGTACACAGTCATAGTCAAGCATGCCCTGAACAAGAATCCGTTGAATATATTTGCATATCTCTTGAAGAATATTTTTAATGAATTTTTGAAAATCCGAAAAGCGATCCATGCACTTGGACATTCCAAGTATGTTGGAATGTCTTGAAATTGTACTCAGTCATAGTCAACGACGCCCTGAACAAGAATCAATTGAAAATATTTGCATATCTCTTAAGGAATATTTTTAATGAATTTTTGAAAATGAGGAAAGTCTGTGCACTTAGGCAGTGACTTAACGTTTTATTCAAAAAGGACCCCAAAAGTATCTTGGAATGTCTTGAAATTGTACACAGTCATAGTCAAGCATGCCCTGAACAAGAATCCGTTGAATATATTTGCATATCTCTTGAAGAATATTTTTAATGAACTTTTGAAAATCAGGAAAGCGATCCATGCACTTGGACATTCCAAGTATGTTGGAATGTCTTGAAATTGTACTCAGTCATAGTCAACGACGCCCTGAACAAGAATCCGTTGAAAATATTTGCATATCGTTTAAGGAATATTTTTAAAGAATTTCTGAAAATCAGGAAAGCGATCCATGCACTTAGGCAGTGACTTAACTTTTTCGTCAAAAAAGACCCCAAAAGTATCTTGGAATGTCTTGAAATTGTACACAGTCATAGTCAAGCATGCCCTGAACAAGAATCCGTTGAATATATTTGCATATCTCTTGAAGAATATTTTTAATGAATTTTTGAAAAATCCGAAAAGCGATCCATGCACTTGGACATTCCAAGTATGTTGGAATGTCTTGAAATTGTACTCAGTCATAGTCAACGACGCCCTGAACAAGAATCCGTTGAATATATTTGCATATCTCTTGAAGAATATTTTTAATGAATTTTTGAAAATCCGAAAAGCGATCCATGCACTTGGACATTCCAAGTATGTTGGAATGTCTTGAAATTGTACTCAGTCATAGTCAACGACGCCCTGAACAAGAATCAATTGAAAATATTTGCATATCTCTTAAGGAATATTTTTAATGAATTTTTGAAAATGAGGAAAGTCTGTGCACTTAGGCAGTGACTTAACTTTTTATTCAAAAAAGACCCCAAAAGTATCTTGGAATGTCTTGAAATTGTACACAGTCATAGTCAAGCATGCCCTGAACAAGAATCCGTTGAATATATTTGCATATCTCTTGAAGAATATTTTTAATGAACTTTTGAAAATCAGGAAAGCGATCCATGCACTTGGACATTCCAAGTATGTTGGAATGTCTTGAAATTGTACTCAGTCATAGTCAATGACGCCCTGAACAAGAATCCGTTGAAAATATTTGCATATCGTTTAAGGAATATTTTTAAAGAATTTCTGAAAATCAGGAAAGCGATCCATGCACTTAGGCAGTGACTTAACTTTTTCGTCAAAAAAGACCCCAAAAGTATCTTGGAATGTCTTGAAATTGTACACAGTCATAGTCAAGCATGCCCTGAACAAGAATCCGTTGAATATATTTGCATATCTCTTGAAGAATATTTTAAATGAATTTTTGAAAATCCGAAAAGCGATCCATGCACTTGGACATTCCAAGTATGTTGGAATGTCTTGAAATTGTACTCAGTCATAGTCAACGACGCCCTGAACAAGAATCCGTTGAATATATTTGCATATCTCTTGAAGAATATTTTTAATGAATTTTTGAAAATCCGAAAAGCGATCCATGCACTTGGACATTCCAAGTATGTTGGAATGTCTTGAAATTGTACTCAGTCATAGTCAACGACGCCCTGAACAAGAATCAATTGAAAATATTTGCATATCTCTTAAGGAATATTTTTAATGAATTTTTGAAAATGAGGAAAGTCTGTGCACTTCGGCAGTGACTTAACTTTTTATTCAAAAAAGACCCCAAAAGTATCTTGGAATGTCTTGAAATTGTACACAGTCATAGTCAAGCATGCCCTGAACAAGAATCCGTTGAATATATTTGCATATCTCTTGAAGAATATTTTTAATGAACTTTTGAAAATCAGGAAAGCGATCCATGCACTTGGACATTCCAAGTATGTTGGAATGTCTTGAAATTGTACTCAGTCATAGTCAACGACGCCCTGAACAAGAATCCGTTGAAAATATTTGCATATCGTTTAAGGAATATTTTTAAAGAATTTCTGAAAATCAGGAAAGCGATCCATGCACTTAGGCAGTGACTTAACTTTTTTGTCAAAAAAGACCCCAAAAGTATCTTGGAATGTCTTGAAATTGTACACAGTCATAGTCAAGCATGCCCTGAACAAGAATCCGTTGAATATATTTGCATATCTCTTGAAGAATATTTTTAATGAACTTTTGAAAATCAGGAAAGCGATCCATGCACTTGGACATTCCAAGTATCTTGGAATGTCTTGAAATTGTACTCAGTCATAGTCAACGACGCCCTGAACAAGAATCCGTTGAAAATATTTGCATATCGCTTAAGGAATATTTTTAATGAATTTTTGAAAATCAGGAAAGCGATCCATGTACTTAGGCAGTGACTTAACTTTTTCGTCAAAAAAGACCCCAAAAGTATCTTGGAATGTCTTGAAATTGTACACAGTCATAGTCAAGCATGCCCTGAACAAGAATCCGTTGAATATATTTGCATATCTCTTGAAGAATATTTTTAATGAATTTTTGAAAATCCGAAAAGTGATCCATGCACTTGGACATTCCAAGTATGTTGGAATGTCTTGAAATTGTACTCAGTCATAGTCAACGACGATCTGAACAAGAATCAATTGAAAACATTTGCATATCTCTTAAGGAATATTTTTAATGAATTTTTGAAAAAGAGGAAAGTCTGTGCACTTAGGCAGTGACTTAACTTTTTATTCAAAAAAGACCCCAAAAGTATCTTGGAATGTCTTGAAATTGTACACAGTCATAGTCAAGCATGCCCTGAACAAGAATCCGTTGAATATATTTGCATATCTCTTGAAGAATATTTTTAATGAACTTTTGAAAATCAGGAAAGCGATCCATGCACTTGGACATTCCAAGTATGTTGGAATGTCTTGAAATTGTACTCAGTCATAGTCAACGACGCCCTGAACAAGAATCCGTTGAAAATATTTGCATATCGCTTAAGGAATATTTTTAATGAATTTTTGAAAATCAGGAAAGCGATCCATGCACTTAGGCAGTGACTTAACTTTTTTGTCAAAAAAGACCCCAAAAGTATCTTGGAATGTCTTGAAATTGTACACAGTCATAGTCAAGCATGCTCTGAACAAGAATCCGTTGAATATATTTGCATATCTCTTGAAGAATATTTTTAATGAATTTTTGAAAATGATTAAAGTCTGTGCACTTAGGCAGTGACTTAACTTTTTATTCAAAAAAGACCCCAAAGGTATCTTGGAATGTCTTGAAATTGTACACAGTCATAGTCAAGCATGCCCTGAACAAGAATCCGTTGAATATATTTGCATATCTCTTGAAGAATATTTTTAATGAACTTTTGAAAATCAGGAAAGCGATCCATGCACTTGGACATTCCAAGTATGTTGGAATGTCTTGAAATTGTACTCAGTCATAGTCAACGACGCCCTGAACAAGAATCCGTTGAAAATATTTGCATATCGCTTAAGGAATATTTTTAATGAATTTCTGAAAATGAGGAAAGCGATCCATGCACTTAGGCAGTGACTTAACTTTTTTGTCAAAAAAGACCCCAAAAGTATCTTGGAATGTCTTGAAATTGTACACAGTCATAGTCAAGCATGCCCTGAACAAGAATCCGTTGAATATATTTGCATATCTCTTGAAGAATATTTTTAATGAATTTTTGAAAATCCGAAAAGCGATCCATGCACTTGGACATTCCAAGTATGTTGGAATGTCTTGAAATTGTACTCAGTCATAGTCAACGACGCCCTGAACAAGAATCAATTGAAAATATTTGCATATCTCTTAAGGAATATTTTTAATGAATTTTTGAAAATGAGGAAAGTCTGTGCACTTAGGCAGTGACTTAACTTTTTATTCAAAAAAGACCCCAAAAGTATCCTGGAATGTCTTGAAATTGTACACAGTCATAGTCAAGCATGCCCTGAACAAGAATCCGTTGAATATATTTGCATATCTCTTGAAGAATATTTTTAATGAATTTTTGAAAATCCGGAAAGCGATCCATGCACTTGGACATTCCAAGTATGTTGGAATGTCTTGAAATTGTACTCGGTCATAGTCAACGACGCCCTGAACAAGAATCCATTGAAAATATTTGCATATCTCTTAAGGAATATTTTTAATGAATTTTTGAAAATGATGAAAGTCTGTGCACTTAGGCAGTGACTTAACTTTTTATCCAAAAAAGACCCCAAAGGTATCTTGGAATGTCTTGAAATTGTACACAGTCATAGTCAAGCATGCCCTGAACAAGAATCCGTTGAATATATTTGCATATCTCTTGAAGAATATTTTTAATGAACTTTTGAAAATCAGTAAAGCGATTCATGCACTTGGACATTCCAAGTATGTTGGAATGTCTTGAAATTGTACTCAGTCATAGTCAACGACGCCCTGAACAAGAATCCGTTGAAAATATTTGCATATCTCTTAAGGAATATTTTTAATGAATTTTTGAAAAAGAGGAAAGTCTGTGCACTTCGGCAGTGACTTAACTTTTTATTCAAAAAAGACCCCAAAAGTATCTTGGAATGTCTTGAAATTGTACACAGTCATAGTCAAGCATGCCCTGAACAAGAATCCGTTGAATATATTTGCATATCTCTTGAAGAATATTTTTAATGAACTTTTGAAAATCATGAAAGCGATCCATGCACTTGGACATTCCAAGTATGTTGGAATGTCTTGAAATTGTACTCAGTCATAGTCAACGACGCCCTGAACAAGAATCCGTTGAAAATATTTGCATATCGTTTAAGGAATATTTTTAAAGAATTTCTGAAAATCAGGAAAGCGATCCATGCACTTAGGCAGTGACTTAACTTTTTTGTCAAAAAAGACCCCAAAAGTATCTTGGAATGTCTTGAAATTGTACACAGTCATAGTCAAGCATGCCCTGAACAAGAATCCGTTGAATATATTTGCATATCTCTTGAAGAATATTTTTAATGAACTTTTGAAAATCAGGAAAGCGATCCATGCACTTGGACATTCCAAGTATGTTGGAATGTCTTGAAATTGTACTCAGTCATAGTCAACGACGCCCTGAACAAGAATCCGTTGAAAATATTTGCATATCGCTTAAGGAATATTTTTAATGAATTTCTGAAAATGAGGAAAGCGATCCATGCACTTAGGCAGTGACTTAACTTTTTTGTCAAAAAAGACCCCAAAAGTATCTTGGAATGTCTTGAAATTGTACACAGTCATAGTCAAGCATGCCCTGAACAAGAATCCGTTGAATATATTTGCATATCTCTTGAAGAATATTTTTAATGAATTTTTGAAAATCCGAAAAGCGATCCATGCACTTGGACATTCCAAGTATGTTGGAATGTCTTGAAATTGTACTCAGTCATAGTCAACGACGCCCTGAACAAGAATCAATTGAAAATATTTGCATATCTCTTAAGGAATATTTTTAATGAATTTTTGAAAATGAGGAAAGTCTGTGCACTTAGGCAGTGACTTAACTTTTTATTCAAAAAAGACCCCAAAAGTATCCTGGAATGTCTTGAAATTGTACACAGTCATAGTCAAGCATGCCCTGAACAAGAATCCGTTGAATATATTTGCATATCTCTTGAAGAATATTTTTAATGAATTTTTGAAAATCCGGAAAGCGATCCATGCACTTGGACATTCCAAGTATGTTGGAATGTCTTGAAATTGTACTCGGTCATAGTCAACGACGCCCTGAACAAGAATCCATTGAAAATATTTGCATATCTCTTAAGGAATATTTTTAATGAATTTTTGAAAATGATGAAAGTCTGTGCACTTAGGCAGTGACTTAACTTTTTATCCAAAAAAGACCCCAAAGGTATCTTGGAATGTCTTGAAATTGTACACAGTCATAGTCAAGCATGCCCTGAACAAGAATCCGTTGAATATATTTGCATATCTCTTGAAGAATATTTTTAATGAACTTTTGAAAATCAGGAAAGCGATTCATGCACTTGGACATTCCAAGTATGTTGGAATGTCTTGAAATTGTACTCAGTCATAGTCAACGACGCCCTGAACAAGAATCCGTTGAAAATATTTGCATATCTCTTAAGGAATATTTTTAATTAATTTTTGAAAAAGAGGAAAGTCTGTGCACTTCGGCAGTGACTTAACTTTTTATTCAAAAAAGACCCCAAAAGTATCTTGGAATGTCTTGAAATTGTACACAGTCATAGTCAAGCATGCCCTGAACAAGAATCCGTTGAATATATTTGCATATCTCTTGAAGAATATTTTTAATGAACTTTTGAAAATCAGGAAAGCGATCCATGCACTTGGACATTCCAAGTATGTTGGAATGTCTTGAAATTGTACTCAGTCATAGTCAACGACGCCCTGAACAAGAATCCGTTGAAAATATTTGCATATCGTTTAAGGAATATTTTTAAAGAATTTCTGAAAATCAGGAAAGCGATCCATGCACTTAGGCAGTGACTTAACTTTTTTGTCAAAAAAGACCCCAAAAGTATCTTGGAATGTCTTGAAATTGTACACAGTCATAGTCAAGCATGCCCTGAACAAGAATCCGTTGAATATATTTGCATATCTCTTGAAGAATATTTTTAATGAACTTTTGAAAATCAGGAAAGCGATCCATGCACTTGGACATTCCAAGTATCTTGGAATGTCTTGAAATTGTACTCAGTCATAGTCAACGACGCCCTGAACAAGAATCCGTTGAAAATATTTGCATATCGCTTAAGGAATATTTTTAATGAATTTTTGAAAATCAGGAAAGCGATCCATGTACTTAGGCAGTGACTTAACTTTTTCGTCAAAAAAGACCCCAAAAGTATCTTGGAATGTCTTGAAATTGTACACAGTCATAGTCAAGCATGCCCTGAACAAGAATCCGTTGAATATATTTGCATATCTCTTGAAGAATATTTTTAATGAATTTTTGAAAATCCGAAAAGCGATCCATGCACTTGGACATTCCAAGTATGTTGGAATGTCTTGAAATTGTACTCAGTCATAGTCAACGACGCCCTGAACAAGAATCAATTGAAAATATTTGCATATCTCTTAAGGAATATTTTTAATGAATTTTTGAAAATGAGGAAAGTCTGTGCACTTAGGCAGTGACTTAACTTTTTATTCAAAAAAGACCCCAAAAGTATCCTGGAATGTCTTGAAATTGTACACAGTCATAGTCAAGCATGCCCTGAACAAGAATCCGTTGAATATATTTGCATATCTCTTGAAGAATATTTTTAATGAACTTTTGAAAATCAGGAAAGCGATCCATGCACTTGGACATTCCAAGTATGTTGGAATGTCTTGAAATTGTACTCAGTCATAGTCAACGACGCCCTGAACAAGAATCCGTTGAAAATATTTGCATATCGTTTAAGGAATATTTTTAATGAATTTCTGAAAATCAGGAAAGCGATCCATGCACTTAGGCAGTGACTTAACTTTTTCGTCAAAAAAGACCCCAAAAGTATCTTGGAATGTCTTGAAATTGTACACAGTCATAGTCAAGCATGCCCTGAACAAGAATCCGTTGAATATATTTGCATATCTCTTGAAGAATATTTTTAATGAATTTTTGAAAATCCGGAAAGCGATCCATGCACTTGGACATTCCAAGTATGTTGGAATGTCTTGAAATTGTACTCGGTCATAGTCAACGACGCCCTGAACAAGAATCCATTGAAAATATTTGCATATCTCTTAAGGAATATTTTTAATGAATTTTTGAAAATGATGAAAGTCTGTGCACTTAGGCAGTGACTTAACTTTTTATCCAAAAAAGACCCCAAAGGTATCTTGGAATGTCTTGAAATTGTACACAGTCATAGTCAAGCATGCCCTGAACAAGAATCCGTTGAATATATTTGCATATCTCTTGAAGAATATTTTTAATGAACTTTTGAAAATCAGGAAAGCGATTCATGCACTTGGACATTCCAAGTATGTTGGAATGTCTTGAAATTGTACTCAGTCATAGTCAACGACGCCCTGAACAAGAATCCGTTGAAAATATTTGCATATCTCTTAAGGAATATTTTTAATGAATTTTTGAAAAAGAGGAAAGTCTGTGCACTTCGGCAGTGACTTAACTTTTTATTCAAAAAAGACCCCAAAAGTATCTTGGAATGTCTTGAAATTGTACACAGTCATAGTCAAGCATGCCCTGAACAAGAATCCGTTGAATATATTTGCATATCTCTTGAAGAATATTTTTAATGAACTTTTGAAAATCAGGAAAGCGATCCATGCACTTGGACATTCCAAGTATGTTGGAATGTCTTGAAATTGTACTCAGTCATAGTCAACGACGCCCTGAACAAGAATCCGTTGAAAATATTTGCATATCGTTTAAGGAATATTTTTAAAGAATTTCTGAAAATCAGGAAAGCGATCCATGCACTTAGGCAGTGACTTAACTTTTTTGTCAAAAAAGACCCCAAAAGTATCTTGGAATGTCTTGAAATTGTACACAGTCATAGTCAAGCATGCCCTGAACAAGAATCCGTTGAATATATTTGCATATCTCTTGAAGAATATTTTTAATGAACTTTTGAAAATTCAGGAAAGCGATCCATGCACTTGGACATTCCAAGTATCTTGGAATGTCTTGAAATTGTACTCAGTCATAGTCAACGACGCCCTGAACAAGAATCCGTTGAAAATATTTGCATATCGCTTAAGGAATATTTTTAATGAATTTTTGAAAATCAGGAAAGCGATCCATGTACTTAGGCAGTGACTTAACTTTTTCGTCAAAAAAGACCCCAAAAGTATCTTGGAATGTCTTGAAATTGTACACAGTCATAGTCAAGCATGCCCTGAACAAGAATCCGTTGAATATATTTGCATATCTCTTGAAGAATATTTTTAATGAATTTTTGAAAATCCGAAAAGTGATCCATGCACTTGGACATTCCAAGTATGTTGGAATGTCTTGAAATTGTACTCAGTCATAGTCAACGACGATCTGAACAAGAATCAATTGAAAACATTTGCATATCTCTTAAGGAATATTTTTAATGAATTTTTGAAAAAGAGGAAAGTCTGTGCACTTCGGCAGTGACTTAACTTTTTATTCAAAAAAGACCCCAAAAGTATCTTGGAATGTCTTGAAATTGTACACAGTCATAGTCAAGCATGCCCTGAACAAGAATCCGTTGAATATATTTGCATATCTCTTGAAGAATATTTTTAATGAACTTTTGAAAATCAGGAAAGCGATCCATGCACTTGGACATTCCAAGTATGTTGGAATGTCTTGAAATTGTACTCAGTCATAGTCAACGACGCCCTGAACAAGAATCCGTTGAAAATATTTGCATATCGTTTAAGGAATATTTTTAAAGAATTTCTGAAAATCAGGAAAGCGATCCATGCACTTAGGCAGTGACTTAACTTTTTTGTCAAAAAAGACCCCAAAAGTATCTTGGAATGTCTTGAAATTGTACACAGTCATAGTCAAGCATGCCCTGAACAAGAATCCGTTGAATATATTTGCATATCTCTTGAAGAATATTTTTAATGAACTTTTGAAAATCAGGAAAGCGATCCATGCACTTGGACATTCCAAGTATCTTGGAATGTCTTGAAATTGTACTCAGTCATAGTCAACGACGCCCTGAACAAGAATCCGTTGAAAATATTTGCATATCGCTTAAGGAATATTTTTAATGAATTTTTGAAAATCAGGAAAGCGATCCATGTACTTAGGCAGTGACTTAACTTTTTCGTCAAAAAAGACCCCAAAAGTATCTTGGAATGTCTTGAAATTGTACACAGTCATAGTCAAGCATGCCCTGAACAAGAATCCGTTGAATATATTTGCATATCTCTTGAAGAATATTTTTAATGAATTTTTGAAAATCCGAAAAGTGATCCATGCACTTGGACATTCCAAGTATGTTGGAATGTCTTGAAATTGTACTCAGTCATAGTCAACGACGATCTGAACAAGAATCAATTGAAAACATTTGCATATCTCTTAAGGAATATTTTTAATGAATTTTTGAAAATGAGGAAAGTCTGTGCACTTAGGCAGTGACTTAACTTTTTATTCAAAAAAGACCCCAAAAGTATCTTGGAATGTCTTGAAATTGTACACAGTCATAGTCAAGCATGCCCTGAACAAGAATCCGTTGAATATATTTGCATATCTCTTGAAGAATATTTTTAATGAACTTTTGAAAATCCGGAAAGCGATCCATGTACTTGGACATTCAAAGTATGTTGGAATGTCTTGAAATTGTACTCGGTCATAGTCAACGACGCCCTGAACAAGAATCCGTTGAAAATATTTGCATATCGCTTAAGGAATATTTTTAATGAATTTCTGAAAATCAGGAAAGCGATCCATGCACTTAGGCAGTGACTTAACTTTTTCGTCAAAAAAGACCCCAAAAGTATCTTGGAATGTCTTGAAATTGTACACAGTCATAGTCAAGCATGCCCTGAACAAGAATCCGTTGAATATATTTGCATATCTCTTGAAGAATATTTTTAATGAATTTTTGAAAATCCGGAAAGCGATCCATGCACTTGGACATTCCAAGTATGTTGGAATGTCTTGAAATTGTACTCGGTCATAGTCAACGACGCCCTGAACAAGAATCCATTGAAAATATTTGCATATCTCTTAAGGAATATTTTTAATGAATTTTTGAAAATGATGAAAGTCTGTGCACTTAGGCAGTGACTTAACTTTTTATCCAAAAAAGACCCCAAAGGTATCTTGGAATGTCTTGAAATTGTACACAGTCATAGTCAAGCATGCCCTGAACAAGAATCCGTTGAATATATTTGCATATCTCTTGAAGAATATTTTTAATGAACTTTTGAAAATCAGGAAAGCGATTCATGCACTTGGACATTCCAAGTATGTTGGAATGTCTTGAAATTGTACTCAGTCATAGTCAACGACGCCCTGAACAAGAATCCGTTGAAAATATTTGCATATCTCTTAAGGAATATTTTTAATGAATTTTTGAAAAAGAGGAAAGTCTGTGCACTTCGGCAGTGACTTAACTTTTTATTCAAAAAAGACCCCAAAAGTATCTTGGAATGTCTTGAAATTGTACACAGTCATAGTCAAGCATGCCCTGAACAAGAATCCGTTGAATATATTTGCATATCTCTTGAAGAATATTTTTAATGAACTTTTGAAAATCAGGAAAGCGATCCATGCACTTGGACATTCCAAGTATGTTGGAATGTCTTGAAATTGTACTCAGTCATAGTCAACGACGCCCTGAACAAGAATCCGTTGAAAATATTTGCATATCGTTTAAGGAATATTTTTAAAGAATTTCTGAAAATCAGGAAAGCGATCCATGCACTTAGGCAGTGACTTAACTTTTTTGTCAAAAAAGACCCCAAAAGTATCTTGGAATGTCTTGAAATTGTACACAGTCATAGTCAAGCATGCCCTGAACAAGAATCCGTTGAATATATTTGCATATCTCTTGAAGAATATTTTTAATGAACTTTTGAAAATTCAGGAAAGCGATCCATGCACTTGGACATTCCAAGTATCTTGGAATGTCTTGAAATTGTACTCAGTCATAGTCAACGACGCCCTGAACAAGAATCCGTTGAAAATATTTGCATATCGCTTAAGGAATATTTTTAATGAATTTTTGAAAATCAGGAAAGCGATCCATGTACTTAGGCAGTGACTTAACTTTTTCGTCAAAAAAGACCCCAAAAGTATCTTGGAATGTCTTGAAATTGTACACAGTCATAGTCAAGCATGCCCTGAACAAGAATCCGTTGAATATATTTGCATATCTCTTGAAGAATATTTTTAATGAATTTTTGAAAATCCGAAAAGTGATCCATGCACTTGGACATTCCAAGTATGTTGGAATGTCTTGAAATTGTACTCAGTCATAGTCAACGACGATCTGAACAAGAATCAATTGAAAACATTTGCATATCTCTTAAGGAATATTTTTAATGAATTTTTGAAAAAGAGGAAAGTCTGTGCACTTCGGCAGTGACTTAACTTTTTATTCAAAAAAGACCCCAAAAGTATCTTGGAATGTCTTGAAATTGTACACAGTCATAGTCAAGCATGCCCTGAACAAGAATCCGTTGAATATATTTGCATATCTCTTGAAGAATATTTTTAATGAACTTTTGAAAATCAGGAAAGCGATCCATGCACTTGGACATTCCAAGTATGTTGGAATGTCTTGAAATTGTACTCAGTCATAGTCAACGACGCCCTGAACAAGAATCCGTTGAAAATATTTGCATATCGTTTAAGGAATATTTTTAAAGAATTTCTGAAAATCAGGAAAGCGATCCATGCACTTAGGCAGTGACTTAACTTTTTTGTCAAAAAAGACCCCAAAAGTATCTTGGAATGTCTTGAAATTGTACACAGTCATAGTCAAGCATGCCCTGAACAAGAATCCGTTGAATATATTTGCATATCTCTTGAAGAATATTTTTAATGAACTTTTGAAAATCAGGAAAGCGATCCATGCACTTGGACATTCCAAGTATCTTGGAATGTCTTGAAATTGTACTCAGTCATAGTCAACGACGCCCTGAACAAGAATCCGTTGAAAATATTTGCATATCGCTTAAGGAATATTTTTAATGAATTTTTGAAAATCAGGAAAGCGATCCATGTACTTAGGCAGTGACTTAACTTTTTCGTCAAAAAAGACCCCAAAAGTATCTTGGAATGTCTTGAAATTGTACACAGTCATAGTCAAGCATGCCCTGAACAAGAATCCGTTGAATATATTTGCATATCTCTTGAAGAATATTTTTAATGAATTTTTGAAAATCCGAAAAGTGATCCATGCACTTGGACATTCCAAGTATGTTGGAATGTCTTGAAATTGTACTCAGTCATAGTCAACGACGATCTGAACAAGAATCAATTGAAAACATTTGCATATCTCTTAAGGAATATTTTTAATGAATTTTTGAAAATGAGGAAAGTCTGTGCACTTAGGCAGTGACTTAACTTTTTATTCAAAAAAGACCCCAAAAGTATCTTGGAATGTCTTGAAATTGTACACAGTCATAGTCAAGCATGCCCTGAACAAGAATCCGTTGAATATATTTGCATATCTCTTGAAGAATATTTTTAATGAACTTTTGAAAATCCGGAAAGCGATCCATGTACTTGGACATTCAAAGTATGTTGGAATGTCTTGAAATTGTACTCGGTCATAGTCAACGACGCCCTGAACAAGAATCCGTTGAAAATATTTGCATATCGCTTAAGGAATATTTTTAATGAATTTTTGAAAATCAGGAAAGTGATCCATGCACTTAGGCAGTGACTTAACTTTTTCGTCAAAAAAGACCCCAAAAGTATCTTGGAATGTCTTGAAATTGTACACAGTCATAGTCAAGCATGCCCTGAACAAGAATCCGTTGAATATATTTGCATATCTCTTGAAGAATATTTTTAATGAATTTTTGAAAATCCGAAAAGCGATCCATGCACTTGGACATTCCAAGTATGTTGGAATGTCTTGAAATTGTACTCAGTCATAGTCAACGACGCCCTGAACAAGAATCAATTGAAAATATTTGCATATCTCTTAAGGAATATTTTTAATGAATTTTTGAAAATGAGGAAAGTCTGTGCACTTAGGCAGTGACTTAACTTTTTATTCAAAAAAGACCCCAAAAGTATCTTGGAATGTCTTGAAATTGTACACAGTCATAGTCAAGCATGCCCTGAACAAGAATCCGTTGAATATATTTGCATATCTCTTGAAGAATATTTTTAATGAATTTTTGAAAATCCGGAAAGCGATCCATGCACTTGGACATTCCAAGTATGTTGGAATGTCTTGAAATTGTACTCAGTCATAGTCAACGACGCTCTGAACAAGAATCAATTGAAAATATTTGCATATCTCTTAAGGAATATTTTTAATGAATTTTTGAAAATGAGGAAAGTCTGTGCACTTAGGCAGTGACTTAACTTTTTATTCAAAAAAGACCCCAAAAGTATCTTGGAATGTCTTGAAATTGTACACAGTCATAGTCAAGCATGCCCTGAACAAGAATCCGTTGAATATATTTGCATATCTCTTGAAGAATATTTTTAATGAACTTTTGAAAATCCGGAAAGCGATCCATGTACTTGGACATTCAAAGTATGTTGGAATGTCTTGAAATTGTACTCGGTCATAGTCAACGACGCCCTGAACAAGAATCCGTTGAAAATATTTGCATATCGCTTAAGGAATATTTTTAATGAATTTTTGAAAATCAGGAAAGTGATCCATGCACTTAGGCAGTGACTTAACTTTTTCGTCAAAAAAGACCCCAAAAGTATCTTGGAATGTCTTGAAATTGTACACAGTCATAGTCAAGCATGCCCTGAACAAGAATCCGTTGAATATATTTGCATATCTCTTGAAGAATATTTTTAATGAACTTTTGAAAATCAGGAAAGCGATCCATGCACTTGGACATTCCAAGTATGTTGGAATGTCTTGAAATTGTACTCAGTCATAGTCAACGACGCCCTGAACAAGAATCCGTTGAAAATATTTGCATATCGCTTAAGGAATATTTTTAATGAATTTCTGAAAATCAGGAAAGCGATCCATGCACTTAGGCAGTGACTAAACTTTTTTGTCAAAAAAGACCCCAAAAGTATCTTGGAATGTCTTGAAATTGTACACAGTCATAGTCAAGCATGCCCTGAACAAGAATATGTTGAATATATTTGCATATCTGTTGAAGAATATTTTAAATTAATTTTTGAAAATCCGAAAAGCGATCCATGCACTTGGACATTCCAAGTATGTTGGAATGTCTTGAAATTGTACTCAGTCATAGTCAACGACGCCCTGAACAAGAATCAATTGAAAATATTTGCATATCTCTTAAGGAATATTTTTAATGAATTTTTGAAAATGAGGAAAGTCTGTGCACTTAGGCAGTGACTTAACTTTTTATTCAAAAAAGACCCCAAAAGTATCTTGGAATGTCTTGAAATTGTACACAGTCATAGTCAAGCATGCCCTGAACAAGAATCCGTTGAATATATTTGCATATCTCTTGAAGAATATTTTTAATGAACTTTTGAAAATCAGGAAAGCGATCCATGTACTTGGACATTCAAAGTATGTTGGAATGTCTTGAAATTGTACTCGGTCATAGTCAACGACGCCCTGAACAAGAATCCGTTGAAAATATTTGCATATCGTTTAAGGAATATTTTTAAAGAATTTCTGAAAATCAGGAAAGCGATCCATGCACTTAGGCAGTGACTTAACTTTTTCGTCAAAAAAGACCCCAAAAGTATCTTGGAATGTCTTGAAATTGTACACAGTCATAGTCAAGAATGCCCTGAACAAGAATCCGTTGAATATATTTGCATATCTCTTGAAGAATATTTTTAATGAATTTTTGAAAATCCGGAAAGCGATCCATGCACTTGGACATTCCAAGTATGTTGGAATGTCTTGAAATTGTACTCGGTCATAGTCAACGACGCCCTGAATAAGAATCCATTGAAAATATTTGCATATCTCTTAAGGAATATTTTTAATGAATTTTTGAAAATGATGAAAGTCTGTGCACTTCGGCAGTGACTTAACTTTTTATTCAAAAAAGACCCCAAAGGTATCTTGGAATGTCTTGAAATTGTACACAGTCATAGTCAAGCATGCCCTGAACAAGAATCCGTTGAATATATTTGCATATCTCTTGAAGAATATTTTTAATGAACTTTTGAAAATCAGGAAAGCGATCCATGTACTTGGACATTCAAAGTATGTTGGAATGTCTTGAAATTGTACTCGGTCATAGTCAACGACGCCCTGAACAAGAATCCGTTGAAAATATTTGCATATCGTTTAAGGAATATTTTTAAAGAATTTCTGAAAATCAGGAAAGCGATCCATGCACTTAGGCAGTGACTTAACTTTTTCGTCAAAAAAGACCCCAAAAGTATCTTGGAATGTCTTGAAATTGTACACAGTCATAGTCAAGAATGCCCTGAACAAGAATCCGTTGAATATATTTGCATATCTCTTGAAGAATATTTTTAATGAATTTTTGAAAATCCGGAAAGCGATCCATGCACTTGGACATTCCAAGTATGTTGGAATGTCTTGAAATTGTACTCGGTCATAGTCAACGACGCCCTGAATAAGAATCCATTGAAAATATTTGCATATCTCTTAAGGAATATTTTTAATGAATTTTTGAAAATGATGAAAGTCTGTGCACTTCGGCAGTGACTTAACTTTTTATTCAAAAAAGACCCCAAAGGTATCTTGGAATGTCTTGAAATTGTACACAGTCATAGTCAAGCATGCCCTGAACAAGAATCCGTTGAATATATTTGCATATCTCTTGAAGAATATTTTTAATGAACTTTTGAAAATCAGGAAAGCGATCCATGCACTTGGACATTCCAAGTATGTTGGAATGTCTTGAAATTGTACTCAGTCATAGTCAACGACGCCCTGAACAAGAATCCGTTGAAAATATTTGCATATCGCTTAAGGAATATTTTTAATGAATTTTTGAAAATCAGGAAAGCGATCCATGCACTTAGGCAGTGACTTAACTTTTTTGTCAAAAAAGACCCCAAAAGTATCTTGGAATGTCTTGAAATTGTACACAGTCATAGTCAAGCATGCCCTGAACAAGAATCCGTTGAATATATTTGCATATCTCTTGAAGAATATTTTTAATGAATTTTTGAAAATCCGAAAAGCGATCCATGCACTTGGACATTCCAAGTATGTTGGAATGTCTTGAAATTGTACTCAGTCATAGTCAACGACGCCCTGAACAAGAATCAATTGAAAATATTTGCATATCTCTTAAGGAAAATTTTAATGAATTTTTGAAAATGAGGAAAGTCTGTGCACTTAGGCAGTGACTTAACTTTTTATTCAAAAAAGACCCCAAAAGTATCTTGGAATGTCTTGAAATTGTACACAGTCATAGTCAAGCATGCCCTGAACAAGAATCCGTTGAATATATTTGCATATCTCTTGAAGAATATTTTTAATGAACTTTTGAAAATCAGGAAAGCGATCCATGCACTTGGACATTCCAAGTATGTTGGAATGTCTTGAAATTGTACTCAGTCATAGTCAACGACGCCCTGAACAAGAATCCGTTGAAAATATTTGCATATCGCTTAAGGAATATTTTTAATGAATTTTTGAAAATCAGGAAAGCGATCCATGCACTTAGGCAGTGACTTAACTTTTTCGTCAAAAAAGACCCCAAAAGTATCTTGGAATGTCTTGAAATTGTACACAGTCATAGTCAAGAATGCCCTGAACAAGAATCCGTTGAATATATTTGCATATCTCTTGAAGAATATTTTTAATGAATTTTTGAAAATCCGGAAAGCGATCCATGCACTTGGACATTCCAAGTATGTTGGAATGTCTTGAAATTGTACTCGGTCATAGTCAACGACGCCCTGAATAAGAATCCATTGAAAATATTTGCATATCTCTTAAGGAATATTTTTAATGAATTTTTGAAAATGATGAAAGTCTGTGCACTTCGGCAGTGACTTAACTTTTTATTCAAAAAAGACCCCAAAGGTATCTTGGAATGTCTTGAAATTGTACACAGTCATAGTCAAGCATGCCCTGAACAAGAATCCGTTGAATATATTTGCATATCTCTTGAAGAATATTTTTAATGAACTTTTGAAAATCAGGAAAGCGATCCATGCACTTGGACATTCCAAGTATGTTGGAATGTCTTGAAATTGTACTCAGTCATAGTCAACGACGCCCTGAACAAGAATCCGTTGAAAATATTTGCATATCGCTTAAGGAATATTTTTAATGAATTTTTGAAAATCAGGAAAGCGATCCATGCACTTAGGCAGTGACTTAACTTTTTTGTCAAAAAAGACCCCAAAAGTATCTTGGAATGTCTTGAAATTGTACACAGTCATAGTCAAGCATGCCCTGAACAAGAATCCGTTGAATATATTTGCATATCTCTTGAAGAATATTTTTAATGAATTTTTGAAAATCCGAAAAGCGATCCATGCACTTGGACATTCCAAGTATGTTGGAATGTCTTGAAATTGTACTCAGTCATAGTCAACGACGCCCTGAACAAGAATCAATTGAAAATATTTGATTATCTCTTAAGGAAAATTTTAATGAATTTTTGAAAATGAGGAAAGTCTGTGCACTTAGGCAGTGACTTAACTTTTTATTCAAAAAAGACCCCAAAAGTATCTTGGAATGTCTTGAAATTGTACACAGTCATAGTCAAGCATGCCCTGAACAAGAATCCGTTGAATATATTTGCATATCTCTTGAAGAATATTTTTAATGAACTTTTGAAAATCAGGAAAGCGATCCATGCACTTGGACATTCCAAGTATGTTGGAATGTCTTGAAATTGTACTCAGTCAGAGTCAACGACGCCCTGAACAAGAATCCGTTGAAAATATTTGCATATCGCTTAAGGAATATTTTTAATGAATTTTTGAAAATCAGGAAAGCGATCCATGCACTTAGGCAGTGACTTAACTTTTTTGTCAAAAAAGACCCCAAAAGTATCTTGGAATGTCTTGAAATTGTACACAGTCATAGTCAAGCATGCCCTGAACAAGAATCCGTTGAATATATTTGCATATCTCTTGAAGAATATTTTTAATGAATTTTTGAAAATCCGAAAAGCGATCCATGCACTTGGACATTCCAAGTATGTTGGAATGTCTTGAAATTGTACTCAGTCATAGTCAACGACGCCCTGAACAAGAATCAATTGAAAATATTTGCATATCTCTTAAGGAATATTTTTAATGAATTTTTGAAAATGAGGAAAGTCTGTGCACTTAGGCAGTGACTTAACTTTTTATTCAAAAAAGACCCCAAAAGTATCTTGGAATGTCTTGAAATTGTACACAGTCATAGTCAAGCATGCCCTGAACAAGAATCCGTTGAATATATTTGCATATCTCTTGAAGAATATTTTTAATGAATTTTTGAAAATCCGGAAAGCGATCCATGCACTTGGACATTCCAAGTATGTTGGAATGTCTTGAAATTGTACTCAGTCATAGTCAACGACGCTCTGAACAAGAATCAATTGAAAATATTTGCATATCTCTTAAGGAATATTTTTAATGAATTTTTGAAAATGAGGAAAGTCTGTGCACTTAGGCAGTGACTTAACTTTTTATTCAAAAAAGACCCCAAAAGTATCTTGGAATGTCTTGAAATTGTACACAGTCATAGTCAAGCATGCCCTGAACAAGAATCCGTTGAATATATTTGCATATCTCTTGAAGAATATTTTTAATGAATTTTTGAAAATCCGGAAAGCGATCCATGCACTTGGACATTCCAAGTATGTTGGAATGTCTTGAAATTGTACTCAGTCATAGTCAACGACGCTCTGAACAAGAATCAATTGAAAATATTTGCATATCTCTTAAGGAATATTTTTAATGAATTTTTGAAAATGAGGAAAGTCTGTGCACTTAGGCAGTGACTTAACTTTTTTGTCAAAAAAGACCCCAAAAGTATCTTGGAATGTCTTGAAATTGTACACAGTCATAGTCAAGCATGCCCTGAACAAGAATCCGTTGAATATATTTGCATATCTCTTGAAGAATATTTTTAATGAATTTTTGAAAATCCAGAAAGCGATCCATGCACTTGGACATTCCAAGTATGTTGGAATGTCTTGAAATTGTACTCAGTCATAGTCAACGACGCCCTGAACAAGAATCCGTTGAAAATATTTGCATATCGCTTAAGGAATATTTTTAATGAATTTTTGAAAATCAGGAAAGCGGTCCATGCACTTAGGCAGTGACTTAACTTTTTTGTCAAAAAAGACCCCAAAAGTATCTTGGAATGTCTTGAAATTGTACACAGTCATAGTCAAGCATGCCCTGAACAAGAATCCGTTGAATATATTTGCATATCTCTTGAAGAATATTTTTAATGAATTTTTGAAAATCCAAAAAGCGATCCATGCACTTGGACATTCCAAGTATGTTGGAATGTCTTGAAATTGTACTCAGTCATAGTCAACGACGCCCTGAACAAGAATCAATGGAAAATATTTGCATATCTCTTAAGGAATATTTTTAATGAATTTTTGAAAATGAGGAAAGTCTGTGCACTTAGGCAGTGACTTAACTTTTTATTCAAAAAAGACCCCAAAAGTATCTTGGAATGTCTTGAAATTGTACACAGTCATAGTCAAGCATGCCCTGAACAAGAATCCGTTGAATATATTTGCATATCTCTTGAAGAATATTTTTAATGAACTTTTGAAAATCAGGAAAGCGATCCATGCACTTGGACATTCCAAGTATGTTGGAATGTCTTGAAATTGTACTCAGTCATAGTCAACGACGCCCTGAACAAGAATCCGTTGAAAATATTTGCATATCGCTTAAGGAATATTTTTAATGAATTTTTGAAAATCAGGAAAGCGATCCATGCACTTAGGCAGTGACTTAACTTTTTTGTCAAAAAAGACCCCAAAAGTATCTTGGAATGTCTTGAAATTGTACACAGTCATAGTCAAGCATGCCCTGAACAAGAATCCGTTGAATATATTTGCATATCTCTTGAAGAATATTTTTAAATGAATTTTTGAAAATCCAGAAAGCGATCCATGCACTTGGACATTCCAAGTATGTTGGAATGTCTTGAAATTGTACTCAGTCATAGTCAACGACGCCCTGAACAAGAATCCGTTGAAAATATTTGCATATCGCTTAAGGAATATTTTTAATGAATTTTTTGAAAATCAGGAAAGCGATCCATGCACTTAGGCAGTGACTTAACTTTTTTGTCAAAAAAGACCCCAAAAGTATCTTGGAATGTCTTGAAATTGTACACAGTCATAGTCAAGCATGCCCTGAACAAGAATCCGTTGAATATATTTGCATATCTCTTGAAGAATATTTTTAATTAATTTTTGAAAATCCAAAAAGCGATCCATGCACTTGGACATTCCAAGTATGTTGGAATGTCTTGAAATTGTACTCAGTCATAGTCAACGACGCCCTGAACAAGAATCAATTGAAAATATTTGCATATCTCTTAAGGAATATTTTTAATGAATTTTTGAAAATGAGGAAAGTCTGTGCACTTAGGCAGTGACTTAACTTTTTATTCAAAAAAGACCCCAAAAGTATCTTGGAATGTCTTGAAATTGTACACAGTCATAGTCAAGCATGCCCTGAACAAGAATCCGTTGAATATATTTGCATATCTCTTGAAGAATATTTTTAATGAACTTTTGAAAATCCGAAAAGCGATCCATGCACTTGGACATTCCAAGTATGTTGGAATGTCTTGAAATTGTACTCAGTCATAGTCAACGACGCCCTGAACAAGAATCCGTTGAAAATATTTGCATATCGCTTAAGGAATATTTTTAATGAATTTTTTTAAAAATCAGGAAAGCGATCCATGCACTTAGACAGTGACTTAACTTTTTCGTCAAAAAAGACCCCAAAAGTATCTTGGAATGTCTTGAAATTGTACACAGTCATAGTCAAGCATGCCCTGAACAAGAATCCGTTGAATATATTTGCATATCTCTTGAAGAATATTTTTAATGAACTTTTGAAAATCAGGAAAGCGATCCATGCACTTGGACATTCCAAGTATGTTGGAATGTCTTGAAATTGTACTCAGTCATAGTCAACGACGCCCTGAACAAGAATCCGTTGAAAATATTTGCATATCGCTTAAGGAATATTTTTAATGAATTTTTGAAAATCAGGAAAGCGATCCATGCACTTAGGCAGTGACTTAACTTTTTTGTCAAAAAAGACCCCAAAAGTATCTTGGAATGTCTTGAAATTGTACACAGTCATAGTCAAGCATGCCCTGAACAAGAATCCGTTGAATATATTTGCATATCTCTTGAAGAATATTTTTAAATGAATTTTTGAAAATCCAGAAAGCGATCCATGCACTTGGACATTCCAAGTATGTTGGAATGTCTTGAAATTGTACTCAGTCATAGTCAACGACGCCCTGAACAAGAATCCGTTGAAAATATTTGCATATCGCTTAAGGAATATTTTTAATGAATTTTTTGAAAATCAGGAAAGCGATCCATGCACTTAGGCAGTGACTTAACTTTTTTGTCAAAAAAGACCCCAAAAGTATCTTGGAATGTCTTGAAATTGTACACAGTCATAGTCAAGCATGCCCTGAACAAGAATCCGTTGAATATATTTGCATATCTCTTGAAGAATATTTTTAATTAATTTTTGAAAATCCAAAAAGCGATCCATGCACTTGGACATTCCAAGTATGTTGGAATGTCTTGAAATTGTACTCAGTCATAGTCAACGACGCCCTGAACAAGAATCAATTGAAAATATTTGCATATCTCTTAAGGAATATTTTTAATGAATTTTTGAAAATGAGGAAAGTCTGTGCACTTAGGCAGTGACTTAACTTTTTATTCAAAAAAGACCCCAAAAGTATCTTGGAATGTCTTGAAATTGTACACAGTCATAGTCAAGCATGCCCTGAACAAGAATCCGTTGAATATATTTGCATATCTCTTGAAGAATATTTTTAATGAACTTTTGAAAATCCGGAAAGCGATCCATGCACTTGGACATTCCAAGTATGTTGGAATGTCTTGAAATTGTACTCAGTCATAGTCAACGACGCCCTGAACAAGAATCCGTTGAAAATATTTGCATATCGCTTAAGGAATATTTTTAATGAATTTTTTTAAAAATCAGGAAAGCGATCCATGCACTTAGACAGTGACTTAACTTTTTCGTCAAAAAAGACCCCAAAAGTATCTTGGAATGTCTTGAAATTGTACACAGTCATAGTCAAGCATGCCCTGAACAAGAAACCGTTGAATATATTTGCATATCTCTTGAAGAATATTTTTAATGAATTTTTGAAAATCCGAAAAGCGATCCATGCACTTGGACATTCCAAGTATGTTGGAATGTCTTGAAATTGTACTCAGTCATAGTCAACGACGCCCTGAACAAGAATCCGTTGAAAATATTTGCATATCGCTTAAGGAATATTTTTAATGAATTTTTGAAAATGAGAAAAGTCTGTGCACTTCGGCAGTGACTTAACTTTTTATTCAAAAAAGACCCCAAAAGTATCTTGGAATGTCTTGAAATTGTACACAGTCATAGTCAAGCATGCCCTGAACAAGAATCCGTTGAATATATTTGCATATCTCTTGAAGAATATTTTTAATGAACTTTTGAAAATCAGGAAAGCGATCCATGCACTTGGACATTCCAAGTATGTTGGAATGTCTTGAAATTGTACTCAGTCATAGTCAACGACGCCCTGAACAAGAATCCGTTGAAAATATTTGCATATCGTTTAAGGAATATTTTTAAAGAATTTCTGAAAATCAGGAAAGCGATCCATGCACTTAGGCAGTGACTTAACTTTTTCGTCAAAAAAGACCCCAAAAGTATCTTGGAATGTCTTGAAATTGTACACAGTCATAGTCAAGCATGCCCTGAACAAGAATCCGTTGAATATATTTGCATATCTCTTGAAGAATATTTTAAATGAACTTTTGAAAATCAGGAAAGCGATCCATGCACTTGGACATTCCAAGTATGTTGGAATGTCTTGAAATTGTACTCAGTCATAGTCAACGACGCCCTGAACAAGAATCCGTTGAAAATATCTGCATATCGCTTAAGGAATATTTTTAATGAATTTTTGAAAATCAGGAAAGCGATCCATGCACTTAGGCAGTGACTTAACTTTTTTGTCAAAAAAGACCCCAAAAGTATCTTGGAATGTCTTGAAATTGTACACAGTCATAGTCAAGCATGCCCTGAACAAGAATCCGTTGAATATATTTGCATATCTCTTGAAGAATATTTTTAATGAATTTTTGAAAATCCAGAAAGCGATCCATGCACTTGGACATTCCAAGTATGTTGGAATGTCTTGAAATTGTACTCAGTCATAGTCAACGACGCCCTGAACAAGAATCCGTTGAAAATATTTGCATATCGCTTAAGGAATATTTTTAATGAATTTTTGAAAATCAGGAAAGCGGTCCATGCACTTAGGCAGTGACTTAACTTTTTTGTCAAAAAAGACCCCAAAAGTATCTTGGAATGTCTTGAAATTGTACACAGTCATAGTCAAGCATGCCCTGAACAAGAATCCGTTGAATATATTTGCATATCTCTTGAAGAATATTTTTAATGAATTTTTGAAAATCCAAAAAGCGATCCATGCACTTGGACATTCCAAGTATGTTGGAATGTCTTGAAATTGTACTCAGTCATAGTCAACGACGCCCTGAACAAGAATCAATGGAAAATATTTGCATATCTCTTAAGGAATATTTTTAATGAATTTTTGAAAATGAGGAAAGTCTGTGCACTTAGGCAGTGACTTAACTTTTTATTCAAAAAAGACCCCAAAAGTATCTTGGAATGTCTTGAAATTGTACACAGTCATAGTCAAGCATGCCCTGAACAAGAATCCGTTGAATATATTTGCATATCTCTTGAAGAATATTTTTAATGAACTTTTGAAAATCAGGAAAGCGATCCATGCACTTGGACATTCCAAGTATGTTGGAATGTCTTGAAATTGTACTCAGTCATAGTCAACGACGCCCTGAACAAGAATCCGTTGAAAATATTTGCATATCGCTTAAGGAATATTTTTAATGAATTTTTGAAAATCAGGAAAGCGATCCATGCACTTAGGCAGTGACTTAACTTTTTTGTCAAAAAAGACCCCAAAAGTATCTTGGAATGTCTTGAAATTGTACACAGTCATAGTCAAGCATGCCCTGAACAAGAATCCGTTGAATATATTTGCATATCTCTTGAAGAATATTTTTAAATGAATTTTTGAAAATCCAGAAAGCGATCCATGCACTTGGACATTCCAAGTATGTTGGAATGTCTTGAAATTGTACTCAGTCATAGTCAACGACGCCCTGAACAAGAATCCGTTGAAAATATTTGCATATCGCTTAAGGAATATTTTTAATGAATTTTTGAAAATCAGGAAAGCGGTCCATGCACTTAGGCAGTGACTTAACTTTTTTGTCAAAAAAGACCCCAAAAGTATCTTGGAATGTCTTGAAATTGTACACAGTCATAGTCAAGCATGCCCTGAACAAGAATCCGTTGAATATATTTGCATATCTCTTGAAGAATATTTTTAATTAATTTTTGAAAATCCAAAAAGCGATCCATGCACTTGGACATTCCAAGTATGTTGGAATGTCTTGAAATTGTACTCAGTCATAGTCAACGACGCCCTGAACAAGAATCAATTGAAAATATTTGCATATCTCTTAAGGAATATTTTTAATGAATTTTTGAAAATGAGGAAAGTCTGTGCACTTAGGCAGTGACTTAACTTTTTATTCAAAAAAGACCCCAAAAGTATCTTGGAATGTCTTGAAATTGTACACAGTCATAGTCAAGCATGCCCTGAACAAGAATCCGTTGAATATATTTGCATATCTCTTGAAGAATATTTTTAATGAACTTTTGAAAATCCGGAAAGCGATCCATGCACTTGGACATTCCAAGTATGTTGGAATGTCTTGAAATTGTACTCAGTCATAGTCAACGACGCCCTGAACAAGAATCCGTTGAAAATATTTGCATATCGCTTAAGGAATATTTTTAATGAATTTTTTTAAAAATCAGGAAAGCGATCCATGCACTTAGACAGTGACTTAACTTTTTCGTCAAAAAAGACCCCAAAAGTATCTTGGAATGTCTTGAAATTGTACACAGTCATAGTCAAGCATGCCCTGAACAAGAAACCGTTGAATATATTTGCATATCTCTTGAAGAATATTTTTAATGAATTTTTGAAAATCCGAAAAGCGATCCATGCACTTGGACATTCCAAGTATGTTGGAATGTCTTGAAATTGTACTCAGTCATAGTCAACGACGCCCTGAACAAGAATCAATTGAAAATGTTTGCATATCTCTTAAGGAATATTTTTAATGAATTTTTGAAAATGAGAAAAGTCTGTGCACTTCGGCAGTGACTTAACTTTTTATTCAAAAAAGACCCCAAAAGTATCTTGGAATGTCTTGAAATTGTACACAGTCATAGTCAAGCATGCCCTGAACAAGAATCCGTTGAATATATTTGCATATCTCTTGAAGAATATTTTTAATGAACTTTTGAAAATCAGGAAAGCGATCCATGCACTTGGACATTCCAAGTATGTTGGAATGTCTTGAAATTGTACTCAGTCATAGTCAACGACGCCCTGAACAAGAATCCGTTGAAAATATTTGCATATCGTTTAAGGAATATTTTTAAAGAATTTCTGAAAATCAGGAAAGCGATCCATGCACTTAGGCAGTGACTTAACTTTTTCGTCAAAAAAGACCCCAAAAGTATCTTGGAATGTCTTGAAATTGTACACAGTCATAGTCAAGCATGCCCTGAACAAGAATCCGTTGAATATATTTGCATATCTCTTGAAGAATATTTTTAATGAATTTTTGAAAATCCGGAAAGCGATCCATGCACTTAGGCAGTGACTTAACTTTTTCGTCAAAAAAGACCCCAAAAGTATCTTGGAATGTCTTGAAATTGTACACAGTCATAGTCAAGCATGCCCTGAACAAGAATCCGTTGAATATATTTGCATATCTCTTGAAGAATATTTTAAATGAACTTTTGAAAATCAGGAAAGCGATCCATGCACTTGGACATTCCAAGTATGTTGGAATGTCTTGAAATTGTACTCAGTCATAGTCAACGACGCCCTGAACAAGAATCCGTTGAAAATATTTGCATATCGTTTAAGGAATATTTTTAAAGAATTTCTGAAAATCAGGAAAGCGATCCATGCACTTAGGCAGTGACTTAACTTTTTCGTCAAAAAAGACCCCAAAAGTATCTTGGAATGTCTTGAAATTGTACACAGTCATAGTCAAGCATGCCCTGAACAAGAATCCGTTGAATATATTTGCATATCTCTTGAAGAATATTTTTAATGAATTTTTGAAAATCCAGAAAGCGATCCATGCACTTGGACATTCCAAGTATGTTGGAATGTCTTGAAATTGTACTCAGTCATAGTCAACGACGCCCTGAACAAGAATCCGTTGAAAATATTTGCATATCGCTTAAGGAATATTTTTAATGAATTTTTGAAAATCAGGAAAGCGGTCCATGCACTTAGGCAGTGACTTAACTTTTTTGTCAAAAAAGACCCCAAAAGTATCTTGGAATGTCTTGAAATTGTACACAGTCATAGTCAAGCATGCCCTGAACAAGAATCCGTTGAATATATTTGCATATCTCTTGAAGAATATTTTTAATGAATTTTTGAAAATCCAAAAAGCGATCCATGCACTTGGACATTCCAAGTATGTTGGAATGTCTTGAAATTGTACTCAGTCATAGTCAACGACGCCCTGAACAAGAATCAATGGAAAATATTTGCATATCTCTTAAGGAATATTTTTAATGAATTTTTGAAAATGATGAAAGTCTGTGCACTTAGGCAGTGACTTAACTTTTTATTCAAAAAAGACCCCAAAAGTATCTTGGAATGTCTTGAAATTGTACACAGTCATAGTCAAGCATGCCCTGAACAAGAATCCGTTGAATATATTTGCATATCTCTTGAAGAATATTTTTAATGAACTTTTGAAAATCAGGAAAGCGATCCATGCACTTGGACATTCCAAGTATGTTGGAATGTCTTGAAATTGTACTCAGTCATAGTCAACGACGCCCTGAACAAGAATCCGTTGAAAATATTTGCATATCGCTTAAGGAATATTTTTAATGAATTTTTGAAAATCAGGAAAGCGATCCATGCACTTAGGCAGTGACTTAACTTTTTTGTCAAAAAAGACCCCAAAAGTATCTTGGAATGTCTTGAAATTGTACACAGTCATAGTCAAGCATGCCCTGAACAAGAATCCGTTGAATATATTTGCATATCTCTTGAAGAATATTTTTAAATGAATTTTTGAAAATCCAGAAAGCGATCCATGCACTTGGACATTCCAAGTATGTTGGAATGTCTTGAAATTGTACTCAGTCATAGTCAACGACGCCCTGAACAAGAATCCGTTGAAAATATTTGCATATCGCTTAAGGAATATTTTTAATGAATTTTTGAAAATCAGGAAAGCGGTCCATGCACTTAGGCAGTGACTTAACTTTTTTGTCAAAAAAGACCCCAAAAGTATCTTGGAATGTCTTGAAATTGTACACAGTCATAGTCAAGCATGCCCTGAACAAGAATCCGTTGAATATATTTGCATATCTCTTGAAGAATATTTTTAATTAATTTTTGAAAATCCAAAAAGCGATCCATGCACTTGGACATTCCAAGTATGTTGGAATGTCTTGAAATTGTACTCAGTCATAGTCAACGACGCCCTGAACAAGAATCAATTGAAAATATTTGCATATCTCTTAAGGAATATTTTTAATGAATTTTTGAAAATGAGGAAAGTCTGTGCACTTAGGCAGTGACTTAACTTTTTATTCAAAAAAGACCCCAAAAGTATCTTGGAATGTCTTGAAATTGTACACAGTCATAGTCAAGCATGCCCTGAACAAGAATCCGTTGAATATATTTGCATATCTCTTGAAGAATATTTTTAATGAACTTTTGAAAATCCGGAAAGCGATCCATGCACTTGGACATTCCAAGTATGTTGGAATGTCTTGAAATTGTACTCAGTCATAGTCAACGACGCCCTGAACAAGAATCCGTTGAAAATATTTGCATATCGCTTAAGGAATATTTTTAATGAATTTTTTTAAAAATCAGGAAAGCGATCCATGCACTTAGACAGTGACTTAACTTTTTCGTCAAAAAAGACCCCAAAAGTATCTTGGAATGTCTTGAAATTGTACACAGTCATAGTCAAGCATGCCCTGAACAAGAAACCGTTGAATATATTTGCATATCTCTTGAAGAATATTTTTAATGAATTTTTGAAAATCCGAAAAGCGATCCATGCACTTGGACATTCCAAGTATGTTGGAATGTCTTGAAATTGTACTCAGTCATAGTCAACGACGCCCTGAACAAGAATCAATTGAAAATGTTTGCATATCTCTTAAGGAATATTTTTAATGAATTTTTGAAAATGAGAAAAGTCTGTGCACTTCGGCAGTGACTTAACTTTTTATTCAAAAAAGACCCCAAAAGTATCTTGGAATGTCTTGAAATTGTACACAGTCATAGTCAAGCATGCCCTGAACAAGAATCCGTTGAATATATTTGCATATCTCTTGAAGAATATTTTTAATGAACTTTTGAAAATCAGGAAAGCGATCCATGCACTTGGACATTCCAAGTATGTTGGAATGTCTTGAAATTGTACTCAGTCATAGTCAACGACGCCCTGAACAAGAATCCGTTGAAAATATTTGCATATCGTTTAAGGAATATTTTTAAAGAATTTCTGAAAATCAGGAAAGCGATCCATGCACTTAGGCAGTGACTTAACTTTTTCGTCAAAAAAGACCCCAAAAGTATCTTGGAATGTCTTGAAATTGTACACAGTCATAGTCAAGCATGCCCTGAACAAGAATCCGTTGAATATATTTGCATATCTCTTGAAGAATATTTTTAATGAATTTTTGAAAATCCGGAAAGCGATCCATGCACTTAGGCAGTGACTTAACTTTTTCGTCAAAAAAGACCCCAAAAGTATCTTGGAATGTCTTGAAATTGTACACAGTCATAGTCAAGCATGCCCTGAACAAGAATCCGTTGAATATATTTGCATATCTCTTGAAGAATATTTTTAATGAACTTTTGAAAATCCGGAAAGCGATCCATGCACTTGGACATTCCAAGTATGTTGGAATGTCTTGAAATTGTACTCAGTCATAGTCAACAACGCCCTGAACAAGAATCAATTGAAAATATTTGCATATCTCTTAAGGAATATTTTTAATGAATTTTTGAAAATGAGGAAAGTCTGTGCACTTAGGCAGTGACTTAACTTTTTATTCAAAAAAGACCCCAAAAGTATCTTGGAATGTCTTGAAATTGTACACAGTCATAGTCAAGCATGCCCTGAACAAGAATCCGTTGAATATATTTGCATATCTCTTGAAGAATATTTTTAATGAACTTTTGAAAATCCGGAAAGCGATCCATGCACTTGGACATTCCAAGTATGTTGGAATGTCTTGAAATTGTACTCAGTCATAGTCAACGACGCCCTGAACAAGAATCCGTTGAAAATATTTGCATATCGTTTAAGGAATATTTTTAAAGAATTTCTGAAAATCAGGAAAGCGATCCATGCACTTAGGCAGTGACTTAACTTTTTTGTCAAAAAAGACCCCAAAAGTATCTTGGAATGTCTTGAAATTGTACACAGTCATAGTCAAGCATGCCCTGAACAAGAATCCGTTGAATATTTTTGCATATCTCTTGAAGAATATTTTTAATGAATTTTTGAAAATCCGGAAAGCGATCCATGCACTTGGACATTCCAAGTATGTTGGAATGTCTTGAAATTGTACTCAGTCATAGTCAACAACGCCCTGAACAAGAATCCATTAAAAATATTTGCATATCTCTTAAGGAATATTTTTAATGAATTTTTGAAAATGAGGAAAGTCTGTGCACTTAGGCAGTGACTTAACTTTTTATTCAAAAAAGACCCCAAAAGTATCTTGGAATGTCTTGAAATTGTACACAGTCATAGTCAAGCATGCCCTGAACAAGAATCCGTTGAATATATTTGCATATCTCTTGAAGAATATTTTTAATGAACTTTTGAAAATCAGGAAAGCGATCCATGCACTTGGACATTCCAAGTATGTTGGAATGTTTTGAAATTGTACTCAGTCATAGTCAACGACGCCCTGAACAAGAATCCGTTGAAAATATTTGCATATCGCTTAAGGAATATTTTTAATGAATTTTTGAAAATCAGGAAAGCGATCCATGCACTTAGGCAGTGACTTAACTTTTTATTCAAAAAAGACCCCAAAAGTATCTTGGAATGTCTTGAAATTGTACACAGTCATAGTCAAGCATGCCCTGAACAAGAATCCGTTGAATATATTTGCATATCTCTTGAAGAATATTTTTAATGAATTTTTGAAAATCCGAAAAGCGATCCATGCACTTGGACATTCAAAGTATGTTGGAATGTCTTGAAATTGTACTCGGTCATAGTCAACGACGCCCTGAACAAGAATCCGTTGAAAATATTTGCATATCTCTTAAGGAATATTTTTAATGAATTTTTGAAAATCAGGAAAGCGATCCATGCACTTGGACATTCCAAGTATATTGGAATGTCTTGAAATTGTACTCAGTCATAGTCAACGACACCCTGAACAAGAATCCGTTGAAAATATTTGCATATCGCTTCAGGAATATTTTAAATGAATTTTTGAAAATCAGGAAAGCGATCCATGCACTTAGGCAGTGACTTAACTTTTTTGTCAAAAAAGACCCCAAAAGTATCTTGGAATGTCTTGAAATTGTACACAGTCATAGTCAAGTATGCCCTGAACAAGAATCCGTTGAATATATTTGCATATCTCTTGAAGAATATTTTTAATGAATTTGGAAATCCGGAAAGCGATCCATGCACTTGGACATTCCAAGTATGTTGGAATGTCTTGAAATTGTACTCAGTCATAGTCAACGACGCCCTGAACAAGAATCCGTTGAAAATATTTGCATATCGCTTAAGGAATATTTTTAATGAATTTTTTTAAAAATCAGGAAAGCGATCCATGCACTTAGGCAGTGACTTAACTTTTTCGTCAAAAAAGACCCCAAAAGTATCTTGGAATGTCTTGAAATTGTACACAGTCATAGTCAAGCATGCCCTGAACAAGAATCCGTTGAATATATTTGCATATCTCTTGAAGAATATTTTTAATGAATTTTTGAAAATCCGAAAAGCGATCCATGCACTTGGACATTCCAAGTATGTTGGAATGTCTTGAAATTGTACTCAGTCATAGTCAACGACGCTCCGAACAAGAATCAATTGAAAATATTTGCATATCTCTTAAGGAATATTTTTAATGAATTTTTGAAAATGATGAAAGTCTGTGCACTTAGGCAGTGACTTAACTTTTTATTCAAAAAAGACCCCAAAAGTATCTTGGAATGTCTTGAAATTGTACACAGTCATAGTCAAGCATGCCCTGAACAAGAACCTGTTGAATATATTTGCATATCTCTTGAATAATATTTTTAATGAATTTTTGAAAATCCGGAAAGCGATCCATGCACTTAGGCAATGACTTAACTTTTTCGTCAAAAAAGACCCCAAAAGTATCTTGGAATGTCTTGAAATTGTACACAGTCATAGTCAAGCATGCCCTGAACAAGAATCCGTTGAATATATTTGCATATCTCTTGAAGAATATTTTTAATGAATTTTTGAAAATCCGAAAAGCGATCCATGCACTTGGAC
The DNA here is from genome assembly GCF_963457635.1 of Microchirus variegatus. Lineage (NCBI taxonomy): Eukaryota > Metazoa > Chordata > Actinopteri > Pleuronectiformes > Soleidae > Microchirus > Microchirus variegatus. The sequence continues at coordinate 5,366,695 of NC_139814.1, forward strand.
ATTCCAAGTTTGTTGGAATGTCTTGAAATTGTACTCAGTCATAGTCAACGACGCTCCGAACAAGAATCAATTGAAAATATTTGCATATCTCTTAAGGAATATTTTTAATGAATTTTTGAAAATGAGGAAAGTCTGTGCACTTAGGCAGTGACTTAACTTTTTTGTCAAAAAAGACCCCAAAAGTATCTTGGAATGTCTTGAAATTGTACACAGTCATAGTCAAGCATGCCCTGAACAAGAATCCGTTGAATATATTTGCATATCTCTTGAAGAATATTTTTAATGAACTTTTGAAAATCAGGAAAGCGATCCATGTACTTGGACATTCAAAGTATGTTGGAATGTCTTGAAATTGTACTCGGTCATAGTCAACGACGCCCTGAACAAGAATCCGTTGAAAATATTTGCATATCGTTTAAGGAATATTTTTAATGAATTTTTGAAAATCAGGAAAGCGATCCATGCACTTAGGCAGTGACTTAACTTTTTCGTCAAAAAAGACCCCAAAAGTATCTTGGAATGTCTTGAAATTGTACACAGTCATAGTCAAGCATGCCCTGAACAAGAATCTGTTGAATATATTTGCATATCTCTTGAAGAATATTTTTAATGAACTTTTGAAAATCAGGAAAGCGATCCATGCACTTGGACATTCCAAGTATGTTGGAATGTCTTGAAATTGTACTCAGTCATAGTCAACGACGCCCTGAACAAGAATCCGTTGAAAATATTTGCATATCGCTTAAGGAATATTTTTAATGAATTTTTGAAAATCAGGAAAGCGATCCATGCACTTAGGCAGTGACTTAACTTTTTCGTCAAAAAAGACCCCAAAAGTATCTTGGAATGTCTTGAAATTGTACACAGTCATAGTCAAGCATGCCCTAAACAAGAATCCGTTGAATATATTTGCATATCTCTTGAAGAATATTTTTAATGAATTTTTGAAAATCCGAAAAGCGATCCATGCACTTGGACATTCCAAGTATTTTGGAATGTCTTGAAATTGTACTCAGTCATAGTCAACGACGCTCTGAACAAGAATCAATTGAAAATATTTGCATATCTCTTAAGGAATATTTTTAATGAATTTTTGAAAATGATGAAAGTCTGTGCACTTAGGCAGTGACTTCACTTTTTATTCAAAAAAGACCCCAAAAGTATCTTGGAATGTCTTGAAATTGTACACAGTCATAGTCAAGCATGCCCTGAACAAGAACCTGTTGAATATATTTGCATATCTCTTGAATAACATTTTTAATGAATTTTTGAAAATCCGGAAAGCGATCCATGCACTTAGGCAGTGACTTAACTTTTTCGTCAAAAAAGACCCCAAAAGTATCTTGGAATGTCTTGAAATTGTACACATTCATAGTCAAGCATGCCCTGAACAAGAAACCGTTGAATATATTTGCATATCTCTTGAAGAATATTTTTAATGAACTTTTGAAAATCCGGAAAGCGATCCATGCACTTGGACATTCCAAGTATGTTGGAATGTCTTGAAATTGTACTCAGTCATAGTCAACGACGCCCTGAACAAGAATCCGTTGAAAATATTTGCATATCGCTTAAGGAATATTTTTAATGAATTTTTTAAAAAATCAGGAAAGCGATCCATGCACTTAGGCAGTGACTTAACTTTTTCGTCAAAAAAGACCCCAAAAGTATCTTGGAATGTCTTGAAATTGTACACAGTCATAGTCAAGCATGCCCTGAACAAGAATCCATTGAATATATTTGCATATCTCTTGAAGAATATTTTTAATGAATTTTTGAAAATCCGAAAAGCGATCCATGCACTTGGACATTCCAAGTATGTTGGAATGTCTTGAAATTGTACTCAGTCATAGTCAACGACGCTCTGAACAAGAATCAATTGAAAATATTTGCATATCTCTTAAGGAATATTTTTAATGAATTTTTGAAAATGAGGAAAGTCTGTGCACTTAGGCAGTGACTTAACTTTTTTGTCAAAAAAGACCCCAAAAGTATCTTGGAATGTCTTGAAATTGTACACAGTCATAGTCAAGCATGCCCTGAACAAGAATCCGTTGAATATATTTGCATATCTCTTGAAGAATATTTTTAATGAACTTTTGAAAATCAGGAAAGCGATCCATGTACTTGGACATTCAAAGTATGTTGGAATGTCTTGAAATTGTACTCGGTCATAGTCAACGACTCCCTGAACAAGAATCCGTTGAAAATATTTGCATATCGCTTAAGGAATATTTTTAATGAATTTTTGAAAATCAGGAAAGCAATCCATGCACTTAGGCAGTGACTTAACTTTTCATTCAAAAAAGACCCCAAAAGTATCTTGGAATGTCTTGAAATTGTACACAGTCATAGTCAAGCATGCCCTGAACAAGAATCCGTTGAATATATTTGCATATCTCTTGAAGAATATTTTTAATGAATTTTTGAAAATCAGGAAAGCGATCCATGCACTTGGACATTCCAAGTATGTTGGAATGTCTTGAAATTGTACTCAGTCATAGTCAACGACGCTCTGAACAAGAATCCGTTGAAAATATTTGCATATCGCTTAAGGAATATTTTTAATGAATTTTTGAAAATCAGGAAAGCGATCCATGCACTAAGGCAGTGACTTAACTTTTTTGTCAAAAAAGACCCCAAAAGTATCTTGGAATGTCTTGAAATTGTACACAGTCATAGTCAAGCATGCCCTGAACAAGAATCCGTTGAATATATTTGCATATCTCTTGAAGAATATTTTTAATGAATTTTTGAAAATCCGAAAAGCGATCCATGCACTTGGACATTCCAAGTATGTTGGAATGTCTTGAAATTGTACTCAGTCATAGTCAACGACGCCCTGAACAAGAATCAATTGAAAATTTTTGCATATCTCTTAAGGAATATTTTTAATGAATTTTTGAAAATGAGGAAAGTCTGTGCACTTAGGCAGTGACTTAACTTTTTATTCAAAAAAGACCCCAAAAGTATCTTGGAATGTCTTGAAATTGTACACAGTCATAGTCAAGCATGCCCTGAACAAGAATCCGTTGAATATATTTGCATATCTCTTGAAGAATATTTTTAATGAACTTTTGAAAATCAGGAAAGCGATCCATGCACTTGGACATTCCAAGTATGTTGGAATGTCTTGAAATTGTACTCAGTCATAGTCAACGACGCCCTGAACAAGAATCCGTTGAAAATATTTGCATATCGTTTAAGGAATATTTTTAAAGAATTTCTGAAAATCAGGAAAGCGATCCATGCACTTAGGCAGTGACTTAACTTTTTCGTCAAAAAAGACCCCAAAAGTATCTTGGAATGTCTTGAAATTGTACACAGTCATAGTCAAGAAAGCCCTGAACAAGAATCCGTTGAATATATTTGCATATCTCTTGAAGAATATTTTTAATGAATTTTTGAAAATCCGGAAAGCGATCCATGCACTTGGACATTCCAAGTATGTTGGAATGTCTTGAAATTGTACTCGGTCATACTCAACGACGCCCTGAACAAGAATCCATTGAAAATATTTGCATATCTCTTAAGGAATATTTTTAATGAATTTTTGAAAATGATGAAAGTCTGTGCACTTAGGCAGTGACTTAACTTTTTATCCAAAAAAGACCCCAAAGGTATCTTGGAATGTCTTGAAATTGTACACAGTCATAGTCAAGCATGCCCTGAACAAGAATCCGTTGAATATATTTGCATATCTCTTGAAGAATATTTTTAATGAACTTTTGAAAATCAGGAAAGTGATCCATGCACTTGGACATTCCAAGTATGTTGGAATGTCTTGAAATTGTACTCAGTCATAGTCAACGACGCCCTGAACAAGAATCCGTTGAAAATATTTGCATATCGCTTAAGGAATATTTTTAATGAATTTTTGAAAATCAGGAAAGCGATCCATGCACTTAGGCAGTGACTTAACTTTTTTGTCAAAAAAGACCCCAAAAGTATCTTGGAATGTCTTGAAATTGTACACAGTCATAGTCAAGCATGCCCTGAACAAGAATCCGTTGAATATATTTGCATATCTCTTGAAGAATATTTTTAATGAATTTTTGAAAATCCGAAAAGCGATCCATGCACTTGGACATTCCAAGTATGTTGGAATGTCTTGAAATTGTACTCAGTCATAGTTAACGACGCCCTGAACAAGAATCAATTGAAAATATTTGCATATCTCTTAAGGAATATTTTTAATGAATTTTTGAAAATGAGGAAAGTCTGTGCACTTAGGCAGTGACTTAACTTTTTATTCAAAAAAGACCCCAAAAGTATCTTGGAATGTCTTGAAATTGTACACAGTCATAGTCAAGCATGCCCTGAACAAGAATCCGTTGAATATATTTGCATATCTCTTGAAGAATATTTTTAATGAACTTTTGAAAATCAGGAAAGCGATCCATGCACTTGGACATTCCAAGTATGTTGGAATGTCTTGAAATTGTACTCAGTCATAGTCAACGACGCCCTGAACAAGAATCCGTTGAAAATATTTGCATATCGTTTAAGGAATATTTTTAAAGAATTTCCGAAAATCAGGAAAGCAATCCATGCACTTAGGCAGTGACTTAACTTTTTATTCAAAAAAGACCCCAAAAGTATCTTGGAATGACTTGAAATTGTACACAGTCATAGTCAAGCATGCCCTGAACAAGAATCCGTTGAATATATTTGCATATCTCTTGAAGAATATTTTTAATGAACTTTTGAAAATCAGGAAATTGATCCATGCACTTGGACATTCCAAGTATGTTGGAATGTCTTGAAATTGTACTCAGTCATAGTCAACGACGCCCTGAACAAGAATCCGTTGAAAATATTTGCATATCGCTTAAGGAATATTTTTAATGAATTTTTGAAAATCAGGAAAGCGATCCATGCACTTAGGCAGTGACTTAACTTTTTCGTCAAAAAAGACCCCAAAAGTATCTTGGAATGTCTTGAAATTGTACACAGTCATAGTCAAGCATGCCCTGAACAAGAATCCGTTGAATATATTTGCATATCTCTTGAAGAATGTTTTTTTTATGAATTTTTGAAAATCCGAAAAGTGATCCATGCACTTGGACATTCCAAGTATGTTGGAATGTCTTTAAATTGTACTCGGTCACAGTCAACGACGCCCTGAACAAGAATCCATTGAAAATATTTGCATATCTCTTAAGGAATATTTTTAATGAATTTTTGAAAATGATGAAAGTCTGTGCACTTAGGCAGTGACTTAACTTTTTATTCAAAAAAGACCCCAAAGGTATCTTGGAATGTCTTGAAATTGTACACAGTCATAGTCAAGCATGCCCTGAACAAGAATCCGTTGAATATATTTGCATATCTCTTGAAGAATATTTTTAATGAACTTTTGAAAATCAGGAAAGCGATCCATGCACTTGGACATTCCAAGTATGTTGGAATGTCTTGAAATTGTACTCAGTCATAGTCAACGACGCCCTGAACAAGAATCCGTTGAAAATATTTGCATATCGCTTAAGGAATATTTTTAATGAATTTTTGAAAATCAGGAAAGCGATCCATGCACTTAGGCAGTGACTTAACTTTTTTGTCAAAAAAGACCCCAAAGGTATCTTGGAATGTCTTGAAATTGTACACAGTCATAGTCAAGCATGCCCTGAACAAGAATCCGTTGAATATATTTGCATATCTCTTGAAGAATATTTTTAATGAACTTTTGAAAATCAGGAAAGCGATCCATGCACTTGGACATTCCAAGTATGTTGGAATGTCTTGAAATTGTACTCAGTCATAGTCAACGACGCCCTGAACAAGAATCCGTTGGAAATATTTGCATATCGCTTAAGGAATATTTTTAATGAATTTTTGAAAATCAGGAAAGCGATCCATGCACTTAGGCAGTGACTTAACTTTTTCGTCAAAAAAGACCCCAAAAGTATCTTGGAATGTCTTGAAATTGTACACAGTCATAGTCAAGCATGCCCTGAACAAGAATCCGTTGAATATATTTGCATATCTCTTGAAGAATATTTTTAATGAACTTTTGAAAATCAGGAAAGCGATCCATGCACTTGGACATTCCAAGTATGTTGGAATGTCTTGAAATTGTACTCGGTCATAGTCAACGACGCCCTGAACAAGAATCCATTGAAAATATTTGCATATCTCTTAAGGAATATTTTTAATGAATTTTTGAAAATGATGAAAGTCTGTGCACTTAGGCAGTGATTTAACTTTTTCGTCAAAAAAGACCCCAAAGGTATCTTGGAATGTCTTGAAATTGTACACAGTCATAGTCAAGCATGCCCTGAACAAGAATCCGTTGAATATATTTGCATATCTCTTGAAGAATATTTTTAATGAACTTTTGAAAATCAGGAAAGCGATCCATGCACTTGGACATTCCAAGTATGTTGGAATGTCTTGAAATTGTACTCAGTCATAGTCAACGACGCCCTGAACAAGAATCCGTTGAAAATATTTGCATATCGCTTAAGGAATATTTTTAATGAATTTTTGAAAATCAGGAAAGCGATCCATGCACTTAGGCAGTGACTTAACTTTTTATTCAAAAAAGACCCCAAAAGTATCTTGGAATGTCTTGAAATTGTACACAGTCATAGTCAAGCATGCCCTGAACAAGAATCCGTTGAATATATTTGCATATCTCTTGAAGAATATTTTTAATGAATTTTTGAAAATCCGAAAAGCGATCCATGCACTTGGACATTCCAAGTATGTTGGAATGTCTTGAAATTGTACTCAGTCATAGTCAACGACGCCCTGAACAAGAATCAATTGAAAATATTTGCATATCTCTTAAGGAATATTTTTAATGAATTTTTGAAAATGAGGAAAGTCTGTGCACTTAGGCAGTGACTTAACTTTTTATTCAAAAAAGACCCCAAAAGTATCTTGGAATGTCTTGAAATTGTACACAGTCATAGTCAAGCATGCCCTGAACAAGAATCCGTTGAATATATTTGCATATCTCTTGAAGAATATTTTTAATGAACTTTTGAAAATCAGTAAAGCGATCCATGCACTTGGACATTCCAAGTATGTTGGAATGTCTTGAAATTGTACTCAGTCATAGTCAACGACGCCCTGAACAAGAATCCGTTGAAAATATTTGCACATCGTTTAAGGAATATTTTTAAAGAATTTCTGAAAATCAGGAAAGCGATCCATGCACTTAGGCAGTGACTTAACTTTTTCGTCAAAAAAGACCCCAAAAGTATCTTGGAATGTCTTGAAATTGTACACAGTCATAGTCAAGAATGCCCTGAACAAGAATCCGTTGAATATATTTGCATATCTCTTGAAGAATATTTTTAATGAATTTTTGAAAATCCGGAAAGCGATCCATGCACTTGGACATTCCAAGTATGTTGGAATGTCTTGAAATTGTACTCGGTCATAGTCAACGACGCCCTGAACACGAATCCATTGAAAATATTTGCATATCTCTTAAGGAATATTTTTAATGAATTTTTGAAAATGATAAAAGTCTGTGCACTTAGGCAGTGACTTAACTTTTTATTCAAAAAAGACCCCAAAGGTATCTTGGAATGTCTTGAAATTGTACACAGTCATAGTCAAGCATGCCCTGAACAAGAATCCGTTGAATATATTTGCATATCTCTTGAAGAATATTTTTAATGAACTTTTGAAAATCAGGAAAGCGATCCATGCACTTGGACATTCCAAGTATGTTGGAATGTCTTGAAATTGTACTCAGTAATAGTCAACGACGCCTTGAACAAGAATCCGTTGAAAATATTGGCATATCGCTTAAGGAATATTTTTAATGAATTTTTGAAAATCAGGAAAGCGATCCATGCACTTAGGCAGTGACTTAACTTTTTTGTCAAATAAGACCCCAATAGTATCTTGGAATGTCTTGAAATTGTACACAGTCATAGTCAAGCATGCCCTGAACAAGAATCCGTTGAATATATTTGCATATCTCTTGAAGAATATTTTTAATGAATTTTTGAAAATCCGAAAAGCGATCCATGCACTTGGACATTCCAAGTATGTTGGAATGTCTTTAAATTGTACTCAGTCATAGTCAACGACGCCCTGAACAAGAATCCGTTGAATATATTTGCATATCGTTTAAGGAATTTTTTTTAAGAATTTCTGAAAATCAGGAAAGCGATCCATGCACTTAGGCAGTGATTTAACTTTTTCGTCAAAAAAGACCCCAAAAGTATCTTGGAATGTCTTGAAATTGTACACAGTCATAGTCAAGCATGCCCTGAACAAGAATCCGTTGAATATATTTGCATATCTCTTGAAGAATATTTTTAATGAATTTTTGAAAATCCGGAAAGCGATCCATGCACTTGGACATTCCAAGTATGTTGGAATGTCTTGAAATTGTACTCAGTCATAGTCAACGACGCCCTGAACAAGAATCCGTTGAAAATATTTGCATATCGCTTAAGGAATATTTTTAATGAATTTTTGAAAATCAGGAAAGCGATCCATGCACTTAGGCAGTGACTTAACTTTTTCGTCAAAAAAGACCCCAAAAGTATCTTGGAATGTCTTGAAATTGTACACAGTCATAGTCAAGCATGCCCTGAACAAGAATCCGTTGAATATATTTGCATATCTCTTGAAGAATATTTTTAATGAACTTTTGAAAATCAGGAAAGCGATCCATGCACTTGGACATTCCAAGTATGTTAGAATGTCTTGAAATTGTACTCAGTCATAGTCAACAACGCCCTGAACAAGAATCCGTTGAAAATATTTGCATATCGTTTAAGGAATTTTTTTTAAGAATTTCTGAAAATCAGGAAAGCGATCCATGCACTTAGGCAGTGATTTAACTTTTTCGTCAAAAAAGACCCCAAAAGTATCTTGGAATGTCTTGAAATTGTACACAGTCATAGTCAAGCATGCCCTGAACAAGAATCCGTTGAATATATTTGCATATCTCTTGAAGAATATTTTTAATGAATTTTTGAAAATCAGGAAAGCGATCCATGTACTTGGACATTCCAAGTATGTTGGAATGTCTTGAAATTGTACTCAGTCATAGTCAACGACGCCCTGAACAAGAATCCGTTGAAAATATTTGCATATCGCTTAAGGAATATTTTTAATGAATTTCTGAAAATCAGGAAAGCGATCCATGCACTTAGGCAGTGACTTAACTTTTTATTCAAAAAAGACCCCAAAAGTATCTTGGAATGTCTTGAAATTGTACACAGTCATAGTCAAGCATGCCCTGAACAAGAATCCGTTGAATATATTTGCATATCTCTTGAAGAATATTTTTAATGAACTTTTGAAAATCAGGAAAGCGATCCATGCACTTAGGCAGTGACTTAACTTTTGATGTTTTTGGGTTGTTTTTAAAGAATTAAAGCTGCAGGAGTTCATCCATGTCGTCCAGTCGCTGGAAACAAACGTTTGGACACCGTGGATCACACAGCAGGATATCAGGTGAGACGAAGGAAACGATCCATTTGCCCTGATGCACTTAGTGACTTGACTTTTTTTTCAAAAAAAACCCCAAAAGTAAATTGGAATGTCTTGAAATTGTACACAGTCATAGTCAAGCATGCCCTGAACAAGAATCCGTTGAATATATTTGCATATCTCTTGAAGAATATTTTTAATGAACTTTTGAAAATCAGGAAAGCGATCCATGCACTTGGACATTCCAAGTATGTTGGAATGTCTTGAAATTGTACTCAGTCATAGTCAACGACGCCCTGAACAAGAATCCGTTGAAAATATTTGCATATCGCTTAAGGAATATTTTTAATGAATTTTTGAAAATCAGGAAAGTGATCCATGCACTTAGGCAGTGACTTAACTTTTTTGTCAAAAAAGACCCCAAAAGTATCTTGGAATGTCTTGAAATTGTACACAGTCATAGTCAAGCATGCCCTGAACAAGAATCCGTTGAATATATTTGCATATCTCTTGAAGAATATTTTTAATGAACTTTTGAAAATCCGGAAATTGATCCATGCACTTGGACATTCCAAGTATGTTGGAATGTCTTGAAATTGTACTCGGTCATAGTCAACGACGCCCTGAACAAGAATCCATTGAAAATATTTGCATATCTCTTAAGGAATATTTTTAATGAATTTTTGAAAATGATGAAAGTCTGTGCACTTAGGCAGTGACTTAACTTTTTATTCAAAAAAGACCCCAAAAGTATCTTGGAATGTCTTGAAATTGTACACAGTCATAGTCAAGCTTGCCCTGAACAAGAATCCGTTGAATATATTTGCATATCTCTTGAAGAATATTTTTAATGAACTTTTGAAAATCAGGAAAGCGATCCATGCACTTGGACATTCCAAGTATGTTGGAATGTCTTGAAATTGTACTCAGTCATAGTCAACGACGCCCTGAACAAGAATCCGTTGAAAATATTTGCATATCGTTTAAGGAATATTTTTAAAGAATTTCTGAAAATCAGGAAAGCGATCCATGCACTGAGGCAGTGACTTAACTTTTTCGTCAAAAAAGACCCCAAAAGTATCTTGGAATGTCTTGAAATTGTACACAGTCATAGTCAAGAATGCCCTGAACAAGAATCCGTTGAATATATTTGCATATCTCTTGAAGAATATTTTTAATGAATTTTTGAAAATCCGGAAAGTGATCCATGCACTTGGACATTCCAAGTATGTTGGAATGTCTTGAAATTGTACTCGGTCATAGTCAACGACGCCCTGAACAAGAATCCATTGAAAATATTTGCATATCTCTTAAGGAATATTTTTAATGAATTTTTGAAAATGATGAAAGTCTGTGCACTTAGGCAGTGACTTAACTTTTTATTCAAAAAAGACCCCAAAGGTATCTTGGAATGTCTTGAAATTGTACACAGTCATAGTCAAGCATGCCCTGAACAAGAATCCGTTGAATATATTTGCATATCTCTTGAAGAATATTTTTAATGAACTTTTGAAAATCCGGAAATTGATCCATGCACTTGGACATTCCAAGTATGTTGGAATGTCTTGAAATTGTACTCGGTCATAGTCAACGACGCCCTGAACAAGAATCCATTGAAAATATTTGCATATCTCTTAAGGAATATTTTTAATGAATTTTTGAAAATGATGAAAGTCTGTGCACTTAGGCAGTGACTTAACTTTTTATTCAAAAAAGACCCCAAAAGTATCTTGGAATGTCTTGAAATTGTACACAGTCATAGTCAAGCTTGCCCTGAACAAGAATCCGTTGAATATATTTGCATATCTCTTGAAGAATATTTTTAATGAACTTTTGAAAATCAGGAAAGCGATCCATGCACTTGGACATTCCAAGTATGTTGGAATGTCTTGAAATTGTACTCAGTCATAGTCAACGACGCCCTGAACAAGAATCCGTTGAAAATATTTGCATATCGTTTAAGGAATATTTTTAAAGAATTTCTGAAAATCAGGAAAGCGATCCATGCACTGAGGCAGTGACTTAACTTTTTCGTCAAAAAAGACCCCAAAAGTATCTTGGAATGTCTTGAAATTGTACACAGTCATAGTCAAGAATGCCCTGAACAAGAATCCGTTGAATATATTTGCATATCTCTTGAAGAATATTTTTAATGAATTTTTGAAAATCCGGAAAGTGATCCATGCACTTGGACATTCCAAGTATGTTGGAATGTCTTGAAATTGTACTCGGTCATAGTCAACGACGCCCTGAACAAGAATCCATTGAAAATATTTGCATATCTCTTAAGGAATATTTTTAATGAATTTTTGAAAATGATGAAAGTCTGTGCACTTAGGCAGTGACTTAACTTTTTATTCAAAAAAGACCCCAAAGGTATCTTGGAATGTCTTGAAATTGTACACAGTCATAGTCAAGCATGCCCTGAACAAGAATCCGTTGAATATATTTGCATATCTCTTGAAGAATATTTTTAATGAACTTTTGAAAATCAGGAAAGCGATCCATGCACTTGGACATTCCAAGTATGTTGGAATGTTTTGAAATTGTACTCAGTCATAGTCAATGACGCCCTGAACAAGAATCCATTGAAAATATTTGCATATCGCTTAAGGAATATTTTTAATGAATTTTTGAAAATCAGGAAAGCGATCCATGCACTTAGGCAGTGACTTAACTTTTTCGTCAAAAAAGACCCCAAAAGTATCTTGGAATGTCTTGAAATTGTACACAGTCATAGTCAAGCATGCCCTGAACAAGAATCCGTTGAATATATTTGCATATCTCTTAAAGAATATTTTTAATGAATTTTTGAAAATCCGGAAAGCGATCCATGCACTTGGACATTCCAAGTATGTTGGAATGTCTTGAAATTGTACTCAGTCATAGTCAACGACGCCCTGAACAAGAATCCGTTGAAAATATTTGCATATCTCTTAAGGAATATTTTTAATGAATTTTTGAAAATGAGGAAAGTGTGTGCACTTAGGCAGTGACTTAACTTTTTATTCAAAAAAGACCCCAAAAGTATCTTGGAATGTCTTGAAATTGTACACAGTCATAGTCAAGCATGCCCTGAACAAGAATCCGTTGAATATATTTGCATATCTCTTGAAGAATATTTTTAATGAACTTTTGAAAATCAGGAAAGCGATCCATGCACTTGGACATTCCAAGTATGTTGGAATGTCTTGAAATTGTACTCAGTCATAGTCAACGATGCCCTGAACAAGAATTCGTTGAAAATATTTGCATATCGTTTAAGGAATATTTTTAAAGAATTTCTGAAAATCAGGAAAGCGATCCATGCACTTAGGCAGTGACTTAACTTTTTCGTCAAAAAAGACCCCAAAAGTATCTTTGAATGTCTTGAAATTGTACTCAGTCATAGTCAACAACGCCCTGAACGAGAATCCATTGAAAATATTTGCATATCTCTTAAGGAATATTTTTAATGAATTTTTGAAAATGAGTAAAGTCTGTGCACTTAGGCAGTGACTTAACTTTTTATTCAAAAAAGACCCCAAAAGTATCTTGGAATGTCTTGAAATTGTACACAGTCATAGTCAAGCATGCCCTGAACAAGAATCTGTTGAATATATTTGCATATCTCTTGAAGAATGTTTTTAATGAACTTTTGAAAATCAGGAAAGCGATCCATGCACTTGGACATTCCAAGTATGTTGGAATGTTTTGAAATTGTACTCAGTCATAGTCAACGATGGCCTGAACAAGAATCCGTTGAAAATATTTGCATATTGCTTAAGGAATATTTTTAATGAATTTTTGAAAATCAGGAAAGCGATCCATGCACTTAGGCAGTGACTTAACTTTTTATTCAAAAAAGACCCCAAAAGTATCTTGGAATGTCTTGAAATTGTACACAGTCATAGTCAAGCATGCCCTGAACAAGAATCCGTTGAATATATTTGCATATCTCTTGAAGAATATTTTTAATGAATTTTTGAAAATCCGAAAAGCGATCCATGCACTTGGACATTCCAAGTATGTTGGAATGTCTTGAAATTGTACTCAGTCATAGTCAACGACGCCCTGAACAAGAATCAATTGAAAATATTTGCATATCTCTTAAGGAATATTTTTAATGAATTTTTGAAAATGAGGAAAGTCTGTGCACTTCGGCAGTGACTTAACTTTTTATTCAAAAAAGACCCCAAAAGTATCTTGCAATGTCTTGAAATTGTACACAGTCATAGTCAAGCATGCCCTGAACAAGAATCCGTTGAATATATTTGCATATCTCTTGAAGAATATTTTTAATGAACTTTTGAAAATCAGGAAAGCGATCCATGCACTTGGACATTCCAAGTATGTTGGAATGTCTTGAAATTGTACTCAGTCATAGTCAACGACGCCCTGAACAAGAATCCGTTGAAAATATTTGCATATCGTTTAAGGAATATTTTTAAAGAATTTCTGAAAATCAGGAAAGCGATCCATGCACTTAGGCAGTGACTTAACTTTTTATTCAAAAAAGACCCCAAAAGTATCTTGGAATGTCATGAAATTGTACACAGTCATAGTCAAGCATGCCCTGAACAAGAATCCGTTGAATATATTTGCATATCTCTTGAAGAATATTTTTAATGAACTTTTGAAAATCAGGAAATTGATCCATGCACTTGGACATTCCAAGTATGTTGGAATGTCTTGAAATTGTACTCAGTCATAGTCAACGACGCCCTGAACAAGAATCCGTTGAAAATATTTGCATATCGCTTAAGGAATATTTTTAATGAATTTTTGAAAATCAGGAAAGCGATCCATGCACTTAGGCAGTGACTTAACTTTTTCGTCAAAAAAGACTCCAAAAGTATCTTGGAATGTCTTGAAATTGTACACAGTCATAGTCAAGCATGCCCTGAACAAGAATCCGTTGAATATATTTGCATATCTCTTAAGGAATATTTTTAATGAATTTTCGAAAATGAGGAAAGTCTGTGCACTTAGGCAGTGACTTAACTTTTTATTCAAAAAAGACCCCAAAAGTATCTTGGAATGTCTTGAAATTGTACACAGTCATAGTCAAGCATGCCCTGAACAAGAACCTGTTGAATATATTTGCATATCTCTTGAAGAATATTTTTAATGAATTTTTGAAAATCCGGAAAGCTATCCATGCACTTGGACATTCCAAGTAAGTTGGAATGTCTTGAAATTGTACTCAGTCATAGTCAACGACGCCCTGAACAAGAATCTATTGAAAATATTTGCATATCTCTTAAGGAATATTTTTAATGAATTTTTGAAAATGAGGAATTTCTGTGCACTTAGGCAGTGACTTAACTTTTTATTCAAAAAAGACCCCAAAAGTATCTTGGAATGTCTTGAAATTGTACACAGTCATAGTCAAGCATGCCCTGAACAAGAATCCGTTGAATATATTTGCATATCGCTTGAGGAATATTTTTATTGAATTTTTGAAAATCAGGAAAGCGATCCATGCACTTGGACATTCCAAGTATGTTGGAATGTCTTGAAATTGTACTCAGTCATAGTCAACGACGCCCTGAACAAGAATCCGTTGAAAATATTTGCATATCGCTTCAGGAATATTTTAAATGAATTTTTGAAAATCAGGAAAGGGATCCATACACTTAGGCAGTGACTTAACTTTTTTGTCAAAAAAGACCCCAAAAGTATCTTGGAATGTCTTGAAATTGTACACAGTCATAGTCAAGCATGCCCTGAACAAGAATCCGTTGAATATATTTGCATATCTCTTGAAGAATATTTTTAATGAACTTTTGAAAATCAGGAAAGCGATCCATGCACTTGGACATTCCAAGTATGTTGGAATGTCTTGAAATTGTACTCAGTCATAGTCAACGACGCCCTGAACAAGAATCCGTTGAAAATATTTGCATATCGCTTAAGGAATATTTTTAATGAATTTTTGAAAATCAGGAAAGCGATCCATGCACTTAGGCAGTGACTTAACTTTTTCGTCAAAAAAGACCCCAAAAGTATCTTGGAATGTCTTGAAATTGTACACAGTCATAGTCAAGCATGCCCTGAACAAGAATCTGTTGAATATATTTGCATATCTCTTGAAGAATATTTTTAATGAATTTTTGAAAATCCGAAAAGTGATCCATGCACTTGGACATTCCAAGTATGTTGGAATGTCTTGAAATTGTACTCAGTCATAGTCAACGACGATCTGATCAAGAATCAATTGAAAATATTTGCATATCTCTTAAGGAATATTTTTAATGAATTTTTGAAAATGAGGAAAGTCTGTGCACTTAGGCAGTGACTTAACTTTTTATTCAAAAAGACCCCAAAAGTATCTTGGAATGTCTTGAAATTGTACACAGTCATAGTCAAGCATGCCCTGAACAAGAATCCGTTGAATATATTTGCATATCTCTTGAAGAATATTTTTAATGAATTTTTGAAAATCCGAAAAGCGATCCATGCACTTGGACATTCCAAGTATGTTGGAATGTCTTGAAATTGTACTCGGTCATAGTCAACGACGCCCTGAACAAGAATCCATTGAAAATATTTGCATATCTCTTAAGGAATATTTTTAATGAATTTTTGAAAATCAGGAAAGCGATCCATGCACTTAGGCAGTGACTTAACTTTTTTGTCAAAAAAGACCCCAAAAGTATCTTGGAATGTCTTGAAATTGTACACAGTCATAGTCAAGCATGCCCTGAACAAGAATCCGTTGAATATATTTGCATATCTCTTGAAGAATATTTTTAATGAACTTTTGAAAATCCGGAAAGCGATTCATGCACTTGGACATTCCAAGTATGTTGGAATGTCTTGAAATTGTACTCAGTCATAGTCAACGACGCCCTGAACAAGAATCCATTGAAAATATTTGCATATCTCTTTGAGGAATTGAGGAATTGAGGAAAGTCTGTGCACTTAGGCAGTGACTTAACTTTTTCGTCAAAAAAGACCCCAAAAGTATCTTGGAATGTCTTGAGGACCATAACTGACTGTGTGTGTGTGTGAGGACCATAACTGACTGTGTGTGTGTGTCTCAGTGTTCCTTCGAGATGCTTCATGAAGGAGAAAACCTGAGGATGGACTGTGTGAGCTGCAAGAAGAGCACCTGCATTCAGTGTGGATCAGCTGTAAGACACACACACACATATGTCTCTGATGTCTGTGATGTCTTTGATGTCTGTGATGTCTCTCTGATGTCACTGTGATGTCTCTGCGATGTCTTTGATGTCTGTGATGTCTCTGATGTCTTTGATGGCTTTGATGTCTTTGATGTGTTGTCTATGATGTCTTTGATGTCTTTATGATGTCTGTGATGTCTTTTAATGTATGTGATGTCTTTGATGACTGTGATGTCTTTGATGTCTTTGATGTCTTTGATGTCTCTCTGATGTCTGTAATGTCTTTGATGTCTTTGATGGCTTTGATGGCTTTGATGTCTTTGATGTCTCTGATGTCTCTGATGTCCTTGATGTCTTTGATGTGATGTCTATGATGTCTTTGATGTCTTTATGATGTCTGTGATGTCTTTGATGTCTGTGATGTCTGTGATGTCCTTGATGTCTTTGATGTGATGTCTATGATGTCTTTGATGTCTTTATGATGTCTGTGATGTCTTTTAATGTATGTGATGTCTTTGATGACTGTGATGTCTTTGATGCATTTGATGTCTTTGATGTCTCTGATGTCTCTCTGATGTCTGTAATGTCTTTGATGTCTTTGATGTCTCTGATGTCTCTGATGTCCTTGATGTCTTTGATGTCTGTGATGTCTTTGATGTGTTGTCTATGATGTATTTGATGTCTTTATGATGTCTGTGATGTCTTTTAATGTATGTGATGTCTTTGATGACTGTGATGTCTTTGATGTCTTTGATGTCTTTGATGTCTCTGATGTCTCTCTGATGTCTGTAATGTCTTTGATGTCTTTGATGTCTTTGATGGCTTTGATGTCTTTGATGTCTCTGATGTCTCTGATGTCCTTGATGTCTTTGATGTGATGTCTATGATGTCTTTGATGTCTTTATGATGTCTTTGATGTCTGTGATGTCTGTGATGTCCTTGATGTCTTTGATGTGATGTCTATGATGTCTTTGATGTCTTTATGATGTCTGTGATGTCTTTTAATGTATGTGATGTCTTTGATGACTGTGATGTTTTTGATGTCTTTGATGTCTTTGATGTCTTTGATGTCTCTCTGATGTCTGTAATGTCTTTGATGTCTTTGATGGCTTTGATGTCTTTGATGTCTCTGATGTCTCTGATGTCTTTGATGTGATGTCTATGATGTCTTTGATGTCTTTATGATGTCTGTGATGTCTTTGATGTCTGTGATGTCTGTAATGTCCTTGATGTCTTTGATGTGATGTCTATGATGTCTTTGATGTCTTTATGATGTCTATGATGTCTTTGATGTCTTTATGATGTCTGTGATGTCTTTGATGTCTGTGATGTCTGTGATGTCTGTGATGTCCTTGATGTCTTTGATGTGATGTCTATGATGTCTTTGATGTCTTTATTGATGTCTGTGATGTCTTTGATGTCTTTGATGTGATGTCTATGATGTCTTTGATGTCTTTATTGATGTCTGTGATGTCTTTGATGTCTTTGATGACTTTGATGTCTTTGATGTCTCTGATGTCTCTGATGTCTTTTATGTGATGTCTATGATGTCTTTGATGTCTTTATGATGTCTGTGATGTCTGTGATGTCTGTGATGTCCTTGATGTCTTTGATGTCCTTGATGTCTTTGATGTGATGTCTATGATGTCTTTGATGTCTTTATGATGTCTGTGATGTCTTTGATGTCTGTGATGTCTGTGATGTCCTTGATGTCTTTGATGTGATGTCTATGATGTCTTTGATGTATTTATGATGTCTGTGATGTCTTTTAATGTATGTGATGTCTTTGATGACTGTGATGTTTTTGATGTCTTTGATGTCTTTGATGTCTCTCTGATGTCTGTAATGTCTTTGATGTCTTTGATGGCTTTGATGTCTCTGATGTCTCTGATGTCTCTGATGTCCTTGATGTCTTTGATGTGATGTCTATGATGTCTTTGATGTCTTTATGATGTCTGTGATGTCTTTGGTGTCTGTGATGTCTGTGATGTCCTTGATGTCTTTGATGTGATGTCTATGATGTCTTTGATGTCTTTATGATGTCTGTGATGTCTTTTAATGTATGTGATGTCTTTGATGACTGTGATGTCTTTGATGTCTTTGATGTCTTTGATGTCTCTCTGATGTCTGTAATGTCTTTGATGTCTTTGATGTCTTTGATGTCTTTGATGTCTCTGATGTCTCTGATGTCCTTGATGTCTTTGATGTGATGTCTATGATGTCTTTGATGTCTTTATGATGTCTGTGATGTCTTTGATGTCTGTGATGTCTGTGATGTCTGTGATATCCTTGATGTCTTTGATGTGATGTCTATGATGTCTTTGATGTCTTTATGATATCTGTGATGTCTTTTAATGTATGTGATGTCTTTGATGACTGTGATGTCTTTGATGTCTTTGATGTCTCTGATGTCTCTCTGATGTCTCTAATGTCTTTGATGTCTGTGATGTCTTTCTGATGTCTTTGATGTCTGTGATGTCTGTGATGTCTGTGATGTCTGTGATGTCTCTGTGATGTCTCTCTGATGTCTCTCTGATGTCTCTGTGATGTCTCCCTGATGTCTCTGTGATGTCACTGTGATGTCTCTGTGATGTCGCTGTGATGTCTCTCTGATATCTGTGATGTCTTTCTGATGTCTGTGATGTCTTTTATGTCTTTTATGTCTCTGATGTCTTTGATGTCTCTGATGTCTCTCTGATGTCTCTCTGATGTCTCTGTGATGTCTCTGTGATGTCTCTGTGATGTCTCTCTGATGTCACTGTGATGTCTCTCTGATGTCTCTGTGATGTCTCTCTGATGTCTCTGTGATGTCACTGTGATGTCTCTGTGATGTCTCTCTGATGTCACTGTGATGTCTCTGTGATGTCTCTCTGATGTCTCTGTGATGTCTCTCTGATGTCTCCTGAGATGTCTCTGTGATGTCTCTCTGATCTCTCTGATGTCTCTGATGTCTCCTCAGTGGTCTCCTGAACATCAGGGTTTGTCATGTGACCAGTTCAGACTGTTGCAGCAGCAGAACCAGCTTGGCTCCGCCCCCTTCAGTGACACCAGCATCGGTATCAACAGCATCACCTGACACACCTACTGACACACCCACTGACACACATACTGACATCTACTGACACACCCACTGACACCTACTGACACACCCACTGACACTGTAAAGGGTCATAGTCAAGCATGCCCTGAACAAGAATCCGTTGAATATATTTGCATATCTCTTGAAGAATATTTTTAATGAATTTTTGAAAATCCGGAAAGCGATCCATGCACTTGGACATTCCAAGTATGTTGGAATGTCTTGAAATTGTACTCAGTCATAGTCAACGACGCCCTGAACAAGAATCAATTGAAAATATTTGCATATCTCTTAAGGAATATTTTTAATGAATTTTTGAAAATGAGGAAAGTCTGTGCACTTAGGCAGTGACTTAACTTTTTATTCAAAAAAGACCCCAAAAGTATCTTGGAATGTCTTGAAATTGTACACAGTCATAGTCAAGCATGCCCTGAACAAGAATCCGTTGAATATATTTGCATATCTCTTGAAGAATATTTTTAATGAACTTTTGAAAATCAGGAAAGCGATCCATGCACTTGGACATTCCAAGTATGTTGGAATGTCTTGAAATTGTACTCAGTCATAGTCAACGACGCCCTGAACAAGAATCCGTTGAAAATATTTGCATATCGCTTAAGGAATATTTTTAATGAATTTCTGAAAATCAGGAAAGCGATCCATGCACTTAGGCAGTGACTTAACTTTTTATTCAAAAAAGACCCCAAAAGTATCTTGGAATGTCTTGAAATTGTACACAGTCATAGTCAAGCATGCCCTGAACAAGAATCCGTTGAATATATTTGCATATCGCTTAAGGAATATTTTTAATGAACTTTTGAAAATCAGGAAATTGATCCATGCACTTGGACATTCCAAGTATGTTGGAATGTCTTGAAATTGTACTCAGTCATAGTCAACGACGCCCTGAACAAGAATCCGTTGAAAATATTTGCATATCGCTTCAGGAATATTTTAAATGAATTTTTGAAAATCAGGAAAGCGATCCATGCACTTAGGCAGTGACTTAACTTTTTTGACAAAAAAGACCCCAAAAGTATCTTGGAATGTCTTGAAATTGTACACAGTCATAGTCAAGCATGCCCTGAACAAGAATCCGTTGAATATATTTGCATATCGCTTAAGGAATATTTTTAATGAATTTTTGAAAATCAGGAAAGCGATCCATGCACTTAGGCAGTGACTTAACTTTTTCGTCAAAAAAGACCCCAAAAGTATCTTGGAATGTCTTGAAATTGTACACAGTCATAGTCAACGACGATCTGAACAAGAATCAATTGAAAATATTTGCATATCTCTTAAGGAATATTTTTAATGAAATTTTGAAAATGAGGAATTTCTGTGCACTTAGGCAGTGACTTAACTTTTTCGTCAAAAAAGACCCCAAAAGTATCTTGGAATGTCTTGAAATTGTACACAGTCATAGTCAACGACGCCCTGAACAAGAATCCGTTGAAAATATTTGCATATCTCTTAAGGAATATTTTAAATGAATTTTTGAAAATCAGGAAAGCGATCCATGCACTTAGGCAGTGACTTAACTTTTTCGTCAAAAAAGACCCCAAAAGTATCTTGGAATGTCTTAAAATTGTACACAGTCATAGTCAACGACGCCCTGAACAAGAATCCGTTGAAAATATTTGCATATCGCTTCAGGAATATTTTAAATGAATTTTTGAAAATCAGGAAAGCGATCCATGCACTTAGGCAGTGACTTAACTTTTTTGACAAAAAAGACCCCAAAAGTATCTTGGAATGTCTTGAAATTGTACACAGTCATAGTCAAGCATGCCCTGAACAAGAATCCGTTGAATATATTTGCATATCGCTTAAGGAATATTTTTAATGAATTTTTGAAAATCAGGAAAGCGATCCATGCACTTGGACATTCCAAGTATGTTGGAATGTCTTGAAATTGTACTCAGTCATAGTCAACGACGCCCTGAACAAGAATCCGTTGAAAATATTTGCATATCGCTTCAGGAATATTTTAAATGAATTTTTGAAAATCAGGAAAGCGATCCATGCACTTAGGCAGTGACTTAACTTTTTCGTCAAAAAAGACCCCAAAAGTATCTTGGAATGTCTTGAAATTGTACTCAGTCATAGTCAACGACGCCCTGAACAAGAATCCGTTGAAAATATTTGCATATCGCTTCAGGAATATTTTAAATGAATTTTTGAAAATCAGGAAAGCGATCCATGCACTTAGGCAGTGACTTAACTTTTTCGTCAAAAAAGACCCCAAAAGTATCTTGGAATGTCTTGAAATTGTACACAGTCATAGTCAACGACGATCTGAACAAGAATCAATTGAAAATATTTGCATATCTCTTAAGGAATATTTTTAATGAAATTTTGAAAATGAGGAATTTCTGTGCACTTAGGCAGTGACTTAACTTTTTGTTCAAAAAAGACCCCAAAAGTATCTTGGAATGTCTTGAAATTGTACACAGTCATAGTCAAGCATGCCCTGAACAAGAATCTGTTGAATATATATGCATATCTCTTGAAGAATATTTTAAATTAATTTTTGAATATCCGGAACGCGATCCATGCACTTGGACATTCCAAATATGTTGGAATGTCTTGAAATTGTACTCAGTCATAGTCAACGACGCCCTGAACAAGAATCCATTGAAAATATTTGCATATATCTTAAGGAATATTTTTAATGAATTTTTGAAAATGAGGAAAGTCTGTGCACTTAGGCAGTGACTTAACTTTTTATTCAAAAAAGACCCCAAAAGTATCTTTGAATGTCTTGAAATTGTACACAGTCATAGTCAAGCATGCCCTGAACAAGAATCCGTTGAATATATTTGCATATCTCTTAAGGAATATTTTTAATGAATTTCTGAAAATGAGGAAAGTCTGTGCACTTAGGCAGTGACTTAACTTTTTATTCAAAAAAGACCCCAAAAGTATCTTGGAATGTCTTGAAATTGTACACAGTCATAGTCAAGCATGCCCTGAACAAGAATCCGTTGAATATATTTGCATATCTCTTGAAGAATATTTTTATAGAACTTTTGAAAATCAGGAAAGCGATCCATGCATTTGGACATTCCAAGTATGTTGGAATGTCTTGAAATTGTACTCAGTCATAGTCAACGACGCCCTGAACAAGAATCCGTTGTAAATATTTGCATATCGCTTAAGGAATATTTTTAATGAATTTTTGAAAATCAGGAAAGCGATCGATGCACTTAGGCAGTGACTTAACTTTTTTGTCAAAAAAGACCCCAAAAGCATCTTGGAATGTCTTGAAATTGTACACAGTCATAGTCAAGCATGCCCTGAACAAGAATCCGTTGAATATATTTGCACATCTCTTGAAGAATATTTTTAATGAATTTTTGAAAATCCGGAAAGCGATCCATGCACTTGGACATTCCAAGTATGTTGGAATGTCTTGAAATTGTACTCAGTCATAGTCAACGACACCCTGAACAAGAATCCGTTGAAAATATTTGCATATCTCTTAAGGAATATTTTTAATGAATTTTTGAAAATCCGGAAAGCGATCCATGCACTTGGACATTCCAAGTATGTTGGAATGTCTTGAAATTGTACTCAGTCATAGTCAACGACACCCTGAACAAGAATCCGTTGAAAATATTTGCATATCGCCTAACAAATATTTTAAATGAATTTCTGAAAAATCAGGAAAGCGAACCATGCACTTACGCAGTGACTTAACTTTTTTGTCAAAAAAGACCCCAAAAGTATCTTGGAATGTCTTGAAATTGTACACAGTCATAGTCAAGCATGCCCTGAACAAGAATCCGTTGAATATATTTGCATATCTCTTAAAGAATATTTTTAATGAACTTTTGAACATGACATAGTTTGGCATGGGTTAACCCATGTCATGACAAACATGACATGTTTGTCCACTAGAGGGCAGTTTGAAGAACCAAGCAGCCATGAATCAGATTTGACCTTACTTGTAATGTCAAACTTGTCCACTAGAGGGCAGTTGAAATAATTAAGTATCCATACATTAAATTTGAGCTTACATGTAATGACACCTTTATCCACTAAAGGGCAGTTCCAAGAATTTAGCATGCCATAAATCAGATTTGAGCTTACATGTAATGACACATTTGTCCACCAGAGGGCAGTCTGACCAATCCAGCAGCCATAAATCAGATTTGACCTTACTTGCAATGTCAAACTTGTCCACTAGAGGGCAGTTGAAATAATTAGGTATCCATACATCAAATTTGAGCTTACATGTAATGACACCTTTATCCACTAGAGAGCAGTCTGAAGAATTTAGCATGCCATAAATCAGATTTGAGCTTACATGTAATGACACCTTTATCCACTAGAGAGCAGTCTGAAGAATTTAGCATGCCATAAATCAGATTTGAGCTTACATGTAGTGACACATTTGTCCACCAGAGGGCAGTCTGACCAATCCAGCAGCCATAAATCAGATTTGACCTTACTTGTAATGTCAAACTTGTCCACTAGATGGCAGTTGAAATAATAAAGCAGCTATAAATCAGATTTGACATAACATATAATGACATGTTTGTCCACCAGAGGGCAGTTGAAATAATTTAGTATCCATAAATCAAATTTGAGCGTGCATGTAATGACATGTTTATCCACCAGAGGGCAGTCTGAAGAATCCAGCAGCCAAAAGTCAAATTTGACCTTACATGTAATGACACCTTTATCCACTAGAGGGCAGTCTGAAGAATTTAACAGCCATAAATCAGATTTGAGCTTACATGTAATGACACATTTGTCCACCAGAGGGCAGTCTGACCAATCCAGCAGCCATAAATCAGATTTGACCTTACTTGTAATGTCAAACTTGTCCACTAGAGGGCAGTTGAAATAATTTATCAGCTATAAATCAAATTTGAGCGTGCATGTAATGACATGTTTATCCACCAGAGGGCAGTCTGAAGAATCCAGCAGCCAAAAGTCAAATTTGACCTTACATGTAATGACATCTTTTTCCACTAGAGGGCAGTCTGAAGAATTTAGCAGCCATAAATCAGATTTGACCTTACATGTAATAACACCTTTGTCCACCAGAGGGCAGTCTGACCAATCCAGCAGCCATAAATCAGATTTGACCTTACTTGTAATGTCAAACTTGTCCACTAGAGGGCAGTTGAAATAATTAGGTATCCATACATCAAATTTGAGCTTACATGTAATGACACCTTTATCCACTAGAGGGCAGTCTGAAGAATTTAGCAGCCATAAATCAGATTTGACCTTACATGTAATAACACCTTTGTCCACCAGAGGGCAGTCTGACCAATCCAGCAGCCATAAATCAGATTTGACCTTACTTGTAATGTCAAACTTGTCCACTAGAGGGCAGTTGAAATAATTAGGTATCCATACATCAAATTTGAGCTTACATGTAATGACACCTTTATCCACTAGAGGGCAATTTGAAGAACCCAGCAGCCATGAATCAGATTTGACCTTACTTGTAATGTCAAACTTGTCCACTAGAGGGCAGTTGAAATAATTAAGTATCCATACATCAAATTTGAGCTTACATGTAATGACACCTTTATCCACTAGAGGGCAATTTGAAGAACCCAGC
This sequence comes from Microchirus variegatus, assembly GCF_963457635.1. Classification (NCBI taxonomy): domain Eukaryota; kingdom Metazoa; phylum Chordata; class Actinopteri; order Pleuronectiformes; family Soleidae; genus Microchirus; species Microchirus variegatus. Next base: position 5,391,875 of record NC_139814.1, read on the forward strand.
AGCCATAAATCAGATTTGACCTTACATGTAATAACAACTTTGTCCACCAGAGAGCAGTCTGAATAATTCAGCAGCCATAAATCAAATGTGACCCTCCTTGTAAAAACACATTGGTTCACCAGGAAGCTGTTACACCATGTGAACCAATCCATTACCCATAATGCTTTGTGAAAACTGACGATCACAGAGAATACACATGGCTAATTATACGGAGAGAGAGAGAGAGACAGGGAGAGGGAGAGAGAGTGTGTCGAATGTCCAGCGTATGTGTGCAGTGTGTGTGTGTGCAGTGCGAAATTGAAGCGTGAATATCATCAAAGCAGTCATCATCAAAGCTTTGTTTGACAAAGGAAGACAAAGAGAAAAGGACAATAAGTCTGTGGCTGAGCAGCTTCTTCACGGACAAGGACAGCGAACGTACAGAGACTGCTGTGTGTGGACTGTTAGCATTTTAAGCTAGCGATCTTTATGCTAACGTGTTAGCAGACTTCATCGTCACAAAAACAACAAACAGATGATTATTCCGCGGCTGAAAGAGAGCAGGACACACACGGTAGTTGTCTGAGATGATGACATGACGCCAGCACCGCTCTATCTCCTATCGAATTGGACTTTTGGAGGCGAACAGACGTAAAACTGCAACGAAAAGGAAGCAAGCACGGACCTCTTATGATCAGAGGAACTCATGTTCTTATGGGGTGAGTTTTCCTTAACGTTGTTAATCGATGTTATGTTAGTGTTCATTCAAAGTCACATACAGACGCACATAGGGAAGCTGTCTTTTAATAATCCACTGTGCGTTTCATAACGCCGTTTGGCTACATTGTTATTAGCCATGCTTGCTTAGCTCGCTAGCTTAGCTCGCTAGCTCGGTACTGTATTATTACAATGAGAATGATGCGCACATCGAAACTTTTGTTCGGTCAGATGAGCGTATTATAAGCCGTAAGAGGAGCATGTCACGGCCCTCTTTGAGATTTTGTACACCCGCAGGTTCAGTTTGATAATTCAAATGCTTTGAGACGAAACTCCCGTGTTCGAAACCTAACATTGCATTGAATGATGTGTGAATGCCACACCTTTGCATGCATGAATCACACATGATTAACACAATGTGTGATGAACGTGTTAATTACACGTGCAATTCATGCACATAAAGGTGTGGCATTCACACATAATTCAAGCAATACTACTGATCAATCTATACTGATTCAGTGATTAAATGCCTTTTAACATGAACCATGATCTGAAATAAGTATTTTTTATTTTTTTTTCAGAATCCTGGGCATAAGGATTGGCATGTGAAGTTGCTGCCAACCCATGTGTCCAAGGCCTCAGTGTGGCGTCAATACATGAGGTCGGCTAAGGCTCTTGGTATGTGTATAAATTGATTTCTATACAATAGCCAAATGCTTATATAGACTGCAATATGTAATGTGTAAAATGTGATTTTTTTGGAAAAATAAAATCATTATTTTCATTGTGGTTCTTGCTGTCAACAGGTAGTGGAACACAGCTCTGCTGAAAGTCGCCTCAATATTCCGCAGCTTGTTGGAACGGCAGATGGCAGAGTGATAGTAAAGACCATCGACTGGCAGACACATCTGAGTCCCTACTTTCAAAAGCTCCCACAGATCAAGAGTTATCAGAACTTTAGGTATTTATATTCAAAATTCTGCATTTTATGAATAAAAAAATCACGAATGAACATAATAGTGTTCCATGTGAACAGTGAGCCATGTTTTAAATATCCTGTTGTGTGCTTCTATTCTGTCACAGCTTTGATGCCAACAGACCAGGTGTGGTGCTTGCTCAAACTCACAGTGATGCAGAGCCTATCGAGTTTCAGCTACTGCGCAACCCAGGAGTTCTGCCCCCTGTTGACAGTCTCCCCGTCCTGGCCCCACCTGGACTGACCATGGACAGGCAGACGTATCTTTTTGAAAAAATCCGGCCTTTCTGTTCTGATGAGGCAAAATTCTTCACATGCCCAGCACCAAAGGTTACAGCACAGAAGAGGGTGCGTTTGTGATGTCATCATTTAGTCCGCATATCAACTGTGATGGACAGAGTGGGTACAGCCACATTGTGGGGGAGGAACTGGTATTGAAGATGATAATATAGTCCATGGTCTGGAAAATATTCCTTCACACACTTAGATATATTTTATTTCTTTATTTTAGTTCTATGCACCATATATCTGGAACAAACTCCCAGAAAACTGTAGGTCTGCTGAAACTCTCACCTCTTTTAAATCAAGAGTGAAGACTTTTCTGTTTGCCGCTGCATTTCAGTCATTTCCAATACTGCACTGTAACCTTTATTCCTTATATATACTCTTGATTTTATTTGTTATCTTTTTATTTTATTTGTATCTATTTTATTTTTTAATCTTAATCTTTAAATTTTACCTGCTTGTTTTTATTTTGATGTTATATCTGATTTTATGTCTCTTTTCTATGCTTTTTAATGCTTTATGTAAAGCACTTTGAATTACCTTGTTGTTGAAATGTGCTATACAAATAAACTTGCCTTGCCTTACATTGACATGAACTACATTCATTCCTTTTTTTTTCCAAACTGCTACACTGTTACTGTCCTGTGGGCTAACAGACATCAGATGTCACTGACAGCTAGACTGGGTGGGGGGTTGTGACCATGTTAATGTCATGCAAATGAGCAGCTATTGGCCTGGCTCCTCAAGAGGGTCGAAATCTTTCAGGCTGAATTTCTCCCTAAAGCAGTTTGAGGAGTGTCTACATTCAAATGACCACATCTTCTTCAAAAATGATCAGATGGACATGGGTTTGACATTGTTGGAAAGCTTAGATATCACACTTTCGGAATCTGTAAATAACTCCAAATGTCCCGAAGTAGACATGTGAACCCTTTTGCCATGGCTGGACACAAATTTTCTGTTCCAGAATCGAGACCCGACATGGACCTTGTGATGGAACGGTCACGCCTGGTGTATGTCCAGGACAACATTGACGAACTCTGAACACCAGCTGTCAGAAGAGGATGAGTATTGTAAGTTGTTGTGTTTGCTGCGTTTGTCTCTGTTAATTTGTTTGTTGTTCCTAATCTGTTCCAGAATGGAGACCCAACATGGTCGACCTCGAGCCGGGGCTTGGTGGACGTTCTGGACAACTTCGACGAACTCTGAACACAGACTGTTGGAAGAGGATGAGTATGGTGATATTTTTGTTTGAGTTATTGTTGACCTCTACTTTCGTCTACAGTCGCCTCTTCCCTGATCTGGTCGGTGACTCCCACTGCACAAGAAGAACCTACAGTGGTGAGTATATCAGATTCCTTATGACATCAATGACAGTTTGATACTGCTTTTCAGTTTTGTTTTTCCTAATCTGTTTCAGAATGGAGACCCAAGGCTTGGTGGACTTCCTAGGTCCTTGACAACTTCAAACTCTAAACACTAGCTGTCGGAAGAGGATGAGTATTGTTAGTAGTTGTGTTTGCTGCTGCTTTTGTCTCTGTTAATTTGTTTGTTTTTCCTAATCTGTTCCAGAAGGGTGACCCAACATGGTCGACCTTAAGGTGGTGCTTGTTGGACGTTCTACCCTACAGTCGCATCTTCCCTGATCTCATCGGTGACTCCTACTGCACAAGAAGAACCTGCAGTGGTGAGTATATCAGATTCCTTTGGACATCAATGACAGTTTGATACTGCTTTTCAGTTTTGTTTTTCCTAATCTGTTCCAGAATGGAGACCCAACATGGTCGACCTCGAGGCGGTGCTTGGTGGACGTTCTGGACAACTTCAACGAACTCTGAACACAGATTGTCGGAAGAGGAGGAGAATGGTGATATTTATTTTTCTTTGCGTCATTGTTGTTGACTCAACTCAACTCAACTCAACTTTATTTATAGAGCGCTTTAGGCAGCTAAAGCTGGTACAAAGTGCTTAACAGTACAATAAATAAAACATGGCACATAAAACATAGGAGACAAAATAAAAACAATAAAACTATAAAACAGTAACAATGTTTAAATAATAAAAAAAACAATAAAACTATAAAACAATAAAAATGTTTAAACCATAAAACACTAAAACAAGAGCAGAGTCTCATGCTGAGTTGAACGCAGAAGAATAAAAATGTGTTTTAAGATGAGTTTTAAAAATGGACAGTGAGGGGGCCTGTCTAATATGAAGCGGGAGGGCGTTCCAAAGTTTGGGACCGGCAATGGAGAAAGCTCTTTCCCCTCTGAGCTTCCGTTTAGACCTCGGTACCTCCAGGAGCAGCTGGTCAGCTGACCTGAGGCACCGAGCAGGAGTGTAAGGATGGAGAAGCTCAGAGAGGTAAGGCGGGGCAAGACCATTTAAAGATTTAAAAACAAATAAAAGAATCTTAAAATGGACTCTAAAATGCACAGGCAGCCAGTGAAGGGAGGCCAAAATGGGAGTAATGTGCTCCCTCTTACGTGCTCCAGTTAAGAGGCGAGCAGCAGCGTTCTGGACCAACTGGAGACGTGAGAGGGAGGACTGGCTGACTCCAAGATAAAGAGCGTTACAGTAATCCAGCCGAGATGTAACAAAGGCATGGATTACTGTTTCAAAGTGCTTTTGTGAGAGAAAGGGCCTCACCTTTGCCAGCTGCCTGAGGTGAAAAAAGCTGGACTTTACTGTTGCCCCAATTTGCCGGTCCAATTTAAAATCACTGTCCATAATAAAACCTAAGTTTGTCACTAAAGGCTTCACATACGATGCCAAAGGGCCCAAATCAGCAGGGGGGGGTTCACTAGAGCCGCTAGGACCAAACATTATGACTTCCGTCTTCTTTTCATTAAATTTTAAAAAGTTCAGTGACATCCATGCTTTTATGTCATCAAGACATAATAGAAGTGGTTGCAGACAGGCATTTTTCTTACTCAGTGGGACATAAATCTGACTGTCGTCTGCATAAAAATGAAATGAGATGCCATGTTTTCTCAAGATGGAGCCCAGGGGAAGCAGATACAGGGAGAAGAGCAGGGGCCCTAAAATTGAGCCCTGTGGAACCCCATATGACAGTGGAGCAGAGCGGGACTCAGAGCCACCGAGGCGTACACACATAGATCTTCCCTCAAGATACGATCTAAACCACTTAAGGGCGCTACCACTAATGCCCACTAGGTGCTGCAAGCGTGCCACTAAAATATTGTGGTCCACAGTGTCAAACGCTGCAGTTAGGTCCAGCAGGACAAGGATCACAGAGTCTCCAGAATCAACCGTCAGGAGGATGTCATTGAACACTCTTAATAAAGCTGACTCTGTACTATGCCTTGTTTTAAAGCCAGACTGGAAAATCTCCAGAATATCATGCTCGTCCAGGAACGACTGCAACTGGGCGTGGACAACTTTTTCCAGGATCTTTGAAATAAAAGGCAGCTTGGAGATAGGTCTATAATTGGCTAGCATAACACGATCAAGGCCAGGTTTCTTAAGCAGGGGTTGTACAACAGCATGTTTAAAACATTGGGGGACAACACCAGAAGACAGACTGCTGTTAATAATGGCCAGGACTGACTGCCCTATACAAGGAAATACCTCTTTAAAAAAGTGAGGCGGGACAGTGTCACAGGGAGAGCCTGATGGCTTCATCTGGGCAACCACTTTTTCTAAGGCAATCAGAAACACGGGCTCAAACGAATCAAGCACAGCTGAGAAAAGCACACTGTCAGAGGGGTCAGACACAGGTGTGGTGATTAGAGCCCTTGTGGTAGCAACCTTATCAATGAAGAACTGCAGGAAGCTATTGCACATTTCAGGGGATTCCTCTGTGCACACAGGCTGAGGTGAGCCAAGAACAGACTCTATGGTTTTAAATAACACACGTGGGTTGTGAGAGTTTGATTCAATAATATTTGACAGGTGCTCTCTTCTGGACTCTTTGACAGTGCTCTGGTAGCAGCGCCAGCTGTCTTTTAGGATTTGGCGAGAAACCTGCAGCTTGTCCTTTTTCCACCTGCGTTCAGCTTTGCGGCAATCCTGTCTGGCTGCGCGAGTTCTCGCATTGAACCAGGGCTCAGGTTTAGCTTTGGGCTGCACGGTTTTAAATGGAGCCACAGAGTCCAATATGGTTCGGCAGGAGGAGTGAAACGAAGAACTGAGCACCTCCGTGTTTGGTAATAATTCAGAGGGGACACAGAGCTGGTTAAAGGCAGCAGAAAACTGGCCGGAAAACTGACCTCTACTTTTGTCTACAGTCGCCTCTTCCCTGATCTCATCGGTGACTCCCACTGCACAAGAAGAACCTACAGTGGTGAGTATATCAGATTCCTTTGAACATCAATGAAAGTTTGATGCTGCTTTTCAGTTTCGTTTTTCCTAATCTGTTTCAGAACGGAGACCCAAGGCTTGGTGGATTTCTGACGTCCAGGACAACTTTGAACATCTGAACACCAACTGTCAGAAGAAGATGAGTATTGTTGTTTTCTGCTGCTCTCGTCCCTTTTCATTATTTAGTTTTTTCCATTATTTTTTAAGTGTACAAAAATCACTATAGTCACAAAGCACTGAATACGATTCAAACACAGGTTGTTTTTTGATATATAAACAGACTCAGGGTTCAAGTTTGTTTCATTTTTGAAATGAAATGTTTGGTGTGGTTTAAGGAATATTTGGTTGTTATTAGACCCTGAGATGGGTCAGTGACTAGGAGAAACATTGATTTTGATGCATTATTACTTTTTTGTAGTAGCAGATCCAATGTAATCTTATTTTGTGATATATGATGGATTTTGAATCGGTCTCCGACTACAAGTAAAACATTTTTTTCCTACTAACCCAATTATAGCCTGGTTTTGTTTTAAGATGAATAAACATACAATAATAGTTTGAACCTGAAAAACATTTATTTTGCAAAGGACACTGAATGATGAACACTTAAATATGAACATTGAATATGAAACATGGGGCAGTTTGGTGTGTTGTTGGCGATGGGGAGAAGGGAAAAGATGGAGATGGTGAGTGAGTTCATCATGTGTGAATGTGAGAGTTCAGCTCAGGTGGAGCAGAGACTCCAAATCTCGCTCGTTCACTCGCAGTCACGCTCGCTCGCTCTCGCTCGCTCACTCACTCACTCACAGTCACTCACTCACTCTCGCTCGCTCGCTCGCTCACTCGCTCCCTCACTCCCTCACTCCCTCACTCAGTCACACATGATGCACTCACTCACCATCTCTCTTCCTTTCTCCCCATCTCCAACAACACACCCAACTGCCCCATGTTTCATATTCAATGTTTATATTTCAGTCTTCATCATTCAGGGTCGTCTTTGCAAAATAAATATTTGTTCAGGTTGAACCTATTCTTGTTTATTTATCTTAAAACAAAACAGGGTAATAATTATTTAGTAGGAAAAAAAGTTTGCTTATATAAGGAGACGATTCAAAATCCATCATATCACAAGATTATTAAATTGCATCTGCCACTACAGAAACTAACAATGCATCAAAATCAATGTTTCTTCCAATCACTGACCATCTCAGGGCCTGATAATAATAAATAGTCCTTGAAAGGTATTTTATGATTGATTGGAAAGGATTGTAGTTTTTTTGTTGATTTAAAGAGTTGCATAAACATTATAGCCTTTAAAGGGTTAGAATTTTTAAAAATATAATTTGATGAGTATATCTCAGTCTGAAGTAGCGTTAAAAGAGTGACAATTTAAAGTTGAAAAAAATATGAACAATATTTTTGTAGGAGACTGTTTTTAGAAAAATCTGACATTGCAAAAAATAAGAATGCATCAGAATCAAAAGTTATTGTAGTTGCATAAACAATATGGCCTTTAAAAGGTTAACATTTTAAAAAATATTAATATTTGATATGCATATTGACTGAACACAGACTGTCGGAAGAGGAGGAGTATGGTGATATTTCTTATTTGTGTTTGCTTCATCGTTGTTGACCTCTACTTTCGTCTACAGTCGCCTCTTCCCTGATCTCATCGGTGACTCCTACAACACAAGAACCTCCAGTTGTGAGTATATCAGATTCCTTTGGGCATCAGTGACAGTTTGATACTGCTTTTCAGTTTTGTTTTTCCTAATCTGTTTCAGAATGGAGACCCTACGCTTGGTGGACTTCCTACGTTCTGGACAACTTTGAAGAACTCTGAACCCCAGCTGTCGGAAGAGGATGAGTATTGTTAATTGTTGTTTTTGCTGCTGCTTTTGTCACTTTTATCTGTTTGTTTTTCCTAATCTGTTCCAGAAGGGAGACCCAACATGATCGACCTCGAGGTGGTGCTTGGTGGACGTTCTACACTACAGTCGCCTCTTCCCTGATCTGGTCGGTGACTCCCACTGCACAAGAAGAACCTGCAGTGGTGAGTATATCAGATTCCTTTGGACATCAGTGACTGTTTGATGCTGCTTTTCAGTTTCGTTTTTCCTAATCTGTTTCAGAATGGAGACCCTACGCTTGGTGGACTTCCTACGTTCTGGACAACTTTGAAGAACTCTGAACCCCAGCGGTCGGAAGAGGATGAGTATTGTTAATTGTTTGCTGCTGCTTTTGTCTCTGTTAATTTGTTTGTTTTTCCTAATCTGTTCCAGAAGGGTGACCCAACATGGTCGACCTCGAGGTGGTGCTTGGTGGACGTTCTACCCTACAGTCGCGTCTTCCCTGATCTCATCGGTGACTCCTACTGCACAAGAAGAATCTGCAGTGGTGAGTATATCAGATTCCTTTGGACATCAGTGACTGTTTGATGCTGCTTTTTAGTTTCGTTTTTCCTAATCTGTTCCAGGATGGAGACCCAAGGCTTGGTGGATTTCTGACGTCCAGCACAACTTTGAACATCTGAACACCAACTGTCAGAAGAAGATGAGTATTGTTACTTGTTTGCTGCTGCTCTCGTCCCTTTTCATTATTTAGTTTTTCCATTATTTTTGAAGTGTACAAAAATCCCTTTAGTCACAAAGCACTGAATACGATTCAAACACAGGTTGTTATTTGATATATAAACAGACTCAGGGTTCAAGTTTGTTTCATTTTTGAAATGAAATGTTTGGTGTGGTTTAAGGAATATTTGGTTGTTATTAGACCCTGAGATGGGTCAGTGACTAGGAGAAACATTGATTTTGATGCATTAGTTGTTTGTAGTAGCAGATCCAATGTAATCTTATTTTGTGATATATGATGGATTTTGAATCGGTCTCCGACTACAAGTAAAACATTTTTTTCCTACTAACCCAATTATAGCCTGGTTTTGTTTTAAGATGAATAAACATACAATAATAGTTTGAACCTGAAAAACATTTATTTTGCAAAGGACACTGAATGATGAACACTTAAATATGAACATTGAATATGAAACATGGGGCAGTTTGGTGTGTTGTTGGCGATGGGGAGAAGGGAAAAGATGGAGATGGTGAGTGAGTTCATCATGTGTGAATGTGAGAGTTCAGCTCAGGTGGAGCAGAGACTCCAAATCTCGCTCGTTCACTCGCAGTCACGCTCGCTCGCTCACTCTCACTCGCTCACTCACTCACTCTCGCTCGCTCGCTCACTCGCTCCCTCACTCCCTCACTCCCTCACTCAGTCACACATGATGCACTCACTCACCATCTCTCTTCCTTTCTCCCCATCTCCAACAACACACCCAACTGCCCCATGTTTCATATTCAATGTTTATATTTCAGTCTTCATCATTCAGGGTCGTCTTTGCAAAATAAATATTTGTTCAGGTTGAACCTATTCTTGTTTATTTATCTTAAAACAAAACAGGGTAATAATTATTTAGTTGGAAAAAAGTTTGCTTATAGAAGGAGACGGTTCAAAATCCATCATATCACAAGATTATTAAATTGCATCTGCCACTACAGAAACTAACAATGCATCAAAATCAATGTTTCTTCCAATCACTGACCATCTCAGGGCCTGATAATAATAAATAGTCCTTGAAAGGTATTTTATGATTGATTGGAAAGGATTGTAGTTTTTTTGTTGATTTAAAGAGTTGCATAAACATTATGGCCTTTAAAGGGTTAGAATTTTAAAAATATAATTTGATGAGTATATCTCAGTCTGAAGTAGCGTTAAAAGAGTGACAATTTAAAGTTGAAAAAAATATGAACAATATTTTTGTAGGAGACAGTTTTTAGAAAAATCTGACATTGCAAAAAATAAGAATGCATCAGAATCAAAAGTTATTGTAGTTTTTTTTTCCCAATAAAAACAGTGTAGTTGCGTAAACAATATGGCCTTTAAAAGGTGAACCTTTTAAAAATAATATTTTTAAAAGGTGAACCTTTTAAAAATAATATTTTTAAAAGGTGAACCTTTTAAAAATAATATTTTTTAAAGGTGAACCTTTTAAAAATAATATTTTTTAAAGGTGAACCTTTTAAAAATATTAATATTTGATATGCATATTTCAGGATGAAGTAGCTTCAAAAGACTGACTCATTTAAAGTGGAAATAAATATTAAGATATTTTTACAGCAGTTTTTGGCAAGGGGCCGTTTTCTGCAACAAGGAACAAATGAGGGGGTTAGGGTTAGCTAACCTTAGTTAGTTATCCCCAAAACACCTGGTTCAGGTGCACAGGTTATCAGAGTTCTGCAGAGCTCGTTAACCACTTCCACTACACAAGAACCTACAGTGGTGAGTATATTAGACTCCTTTTGACATCAATGACACTTTGCTACTGCTTTTCAGTTTTGTTTTTCCTAATCTGTTCCAGAATTGAGACCCTAACACTTGGTGGACTTCTTACGTCCTGGACAACTTAGACGAACTCTGAACACCGGCTGTCAAAACAAGATGAGTGTTTTTTTGTTTGTGTCAATATGCACTTCTACTTTGGTCTGTCGTTTCATCTTCCTGTGTTGTCGTTGTTACACAAATGTGTACACTTAGCAAAACTTAGTTGACAGTAAACGGGTGCAGGTGTCGGAGGATTGATAACTCTGATTGGACGGAACTCTCCATACGTGACAGCAAAACAAAAATCTGCTCACAAGGATGGACAAACTGGAATCATGGCTTGCAAATGCGAAAGTAACTTTCTGGACAACTTTGTCAACACGATGATGCAGCAAATGGAGGAATTCATTCACCTCAGTGAAGGCAGACGGCCGCATACTTTGAGTCTGGTTCTGCCAGAGATTTCTTCCTGTTAAAAGGGAGTTTTTTCTCTCCACTGTTGCCACGATTGCTTGCTCATTGTGTGAATTGTTGGGTTTCTCTTCTCTCTAATATTATGAATGATTTAAAAAAAAAAAAGGAGTGCAAGTCCGACTGTCACCTCCACGTGGTGCACTCTGGGTAACGCTAACGACGGCGGCAAACGATAAGTTTACCCGGACATTTGTGACTTATTTGAAAAGTTGATCTTTTTGAGTAAATGTTAATGTGTAGAATGTGTTTGAATGTTTGTCATTGTTGTGACGATAGTCAAGTTAATTTTCACTTCATGTGTTTTCATGTGTCCAGAAACGGCAGCAAAACATGGACTGGATTTCACCGACTGGACTTGATGTGGTTTCCCTGTGAGTCGACAAACTCATTTATTTCCTTGCTGTCCTTTTATTGCTTTCCTTTTCTCTTTCCTTCCATTCTTTTTCATGTCTTTCAGCCCTTTCTTTTTGCCATTTCCTCCATCCCTGTGTTCTCTCCTTCTCTAATGGACTTTATTGCTTCCTTCCTTTTTCTGATTAAATGAGGTTTTAGTCCAACCAGCAGGGGGCGTCACAGCCACTTCAGCCTCAGTGGGTGAAGCTGAGTCTTTTTTCTTTTCCATTTCTAATTCACAGTGTAAGTAGGGTTTAAAGCCAACAGGGTTTATGAAGAATAAGTTCTTGTTTTTATTGTTATTTAAAGCTAACTGTATTTTCTTCTCTGTATTGTTTTATTGCGTTGAAGAAAAGAGCCTGTGATTGTTTGACTTTAATTTCTACTTAACCTTTATATGTTTCTTTGATGCCGTTTTGTTTCTTTTCTGCTTTGTGTTGATGTTTTTTCCATCTTGAATCTTTTGTGTTAAATAAATAAATAAGTCACTTATTTGAAGTCTCTCGCTCTTTCACTCACACTCACTCTGCTGAACTGGCTGAACAAATGTGTGCCACAGTCTGGCCCTCGGTGAAACTCTGTATGGCCTGAACCCTGAATGTTTTCTCAAGTTATTTATGGGCTGGCAGTGACTTGAATTCAGCAGCTTTGAATACATTTTTCATCTACACGTAATGTCACCTTTGTCCACTGGAGGTCAGGTTTTTGCAGTTCTGTTTTATGATGAATTATTTATGGCCTGGCAGGGTCTTAAACATAAAAAAACTGTTTCCCTCACAAAAGTTACTATTTATTTCACCAGTTTAGCAGCTCTAAATCTCATGTGACCTTACATGTAATGTCAAACGTGTCCACCAGAGGGCAGTTTCAACATGTAAACACATTTCAAGATCCTCTTCACCACCTACAAATCCTTCTTACCTTCAGACCTCCTCCATCGCCCCATTCACTCACACCGAACACGCTACACCGTCAAACATCTGTGTAGCCCCAGTTAAGCCCCTCAAGCATTTTATTTTAGATTTTATAAAATATATAATATAGATATATGTTTTTTTGAAGTTTAACATTTAAAAAGTTCAAGTAGCCATTCTGTTCCAATCCAATCCCTGTGTGTGTGAGTAAGAATGGAATAGGTGAGGGCGGGTCGCTACGGTAACTGTGGAGCTTCGGGCGCTGTCCGTGGTGCTGAAAGGCTGCTTTGTTGGATGAGTGTGTGACTTTGTTTTCTTTTTTTTCCCTCTACATGTAAAGTGACTTTTGTGATAGAGGAGGGAAGTGTGATGGAGCCTTGAGGGATTCTGGACTCATCACCAGGCTCGCTTCTCCTCGGCCTCAAATCTCCACGGACCTGAAACACAAGGAAAAGCAGCTGAAGCCACTTTCACTCATGACAATCCATCATTATTGAGTCACTGTGATGAAAGGAAGAAACTGTAGGGATGTTTTTAAGGTAGAACATTAGCTGAAAGGATGTTGTCGATGAATTCGTTCTTCATTGATGAAGCAGAGCATGAGAGAGAATAGATCAAAGCAGGAGAAACATCTTCTACATACGTAGAGTAAGATTAGAAGTAAGAGGAAGATTCTATTGAATAATATCTCAAATATCCAATGCCTTACCTGAACATTACTGGGCTCAGAGATGGAGAAGCTGGTCTCTTGAAAGTTGCTGCCATCTGCTGGTTTACCAGACAACGCCAGATCGGTCCTGCTGGATCTCAGTGCAGCATTTGATACGATAGATCATGAGATCCTGCTACATAGACTAGAACAAGATGTTGTGATTAGAGGATCTGCACTTGTCTGGTTCAAGTCCTATTTATGGGACAGATTTCAGTTTGTTAGTGTTAACGAGGACTACTCCATATTCACTAAGGTCAACTACGGAGTTCCTCAGGGTTCCGTGCTCGGACCTATTCTTTTTACCCTGTACATGCTGCCATTAGGCAACATTATCAGGAAACACAACATAGATTTCCATTGTTATGCAGACGACACCCAGCTATATGTATCTGTACGACCGGATGACCCAAACCCATCTATAAAACTCCAGGATTGTCTCATAGACATACAGACGTGGATGACTCTGAACTTTCTGATGCTTAACACAGAAAAAACTGAGGTCATGGTCCTTGGGCCAAAAGATATAAGAGCAGCACTTTTAAGTGGAGCTCTAAACCGAGGCAGTAACACTTCAGTCCCTTGCACTACAGTAAGGAACCTAGGAGTCCTGTTTGACCAGGATTTATCACTGGATGAACATATTAAGCATATATGTAGAACAGCCTTCTTCCACCTTCGCAACATTAAGACAATTAGAAATATTATTCTCTTCACTGGCTCCCAGTGAAAAGTAGAATAGATTTTAAAATACTTCTACTCACATACAAGGCCCTGAATAATCAGGCACCTTCTTATATTTGTGACTTAATCACTTTATATCAACCCAATAGACCCTGAACTCAGGTCTACTGGTTATTCCTAAAATAACTAGAAGTAGAATCGGTGGTAGAACATTTATCTACCAGGCTCCTCTCCTGTGGAACCAACTTCTGCTTTCAGTCAGACAGTCTGACTCTGTCTCTGCCTTTAAGGTGAGACTGAAAACCTACCTTTTTAACATAGACTATAGTCGAAGCTAGATCAGGTATGTCCTGATTAGAATAGTCTATCTTATGCTGCCATAGGCTTAGACTGCTGGAGGAATTTCCCATCATGCACTTAGAATGAGCACACAGACTTTGCACGAGCCGCACTTTCTCTACCCCGTCCTCAATTTCTCAACCCTCACCACTTACCCGATGTCCCCCATGACATGTAGACCATAAATCCACATTTAGACCATAAATCCACATGTAGCACATAAATCCACATGTACACCATAAATCCACATGTAGACCATAAATCCACATGTAGCACATAAATCCACATGTAGACCATAAATTCACATGTAGACCTTCTCTAACTGATGTTTAATCTCTTACAGTTCTGCTGACACCAGTGAACGACATGAGGTCAGGACAGGAAAGAGGACTCCGTCATCTTCAAGTCTCTGACCACAACAGCCTTCACGACAGGCTGTGACAGATGATCCTGGCATTTAAAGACTTTTCACTTTTTATTCTTTGTCATTGTGTATTGTATGTTTTTGGTAACATCTACTGCACGTCTGTCCGTCCAGGGAGTGGATCCCTCAACTGTGGTTCTCCTTAAGGTTTCTACCCTTTTCCCTGTTAGAAGAGTTTTTTCGCTGGTAGTTTTTCCTTACCCTGGTCGAAGGTCTAAGGACAGAGGATGTTACCAACCCTGTGAAGTCCCTGAGACAAACTATGTTTTGTAAACTGTGGGCTATACAAAAAATGATTGATTGATTGATTGATTTAACAGAAAAAAACCAAAAGTATCTTGGAATGTCTTGAAATTGTACACAGTCATAGTCAACGACACCCTGAACAAGAATCCGTTGAAAATATTTGCATATCTCTTAAGGAATATTTTTAATGAATTTTTGAAAATTAGGAAAGCGATCCATGCACTTAGGCAGTGACTTAACTTTTGATGCTTTTGGTTTGTTTTTAAAGCATTAAAGCTGCAGGAGTTCATCCATGTCGCCCAGTCGCTGGAAACAAACGTTTGGACACCATGGATCACACAGCAGAAAATAAGGTGAGACGGAGGAAACGATCCATTTGCCCTGATGCACTTAGTGACTTGACTTTTTTTTCAAAAAAGACCCCAAAAGTATCTTGGAATGTCTTGAAATTGTACACAGTCATAGTCAAGCATGCCCTGAACAAGAATCCGTTGAATATATTTGCATATCTCTTGAGGAATATTTTTAATGAATTTTTGAAAATCAGGAAAGCGATCCATGCACTGAGGCAGTGACTTAACTTTTGATGTTTTTGGGTTGTTTTTAAAGAATTAAAGCTGCAGGAGTTCATCCATGTCGTCCAGTCGCTGGAAACAAACGTTTGGACACCGTGGATCACACAGCAGGATATCAGGTGAGACGAAGGAAACGATCCATTTGCCCTGATGCACTTAGTGACTTGACTTTTTTTTCAAAAAAAACCCCAAAAGTAAATTGGAATGTCTTGAAATTGTACACAGTCATAGTCAAGCATGCCCTGAACAAGAATCCGTTGAATATATTTGCATATCTCTTGAAGAATATTTTTAATGAATTTTTGAAAATCCGGAAAGCGATCCATGCACTTGGACATTCCAAGTATGTTGGAATGTCTTGAAATTGTACTCAGTCATAGTCAACGACGCCCTGAAGAAGAATCCGTTGAAAATATTTGCATATCTCTTAAGGAATATTTTTAATGAATTTTTGAAAATCAGGAAAGCGATCCATGCACTTAGGCAGTGACTTAACTTTTTCGTCAAAAAAGACCCCAAAAGTATCTTGGAATGTCTTGAAATTGTACACAGTCATAGTCAAGCATGCCCTGAACAAGAATCCGTTGAATATATTTGCATATCTCTTGAAGAATATTTTTAATGAATTTTTGAAAATCCGGAAAGCGATCCATCCATGCACTTGGACATTCCAAGTATGTTGGAATGTCTTGAAATTGTACTCAGTCATAGTCAACGACGCCCTGAACAAGAATCAATTGAAAATATTCGCATATCTCTTAAGGAATATTTTTAATGAATTTTTGAAAATCAGGAAAGCAATCCATGCACTTAGGCAGTGACTTAACTTTTTTGTCAAAAAAGACCCCAAAGGTATCTTGGAATGTCTTGAAATTGTACACAGTCATAGTCAAGCATGCCCTGAACAAGAATCCGTTGAATATATTTGCATATCTCTTGAAGAATATTTTTAATGAACTTTTGAAAATCAGGAAAGCGATCCATGCACTTGGACATTCCAAGTATGTTGGAATGTCTTGAAATTGTACTCAGTCATAGTCAACGACGCCCTGAACAAGAATCCGTTGAAAATATATGCATATCGCTTAAGGAATATTTTTAATGAATTTTTGAAAATCAGGAAAGCGATCCATGCACTTAGGCAGTGACTTAACTTTTTTGTCAAAAAAGACCCCAAAAGTATCTTGGAATGTCTTGCAATTGTACACAGTCATAGTCAAGCATGCCCTGAACAAGAATCCATTGAATATATTTGCATATCGCTTAAGGAATATTTTTAATGAATTTTTGAAAATGAGGAAAGTCTGTGCACTTAGGCAGTGACTTAACTTTTTATTCAAAAAAGACCCCAAAAGTATCTTGGAATGTCTTGAAATTGTACACAGTCATAGTCAAGCATGCCCTGAACAAGAATCCGTTGAATATATTTGCATATCTCTTGAAGAATATTTTTAATGAACTTTTGAAAATCAGGAAAGCGATCCATGCACTTGGACATTCCAAGTATGTTGGAATGTCTTGAAATTGTACTCAGTCATAGTCAACGACGCCCTGAACAAGAATCCGTTGAAAATTTATGCATATCGCTTAAGGAATATTTTTAATGAATTTTTGAAAATCAGGAAAGCGATCCATGCACTTAGGCAGTGACTTAACTTTTTTGTCAAAAAAGACCCCAAAAGTATCTTGGAATGTCTTGAAATTGTACACAGTCATAGTCAAGCATGCCCTGAACAAGAATCCGTTGAATATATTTGCATATCTCTTGAAGAATATTTTTAATGAACTTTTGAAAATCAGGAAAGCGATCCATGCACTTGGACATTCCAAGTATGTTGGAATGTCTTGAAATTGTACTCAGTCATAGTCAACGACGCCCTGAACAAGAATCCGTTGAAAATATTTGCATATCGCTTAAGGAATATTTTTAATGAATTTTTGAAAATCAGGAAAGCGATCCATGCACTTAGGCAGTGACTTAACTTTTTCATCAAAAAAGACCCCAAAAGTATCTTGGAATGTCTTGAAATTGTACACAGTCATAGTCAAGCATGCCCTGAACAAGAATCCGTTGAATATATTTGCATATCTCTTGAAGAATATTTTTAATGAACTTTTGAAAATCCGGAAAGCGATCCATGCACTTGGACATTCCAAGTATGTTGGAATGTCTTGAAATTGTACTCAGTCATAGTCAACGACGCCCTGAACAAGAATCCGTTGAAAATATTTGCATATCGCTTAAGGAATATTTTTAATGAATTTTTGAAAATCAGGAAAGCGATCCATGCACTTAGGCAGTGACTTAACTTTTTCGTCAAAAAAGACCCCAAAAGTATCTTGGAATGTCTTGAAATTGTACACAGTCATAGTCAAGCATGCCCTGAACAAGAATCCGTTGAATATATTTGCATATCTCTTGAAGAATATTTTTAATGAATTTTTGAAAATCCGGAAAGCGATCCATGCACTTGGACATTCCAAGTATGTTGGAATGTCTTGAAATTGTACTCAGTCATAGTCAACGACGCCCTGAACAAGAATCAATTGAAAATATTCGCATATCTCTTAAGGAATATTTTTAATGAATTTTTGAAAATCAGGAAAGCAATCCATGCACTTAGGCAGTGACTTAACTTTTTTGTCAAAAAAGACCCCAAAGGTATCTTGGAATGTCTTGAAATTGTACACAGTCATAGTCAAGCATGCCCTGAACAAGAATCCGTTGAATATATTTGCATATCTCTTGAAGAATATTTTTAATGAACTTTTGAAAATCAGGAAAGCGATCCATGCACTTGGACATTCCAAGTATGTTGGAATGTCTTGAAATTGTACTCAGTCATAGTCAACGACGCCCTGAACAAGAATCCGTTGAAAATATATGCATATCGCTTAAGGAATATTTTTAATGAATTTTTGAAAATCAGGAAAGCGATCCATGCACTTAGGCAGTGACTTAACTTTTTTGTCAAAAAAGACCCCAAAAGTATCTTGGAATGTCTTGAAATTGTACACAGTCATAGTCAAGCATGCCCTGAACAAGAAACCGTTGAATATATTTGCATATCTCTTGAAGAATATTTTTAATGAACTTTTGAAAATCCGGAAAGCGATCCATGCACTTGGACATTCCAAGTATGTTGGAATGTCTTGAAATTGTACTCAGTCATAGTCAACGACGCCCTGAACAAGAATCCGTTGAAAATATTTGCATATCGCTTAAGGAATATTTTTAATGAATTTTTTAAAAAATCAGGAAAGCGATCCATGCACTTAGGCAGTGACTTAACTTTTTCGTCAAAAAAGACCCCAAAAGTATCTTGGAATGTCTTGAAATTGTACACAGTCATAGTCAAGCATGCCCTGAACAAGAATCCGTTGAATATATTTGCATATCTCTTGAAGAATATTTTTAATGAATTTTTGAAAATCCGGAAAGCGATCCATGCACTTGGACATTCCAAGTATGTTGGAATGTCTTGAAATTGTACTCAGTCATAGTCAACGACGCCCTGAACAAGAATCAATTGAAAATATTCGCATATCTCTTAAGGAATATTTTTAATGAATTTTTGAAAATCAGGAAAGCAATCCATGCACTTAGGCAGTGACTTAACTTTTTTGTCAAAAAAGACCCCAAAGGTATCTTGGAATGTCTTGAAATTGTACACAGTCATAGTCAAGCATGCCCTGAACAAGAATCCGTTGAATATATTTGCATATCTCTTGAAGAATATTTTTAATGAACTTTTGAAAATCAGGAAAGCGATCCATGCACTTGGACATTCCAAGTATGTTGGAATGTCTTGAAATTGTACTCAGTCATAGTCAACGACGCCCTGAACAAGAATCTATTGAAAATATTTGCATATCTCTTAAGGAATATTTTTAATGAATTTTTGAAAATGAGGAATTTCTGTGCACTTAGGCAATGACTTAACTTTTTATTCAAAAAAGACCCCAAAAGTATCTTGGAATGTCTTGAAATTGTACACAGTCATAGTCAAGCATGCCCTGAACAAGAATCCGTTGAATATATTTCAATCTCTTGAAGAATATTTTTAATGAATTTTTGAAAATCCGGAAAGCGATCCATGCACTTAGGCAGTGACTTAACTTTTTCGTCAAAAAAGACCCCAAAAGTATCTTGGAATGTCTTGAAATTGTACACAGTCATAGTCAAGCATGCCCTGAACAAGAATCCGTTGAATATATTTGCATATCTCTTAAGGAATATTTTTAATTAATTTTTGAAAATGAGGAATTTCTGTGCACTTAGGCAGTGACTTAACTTTTTATTCAAAAAAGACCCCAAAAGTATCTTGGAATGTCTTGAAATTGTACACAGTCATAGTCAAGCATGCCCTGAACAAGAATCCGTTGAATATATTTGCATATCGCTTAAGGAATATTTTTAATGAATTTTTGAAAATCAGGAAAGCGATCCATGCACTTGGACATTCCAAGTATGTTGGAATGTCTTGAAATTGTACTCAGTCATAGTCAACGACGCCCTGAACAAGAATCAATTGAAAATATTTGCATATCTCTTAAGGAATATTTTTAATGAATTTTTGAAAATGAGGAAAGTCTGTGCACTTCGGCAGTGACTTAACTTTTTCGTCAAAAAAGACCCCAAAAGTATCTTGGAATGTCTTGAAATTGTACACAGTCATAGTCAAGCATGCCCTGAACAAGAATCCGTTGAATATATTTGCATATCTCTTGAAGAATATTTTTAATGAATTTTTGAAAATCCGGAAAGCGATCCATGCACTTGGACATTCCAAGTATGTTGGAATGTCTTGAAATTGTACTCAGTCATAGTCAACGACGCTCTGAACAAGAATCAATTGAAAATATTTGCATATCTCTTAAGGAATATTTTTAATGAATTTTTGAAAATGAGGAAAGTCTGTGCACTTAGGCAGTGACTTAACTTTTTATTCAAAAAAGACCCCAAAAGTATCTTGGAATGTCTTGAAATTGTACACAGTCATAGTCAAGCATGCCCTGAACAAGAATCCGTTGAATATATTTGCATATCTCTTGAAGAATATTTTTAATGAATTTTTAAAATTCCGGAAAGCTATCCATGCACTTGGACATTCCAAGTAAGTTGGAATGTCTTGAAATTGTACTCAGTCATAGTCAACGACGCCCTGAACAAGAATCCGTTGAAAATATTTGCATATCGCTTAAGGAATATTTTTAATGAATTTTTAAAAAAATCAGGAAAGCGATCCATGCACTTAGGCAGTGACTTAACTTTTTCGTCAAAAAAGACCCCAAAAGTATCTTGGAATGTCTTGAAATTGTACACAGTCATAGTCAAGCATGCCCTGAACAAGAATCCGTTGAATATATTTGCATATCTCTTGAAGAATATTTTTAATGAACTTTTGAAAATCAGGAAAGCGATCCATGCACTTGGACATTCCAAGTATGTTGGAATGTCTTGAAATTGTACTCAGTCATAGTCAACGACGCCCTGAACAAGAATCCGTTGAAAATATTTGCATATCGCTTAAGGAATATTTTTAATGAATTTTTGAAAATCAGGAAAGCGATCCATGCACTTAGGCAGTGACTTAACTTTTTCGTCAAAAAAGACCCCAAAAGTATCTTGGAATGTCTTGAAATTGTACACAGTCATAGTCAAGCATGCCCTGAACAAGAATCCGTTGAATATATTTGCATATCTCTTAAGGAATATTTTAAATGAATTTTCGAAAATGAGGAAAGTCTGTGCACTTAGGCAGTGACTTAACTTTTTATTCAAAAAAGACCCCAAAAGTATCTTGGAATGTCTTGAAATTGTACACAGTCATAGTCAAGCATGCCCTGAACAAGAATCCGTTGAATATATTTGCATATCTCTTGAAGAATATTTTTAATGAACTTTTGAAAATCAGGAAAGCGATCCATGCACTTAGGCAGTGACTTAACTTTTTTGTCAAAAAAGACCCCAAAAGTATCTTGGAATGTCTTGAAATTTTACACAGTCATAGTCAAGCATGCCCTGAACAAGAATCCGTTGAATATATTTGCATATCTCTTGAAGAATATTTTTAATGAACTTTTGAAAATCAGGAAAGCGATCCATGTACTTGGACATTCAAAGTATGTTGGAATGTCTTGAAATTGTACTCGTTCATAGTCAACGACGCCCTGAACAAGAATCCGTTGAAAATATTTGCATATCGCTTAAGGAATATTTTTAATGAATTTTTGAAAATCAGGAAAGCGATCCATGCACTTAGGCAATGACTTAACTTTTTCGTCAAAAAAGACCTCAAAAGTATCTTGGAATGTCTTGAAATTGTACACAGTCATAGTCAAGCATGCCCTGAACAAGAATCCGTTGAATATATTTGCATATCTCTTGAAGAATATTTTTAATGAATTTTTGAAAATCCGGAAAGCGATCCATGCACTTGGACATTCCAAGTATGTTGGAATGTCTTGAAATTGTACTCGGTCATAGTCAACGACGCCCTGAACAAGAATCCATTGAAAATATTTGCATATCTCTTAAGGAATATTTTTAATGAATTTTTGAAAATGATGAAAGTCTGTGCACTTAGGCAGTGACTTAACTTTTTATTCAAAAAAGACCCCAAAGGTATCTTGGAATGTCTTGAAATTGTACACAGTCATAGTCAAGCATGCCCTGAACAAGAATCCGTTGAATATATTTGCATATCTCTTGAAGAATATTTTTAATGAACTTTTGAAAATCAGGAAAGCGATCCATGCACTTGGACATTCCAAGTATGTTGGAATGTCTTGAAATTGTACTCAGTCATAGTCAACGACGCTCTGAACAAGAATCAATTGAAAATATTTGCATATCTCTTAAGGAATATTTTTAATGAATTTTTGAAAATGAGGAAAGTCTGTGCACTTAGGCAGTGACTTAACTTTTTATTCAAAAAAGACCCCAAAAGTATCTTGGAATGTCTTGAAATTGTACACAGTCATAGTCAAGCATGCCCTGAACAAGAATCCGTTGAATATATTTGCATATCGCTTAAGGAATATTTTTAATGAATTTTTGAAAATCATGAAAGCGATCCATGCACTTGGACATTCCAAGTATGTTGGAATGTCTTGAAATTGTACTCAGTCATAGTCAACGACGCCCTGAACAAGAATCCGTTGAAAATATTTGCATATCGCTTCAGGAATATTTTAAATGAATTTTTGAAAATCAGGAAAGCGATCCATGCACTTAGGCAGTGACTTAACTTTTTTGTCAAAAAAGACCCCAAAAGTATCTTGGAATGTCTTGAAATTGTACACAGTCATAGTCAAGCATGCCCTGAACAAGAATCCGTTGAATATATTTGCATATCTCTTGAAGAATATTTTTAATGAATTTTTGAAAATCAGGAAAGCGATCCATGCACTTGGACATTCCAAGTATGTTGGAATGTCTTGAAATTGTACTCAGTCATAGTCAACGACGCCCTGAACAAGAATCCGTTGAAAATATTTGCATATCGCTTAAGGAATATTTTTAATGAATTTTTGAAAATCAGGAAAGCGATCCATGCACTTAGGCAGTGACTTAACTTTTTCGTCAAAAAAGACCCCAAAAGTATCTTGGAATGTCTTGAAATTGTACACAGTCATAGTCAAGCATGCCCTGAACAAGAATCCGTTGAATATATTTGCATATCTCTTGAAGAATATTTTTAATGAATTTTTGAAAATCAGGAAAGCGATCCATGCACTTGGACATTCCAAGTATGTTGGAATGTCTTGAAATTGTACTCAGTCATAGTCAACGACGCTCTGAACAAGAATCAATTGAAAATATTTGCATATCTCTTAAGGAATATTTTTAATGAATTTTTGAAAATGAGGAAAGTCTGTGCACTTAGGCAGTGACTTAACTTTTTATTCAAAAAAGACCCCAAAAGTATCTTGGAATGTCTTGAAATTGTACACAGTCATAGTCAAGCATGCCCTGAACAAGAATCCGTTGAATATATTTGCATATCTCTTGAAGAATATTTTTAATGAATTTTTAAAATTCCGGAAAGCTATCCATGCACTTGGACATTCCAAGTAAGTTGGAATGTCTTGAAATTGTACTCAGTCATAGTCAACGACGCCCTGAACAAGAATCCGTTGAAAATATTTGCATATCGCTTAAGGAATATTTTTAATGAATTTTTAAAAAAATCAGGAAAGCGATCCATGCACTTAGGCAGTGACTTAACTTTTTCGTCAAAAAAGACCCCAAAAGTATCTTGGAATGTCTTGAAATTGTACACAGTCATAGTCAAGCATGCCCTGAACAAGAATCCGTTGAATATATTTGCATATCTCTTGAAGAATATTTTTAATGAACTTTTGAAAATCAGGAAAGCGATCCATGCACTTGGACATTCCAAGTATGTTGGAATGTCTTGAAATTGTACTCAGTCATAGTCAACGACGCCCTGAACAAGAATCCGTTGAAAATATTTGCATATCGCTTAAGGAATATTTTTAATGAATTTTTGAAAATCAGGAAAGCGATCCATGCACTTAGGCAGTGACTTAACTTTTTCGTCAAAAAAGACCCCAAAAGTATCTTGGAATGTCTTGAAATTGTACACAGTCATAGTCAAGCATGCCCTGAACAAGAATCCGTTGAATATATTTGCATATCTCTTAAGGAATATTTTAAATGAATTTTCGAAAATGAGGAAAGTCTGTGCACTTAGGCAGTGACTTAACTTTTTATTCAAAAAAGACCCCAAAAGTATCTTGGAATGTCTTGAAATTGTACACAGTCATAGTCAAGCATGCCCTGAACAAGAATCCGTTGAATATATTTGCATATCTCTTGAAGAATATTTTTAATGAACTTTTGAAAATCAGGAAAGCGATCCATGCACTTAGGCAGTGACTTAACTTTTTTGTCAAAAAAGACCCCAAAAGTATCTTGGAATGTCTTGAAATTTTACACAGTCATAGTCAAGCATGCCCTGAACAAGAATCCGTTGAATATATTTGCATATCTCTTGAAGAATATTTTTAATGAACTTTTGAAAATCAGGAAAGCGATCCATGTACTTGGACATTCAAAGTATGTTGGAATGTCTTGAAATTGTACTCGTTCATAGTCAACGACGCCCTGAACAAGAATCCGTTGAAAATATTTGCATATCGCTTAAGGAATATTTTTAATGAATTTTTGAAAATCAGGAAAGCGATCCATGCACTTAGGCAATGACTTAACTTTTTCGTCAAAAAAGACCTCAAAAGTATCTTGGAATGTCTTGAAATTGTACACAGTCATAGTCAAGCATGCCCTGAACAAGAATCCGTTGAATATATTTGCATATCTCTTGAAGAATATTTTTAATGAATTTTTGAAAATCCGGAAAGCGATCCATGCACTTGGACATTCCAAGTATGTTGGAATGTCTTGAAATTGTACTCGGTCATAGTCAACGACGCCCTGAACAAGAATCCATTGAAAATATTTGCATATCTCTTAAGGAATATTTTTAATGAATTTTTGAAAATGATGAAAGTCTGTGCACTTAGGCAGTGACTTAACTTTTTATTCAAAAAAGACCCCAAAGGTATCTTGGAATGTCTTGAAATTGTACACAGTCATAGTCAAGCATGCCCTGAACAAGAATCCGTTGAATATATTTGCATATCTCTTGAAGAATATTTTTAATGAACTTTTGAAAATCAGGAAAGCGATCCATGCACTTGGACATTCCAAGTATGTTGGAATGTCTTGAAATTGTACTCAGTCATAGTCAACGACGCTCTGAACAAGAATCAATTGAAAATATTTGCATATCTCTTAAGGAATATTTTTAATGAATTTTTGAAAATGAGGAAAGTCTGTGCACTTAGGCAGTGACTTAACTTTTTATTCAAAAAAGACCCCAAAAGTATCTTGGAATGTCTTGAAATTGTACACAGTCATAGTCAAGCATGCCCTGAACAAGAATCCGTTGAATATATTTGCATATCGCTTAAGGAATATTTTTAATGAATTTTTGAAAATCATGAAAGCGATCCATGCACTTGGACATTCCAAGTATGTTGGAATGTCTTGAAATTGTACTCAGTCATAGTCAACGACGCCCTGAACAAGAATCCGTTGAAAATATTTGCATATCGCTTCAGGAATATTTTAAATGAATTTTTGAAAATCAGGAAAGCGATCCATGCACTTAGGCAGTGACTTAACTTTTTTGTCAAAAAAGACCCCAAAAGTATCTTGGAATGTCTTGAAATTGTACACAGTCATAGTCAAGCATGCCCTGAACAAGAATCCGTTGAATATATTTGCATATCTCTTGAAGAATATTTTTAATGAATTTTTGAAAATCAGGAAAGCGATCCATGCACTTGGACATTCCAAGTATGTTGGAATGTCTTGAAATTGTACTCAGTCATAGTCAACGACGCCCTGAACAAGAATCCGTTGAAAATATTTGCATATCGCTTAAGGAATATTTTTAATGAATTTTTGAAAATCAGGAAAGCGATCCATGCACTTAGGCAGTGACTTAACTTTTTCGTCAAAAAAGACCCCAAAAGTATCTTGGAATGTCTTGAAATTGTACACAGTCATAGTCAAGCATGCCCTGAACAAGAATCCGTTGAATATATTTGCATATCTCTTGAAGAATATTTTTAATGAATTTTTGAAAATCAGGAAAGCGATCCATGCACTTGGACATTCCAAGTATGTTGGAATGTCTTGAAATTGTACTCAGTCATAGTCAACGACGCCCTGAACAAGAATCCGTTGAAAATATTTGCATATCGCTTAAGGAATATTTTTAATGAATTTTTGAAAATCAGGAAAGCGATCCATGCACTTAGGCAGTGACTTAACTTTTTTGTCAAAAAAGACCCCAAAAGTATCTTGGAATGTCTTGAAATTGTACACAGTCATAGTCAAGCATGCCCTGAACAAGAATCCGTTGAATATATTTGCATATCGCTTAAGGAATATTTTTAATGAATTTTTGAAAATCAGGAAAGCGATCCATGCACTTGGACATTCCAAGTATGTTGGAATGTCTTGAAATTGTACTCAGTCATAGTCAACGACGCCCTGAACAAGAATCCGTTGAAAATATTTGCATATCGCTTCAGGAATATTTTAAATGAATTTTTGAAAATCAGGAAAGCGATCCATGCACTTGGACATTCCAAGTATGTTGGAATGTCTTGAAATTGTACTCAGTCATAGTCAACGACGCCCTGAACAAGAATCCGTTGAAAATATTTGCATATCGCTTCAGGAATATTTTAAATGAATTTTTGAAAATCAGGAAAGCGATCCATGCACTTAGGCAGTGACTTAACTTTTTTGTCAAAAAAGACCCCAAAAGTATCTTGGAATGTCTTGAAATTGTACACAGTCATAGTCAAGCATGCCCTGAACAAGAATCCGTTGAATATATTTGCATATCTCTTGAAGAATATTTTTAATGAATTTTTGAAAATCCGAAAAGCGATCCATGCACTTGGACATTCCAAGTATGTTGGAATGTCTTGAAATTGTACTCAGTCATAGTCAACGATGCCCTGAACAAGAATCCGTTGAAAATATTTGCGTATCGTTTAAGGAATATTTTTAAAGAATTTCTGAAAATCAGGAAAGCGATCCATGCACTTAGGCAGTGACTTAACTTTTGATGTTTTTGGGTTGTTTTTAAAGAATTAAAGCTGCAGGAGTTCATCCATGTCGTCCAGTCGCTGGAAACAAACGTTTGGACACCGTGGATCACACAGCAGGATATCAGGTGAGACGAAGGAAACGATCCATTTGCCCTGATGCACTTAGTGACTTGACTTTTTTTTCAAAAAAAACCCCAAAAGTAAATTGGAATGTCTTGAAATTGTACTCAGTCATAGTCAACGACGCCCTGAACAAGAATCCGTTGAAAATATATGCATATCGCTTAAGGAATATTTTTAATGAATTTTTGAAAATCAGGAAAGCGATCCATGCACTTAGGCAGTGACTTAACTTTTTTGTCAAAAAAGACCCCAAAAGTATCTTGGAATGTCTTGCAATTGTACACAGTCATAGTCAAGCATGCCCTGAACAAGAATCCATTGAATATATTTGCATATCGCTTAAGGAATATTTTTAATGAATTTTTGAAAATCAGGAAAGCGATCCATGCACTTAGGCAGTGACTTAACTTTTTCGTCAAAAAAGACCCCAAAAGTATCTTGGAATGTCTTGAAATTGTACACAGTCATAGTCAAGCATGCCCTGAACAAGAATCCGTTGAATATATTTGCATATCTCTTGAAGAATATTTTTAATGAACTTTTGAAAATCCGGAAAGCGATCCATGCACTTGGACATTCCAAGTATGTTGGAATGTCTTGAAATTGTACTCAGTCATAGTCAACGACGCCCTGAACAAGAATCCGTTGAAAATATTTGCATATCGCTTAAGGAATATTTTTAATGAATTTTTGAAAATCAGGAAAGCGATCCATGCACTTAGGCAGTGACTTAACTTTTTCGTCAAAAAAGACCCCAAAAGTATCTTGGAATGTCTTGAAATTGTACACAGTCATAGTCAAGCATGCCCTGAACAAGAATCCGTTGAATATATTTGCATATCTCTTGAAGAATATTTTTAATGAATTTTTGAAAATCCGGAAAGCGATCCATGCACTTGGACATTCCAAGTATGTTGGAATGTCTTGAAATTGTACTCAGTCATAGTCAACGACGCCCTGAACAAGAATCAATTGAAAATATTCGCATATCTCTTAAGGAATATTTTTAATGAATTTTTGAAAATCAGGAAAGCAATCCATGCACTTAGGCAGTGACTTAACTTTTTTGTCAAAAAAGACCCCAAAGGTATCTTGGAATGTCTTGAAATTGTACACAGTCATAGTCAAGCATGCCCTGAACAAGAATCCGTTGAATATATTTGCATATCTCTTGAAGAATATTTTTAATGAACTTTTGAAAATCAGGAAAGCGATCCATGCACTTGGACATTCCAAGTATGTTGGAATGTCTTGAAATTGTACTCAGTCATAGTCAACGACGCCCTGAACAAGAATCCGTTGAAAATATATGCATATCGCTTAAGGAATATTTTTAATGAATTTTTGAAAATCAGGAAAGCGATCCATGCACTTAGGCAGTGACTTAACTTTTTTGTCAAAAAAGACCCCAAAAGTATCTTGGAATGTCTTGAAATTGTACACAGTCATAGTCAAGCATGCCCTGAACAAGAAACCGTTGAATATATTTGTATATCTCTTGAAGAATATTTTTAATGAACTTTTGAAAATCCGGAAAGCGATCCATGCACTTGGACATTCCAAGTATGTTGGAATGTCTTGAAATTGTACTCAGTCATATTCAACGACGCCCTGAACAAGAATCCGTTGAAAATATTTGCATATCGCTTAAGGAATATTTTTAATGAATTTTTTAAAAAATCAGGAAAGCGATCCATGCACTTAGGCAGTGACTTAACTTTTTCGTCAAAAAAGACCCCAAAAGTATCTTGGAATGTCTTGAAATTGTACACAGTCATAGTCAAGCATGCCCTGAACAAGAATCCGTTGAATATATTTGCATATCTCTTGAAGAATATTTTTAATGAATTTTTGAAAATCCGGAAAGCGATCCATGCACTTGGACATTCCAAGTATGTTGGAATGTCTTGAAATTGTACTCAGTCATAGTCAACGACGTCCTGAACAAGAATCTGTTGAAAATATATGCATATCGCTTAAGGAATATTTTTAATGAATTTTTGAAAATCAGGAAAGCGATCCATGCACTTAGGCAGTGACTTAACTTTTTTGTCAAAAAAGACCCCAAAAGTATCTTGGAATGTCTTGCAATTGTACACAGTCATAGTCAAGCATGCCCTGAATAAGAATCCATTGAATATATTTGCATATCGCTTAAGGAATATTTTTAATGAATTTTTGAAAATCAGGAAAGCGATCCATGCACTTAGGCAGTGACTTAACTTTTTCGTCAAAAAAGACCCCAAAAGTATCTTGGAATGTCTTGAAATTGTACACAGTCATAGTCAAGCATGCCCTGAACAAGAATCCGTTGAATATATTTGCATATCTCTTGAAGAATATTTTTAATGAACTTTTGAAAATCAGGAAAGCGATCCATGCACTTGGACATTCCAAGTATGTTGGAATGTCTTGAAATTGTACTCAGTCATAGTCAACGACGCCCTGAACAAGAATCCGTTGAAAATATTTGCATATCGCTTAAGGAATATTTTTAATGAATTTTTGAAAATCAGGAAAGCGATCCATGCACTTAGGCAGTGACTTAACTTTTTCGTCAAAAAAGACCCCAAAAGTATCTTGGAATGTCTTGAAATTGTACACAGTCATAGTCAAGCATGCCCTGAACAAGAATCCGTTGAATATATTTGCATATCTCTTGAAGAATATTTTTAATGAATTTTTGAAAATCCGGGAAAGCGATCCATGCACTTGGACATTCCAAGTATGTTGGAATGTCTTGAAATTGTACTCAGTCATAGTCAACGACGCCCTGAACAAGAATCAATTGAAAATATTCGCATATCTCTTAAGGAATATTTTTAATGAATTTTTGAAAATCAGGAAAGCAATCCATGCACTTAGGCAGTGACTTAACTTTTTTGTCAAAAAAGACCCCAAAGGTATCTTGGAATGTCTTGAAATTGTACACAGTCATAGTCAAGCATGCCCTGAAGAAGAATCCGTTGAATATATTTGCATATCTCTTGAAGAATATTTTTAATGAACTTTTGAAAATCAGGAAAGCGATCCATGCACTTGGACATTCCAAGTATGTTGGAATGTCTTGAAATTGTACTCAGTCATAGTCAACGACGCCCTGAACAAGAATCAATTGAAAATATTCGCATATCTCTTAAGGAATATTTTTAATGAATTTTTGAAAATCAGGAAAGCAATCCATGCACTTAGGCAGTGACTTAACTCTTTTGTCAAAAAAGACCCCAAAGGTATCTTGGAATGTCTTGAAATTGTACACAGTCATAGTCAAGCATGCCCTGAACAAGAATCCGTTGAATATATTTGCATATCTCTTGAAGAATATTTTTAATGAACTTTTGAAAATCAGGAAAGCGATCCATGCACTTGGACATTCCAAGTATGTTGGAATGTCTTGAAATTGTACTCAGTCATAGTCAACGACGCCCTGAACAAGAATCCGTTGAAAATATATGCATATCGCTTAAGGAATATTTTTAATGAATTTTTGAAAATCAGGAAAGCGATCCATGCACTTAGGCAGTGACTTAACTTTTTTGTCAAAAAAGACCCCAAAAGTATCTTGGAATGTCTTGAAATTGTACACAGTCATAGTCAAGCATGCCCTGAACAAGAAACCGTTGAATATATTTGCATATCTCTTGAAGAATATTTTTAATGAACTTTTGAAAATCCGGAAAGCGATCCATGCACTTGGACATTCCAAGTATGTTGGAATGTCTTGAAATTGTACTCAGTCATAGTCAACGACGCCCTGAACAAGAATCCGTTGAAAATATTTGCATATCGCTTAAGGAATATTTTTAATGAATTTTTTAAAAAATCAGGAAAGCGATCCATGCACTCAGGCAGTGACTTAACTTTTTTGTCAAAAAAGACCCCAAAGGTATCTTGGAATGTCTTGAAATTGTACACAGTCATAGTCAAGCATGCCCTGAACAAGAATCCGTTGAATATATTTGCATATCTCTTGAAGAATATTTTTAATGAACTTTTGAAAATCAGGAAAGCGATCCATGCACTTGGACATTCCAAGTATGTTGGAATGTCTTGAAATTGTACTCAGTCATAGTCAACGACGCCCTGAACAAGAATCTATTGAAAATATTTGCATTTCTCTTAAGGAATATTTTTAATGAATTTTTGAAAATGAGGAATTTCTGTGCACTTAGGCAATGACTTAACTTTTTATTCAAAAAAGACCCCAAAAGTATCTTGGAATGTCTTGAAATTGTACACAGTCATAGTCCAGCATGCCCTGAACAAGAATCCGTTGAATATATTTCAATCTCTTGAAGAATATTTTTAATGAATTTTTGAAAATCCGGAAAGCGATCCATGCACTTAGGCAGTGACTTAACTTTTTCGTCAAAAAAGACCCCAAAAGTATCTTGGAATGTCTTGAAATTGTACACAGTCATAGTCAAGCATGCCCTGAACAAGAATCCGTTGAATATATTTGCATATCTCTTAAGGAATATTTTTAATGAATTTTTGAAAATGAGGAATTTCTGTGCACTTAGGCAGTGACTTAACTTTTTATTCAAAAAAGACCCCAAAAGTATCTTGGAATGTCTTGAAATTGTACACAGTCATAGTCAAGCATGCCCTGAACAAGAATCAGTTGAATATATTTGCATATCGCTTAAGGAATATTTTTAATGAATTTTTGAAAATCAGGAAAGCGATCCATGCACTTGGACATTCCAAGTATGTTGGAATGTCTTGAAATTGTACTCAGTCATAGTCAACGACGCCCTGAACAAGAATCAATTGAAAATATTTGCATATCTCTTAAGGAATATTTTTAATGAATTTTTGAAAATGAGGAAAGTCTGTGCACTTCGGCAGTGACTTAACTTTTTTGTCAAAAAAGACCCCAAAAGTATCTTGGAATGTCTTGAAATTGTACACAGTCATAGTCAAGCATGCCCTGAACAAGAATCCGTTGAATATATTTGCATATCTCTTGAAGAATATTTTTAATGAATTTTTGAAAATGAGGAAAGTCTGTGCACTTAGGCAGTGACTTAACTTTTTATTCAAAAAAGACCCCAAAAGTATCTTGGAATGTCTTGAAATTGTACACAGTCATAGTCAAGCATGCCCTGAACAAGAATCCGTTGAATATATTTGCATATCTCTTGAAGAATATTTTTAATGAATTTTTAAAATTCCGGAAAGCTATCCATGCACTTGGACATTCCAAGTAAGTTGGAATGTCTTGAAATTGTACTCAGTCATAGTCAACGACGCCCTGAACAAGAATCCGTTGAAAATATTTGCATATCGCTTAAGGAATATTTTTAATGAATTTTTAAAAAAATCAGGAAAGCGATCCATGCACTTAGGCAGTGACTTAACTTTTTCGTCAAAAAAGACCCCAAAAGTATCTTGGAATGTCTTGAAATTGTACACAGTCATAGTCAAGCATGCCCTGAACAAGAATCCGTTGAATTTATTTGCATATCTCTTGAAGAATATTTTTAATGAACTTTTGAAATTCAGGAAAGCGATCCATGCACTTGGACATTCCAAGTATGTTGGAATGTCTTGAAATTGTACTCAGTCATAGTCAACGACGCCCTGAACAAGAATCCGTTGAAAATATTTGCATATCGCTTAAGGAATATTTTTAATGAATTTTTGAAAATCAGGAAAGCGATCCATGCACTTAGGCAGTGACTTAACTTTTTTGTCAAAAAAGACCCCAAAAGTATCTTGGAATGTCTTGAAATTGTACACAGTCATAGTCAAGCATGCCCTGAACAAGAATCCGTTGAATATATTTGCATATCTCTTGAAGAATATTTTTAATGAATTTTTGAAAATCCGAAAAACGATCCATGCACTTGGACATTCCAAGTATGTTGGAATGTCTTGAAATTGTACTCAGTCATAGTCAACGACGCCCTGAACAAGAATCAATTGAAAATATTTGCATATCTCTTAAGGAATATTTTTAATGAATTTTTGAAAGTGAGGAAAGTCTGTGCACTTAGGCAGTGACTTAACTTTTTATTCAAAAAAGACCCCGAAAGTATCTTGGAATGTCTTGAAATTGTACTCAGTCATAGTCAACGACGCCCTGAACAAGAATCAATTGAAAATATTTGCATATCTCTTAAGGAATATTTTTAATGAATTTTTGAAAATGAGGAAAGTCTGTGCACTGAGGCAGTGACTTAACTTTTTATTCAAAAAAGACCCCAAAAGTATCTTGGAATGTCTTGAAATTGTACACAGTCATAGTCAAGCATGCCCTGAACAAGAATCCGTTGAATATATTTGCATATCTCTTAAGGAATATTTTTAATGAATTTTTGAAAATGAGGAAAGTCTGTGCACTTAGGCAGTGACTTAACTTTTTATTCAAAAAAGACCCCAAAAGTATCTTGGAATGTCTTGAAATTGTACACAGTCATAGTCAAGCATGCCCTGAACAAGAATCCGTTGAATATATTTGCATATCTCTTGAAGAATATTTTTAATGAACTTTTGAAAATCAGGAAAGCGATCCATGTACTTGGACATTCAAAGTATGTTGGAATGTCTTGAAATTGTACTCGGCCAAAAGTATCTTGGAATGTCTTGAAATTGTACACAGTCATAGTCAAGCATGCCCTGAACAAGAATCCGTTGAATATATTTGCATATCTCTTGAAGAATATTTTTAATAAATTTTTAAAATTCCGGAAAGCTATCCATGCACTTGGACATTCCAAGTAAGTTGGAATGTCTTGAAATTGTACTCAGTCATAGTCAACGACGCCCTGAACAAGAATCAATTGAAAATATTTGCATATCTCTTAAGGAATATTTTTAATGAATTTTTGAAAATGAGGAAAGTCTGTGCACTTAGGCAGTGACTTAACTTTTTATTCAAAAAAGACCCCAAAAGTATCTTGGAATGTCTTGAAATTGTACACAGTCATAGTCAAGCATGCCCTGAACAAGAATCCGTTGAATATATTTGCATATCTCTTGAAGAATATTTTTAATGAACTTTTGAAAATCAGGAAAGCGATCCATGCACTTGGACATTCAAAGTATGTTGGAATGTCTTGAAATTGTACTCGGTCATAGTCAACGACGCCCTGAACAAGAATCCGTTGAAAATATTTGCATATCGCTTAAGGAATATTTTTAATGAATTTTTTAAAATCAGGAAAGCGATCCATGCACTTAGGCAGTGACTTAACTTTTTCGTCAAAAAAGACCCCAAAAGTATCTTGGAATGTCTTGAAATTGTACACAGTCATAGTCAAGCATGCCCTGAACAAGAATCCGTTGAATATATTTGCATATCTCTTGAAGAATATTTTTAATGAACTTTTGAAAATCAGGAAAGCGATCCATGCACTTGGACATTCCAAGTATGTTGGAATGTCTTGAAATTGTACTCAGTCATAGTCAACGACGCCCTGAACAAGAATCCGTTGAAAATATTTGCATATCGCTTAAGGAATATTTTTAATGAATTTTTGAAAATCAGGAAAGCGATCCATGCACTTGGACATTCCAAGTATGTTGGAATGTCTTGAAATTGTACTCAGTCATAGTCAACGACGCCCTGAACAAGAATCAATTGAAAATATTTGCATATCTCTTAAGGAATATTTTTAATGAATTTTTGAAAGCGAGGAAAGTCTGTGCACTTAGGCAGTGACTTAACTTTTTATTCAAAAAAGACCCCAAAAGTATCTTGGAATGTCTTGAAATTGTACACAGTCATAGTCAAGCATGCCCTGAACAAGAATCCGTTGAATATATTTGCATATCTCTTGAAGAATATTTTTAATGAACTTTTGAAAATCAGGAAAGCGATCCATGCACTTGGACATTCCAAGTATGTTGGAATGTCTTGAAATTGTACTCAGTCATAGTCAACGACGCCCTGAACAAGAATCCGTTGAAAATATTTGCATATCGCTTAAGGAATATTTTTAATGAATTTTTGAAAGTCAGGAAAGCGATCCATGCACTTAGGCAGTGACTTAACTTTTTTGTCAAAAAAGACCCCAAAAGTATCTTGGAATGTCTTGAAATTGTACACAGTCATAGTCAAGCATGCCCTGAACAAGAATCCGTTGAATATATTTGCATATCTCTTGAAGAATATTTTTAATGAATTTTTGAAAATCCGAAAAACGATCCATGCACTTGGACATTCCAAGTATGTTGGAATGTCTTGAAATTGTACTCAGTCATAGTCAACGACGCCCTGAACAAGAATCAATTGAAAATATTTGCATATCTCTTAAGGAATATTTTTAATGAATTTTTGAAAGTGAGGAAAGTCTGTGCACTTAGGCAGTGACTTAACTTTTTATTCAAAAAAGACCCCAAAAGTATCTTGGAATGTCTTGAAATTGTACACAGTCATAGTCAAGCATGCCCTGAACAAGAATCCGTTGAATATATTTGCATATCTCTTGAAGAATATTTTTAATGAACTTTTGAAAATCAGGAAAGCGATCCATGCACTTGGACATTCCAAGTATGTTGGAATGTCTTGAAATTGTACTCAGTCATAGTCAACGACGCCCTGAACAAGAATCCGTTGAAAATATTTGCATATCGCTTAAGGAATATTTTTAATGAATTTTTGAAAATCAGGAAAGCGATCCATGCACTCAGGCAGTGACTTAACTTTTTTGTCAAAAAAGACCCCAAAAGTATCTTGGAATGTCTTGAAATTGTACACAGTCATAGTCAAGCATGCCCTGAACAAGAATCCGTTGAATATATTTGCATATCTCTTGAAGAATATTTTTAATGAATTTTTGAAAATCCGAAAAATGATCCATGCACTTGGACATTCCAAGTATGTTGGAATGTCTTGAAATTGTACTCAGTCATAGTCAACGACGCCCTGAACAAGAATCAATTGAAAATATTTGCATATCTCTTAAGGAATATTTTTAATGAATTTTTGAAAGTGAGGAAAGTCTGTGCACTTAGGCAGTGACTTAACTTTTTATTCAAAAAAGACCCCAAAAGTATCTTGGAATGTCTTGAAATTGTACACAGTCATAGTCAAGCATGCCCTGAACAAGAATCCGTTGAATATATTTGCATATCTCTTGAAGAATATTTTTAATGAACTTTTGAAAATCAGGAAAGCGATCCATGCACTTGGACATTCCAAGTATGTTGGAATGTCTTGAAATTGTACTCAGTCATAGTCAACGACGCCCTGAACAAGAATCCGTTGAAAATATTTGCATATCGTTTAAGGAATATTTTTAAAGAATTTCTGAAAATCAGGAAAGCGATCCATGCACTTAGGCAGTGACTTAACTTTTTCGTCAAAAAAGACCCCAAAAGTATCTTGGAATGTCTTGAAATTGTACACAGTCATAGTCAAGAATGCCCTGAACAAGAATCCGTTGAATATATTTGCATATCTCTTGAAGAATATTTTTAATGAATTTTTGAAAATCCGGAAAGCGATCCATGCACTTGGACATCCAAGTATGTTGGAATGTCTTGAAATTGTACTCGGTCATAGTCAACGACGCCCTGAACAAGAATCCATTGAAAATATTTGCATATCTCTTAAGGAATATTTTTAATGAATTTTTGAAAATGATGAAAGTCTGTGCACTTAGGCAGTGACTTAACTTTTTATTCAAAAAAGACCCCAAAGGTATCTTGGAATGTCTTGAAATTGTACACAGTCATAGTCAAGCATGCCCTGAACAAGAATCCGTTGAATATATTTGCATATCTCTTGAAGAATATTTTTAATGAACTTTTGAAAATCAGGAAAGCGATCCATGCACTTGGACATTCCAAGTATGTTGGAATGTCTTGAAATTGTACTCAGTCATAGTCAACGACGCCCTGAACAAGAATCCGTTGAAAATATTTGCATATCGCTTAAGGAATA
This sequence comes from Microchirus variegatus, assembly GCF_963457635.1. Lineage (NCBI taxonomy): Eukaryota > Metazoa > Chordata > Actinopteri > Pleuronectiformes > Soleidae > Microchirus > Microchirus variegatus. The sequence goes on from NC_139814.1 coordinate 5,428,969, forward strand.
TTTTTAAAGAATTTCTGAAAATCAGGAAAGCGATCCATGCACTTAGGCAGTGACTTAACTTTTTCGTCAAAAAAGACCCCAAAAGTATCTTGGAATGTCTTGAAATTGTACACAGTCATAGTCAAGCATGCCCTGAACAAGAATCCGTTGAATATATTTGCATATCTCTTGAAGAATATTTTTAATGAATTTTTGAAAATCCGAAAAGCGATCCATGCACTTGGACATTCCAAGTATGTTGGAATGTCTTGAAATTGTACTCAGTCATAGTCAACGACGCCCTGAACAAGAATCAATTGAAAATATTTGCATATCTCTTAAGGAATATTTTTAATGAATTTTTGAAAATGATGAAAGTCTGTGCACTTAGGCAGTGACTTAACTTTTTATTCAAAAAAGACCCCAAAAGTATCTTGGAATGTCTTGAAATTGTACACAGTCATAGTCAAGCATGCCCTGAACAAGAATCCGTTGAATATATTTGCATATCTCTTGAAGAATATTTTTAATGAACTTTTGAAAATCAGGAAAGCGATCCATGCACTTGGACATTCCAAGTATGTTGGAATGTCTTGAAATTGTACTCAGTCATAGTCAACGACGCCCTGAACAAGAATCCGTTGAAAATATTTGCATATCGCTTAAGGAATATTTTTAATGAATTTTTGAAAATCAGGAAAGCGATCCATGCACTTAGGCAGTGACTTAACTTTTTCGTCAAAAAAGACCCCAAAAGTATCTTGGAATGTCTTGAAATTGTACACAGTCATAGTCAAGCATGCCCTGAACAAGAATCCGTTGAATATATTTGCATATCTCTTGAAGAATATTTTTAATGAATTTTTGAAAATCCGAAAAGCGATCCATGCACTTGGACATTCCAAGTATGTTGGAATGTCTTGAAATTGTACTCAGTCATAGTCAACGACGCCCTGAACAAGAATCAATTGAAAATATTTGCATATCTCTTAAGGAATATTTTTAATGAATTTTTGAAAATGAGGAAAGTCTGTGCACTTAGGCAGTGACTTAACTTTTTATTCAAAAAAGACCCCAAAAGTATCTTGGAATGTCTTGAAATTGTACACAGTCATAGTCAAGCATGCCCTGAACAAGAATCCGTTGAATATATTTGCATATCTCTTGAAGAATATTTTTAATGAACTTTTGAAAATCAGGAAAGCGATCCATGCACTTGGACATTCCAAGTATGTTGGAATGTCTTGAAATTGTACTCGGTCATAGTCAACGACGCCCTGAACAAGAATCCGTTGAAAATATTTGCATATCGCTTAAGGAATATTTTTAAAGAATTTCTGAAAATCAGGAAAGCGATCCATGCACTTAGGCAGTGACTTAACTTTTTCGTCAAAAAAGACCCCAAAAGTATCTTGGAATGTCTTGAAATTGTACACAGTCATAGTCAAGCATGCCCTGAACAAGAATCCGTTGAATATATTTGCATATCTCTTGAAGAATATTTTTAATGAATTTTTGAAAATCCGGAAAGCGATCCATGCACTTGGACATTCCAAGTATGTTGGAATGTCTTGAAATTGTACTCGGTCATAGTCAACGACGCCCTGAACAAGAATCCATTGAAAATATTTGCATATCTCTTAAGGAATATTTTTAATGAATTTTTGAAAATGATGAAAGTCTGTGCACTTAGGCAGTGACTTAACTTTTTATTCAAAAAAGACCCCAAAGGTATCTTGGAATGTCTTGAAATTGTACACAGTCATAGTCAAGCATGCCCTGAACAAGAATCCGTTGAATATATTTGCATATCTCTTGAAGAATATTTTTAATGAACTTTTGAAAATCAGGAAAGCGATCCATGCACTTGGACATTCCAAGTATGTTGGAATGTCTTGAAATTGTACTCGGTCATAGTCAACGACGCCCTGAACAAGAATCCGTTGAAAATATTTGCATATCGCTTAAGGAATATTTTTAATGAATTTTTGAAAATCAGGAAAGCGATCCATGCACTTAGGCAGTGACTTAACTTTTTTGTCAAAAAAGACCCCAAAAGTATCTTGGAATGTCTTGAAATTGTACACAGTCATAGTCAAGCATGCCCTGAACAAGAATCCGTTGAATATATTTGCATATCTCTTGAAGAATATTTTTAATGAATTTTTGAAAATCCGAAAAGCGATCCATGCACTTGGACATTCCAAGTATGTTGGAATGTCTTGAAATTGTACTCAGTCATAGTCAACGACGCCCTGAACAAGAATCAATTGAAAATATTTGCATATCTCTTAAGGAATATTTTTAATGAATTTTTGAAAATGAGGAAAGTCTGTGCACTTAGGCAGTGACTTAACTTTTTATTCAAAAAAGACCCCAAAAGTATCTTGGAATGTCTTGAAATTGTACACAGTCATAGTCAAGCATGCCCTGAACAAGAATCCGTTGAATATATTTGCATATCTCTTGAAGAATATTTTTAATGAACTTTTGAAAATCAGGAAAGCGATCCATGCACTTGGACATTCCAAGTATGTTGGAATGTCTTGAAATTGTACTCAGTCATAGTCAACGACGCCCTGAACAAGAATCCGTTGAAAATATTTGCATATCTCTTAAGGAATATTTTTAAAGAATTTCTGAAAATCAGGAAAGCGATCCATGCACTTAGGCAGTGACTTAACTTTTTCGTCAAAAAAGACCCCAAAAGTATCTTGGAATGTCTTGAAATTGTACACAGTCATAGTCAAGCATGCCCTGAACAAGAATCCGTTGAATATATTTGCATATCTCTTGAAGAATATTTTTAATGAATTTTTGAAAATCCGGAAAGCGACCCATGCACTTGGACATTCCAAGTATGTTGGAATGTCTTGAAATTGTACTCGGTCATAGTCAACGACGCCCTGAACAAGAATCCATTGAAAATATTTGCATATCTCTTAAGGAATATTTTTAATGAATTTTTGAAAATGATGAAAGTCTGTGCACTTCGGCAGTGACTTAACTTTTTATTCAAAAAAGACCCCAAAGGTATCTTGGAATGTCTTGAAATTGTACACAGTCATAGTCAAGCATGCCCTGAACAAGAATCCGTTGAATATATTTGCATATCTTTTGAAGAATATTTTTAATGAACTTTTGAAAATCAGGAAAGCGATCCATGCACTTGGACATTCCAAGTATGTTGGAATGTCTTGAAATTGTACTCAGTCATAGTCAACGACGCCCTGAACAAGAATCCGTTGAAAATATTTGCATATCTCTTAAGGAATATTTTTAAAGAATTTCTGAAAATCAGGAAAGCGATCCATGCACTTAGGCAGTGACTTAACTTTTTCGTCAAAAAAGACCCCAAAAGTATCTTGGAATGTCTTGAAATTGTACACAGTCATAGTCAAGCATGCCCTGAACAAGAATCCGTTGAATATATTTGCATATCTCTTGAAGAATATTTTTAATGAATTTTTGAAAATCCGGAAAGCGACCCATGCACTTGGACATTCCAAGTATGTTGGAATGTCTTGAAATTGTACTCGGTCATAGTCAACGACGCCCTGAACAAGAATCCATTGAAAATATTTGCATATCTCTTAAGGAATATTTTTAATGAATTTTTGAAAATGATGAAAGTCTGTGCACTTCGGCAGTGACTTAACTTTTTATTCAAAAAAGACCCCAAAGGTATCTTGGAATGTCTTGAAATTGTACACAGTCATAGTCAAGCATGCCCTGAACAAGAATCCGTTGAATATATTTGCATATCTTTTGAAGAATATTTTTAATGAACTTTTGAAAATCAGGAAAGCGATCCATGCACTTGGACATTCCAAGTATGTTGGAATGTCTTGAAATTGTACTCGGTCATAGTCAACGACGCCCTGAACAAGAATCCGTTGAAAATATTTGCATATCGCTTAAGGAATATTTTTAAAGAATTTCTGAAAATCAGGAAAGCGATCCATGCACTTAGGCAGTGACTTAACTTTTTCGTCAAAAAAGACCCCAAAAGTATCTTGGAATGTCTTGAAATTGTACACAGTCATAGTCAAGCATGCCCTGAACAAGAATCCGTTGAATATATTTGCATATCTCTTGAAGAATATTTTTAATGAATTTTTGAAAATCCGGAAAGCGATCCATGCACTTGGACATTCCAAGTATGTTGGAATGTCTTGAAATTGTACTCGGTCATAGTCAACGACGCCCTGAACAAGAATCCATTGAAAATATTTGCATATCTCTTAAGGAATATTTTTAATGAATTTTTGAAAATGATGAAAGTCTGTGCACTTAGGCAGTGACTTAACTTTTTATTCAAAAAAGACCCCAAAGGTATCTTGGAATGTCTTGAAATTGTACTCAGTCATAGTCAACGACGCCCTGAACAAGAATCCATTGAAAATATTTGCATATCTCTTAAGGAATATTTTTAATGAATTTTTGAAAATGAGGAAAGTCTGTGCACTTAGGCAGTGACTTAACTTTTTATTCAAAAAAGACCCCAAAAGTATCTTGGAATGTCTTGAAATTGTACACAGTCATAGTCAAGCATGCCCTGAACAAGAATCCGTTGAATATATTTGCATATCTCTTGAAGAATATTTTTAATGAACTTTTGAAAATCAGGAAAGCGATCCATGCACTTGGACATTCCAAGTATGTTGGAATGTCTTGAAATTGTACTCAGTCATAGTCAACGACGCCCTGAACAAGAATCCGTTGAAAATATTTGCATATCGTTTAAGGAATATTTTTAAAGAATTTCTGAAAATCAGGAAAGCGATCCATGCACTTAGGCAGTGACTTAACTTTTTCGTCAAAAAAGACCCCAAAAGTATCTTGGAATGTCTTGAAATTGTACACAGTCATAGTCAAGAATGCCCTGAACAAGAATCCGTTGAATATATTTGCATATCTCTTGAAGAATATTTTTAATGAATTTTTGAAAATCCGAAAAGCGATCCATGCACTTGGACATTCCAAGTATGTTGGAATGTCTTGAAATTGTACTCAGTCATAGTCAACGACGCCCTGAACAAGAATCAATTGAAAATATTTGCATATCTCTTAAGGAATATTTTTAATGAATTTTTGAAAATGAGGAAAGTCTGTGCACTTAGGCAGTGACTTAACTTTTTATTCAAAAAAGACCCCAAAAGTATCTTGGAATGTCTTGAAATTGTACACAGTCATAGTCAAGCATGCCCTGAACAAGAATCCGTTGAATATATTTGCATATCTCTTGAAGAATATTTTTAATGAACTTTTGAAAATCAGGAAAGCGATTCATGCACTTGGACATTCCAAGTATGTTGGAATGTCTTGAAATTGTACTCAGTCATAGTCAACGACGCCCTGAACAAGAATCCGTTGAAAATATTTGCATATCGTTTAAGGAATATTTTTAAAGAATTTCTGAAAATCAGGAAAGCGATCCATGCACTTAGGCAGTGACTTAACTTTTTCGTCAAAAAAGACCCCAAAAGTATCTTGGAATGTCTTGAAATTGTACACAGTCATAGTCAAGCATGCCCTGAACAAGAATCCGTTGAATATATTTGCATATCTTTTGAAGAATATTTTTAATGAACTTTTGAAAATCAGGAAAGCGATCCATGCACTTGGACATTCCAAGTATGTTGGAATGTCTTGAAATTGTACTCGGTCATAGTCAACGACGCCCTGAACAAGAATCCATTGAAAATATTTGCATATCTCTTAAGGAATATTTTTAATGAATTTTTGAAAATGATGAAAGTCTGTGCACTTAGGCAGTGACTTAACTTTTTATTCAAAAAAGACCCCAAAGGTATCTTGGAATGTCTTGAAATTGTACACAGTCTTAGTTAAGCATGCCCTGAACAAGAATCCGTTGAATATATTTGCATATCTCTTGAAGAATATTTTTAATGAACTTTTGAAAATCAGGAAAGCGATCCATGCACTTGGACATTCCAAGTATGTTGGAATGTCTTGAAATTGTACTCAGTCATAGTCAACGACGCCCTGAACAAGAATCCGTTGAAAATATTTGCATATCCTTTAAGGAATATTTTTAAAGAATTTCTGAAAATCAGGAAAGCAATCCATGCACTTAGGCAGTGACTTAACTTTTTATTCAAAAAAGACCCCAAAAGTATCTTGGAATGTCTTGAAATTGTACACAGTCATAGTCAAGCATGCCCTGAACAAGAATCCGTTGAATATATTTGCATATCTCTTGAAGAATATTTTTAATGAATTTTTGAAAATCCGAAAAGCGATCCATGCACTTGGACATTCCAAGTATGTTGGAATGTCTTGAAATTGTACTCAGTCATAGTCAACGACGCCCTGAACAAGAATCAATTGAAAATATTTGCATATCTCTTAAGGAATATTTTTAATGAATTTTTGAAAATGATGAAAGTCTGTGCACTTAGGCAGTGACTTAACTTTTTATTCAAAAAAGACCCCAAAAGTATCTTGGAATGTCTTGAAATTGTACACAGTCATAGTCAAGCATGCCCTGAACAAGAATCCGTTGAATATATTTGCATATCTCTTGAAGAATATTTTTAATGAACTTTTGAAAATCAGGAAAGCGATCCATGCACTTGGACATTCCAAGTATGTTGGAATGTCTTGAAATTGTACTCAGTCATAGTCAACGACGCCCTGAACAAGAATCCGTTGAAAATATTTGCATATCGCTTAAGGAATATTTTTAATGAATTTTTGAAAATCAGGAAAGCGATCCTTGCACTTAGGCAGTGACTTAACTTTTTCGTCAAAAAAGACCCCAAAAGTATCTTGGAATGTCTTGAAATTGTACACAGTCATAGTCAAGCATGCCCTGAACAAGAATCCGTTGAATATATTTGCATATCTCTTGAAGAATATTTTTAATGAATTTTTGAAAATCCGAAAAGCGATCCATGCACTTGGACATTCCAAGTATGTTGGAATGTCTTGAAATTGTACTCAGTCATAGTCAACGACGCCCTGAACAAGAATCAATTGAAAATATTTGCATATCTCTTAAGGAATATTTTTAATGAATTTTTGAAAATGAGGAAAGTCTGTGCACTTAGGCAGTGACTTAACTTTTTCGTCAAAAAAGACCCCAAAAGTATCTTGGAATGTCTTGAAATTGTACACAGTCATAGTCAAGCATGCCCTGAACAAGAATCCGTTGAATATATTTGCATATCTCTTGAAGAATATTTTTAATGAACTTTTGAAAATCAGGAAAGCGATCCATGCACTTGGACATTCCAAGTATGTTGGAATGTCTTGAAATTGTACTCGGTCATAGTCAACGACGCCCTGAACAAGAATCCGTTGAAAATATTTGCATATCGCTTAAGGAATATTTTTAAAGAATTTCTGAAAATCAGGAAAGCGATCCATGCACTTAGGCAGTGACTTAACTTTTTCGTCAAAAAAGACCCCAAAAGTATCTTGGAATGTCTTGAAATTGTACACAGTCATAGTCAAGCATGCCCTGAACAAGAATCCGTTGAATATATTTGCATATCTCTTGAAGAATATTTTTAATGAATTTTTGAAAATCAGGAAAGCGATCCATGCACTTGGACATTCCAAGTATGTTGGAATGTCTTGAAATTGTACTCGGTCATAGTCAACGACGCCCTGAACAAGAATCCATTGAAAATATTTGCATATCTCTTAAGGAATATTTTTAATGAATTTTTGAAAATGATGAAAGTCTGTGCACTTAGGCAGTGACTTAACTTTTTATTCAAAAAAGACCCCAAAGGTATCTTGGAATGTCTTGAAATTGTACACAGTCATAGTCAAGCATGCCCTGAACAAGAATCCGTTGAATATATTTGCATATCTCTTGAAGAATATTTTTAATGAACTTTTGAAAATCAGGAAAGCGATCCATGCACTTGGACATTCCAAGTATGTTGGAATGTCTTGAAATTGTACTCAGTCATAGTCAACGACGCCCTGAACAAGAATCCGTTGAAAATATTTGCATATCGCTTAAGGAATATTTTTAATGAATTTTTGAAAATCAGGAAAGCGATCCATGCACTTAGGCAGTGACTTAACTTTTTTGTCAAAAAAGACCCCAAAAGTATCTTGGAATGTCTTGAAATTGTACACAGTCATAGTCAAGCATGCCCTGAACAAGAATCCGTTGAACATATTTGCATATCTCTTGAAGAATATTTTTAATGAATTTTTGAAAATCCGAAAAGCGATCCATGCACTTGGACATTCCAAGTATGTTGGAATGTCTTGAAATTGTACTCAGTCATAGTCAACGACGCCCTGAACAAGAATCAATTGAAAATATTTGCATATCTCTTAAGGAATATTTTTAATGAATTTTTGAAAATGAGGAAAGTCTGTGCACTTAGGCAGTGACTTAACTTTTTATTCAAAAAAGACCCCAAAGGTATCTTGGAATGTCTTGAAATTGTACACAGTCATAGTCAAGCATGCCCTGAACAAGAATCCGTTGAATATATTTGCATATCTCTTGAAGAATATTTTTAATGAACTTTTGAAAATCAGGAAAGCGATCCATGCACTTGGACATTCCAAGTATGTTGGAATGTCTTGAAATTGTACTCAGTCATAGTCAACGACGCCCTGAACAAGAATCCGTTGAAAATATTTGCATATCGCTTAAGGAATATTTTTAATGAATTTTTGAAAATCAGGAAAGCGATCCATGCACTTAGGCAGTGACTTAACTTTTTCGTCAAAAAAGACCCCAAAAGTATCTTGGAATGTCTTGAAATTGTACACAGTCATAGTCAAGCATGCCCTGAACAAGAATCCGTTGAATATATTTGCATATCTCTTGAAGAATATTTTTAATGAACTTTTGAAAATCAGGAAAGCGATCCATGCACTTGGACATTCCAAGTATGTTGGAATGTCTTGAAATTGTACTCAGTCATAGTCAACGACGCCCTGAACAAGAATCAATTGAAAATATTTGCATATCGCTTAAGGAATATTTTTAATGAATTTTTGAAAATCAGGAAAGCGATCCTTGCACTTAGGCAGTGACTTAACTTTTTCGTCAAAAAAGACCCCAAAAGTATCTTGGAATGTCTTGAAATTGTACACAGTCATAGTCAAGCATGCCCTGAACAAGAATCCGTTGAATATATTTGCATATCTCTTGAAGAATATTTTTAATGAATTTTTGAAAATCCGAAAAGCGATCCATGCACTTGGACATTCCAAGTATGTTGGAATGTCTTGAAATTGTACTCAGTCATAGTCAACGACGCCCTGAACAAGAATCAATTGAAAATATTTGCATATCTCTTAAGGAATATTTTTTAATGAATTTTTGAAAATGAGGAAAGCGATCCATGCACTTAGGCAGTGACTTAACTTTTTCGTCAAAAAAGACCCCAAAAGTATCTTGGAATGTCTTGAAATTGTACACAGTCATAGTCAAGCATGCCCTGAACAAGAATCCGTTGAATATATTTGCATATCTCTTGAAGAATATTTTTAATGAATTTTTGAAAATCAGGAAAGCGATCCATGCACTTGGACATTCCAAGTATGTTGGAATGTCTTGAAATTGTACTCGGTCATAGTCAACGACGCCCTGAACAAGAATCCATTGAAAATATTTGCATATCTCTTAAGGAATATTTTTAATGAATTTTTGAAAATGATGAAAGTCTGTGCACTTAGGCAGTGACTTAACTTTTTATTCAAAAAAGACCCCAAAGGTATCTTGGAATGTCTTGAAATTGTACACAGTCATAGTCAAGCATGCCCTGAACAAGAATCCGTTGAATATATTTGCATATCTCTTGAAGAATATTTTTAATGAACTTTTGAAAATCAGGAAAGCGATCCATGCACTTGGACATTCCAAGTATGTTGGAATGTCTTGAAATTGTACTCAGTCATAGTCAACGACGCCCTGAACAAGAATCCGTTGAAAATATTTGCATATCGCTTAAGGAATATTTTTAATGAATTTTTGAAAATCAGGAAAGCGATCCATGCACTTAGGCAGTGACTTAACTTTTTTGTCAAAAAAGACCCCAAAAGTATCTTGGAATGTCTTGAAATTGTACACAGTCATAGTCAAGCATGCCCTGAACAAGAATCCGTTGAACATATTTGCATATCTCTTGAAGAATATTTTTAATGAATTTTTGAAAATCCGAAAAGCGATCCATGCACTTGGACATTCCAAGTATGTTGGAATGTCTTGAAATTGTACTCAGTCATAGTCAACGACGCCCTGAACAAGAATCAATTGAAAATATTTGCATATCTCTTAAGGAATATTTTTAATGAATTTTTGAAAATGAGGAAAGTCTGTGCACTTAGGCAGTGACTTAACTTTTTATTCAAAAAAGACCCCAAAGGTATCTTGGAATGTCTTGAAATTGTACACAGTCATAGTCAAGCATGCCCTGAACAAGAATCCGTTGAATATATTTGCATATCTCTTGAAGAATATTTTTAATGAACTTTTGAAAATCAGGAAAGCGATCCATGCACTTGGACATTCCAAGTATGTTGGAATGTCTTGAAATTGTACTCAGTCATAGTCAACGACGCCCTGAACAAGAATCCGTTGAAAATATTTGCATATCGCTTAAGGAATATTTTTAATGAATTTTTGAAAATCAGGAAAGCGATCCATGCACTTAGGCAGTGACTTAACTTTTTCGTCAAAAAAGACCCCAAAAGTATCTTGGAATGTCTTGAAATTGTACACAGTCATAGTCAAGCATGCCCTGAACAAGAATCCGTTGAATATATTTGCATATCTCTTGAAGAATATTTTTAATGAATTTTTGAAAATCCGGAAAGCGATCCATGCACTTGGACATTCCAAGTATGTTGGAATGTCTTGAAATTGTACTCAGTCATAGTCAACGACGCCCTGAACAAGAATCAATTGAAAATATTTGCATATCTCTTAAGGAATATTTTTAATGAATTTTTGAAAATGAGGAAAGTCTGTGCACTAAGGCAGTGACTTAACTTTTTATTCAAAAAAGACCCCAAAAGTATCTTGGAATGTCTTGAAATTGTACACAGTCATAGTCAAGCATGCCCTGAACAAGAATCCGTTGAATATATTTGCATATCTCTTGAAGAATATTTTTAATGAACTTTTGAAAATCAGGAAAGCGATCCATGCACTTGGACATTCCAAGTATGTTGGAATGTCTTGAAATTGTACTCGGTCATAGTCAACGACGCCCTGAACAAGAATCCGTTGAAAATATTTGCATATCGCTTAAGGAATATTTTTAATGAATTTTTGAAAATCAGGAAAGCGATCCATGCACTTAGGCAGTGACTTAACTTTTTCGTCAAAAAAGACCCCAAAAGTATCTTGGAATGTCTTGAAATTGTACACAGTCATAGTCAAGCATGCCCTGAACAAGAATCCGTTGAATATATTTGCATATCTCTTGAAGAATATTTTTAATGAATTTTTGAAAATCCGGAAAGCGATCCATGCACTTGGACATTCCAAGTATGTTGGAATGTCTTGAAATTGTACTCAGTCATAGTCAACGACGCCCTGAACAAGAATCAATTGAAAATATTTGCATATCTCTTAAGGAATATTTTTAATGAATTTTTGAAAATGAGGAAAGTCTGTGCACTAAGGCAGTGACTTAACTTTTTATTCAAAAAAGACCCCAAAAGTATCTTGGAATGTCTTGAAATTGTACACAGTCATAGTCAAGCATGCCCTGAACAAGAATCCGTTGAATATATTTGCATATCTCTTGAAGAATATTTTTAATGAACTTTTGAAAATCAGGAAAGCGATCCATGCACTTGGACATTCCAAGTATGTTGGAATGTCTTGAAATTGTACTCGGTCATAGTCAACGACGCCCTGAACAAGAATCCGTTGAAAATATTTGCATATCGCTTAAGGAATATTTTTAAAGAATTTCTGAAAATCAGGAAAGCGATCCATGCACTTAGGCAGTGACTTAACTTTTTCGTCAAAAAAGACCCCAAAAGTATCTTGGAATGTCTTGAAATTGTACACAGTCATAGTCAAGCATGCCCTGAACAAGAATCCGTTGAATATATTTGCATATCTCTTGAAGAATATTTTTAATGAATTTTTGAAAATCCGAAAAGCGATCCATGCACTTGGACATTCCAAGTATGTTGGAATGTCTTGAAATTGTACTCAGTCATAGTCAACGACGCCCTGAACAAGAATCAATTGAAAATATTTGCATATCTCTTAAGGAATATTTTTAATGAATTTTTGAAAATGAGGAAAGTCTGTGCACTTAGGCAGTGACTTAACTTTTTATTCAAAAAAGACCCTAAAAGTATCTTGGAATGTCTTGAAATTGTACACAGTCATAGTCAAGTATGCCCTGAACAAGAATCCGTTGAATATATTTGCATATCTCTTGAAGAATATTTTTAATGAACTTTTGAAAATCAGGAAAGCGATCCATGCACTTGGACATTCCAAGTATGTTGGAATGTCTTGAAATTGTACTCAGTCATAGTCAACGACGCCCTGAACAAGAATCCGTTGAAAATATTTGCATATCGTTTAAGGAATATTTTTAATGAATTTTTGAAAATCCGAAAAGCGATCCATGCACTTGGACATTCCAAGTATGTTGGAATGTCTTGAAATTGTACTCAGTCATAGTCAACGACGCCCTGAACAAGAATCAATTGAAAATATTTGCATATCTCTTAAGGAATATTTTTAATGAATTTTTGAAAATGAGGAAAGTCTGTGCACTTAGGCAGTGACTTAACTTTTTATTCAAAAAAGACCCCAAAAGTATCTTGGAATGTCTTGAAATTGTACACAGTCATAGTCAAGCATGCCCTGAACAAGAATCCGTTGAATATATTTGCATATCTCTTGAAGAATATTTTTAATGAACTTTTGAAAATCAGGAAAGCGATCCATGCACTTGGACATTCCAAGTATGTTGGAATGTCTTGAAATTGTACTCAGTCATAGTCAACGACGCCCTGAACAAGAATCCGTTGAAAATATTTGCATATCGTTTAAGGAATATTTTTAAAGAATTTCTGAAAATCAGGAAAGCGATCCATGCACTTAGGCAGTGACTTAACTTTTTCGTCAAAAAAGACCCCAAAAGTATCTTGGAATGTCTTGAAATTGTACACAGTCATAGTCAAGCATGCCCTGAACAAGAATCCGTTGAATATATTTGCATATCTCTTGAAGAATATTTTTAATGAACTTTTGAAAATCAGGAAAGCGATCCATGCACTTGGACATTCCAAGTATGTTGGAATGTCTTGAAATTGTACTCAGTCATAGTCAACGACGCCCTGAACAAGAATCCGTTGAAAATATTTGCATATCGTTTAAGGAATATTTTTAAAGAATTTCTGAAAATCAGGAAAGCGATCCATGCACTTAGGCAGTGACTTAACTTTTTCGTCAAAAAAGACCCCAAAAGTATCTTGGAATGTCTTGAAATTGTACACAGTCATAGTCAAGAATGCCCTGAACAAGAATCCGTTGAATATATTTGCATATCTCTTGAAGAATATTTTTAATGAATTTTTGAAAATCCGAAAAGCGATCCATGCACTTGGACATTCCAAGTATGTTGGAATGTCTTGAAATTGTACTCAGTCATAGTCAACGACGCCCTGAACAAGAATCAATTGAAAATATTTGCATATCTCTTAAGGAATATTTTTAATGAATTTTTGAAAATGAGGAAAGTCTGTGCACTTAGGCAGTGACTTAACTTTTTATTCAAAAAAGACCCCAAAAGTATCTTGGAATGTCTTGAAATTGTACACAGTCATAGTCAAGCATGCCCTGAACAAGAATCCGTTGAATATATTTGCATATCTCTTGAAGAATATTTTTAATGAACTTTTGAAAATCAGGAAAGCGATCCATGCACTTGGACATTCCAAGTATGTTGGAATGTCTTGAAATTGTACTCAGTCATAGTCAACGCATGCCCTGAACAAGAATCTGTTGAAAATATTTGCATATCGTTTAAGGAATATTTTTAAAGAATTTCTGAAAATCAGGAAAGCGATCCATGCACTTAGGCAGTGACTTAACTTTTTCGTCAAAAAAGACCCCAAAAGTATCTTGGAATGTCTTGAAATTGTACACAGTCATAGTCAAGCATGCCCTGAACAAGAATCCGTTGAATATATTTGCATATCTCTTGAAGAATATTTTTAATGAATTTTTGAAAATCCGGAAAGCGATCCATGCACTTGGACATTCCAAGTATGTTGGAATGTCTTGAAATTGTACTCGGTCATAGTCAACGACGCCCTGAACAAGAATCCATTGAAAATATTTGCATATCTCTTAAGGAATATTTTTAATGAATTTTTGAAAATGATGAAAGTCTGTGCACTTAGGCAGTGACTTAACTTTTTATTCAAAAAAGACCCCAAAGGTATCTTGGAATGTCTTGAAATTGTACACAGTCATAGTCAAGCATGCCCTGAACAAGAATCCGTTGAATATATTTGCATATCTCTTGAAGAATATTTTTAATGAACTTTTGAAAATCAGGAAAGCGATCCATGCACTTGGACATTCCAAGTATGTTGGAATGTCTTGAAATTGTACTCAGTCATAGTCAACGACGCCCTGAACAAGAATCCGTTGAAAATATTTGCATATCGCTTAAGGAATATTTTTAATGAATTTTTGAAAATCAGGAAAGCGATCCATGCACTTAGGCAGTGACTTAACTTTTTTGTCAAAAAAGACCCCAAAAGTATCTTGGAATGTCTTGAAATTGTACACAGTCATAGTCAAGCATGCCCTGAACAAGAATCCGTTGAATATATTTGCATATCTCTTGAAGAATATTTTTAATGAATTTTTGAAAATCCGAAAAGCGATCCATGCACTTGGACATTCCAAGTATGTTGGAATGTCTTGAAATTGTACTCAGTCATAGTCAACGACGCCCTGAACAAGAATCAATTGAAAATATTTGCATATCTCTTAAGGAATATTTTTAATGAATTTTTGAAAATGAGGAAAGTCTGTGCACTTAGGCAGTGACTTAACTTTTTATTCAAAAAAGACCCCAAAAGTATCTTGGAATGTCTTGAAATTGTACACAGTCATAGTCAAGCATGCCCTGAACAAGAATCCGTTGAATATATTTGCATATCTCTTGAAGAATATTTTTAATGAACTTTTG
Source organism: Microchirus variegatus (assembly GCF_963457635.1). Taxonomy (NCBI): domain Eukaryota; kingdom Metazoa; phylum Chordata; class Actinopteri; order Pleuronectiformes; family Soleidae; genus Microchirus; species Microchirus variegatus. The sequence continues at coordinate 5,444,139 of NC_139814.1, forward strand.
AAAATCAGGAAAGCGATCCATGCACTTGGACATTCCAAGTATGTTGGAATGTCTTGAAATTGTACTCAGTCATAGTCAACGACGCCCTGAACAAGAATCCGTTGAAAATATTTGCATATCGTTTAAGGAATATTTTTAAAGAATTTCTGAAAATCAGGAAAGCGATCCATGCACTTAGGCAGTGACTTAACTTTTTCGTCAAAAAAGACCCCAAAAGTATCTTGGAATGTCTTGAAATTGTACACAGTCATAGTCAAGCATGCCCTGAACAAGAATCCGTTGAATATATTTGCATATCTCTTGAAGAATATTTTTAATGAATTTTTGAAAATCCGGAAAGCGATCCATGCACTTGGACATTCCAAGTATGTTGGAATGTCTTGAAATTGTACTCGGTCATAGTCAACGACGCCCTGAACAAGAATCAATTGAAAATATTTGCATATCTCTTAAGGAATATTTTTAATGAATTTTTGAAAATGATGAAAGTCTGTGCACTTAGGCAGTGACTTAACTTTTTATTCAAAAAAGACCCCAAAGGTATCTTGGAATGTCTTGAAATTGTACACAGTCATAGTCAAGCATGCCCTGAACAAGAATCCGTTGAATATATTTGCATATCTCTTGAAGAATATTTTTAATGAACTTTTGAAAATCAGGAAAGCGATCCATGCACTTGGACATTCCAAGTATGTTGGAATGTTTTGAAATTGTACTCAGTCATAGTCAACGACGCCCTGAACAAGAATCCGTTGAAAATATTTGCATATCGCTTAAGGAATATTTTTAATGAATTTTTGAAAATCAGAAAAGCGATCCATGCACTTAGGCAGTGACTTAACTTTTGATGTTTTTGGTTTGTTTTTAAAGCATTAAAGCTGCAGGAGTTCATCCATGTCGCCCAGTCGCTGGAAACAAACGTTTGGACACCGTGGATCACACAGCAGGATATCAGGTGAGACGAAGGAAACGATCCATTTGCCCTGATGCACTTAGTGACTTGACTTTTTTTTCAAAAAAAACCCCAAAAGTAAATTGGAATGTCTTGAAATTGTACACAGTCATAGTCAAGCATGCCCTGAATAAGAATCCGTTGAATATATTTGCATATCTCTTGAAGAATATTTTTAATGAATTTTTGAAAATCCGGAAAGCGATCCATGCACTTGGACATTCCAAGTATGTTGGAATGTCTTAAAATTGTACTCAGTCATAGTCAACGACGCCCTGAACAAGAATCCGTTGAAAATATTTGCATATCGCTTAAGGAATATTTTTAATGAATTTTTGAAAATCAGGAAAGCGATCCATGCACTTAGGCAGTGACTTAACTTTTTCGTCAAAAAAGACCCCAAAAGTATCTTGGAATGTCTTGAAATTGTACACAGTCATAGTCAAGCATGCCCTGAACAAGAATCCGTTGAATATATTTGCATATCTCTTGAGGAATATTTTTAATGAATTTTTGAAAATCAGGAAAGCGATCCATGCACTTAGGCAGTGACTTAACTTTTGATGTTTTTGGGTTGTTTTTAAAGAATTAAAGCTGCAGGAGTTCATCCATGTCGTCCAGTCGCTGGAAACAAACGTTTGGACACCGTGGATCACACAGCAGGATATCAGGTGAGACGAAGGAAACGATCCATTTGCCCTGATGCACTTAGTGACTTGACTTTTTTTTCAAAAAAAACCCCAAAAATAAATTGGAATGTCTTGAAATTGTACACAGTCATAGTCAAGCATGCCCTGAACAAGAATCCGTTGAATATATTTGCATATCTCTTGAAGAATATTTTAAATGAATTTTTGAAAATCCGAAAAGCGATCCATGCACTTGGACATTCCAAGTATGTTGGAATGTCTTGAAATTGTACTCAGTCATAGTCAACGACGCCCTGAACAAGAATCAATTGATAATATTTGCATATCTCTTAAGGAATATTTTTAATGAATTTTTGAAAATGATGAAAGTCTGTGCACTTAGGCAGTGACTTAACTTTTTATTCAAAAAAGACCCCAAAAGTATCTTGGAATGTCTTGAAATTGTACACAGTCATAGTCAAGCATGCCCTGAACAAGAATCCGTTGAATATATTTGCATATCTCTTGAAGAATACTTTTAATGAACTTTTGAAAATCAGGAAAGCGATCCATGCACTTGGACATTCCAAGTATGTTGGAATGTCTTGAAATTGTACTCAGTCATAGTCAACGACGCCCTGAACAAGAATCCGTTGAAAATATTTGCATATCGCTTAAGGAATATTTTTAATGAATTTTTGAAAATCAGGAAAGCGATCCATGCACTTAGGCAGTGACTTAACTTTTTCGTCAAAAAAGACCCCAAAAGTATCTTGGAATGTCTTGAAATTGTACACAGTCATAGTCAAGCATGCCCTGAACAAGAATCCGTTGAATATATTTGCATATCTCTTGAAGAATATTTTTAATGAATTTTTGAAAATCCGGAAAGCGATCCATGCACTTGGACATTCCAAGTATGTTGGAATGTCTTGAAATTGTACTCGGTCATAGTCAAGCATGCCCTGAACAAGAATCCGTTGAACATATTTGCATATCTCTTGAAGAATATTTTTAATGAATTTTTGAAAATCCGAAAAGCGATCCATGCACTCAGACATTCCAAGTATGTTGGAATGTCTTGAAATTGTACTCAGTCATAGTCAACGACGCCCTGAACAAGAATCAATTGAAAATATTTGCATATCTCTTAAGGAATATTTTTAATGAATTTTTGAAAATTAGGATAGCGATCCATGCACTTAGGCAGTGACTTAACTTTTTCGTCAAAAAAGACCCCAAAAGTATCTTGGAATGTCTTGAAATTGTACACAGTCATAGTCAAGCATGCCCTGAACAAGAATCCGTTGAATATATTTGCATATCTCTTGAGGAATATTTTTAATGAATTTTTGAAAATCAGGAAAGCGATCCATGCACTTAGGCAGTGACTTAACTTTTGATGTTTTTGGGTTGTTTTTAAAGAATTAAAGCTGCAGGAGTTCATCCATGTCGTCCAGTCGCTGGAAACAAACGTTTGGACACCGTGGATCACACAGCAGGATATCAGGTGAGACGAAGGAAACGATCCATTTGCCCTGATGCACTTAGTGACTTGACTTTTTTTTCAAAAAAAACCCCAAAAATAAATTGGAATGTCTTGAAATTGTACACAGTCATAGTCAAGCATGCCCTGAACAAGAATCCGTTGAATATATTTGCATATCTCTTGAAGAATATTTTAAATGAATTTTTGAAAATCCGAAAAGCGATCCATGCACTTGGACATTCCAAGTATGTTGGAATGTCTTGAAATTGTACTCAGTCATAGTCAACGACGCCCTGAACAAGAATCAATTGATAATATTTGCATATCTCTTAAGGAATATTTTTAATGAATTTTTGAAAATGATGAAAGTCTGTGCACTTAGGCAGTGACTTAACTTTTTATTCAAAAAAGACCCCAAAAGTATCTTGGAATGTCTTGAAATTGTACACAGTCATAGTCAAGCATGCCCTGAACAAGAATCCGTTGAATATATTTGCATATCTCTTGAAGAATACTTTTAATGAACTTTTGAAAATCAGGAAAGCGATCCATGCACTTGGACATTCCAAGTATGTTGGAATGTCTTGAAATTGTACTCAGTCATAGTCAACGACGCCCTGAACAAGAATCCGTTGAAAATATTTGCATATCGCTTAAGGAATATTTTTAATGAATTTTTGAAAATCAGGAAAGCGATCCATGCACTTAGGCAGTGACTTAACTTTTTCGTCAAAAAAGACCCCAAAAGTATCTTGGAATGTCTTGAAATTGTACACAGTCATAGTCAAGCATGCCCTGAACAAGAATCCGTTGAATATATTTGCATATCTCTTGAAGAATATTTTTAATGAATTTTTGAAAATCCGGAAAGCGATCCATGCACTTGGACATTCCAAGTATGTTGGAATGTCTTGAAATTGTACTCGGTCATAGTCAACGACGCCCTGAACAAGAATCCATTGAAAATATTTGCATATCTCTTAAGGAATATTTTTAATGAATTTTTGAAAATGATGAAAGTCTGTGCACTTAGGCAGTGACTTAACTTTTTATTCAAAAAAGACCCCAAAGGTATCTTGGAATGTCTTGAAATTGTACACAGTCATAGTCAAGCATGCCCTGAACAAGAATCCGTTGAATATATTTGCATATCTCTTGAAGAATATTTTTAATGAACTTTTGAAAATCAGGAAAGCGATCCATGCACTTGGACATTCCAAGTATGTTGGAATGTCTTGAAATTGTACTCAGTCATAGTCAACGACGCCTTGAACAAGAATCCGTTGAAAATATTTGCATATCGCTTAAGGAATATTTTTAATGAATTTTTGAAAATCAGGAAAGCGATCCATGCACTTAGGCAGTGACTTAACTTTTTTGTCAAAAAAGACCCCAAAAGTATCTTGGAATGTCTTGAAATTGTACACAGTCATAGTCAAGCATGCCCTGAACAAGAATCCGTTGAATATATTTGCATATCTCTTGAAGAATATTTTTAATGAATTTTTGAAAATCCGAAAAGCGATCCATGCACTTGGACATTCCAAGTATGTTGGAATGTCTTTAAATTGTACTCAGTCATAGTCAACGACGCCCTGAACAAGAATCAATTGAAAATATTTGCATATCTCTTAAGGAATATTTTTAATGAATTTTTGAAAATGAGGAAAGTCTGTGCACTTAGGCAGTGACTTAACTTTTTATTCAAAAAAGACCCCAAAAGTATCTTGGAATGTCTTGAAATTGTACACAGTCATAGTCAAGCATGCCCTGAACAAGAATCCGTTGAATATATTTGCATATCTCTTGAAGAATATTTTTAATGAACTTTTGAAAATCAGGAAAGCGATCCATGCACTTGGACATTCCAAGTATGTTGGAATGTCTTGAAATTGTACTCAGTCATAGTCAACGACGCCCTGAACAAGAATCTGTTGAAAATATTTGCATATCGTTTAAGGAATATTTTTAAAGAATTTCTGAAAATCAGGAAAGCGATCCATGCACTTAGGCAGTGACTTAACTTTTTCGTCAAAAAAGACCCCAAAAGTATCTTGGAATGTCTTGAAATTGTACACAGTCATAGTCAAGAATGCCCTGAACAAGAATCCGTTGAATATATTTGCATATCTCTTAAGGAATATTTTTAATGAATTTTGAAAATGATTAAAGTCTGTGCACTTAGGCAGTGACTTAACTTTTTATTCAAAAAAGACCCCAAAGGTATCTTGGAATGTCTTGAAATTGTACACAGTCATAGTCAAGCATGCCCTGAACAAGAATCCGTTGAATATATTTGCATATCTCTTGAAGAATATTTTTAATGAACTTTTGAAAATCAGGAAAGCGATCCATGCACTTGGACATTCCAAGTATGTTGGAATGTCTTGAAATTGTACTCAGTCATAGTCAACGACGCCCTGAACAAGAATCCGTTGAAAATATTTGCATATCGCTTAAGGAATATTTTTAATGAATTTCTGAAAATGAGGAAAGCGATCCATGCACTTAGGCAGTGACTTAACTTTTTTGTCAAAAAAGACCCCAAAAGTATCTTGGAATGTCTTGAAATTGTACACAGTCATAGTCAAGCATGCCCTGAACAAGAATCCGTTGAATATATTTGCATATCTCTTGAAGAATATTTTTAATGAATTTTTGAAAATCTGAAAAGCGATCCATGCACTTGGACATTCCAAGTATGTTGGAATGTCTTGAAATTGTACTCAGTCATAGTCAACGACGCCCTGAACAAGAATCAATTGAAAATATTTGCATATCTCTTAAGGAATATTTTTAATGAATTTTTGAAAATGAGGAAAGTCTGTGCACTTAGGCAGTGACTTAACTTTTTATTCAAAAAAGACCCCAAAAGTATCCTGGAATGTCTTGAAATTGTACACAGTCATAGTCAAGCATGCCCTGAACAAGAATCCGTTGAATATATTTGCATATCTCTTGAAGAATATTTTTAATGAACTTTTGAAAATCAGGAAAGCGATCCATGCACTTGGACATTCCAAGTATGTTGGAATGTCTTGAAATTGTACTCAGTCATAGTCAACGACGCCCTGAACAAGAATCCGTTGAAAATATTTGCATATCGTTTAAGGAATATTTTTAATGAATTTCTGAAAATCAGGAAAGCGATCCATGCACTTAGGCAGTGACTTAACTTTTTCGTCAAAAAAGACCCCAAAAGTATCTTGGAATGTCTTGAAATTGTACACAGTCATAGTCAAGCATGCCCTGAACAAGAATCCGTTGAATATATTTGCATATCTCTTGAAGAATATTTTTAATGAATTTTTGAAAATCCGGAAAGCGATCCATGCACTTGGACATTCCAAGTATGTTGGAATGTCTTGAAATTGTACTCGGTCATAGTCAACGACGCCCTGAACAAGAATCCATTGAAAATATTTGCATATCTCTTAAGGAATATTTTTAATGAATTTTTGAAAATGATGAAAGTCTGTGCACTTAGGCAGTGACTTAACTTTTTATCCAAAAAAGACCCCAAAGGTATCTTGGAATGTCTTGAAATTGTACACAGTCATAGTCAAGCATGCCCTGAACAAGAATCCGTTGAATATATTTGCATATCTCTTGAAGAATATTTTTAATGAACTTTTGAAAATCAGGAAAGCGATTCATGCACTTGGACATTCCAAGTATGTTGGAATGTCTTGAAATTGTACTCAGTCATAGTCAACGACGCCCTGAACAAGAATCCGTTGAAAATATTTGCATATCGCTTAAGGAATATTTTTAATGAATTTTTGAAAATCAGGAAAGCGATCCATGCACTTAGGCAGTGACTTAACTTTTTTGTCAAAAAAGACCCCAAAAGTATCTTGGAATGTCTTGAAATTGTACACAGTCATAGTCAAGCATGCCCTGAACAAGAATCCGTTGAATATATTTGCATATCTCTTGAAGAATATTTTTAATGAATTTTTGAAAATCCGAAAAGCGATCCATGCACTTGGACATTCCAAGTATGTTGGAATGTCTTTAAATTGTACTCAGTCATAGTCAACGACGCCCTGAACAAGAATCAATTGAAAATATTTGCATATCTCTTAAGGAATATTTTTAATGAATTTTTGAAAATGAGGAAAGTCTGTGCACTTAGGCAGTGACTTAACTTTTTATTCAAAAAAGACCCCAAAAGTATCTTGGAATGTCTTGAAATTGTACACAGTCATAGTCAAGCATGCCCTGAACAAGAATCCGTTGAATATATTTGCATATCTCTTGAAGAATATTTTTAATGAACTTTTGAAAATCAGGAAAGCGATCCATGCACTTGGACATTCCAAGTATGTTGGAATGTCTTGAAATTGTACTCAGTCATAGTCAACGACGCCCTGAACAAGAATCTGTTGAAAATATTTGCATATCGTTTAAGGAATATTTTTAAAGAATTTCTGAAAATCAGGAAAGCGATCCATGCACTTAGGCAGTGACTTAACTTTTTCGTCAAAAAAGACCCCAAAAGTATCTTGGAATGTCTTGAAATTGTACACAGTCATAGTCAAGAATGCCCTGAACAAGAATCCGTTGAATATATTTGCATATCTCTTAAGGAATATTTTTAATGAATTTTGAAAATGATGAAAGTCTGTGCACTTAGGCAGTGACTTAACTTTTTATTCAAAATAGACCCCAAAGGTATCTTGGAATGTCTTGAAATTGTACACAGTCATAGTCAAGCATGCCCTGAACAAGAATCCGTTGAATATATTTGCATATCTCTTGAAGAATATTTTTAATGAACTTTTGAAAATCAGGAAAGCGATCCATGCACTTGGACATTCCAAGTATGTTGGAATGTCTTGAAATTGTACTCAGTCATAGTCAACGACGCCCTGAACAAGAATCCGTTGAAAATATTTGCATATCGCTTAAGGAATATTTTTAATGAATTTCTGAAAATGAGGAAAGCGATCCATGCACTTAGGCAGTGACTTAACTTTTTTGTCAAAAAAGACCCCAAAAGTATCTTGGAATGTCTTGAAATTGTACACAGTCATAGTCAAGCATGCCCTGAACAAGAATCCGTTGAATATATTTGCATATCTCTTGAAGAATATTTTTAATGAATTTTTGAAAATCCGAAAAGCGATCCATGCACTTGGACATTCCAAGTATGTTGGAATGTCTTGAAATTGTACTCAGTCATAGTCAACGACGCCCTGAACAAGAATCAATTGAAAATATTTGCATATCTCTTAAGGAATATTTTTAATGAATTTTTGAAAATGAGGAAAGTCTGTGCACTTAGGCAGTGACTTAACTTTTTATTCAAAAAAGACCCCAAAAGTATCCTGGAATGTCTTGAAATTGTACACAGTCATAGTCAAGCATGCCCTGAACAAGAATCCGTTGAATATATTTGCATATCTCTTGAAGAATATTTTTAATGAACTTTTGAAAATCAGGAAAGCGATCCATGCACTTGGACATTCCAAGTATGTTGGAATGTCTTGAAATTGTACTCAGTCATAGTCAACGACGCCCTGAACAAGAATCCGTTGAAAATATTTGCATATCGTTTAAGGAATATTTTTAATGAATTTCTGAAAATCAGGAAAGCGATCCATGCACTTAGGCAGTGACTTAACTTTTTCGTCAAAAAAGACCCCAAAAGTATCTTGGAATGTCTTGAAATTGTACACAGTCATAGTCAAGCATGCCCTGAACAAGAATCCGTTGAATATATTTGCATATCTCTTGAAGAATATTTTTAATGAATTTTTGAAAATCCGGAAAGCGATCCATGCACTTGGACATTCCAAGTATGTTGGAATGTCTTGAAATTGTACTCGGTCATAGTCAACGACGCCCTGAACAAGAATCCATTGAAAATATTTGCATATCTCTTAAGGAATATTTTTAATGAATTTTTGAAAATGATGAAAGTCTGTGCACTTAGGCAGTGACTTAACTTTTTATCCAAAAAAGACCCCAAAGGTATCTTGGAATGTCTTGAAATTGTACACAGTCATAGTCAAGCATGCCCTGAACAAGAATCCGTTGAATATATTTGCATATCTCTTGAAGAATATTTTTAATGAACTTTTGAAAATCAGGAAAGCGATTCATGCACTTGGACATTCCAAGTATGTTGGAATGTCTTGAAATTGTACTCAGTCATAGTAAACGACGCCCTGAACAAGAATCCGTTGAAAATATTTGCATATCGCTTAAGGAATATTTTTAATGAATTTTTGAAAATCAGGAAAGCGATCCATGCACTTAGGCAGTGACTTAACTTTTTTGTCAAAAAAGACCCCAAAAGTATCTTGGAATGTCTTGAAATTGTACACAGTCATAGTCAAGCATGCCCTGAACAAGAATCCGTTGAATATATTTGCATATCTCTTGAAGAATATTTTTAATGAATTTTTGAAAATCCGAAAAGCGATCCATGCACTTGGACATTCCAAGTATGTTGGAATGTCTTTAAATTGTACTCAGTCATAGTCAACGACGCCCTGAACAAGAATCAATTGAAAATATTTGCATATCTCTTAAGGAATATTTTTAATGAATTTTTGAAAATGAGGAAAGTCTGTGCACTTAGGCAGTGACTTAACTTTTTATTCAAAAAAGACCCCAAAAGTATCTTGGAATGTCTTGAAATTGTACACAGTCATAGTCAAGCATGCCCTGAACAAGAATCCGTTGGATATATTTGCATATCTCTTGAAGAATATTTTTAATGAACTTTTGAAAATCAGGAAAGCGATTCATGCACTTGGACATTCCAAGTATGTTGGAATGTCTTGAAATTGTACTCAGTCATAGTCAACGACGCCCTGAACAAGAATCCGTTGAAAATATTTGCATATCGCTTAAGGAATATTTTTAATGAATTTTTGAAAATCAGGAAAGCGATCCATGCACTTAGGCAGTGACTTAACTTTTTTGTCAAAAAAGACCCCAAAAGTATCTTGGAATGTCTTGAAATTGTACACAGTCATAGTCAAGCATGCCCTGAACAAGAATCCGTTGAATATATTTGCATATCTCTTGAAGAATATTTTTAATGAATTTTTGAAAATCCGAAAAGCGATCCATGCACTTGGACATTCCAAGTATGTTGGAATGTCTTTAAATTGTACTCAGTCATAGTCAACGACGCCCTGAACAAGAATCAATTGAAAATATTTGCATATCTCTTAAGGAATATTTTTAATGAATTTTTGAAAATGAGGAAAGTCTGTGCACTTAGGCAGTGACTTAACTTTTTATTCAAAAAAGACCCCAAAAGTATCTTGGAATGTCTTGAAATTGTACACAGTCATAGTCAAGCATGCCCTGAACAAGAATCCGTTGAATATATTTGCATATCTCTTGAAGAATATTTTTAATGAACTTTTGAAAATCAGGAAAGCGATCCATGCACTTGGACATTCCAAGTATGTTGGAATGTCTTGAAATTGTACTCAGTCATAGTCAACGACGCCCTGAACAAGAATCTGTTGAAAATATTTGCATATCGTTTAAGGAATATTTTTAAAGAATTTCTGAAAATCAGGAAAGCGATCCATGCACTTAGGCAGTGACTTAACTTTTTCGTCAAAAAAGACCCCAAAAGTATCTTGGAATGTCTTGAAATTGTACACAGTCATAGTCAAGAATGCCCTGAACAAGAATCCGTTGAATATATTTGCATATCTCTTAAGGAATATTTTTAATGAATTTTGAAAATGATGAAAGTCTGTGCACTTAGGCAGTGACTTAACTTTTTATTCAAAAAAGACCCCAAAGGTATCTTGGAATGTCTTGAAATTGTACACAGTCATAGTCAAGCATGCCCTGAACAAGAATCCGTTGAATATATTTGCATATCTCTTGAAGAATATTTTTAATGAACTTTTGAAAATCAGGAAAGCGATCCATGCACTTGGACATTCCAAGTATGTTGGAATGTCTTGAAATTGTACTCAGTCATAGTCAACGACGCCCTGAACAAGAATCCGTTGAAAATATTTGCATATCGCTTAAGGAATATTTTTAATGAATTTCTGAAAATGAGGAAAGCGATCCATGCACTTAGGCAGTGACTTAACTTTTTTGTCAAAAAAGACCCCAAAAGTATCTTGGAATGTCTTGAAATTGTACACAGTCATAGTCAAGCATGCCCTGAACAAGAATCCGTTGAATATATTTGCATATCTCTTGAAGAATATTTTTAATGAATTTTTGAAAATCCGAAAAGCGATCCATGCACTTGGACATTCCAAGTATGTTGGAATGTCTTGAAATTGTACTCAGTCATAGTCAACGACGCCCTGAACAAGAATCAATTGAAAATATTTGCATATCTCTTAAGGAATATTTTTAATGAATTTTTGAAAATGAGGATAGCGATCCATGCACTTAGGCAGTGACTTAACTTTTTCGTCAAAAAAGACCCCAAAAGTATCTTGGAATGTCTTGAAATTGTACACAGTCATAGTCAAGCATGCCCTGAACAAGAATCCGTTGAATATATTTGCATATCTCTTGAAGAATATTTTTAATGAATTTTTGAAAATCCGAAAAGCGATCCATGCACTTGGACATTCCAAGTATGTTGGAATGTCTTTAAATTGTACTCAGTCATAGTCAACGACGCCCTGAACAAGAATCAATTGAAAATATTTGCATATCTCTTAAGGAATATTTTTAATGAATTTTTGAAAATGAGGAAAGTCTGTGCACTTAGGCAGTGACTTAACTTTTTATTCAAAAAAGACCCCAAAAGTATCTTGGAATGTCTTGAAATTGTACACAGTCATAGTCAAGCATGCCCTGAACAAGAATCCGTTGAATATATTTGCATATCTCTTGAAGAATATTTTTAATGAACTTTTGAAAATCAGGAAAGCGATCCATGCACTTGGACATTCCAAGTATGTTGGAATGTTTTGAAATTGTACTCAGTCATAGTCAACGACGCCCTGAACAAGAATCCGTTGAAAATATTTGCATATCGCTTAAGGAATATTTTTAATGAATTTTTGAAAATCAGGAAAGCGATCCATGCACTTAGGCAGTGACTTAACTTTTTATTCAAAAAAGACCCCAAAAGTATCTTGGAATGTCTTGAAATTCTACACAGTCATAGTCAAGCATGCCCTGAACAAGAATCCGTTGAACATATTTGCATATCTCTTGAAGAATATTTTTAATGAATTTTTGAAAATCCGAAAAGCGATCCATGCACTTGGACATTCCAAGTATGTTGGAATGTCTTGAAATTGTACTCAGTCATAGTCAACGACGCCCTGAACAAGAATCAATTGAAAATATTTGCATATCTCTTAAGGAATATTTTTAATGAATTTTTGAAAATTAGGATAGCGATCCATGCACTTAGGCAGTGACTTAACTTTTTCGTCAAAAAAGACCCCAAAAGTATCTTGGAATGTCTTGAAATTGTACACAGTCATAGTCAAGCATGCCCTGAACAAGAATCCGTTGAATATATTTGCATATCTCTTGAGGAATATTTTTAATGAATTTTTGAAAATCAGGAAAGCGATCCATGCACTTAGGCAGTGACTTAACTTTTGATGTTTTTGGGTTGTTTTTAAAGAATTAAAGCTGCAGGAGTTCATCCATGTCGTCCAGTCGCTGGAAACAAACGTTTGGACACCGTGGATCACACAGCAGGATATCAGGTGAGACGAAGGAAACGATCCATTTGCCCTGATGCACTTAGTGACTTGACTTTTTTTTCAAAAAAAACCCCAAAAGTAAATTGGAATGTCTTGAAATTGTACACAGTCATAGTCAAGCATGCCCTGAACAAGAATCCGTTGAATATATTTGCATATCTCTTGAAGAATATTTTTAATGAACTTTTGAAAATCAGGAAAGCGATCCATGCACTTGGACATTCCAAGTATGTTGGAATGTCTTGAAATTGTACTCAGTCATAGTCAACGACGCCCTGAACAAGAATCCGTTGAAAATATTTGCATATCGCTTAAGGAATATTTTTAATGAATTTCTGAAAATGAGGAAAGCGATCCATGCACTTAGGCAGTGACTTAACTTTTTTGTCAAAAAAGACCCCAAAAGTATCTTGGAATGTCTTGAAATTGTACACAGTCATAGTCAAGCATGCCCTGAACAAGAATCCGTTGAATATATTTGCATATCTCTTGAAGAATATTTTTAATGAATTTTTGAAAATCCGAAAAGCGATCCATGCACTTGGACATTCCAAGTATGTTGGAATGTCTTGAAATTGTACTCAGTCATAGTCAACGACGCCCTGAACAAGAATCAATTGAAAATATTTGCATATCTCTTAAGGAATATTTTTAATGAATTTTTGAAAATGAGGATAGCGATCCATGCACTTAGGCAGTGACTTAACTTTTTCGTCAAAAAAGACCCCAAAAGTATCTTGGAATGTCTTGAAATTGTACACAGTCATAGTCAAGCATGCCCTGAACAAGAATCCGTTGAATATATTTGCATATCTCTTGAAGAATATTTTTAATGAATTTTTGAAAATCCGAAAAGCGATCCATGCACTTGGACATTCCAAGTATGTTGGAATGTCTTTAAATTGTACTCAGTCATAGTCAACGACGCCCTGAACAAGAATCAATTGAAAATATTTGCATATCTCTTAAGGAATATTTTTAATGAATTTTTGAAAATGAGGAAAGTCTGTGCACTTAGGCAGTGACTTAACTTTTTATTCAAAAAAGACCCCAAAAGTATCTTGGAATGTCTTGAAATTGTACACAGTCATAGTCAAGCATGCCCTGAACAAGAATCCGTTGAATATATTTGCATATCTCTTGAAGAATATTTTTAATGAACTTTTGAAAATCAGGAAAGCGATCCATGCACTTGGACATTCCAAGTATGTTGGAATGTTTTGAAATTGTACTCAGTCATAGTCAACGACGCCCTGAACAAGAATCCGTTGAAAATATTTGCATATCGCTTAAGGAATATTTTTAATGAATTTTTGAAAATCAGGAAAGCGATCCATGCACTTAGGCAGTGACTTAACTTTTTATTCAAAAAAGACCCCAAAAGTATCTTGGAATGTCTTGAAATTCTACACAGTCATAGTCAAGCATGCCCTGAACAAGAATCCGTTGAACATATTTGCATATCTCTTGAAGAATATTTTTAATGAATTTTTGAAAATCCGAAAAGCGATCCATGCACTTGGACATTCCAAGTATGTTGGAATGTCTTGAAATTGTACTCAGTCATAGTCAACGACGCCCTGAACAAGAATCAATTGAAAATATTTGCATATCTCTTAAGGAATATTTTTAATGAATTTTTGAAAATTAGGATAGCGATCCATGCACTTAGGCAGTGACTTAACTTTTTCGTCAAAAAAGACCCCAAAAGTATCTTGGAATGTCTTGAAATTGTACACAGTCATAGTCAAGCATGCCCTGAACAAGAATCCGTTGAATATATTTGCATATCTCTTGAGGAATATTTTTAATGAATTTTTGAAAATCAGGAAAGCGATCCATGCACTTAGGCAGTGACTTAACTTTTGATGTTTTTGGGTTGTTTTTAAAGAATTAAAGCTGCAGGAGTTCATCCATGTCGTCCAGTCGCTGGAAACAAACGTTTGGACACCGTGGATCACACAGCAGGATATCAGGTGAGACGAAGGAAACGATCCATTTGCCCTGATGCACTTAGTGACTTGACTTTTTTTTCAAAAAAAACCCCAAAAGTAAATTGGAATGTCTTGAAATTGTACACAGTCATAGTCAAGCATGCCCTGAACAAGAATCCGTTGAATATATTTGCATATCTCTTGAAGAATATTTTTAATGAACTTTTGAAAATCAGGAAAGCGATCCATGCACTTGGACATTCCAAGTATGTTGGAATGTCTTGAAATTGTACTCAGTCATAGTCAACGACGCCCTGAACAAGAATCCGTTGAAAATATTTGCATATCGCTTAAGGAATATTTTTAATGAATTTTTGAAAATCAGGAAAGCGATCCATGCACTTAGGCAGTGACTTAACTTTTTTGTCAAAAAAGACCCCAAAAGTATCTTGGAATGTCTTGAAATTGTACACAGTCATAGTCAAGCATGCCCTGAACAAGAATCCGTTGAATATATTTGCATATCTCTTGAAGAATATTTTTAATGAATTTTTGAAAATCCGAAAAGCAATCCATGCACTTGGACATTCCAAGTATGTTGGAATGTCTTGAAATTGTACTCAGTCATAGTCAACGACGCCCTGAACAAGAATCAATTGAAAATATTTGCATATCTCTTAAGGAATATTTTTAATGAATTTTTGAAAATGAGGAAAGTCTGTGCACTTAGGCAGTGACTTAACTTTTTATTCAAAAAAGACCCCAAAAGTATCTTGGAATGTCTTGAAATTGTACACAGTCATAGTCAAGCATGCCCTGAACAAGAATCCGTTGAATATATTTGCATATCTCTTGAAGAATATTTTTAATGAACTTTTGAAAATCAGGAAAGCGATCCATGCACTTGGACATTCCAAGTATGTTGGAATGTCTTGAAATTGTACTCAGTCATAGTCAACGACGCCCTGAACAAGAATCCGTTGAAAATATTTGCATATCGCTTAAGGAATATTTTTAATGAATTTTTGAAAATCAGGAAAGCGATCCATGCACTTAGGCAGTGACTTAACTTTTTTGTCAAAAAAGACCCCAAAAGTATCTTGGAATGTCTTGAAATTGTACACAGTCATAGTCAAGCATGCCCTGAACAAGAATCCGTTGAATATATTTGCATATCTCTTGAAGAATATTTTTAATGAATTTTTGAAAATCGGAAAAGCGATCCATGCACTTGGACATTCCAAGTATGTTGGAATGTCTTGAAATTGTACTCAGTCATAGTCAACGACGCCCTGAACAAGAATCAATTGAAAATATTTGCATATCTCTTAAGGAATATTTTTAATGAATTTTTGAAAATGATGAAAGTCTGTGCACTTAGGCAGTGACTTAACTTTTTATTCAAAAAAGACCCCAAAAGTATCTTGGAATGTCTTGAAATTGTACACAGTCATAGTCAAGCATGCCCTGAACAAGAATCCGTTGAATATATTTGCATATCTCTTGAAGAATATTTTTAATGAACTTTTGAAAATCAGGAAAGCGATCCATGCACTTGGACATTCCAAGTATGTTGGAATGTCTTGAAATTGTACTCAGTCATAGTAAACGACGCCCTGAACAAGAATCCGTTGAAAATATTTGCATATCGCTTAAGGAATATTTTTAATGAATTTTTGAAAATCAGGAAAGCGATCCATGCACTTAGGCAGTGACTTAACTTTTTGTCAAAAAAGACCCCAAAAGTATCTTGGAATGTCTTGAAATTGTACACAGTCATAGTCAAGCATGCCCTGAACAAGAATCCGTTGAATATATTTGCATATCTCTTGAAGAATATTTTTAATGAATTTTTGAAAATCCGAAAAGCGATCCATGCACTTGGACATTCCAAGTATGTTGGAATGTCTTGAAATTGTACTCAGTCATAGTCGACGACGCCCTGAACAAGAATCAATTGAAAATATTTGCATATCTCTTAAGGAATATTTTTAATGAATTTTTGAAAATGAGGAAAGTCTGTGCACTTAGGCAGTGACTTAACTTTTTATTCAAAAAAGACCCCAAAAGTATCTTGGAATGTCTTGAAATTGTACACAGTCATAGTCAAGCATGCCCTGAACAAGAATCCGTTGAATATATTTGCATATCTCTTGAAGAATATTTTTAATGAACTTTTGAAAATCAGGAAAGCGATCCATGCACTTGGACATTCCAAGTATGTTGGAATGTCTTGAAATTGTACTCAGTCATAGTCAACGACGCCCTGAACAAGAATCAATTGAAAATATTTGCATATCTCTTAAGGAATATTTTTAATGAATTTTTGAAAATGATGAAAGTCTGTGCACTTAGGCAGTGACTTAACTTTTTATTCAAAAAAGACCCCAAAAGTATCTTGGAATGTCTTGAAATTGTACACAGTCATAGTCAAGCATGCCCTGAACAAGAATCCGTTGAATATATTTGCATATCTCTTGAAGAATATTTTTAATGAACTTTTGAAAATCAGGAAAGCGATCCATGCACTTGGACATTCCAAGTATGTTGGAATGTCTTGAAATTGTACTCAGTCATAGTCAACGACGCCCTGAACAAGAATCCGTTGAAAATATTTGCATATCGCTTAAGGAATATTTTTAATGAATTTTTGAAAATCAGGAAAGCGATCCATGCACTTAGGCAGTGACTTAACTTTTTCGTCAAAAAAGACCCCAAAAGTATCTTGGAATGTCTTGAAATTGTACACAGTCATAGTCAAGCATGCCCTGAACAAGAATCCGTTGAATATATTTGCATATCTCTTGAAGAAAATTTTTAATGAATTTTTGAAAATCCGAAAAGCGATCCATGCACTTGGACATTCCAAGTATGTTGGAATGTCTTGAAATTGTACTCAGTCATAGTCAACGACGCCCTGAACAAGAATCAATTGAAAATATTTGCATATCTCTTAAGGAATATTTTTAATGAATTTTTGAAAATGAGGAAAGTCTGTGCACTTAGGCAGTGACTTAACTTTTTATTCAAAAAAGACCCCAAAAGTATCTTGGAATGTCTTGAAATTGTACACAGTCATAGTCAAGCATGCCCTGAACAAGAATCCGTTGAATATATTTGCATATCTCTTGAAGAATATTTTTAATGAACTTTTGAAAATCAGGAAAGCGATCCATGCACTTGGACATTCCAAGTATGTTGGAATGTTTTGAAATTGTACTCAGTCATAGTCAACGACGCCCTGAACAAGAATCCGTTGAAAATATTTGCATATCGCTTAAGGAATATTTTAAATGAATTTTTGAAAATCAGGAAAGCGATCCATGCACTTAGGCAGTGACTTAACTTTTTATTCAAAAAAGACCCCAAAAGTATCTTGGAATGTCTTGAAATTGTACACAGTCATAGTCAAGCATGCCCTGAACAAGAATCCGTTGAATATATTTGCATATCTCTTGAAGAATATTTTTAATGAATTTTTGAAAATCCGAAAAGCGATCCATGCACTTGGACATTCCAAGTATGTTGGAATGTCTTGAAATTGTACTCAGTCATAGTCAACGACGCCCTGAACAAGAATCAATTGAAAATATTTGCATATCTCTTAAGGAATATTTTTAATGAATTTTTGAAAATTAGGAAAGGGATACATGCACTTAGGCAGTGACTTAACTTTTGATGTTTTTGGTTTGTTTTTAAAGCATTAAAGCTGCAGGAGTTCATCCATGTCGCCCAGTCGCTGGAAACAAACGTTTGGACACCGTGGATCACACAGCAGGATATCAGGTGAGACGAAGGAAACGATCCATTTGCCCTGATGCACTTAGTGACTTGACTTTTTTTTCAAAAAAAACCCCAAAAGTAAATTGGAATGTCTTGAAATTGTACACAGTCATAGTCAAGCATGCCCTGAATAAGAATCCGTTGAATATATTTGCATATCGCTTGAAGAATATTATTAATGAATTTTTGAAAATCCGGAAAGCGATCCATGCACTTGGACATTCCAAGTATGTTGGAATGTCTTGAAATTGTACTCAGTCATAGTCAACGACGCCCTAAACAAGAATCCGTTGAAAATATTTGCATATCGCTTAAGGAATATTTTTAATGAATTTTTGAAAATCCGGAAAGCGATCCATGCACTTAGGCAGTGACTTAACTTTTGATGTTTTTGGGTTGTTTTTAAAGAATTAAAGCTGCAGGAGTTCATCCATGTCGTCCAGTCGCTGGAAACAAACGTTTGGACACCGTGGATCACACAGCAGGATATCAGGTGAGACGAAGGAAACGATCCATTTGCCCTGATGCACTTAGTGACTTGACTTTTTTTTCAAAAAAAACCCCAAAAGTAAATTGGAATGTCTTGAAATTGTACACAGTCATAGTCAAGCATGCCCTGAACAAGAATCCGTTGAATATATTTGCATATCTCTTGAAGAATATTTTTAATGAACTTTTGAAAATCAGGAAAGCGATCCATGCACTTGGACATTCCAAGTATGTTGGAATGTCTTGAAATTGTACTCAGTCATAGTCAACGACGCCCTGAACAAGAATCCGTTGAAAATATTTGCATATCGTTTAAGGAATATTTTTAAAGAATTTCTGAAAATCAGGAAAGCGATCCATGCACTTAGGCAGTGACTTAACTTTTTCGTCAAAAAAGACCCCAAAAGTATCTTGGAATGTCTTGAAATTGTACACAGTCATAGTCAAGAATGCCCTGAACAAGAATCCGTTGAATATATTTGCATATCTCTTGAAGAATATTTTTAATGAATTTTTGAAAATCCGGAAAGCGATCCATGCACTTGGACATTCCAAGTATGTTGGAATGTCTTGAAATTGTACTCGGTCATAGTCAACGACGCTCTGAACAAGAATCCATTGAAAATATTTGCATATCTCTTAAGGAATATTTTTAATGAATTTTTGAAAATGATGAAAGTCTGTGCACTTAGGCAGTGACTTAACTTTTTATTCAAAAAAGACCCCAAAAGTGTCTTGGAATGTCTTGAAATTGTACACAGTCATAGTCAAGCATGCCCTGAACAAGAATCCGTTGAATATATTTGCATATCTCTTGAAGAACATTTTTAATGAACTTTTGAAAATCAGGAAAGCGATCCATGCACTTGGACATTCCAAGTATGTTGGAATGTCTTGAAATTGTACTCAGTCATAGTCAACGACGCCCTGAACAAGAATCCGTTGAAAATATTTGGATATCGTTTAAGGAATATTTTTAAAGAATTTCTGAAAATCAGGAAAGCGATCCATGCACTTAGGCAGTGACTAAACTTTTTTGTCAAAAAAGACCCCAAAAGTATCTTGGAATGTCTTGAAATTGTACACAGTCATAGTCAAGCATGCCCTGAACAAGAATATGTTGAATATATTTGCATATCTCTTGAAGAATATTTTTAATGAATTTTTGAAAATCCGAAAAGCGATCCATGCACTTGGACATTCCAAGTATGTTGGAATGTCTTGAAATTGTACTCAGTCATAGTCAACGACGCCCTGAACAAGAATCCGTTGAAAATATTTGCATATCGTTTAAGGAATATTTTTAAAGAATTTCTGAAAATCAGGAAAGCGATCCATGCACTTAGGCAGTGACTTAACTTTTTATTCAAAAAAGACCCCAAAAGTATCTTGGAATGTCTTGAAATTGTACACAGTCATAGTCAAGCATGCCCTGAACAAGAATCCGTTGAATATATTTGCATATCTCTTGAAGAATATTTTTAATGAACTTTTGAAAATCAGGAAAGCGATCCATGCACTTGGACATTCCAAGTATGTTGGAATGTCTTGAAATTGTACTCAGTCATAGTCAACGACGCCCTGAACAAGAATCCGTTGAAAATATTTGCATATCGCTTAAGGAATATTTTTAATGAATTTTTGAAAATCAGGAAAGCGATCCATGCACTTAGGCAGTGACTTAACTTTTTTGTCAAAAAAGACCCCAAAAGTATCTTGGAATGTCTTGAAATTGTACACAGTCATAGTCAAGCATGCCCTGAACAAGAATCCGTTGAATATATTTGCATATCTCTTGAAGAATATTTTAAATGAATTTTTGAAAATCCGAAAAGCGATCCATGCACTTGGACATTCCAAGTGTGTTGGAATGTCTTGAAATTGTACTCAGTCATAGTCAACGACGCCCTGAACAAGAATCAATTGAAAATATTTGCATATCCCTTAAGGAATATTTTTAATGAATTTTTGAAAATGATGAAAGTCTGTGCACTTAGGCAGTGACTTAACTTTTTATTCAAAAAAGACCCCAAAAGTATCTTGGATTGTCTTGAAATTGTACACAGTCATAGTCAAGCATGCCCTGAACAAGAATCCGTTGAATATATTTGCATATCTCTTGAAGAATATTTTTAATGAACTTTTGAAAATCAGGAAAGCGATCCATGCACTTGGACATTCCAAGTATGTTGGAATGTCTTGAAATTGTACTCAGTCATAGTCAACGACGCCCTGAACAAGAATCCGTTGAAAATATTTGCATATCGTTTAAGGAATATTTTTAAAGAATTTCTGAAAATCAGGAAAGCGATCCATGCACTTAGGCAGTGACTTAACTTTTTATTCAAAAAAGACCCCAAAAGTATCTTGGAATGTCTTGAAATTGTACACAGTCATAGTCAAGCATGCCCTGAACAAGAATCCGTTGAATATATTTGCATATCTCTTGAAGAATATTTTTAATGAACTTTTGAAAATCAGGAAAGCGATCCATGCACTTGGACATTCCAAGTATGTTGGAATGTCTTGAAATTGTACTCAGTCATAGTCAACGACGCCCTGAACAAGAATCCGTTGAAAATATTTGCATATCGCTTAAGGAATATTTTTAATGAATTTTTGAAAATCAGGAAAGCGATCCATGCACTTAGGCAGTGACTTAACTTTTTTGTCAAAAAAGACCCCAAAAGTATCTTGGAATGTCTTGAAATTGTACACAGTCATAGTCAAGCATGCCCTGAACAAGAATCCGTTGAATATATTTGCATATCTCTTGAAGAATATTTTAAATGAATTTTTGAAAATCCGAAAAGCGATCCATGCACTTGGACATTCCAAGTGTGTTGGAATGTCTTGAAATTGTACTCAGTCATAGTCAACGACGCCCTGAACAAGAATCAATTGAAAATATTTGCATATCTCTTAAGGAATATTTTTAATGAATTTTTGAAAATGATGAAAGTCTGTGCACTTAGGCAGTGACTTAACTTTTTATTCAAAAAAGACCCCAAAAGTATCTTGGATTGTCTTGAAATTGTACACAGTCATAGTCAAGCATGCCCTGAACAAGAATCCGTTGAATATATTTGCATATCTCTTGAAGAATATTTTTAATGAACTTTTGAAAATCAGGAAAGCGATCCATGCACTTGGACATTCCAAGTATGTTGGAATGTCTTGAAATTGTACTCAGTCATAGTCAACGACGCCCTGAACAAGAATCCGTTGAAAATATTTGCATATCGTTTAAGGAATATTTTTAAAGAATTTCTGAAAATCAGGAAAGCGATCCATGCACTTAGGCAGTGACTTAACTTTTTATTCAAAAAAGACCCCAAAAGTATCTTGGAATGTCTTGAAATTGTACACAGTCATAGTCAAGCATGCCCTGAACAAGAATCCGTTGAATATATTTGCATATCTCTTGAAGAATATTTTTAATGAACTTTTGAAAATCAGGAAAGCGATCCATGCACTTGGACATTCCAAGTATGTTGGAATGTCTTGAAATTGTACTCAGTCATAGTCAACGACGCCCTGAACAAGAATCCGTTGAAAATATTTGCATATCGCTTAAGGAATATTTTTAATGAATTTTTGAAAATCAGGAAAGCGATCCATGCACTTAGGCAGTGACTTAACTTTTTTGTCAAAAAAGACCCCAAAAGTATCTTGGAATGTCTTGAAATTGTACACAGTCTTAGTCAAGCATGCCCTGAACAAGAATCCGTTGAATATATTTGCATATCTCTTGAAGAATATTTTAAATGAATTTTTGAAAATCCGAAAAGCGATCCATGCACTTGGACATTCCAAGTGTGTTGGAATGTCTTGAAATTGTACTCAGTCATAGTCAACGACGCCCTGAACAAGAATCAATTGAAAATATTTGCATATCTCTTAAGGAATATTTTTAATGAATTTTTGAAAATGATGAAAGTCTGTGCACTTAGGCAGTGACTTAACTTTTTATTCAAAAAAGACCCCAAAAGTATCTTGGATTGTCTTGAAATTGTACACAGTCATAGTCAAGCATGCCCTGAACAAGAATCCGTTGAATATATTTGCATATCTCTTGAAGAATATTTTTAATGAACTTTTGAAAATCAGGAAAGCGATCCATGCACTTGGACATTCCAAGTATGTTGGAATGTCTTGAAATTGTACTCAGTCATAGTCAACGACGCCCTGAACAAGAATCCGTTGAAAATATTTGCATATCGTTTAAGGAATATTTTTAAAGAATTTCTGAAAATCAGGAAAGCGATCCATGCACTTAGGCAGTGACTTAACTTTTTATTCAAAAAAGACCCCAAAAGTATCTTGGAATGTCTTGAAATTGTACACAGTCATAGTCAAGCATGCCCTGAACAAGAATCCGTTGAATATATTTGCATATCTCTTGAAGAATATTTTTAATGAACTTTTGAAAATCAGGAAAGCGATCCATGCACTTGGACATTCCAAGTATGTTGGAATGTCTTGAAATTGTACTCAGTCATAGTCAACGACGCCCTGAACAAGAATCCGTTGAAAATATTTGCATATCGCTTAAGGAATATTTTTAATGAATTTTTGAAAATCAGGAAAGCGATCCATGCACTTAGGCAGTGACTTAACTTTTTTGTCAAAAAAGACCCCAAAAGTATCTTGGAATGTCTTGAAATTGTACACAGTCATAGTCAAGCATGCCCTGAACAAGAATCCGTTGAATATATTTGCATATCTCTTGAAGAATATTTTAAATGAATTTTTGAAAATCCGAAAAGCGATCCATGCACTTGGACATTCCAAGTGTGTTGGAATGTCTTGAAATTGTACTCAGTCATAGTCAACGACGCCCTGAACAAGAATCAATTGAAAATATTTGCATATCTCTTAAGGAATATTTTAAATGAATTTTTGAAAATGAGGAAAGTCTGTGAACTTAGGCAGTGACTTAACTTTTTATTCAAAAAAGACCCCAAAAGTATCTTGGAATGTCTTGAAATTGTACACAGTCATAGTCAAGCATGCCCTGAACAAGAATCCGTTGAATATATTTGCATATCTCTTGAAGAATATTTTTAATGAACTTTTGAAAATCAGGAAAGCGATCCATGCACTTGGACATTCCAAGTATGTTGGAATGTCTTGAAATTGTACTCAGTCATAGTCAACAACGCCCTGAACAAGAATCCATTGAAAATATTTGCATATCTCTTAAGGAATATTTTTAATGAATTTTTGAAAATGAGGAAAGTCTGTGCACTTAGGCAGTGACTTAACTTTTTATTCAAAAAAGACCCCAAAAGTATCTTGGAATGTCTTGAAATTGTACACAGTCATAGTCAAGCATGCCCTGAACAAGAATCCGTTGAATATATTTGCATATCTCTTGAAGAATATTTTTAATGAACTTTTGAAAATCAGGAAAGCGATCCATGCACTTGGACATTCCAAGTATGTTGGAATGTCTTGAAATTGTACTCAGTCATAGTCAACGACGCCCTGAACAAGAATCCGTTGAAAATATTTGCATATCGCTTAAGGAATATTTTTAATGAATTTTTGAAAATCAGGAAAGCGATCCATGCACTTAGGCAGTGACTTAACTTTTTCGTCAAAAAAGACCCCAAAAGTATCTTGGAATGTCTTGAAATTGTACACAGTCATAGTCAAGCATGCCCTGAACAAGAATCCGTTGAATATATTTGCATATCTCTTGAAGAATATTTTTAATGAATTTTTGAAAATCCGAAAAGCGATCCATGCACTTGGACATTCCAAGTATGTTGGAATGTCTTGAAATTGTACTCAGTCATAGTCAACGACGCCCTGAACAAGAATCAATTGAAAATATTTGCATATCTCTTAAGGAATATTTTTAATGAATTTTTGAAAATGAGGAAAGTCTGTGCACTTAGGCAGTGACTTAACTTTTTATTCAAAAAAGACCCCAAAAGTATCTTGGAATGTCTTGAAATTGTACACAGTCATAGTCAAGCATGCCCTGAACAAGAATCCGTTGAATATATTTGCATATCTCTTGAAGAATATTTTTAATGAACTTTTGAAAATCAGGAAAGCGATCCATGCACTTGGACATTCCAAGTATGTTGGAATGTTTTGAAATTGTACTCAGTCATAGTCAACGACGCCCTGAACAAGAATCCGTTGAAAATATTTGCATATCGCTTAAGGAATATTTTTAATGAATTTTTGAAAATCAGGAAAGCGATCCATGCACTTAGGCAGTGACTTAACTTTTTATTCAAAAAAGACCCCAAAAGTATCTTGGAATGTCTTGAAATTGTACACAGTCATAGTCAAGCATGCCCTGAACAAGAATCCGTTGAATATATTTGCATATCTCTTGAAGAATATTTTTAATGAATTTTTGAAAATCCGAAAAGCGATCCATGCACTTGGACATTCCAAGTATGTTGGAATGTCTTGAAATTGTACTCAGTCATAGTCAACGACGCCCTGAACAAGAATCAATTGAAAATATTTCCATATCTCTTTAGGAATATTTTTAATGAATTTTTGAAAATTAGGAAAGCGATCCATGCACTTAGGCAGTGACTTAACTTTTGATGTTTTTGGTTTGTTTTCAAAGCATTAAAGCTGCAGGAGTTCATCCATGTCGCCCAGTCGCTGGAAACAAACGTTTGGACACCGTGGATCACACAGCAGGATATCAGGTGAGACGAAGGAAACGATCCATTTGCCCTGATGCACTTAGTGACTTGACTTTTTTTTCAAAAAAAACCCCAAAAGTAAATTGGAATGTCTTGAAATTGTACACAGTCATAGTCAAGCATGCCCTGAATAAGAATCCGTTGAATATATTTGCATATCTCTTGAAGAATATTTTTAATGAATTTTTGAAAATCCGGAAAGCGATCCATGCACTTGGACATTCCAAGTATGTTGGAATGTCTTGAAATTGTACTCAGTCATAGTCAACGATGCCCTGAACAAGAATCCGTTGAAAATATTTGCATATCGCTTAAGGAATATTTTTAATGAACTTTTGAAAATCAGGAAAGCGATCCATGCACTTAGGCAGTGACTTAACTTTTTCGTCAAAAAAGACCCCAAAAGTATCTTGGAATGTCTTGAAATTGTACACAGTCATAGTCAAGCATGCCCTGAACAAGAATCCGTTGAATATATTTGCATATCTCTTGAGGAATATTTTTAATGAATTTTTGAAAATCAGGAAAGCGATCCATGCACTTAGGCAGTGACTTAACTTTTGATGTTTTTGGGTTGTTTTTAAAGAATTAAAGCTGCAGGAGTTCATCCATGTCGTCCAGTCGCTGGAAACAAACGTTTGGACACCGTGGATCACACAGCAGGATATCAGGTGAGACGAAGGAAACGATCCATTTGCCCTGATGCACTTAGTGACTTGACTTTTTTTTCAAAAAAAACCCCAAAAGTAAATTGGAATGTCTTGAAATTGTACACAGTCATAGTCAAGCATGCCCTGAACAAGAATCCGTTGAATATATTTGCATATCTCTTGAAGAATATTTTTAATGAATTTTTGAAAATCCGAAAAGCGATCCATGCACTTGGACATTCCAAGTATGTTGGAATGTCTTGAAATTGTACTCAGTCATAGTCAACGACGCCCTGAACAAGAATCAATTGAAAATATTTGCATATCTCTTAAGGAATATTTTTAATGAATTTTTGAAAATGAGGAAAGTCTGTGCACTTAGGCAGTGACTTAACTTTTTATTCAAAAAAGACCCCAAAAGTATCTTGGAATGTCTTGAAATTGTACACAGTCATAGTCAAGCATGCCCTGAACAAGAATCCGTTGAATATATTTGCATATCTCTTGAAGAATATTTTTAATGAACTTTTGAAAATCAGGAAAGCGATCCATGCACTTGGACATTCCAAGTATGTTGGAATGTCTTGAAATTGTACTCAGTCATAGTCAACGACGCCCTGAACAAGAATCCGTTGAAAATATTTGCATATCGCTTAAGGAATATTTTTAATGAATTTTTGAAAATCAGGAAAGCGATCCATGCACTTAGGCAGTGACTTAACTTTTTTGTCAAAAAAGACCCCAAAAGTATCTTGGAATGTCTTGAAATTGTACACAGTCATAGTCAAGCATGCCCTGAACAAGAATCCGTTGAATATATTTGCATATCTCTTGAAGAATATTTTTAATGAATTTTTGAAAATCCGAAAAGCAATCGATGCACTTGGACATTCCAAGTATGTTGGAATGTCTTGAAATTGTACTCAGTCATAGTCAACGACGCCCTGAACAAGAATCAATTGAAAATATTTGCATATCTCTTAAGGAATATTTTTAATGAATTTTTGGAAATGAGGAAAGTCTGTGCACTTAGGCAGTGACTTAACTTTTTATTCAAAAAAGACCCCAAAAGTATCTTGGAATGTCTTGAAATTGTACACAGTCATAGTCAAGCATGCCCTGAACAAGAATCCGTTGAATATATTTGCATATCTCTTGAAGAATATTTTTAATGAACTTTTGAAAATCAGGAAAGCGATCCATGCACTTGGACATTCCAAGTATGTTGGAATGTCTTGAAATTGTACTCAGTCATAGTCAACGACGCCCTGAACAAGAATCCGTTGAAAATATTTGCATATCGCTTAAGGAATATTTTAAATGAATTTTTGAAAATCAGGAAAGAGATCCATGCACTTAGGCAGTGACTTAACTTTTTTGTCAAAAAAGACCCCAAAAGTATCTTGGAATGTCTTGAAATTGTACACAGTCATAGTCAAGCATGCCCTGAACAAGAATCCGTTGAATATATTTGCATATCTCTTGAAGAATATTTTTAATGAATTTTTGAAAATCCGAAAAGCGATCCATGCACTTGGACATTCCAAGTATGTTGGAATGTCTTGAAATTGTACTCAGTCATAGTCAACGACGCCCTGAACAAGAATCAATTGAAAATATTTGCATATCTCTTAAGGAATATTTTTAATGAATTTTTGAAAATGATGAAAGTCTGTGCACTTAGGCAGTGACTTAACTTTTTATTCAAAAAAGACCCCAAAGGTATCTTGGAATGTCTTGAAATTGTACTCAGTCATAGTCAACGACGCCCTGAACAAGAATCCATTGAAAATATTTGCATATCTCTTAAGGAATATTTTTAATGAATTTTTGAAAATGAGGAAAGTCTGTGCACTTAGGCAGTGACTTAACTTTTTATTCAAAAAAGACCCCAAAAGTATCTTGGAATGTCTTGAAATTGTACACAGTCATAGTCAAGCATGCCCTGAACAAGAATCCGTTGAATATATTTGCATATCTCTTGAAGAATATTTTTAATGAACTTTTGAAAATCAGGAAAGCGATCCATGCACTTGGACATTCCAAGTATGTTGGAATGTCTTGAAATTGTACTCAGTCATAGTCAACGACGCCCTGAACAAGAATCCGTTGAAAATATTTGCATATCGCTTAAGGAATATTTTTAATGAATTTTTGAAAATCAGGAAAGCGATCCATGCACTTAGGCAGTGACTTAACTTTTTTGTCAAAAAAGACCCCAAAAGTATCTTGGAATGTCTTGAAATTGTACACAGTCATAGTCAAGCATGCCCTGAACAAGAATCCGTTGAATATATTTGCATATCTCTTGAAGAATATTTTTAATGAATTTTTGAAAATCCGAAAAGCAATCGATGCACTTGGACATTCCAAGTATGTTGGAATGTCTTGAAATTGTACTCAGTCATAGTCAACGACGCCCTGAACAAGAATCAATTGAAAATATTTGCATATCTCTTAAGGAATATTTTTAATGAATTTTTGGAAATGAGGAAAGTCTGTGCACTTAGGCAGTGACTTAACTTTTTATTCAAAAAAGACCCCAAAAGTATCTTGGAATGTCTTGAAATTGTACACAGTCATAGTCAAGCATGCCCTGAACAAGAATCCGTTGAATATATTTGCATATCTCTTGAAGAATATTTTTAATGAACTTTTGAAAATCAGGAAAGCGATCCATGCACTTGGACATTCCAAGTATGTTGGAATGTCTTGAAATTGTACTCAGTCATAGTCAACGACGCCCTGAACAAGAATCCGTTGAAAATATTTGCATATCGCTTAAGGAATATTTTAAATGAATTTTTGAAAATCAGGAAAGAGATCCATGCACTTAGGCAGTGACTTAACTTTTTTGTCAAAAAAGACCCCAAAAGTATCTTGGAATGTCTTGAAATTGTACACAGTCATAGTCAAGCATGCCCTGAACAAGAATCCGTTGAATATATTTGCATATCTCTTGAAGAATATTTTTAATGAATTTTTGAAAATCCGAAAAGCGATCCATGCACTTGGACATTCCAAGTATGTTGGAATGTCTTGAAATTGTACTCAGTCATAGTCAACGACGCCCTGAACAAGAATCAATTGAAAATATTTGCATATCTCTTAAGGAATATTTTTAATGAATTTTTGAAAATGATGAAAGTCTGTGCACTTAGGCAGTGACTTAACTTTTTATTCAAAAAAGACCCCAAAAGTATCTTGGAATGTCTTGAAATTGTACACAGTCATAGTCAAGCATGCCCTGAACAAGAATCCGTTGAATATATTTGCATATCTCTTGAAGAATATTTTTAATGAACTTTTGAAAATCAGGAAAGCGATCCATGCACTTGGACATTCCAAGTATGTTGGAATGTCTTGAAATTGTACTCAGTCATAGTCAACGACGCCCTGAACAAGAATCCGTTGAAAATATTTGCATATCGCTTAAGGAATATTTTTAATGAATTTTTGAAAATCAGGAAAGCGATCCATGCACTTAGGCAGTGACTTAACTTTTTCGTCAAAAAAGACCCCAAAAGTATCTTGGAATGTCTTGAAATTGTACACAGTCATAGTCAAGCATGCCCTGAACAAGAATCCGTTGAATATATTTGCATATCTCTTGAAGAATATTTTTAATGAATTTTTGAAAATCCGAAAAGAGATCCATGCACTTGGACATTCCAAGTATGTTGGAATGTCTTGAAATTGTACTCAGTCATAGTCAACGACGCCCTGAACAAGAATCAATTGAAAATATTTGCATATCTCTTAAGGAATATTTTTAATGAATTTTTGAAAATGAGGAAAGTCTGTGCACTTAGGCAGTGACTTAACTTTTTATTCAAAAAAGACCCCAAAAGTATCTTGGAATGTCTTGAAATTGTACACAGTCATAGTCAAGCATGCCCTGAACAAGAATCCGTTGAATATATTTGCATATCTCTTGAAGAATATTTTTAATGAACTTTTGAAAATCAGGAAAGCGATCCATGCACTTGGACATTCCAAGTATGTTGGAATGTCTTGAAATTGTACTCAGTCATAGTCAACGACGCCCTGAACAAGAATCCGTTGAAAATATTTGCATATCGCTTAAGGAATATTTTTAATGAATTTTTGAAAATCAGGAAAGCGATCCATGCACTTAGGCAGTGACTTAACTTTTTCGTCAAAAAAGACCCCAAAAGTATCTTGGAATGTCTTGAAATTGTACACAGTCATAGTCAAGCATGCCCTGAACAAGAATCCGTTGAATATATTTGCATATCTCTTGAAGAATATTTTTAATGAATTTTTGAAAATCCGAAAAGAGATCCATGCACTTGGACATTCCAAGTATGTTGGAATGTCTTGAAATTGTACTCAGTCATAGTCAACGACGCCCTGAACAAGAATCAATTGAAAATATTTGCATATCTCTTAAGGAATATTTTTAATGAATTTTTGAAAATGAGGAAAGTCTGTGCACTTAGGCAGTGACTTAACTTTTTATTCAAAAAAGACCCCAAAAGTATCTTGGAATGTCTTGAAATTGTACACAGTCATAGTCAAGCATGCCCTGAACAAGAATCCGTTGAATATATTTGCATATCTCTTGAAGAATATTTTTAATGAACTTTTGAAAATCAGGAAAGCGATCCATGCACTTGGACATTCCAAGTATGTTGGAATGTCTTGAAATTGTACTCAGTCATAGTCAACGACGCCCTGAACAAGAATCCGTTGAAAATATTTGCATATCGCTTAAGGAATATTTTTAATGAATTTTTGAAAATCAGGAAAGCGATCCATGCACTTAGGCAGTGACTTAACTTTTTTGTCAAAAAAGACCCCAAAAGTATCTTGGAATGTCTTGAAATTGTACACAGTCATAGTCAAGCATGCCCTGAACAAGAATCCGTTGAATATATTTGCATATCTCTTGAAGAATATTTTTAATGAATTTTTGAAAATCAGGAAAGCGATCCATGCACTTGGACATTCCAAGTATGTTGGAATGTCTTGAAATTGTACTCAGTCATAGTCAACGACGCCCTGAACAAGAATCAATTGAAAATATTTGCATATCTCTTAAGGAATATTTTTAATGAATTTTTGAAAATGAGGAAAGTCTGTGCACTTAGGCAGTGACTTAACTTTTTATTCAAAAAAGACCCCAAAAGTATCTTGGAATGTCTTGAAATTGTACACAGTCATAGTCAAGCATGCCCTGAACAAGAATCAATTGAAAATATTTGCATATCTCTTAAGGAATATTTTTAATGAATTTTTGAAAATGAGGAAAGTCTGTGCACTTAGGCAGTGACTTAACTTTTTATTCAAAAAAGACCCCAAAAGTATCTTGGAATGTCTTGAAATTGTACACAGTCATAGTCAAGCATGCCCTGAACAAGAATCCGTTGAATATATTTGCATATCTCTTGAAGAATATTTTTAATGAACTTTTGAAAATCAGGAAAGCGATCCATGCACTTGGACATTCCAAGTATGTTGGAATGTCTTGAAATTGTACTCAGTCATAGTCAACGACGCCCTGAACAAGAATCCGTTGAAAATATTTGCATATCGCTTAAGGAATATTTTTAATGAATTTTTGAAAATCAGGAAAGCGATCCATGCACTTAGGCAGTGACTTAACTTTTTCGTCAAAAAAGACCCCAAAAGTATCTTGGAATGTCTTGAAATTGTACACAGTCATAGTCAAGCATGCCCTGAACAAGAATCCGTTGAATATATTTGCATATCTCTTGAAGAATATTTTTAATGAATTTTTGAAAATCCGAAAAGAGATCCATGCACTTGGACATTCCAAGTATGTTGGAATGTCTTGAAATTGTACTCAGTCATAGTCAACGACGCCCTGAACAAGAATCAATTGAAAATATTTGCATATCTCTTAAGGAATATTTTTAATGAATTTTTGAAAATGAGGAAAGTCTGTGCACTTAGGCAGTGACTTAACTTTTTATTCAAAAAAGACCCCAAAAGTATCTTGGAATGTCTTGAAATTGTACACAGTCATAGTCAAGCATGCCCTGAACAAGAATCCGTTGAATATATTTGCATATCTCTTGAAGAATATTTTTAATGAACTTTTGAAAATCAGGAAAGCGATCCATGCACTTGGACATTCCAAGTATGTTGGAATGTCTTGAAATTGTACTCAGTCATAGTCAACGACGCCCTGAACAAGAATCCGTTGAAAATATTTGCATATCGCTTAAGGAATATTTTTAATGAATTTTTGAAAATCAGGAAAGCGATCCATGCACTTAGGCAGTGACTTAACTTTTTTGTCAAAAAAGACCCCAAAAGTATCTTGGAATGTCTTGAAATTGTACACAGTCATAGTCAAGCATGCCCTGAACAAGAATCCGTTGAATATATTTGCATATCTCTTGAAGAATATTTTTAATGAATTTTTGAAAATCAGGAAAGCAATCCATGCACTTGGACATTCCAAGTATGTTGGAATGTCTTGAAATTGTACTCAGTCATAGTCAACGACGCCCTGAACAAGAATCAATTGAAAATATTTGCATATCTCTTAAGGAATATTTTTAATGAATTTTTGAAAATGAGGAAAGTCTGTGCACTTAGGCAGTGACTTAACTTTTTATTCAAAAAAGACCCCAAAAGTATCTTGGAATGTCTTGAAATTGTACACAGTCATAGTCAAGCATGCCCTGAACAAGAATCCGTTGAATATATTTGCATATCTCTTGAAGAATATTTTTAATGAACTTTTGAAAATCAGGAAAGCGATCCATGCACTTGGACATTCCAAGTATGTTGGAATGTCTTGAAATTGTACTCAGTCATAGTCAACGACGCCCTGAACAAGAATCCGTTGAAAATATTTGCATATCGTTTAAGGAATATTTTTAAAGAATTTCTGAAAATCAGGAAAGCGATCCATGCACTTAGGCAGTGACTTAACTTTTTCGTCAAAAAAGACCCCAAAAGTATCTTGGAATGTCTTGAAATTGTACACAGTCATAGTCAAGCATGCCCTGAACAAGAATCCGTTGAATATATTTGCATATCTCTTGAAGAATATTTTTAATGAATTTTTGAAAATCCGGAAAGCGATCCATGCACTTGGACATTCCAAGTATGTCGGAATGTCTTGAAATTGTACTCGGTCATAGTCAACGACGCCCTGAACAAGAATCCGTTGAAAATATTTGCATATCGCTTAAGGAATATTTTTAATGAATTTTTGAAAATCAGGAAAGCGATCCATGCACTTAGGCAGTGACTTAACTTTTTTGTCAAAAAAGACCCCAAAAGTATCTTGGAATGTCTTGAAATTGTACACAGTCATAGTCAAGCATGCCCTGAACAAGAATCCGTTGAATATATTTGCATATCTCTTGAAGAATATTTTTAATGAATTTTTGAAAATCCGAAAAGGGATCCATGCACTTGGACATTCCAAGTATGTTGGAATGTCTTGAAATTGTACTCAGTCATAGTCAACGACGCCCTGAACAAGAATCAATTGAAAATATTTGCATATCTCTTAAGGAATATTTTTAATGAATTTTTGAAAATGATGAAAGTCTGTGCACTTAGGCAGTGACTTAACTTTTTATTCAAAAAAGACCCCAAAAGTATCTTGGAATGTCTTGAAATTGTACACAGTCATAGTCAAGCATGCCCTGAACAAGAATCCGTTGAATATATTTGCATATCTCTTGAAGAATATTTTTAATGAACTTTTGAAAATCAGGAAAGCGATCCATGCACTTGGACATTCCAAGTATGTTGGAATGTCTTGAAATTGTACTCAGTCATAGTCAACGACGCCCTGAACAAGAATCCGTTGAAAATATTTGCATATCGCTTAAGGAATATTTTTAATGAATTTTTGAAAATCAGGAAAGCGATCCATGCACTTAGGCAGTGACTTAACTTTTTCGTCAAAAAAGACCCCAAAAGTATCTTGGAATGTCTTGAAATTGTACACAGTCATAGTCAAGCATGCCCTGAACAAGAATCCGTTGAATATATTTGCATATCTCTTGAAGAATATTTTTAATGAATTTTTGAAAATCCGGAAAGCGATCCATGCACTTGGACATTCCAAGTATGTTGGAATGTCTTGAAATTGTACTCCGTCATAGTCAACGACGCCCTGAACAAGAATCAATTGAAAATATTTGCATATCTCTTAAGGAATATTTTTAATGAATTTTTGAAAATGAGGAAAGTCTGTGCACTTAGGCAGTGACTTAACTTTTTATTCAAAAAAGACCCCAAAAGTATCTTGGAATGTCTTGAAATTGTACACAGTCATAGTCAAGCATGCCCTGAACAAGAATCCGTTGAATATATTTGCATATCTCTTGAAGAATATTTTTAATTAACTTTTGAAAATCAGGAAAGCGATCCATGCACTTGGACATTCCAAGTATGTTGGTATGTCTTGAAATTGTACTCAGTCATAGTCAACGACGCCCTGAACAAGAATCCGTTGAAAATATTTGCATATCGTTTAAGGAATATTTTTAAAGAATTTCTGAAAATCAGGAAAGCGATCCATGCACTTAGGCAGTGACTTAACTTTTTCGTCAAAAAAGACCCCAAAAGTATCTTGGAATGTCTTGAAATTGTACACAGTCATAGTCAAGCATGCCCTGAACAAGAATCCGTTGAATATATTTGCATATCTCTTGAAGAATATTTTTAATGAATTTTTGAAAATCCGGAAAGCGATCCATGCACTTGGACATTCCAAGTATGTCGGAATGTCTTGAAATTGTACTCGGTCATAGTCAACGACGCCCTGAACAAGAATCCATTGAAAATATTTGCATATCTCTTAAGGAATATTTTTAATGAATTTTTGAAAATGAGGAAAGTCTGTGCACTTAGGCAGTGACTTAACTTTTTATTCAAAAAAGACCCCAAAAGTATCTTGGAATGTCTTGAAATTGTACACAGTCATAGTCAAGCATGCCCTGAACAAGAATCCGTTGAATATATTTGCATATCTCTTGAAGAATATTTTTAATTAACTTTTGAAAATCAGGAAAGCGATCCATGCACTTGGACATTCCAAGTATGTTGGTATGTCTTGAAATTGTACTCAGTCATAGTCAACGACGCCCTGAACAAGAATCCGTCGAAAATATTTGCATATCGTTTAAGGAATATTTTTAAAGAATTTCTGAAAATCAGGAAAGCGATCCATGCACTTAGGCAGTGACTTAACTTTTTCGTCAAAAAAGACCCCAAAAGTATCTTGGAATGTCTTGAAATTGTACACAGTCATAGTCAAGCATGCCCTGAACAAGAATCCGTTGAATATATTTGCATATCTCTTGAAGAATATTTTTAATGAATTTTTGAAAATCCGGAAAGCGATCCATGCACTTGGACATTCCAAGTATGTCGGAATGTCTTGAAATTGTACTCGGTCATAGTCAACGACGCCCTGAACAAGAATCCATTGAAAATATTTGCATATCTCTTAAGGAATATTTTTAATGAATTTTTGAAAATGATGAAAGTCTGTGCACTTAGGCAGTGACTTAACTTTTTATTCAAAAAAGACCCCAAAGGTATCTTGGAATGTCTTGAAATTGTACACAGTCATAGTCAAGCATGCCCTGAACAAGAATCCGTTGAATATATTTGCATATCTCTTGAAGAATATTTTTAATGAACTTTTGAAAATCAGGAAAGCGATCCATGCACTTGGACATTCCAAGTATGTTGGAATGTCTTGAAATTGTACTCAGTCATAGTCAACGACGCCCTGAACAAGAATCAATTGAAAATATTTGCATATCTCTTAAGGAATATTTTTAATGAATTTTTGAAAATGAGGAAAGTCTGTGCACTTAGGCAGTGACTTAACTTTTTATTCAAAAAAGACTCCAAAAGTATCTTGGAATGTCTTGAAATTGTACAAAGTCATAGTCAAGCATGCCCTGAACAAGAATCCGTTGAATATATTTGCATATCTCTTGAAGAATATTTTTAATGAACTTTTGAAAATCAGGAAAGCGATCCATGCACTTGGACATTCCAAGTATGTTGGAATGTCTTGAAATTGTACTCAGTCATAGTCAACGACGCCCTGAACAAGAATCCGTTGAAAATATTTGCATATCGTTTAAGGAATATTTTTAAAGAATTTCTGAAAATCAGGAAAGCGATCCATGCACTTAGGCAGTGACTTAACTTTTTCGTCAAAAAAGACCCCAAAAGTATCTTGGAATGTCTTGAAATTGTACACAGTCATAGTCAAGCATGCCCTGAACAAGAATCCGTTGAATATATTTGCATATCTCTTGAAGAATATTTTTAATGAATTTTTGAAAATCCGGAAAGCGATCCATGCACTTGGACATTCCAAGTATGTTGGAATGTCTTGAAATTGTACTCGGTCATAGTCAACGACGCCCTGAACAAGAATCCATTGAAAATATTTGCATATCTCTTAAGGAATATTTTTAATGAATTTTTGAAAATGATGAAAGTCTGTGCACTTAGGCAGTGACTTAACTTTTTTGTCAAAAAAGACCCCAAAGGTATCTTGGAATGTCTTGAAATTGTACACAGTCATAGTCAAGCATGCCCTGAACAAGAATCCGTTGAATATATTTGCATATCTCTTGAAGAATATTTTTAATGAACTTTTGAAAATCAGGAAAGCGATCCATACACTTGGACATTCCAAGTATGTTGGAATGTCTTGAAATTGTACTCAGTCATAGTCAACGACGCCCTGAACAAGAATCCGTTGAAAATATTTGCATATCGTTTAAGGAATATTTTTAAAGAATTTCTGAAAATCAGGAAAGCGATCCATGCACTTAGGCAGTGACTTAACTTTTTCGTCAAAAAAGACCCCAAAAGTATCTTGGAATGTCTTGAAATTGTACACAGTCATAGTCAAGCATGCCCTGAACAAGAATCCGTTGAATATATTTGCATATCTCTTGAAGAATATTTTTAATGAACTTTTGAAAATCAGGAAAGCGATCCATGCACTTGGACATTCCAAGTATGTTGGAATGTCTTGAAATTGTACTCAGTCATAGTCAACGACGCCCTGAACAAGAATCCGTTGAAAATATTTGCATATCGCTTAAGGAATATTTTTAATGAATTTTTGAAAATCAGGAAAGCGATCCATGCACTTAGGCAGTGACTTAACTTTTTTGTCAAAAAAGACCCCAAAAGTATCTTGGAATGTCTTGAAATTGTACACAGTCATAGTCAAGCATGCCCTGAACAAGAATCCGTTGAATATATTTGCATATCTCTTGAAGAATATTTTTAATGAATTTTTGAAAATCCGAAAAGCGATCCATGCACTTGGACATTCCAAGTATGTTGGAATGTCTTGAAATTGTACTCAGTCATAGTCAACGACGCCCTGAACAAGAATCAATTGAAAATATTTGCATATCTCTTAAGGAATATTTTTAATGAATTTTTGAAAATGAGGAAAGTCTGTGCACTTAGGCAGTGACTTAACTTTTTATTCAAAAAAGACTCCAAAAGTATCTTGGAATGTCTTGAAATTGTACAAAGTCATAGTCAAGCATGCCCTGAACAAGAATCCGTTGAATATATTTGCATATCTCTTGAAGAATATTTTTAATGAACTTTTGAAAATCAGGAAAGCGATCCATGCACTTGGACATTCCAAGTATGTTGGAATGTCTTGAAATTGTACTCAGTCATAGTCAACGACGCCCTGAACAAGAATCCGTTGAAAATATTTGCATATCGTTTAAGGAATATTTTTAAAGAATTTCTGAAAATCAGGAAAGCGATCCATGCACTTAGGCAGTGACTTAACTTTTTCGTCAAAAAAGACCCCAAAAGTATCTTGGAATGTCTTGAAATTGTACACAGTCATAGTCAAGCATGCCCTGAACAAGAATCCGTTGAATATATTTGCATATCTCTTGAAGAATATTTTTAATGAATTTTTGAAAATCCGGAAAGCGATCCATGCACTTGGACATTCCAAGTATGTTGGAATGTCTTGAAATTGTACTCGGTCATAGTCAACGACGCCCTGAACAAGAATCCATTGAAAATATTTGCATATCTCTTAAGGAATATTTTTAATGAATTTTTGAAAATGATGAAAGTCTGTGCACTTAGGCAGTGACTTAACTTTTTTGTCAAAAAAGACCCCAAAGGTATCTTGGAATGTCTTGAAATTGTACACAGTCATAGTCAAGCATGCCCTGAACAAGAATCCGTTGAATATATTTGCATATCTCTTGAAGAATATTTTTAATGAACTTTTGAAAATCAGGAAAGCGATCCATACACTTGGACATTCCAAGTATGTTGGAATGTCTTGAAATTGTACTCAGTCATAGTCAACGACGCCCTGAACAAGAATCCGTTGAAAATATTTGCATATCGTTTAAGGAATATTTTTAAAGAATTTCTGAAAATCAGGAAAGCGATCCATGCACTTAGGCAGTGACTTAACTTTTTCGTCAAAAAAGACCCCAAAAGTATCTTGGAATGTCTTGAAATTGTACACAGTCATAGTCAAGCATGCCCTGAACAAGAATCCGTTGAATATATTTGCATATCTCTTGAAGAATATTTTTAATGAACTTTTGAAAATCAGGAAAGCGATCCATGCACTTGGACATTCCAAGTATGTTGGAATGTTTTGAAATTGTACTCAGTCATAGTCAACGACGCCCTGAACAAGAATCCGTTGAAAATATTTGCATATCGCTTAAGGAATATTTTTAATGAATTTTTGAAAATCAGAAAAGCGATCCATGCACTTAGGCAGTGACTTAACTTTTTTGTCAAAAAAGACCCCAAAAGTATCTTGGAATGTCTTGAAATTGTACACAGTCATAGTCAAGCATGCCCTGAACAAGAATCCGTTGAATATATTTGCATATCTCTTGAAGAATATTTTTAATGAATTTTTGAAAATCCGAAAAGCGATCCATGCACTTGGACATTCCAAGTATGTTGGAATGTCTTGAAATTGTACTCAGTCATAGTCAACGACGCCCTGAACAAGAATCAATTGAAAATATTTGCATATCTCTTAAGGAATATTTTTAATGAATTTTTGAAAATGAGGAAAGTCTGTGCACTTAGGCAGTGACTTAACTTTTTATTCAAAAAAGACCCCAAAAGTATCCTGGAATGTCTTGAAATTGTACACAGTCATAGTCAAGCATGCCCTGAACAAGAATCCGTTGAATATATTTGCATATCTCTTGAAGAATATTTTTAATTAACTTTTGAAAATCAGGAAAGCGATCCATGCACTTGGACATTCCAAGTATGTTGGAATGTCTTGAAATTGTACTCAGTCATAGTCAACGACGCCCTGAACAAGAATCCGTTGAAAATATTTGCATATCGCTTAAGTAATATTTTTAATGAATTTTTTAAAATCAGGAAAGCGATCCATGCACTTAGGCAGTGACTTAACTTTTTTGTCAAAAAAGACCCCAAAAGTATCTTGGAATGTCTTGAAATTGTACACAGTCATAGTCAAGCATGCCCTGAACAAGAATCCGTTGAATATATTTGCATATCTCTTGAAGAATATTTTTAATGAATTTTTGAAAATCCGAAAAGCGATCCATGCACTTGGACATTCCAAGTATGTTGGAATGTCTTTAAATTGTACTCAGTCATAGTCAACGACGCCCTGAACAAGAATCAATTGAAAATATTTGCATATCTCTTAAGGAATATTTTTAATGAATTTTTGAAAATGAGGAAAGTCTGTGCACTTAGGCAGTGACTTAACTTTTTATTCAAAAAAGACCCCAAAAGTATCTTGGAATGTCTTGAAATTGTACACAGTCATAGTCAAGCATGCCCTGAACAAGAATCCGTTGAATATATTTGCATATCTCTTGAAGAATATTTTTAATGAACTTTTGAAAATCAGGAAAGCGATCCATGCACTTGGACATTCCAAGTATGTTGGAATGTTTTGAAATTGTACTCAGTCATAGTCAACGACGCCCTGAACAAGAATCCGTTGAAAATATTTGCATATCGCTTAAGGAATATTTTTAATGAATTTTTGAAAATCAGGAAAGTGATCCATGCACTTAGGCAGTGACTTAACTTTTTATTCAAAAAAGACCCCAAAAGTATCCTGGAATGTCTTGAAATTGTACACAGTCATAGTCAAGCATGCCCTGAACAAGAATCCGTTGAATATATTTGCATATCTCTTGAAGAATATTTTTAATGAATTTTTGAAAATCCGAAAAGGGATCCATGCACTTGGACATTCCAAGTATGTTGGAATGTCTTGAAATTGTACTCAGTCATAGTCAACGACGCCCTGAACAAGAATCAATTGAAAATATTTGCATATCTCTTAAGGAATATTTTTAATGAATTTTTGAAAATTAGGAAAGCGATCCATGCACTTAGGCAGTGACTTAACTTTTGATGTTTTTGGTTTGTTTTTAAAGCATTAAAGCTGCAGGAGTTCATCCATGTCGCCCAGTCGCTGGAAACAAACGTTTGGACACCGTGGATCACACAGCAGGATATCAGGTGAGACGAAGGAAACGATCCATTTGCCCTGATGCACTTAGTGACTTGACTTTTTTTTCAAAAAAAACCCCAAAAGTAAATTGGAATGTCTTGAAATTGTACACAGTCATAGTCAAGCATGCCCTGAATAAGAATCCGTTGAATATATTTGCATATCGCTTGAAGAATATTTTTAATGAATTTTTGAAAATCCGGAAAGCGATCCATGCACTTGGACATTCCAAGTATGTTGGAATGTCTTGAAATTGTACTCAGTCATAGTCAACGACGCCCTGAACAAGAATCCGTTGAAAATATTTGCATATCGCTTAAGGAATATTTTTAAAGAATTTCTGAAAATCAGGAAAGCGATCCATGCACTTAGGCAGTGACTTAACTTTTTCGTCAAAAAAGACCCCAAAAGTATCTTGGAATGTCTTGAAATTGTACACAGTCATAGTCAAGCATGCCCTGAACAAGAATCCGTTGAATATATTTGCATATCTCTTGAAGAATATTTTTAATGAATTTTTGAAAATCCGGAAAGCGATCCATGCACTTGGACATTCCAAGTATGTTGGAATGTCTTGAAATTGTACTCGGTCATAGTCAACGACGCCCTGAACAAGAATCCATTGAAAATATTTGCATATCTCTTAAGGAATATTTTTAATGAATTTTTGAAAATGATGAAAGTCTGTGCACTTAGGCAGTGACTTAACTTTTTATCCAAAAAAGACCCCAAAGGTATCTTGGAATGTCTTGAAATTGTACACAGTCATAGTCAAGCATGCCCTGAACAAGAATCCGTTGAATATATTTGCATATGTCTTGAAGAATATTTTTAATGAACTTTTGAAAATCAGGAAAGCGATCCATGCACTTGGACATTCCAAGTATGTTGGAATGTCTTGAAATTGTACTCGGTCATAGTCAACGACGCCCTGAACAAGAATCCGTTGAAAATATTTGCATATCGCTTAAGGAATATTTTAAATGAATTTTTGAAAATCAGGAAACGATCCATGCACTTAGGCAGTGACTTAACTTTTTATTCAAAAAAGACCCCAAAAGTATCTTGGAATGTCTTGAAATTGTACACAGTCATAGTCAAGCATGCCCTGAACAAGAATCCGTTGAATATATTTGCATATCTCTTGAAGAATATTTTTAATGAATTTTTGAAAATCCGAAAAGCGATCCATGCACTTGGACATTCCAAGTATGTTGGAATGTCTTGAAATTGTACTCAGTCATAGTCAACGACGCCCTGAACAAGAATCAATTGAAAATATTTGCATATCTCTTAAGGAATATTTTTAATGAATTTTTGAAAATTAGGAAAGCGATCCATGCACTTAGGCAGTGACTTAACTTTTGATGTTTTTGGTTTGTTTTGAAAGCATTAAAGCTGCAGGAGTTCATCCATGTCGCCCAGTCGCTGGAAACAAACGTTTGGACACCGTGGATCACACAGCAGGATATCAGGTGAGACGAAGGAAACGATCCATTTGCCCTGATGCACTTAGTGACTTGACTTTTTTTTCAAAAAAAACCCCAAAAGT
The DNA here is from genome assembly GCF_963457635.1 of Microchirus variegatus. Taxonomy (NCBI): domain Eukaryota; kingdom Metazoa; phylum Chordata; class Actinopteri; order Pleuronectiformes; family Soleidae; genus Microchirus; species Microchirus variegatus. The sequence continues at coordinate 5,486,504 of NC_139814.1, forward strand.
AAATTGGAATGTCTTGAAATTGTACACAGTCATAGTCAAGCATGCCCTGAATAAGAATCCGTTGAATATATTTGCATATCTCTTGAAGAATATTTTTAATGAATTTTTGAAAATCCGGAAAGCGATCATGCACTTGGACATTCCAAGTATGTTGGAATGTCTTGAAATTGTACTCAGTCATAGTCAACGACGCCCTGAACAAGAATCCGTTGAAAATATTTGCATATCGCTTAAGGAATATTTTTAATGAATTTTTGAAAATCAGGAAAGCTAACCATTCACTTAGGCAGTGACTTAACTTTTTCGTCAAAAAAGACCCCAAAAGTATCTTGGAATGTCTTGAAATTGTACACAGTCATAGTCAAGCATGCCCTGAACAAGAATCCGTTGAATATATTTGCATATCTCTTGAGGAATATTTTTAATGAATTTTTGAAAATCAGGAAAGCGATCCATGCACTTAGGCAGTGACTTAACTTTTGATGTTTTTGGGTTGTTTTTAAAGAATTAAAGCTGCAGGAGTTCATCCATGTCGTCTAGTCGCTGGAAACAAACGTTTGGACACCGTGGATCACACAGCAGGATATCAGGTGAGATGAAGGAAACGATCCATTTGCCCTGATGCACTTAGTGACTTGACTTTTTTTTCAAAAAAAACCCCAAAAGTAAATTGGAATGTCTTGAAATTGTACACAGTCATAGTCAAGCATGCCCTGAATAAGAATCCGTTGAATATATTTGCATATCTCTTGAAGAATATTTTTAATGAATTTTTGAAAATCCGGAAAGCGAGCCATGCACTTGGGCATTCCAAGTATGTTCGAATGTCTTGAAATTGTACTCAGTCATAGTCAACGACGCCCTGAACAAGAATCCGTTGAAAATATTTGCATATCGCTTAAGGAATATTTTTAATGAATTTTTGAAAATCAGGAAAGCGATCCATGCACTGAGGCAGTGACTTAACTTTTTCGTCAAAAAAGACCCCAAAAGTATCTTGGAATGTCTTGAAATTGTACACAGTCATAGTCAAGCATGCCCTGAACAAGAATCCGTTGAATATATTTGCATATCTCTTGAAGAATATTTTTAATGAATTTTTGAAAATCCGGAAAGCGATCCATGCACTTGGACATTCCAAGTATGTTGGAATGTCTTGAAATTGTACTCGGTCATAGTCAACGACGCCCTGAACAAGAATCCATTGAAAATATTTGCATATCTCTTAAGGAATATTTTTAATGAATTTTTGGAAATGAGGAAAGTCTGTGCACTTAGGCAGTGACTTAACTTTTTATTCAAAAAAGACCCCAAAAGTATCTTGGAATGTCTTGAAATTGTACACAGTCATAGTCAAGCATGCCCTGAACAAGAATCCGTTGAATATATTTGCATATCTCTTGAAGAATATTTTTAATGAATTTTTGAAAATCCGGAAAGCGATCCATGCACTTGGACATTCCAAGTATGTTGGAATGTCTTGAAATTGTACTCAGTCATAGTCAACGACGCCCTGAACAAGAATCCGTTGAAAATATTTGCATATCGATTAAGGAATATTTTTAATGAATTTTTGAAAATCAGGAAAGCAATCCATGCACTTAGGCAGTGACTAAACTTTTTTGTCAAAAAAGACCCCAAAAGTATCTTGGAATGTCTTGAAATTGTACACAGTCATAGTCAAGCATGCCCTGAACAAGAAACCGTTGAATATATTTGCATATCTCTTGAAGAATATTTTTAATGAATTTTTGAAAATCCGAAAAGCGATCCATGCACTTGGACATTCCAAGTATGTTGGAATGTCTTGAAATTGTACTCAGTCATAGTCAACGACGCCCTGAACAAGAATCAATTGAAAATATTTGCATATCTCTTAAGGAATATTTTTAATGAATTTTTGAAAATGAGGAAAGTCTGTGCACTTAGGCAGTGACTTAACTTTTTATTCAAAAAAGACCCCAAAAGTATCTTGATATGTCTTGAAATTGTACACAGTCATAGTCAAGCATGCCCTGAACAAGAATCCGTTGAATATATTTGCATATCTCTTGAAGAATATTTTTAATGAACTTTTGAAAATCAGGAAAGCGATCCATGCACTTGGACATTCCAAGTATGTTGGAATGTCTTGAAATTGTACTCAGTCATAGTCAACGACGCCCTGAACAAGAATCCGTTGAAAATATTTGCATATCGCTTAAGGAATATTTTTAATGAATTTTTGAAAATCAGGAAAGCGATCCATGCACTTAGGCAGTGACTTAACTTTTTCGTCAAAAAAGACCCCAAAAGTATCTTGGAATGTCTTGAAATTGTACACAGTCATAGTCAAGCATGCCCTGAACAAGAATCCGTTGAATATATTTGCATATCTCTTGAAGAATATTTTTAATGAATTTTTGAAAATCCGAAAAGCGATCCATGCACTTGGACATTCCAAGTATGTTGGAATGTCTTGAAATTGTACTCAGTCATAGTCAAGCATGCCCTGAACAAGAATCCGTTGAAAATATTTGCATATCGCTTAAGGAATATTTTTAATGAATTTTTGAAAATCAGGAAAGCGATCCATGCACTTAGGCAGTGACTTAACTTTTTCGTCAAAAAAGACCCCAAAAGTATCTTGGAATGTCTTGAAATTGTACACAGTCATAGTCAAGCATGCCCTGAACAAGAATCCGTTGAAAATATTTGCATATCGCTTAAGGAATATTTTTAATGAATTTTTGAAAATCAGGAACAGGAAAGCGATCCATGCACTTAGGCAGTGACTTAACTTTTTCGTCAAAAAAGACCCCAAAAGTATCTTGGAATGTCTTGAAATTGTACACAGTCATAGTCAAGCATGCCCTGAACAAGAATCCGTTGAATATATTTGCATATCTCTTGAAGAATATTTTTAATGAATTTTTGAAAATCCGGAAAGCGATCCATGCACTTGGACATTCCAAGTATGTTGGAATGTCTTGAAATTGTACTCGGTCATAGTCAACGACGCCCTGAACAAGAATCCATTGAAAATATTTGCATATCTCTTAAGGAATATTTTTAATGAATTTTTGGAAATGAGGAAAGTCTGTGCACTTAGGCAGTGACTTAACTTTTTATTCAAAAAAGACCCCAAAAGTATCTTGGAATGTCTTGAAATTGTACACAGTCATAGTCAAGCATGCCCTGAACAAGAATCCGTTGAATATATTTGCATATCTCTGAAGAATATTTTTAATGAATTTTGAAAATCCGGAAAGCGATCCATGCACTTGGACATTCCAAGTATGTTGGAATGTCTTGAAATTGTACTCAGTCATAGTCAACGACGCCCTGAACAAGAATCCGTTGAAAATATTTGCATATCGCTTAAGGAATATTTTTAATGAATTTTGAAATCAGGAAAGCAATCATGCACTTAGGCAGTGACCTAAACTTTTTTGTCAAAAAAGACCCAAAAGTATCTTGGAATGTCTTGAAATTGTACACAGTCATAGTCAAGCATGCCCTGAACAAGAAACCGTTGAATATATTTGCATATCTCTTGAAGAATATTTTTAATGAATTTTTGAAAATCCGAAAAGCGATCATGCACTTGGACATTCCAAGTATGTTGGAATGTCTTGAATTTGTACTCAGTCATAGTCAACGACGCCCTGAACAAGAATCAATTGAAAATATTTGCATATCTCTTAAGGAATATTTTTAATGAATTTTTGAAAATGAGGAAAGTCTGTGCACTTAGGCAGTGACTTAACTTTTTATTCAAAAAAGACCCCAAAAGTATCTTGATATGTCTTGAAATTGTACACAGTCATAGTCAAGCATGCCCTGAACAAGAATCCGTTGAATATATTTGCATATCTCTTGAAGAATATTTTTAATGAACTTTTGAAAATCAGGAAAGCGATCCATGCACTTGGACATTCCAAGTATGTTGGAATGTCTTGAAATTGTACTCAGTCATAGTCAACGACGCCCTGAACAAGAATCCGTTGAAAATATTTGCATATCGTTTAAGGAATATTTTTAAAGAATTTCTGAAAATCAGGAAAGCGATCCATGCACTTAGGCAGTGACTTAACTTTTTCGTCAAAAAAGACCCCAAAAGTATCTTGGAATGTCTTGAAATTGTACACAGTCATAGTCAAGCATGCCCTGAACAAGAAACCGTTGAATATATTTGCATATCTCTTGAAGAATATTTTTAATGAATTTTTGAAAATCCGAAAAGCGATCCATGCACTTGGACATTCCAAGTATGTTGGAATGTCTTGAATTTGTACTCAGTCATAGTCAACGACGCCCTGAACAAGAATCAATTGAAAATATTTGCATATCTCTTAAGGAATATTTTTAATGAATTTTTGAAAATGAGGAAAGTCTGTGCACTTAGGCAGTGACTTAACTTTTTATTCAAAAAAGACCCCAAAAGTATCTTGATATGTCTTGAAATTGTACACAGTCATAGTCAAGCATGCCCTGAACAAGAATCCGTTGAATATATTTGCATATCTCTTGAAGAATATTTTTAATGAACTTTTGAAAATCAGGAAAGCGATCCATGCACTTGGACATTCCAAGTATGTTGGAATGTCTTGAAATTGTACTCAGTCATAGTCAACGACGCCCTGAACAAGAATCCGTTGAAAATATTTGCATATCGTTTAAGGAATATTTTTAAAGAATTTCTGAAAATCAGGAAAGCGATCCATGCACTTAGGCAGTGACTTAACTTTTTCGTCAAAAAAGACCCCAAAAGTATCTTGGAATGTCTTGAAATTGTACACAGTCATAGTCAAGCATGCCCTGAACAAGAATCCGTTGAATATATTTGCATATCTCTTGAAGAATATTTTTAATGAACTTTTGAAAATCAGGAAAGCGATCCATGCACTTGGACATTCCAAGTATGTTGGAATGTCTTGAAATTGTACTCAGTCATAGTCAACGACGCCCTGAACAAGAATCCGTTGAAAATATTTGCATATCGCTTAAGGAATATTTTTAATGAATTTTTGAAAATCAGGAAAGCGATCCATGCACTTAGGCAGTGACTTAACTTTTTCGTCAAAAAAGACCCCAAAAGTATCTTGGAATGTCTTGAAATTGTACACAGTCATAGTCAAGCATGCCCTGAACAAGAATCCGTTGAATATATTTGCATATCTCTTGAAGAATATTTTTAATGAATTTTTGAAAATCCGAAAAGCGATCCATGCACTTGGACATTCCAAGTATGTTGGAATGTCTTGAAATTGTACTCAGTCATAGTCAACGACGCTCTGAACAAGAATCAATTGAAAATATTTGCATATCTCTTAAGGAATATTTTTAATGAATTTTTGAAAATGAGGAAAGTCTGTGCACTAAGCCAGTGACTTAACTTTTTATTCAAAAAAGACCCCAAAAGTATCTTGGAATGTCTTGAAATTGTACACAGTCATAGTCAAGCATGCCCTGAACAAGAATCCGTTGAATATATTTGCATATCTCTTGAAGAATATTTTTAATGAATTTTTGAAAATCCGAAAAGCGATCCATGCACTTGGACATTCCAAGTATGTTGGAATGTCTTGAAATTGTACTCAGTCATAGTCAACGACGCCCTGAACAAGAATCCGTTGAAAATATTTGCATATCGTTTAAGGAATATTTTTAAAGAATTTCTGAAAATCAGGAAAGCGATCCATGCACTTAGGCAGTGACTTAACTTTTTCGTCAAAAAAGACCCCAAAAGTATCTTGGAATGTCTTGAAATTGTACACAGTCATAGTCAAGCATGCCCTGAACAAGAATCCGTTGAATATATTTGCATATCTCTTGAAGAATATTTTTAATGAACTTTTGAAAATCAGGAAAGCGATCCATGCACTTGGACATTCCAAGTATGTTGGAATGTCTTGAAATTGTACTCAGTCATAGTCAACGACGCCCTGAACAAGAATCCGTTGAAAATATTTGCATATCGTTTAAGGAATATTTTTAAAGAATTTCTGAAAATCAGGAAAGCGATCCATGCACTTAGGCAGTGACTTAACTTTTTCGTCAAAAAAGACCCCAAAAGTATCTTGGAATGTCTTGAAATTGTACACAGTCATAGTCAAGCATGCCCTGAACAAGAATCCGTTGAATATATTTGCATATCTCTTGAAGAATATTTTTAATGAATTTTTGAAAATCCGGAAAGCGATCCATGCACTTGGACATTCCAAGTATGTTGGAATGTCTTGAAATTGTACTCAGTCATAGTCAACAACGCCCTGAACAAGAATCCATTGAAAATATTTGCATATCTCTTAAGGAATATTTTTAATGAATTTTTGAAAATGAGGAAAGTCTGTGCACTTAGGCAGTGACTTAACTTTTTATTCAAAAAAGACCCCAAAAGTATCTTGGAATGTCTTGAAATTGTACACAGTCATAGTCAAGCATGCCCTGAACAAGAATCCGTTGAATATATTTGCATATCTCTTGAAGAATATTTTTAATGAACTTTTGAAAATCAATAAAGCGATCCATGCACTTGGACATTCCAAGTATGTTGGAATGTTTTGAAATTGTACTCAGTCATAGTCAACGACGCTCTGAACAAGAATCCGTTGAAAATATTTGCATATCGCTTAAGGAATATTTTTAATGAATTTTTGAAAATCAGAAAAGCGATCCATGCACTTAGGCAGTGACTTAACTTTTTTGTCAAAAAAGACCCCAAAAGTATCTTGGAATGTCTTGAAATTGTACACAGTCATAGTCAAGCATGCCCTGAACAAGAATCCGTTGAATATATTTGCATATCTCTTGAAGAATATTTTTAATGAATTTTTGAAAATCCGAAAAGCGATCCATGCACTTGGACATTCCAAGTATGTTGGAATGTCTTGAAATTGTACTCGGTCATAGTCAACGACGCCCTGAACAAGAATCCATTGAAAATATTTGCATATCTCTTAAGGAATATTTTTAATGAATTTTTGAAAATGATGAAAGTCTGTGCACTTAGGCAGTGACTTAACTTTTTATCCAAAAAAGACCCCAAAGGTATCTTGGAATGTCTTGAAATTGTACACAGTCATAGTCAAGCATGCCCTGAACAAGAATCCGTTGAATATATTTGCATATCTCTTGAAGAATATTTTTAATGAACTTTTGAAAATCAGGAAAGCGATCCATGCACTTGGACATTCCAAGTATGTTGGAATGTCTTGAAATTGTACTCAGTCATAGTCAACGACGCCCTGAACAAGAATCCGTTGAAAATATTTGCATATCGCTTAAGGAATATTTTTAATGAATTTTTGAAAATCAGGAAAGCGATCCATGCACTGAGGCAGTGACTTAACTTTTTTGTCAAAAAAGACCCCAAAAGTATCTTGGAATGTCTTGAAATTGTACACAGTCATAGTCAAGCATGCCCTGAACAAGAATCCGTTGAATATATTTGCATATCTCTTGAAGAATATTTTTAATGAATTTTTGAAAATCCGAAAAGCGATCCATGCACTTGGACATTCCAAGTATGTTGGAATGTCTTTAAATTGTACTCAGTCATAGTCAACGACGCCCTGAACAAGAATCAATTGAAAATATTTGCATATCTCTTAAGGAATATTTTTAATGAATTTTTGAAAATGAGGAAAGTCTGTGCACTTAGGCAGTGACTTAACTTTTTATTCAAAAAAGACCCCAAAAGTATCTTGGAATGTCTTGAAATTGTACACAGTCATAGTCAAGCATGCCCTGAACAAGAATCCGTTGAATATATTTGCATATCTCTTGAAGAATATTTTTAATGAACTTTTGAAAATCAGGAAAGCGATCCATGCACTTGGACATTCCAAGTATGTTGGAATGTTTTGAAATTGTACTCAGTCATAGTCAACGACGCCCTGAACAAGAATCCGTTGAAAATATTTGCATATCGCTTAAGGAATATTTTTAATGAATTTTTGAAAATCAGGAAAGCGATCCATGCACTTAGGCAGTGACTTAACTTTTTATTCAAAAAAGACCCCAAAAGTATCTTGGAATGTCTTGAAATTGTACACAGTCATAGTCAAGCATGCCCTGAACAAGAATCCGTTGAATATATTTGCATATCTCTTGAAGAATATTTTTAATGAATTTTTGAAAATCCGGAAAGCGATCCATGCACTTGGACATTCCAAGTATGTTGGAATGTCTTGAAATTGTACTCAGTCATAGTCAACGACGCCCTGAACAAGAATCAATTGAAAATATTTGCATATCTCTTAAGGAATATTTTTAATGAATTTTTGAAAATTAGGAAAGCGATCCATGCACTTAGGCAGTGACTTAACTTTTGATGTTTTTGGTTTGTTTTTAAAGCATTAAAGCTGCAGGAGTTCATCCATGTCGCCCAGTCGCTGGAAACAAATGTTTGGACACCGTGGATCACACAGCAGGATATCAGGTGAGACGAAGGAAACGATCCATTTGCCCTGATGCACTTAGTGACTTGACTTTTTTTTCAAAAAAACCCCCAAAAGTAAATTGGAATGTCTTGAAATTGTACACAGTCATAGTCAAGCATGCCCTGAATAAGAATCCGTTGAATATATTTGCATATCTCTTGAAGAATATTTTTAATGAATTTTTGAAAATCCGGAAAGCGATCCATGCACTTGGACATTCCAAGTATGTTGGAATGTCTTGAAATTGTACTCAGTCATAGTCAACGACGCCCTGAACAAGAATCCGTTGAAAATATTTGCATATCGCTTAAGGAATATTTTTAATGAATTTTTGAAAATCAGGAAAGCGATCCATGCACTTAGGCAGTGACTTAACTTTTTCGTCAAAAAAGACCCCAAAAGTATCTTGGAATGTCTTGAAATTGTACACAGTCATAGTCAAGCATGCCCTGAACAAGAATCCGTTGAATATATTTGCATATCTCTTGAGGAATATTTTTAATGAATTTTTGAAAATCAGGAAAGCGATCCATGCACTTAGGCAGTGACTTAACTTTTGATGTTTTTGGGTTGTTTTTAAAGAATTAAAGCTGCAGGAGTTCATCCATGTCGTCCAGTCGCTGGAAACAAACGTTTGGACACCGTGGATCACACAGCAGGATATCAGGTGAGACGAAGGAAACGATCCATTTGCCCTGATGCACTTAGTGACTTGACTTTTTTTTCAAAAAAAACCCCAAAAGTAAATTGGAATGTCTTGAAATTGTACACAGTCATAGTCAAGCATGCCCTGAACAAGAATCCGTTGAATATATTTGCATATCTCTTGAAGAATATTTTTAATGAATTTTTGAAAATCCGAAAAGCGATCCATGCACTTGGACATTCCAAGTATGTTGGAATGTCTTGAAATTGTACTCAGTCATAGTCAACGACGCTCTGAACAAGAATCAATTGAAAATATTTGCATATCTCTTAAGGAATATTTTTAATGAATTTTTGAAAATGAGGAAAGTCTGTGCACTAAGCCAGTGACTTAACTTTTCATTCAAAAAAGACCCCAAAAGTATCTTGGAATGTCTTGAAATTGTACACAGTCATAGTCAAGCATGCCCTGAACAAGAATCCGTTGAATATATTTGCATATCTCTTGAAGAATATTTTTAATGAATTTTTGAAAATCCGGAAAGCGATCCATGCACTTGGACATTCCAAGTATGTTGGAATGTCTTGAAATTGTACTCGGTCATAGTCAACGACGCCCTGAACAAGAATCCATTGAAAATATTTGCATATCTCTTAAGGAATATTTTTAATGAATTTTTGAAAATGATGAAAGTCTGTGCACTTAGGCAGTGACTTAACTTTTTATTCAAAAAAGACCCCAAAGGTATCTTGGAATGTCTTGAAATTGTACACAGTCATAGTCAAGCATGCCCTGAACAGGAATCCGTTGAATATATTTGCATATCTCTTGAAGAATATTTTTAATGAACTTTTGAAAATCAGGAAAGCGATCCATGCACTTGGACATTGCAAGTATGTTGGAATGTCTTGAAATTGTACTCAGTCAAAGTCAACGACGCCCTGAACAAGAATCCGTTGAAAATATTTGCATATCGTTTAAGGAATATTTTTAAAGAATTTCTGAAAATCAGGAAAGCGATCCATGCACTTAGGCAGTGACTAAACTTTTTTGTCAAAAAAGACCCCAAAAGTATCTTGGAATGTCTTGAAATTGTACACAGTCATAGTCAAGCATGCCCTGAACAAGAATCCGTTGAATATATTTGCATATCTCTTGAAGAATATTTTTAATGAATTTTTGAAAATCCGGAAAGCGATCCATGCACTTGGACATTCCAAGTATGTTGGAATGTCTTGAAATTGTACTCGGTCATAGTCAACGACGCCCTGAACAAGAATCCATTGAAAATATTGGCATATCTCTTAAGGAATATTTTTAATGAATTTTTGAAAATGAGGAAAGTCTGTGCACTTAGGCAGTGACTTAACTTTTTATTCAAAAAAGACCCCAAAAGTATCTTGGAATGTCTTGAAATTGTACACAGTCATAGTCAAGCATGCCCTGAACAAGAATCCGTTGAATATATTTGCATATCTCTTGAAGAATATTTTTAATGAACTTTTGAAAATCAGGAAAGCGATCCATGCACTTGGACATTCCAAGTATGTTGGAATGTCTTGAAATTGTACTCAGTCATAGTCAACGACGCCCTGAACAAGAATCCGTTGAAAATATTTGCATATCGCTTAAGGAATATTTTTAATGAATTTTTGAAAATCAGGAAAGCGATCCATGCACTTAGGCAGTGACTTAACTTTTTCGTCAAAAAAGACCCCAAAAGTATCTTGGAATGTCTTGAAATTGTACACAGTCATAGTCAAGCATGCCCTGAACAAGAATCCGTTGAATATATTTGCATATCTCTTGAAGAATATTTTTAATGAATTTTTGAAAATCCGAAAAGCGATCCATGCACTTGGACATTCCAAGTATGTTGGAATGTCTTGAAATTGTACTCAGTCATAGTCAACGACGCCCTGAACAAGAATCAATTGAAAATATTTGCATATCTCTTAAGGAATATTTTTAATTAATTTTTGAAAATGAGGAAAGTCTGTGCACTTAGGCAGTGACTTAACTTTTTTGTCAAAAAAGACCCCAAAAGTATCTTGGAATGTCTTGAAATTGTACACAGTCATAGTCAAGCATGCCCTGAACAAGAATCCGTTGAATATATTTGCATATCTCTTGAAGAATATTTTTAATGAACTTTTGAAAATCAGGAAAGCGATCCATGCACTTGGACATTCCAAGTATGTTGGAATGTCTTGAAATTGTACTCAGTCATAGTCAACGACGCCCTGAACAAGAATCCGTTGAAAATATTTGCATATCGCTTAAGGAATATTTTTAATGAATTTTTGAAAATCAGGAAAGCGATCCATGCACTTAGGCAGTGACTTAACTTTTTTGTCGAAAAAGACCCCAAAAGTATCTTGGAATGTCTTGAAATTGTACACAGTCATAGTCAAGCATGCCCTGAACAAGAATCCGTTGAATATATTTGCATATCTCTTGAAGAATATTTTTAATGAATTTTTGAAAATCCGAAAAGCGATCCATGCACTTGGACATTCCAAGTATGTTGGAATGTCTTGAAATTGTACTCAGTCATAGTCAACGACGCCCTGAACAAGAATCAATTGAAAATATTTGCATATCTCTTAAGGAATATTTTTAATGAATTTTTGAAAATGAGGAAAGTCTGTGCACTTAGGCAGTGACTTAACTTTTTATTCAAAAAAGACCCCAAAAGTATCTTGGAATGTCTTGAAATTGTACACAGTCATAGTCAAGCATGCCCTGAACAAGAATCCGTTGAATATATTTGCATATCTCTTGAAGAATATTTTTAATGAACTTTTGAAAATCAGGAAAGCGATCCATGCACTTGGACATTGCAAGTATGTTGGAATGTCTTGAAATTGTACTCAGTCAAAGTCAACGACGCCCTGAACAAGAATCCGTTGAAAATATTTGCATATCGTTTAAGGAATATTTTTAAAGAATTTCTGAAAATCAGGAAAGCGATCCATGCACTTAGGCAGTGACTAAACTTTTTTGTCAAAAAAGACCCCAAAAGTATCTTGGAATGTCTTGAAATTGTACACAGTCATAGTCAAGCATGCCCTGAACAAGAATCCGTTGAATATATTTGCATATCTCTTGAAGAATATTTTTAATGAATTTTTGAAAATTCGAAAAGCGATCCATGCACTTGGACATTCCAAGTATGTTGGAATGTCTTGAAATTGTACTCAGTCATAGTCAACGACGCCCTGAACAAGAATCAATTGAAAATATTTGCATATCTCTTAAGGAATATTTTTAATGAATTTTTGAAAATGAGGAAAGTCTGTGCACTTAGGCAGTGACTTAACTTTTTATTCAAAAAAGACCCCAAAAGTATCTTGGAATGTCTTGAAATTGTACACAGTCATAGTCAAGCATGCCCTGAACAAGAATCCGTTGAATATATTTGCATATCTCTTGAAGAATATTTTTAATGAACTTTTGAAAATCAGGAAAGCGATCCATGCACTTGGACATTCCAAGTATGTTGGAATGTCTTGAAATTGTACTCAGTCATAGTCAACGACGCCCTGAACAAGAATCCGTTGAAAATATTTGCATATCGTTTAAGGAATATTTTTAAAGAATTTCTGAAAATCAGGAAAGCGATCCATGCACTTAGGCAGTGACTTAACTTTTTCGTCAAAAAAGACCCCAAAAGTATCTTGGAATGTCTTGAAATTGTACACAGTCATAGTCAAGCATGCCCTGAACAAGAATCCGTTGAATATATTTGCATATCTCTTGAAGAATATTTTTAATGAATTTTTGAAAATCCGGAAAGCGATCCATGCACTTGGACATTCCAAGTATGTTGGAATGTCTTGAAATTGTACTCGGTCATAGTCAACGACGCCCTGAACAAGAATCCATTGAAAATATTTGCATATCGTTTAAGGAATATTTTTAATGAATTTTTGAAAATGATGAAAGTCTGTGCACTTAGGCAGTGACTTAACTTTTTATTCAAAAAAGACCCCAAAGGTATCTTGGAATGTCTTGAAATTGTACACAGTCATAGTCAAGCATGCCCTGAACAAGAATCCGTTGAATATATTTGCATATCTCTTGAAGAATATTTTTAATGAACTTTTGAAAATCAGGAAAGCGATCCATGCACTTGGACATTCCAAGTATGTTGGAATGTCTTGAAATTGTACTCAGTCATAGTCAACGACGCCCTGAACAAGAATCAATTGAAAATATTTGCATATCTCTTAAGGAATATTTTTAATGAATTTTTGAAAATGAGGAAAGTCTGTGCACTTAGGCAGTGACTTAACTTTTTATTCAAAAAAGACCCCAAAAGTATCTTGGAATGTCTTGAAATTGTACACAGTCATAGTCAAGCATGCCCTGAACAAGAATCCGTTGAATATATTTGCATATCTCTTGAAGAATATTTTTAATGAATTTTTGAAAATCCGGAAAGCGATCCATGCACTTGGACATTCCAAGTATGTTGGAATGTCTTGAAATTGTACTCAGTCATAGTCAACAACGCCCTGAACAAGAATCCATTGAAAATATTTGCATATCTCTTAAGGAATATTTTTAATGAATTTTTGAAAATGAGGAAAGTCTGTGCACTTCGGCAGTGACTTAACTTTTTATTCAAAAAAGACCCCAAAAGTATCTTGGAATGTCTTGAAATTGTACACAGTCATAGTCAAGCATGCCCTGAACAGGAATCCGTTGAATATATTTGCATATCTCTTGAAGAATATTTTTAATGAACTTTTGAAAATCAGGAAAGCGATCCATGCACTTGGACATTGCAAGTATGTTGGAATGTCTTGAAATTGTACTCAGTCAAAGTCAACGACGCCCTGAACAAGAATCCGTTGAAAATATTTGCATATCGTTTAAGGAATATTTTTAAAGAATTTCTGAAAATCAGGAAAGCGATCCATGCACTTAGGCAGTGACTAAACTTTTTTGTCAAAAAAGACCCCAAAAGTATCTTGGAATGTCTTGAAATTGTACACAGTCATAGTCAAGCATGCCCTGAACAAGAATCCGTTGAATATATTTGCATATCTCTTGAAGAATATTTTTAATGAATTTTTGAAAATCCGGAAAGCGATCCATGCACTTGGACATTCCAAGTATGTTGGAATGTCTTGAAATTGTACTCAGTCATAGTCAACAACGCCCTGAACAAGAATCCATTGAAAATATTTGCATATCTCTTAAGGAATATTTTTAATGAATTTTTGAAAATGAGGAAAGTCTGTGCACTTAGGCAGTGACTTAACTTTTTATTCAAAAAAGACCCCAAAAGTATCTTGGAATGTCTTGAAATTGTACACAGTCATAGTCAAGCATGCCCTGAACAAGAATCCGTTGAATATATTTGCATATCTCTTGAAGAATATTTTTAATGAACTTTTGAAAATCAGGAAAGCGATCCATGCACTTGGACATTCCAAGTATGTTGGAATGTCTTGAAATTGTACTCAGTCATAGTCAACGACGCCCTGAACAAGAATCCGTTGAAAATATTTGCATATCGCTTAAGGAATATTTTTAATGAATTTTTGAAAATCAGGAAAGCGATCCATGCACTTAGGCAGTGACTTAACTTTTTCGTCAAAAAAGACCCCAAAAGTATCTTGGAATGTCTTGAAATTGTACACAGTCATAGTCAAGCATGCCCTGAACAAGAATCCGTTGAATATATTTGCATATCTCTTGAAGAATATTTTTAATGAATTTTTGAAAATCCGAAAAGCGATCCATGCACTTGGACATTCCAAGTATGTTGGAATGTCTTGAAATTGTACTCAGTCATAGTCAACGACGCCCTGAACAAGAATCAATTGAAAATATTTGCATATCTCTTAAGGAATATTTTTAATTAATTTTTGAAAATGAGGAAAGTCTGTGCACTTAGGCAGTGACTTAACTTTTTTGTCAAAAAAGACCCCAAAAGTATCTTGGAATGTCTTGAAATTGTACACAGTCATAGTCAAGCATGCCCTGAACAAGAATCCGTTGAATATATTTGCATATCTCTTGAAGAATATTTTTAATGAACTTTTGAAAATCAGGAAAGCGATCCATGCACTTGGACATTCCAAGTATGTTGGAATGTCTTGAAATTGTACTCAGTCATAGTCAACGACGCCCTGAACAAGAATCCGTTGAAAATATTTGCATATCGCTTAAGGAATATTTTTAATGAATTTTTGAAAATCAGGAAAGCGATCCATGCACTTAGGCAGTGACTTAACTTTTTTGTCGAAAAAGACCCCAAAAGTATCTTGGAATGTCTTGAAATTGTACACAGTCATAGTCAAGCATGCCCTGAACAAGAATCCGTTGAATATATTTGCATATCTCTTGAAGAATATTTTTAATGAATTTTTGAAAATCCGAAAAGCGATCCATGCACTTGGACATTCCAAGTATGTTGGAATGTCTTGAAATTGTACTCAGTCATAGTCAACGACGCCCTGAACAAGAATCAATTGAAAATATTTGCATATCTCTTAAGGAATATTTTTAATGAATTTTTGAAAATGAGGAAAGTCTGTGCACTTAGGCAGTGACTTAACTTTTTATTCAAAAAAGACCCCAAAAGTATCTTGGAATGTCTTGAAATTGTACACAGTCATAGTCAAGCATGCCCTGAACAAGAATCCGTTGAATATATTTGCATATCTCTTGAAGAATATTTTTAATGAACTTTTGAAAATCAGGAAAGCGATCCATGCACTTGGACATTGCAAGTATGTTGGAATGTCTTGAAATTGTACTCAGTCAAAGTCAACGACGCCCTGAACAAGAATCCGTTGAAAATATTTGCATATCGTTTAAGGAATATTTTTAAAGAATTTCTGAAAATCAGGAAAGCGATCCATGCACTTAGGCAGTGACTAAACTTTTTTGTCAAAAAAGACCCCAAAAGTATCTTGGAATGTCTTGAAATTGTACACAGTCATAGTCAAGCATGCCCTGAACAAGAATCCGTTGAATATATTTGCATATCTCTTGAAGAATATTTTTAATGAATTTTTGAAAATTCGAAAAGCGATCCATGCACTTGGACATTCCAAGTATGTTGGAATGTCTTGAAATTGTACTCAGTCATAGTCAACGACGCCCTGAACAAGAATCAATTGAAAATATTTGCATATCTCTTAAGGAATATTTTTAATGAATTTTTGAAAATGAGGAAAGTCTGTGCACTTAGGCAGTGACTTAACTTTTTATTCAAAAAAGACCCCAAAAGTATCTTGGAATGTCTTGAAATTGTACACAGTCATAGTCAAGCATGCCCTGAACAAGAATCCGTTGAATATATTTGCATATCTCTTGAAGAATATTTTTAATGAACTTTTGAAAATCAGGAAAGCGATCCATGCACTTGGACATTCCAAGTATGTTGGAATGTCTTGAAATTGTACTCAGTCATAGTCAACGACGCCCTGAACAAGAATCCGTTGAAAATATTTGCATATCGTTTAAGGAATATTTTTAAAGAATTTCTGAAAATCAGGAAAGCGATCCATGCACTTAGGCAGTGACTTAACTTTTTCGTCAAAAAAGACCCCAAAAGTATCTTGGAATGTCTTGAAATTGTACACAGTCATAGTCAAGCATGCCCTGAACAAGAATCCGTTGAATATATTTGCATATCTCTTGAAGAATATTTTTAATGAATTTTTGAAAATCCGGAAAGCGATCCATGCACTTGGACATTCCAAGTATGTTGGAATGTCTTGAAATTGTACTCGGTCATAGTCAACGACGCCCTGAACAAGAATCCATTGAAAATATTTGCATATCGTTTAAGGAATATTTTTAATGAATTTTTGAAAATGATGAAAGTCTGTGCACTTAGGCAGTGACTTAACTTTTTATTCAAAAAAGACCCCAAAGGTATCTTGGAATGTCTTGAAATTGTACACAGTCATAGTCAAGCATGCCCTGAACAAGAATCCGTTGAATATATTTGCATATCTCTTGAAGAATATTTTTAATGAACTTTTGAAAATCAGGAAAGCGATCCATGCACTTGGACATTCCAAGTATGTTGGAATGTCTTGAAATTGTACTCAGTCATAGTCAACGACGCCCTGAACAAGAATCAATTGAAAATATTTGCATATCTCTTAAGGAATATTTTTAATGAATTTTTGAAAATGAGGAAAGTCTGTGCACTTAGGCAGTGACTTAACTTTTTATTCAAAAAAGACCCCAAAAGTATCTTGGAATGTCTTGAAATTGTACACAGTCATAGTCAAGCATGCCCTGAACAAGAATCCGTTGAATATATTTGCATATCTCTTGAAGAATATTTTTAATGAATTTTTGAAAATCCGGAAAGCGATCCATGCACTTGGACATTCCAAGTATGTTGGAATGTCTTGAAATTGTACTCAGTCATAGTCAACAACGCCCTGAACAAGAATCCATTGAAAATATTTGCATATCTCTTAAGGAATATTTTTAATGAATTTTTGAAAATGAGGAAAGTCTGTGCACTTCGGCAGTGACTTAACTTTTTATTCAAAAAAGACCCCAAAAGTATCTTGGAATGTCTTGAAATTGTACACAGTCATAGTCAAGCATGCCCTGAACAAGAATCCGTTGAATATATTTGCATATCTCTTGAAGAATATTTTTAATGAACTTTTGAAAATCAGGAAAGCGATCCATGCACTTGGACATTCCAAGTATGTTGGAATGTTTTGAAATTGTACTCAGTCATAGTCAACGACGCCCTGAACAAGAATCCCTTGAAAATATTTGCATATCGCTTAAGGAATATTTTTAATGAATTTTTGAAAATCAGGAAAGCGATCCATGCACTTAGGCAGTGACTTAACTTTTTTGTCAAAAAAGACCCCAAAAGTATCTTGGAATGTCTTGAAATTGTACACAGTCATAGTCAAGCATGCCCTGAACAAGAATCCGTTGAATATATTTGCATATCTCTTGAAGAATATTTTTAATGAATTTTTGAAAATCCGAAAAGCGATCCATGCACTTGGACATTCCAAGTATGTTGGAATGTCTTTAAATTGTACTCAGTCATAGTCAACGACGCCCTGAACAAGAATCAATTGAAAATATTTGCATATCTCTTAAGGAATATTTTTAATGAATTTTTGAAAATGAGGAAAGTCTGTGCACTTAGGCAGTGACTTAACTTTTTATTCAAAAAAGACCCCAAAAGTATCTTGGAATGTCTTGAAATTGTACACAGTCATAGTCAAGCATGCCCTGAACAAGAATCCGTTGAATATATTTGCATATCTCTTGAAGAATATTTTTAATGAACTTTTGAAAATCAGGAAAGCGATCCATGCACTTGGACATTCCAAGTATGTTGGAATGTCTTGAAATTGTACTCAGTCATAGTCAACGACGCCCTGAACAAGAATCCGTTGAAAATATTTGCATATCGTTTAAGGAATATTTTTAAAGAATTTCTGAAAATCAGGAAAGCGATCCATGCACTTAGGCAGTGACTTAACTTTTTCGTCAAAAAAGACCCCAAAAGTATCTTGGAATGTCTTGAAATTGTACACAGTCATAGTCAAGCATGCCCTGAACAAGAATCCGTTGAATATATTTGCATATCTCTTGGAAAATATTTTTAATGAATTTTTGAAAATCCGAAAAGCGATCCATGCACTTGGACATTCCAAGTATGTTGGAATGTCTTGAAATTGTACTCGGTCATAGTCAACGACGCCCTGAACAAGAATCCATTGAAAATATTTGCATATCTCTTAAGGAATATTTTTAATGAATTTTTGAAAATGATGAAAGTCTGTGCACTTAGGCAGTGACTTAACTTTTTATCCAAAAAAGACCCCAAAGGTATCTTGGAATGTCTTGAAATTGTACACAGTCATAGTCAAGCATGCCCTGAACAAGAATCCGTTGAATATATTTGCATATCTCTTGAAGAATATTTTTAATGAACTTTTGAAAATCAGGAAAGCGATCCATGCACTTGGACATTCCAAGTATGTTGGAATGTCTTGAAATTGTACTCAGTCATAGTCAACGACGCCCTGAACAAGAATCCGTTGAAAATATTTGCATATCGCTTAAGGAATATTTTTAATGAATTTTTGAAAATCAGGAAAGCGATCCATGCACTTAGGCAGTGACTTAACTTTTTTGTCAAAAAAGACCCCAAAAGTATCTTGGAATGTCTTGAAATTGTACACAGTCATAGTCAAGCATGCCCTGAACAAGAATCCGTTGAATATATTTGCATATCTCTTGAAGAATATTTTTAATGAATTTTTGAAAATCCGAAAAGCGATCCATGCACTTGGACATTCCAAGTATGTTGGAATGTCTTTAAATTGTACTCAGTCATAGTCAACGACGCCCTGAACAAGAATCAATTGAAAATATTTGCATATCTCTTAAGGAATATTTTTAATGAATTTTTGAAAATGAGGAAAGTCTGTGCACTTAGGCAGTGACTTAACTTTTTATTCAAAAAAGACCCCAAAAGTATCTTGGAATGTCTTGAAATTGTACACAGTCATAGTCAAGCATGCCCTGAACAAGAATCCGTTGAATATATTTGCATATCTCTTGAAGAATATTTTTAATGAACTTTTGAAAATCAGGAAAGCGATCCATGCACTTGGACATTCCAAGTATGTTGGAATGTCTTGAAATTGTACTCAGTCATAGTCAACGACGCCCTGAACAAGAATCCGTTGAAAATATTTGCATATCGTTTAAGGAATATTTTTAAAGAATTTCTGAAAATCAGGAAAGCGATCCATGCACTTAGGCAGTGACTTAACTTTTTCGTCAAAAAAGACCCCAAAAGTATCTTGGAATGTCTTGAAATTGTACACAGTCATAGTCAAGCATGCCCTGAACAAGAATCCGTTGAATATATTTGCATATCTCTTGAAGAATATTTTTAATGAATTTTTGAAAATCCGAAAAGCGATCCATGCACTTGGACATTCCAAGTATGTTGGAATGTCTTGAAATTGTACTCGGTCATAGTCAACGACGCCCTGAACAAGAATCCATTGAAAATATTTGCATATCTCTTAAGGAATATTTTTAATGAATTTTTGAAAATGATGAAAGTCTGTGCACTTAGGCAGTGACTTAACTTTTTATCTAAAAAAGACCCCAAAGGTATCTTGGAATGTCTTGAAATTGTACACAGTCATAGTCAAGCATGCCCTGAACAAGAATCCGTTGAATATATTTGCATATCTCTTGAAGAATATTTTTAATGAACTTTTGAAAATCAGGAAAGCGATCCATGCACTTGGACATTCCAAGTATGTTGGAATGTCTTGAAATTGTACTCAGTCATAGTCAACGACGCCCTGAACAAGAATCCGTTGAAAATATTTGCATATCGCTTAAGGAATATTTTTAATGAATTTTTGAAAATCAGGAAAGCGATCCATGCACTTAGGCAGTGACTTAACTTTTTTGTCAAAAAAGACCCCAAAAGTATCTTGGAATGTCTTGAAATTGTACACAGTCATAGTCAAGCATGCCCTGAACAAGAATCCGTTGAATATATTTGCATATCTCTTGAAGAATATTTTTAATGAATTTTTGAAAATCCGAAAAGCGATCCATGCACTTGGACATTCCAAGTATGTTGGAATGTCTTTAAATTGTACTCAGTCATAGTCAACGACGCCCTGAACAAGAATCAATTGAAAATATTTGCATATCTCTTAAGGAATATTTTTAATGAATTTTTGAAAATGAGGAAAGTCTGTGCACTTAGGCAGTGACTTAACTTTTTATTCAAAAAAGACCCCAAAAGTATCTTGGAATGTCTTGAAATTGTACACAGTCATAGTCAAGCATGCCCTGAACAAGAATCCGTTGAATATATTTGCATATCTCTTGAAGAATATTTTTAATGAACTTTTGAAAATCAGGAAAGCGATCCATGCACTTGGACATTCCAAGTATGTTGGAATGTTTTGAAATTGTACTCAGTCATAGTCAACGACGCCCTGAACAAGAATCCGTTGAAAATATTTGCATATCGCTTAAGGAATATTTTTAATGAATTTTTGAAAATCAGGAAAGCAATCCATGCACTTAGGCAGTGACTTAACTTTTTATTCAAAAAAGACCCCAAAAGTCTCCTGGAATGTCTTGAAATTGTACACAGTCATAGTCAAGCATGCCCTGAACAAGAATCCGTTGAATATATTTGCATATCTCTTGAAGAATATTTTAAATGAATTTTTGAAAATCCGAAAAGCGATCCATGCACTTGGACATTCCAAGTATGTTGGAATGTCTTGAAATTGTACTCAGTCATAGTCAACGACGCCCTGAACAAGAATCAATTGAAAATATTTGCATATCTCTTAAGGAATATTTTTAATGAATTTTTGAAAATTAGGAAAGCGATCCATGCACTTAGGCAGTGACTTAACTTTTGATGTTTTTGGTTTGTTTTTAAAGCATTAAAGCTGCAGGAGTTCATCCATGTCGCCCAGTCGCTGGAAACAAACGTTTGGATACCGTGGATCACACAGCAGGATATCAGGTGAGACGAAGGAAACGATCCATTTGCCCTGATGCACTTAGTGACTTGACTTTTTTTTCAAAAAAAACCCCAAAAGTAAATTGGAATGTCTTGAAATTGTACACAGTCATAGTCAAGCATGCCCTGAATAAGAATCCGTTGAATATATTTGCATATCTCTTGAAAAATATTTTTAATGAATTTTTGAAAATCCGGAAAGCGATCCATGCACTTGGACATTCCAAGTATGTTGGAATGTCTTGAAATTGTACTCAGTCATAGTCAACGACGCCCTGAACAAGAATCCGTTGAAAATATTTGCATATCGCTTAAGGAATATTTTTAATGAATTTTTGAAAATCAGGAAAGCGATCCATGCACTTAGGCAGTGACTTAACTTTTTCGTCAAAAAAGACCCCAAAAGTATCTTGGAATGTCTTGAAATTGTACACAGTCATAGTCAAGCATGCCCTGAACAAGAATCCGTTGAATATATTTGCATATCTCTTGAGGAATATTTTTAATGAATTTTTGAAAATCAGGAAAGCGATCCATGCACTTAGGCAGTGACTTAACTTTTGATGTTTTTGGGTTGTTTTTAAAGAATTAAAGCTGCAGGAGTTCATCCATGTCGTCCAGTCGCTGGAAACAAACGTTTGGACACCGTGGATCACACAGCAGGATATCAGGTGAGACGAAGGAAACGATCCATTTGCCCTGATGCACTTAGTGACTTGACTTTTTTTTCAAAAAAAAACCCCAAAAGTAAATTGGAATGTCTTGAAATTGTACACAGTCATAGTCAAGCATGCCCTGAACAAGAATCCGTTGAATATATTTGCATATCTCTTGAAGAATATTTTTAATGAATTTTTGAAAATCCGAAAAGCGATCCATGCACTTGGACATTCCAAGTATGTTGGAATGTCTTGAAATTGTACTCAGTCATAGTCAACGACGCCCTGAACAAGAATCAATTGAAAATATTTGCATATCGCTTAAGGAATATTTTTAATGAATTTTTGAAAATGAGGAAAGTCTGTGCACTTAGGCAGTGACTTAACTTTTTATTCAAAAAAGACCCCAAAAGTATCTTGGAATGTCTTGAAATTGTACACAGTCATAGTCAAGCATGCCCTGAACAAGAATCCGTTGAATATATTTGCATATCTCTTGAAGAATATTTTTAATGAACTTTTGAAAATCAGGAAAGCGATCCATGCACTTGGACATTCCAAGTATGTTGGAATGTCTTGAAATTGTACTCAGTCATAGTCAACGACGCCCTGAACAAGAATCCGTTGAAAATATTTGCATATCGCTTAAGGAATATTTTTAATGAATTTTTGAAAATCAGGAAAGCGATCCATGCACTTAGGCAGTGACTTAACTTTTTTGTCAAAAAAGACCCCAAAAGTATCTTGGAATGTCTTGAAATTGTACACAGTCATAGTCAAGCATGCCCTGAACAAGAATCCTTTGAATATATTTGCATATCTCTTGAAGAATATTTTTAATGAATTTTTGAAAATCCGAAAAGCAATCCATGCACTTGGACATTCCAAGTATGTTGGAATGTCTTGAAATTGTACTCAGTCATAGTCAACGACGCCCTGAACAAGAATCAATTGAAAATATTTGCATATCTCTTAAGGAATATTTTTAATGAATTTTTGAAAATGAGGAAAGTCTGTGCACTTAGGCAGTGACTTAACTTTTTCTTCAAAAAAGACCCCAAAAGTATCTTGGAATGTCTTGAAATTGTACACAGTCATAGTCAAGCATGCCCTGAACAAGAATCCGTTGAATATATTTGCATATCTCTTGAAGAATATTTTTAATGAACTTTTGAAAATCAGGAAAGCGATCCATGCACTTGGACATTCCAAGTATGTTGGAATGTCTTGAAATTGTACTCAGTCATAGTCAACGACGCCCTGAACAAGAATCCGTTGAAAATATTTGAATATCGCTTAAGGAATATTTTTAATGAATTTTTGAAAATCAGGAAAGCGATCCATGCACTTAGGCAGTGACTTAACTTTTTCGTCAAAAAAGACCCCAAAAGTATCTTGGAATGTCTTGAAATTGTACACAGTCATAGTCAAGCATGCCCTGAACAAGAATCCGTTGAATATATTTGCATATCTCTTGAAGAATATTTTTAATGAATTTTTGAAAATCCGAAAAACGATCCATGCACTTGGACATTCCAAGTATGTTGGAATGTCTTGAAATTGTACTCAGTCATAGTCAACGACGCCCTGAACAAGAATCAATTGAAAATATTTGCATATCTCTTAAGGAATATTTTTAATGAATTTTTGAAAATGATGAAAGTCTGTGCACTTAGGCAGTGACTTAACTTTTTCTTCAAAAAAGACCCCAAAAGTATCTTGGAATGTCTTGAAATTGTACACAGTCATAGTCAAGCATGCCCTGAACAAGAATCCGTTGAATATATTTGCATATCTCTTGAAGAATATTTTTAATGAACTTTTGAAAATCAGGAAAGCGATCCATGCACTTGGACATTCCAAGTATGTTGGAATGTCTTGAAATTGTACTCAGTCATAGTCAACGACGCCCTGAACAAGAATCCGTTGAAAATATTTGAATATCGCTTAAGGAATATTTTTAATGAATTTTTGAAAATCAGGAAAGCGATCCATGCACTTAGGCAGTGACTTAACTTTTTCGTCAAAAAAGACCCCAAAAGTATCTTGGAATGTCTTGAAATTGTACACAGTCATAGTCAAGCATGCCCTGAACAAGAATCCGTTGAATATATTTGCATATCT
The DNA here is from genome assembly GCF_963457635.1 of Microchirus variegatus. Taxonomy (NCBI): domain Eukaryota; kingdom Metazoa; phylum Chordata; class Actinopteri; order Pleuronectiformes; family Soleidae; genus Microchirus; species Microchirus variegatus. The sequence continues at coordinate 5,510,903 of NC_139814.1, forward strand.
CTTGAAGAATATTTTTAATGAATTTTTGAAAATCCGAAAAGCGATCCATGCACTTGGACATTCCAAGTATGTTGGAATGTCTTGAAATTGTACTCAGTCATAGTCAACGACGCCCTGAACAAGAATCAATTGAAAATATTTGCATATCTCTTAAGGAATATTTTTAATGAATTTTTGAAAATGAGGAAAGTCTGTGCACTTAGGCAGTGACTTAACTTTTTATTCAAAAAAGACCCCAAAAGCATCCTGGAATGTCTTGAAATTGTACACAGTCATAGTCAAGCATGCCCTGAACAAGAATCCGTTGAATATATTTGCATATCTCTTGAAGAATATTTTTAATGAACTTTTGAAAATCAGGAAAGCGATCCATTCACTTGGACATTCCAAGTATGTTGGAATGTCTTGAAATTGTACTCAGTCATAGTCAACGACGCCCTGAACAAGAATCCGTTGAAAATATTTGCATATCGTTTAAGGAATATTTTTAAAGAATTTCTGAAAATCAGGAAAGCGATCCATGCACTTAGGCAGTGACTTAACTTTTTCGTCAAAAAAGACCCCAAAAGTATCTTGGAATGTCTTGAAATTGTACACAGTCATAGTCAAGCATGCCCTGAACAAGAATCCGTTGAATATATTTGCATATCTCTTGAAGAATATTTTTAATGAATTTTTGAAAATCCGGAAAGCGATCCATGCACTTGGACATTCCAAGTATGTTGGAATGTCTTGAAATTGTACTCGGTCATAGTCAACGACGCCCTGAACAAGAATCCATTGAAAATATTTGCATATCTCTTAAGGAATATTTTTAATGAATTTTTGAAAATGATGAAAGTCTGTGCACTTAGGCAGTGACTTAACTTTTTATCCAAAAAAGACCCCAAAGGTATCTTGGAATGTCTTGAAATTGTACACAGTCATAGTCAAGCATGCCCTGAACAAGAATCCGTTGAATATATTTGCATATCTCTTGAAGAATATTTTTAATGAACTTTTGAAAATCAGGAAAGCGATCCATGCACTTGGACATTCCAAGTATGTTGGAATGTCTTGAAATTGTACTCAGTCATAGTCAACGACGCCCTGAACAAGAATCCGTTGAAAATATTTGCATATCGCTTAAGGAATATTTTTAATGAATTTTTGAAAATCAGGAAAGCGATCCATGCACTTAGGCAGTGACTTAACTTTTTATTCAAAAAAGACCCCAAAAGTATCTTGGAATGTCTTGAAATTGTACACAGTCATAGTCAAGCATGCCCTGAACAAGAATCCGTTGAATATATTTGCATATCTCTTGAAGAATATCTTTAATGAATTTTTGAAAATCCGAAAAGCGATCCATGCACTTGGACATTCAAAGTATGTTGGAATGTCTTGAAATTGTACTCAGTCATAGTCAACGACGCCCTGAACAAGAATCAATTGAAAATATTTGCATATCTCTTAAGAAATATTTTTAATGAATTTTTGAAAATGAGGAAAGTCTGTGCACGTAGGCAGTGACTTAACTTTTTATTCAAAAAAGACCCCAAAAGTATCTTGGAATGTCTTGAAATTGTACACAGTCATAGTCAAGCATGCCCTGAACAAGAATCCGTTGAATATATTTGCATATCTCTTGAAGAATATTTTTAATGAACTTTTGAAAATCAGGAAAGCGATCCATGCACTTGGACATTCCAAGTATGTTGGAATGTCTTGAAATTGTACTCAGTCATAGTCAACGACGCCCTGAACAAGAATCCGTTGAAAATATTTGCATATCGTTTAAGGAATATTTTTAAAGAATTTCTGAAAATCAGGAAAGCGATCCATGCACTTAGGCAGTGACTTAACTTTTTTGTCAAAAAAGACCCCAAAAGTATCTTGGAATGTCTTGAAATTGTACACAGTCATAGTCAAGCATGCCCTGAACAAGAATCCGTTGAATATATTTGCATATCTCTTGAAGAATATTTTTAATGAATTTTTGAAAATCCGAAAAGCGATTCATGCACTTGGACATTCCAAGTATGTTGGAATGTCTTGAAATTGTACTCAGTCATAGTCAACGACGCCCTGAACAAGAATCAATTGAAAATATTTGCATATCTCTTAAGGAATATTTTTAATGAATTTTTGAAAATGAGGAAAGTCTGTGCACTTAGGCAGTGACTTAACTTTTTATTCAAAAAAGACCCCAAAAGTATCTTGGAATGTCTTGAAATTGTACACAGTCATAGTCAAGCATGCCCTGAACAAGAATCCGTTGAATATATTTGCATATCTCTTGAAGAATATTTTTAATGAACTTTTGAAAATCAGGAAAGCGATCCATGCACTTGGACATTCCAAGTATGTTGGAATGTCTTGAAATTGTACTCAGTCATAGTCAACGACGCCCTGAACAAGAATCCGTTGAAAATATTTGCATATCGTTTAAGGAATATTTTTAAAGAATTTCTGAAAATCAGGAAAGCGATCCATGCACTTAGGCAGTGACTTAACTTTTTCGTCAAAAAAGACCCCAAAAGTATCTTGGAATGTCTTGAAATTGTACTCAGTCATAGTCAACGACGCCCTGAACAAGAATCCGTTGAAAATATTTGCATATCGCTTAAGGAATATTTTTAATGAATTTTTGAAAATCAGGAAAGTGATCCATGCACTTAGGCAGTGACTTAACTTTTTTGTCAAAAAAGACCCCAAAAGTATCTTGGAATGTCTTGAAATTGTACACAGTCATAGTCAAGCATGCCCTGAACAAGAATCCGTTGAATATATTTGCATATCTCTTGAAGAATATTTTTAATGAATTTTTGAAAATCCGAAAAGCGATTCATGCACTTGGACATTCCAAGTATGTTGGAATGTCTTGAAATTGTACTCAGTCATAGTCAACGACGCCCTGAACAAGAATCAATTGAAAATATTTGCATATCTCTTAAGGAATATTTTTAATGAATTTTTGAAAATGAGGAAAGTCTGTGCACTTAGGCAGTGACTTAACTTTTTATTCAAAAAAGACCCCAAAAGTATCTTGGAATGTCTTGAAATTGTACACAGTCATAGTCAAGCATGCCCTGAACAAGAATCCGTTGAATATATTTGCATATCTCTTGAAGAATATTTTTAATGAACTTTTGAAAATCAGGAAAGCGATCCATGCACTTGGACATTCCAAGTATGTTGGAATGTCTTGAAATTGTACTCAGTCATAGTCAACGACGCCCTGAACAAGAATCCGTTGAAAATATTTGCATATCGTTTAAGGAATATTTTTAAAGAATTTCTGAAAATCAGGAAAGCGATCCATGCACTTAGGCAGTGACTTAACTTTTTCGTCAAAAAAGACCCCAAAAGTATCTTGGAATGTCTTGAAATTGTACTCAGTCATAGTCAACGACGCCCTGAACAAGAATCCGTTGAAAATATTTGCATATCGCTTAAGGAATATTTTTAATGAATTTTTGAAAATCAGGAAAGTGATCCATGCACTTAGGCAGTGACTTAACTTTTTTGTCAAAAAAGACCCCAAAAGTATCTTGGAATGTCTTGAAATTGTACACAGTCATAGTCAAGCATGCCCTGAACAAGAATCCGTTGAATATATTTGCATATCTCTTGAAGAATATTTTTAATGAATTTTTGAAAATCCGAAAAGCGATCCATGCACTTGGACATTCAAAGTATGTTGGAATGTCTTGAAATTGTACTCAGTCATACTCAACGACGCCCTGAACAAGAATCAATTGAAAATATTTGCATATCTCTTAAGGAATATTTTTAATGAATTTTTGAAAATGAGGAAAGTCTGTGCACTTAGACAGTGACTTAACTTTTTATTCAAAAAAGACCCCAAAAGTATCTTGGAATGTCTTGAAATTGTACACAGTCATAGTCAAGCATGCCCTGAACAAGAATCCGTTGAATATATTTGCATATCTCTTGAAGAATATTTTTAATGAACTTTTGAAAATCAGGAAAGCGATCCATGCACTTGGACATTCCAAGTATGTTGGAATGTCTTGAAATTGTACTCAGTCATAGTCAACGACGCCCTGAACAAGAATCCGTTGAAAATATTTGCATATCGTTTAAGGAATATTTTTAAAGAATTTCTGAAAATCAGGAAAGCGATCCATGCACTTAGGCAGTGACTTAACTTTTTCGTCAAAAAAGACCCCAAAAGTATCTTGGAATGTCTTGAAATTGTACACAGTCATAGTCAAGAATGCCCTGAACAAGAATCCGTTGAATATATTTGCATATCTCTTGAAGAATATTTTTAATGAATTTTTGAAAATCCGGAAAGCGATCCATGCACTTGGACATTCCAAGTATGTTGGAATGTCTTGAAATTGTACTCGGTCATAGTCAACGACGCCCTGAACAAGAATCCATTGAAAATATTTGCATATCTCTTAAGGAATATTTTTAATGAATTTTTGAAAATGAGGAAAGTCTGTGCACTTAGGCAGTGACTTAACTTTTTATTCAAAAAAGACCCCAAAAGTATCTTGGAATGTCTTGAAATTGTACACAGTCATAGTCAAGCATGCCCTGAACAAGAATCCGTTGAATATATTTGCATATCTCTTGAAGAATATTTTTAATGAACTTTTGAAAATCAGGAAAGCGATCCATGCACTTGGACATTCCAAGTATGTTGGAATGTCTTGAAATTGTACTCAGTCATAGTCAACGACGCCCTGAACAAGAATCCGTTGAAAATATTTGCATATCGTTTAAGGAATATTTTTAAAGAATTTCTGAAAATCAGGAAAGCGATCCATGCACTTAGGCAGTGACTTAACTTTTTTGTCAAAAAAGACCCCAAAAGTATCTTGGAATGTCTTGAAATTGTACACAGTCATAGTCAAGCATGCCCTGAACAAGAATCCGTTGAATATATTTGCATATCTCTTGAAGAATATTTTAAATGAATTTTTGAAAATCCGAAAAGCGATTCATGCACTTGGACATTCCAAGTATGTTGGAATGTCTTGAAATTGTACTCAGTCATAGTCAACGACGCCCTGAACAAGAATCAATTGAAAATATTTGCATATCTCTTAAGGAATATTTTTAATGAATTTTTGAAAATGAGGAAAGTCTGTGCACTTAGGCAGTGACTTAACTTTTTATTCAAAAAAGACCCCAAAAGTATCTTGGAATGTCTTGAAATTGTACACAGTCATAGTCAAGCATGCCCTGAACAAGAATCCGTTGAATATATTTGCATATCTCTTGAAGAATATTTTTAATGAACTTTTGAAAATCAGGAAAGCGATCCATGCACTTGGACATTCCAAGTATGTTGGAATGTCTTGAAATTGTACTCAGTCATAGTCAACGACGCCCTGAACAAGAATCCGTTGAAAATATTTGCATATCGTTTAAGGAATATTTTTAAAGAATTTCTGAAAATCAGGAAAGCGATCCATGCACTTAGGCAGTGACTTAACTTTTTCGTCAAAAAAGACCCCAAAAGTATCTTGGAATGTCTTGAAATTGTACACAGTCATAGTCAAGCATGCCCTGAACAAGAATCCGTTGAATATATTTGCATATCTCTTGAAGAATATTTTTAATGAATTTTTGAAAATCCGGAAAGCGATCCATGCACTTGGACATTCCAAGTATGTTGGAATGTCTTGAAATTGTACTCGGTCATAGTCAACGACGCCCTGAACAAGAATCCATTGAAAATATTTGCATATCTCTTAAGGAATATTTTTAATGAATTTTTGAAAATGAGGAAAGTCTGTGCACTTAGGCAGTGACTTAACTTTTTATTCAAAAAGACCCCAAAAGTATCTTGGAATGTCTTGAAATTGTACACAGTCATAGTCAATCATGCCCTGAACAAGAATCCGTTGAATATATTTGCATATCTCTTGAAGAATATTTTTAATGAACTTTTGAAAATCAGGAAAGCGATCCATGCACTTGGACATTCCAAGTATGTTGGAATGTCTTGAAATTGTACTCAGTCATAGTCAACGACGCCCTGAACAAGAATCCGTTGAAAATATTTGCATATCGTTTAAGGAATATTTTTAAAGAATTTCTGAAAATCAGGAAAGCGATCCATGCACTTAGGCAGTGACTTAACTTTTTTGTCAAAAAAGACCCCAAAAGTATCTTGGAATGTCTTGAAATTGTACACAGTCATAGTCAAGCATGCCCTGAACAAGAATCCGTTGAATATATTTGCATATCTCTTGAAGAATATTTTTAATGAATTTTTGAAAATCCGAAAAGCGATCCATGCACTTGGACATTCCAAGTATGTTGGAATGTCTTGAAATTGTACTCAGTCATAGTCAACGACGCCCTGAACAAGAATCAATTGAAAATATTTGCATATCTCTTAAGGAATATTTTTAATGAATTTCTGAAAATCAGGAAAGTGATCCATGCACTTAGGCAGTGACTTAACTTTTTTGTCAAAAAAGACCCCAAAAGTATCTTGGAATGTCTTGAAATTGTACACAGTCATAGTCAAGCATGCCCTGAACAAGAATCCGTTGAATATATTTGCATATCTCTTGAAGAATATTTTTAATGAATTTTTGAAAATCCGAAAAACGATTCATGCACTTGGACATTCCAAGTATGTTGGAATGTCTTGAAATTGTACTCAGTCATAGTCAACGACGCCCTGAACAAGAATCAATTGAAAATATTTGCATATCTCTTAAGGAATATTTTTAATGAATTTTTGAAAATGAGGAAAGTCTGTGCACTTAGGCAGTGACTTAACTTTTTATTCAAAAAAGACCCCAAAAGTATCTTGGAATGTCTTGAAATTGTACACAGTCATAGTCAAGCATGCCCTGAACAAGAATCCGTTGAATATATTTGCATATCTCTTGAAGAATATTTTTAATGAACTTTTGAAAATCAGGAAAGCGATCCTTGCACTTGGACATTCCAAGTATGTTGGAATGTCTTGAAATTGTACTCAGTCATAGTCAACGACGCCCTGAACAAGAATCCGTTGAAAATATTTGCATATCGTTTAAGGAATATTTTTAAAGAATTTCTGAAAATCAGGAAAGCGATCCATGCACTTAGGCAGTGACTTAACTTTTTCGTCAAAAAAGACCCCAAAAGTATCTTGGAATGTCTTGAAATTGTACACAGTCATAGTCAAGCATGCCCTGAACAAGAATCCGTTGAATATATTTGCATATCTCTTGAAGAATATTTTTAATGAATTTTTGAAAATCCGGAAAGCGATCCATGCACTTGGACATTCCAAGTATGTTGGAATGTCTTGAAATTGTACTCGGTCATAGTCAACGACGCCCTGAACAAGAATCCATTGAAAATATTTGCATATCTCTTAAGGAATATTTTTAATGAATTTTTGAAAATGATGAAAGTCTGTGCACTTAGGCAGTGACTTAACTTTTTCGTCAAAAAAGACCCCAAAAGTATCTTGGAATGTCTTGAAATTGTACACAGTCATAGTCAAGCATGCCCTGAACAAGAATCCGTTGAATATATTTGCATATCTCTTGAAGAATATTTTTAATGAACTTTTGAAAATCAGGAAAGCGATCCATGCACTTGGACATTCCAAGTATGTTGGAATGTCTTGAAATTGTACTCAGTCATAGTCAACGACGCCCTGAACAAGAATCCGTTGAAAATATTTGCATATCGCTTAAGGAATATTTTTAACGAATTTTTGAAAATCAGGAAAGCGATCCATGCACTTAGGCAGTGACTTAACTTTTTCGTCAAAAAAGACCCCAAAAGTATCTTGGAATGTCTTGAAATTGTACACAGTCATAGTCAAGCATGCCCTGAACAAGAATCCGTTGAATATATTTGCATATCTCTTGAAGAATATTTTTAATGAATTTTTGAAAATCCGGAAAGCGATCCATGCACTTGGACATTCCAAGTATGTTGGAATGTCTTGAAATTGTACTCGGTCATAGTCAACGACGCCCTGAACAAGAATCCATTGAAAATATTTGCATATCTCTTAAGGAATATTTTTAATGAATTTTTGAAAATGAGGAAAGTCTGTGCACTTAGGCAGTGACTTAACTTTTTATTCAAAAAAGACCCCAAAAGTATCTTGGAATGTCTTGAAATTGTACACAGTCATAGTCAACGACGCCCTGAACAAGAATCAATTGAAAATATTTGCATATCTCTTAAGGAATATTTTTAATGAATTTCTGAAAATCAGGAAAGTGATCCATGCACTTAGGCAGTGACTTAACTTTTTTGTCAAAAAAGACCCCAAAAGTATCTTGGAATGTCTTGAAATTGTACACAGTCATAGTCAAGCATGCCCTGAACAAGAATCCGTTGAATATATTTGCATATCTCTTGAAGAATATTTTTAATGAATTTTTGAAAATCCGAAAAACGATTCATGCACTTGGACATTCCAAGTATGTTGGAATGTCTTGAAATTGTACTCAGTCATAGTCAACGACGCCCTGAACAAGAATCAATTGAAAATATTTGCATATCTCTTAAGGAATATTTTTAATGAATTTTTGAAAATGAGGAAAGTCTGTGCACTTAGGCAGTGACTTAACTTTTTATTCAAAAAAGACCCCAAAAGTATCTTGGAATGTCTTGAAATTGTACACAGTCATAGTCAAGCATGCCCTGAACAAGAATCCGTTGAATATATTTGCATATCTCTTGAAGAATATTTTTAATGAACTTTTGAAAATCAGGAAAGCGATCCATGCACTTGGACATTCCAAGTATGTTGGAATGTCTTGAAATTGTACTCAGTCATAGTCAACGACGCCCTGAACAAGAATCCGTTGAAAATATTTGCATATCGTTTAAGGAATATTTTTAAAGAATTTCTGAAAATCAGGAAAGCGATCCATGCACTTAGGCAGTGACTTAACTTTTTCGTCAAAAAAGACCCCAAAAGTATCTTGGAATGTCTTGAAATTGTACACAGTCATAGTCAAGCATGCCCTGAACAAGAATCCGTTGAATATATTTGCATATCTCTTGAAGAATATTTTTAATGAATTTTTGAAAATCCGGAAAGCGATCCATGCACTTGGACATTCCAAGTATGTTGGAATGTCTTGAAATTGTACTCGGTCATAGTCAACGACGCCCTGAACAAGAATCCATTGAAAATATTTGCATATCTCTTAAGGAATATTTTTAATGAATTTTTGAAAATGAGGAAAGTCTGTGCACTTAGGCAGTGACTTAACTTTTTCGTCAAAAAAGACCCCAAAAGTATCTTGGAATGTCTTGAAATTGTACACAGTCATAGTCAAGCATGCCCTGAACAAGAATCCGTTGAATATATTTGCATATCTCTTGAAGAATATTTTTAATGAACTTTTGAAAATCAGGAAAGCGATCCATGCACTTGGACATTCCAAGTATGTTGGAATGTCTTGAAATTGTACTCAGTCATAGTCAACGACGCCCTGAACAAGAATCCGTTGAAAATATTTGCATATCGCTTAAGGAATATTTTTAACGAATTTTTGAAAATCAGGAAAGCGATCCATGCACTTAGGCAGTGACTTAACTTTTTCGTCAAAAAAGACCCCAAAAGTATCTTGGAATGTCTTGAAATTGTACACAGTCATAGTCAAGCATGCCCTGAACAAGAATCCGTTGAATATATTTGCATATCTCTTGAAGAATATTTTTAATGAATTTTTGAAAATCCGAAAAGCGATTCATGCACTTGGACATTCCAAGTATGTTGGAATGTCTTGAAATTGTACTCAGTCATAGTCAACGACGCCCTGAACAAGAATCAATTGAAAATATTTGCATATCTCTTAAGGAATATTTTTAATGAATTTTTGAAAATGAGGAAAGTCTGTGCACTTAGGCAGTGACTTAACTTTTTATTCAAAAAAGACCCCAAAAGTATCTTGGAATGTCTTGAAATTGTACACAGTCATAGTCAAGCATGCCCTGAACAAGAATCCGTTGAATATATTTGCATATCTCTTGAAGAATATTTTTAATGAACTTTTGAAAATCAGGAAAGCGATCCATGCACTTGGACATTCCAAGTATGTTGGAATGTCTTGAAATTGTACTCAGTCATAGTCAACGACGCCCTGAACAAGAATCCGTTGAAAATATTTGCATATCGCTTAAGGAATATTTTTAATGAATTTTTGAAAATCAGGAAAGTGATCCATGCACTTAGGCAGTGACTTAACTTTTTTGTCAAAAAAGACCCCAAAAGTATCTTGGAATGTCTTGAAATTGTACACAGTCATAGTCAAGCATGCCCTGAACAAGAATCCGTTGAATATATTTGCATATCTCTTGAAGAATATTTTTAATGAATTTTTGAAAATCCGAAAAGCGATTCATGCACTTGGACATTCCAAGTATGTTGGAATGTCTTGAAATTGTACTCAGTCATAGTCAACGACGCCCTGAACAAGAATCAATTGAAAATATTTGCATATCTCTTAAGGAATATTTTTAATGAATTTTTGAAAATGAGGAAAGTCTGTGCACTTAGGCAATGACTTAACTTTTTATTCAAAAAAGACCCCAAAAGTATCTTGGAATGTCTTGAAATTGTACACAGTCATAGTCAAGCATGCCCTGAACAAGAATCCGTTGAATATATTTGCATATCTCTTGAAGAATATTTTTAATGAACTTTTGAAAATCAGGAAAGCGATCCATGCACTTGGACATTCCAAGTATGTTGGAATGTCTTGAAATTGTACTCAGTCATAGTCAACGACGCCCTGAACAAGAATCCGTTGAAAATATTTGCATATCGCTTAAGGAATATTTTTAATGAATTTTTGAAAATCAGGAAAGTGATCCATGCACTTAGGCAGTGACTTAACTTTTTTGTCAAAAAAGACCCCAAAAGTATCTTGGAATGTCTTGAAATTGTACACAGTCATAGTCAAGCATGCCCTGAACAAGAATCCGTTGAATATATTTGCATATCTCTTGAAGAATATTTTTAATGAATTTTTGAAAATCCGAAAAGCGATTCATGCACTTGGACATTCCAAGTATGTTGGAATGTCTTGAAATTGTACTCAGTCATAGTCAACGACGCCCTGAACAAGAATCAATTGAAAATATTTGCATATCTCTTAAGGAATATTTTTAATGAATTTTTGAAAATGAGGAAAGTCTGTGCACTTAGGCAATGACTTAACTTTTTATTCAAAAAAGACCCCAAAAGTATCTTGGAATGTCTTGAAATTGTACACAGTCATAGTCAAGCATGCCCTGAACAAGAATCCGTTGAATATATTTGCATATCTCTTGAAGAATATTTTTAATGAACTTTTGAAAATCAGGAAAGCGATCCATGCACTTGGACATTCCAAGTATGTTGGAATGTCTTGAAATTGTACTCAGTCATAGTCAACGACGCCCTGAACAAGAATCCGTTGAAAATATTTGCATATCGTTTAAGGAATATTTTTAAAGAATTTCTGAAAATCAGGAAAGCGATCCATGCACTTAGGCAGTGACTTAACTTTTTCGTCAAAAAAGACCCCAAAAGTATCTTGGAATGTCTTGAAATTGTACTCAGTCATAGTCAACGACGCCCTGAACAAGAATCCGTTGAAAATATTTGCATATCGCTTAAGGAATATTTTTAATGAATTTTTGAAAATCAGGAAAGTGATCCATGCACTTAGGCAGTGACTTAACTTTTTTGTCAAAAAAGACCCCAAAAGTATCTTGGAATGTCTTGAAATTGTACACAGTCATAGTCAAGCATGCCCTGAACAAGAATCCGTTGAATATATTTGCATATCTCTTGAAGAATATTTTTAATGAATTTTTGAAAATCCGAAAAGCGATCCATGCACTTGGACATTCAAAGTATGTTGGAATGTCTTGAAATTGTACTCAGTCATACTCAACGACGCCCTGAACAAGAATCAATTGAAAATATTTGCATATCTCTTAAGGAATATTTTTAATGAATTTTTGAAAATGAGGAAAGTCTGTGCACTTAGACAGTGACTTAACTTTTTATTCAAAAAAGACCCCAAAAGTATCTTGGAATGTCTTGAAATTGTACACAGTCATAGTCAAGCATGCCCTGAACAAGAATCCGTTGAATATATTTGCATATCTCTTGAAGAATATTTTTAATGAACTTTTGAAAATCAGGAAAGCGATCCATGCACTTGGACATTCCAAGTATGTTGGAATGTCTTGAAATTGTACTCAGTCATAGTCAACGACGCCCTGAACAAGAATCCGTTGAAAATATTTGCATATCGTTTAAGGAATATTTTTAAAGAATTTCTGAAAATCAGGAAAGCGATCCATGCACTTAGGCAGTGACTTAACTTTTTCGTCAAAAAAGACCCCAAAAGTATCTTGGAATGTCTTGAAATTGTACACAGTCATAGTCAAGAATGCCCTGAACAAGAATCCGTTGAATATATTTGCATATCTCTTGAAGAATATTTTTAATGAATTTTTGAAAATCCGGAAAGCGATCCATGCACTTGGACATTCCAAGTATGTTGGAATGTCTTGAAATTGTACTCGGTCATAGTCAACGACGCCCTGAACAAGAATCCATTGAAAATATTTGCATATCTCTTAAGGAATATTTTTAATGAATTTTTGAAAATGAGGAAAGTCTGTGCACTTAGGCAGTGACTTAACTTTTTATTCAAAAAAGACCCCAAAAGTATCTTGGAATGTCTTGAAATTGTACACAGTCATAGTCAAGCATGCCCTGAACAAGAATCCGTTGAATATATTTGCATATCTCTTGAAGAATATTTTTAATGAACTTTTGAAAATCAGGAAAGCGATCCATGCACTTGGACATTCCAAGTATGTTGGAATGTCTTGAAATTGTACTCAGTCATAGTCAACGACGCCCTGAACAAGAATCCGTTGAAAATATTTGCATATCGTTTAAGGAATATTTTTAAAGAATTTCTGAAAATCAGGAAAGCGATCCATGCACTTAGGCAGTGACTTAACTTTTTTGTCAAAAAAGACCCCAAAAGTATCTTGGAATGTCTTGAAATTGTACACAGTCATAGTCAAGCATGCCCTGAACAAGAATCCGTTGAATATATTTGCATATCTCTTGAAGAATATTTTAAATGAATTTTTGAAAATCCGAAAAGCGATTCATGCACTTGGACATTCCAAGTATGTTGGAATGTCTTGAAATTGTACTCAGTCATAGTCAACGACGCCCTGAACAAGAATCAATTGAAAATATTTGCATATCTCTTAAGGAATATTTTTAATGAATTTTTGAAAATGAGGAAAGTCTGTGCACTTAGGCAGTGACTTAACTTTTTATTCAAAAAAGACCCCAAAAGTATCTTGGAATGTCTTGAAATTGTACACAGTCATAGTCAAGCATGCCCTGAACAAGAATCCGTTGAATATATTTGCATATCTCTTGAAGAATATTTTTAATGAATTTTTGAAAATCCGAAAAGCGATCCATGCACTTGGACATTCCAAGTATGTTGGAATGTCTTGAAATTGTACTCAGTCATAGTCAACGACGCCCTGAACAAGAATCAATTGAAAATATTTGCATATCTCTTAAGGAATATTTTTAATGAATTTCTGAAAATCAGGAAAGTGATCCATGCACTTAGGCAGTGACTTAACTTTTTTGTCAAAAAAGACCCCAAAAGTATCTTGGAATGTCTTGAAATTGTACACAGTCATAGTCAAGCATGCCCTGAACAAGAATCCGTTGAATATATTTGCATATCTCTTGAAGAATATTTTTAATGAATTTTTGAAAATCCGAAAAACGATTCATGCACTTGGACATTCCAAGTATGTTGGAATGTCTTGAAATTGTACTCAGTCATAGTCAACGACGCCCTGAACAAGAATCAATTGAAAATATTTGCATATCTCTTAAGGAATATTTTTAATGAATTTTTGAAAATGAGGAAAGTCTGTGCACTTAGGCAGTGACTTAACTTTTTATTCAAAAAAGACCCCAAAAGTATCTTGGAATGTCTTGAAATTGTACACAGTCATAGTCAAGCATGCCCTGAACAAGAATCCGTTGAATATATTTGCATATCTCTTGAAGAATATTTTTAATGAACTTTTGAAAATCAGGAAAGCGATCCTTGCACTTGGACATTCCAAGTATGTTGGAATGTCTTGAAATTGTACTCAGTCATAGTCAACGACGCCCTGAACAAGAATCCGTTGAAAATATTTGCATATCGTTTAAGGAATATTTTTAAAGAATTTCTGAAAATCAGGAAAGCGATCCATGCACTTAGGCAGTGACTTAACTTTTTCGTCAAAAAAGACCCCAAAAGTATCTTGGAATGTCTTGAAATTGTACACAGTCATAGTCAAGCATGCCCTGAACAAGAATCCGTTGAATATATTTGCATATCTCTTGAAGAATATTTTTAATGAATTTTTGAAAATCCGGAAAGCGATCCATGCACTTGGACATTCCAAGTATGTTGGAATGTCTTGAAATTGTACTCGGTCATAGTCAACGACGCCCTGAACAAGAATCCATTGAAAATATTTGCATATCTCTTAAGGAATATTTTTAATGAATTTTTGAAAATGATGAAAGTCTGTGCACTTAGGCAGTGACTTAACTTTTTCGTCAAAAAAGACCCCAAAAGTATCTTGGAATGTCTTGAAATTGTACACAGTCATAGTCAAGCATGCCCTGAACAAGAATCCGTTGAATATATTTGCATATCTCTTGAAGAATATTTTTAATGAACTTTTGAAAATCAGGAAAGCGATCCATGCACTTGGACATTCCAAGTATGTTGGAATGTCTTGAAATTGTACTCAGTCATAGTCAACGACGCCCTGAACAAGAATCCGTTGAAAATATTTGCATATCGCTTAAGGAATATTTTTAACGAATTTTTGAAAATCAGGAAAGCGATCCATGCACTTAGGCAGTGACTTAACTTTTTCGTCAAAAAAGACCCCAAAAGTATCTTGGAATGTCTTGAAATTGTACACAGTCATAGTCAAGCATGCCCTGAACAAGAATCCGTTGAATATATTTGCATATCTCTTGAAGAATATTTTTAATGAATTTTTGAAAATCCGGAAAGCGATCCATGCACTTGGACATTCCAAGTATGTTGGAATGTCTTGAAATTGTACTCGGTCATAGTCAACGACGCCCTGAACAAGAATCCATTGAAAATATTTGCATATCTCTTAAGGAATATTTTTAATGAATTTTTGAAAATGAGGAAAGTCTGTGCACTTAGGCAGTGACTTAACTTTTTATTCAAAAAAGACCCCAAAAGTATCTTGGAATGTCTTGAAATTGTACACAGTCATAGTCAACGACGCCCTGAACAAGAATCAATTGAAAATATTTGCATATCTCTTAAGGAATATTTTTAATGAATTTCTGAAAATCAGGAAAGTGATCCATGCACTTAGGCAGTGACTTAACTTTTTTGTCAAAAAAGACCCCAAAAGTATCTTGGAATGTCTTGAAATTGTACACAGTCATAGTCAAGCATGCCCTGAACAAGAATCCGTTGAATATATTTGCATATCTCTTGAAGAATATTTTTAATGAATTTTTGAAAATCCGAAAAACGATTCATGCACTTGGACATTCCAAGTATGTTGGAATGTCTTGAAATTGTACTCAGTCATAGTCAACGACGCCCTGAACAAGAATCAATTGAAAATATTTGCATATCTCTTAAGGAATATTTTTAATGAATTTTTGAAAATGAGGAAAGTCTGTGCACTTAGGCAGTGACTTAACTTTTTATTCAAAAAAGACCCCAAAAGTATCTTGGAATGTCTTGAAATTGTACACAGTCATAGTCAAGCATGCCCTGAACAAGAATCCGTTGAATATATTTGCATATCTCTTGAAGAATATTTTTAATGAACTTTTGAAAATCAGGAAAGCGATCCATGCACTTGGACATTCCAAGTATGTTGGAATGTCTTGAAATTGTACTCAGTCATAGTCAACGACGCCCTGAACAAGAATCCGTTGAAAATATTTGCATATCGTTTAAGGAATATTTTTAAAGAATTTCTGAAAATCAGGAAAGCGATCCATGCACTTAGGCAGTGACTTAACTTTTTCGTCAAAAAAGACCCCAAAAGTATCTTGGAATGTCTTGAAATTGTACACAGTCATAGTCAAGCATGCCCTGAACAAGAATCCGTTGAATATATTTGCATATCTCTTGAAGAATATTTTTAATGAATTTTTGAAAATCCGGAAAGCGATCCATGCACTTGGACATTCCAAGTATGTTGGAATGTCTTGAAATTGTACTCGGTCATAGTCAACGACGCCCTGAACAAGAATCCATTGAAAATATTTGCATATCTCTTAAGGAATATTTTTAATGAATTTTTGAAAATGAGGAAAGTCTGTGCACTTAGGCAGTGACTTAACTTTTTCGTCAAAAAAGACCCCAAAAGTATCTTGGAATGTCTTGAAATTGTACACAGTCATAGTCAAGCATGCCCTGAACAAGAATCCGTTGAATATATTTGCATATCTCTTGAAGAATATTTTTAATGAACTTTTGAAAATCAGGAAAGCGATCCATGCACTTGGACATTCCAAGTATGTTGGAATGTCTTGAAATTGTACTCAGTCATAGTCAACGACGCCCTGAACAAGAATCCGTTGAAAATATTTGCATATCGCTTAAGGAATATTTTTAACGAATTTTTGAAAATCAGGAAAGCGATCCATGCACTTAGGCAGTGACTTAACTTTTTCGTCAAAAAAGACCCCAAAAGTATCTTGGAATGTCTTGAAATTGTACACAGTCATAGTCAATCATGCCCTGAACAAGAATCCGTTGAATATATTTGCATATCTCTTGAAGAATATTTTTAATGAATTTTTGAAAATCCGGAAAGCGATCCATGCACTTGGACATTCCAAGTATGTTGGAATGTCTTGAAATTGTACTCGGTCATAGTCAACGACGCCCTGAACAAGAATCCATTGAAAATATTTGCATATCTCTTAAGGAATATTTTTAATGAATTTTTGAAAATGAGGAAAGTCTGTGCACTTAGGCAGTGACTTAACTTTTTATTCAAAAAAGACCCCAAAAGTATCTTGGAATGTCTTGAAATTGTACACAGTCATAGTCAAGCATGCCCTGAACAAGAATCCGTTGAATATATTTGCATATCTCTTGAAGAATATTTTTAATGAACTTTTGAAAATCAGGAAAGCGATCCATGCACTTGGACATTCCAAGTATGTTGGAATGTCTTGAAATTGTACTCAGTCATAGTCAACGACGCCCTGAACAAGAATCAATTGAAAATATTTGCATATCGTTTAAGGAATATTTTTAAAGAATTTCTGAAAATCAGGAAAGCGATCCATGCACTTAGGCAGTGACTTAACTTTTTCGTCAAAAAAGACCCCAAAAGTATCTTGGAATGTCTTGAAATTGTACACAGTCATAGTCAAGCATGCCCTGAACAAGAATCCGTTGAATATATTTGCATATCTCTTGAAGAATATTTTTAATGAATTTTTGAAAATCCGGAAAGCGATCCATGCACTTGGACATTCCAAGTATGTTGGAATGTCTTGAAATTGTACTCGGTCATAGTCAACGACGCCCTGAACAAGAATCCATTGAAAATATTTGCATATCTCTTAAGGAATATTTTTAATGAATTTTTGAAAATGATGAAAGTCTGTGCACTTAGGCAGTGACTTAACTTTTTATTCAAAAAAGACCCCAAAGGTATCTTGGAATGTCTTGAAATTGTACACAGTCATAGTCAAGCATGCCCTGAACAAGAATCCGTTGAATATATTTGCATATCTCTTGAAGAATATTTTTAATGAACTTTTGAAAATCAGGAAAGCGATCCATGCACTTGGACATTCCAAGTATGTTGGAATGTCTTGAAATTGTACTCAGTCATAGTCAACGACGCCCTGAACAAGAATCCGTTGAAAATATTTGCATATCGCTTAAGGAATATTTTTAACGAATTTTTGAAAATCAGGAAAGCGATCCATGCACTTAGGCAGTGACTTAACTTTTTCGTCAAAAAAGACCCCAAAAGTATCTTGGAATGTCTTGAAATTGTACACAGTCATAGTCAAGCATGCCCTGAACAAGAATCCGTTGAATATATTTGCATATCTCTTGAAGAATATTTTTAATGAATTTTTGAAAATCCGGAAAGCGATCCATGCACTTGGACATTCCAAGTATGTTGGAATGTCTTGAAATTGTACTCGGTCATAGTCAACGACGCCCTGAACAAGAATCCATTGAAAATATTTGCATATCTCTTAAGGAATATTTTTAATGAATTTTTGAAAATGATGAAAGTCTGTGCACTTAGGCAGTGACTTAACTTTTTCGTCAAAAAAGACCCCAAAAGTATCTTGGAATGTCTTGAAATTGTACACAGTCATAGTCAAGCATGCCCTGAACAAGAATCCGTTGAATATATTTGCATATCTCTTGAAGAATATTTTTAATGAACTTTTGAAAATCAGGAAAGCGATCCATGCACTTGGACATTCCAAGTATGTTGGAATGTCTTGAAATTGTACTCAGTCATAGTCAACGACGCCCTGAACAAGAATCCGTTGAAAATATTTGCATATCGCTTAAGGAATATTTTTAACGAATTTTTGAAAATCAGGAAAGCGATCCATGCACTTAGGCAGTGACTTAACTTTTTCGTCAAAAAAGACCCCAAAAGTATCTTGGAATGTCTTGAAATTGTACACAGTCATAGTCAAGCATGCCCTGAACAAGAATCCGTTGAATATGTTTGCATATCTCTTGAAGAATATTTTTAATGAATTTTTGAAAATCCGGAAAGCGATCCATGCACTTGGACATTCCAAGTATGTTGGAATGTCTTGAAATTGTACTCGGTCATAGTCAACGACGCCCTGAACAAGAATCCATTGAAAATATTTGCATATCTCTTAAGGAATATTTTTAATGAATTTTTGAAAATGAGGAAAGTCTGTGCACTTAGGCAGTGACTTAACTTTTTATTCAAAAAAGACCCCAAAAGTATCTTGGAATGTCTTGAAATTGTACACAGTCATAGTCAAGCATGCCCTGAACAAGAATCCGTTGAATATATTTGCATATCTCTTGAAGAATATTTTTAATGAACTTTTGAAAATCAGGAAAGCGATCCATGCACTTGGACATTCCAAGTATGTTGGAATGTCTTGAAATTGTACTCAGTCATAGTCAACGACGCCCTGAACAAGAATCCGTTGAAAATATTTGCATATCGTTTAAGGAATATTTTTAAAGAATTTCTGAAAATCAGGAAAGCGATCCATGCACTTAGGCAGTGACTTAACTTTTTCGTCAAAAAAGACCCCAAAAGTATCTTGGAATGTCTTGAAATTGTACACAGTCATAGTCAAGCATGCCCTGAACAAGAATCCGTTGAATATATTTGCATATCTCTTGAAGAATATTTTTAATGAATTTTTGAAAATCCGGAAAGCGATCCATGCACTTGGACATTCCAAGTATGTTGGAATGTCTTGAAATTGTACTCGGTCATAGTCAACGACGCCCTGAACAAGAATCCATTGAAAATATTTGCATATCTCTTAAGGAATATTTTTAATGAATTTTTGAAAATGATGAAAGTCTGTGCACTTAGGCAGTGACTTAACTTTTTCGTCAAAAAAGACCCCAAAAGTATCTTGGAATGTCTTGAAATTGTACACAGTCATAGTCAAGCATGCCCTGAACAAGAATCCGTTGAATATATTTGCATATCTCTTGAAGAATATTTTTAATGAACTTTTGAAAATCAGGAAAGCGATCCATGCACTTGGACATTCCAAGTATGTTGGAATGTCTTGAAATTGTACTCAGTCATAGTCAACGACGCCCTGAACAAGAATCCGTTGAAAATATTTGCATATCGCTTAAGGAATATTTTTAACGAATTTTTGAAAATCAGGAAAGCGATCCATGCACTTAGGCAGTGACTTAACTTTTTCGTCAAAAAAGACCCCAAAAGTATCTTGGAATGTCTTGAAATTGTACACAGTCATAGTCAAGCATGCCCTGAACAAGAATCCGTTGAATATATTTGCATATCTCTTGAAGAATATTTTTAATGAATTTTTGAAAATCCGGAAAGCGATCCATGCACTTGGACATTCCAAGTATGTTGGAATGTCTTGAAATTGTACTCGGTCATAGTCAACGACGCCCTGAACAAGAATCCATTGAAAATATTTGCATATCTCTTAAGGAATATTTTTAATGAATTTTTGAAAATGAGGAAAGTCTGTGCACTTAGGCAGTGACTTAACTTTTTATTCAAAAAAGACCCCAAAAGTATCTTGGAATGTCTTGAAATTGTACACAGTCATAGTCAAGCATGCCCTGAACAAGAATCCGTTGAATATATTTGCATATCTCTTGAAGAATATTTTTAATGAACTTTTGAAAATCAGGAAAGCGATCCATGCACTTGGACATTCCAAGTATGTTGGAATGTCTTGAAATTGTACTCAGTCATAGTCAACGACGCCCTGAACAAGAATCCGTTGAAAATATTTGCATATCGCTTAAGGAATATTTTTAATGAATTTTTGAAAATCAGGAAAGCGATCCATGCACTTAGGCAGTGACTTAACTTTTTATTCAAAAAAGACCCCAAAAGTATCTTGGAATGTCTTGAAATTGTACACAGTCATAGTCAAGCATGCCCTGAACAAGAATCCGTTGAATATATTTGCATATCTCTTGAAGAATATTTTTAATGAATTTTTGAAAATCCGAAAAGCGATCCATGCACTTGGACATTCCAAGTATGTTGGAATGTCTTGAAATTGTACTCAGTCATAGTCAACGACGCCCTGAACAAGAATCAATTGAAAATATTTGCATATCTCTTAAGGAATATTTTTAATGAATTTTTGAAAATTAGGAAAGCGATCCATGCACTTAGGCAGTGACTTAACTTTTGATGTTTTTGGTTTGTTTTTAAAGCATTAAAGCTGCAGGAGTTCATCCATGTTGCCCAGTCGCTGGAAACAAACGTTTGGACACCATGGATCACACAGCAGGAAATAAGGTGAGACGGAGGAAACGATCCATTTGCCCTGATGCACTTAGTGACTTGACTTTTTTTTCAAAAAAGACCCCAAAAGTATCTTGGAATGTCTTGAAATTGTACACAGTCATAGTCAAGCATGCCCTGAACAAGAATCCGTTGAATATATTTGCATATCTCTTGAGGAATATTTTTAATGAATTTTTGAAAATCAGGAAAGCGATCCATTCACTTAGGCAGTGACTTAACTTTTGATGTTTTTCGGTTGTTTTTAAAGAATTAAAGCTGCAGGAGTTCATCCATGTCGTCCAGTCGCTGGAAACAAACGTTTGGACACCGTGGATCACACAGCAGGATATCAGGTGAGACGAAGGAAACGATCCATTTGCCCTGATGCACTTAGTGACTTGACTTTTTTTTCAAAAAAAACCCCAAAAGTAAATTGGAATGTCTTGAAATTGTACACAGTCATAGTCAAGCATGCCCTGAATAAGAATCCGTTGAATATATTTGCATATCTCTTGAAGAATATTTTTAATGAATTTTTGAAAATCCGGAAAGCGATCCATGCACTTGGACATTCCAAGTATGTTGGAATGTCTTGAAATTGTACTCAGTCATAGTCAACGACGCCCTGAACAAGAATCCGTTGAAAATATTTGCATATCTCTTAAGGAATATTTTTAATGAATTTTTGAAAATCAGGAAAGCGATCCATGCACTTAGGCAGTGACTTAACTTTTTCGTCAAAAAAGACCCCAAAAGTATCTTGGAATGTCTTGAAATTGTACACAGTCATAGTCAAGCATGCCCTGAACAAGAATCCGTTGAATATATTTGCATATCTCTTGAAGAATATTTTTAATGAATTTTTGAAAATCCGGAAAGCGATCCATGCACTTGGACATTCCAAGTATGTTGGAATGTCTTGAAATTGTACTCGGTCATAGTCAACGACGCCCTGAACAAGAATCCATTGAAAATATTTGCATATCTCTTAAGGAATATTTTTAATGAATTTTTGGAAATGAGGAAAGTCTGTGCACTTAGGCAGTGACTTAACTTTTTATTCAAAAAAGACCCCAAAAGTATCTTGGAATGTCTTGAAATTGTACACAGTCATAGTCAAGCATGCCCTGAACAAGAATCCGTTGAATATATTTGCATATCTCTTGAAGAATATTTTTAATGAATTTTTGAAAATCCGGAAAGCGATCCATGCACTTGGACATTCCAAGTATGTTGGAATGTCTTGAAATTGTACTCAGTCATAGTCAACGACGCCCTGAACAAGAATCCGTTGAAAATATTTGCATATCGCTTAAGGAATATTTTTAATGAATTTTTGAAAATCAGGAAAGCAATCCATGCACTTAGGCAGTGACTTAACTTTTTTGTCAAAAAAGACCCCAAAAGTATCTTGGAATGTCTTGAAATTGTACACAGTCATAGTCAAGCATGCTCTGAACAAGAAACCGTTGAATATATTTGCATATCTCTTGAAGAATATTTTTAATGAATTTTTGAAAATCCGAAAAGCGATCCATGCACTTGGACATTCCAAGTATGTTGGAATGTCTTGAAATTGTACTCAGTCATAGTCAACGACGCCCTGAACAAGAATCAATTGAAAATATTTGCATATCTCTTAAGGATTATTTTTAATGAATTTTTGAAAATGAGGAAAGTCTGTGCACTTAGGCAGTGACTTAACTTTTTATTCAAAAAAGACCCCAAAAGTATCTTGATATGTCTTGAAATTGTACACAGTCATAGTCAAGCATGCCCTGAACAAGAATCCGTTGAATATATTTGCATATCTCTTGAAGAATATTTTTAATGAACTTTTGAAAATCAGGAAAGCGATCCATGCACTTGGACATTCCAAGTATGTTGGAATGTCTTGAAATTGTACTCAGTCATAGTCAACGACGCCCTGAACAAGAATCCGTTGAAAATATTTGCATATCGTTTAAGGAATATTTTTAAAGAATTTCTGAAAATCAGGATAGCGATCCATGCACTTAGGCAGTGACTTAACTTTTTCGTCAAAAAAGACCCCAAAAGTATGTTGGAATGTCTTGAAATTGTACTCAGTCATAGTCAACGACGCCCTGAACATGAATCCGTTGAAAATATTTGCATATCGCTTAAGGAATATTTTTAATGAATTTCTGAAAATCAGGAAAGCGATCCATGCACTTAGGCAGTGACTTAACTTTTTCGTCAAAAAAGACCCCAAAAGTATCTTGGAATGTCTTGAAATTGTACACAGTCATAGTCAAGCATGCCCTGAACAAGAATCCGTTGAATATATTTGCATATCTCTTGAAGAATATTTTTAATGAATTTTTGAAAATCCGGAAAGCTATCCATGCACTTGGACATTCCAAGTAAGTTGGAATGTCTTGAAATTGTACTCAGTCATAGTCAACGACGCCCTGAACAAGAATCTATTGAAAATATTTGCATATCTCTTAAGGAATATTTTTAATGAATTTTTGAAAATGAGGAATTTCTGTGCACTTAGGCAGTGACTTAACTTTTTATTCAAAAAAGACCCCAAAAGTATCTTGGAATGTCTTGAAATTGTACACAGTCATAGTCAAGAATGCCCTGAACAAGAATCCGTTGAATATATTTGCATATCTCTTGAAGAATATTTTTAATGAATTTTTGAAAATCCGGAAAGCGATCCATGCACTTGGACATTCCAAGTATGTTGGAATGTCTTGAAATTGTACTCGGTCATAGTCAACGACGCCCTGAACAAGAATCCATTGAAAATATTTGCATATCTCTTAAGGAATATTTTTAATGAATTTTTGAAAATGATGAAAGTCTGTGCACTTAGGCAGTGACTTAACTTTTTATTCAAAAAAGACCCCAAAGGTATCTTGGAATGTCTTGAAATTGTACACAGTCATAGTCAAGCATGCCCTGAACAAGAATCCGTTGAATATATTTGCATATCTCTTGAAGAATATTTTTAATGAACTTTTGAAAATCAGGAAAGCGATCCATGCACTTGGACATTCCAAGTATGTTGGAATGTCTTGAAATTGTACTCAGTCATAGTCAACGACGCCCTGAACAAGAATCCGTTGAAAATATTTGCATATCGTTTAAGGAATATTTTTAAAGAATTTCTGAAAATCAGGAAAGCGATCCATGCACTTTAGGCAGTGACTTAACTTTTTCGTCAAAAAAGACCCCAAAAGTATCTTGGAATGTCTTGAAATTGTACACAGTCATAGTCAAGAATGCCCTGAACAAGAATCCGTTGAATATA
This sequence comes from Microchirus variegatus, assembly GCF_963457635.1. NCBI lineage: Eukaryota > Metazoa > Chordata > Actinopteri > Pleuronectiformes > Soleidae > Microchirus > Microchirus variegatus. Next base: position 5,535,249 of record NC_139814.1, read on the forward strand.
TTTGCATATCTCTTGAAGAATATTTTTAATGAATTTTTGAAAATCCGGAAAGCGATCCATGCACTTGGACATTCCAAGTATGTTGGAATGTCTTGAAATTGTACTCGGTCATAGTCAACGACGCCCTGAACAAGAATCCATTGAAAATATTTGCATATCTCTTAAGGAATATTTTTAATGAATTTTTGAAAATGAGGAAAGTCTGTGCACTTAGGCAGTGACTTAACTTTTTATTCAAAAAAGACCCCAAAAGTATCTTGGAATGTCTTGAAATTGTACACAGTCATAGTCAAGCATGCCCTGAACAAGAATCCGTTGAATATATTTGCATATCTCTTGAAGAATATTTTTAATGAACTTTTGAAAATCAGGAAAGCGATCCATGCACTTGGACATTCCAAGTATGTTGGAATGTCTTGAAATTGTACTCAGTCATAGTCAACGACGCCCTGAACAAGAATCCGTTGAAAATATTTGCATATCGTTTAAGGAATATTTTTAAAGAATTTCTGAAAATCAGGAAAGCGATCCATGCACTTCGGCAGTGACTTAACTTTTTTGTCAAAAAAGACCCCAAAAGTATCTTGGAATGTCTTGAAATTGTACACAGTCATAGTCAAGCATGCCCTGAACAAGAATCCGTTGAATATATTTGCATATCTCTTGAAGAATATTTTTAATGAATTTTTGAAAATCCGAAAAGCGATCCATGCACTTGGACATTCCAAGTATGTTGGAATGTCTTGAAATTGTACTCAGTCATAGTCAACGACGCCCTGAACAAGAATCAATTGAAAATATTTGCATATCTCTTAAGGAATATTTTTAATGAATTTTTGAAAATGAGGAAAGTCTGTGCACTTAGGCAGTGACTTAACTTTTTATTCAAAAAAGACCCCAAAAGTATCTTGGAATGTCTTGAAATTGTACACAGTCATAGTCAAGCATGCCCTGAACAAGAATCCGTTGAATATATTTGCATATCTCTTGAAGAATATTTTTAATGAACTTTTGAAAATCAGGAAAGCGATCCATGCACTTGGACATTCCAAGTATGTTGGAATGTCTTGAAATTGTACTCAGTCATAGTCAACGACGCCCTGAACAAGAATCCGTTGAAAATATTTGCATATCGTTTAAGGAATATTTTTAAAGAATTTCTGAAAATCAGGAAAGCGATCCATGCACTTAGGCAGTGACTTAACTTTTTCGTCAAAAAAGACCCCAAAAGTATCTTGGAATGTCTTGAAATTGTACACAGTCATAGTCAAGCATGCCCTGAACAAGAATCCGTTGAATATATTTGCATATCTCTTGAAGAATATTTTTAATGAATTTTTGAAAATCCGGAAAGCGATCCATGCACTTGGACATTCCAAGTATGTTGGAATGTCTTGAAATTGTACTCGGTCATAGTCAACGACGCCCTGAACAAGAATCCATTGAAAATATTTGCATATCTCTTAAGGAATATTTTTAATGAATTTTTGAAAATGATTGAAGTCTGTGCACTTAGGCAGTGACTTAACTTTTTATTCAAAAAAGACCCCAAAGGTATCTTGGAATGTCTTGAAATTGTACACAGTCATAGTCAAGCATGCCCTGAACAAGAATCCATTGAATATATTTGCATATCTCTTGAAGAATATTTTTAATGAACTTTTGAAAATCAGGAAAGCGATCCATGCACTTGGACATTCCAAGTATGTTGGAATGTCTTGAAATTGTACTCAGTCATAGTCAACGACGCCCTGAACAAGAATCCGTTGAAAATATTTGCATATCGCTTAAGGAATATTTTTTATGAATTTTTGAAAATCAGGAAAGCGATCCATGCACTTAGGCAGTGACTTAACTTTTTTGTCAAAAAAGACCCCAAAAGTATCTTGGAATGTCTTGAAATTGTACACAGTCATAGTCAAGCATGCCCTGAACAAGAATCCGTTGAATATATTTGCATATCTCTTGAAGAATATTTTTAATGAACTTTTGAAAATCAGGAAAGCGATCCATGCACTTGGACATTCCAAGTATGTTGGAATGTCTTGAAATTGTACTCAGTCATAGTCAACGACGCCCTGAACAAGAATCCGTTGAAAATATTTGCATATCGCTTAAGGAATATTTTTAAAGAATTTCTGAAAATCAGGAAAGCGATCCATGCACTTAGGCAGTGACTTAACTTTTTCGTCAAAAAAGACCCCAAAAGTATCTTGGAATGTCTTGAAATTGTACACAGTCATAGTCAAGCATGCCCTGAACAAGAATCCGTTGAATATATTTGCATATCTCTTGAAGAATATTTTTAATGAATTTTTGAAAATCCGGAAAGCGATCCATGCACTTGGACATTCCAAGTATGTTGGAATGTCTTGAAATTGTACTCGGTCATAGTCAACGACGCCCTGAACAAGAATCCATTGAAAATATTTGCATAACTCTTAAGGAATATTTTTAATGAATTTTTGAAAATGAGGAAAGTCTGTGCACTTAGGCAGTGACTTAACTTTTTATTCAAAAAAGACCCCAAAAGTATCTTGGAATGTCTTGAAATTGTACACAGTCATAGTCAAGCATGCCCTGAACAAGAATCCGTTGAATATATTTGCATATCTCTTGAAGAATATTTTTAATGAACTTTTGAAAATCAGGAAAGCGATCCATGCACTTGGACATTCCAAGTATGTTGGAATGTCTTGAAATTGTACTCAGTCATAGTCAACGACGCCCTGAACAAGAATCCGTTGAAAATATTTGCATATCGTTTAAGGAATATTTTTAAAGAATTTCTGAAAATCAGGAAAGCGATCCATGCACTTAGGCAGTGACTTAACTTTTTCGTCAAAAAAGACCCCAAAAGTATCTTGGAATGTCTTGAAATTGTACACAGTCATAGTCAAGCATGCCCTGAACAAGAATCCGTTGAATATATTTGCATATCTCTTGAAGAATATTTTTAATGAATTTTTGAAAATCCGGAAAGCGATCCATGCACTTGGACATTCCAAGTATGTTGGAATGTCTTGAAATTGTACTCGGTCATAGTCAATGACGCCCTGAACAAGAATCCATTGAAAATATTTGCATATCTCTTAAGGAATATTTTTAATGAATTTTTGAAAATGATGAAAGTCTGTGCACTTAGGCAGTGACTTAACTTTTTATCCAAAAAAGACCCCAAAGGTATCTTGGAATGTCTTGAAATTGTACACAGTCATAGTCAAGCATGCCCTGAACAAGAATCCGTTGAATATATTTGCATATCTCTTGAAGAATATTTTTAATGAACTTTTGAAAATCAGGAAAGCGATCCATGCACTTGGACATTCCAAGTATGTTGGAATGTCTTGAAATTGTACTCAGTCATAGTCAACGACGCCCTGAACAAGAATCCGTTGAAAATATTTGCATATCGCTTAAGGAATATTTTTTAATGAATTTTTGAAAATCAGGAAAGCGATCCATGCACTTAGGCAGTGACTTAACTTTTTATTCAAAAAAGACCCCAAAAGTATCTTGGAATGTCTTGAAATTGTACACAGTCATAGTCAAGCATGCCCTGAACAAGAATCCGTTGAATATATTTGCATATCTCTTGAAGAATATTTTTAATGAATTTTTGAAAATCCGAAAAGCGATCCATGCACTTGGACATTCCAAGTATGTTGGAATGTCTTGAAATTGTACTCAGTCATAGTCAACGACGCCCTGAACAAGAATCAATTGAAAATATTTGCATATCTCTTAAGGAATATTTTTAATGAATTTTTGAAAATTAGGAAAGCGATCCATGCACTTAGGCAGTGACTTAACTTTTGATGTTTTTGGTTTGTTTTTAAAGCATTAAAGCTGCAGGAGTTCATCCATGTCGCCCAGTCGCTGGAAACAAACGTTTGGACACCATGGATCACACAGCAGGAAATAAGGTGAGACGGAGGAAACGATCCATTTGCCCTGATGCACTGAGTGACTTGACTTTTTTTTCAAAAAAGACCCCAAAAGTATCTTGGAATGTCTTGAAATTGTACACAGTCATAGTCAAGCATGCCCTGAACAAGAATCCGTTGAATATATTTGCATATCTCTTGAGGAATATTTTTAATGAATTTTTGAAAATCAGGAAAGCGATCCATGCACTTAGGCAGTGACTTAACTTTTGATGTTTTTGGGTTGTTTTTAAAGAATTAAAGCTGCAGGAGTTCATCCATGTCGTCCAGTCGCTGGAAACAAACGTTTGGACACCGTGGATCACACAGCAGGATATCAGGTGAGACGAAGGAAACGATCCATTTGCCCTGATGCACTTAGTGACTTGACTTTTTTTTCAAAAAAAACCCCAAAAGTAAATTGGAATGTCTTGAAATTGTACACAGTCATAGTCAAGCATGCCCTGAATAAGAATCCGTTGAATATATTTGCATATCTCTTGAAGAATATTTTTAATGAATTTTTGAAAATCCGGAAAGCGATCCATGCACTTGGACATTCCAAGTATGTTGGAATGTCTTGAAATTGTACTCGGTCATAGTCAACGACGCCCTTAACAAGAATCCATTGAAAATATTTGCATATCTCTTAAGGAATATTTTTAATGAATTTTTGGAAATGAGGAAAGTCTGTGCACTTAGGCAGTGACTTAACTTTTTATTCAAAAAAGACCCCAAAAGTATCTTGGAATGTCTTGAAATTGTACACAGTCATAGTCAAGCATGCCCTGAACAAGAATCCGTTGAATATATTTGCATATCTCTTGAAGAATATTTTTAATGAATTTTTGAAAATCCGGAAAGCGATCCATGCACTTGGACATTCCAAGTATGTTGGAATGTCTTGAAATTGTACTCAGTCATAGTCAACGACGCCCTGAACAAGAATCCGTTGAAAATATTTGCATATCGCTTAAGGAATATTTTTAATGAATTTTTGAAAATCAGGAAAGCAATCCATGCACTTAGGCAGTGACTTAACTTTTTTGTCAAAAAAGACCCCAAAAGTATCTTGGAATGTCTTGAAATTGTACACAGTCATAGTCAAGCATGCCCTGAACAAGAATCCGTTGAATATATTTGCATATCTCTTGAAGAATATTTTTAATGAATTTTTGAAAATCCGAAAAGCGATCCATGCACTTGGACATTCCAAGTATGTTGGAATGTCTTGAAATTGTACTCGGTCATAGTCAACGACGCCCTGAACAAGAATCCATTCAAAATATTTGCATATCTCTTAAGGAATATTTTTAATGAATTTTTGAAAATGATGAAAGTCTGTGCACTTAGGCAGTGACTTAACTTTTTATCCAAAAAAGACCCCAAAGGTATCTTGGAATGTCTTGAAATTGTACACAGTCATAGTCAAGCATGCCCTGAACAAGAATCCGTTGAATATATTTGCATATCTCTTGAAGAATATTTTTAATGAATTTTTGAAAATCCGGAAAGCGATCCATGCACTTGGACATTCCAAGTATGTTGGAATGTCTTGAAATTGTACTCAGTCATAGTCAACGACGCCCTGAACAAGAATCCGTTGAAAATATTTGCATATCGCTTAAGGAATATTTTTAATGAATTTTTGAAAATCAGGAAAGCGATCCATGCACTTAGGCAGTGACTTAACTTTTTCGTCAAAAAAGACCCCAAAAGTATCTTGGAATGTCTTGAAATTGTACACAGTCATAGTCAAGCATGCCCTGAACAAGAATCCGTTGAATATATTTGCATATCTCTTGAAGAATATTTTTAATGAACTTTTGAAAATCAGGAAAGCGATCCATGCACTTGGACATTCCAAGTATGTTGGAATGTCTTGAAATTGTACTCAGTCATAGTCAACGACGCCCTGAACAAGAATCAATTGAAAATATTTGCACATCTCTTAAGGAATATTTTTAATGAATTTTTGAAAATGAGGAAAGTCTGTGCACTTAGGCAGTGACTTAACTTTTTATTCAAAAAAGACCCCAAAAGTATCTTGGAATGTCTTGAAATTGTACACAGTCATAGTCAAGCATGCCCTGAACAAGAATCCGTTGAATATATTTGCATATCTCTTGAAGAATATTTTTAATGAACTTTTGAAAATCAGGAAAGCGATCCATGCACTTGGACATTCCAAGTATGTTGGAATGTCTTGAAATTGTACTCAGTCATAGTCAACGACGCCCTGAACAAGAATCCGTTGAAAATATTTGCATATCGTTTAAGGAATATTTTTAAAGAATTTCTGAAAATCAGGAAAGCGATCCATGCACTTAGGCAGTGACTTAACTTTTTCGTCAAAAAAGACCCCAAAAGTATCTTGGAATGTCTTGAAATTGTACACAGTCATAGTCAAGCATGCCCTGAACAAGAATCCGTTGAATATATTTGCATATCTCTTGAAGAATATTTTTAATGAATTTTTGAAAATCCGGAAAGCGATCCATGCACTTGGACATTCCAAGTATGTTGGAATGTCTTGAAATTGTACTCAGTCATAGTCAACGACGCCCTGAACAAGAATCAATTGAAAATATTTGCATATCTCTTAAGGAATATTTTTAATGAATTTTTGAAAATGAGGAAAGTCTGTGCACTTAGGCAGTGACTTAACTTTTTATTCAAAAAAGACCCCAAAAGTATCTTGGAATGTCTTGAAATTGTACACAGTCCTAGTCAAGCATGCCCTGAACAAGAATCCGTTGAATATATTTGCATATCTCTTGAAGAATATTTTTAATGAACTTTTGAAAATCAGGAAAGCGATCCATGCACTTGGACATTCCAAGTATGTTGGAATGTCTTGAAATTGTACTCAGTCATAGTCAACGACGCCCTGAACAAGAATCCGTTGAAAATATTTGCATATCGCTTAAGGAATATTTTTAATGAATTTTTGAAAATCAGGAAAGCGATCCATGCACTTAGGCAGTGACTTAACTTTTTCGTCAAAAAAGACCCCAAAAGTATCTTGGAATGTCTTGAAATTGTACACAGTCATAGTCAAGCATGCCCTGAACAAGAATCCGTTGAATATATTTGCATATCTCTTGAAGAATATTTTTAATGAATTTTTGAAAATCCGAAAAGCGATTCATGCACTTGGACATTCCAAGTATGTTGGAATGTCTTGAAATTGTACTCAGTCATAGTCAACGACGCCCTGAACAAGAATCAATTGAAAATATTTGCATATCTCTTAAGGAATATTTTTAATGAATTTTTGAAAATTAGGAAAGCGATCCATGCACTTAGGCAGTGACTTAACTTTTGATGTTTTTGGTTTGTTTTTAAAGCATTAAAGCTGCAGGAGTTCATCCATGTCGCCCAGTCGCTGGAAACAAACGTTTGGACACCATGGATCACACAGCAGGAAATAAGGTGAGACGGAGGAAACGATCCATTTGCCCTGATGCACTTAGTGACTTGACTTTTTTTTCAAAAAAGACCCCAAAAGTATCTTGGAATGTCTTGAAATTGTACACAGTCATAGTCAAGCATGCCCTGAACAAGAATCCGTTGAATATATTTGCATATCTCTTGAGGAATATTTTTAATGAATTTTTGAAAATCAGGAAAGCGATCCATGCACTTAGGCAGTGACTTAACTTTTGATGTTTTTGGGTTGTTTTTAAAGAATTAAAGCTGCAGGAGTTCATCCATGTCGTCCAGTCGCTGGAAACAAACGTTTGGACACCGTGGATCACACAGCAGGATATCAGGTGAGACGAAGGAAACGATCCATTTGCCCTGATGCACTTAGTGACTTGACTTTTTTTTCAAAAAAAACCCCAAAAGTAAATTGGAATGTCTTGAAATTGTACACAGTCATAGTCAAGCATGCCCTGAATAAGAATCCGTTGAATATATTTGCATATCTCTTGAAGAATATTTTTAATGAATTTTTGAAAATCCGGAAAGCGATCCATGCACTTGGACATTCCAAGTATGTTGGAATGTCTTGAAATTGTACTCAGTCATAGTCAACGACGCCCTGAACAAGAATCCGTTGAAAATATTTGCATATCGCTTAAGGAATATTTTTAATGAATTTTTGAAAATCAGGAAAGCGATCCATGCACTTAGGCAGTGACTTAACTTTTTTGTCAAAAAAGACCCCAAAAGTATCTTGGAATGTCTTGAAATTGTACACAGTTATAGTCAAGCATGCCCTGAACAAGAAACCGTTGAATATATTTGCATATCTCTTGAAGAATATTTTTAATGAATTTTTGAAAATCCGAAAAGCGATCCATGCACTTGGACATTCCAAGTATGTTGGAATGTCTTGAAATTGTACTCAGTCATAGTCAACGACGCCCTGAACAAGAATCCGTTGAAAATATTTGCATATCGCTTAAGGAATATTTTTAATGAATTTTTGAAAATCAGGAAAGCAATCCATGCACTTAGGCAGTGACTTAACTTTTTTGTCAAAAAAGACCCCAAAAGTATCTTGGAATGTCTTGAAATTGTACACAGTTATAGTCAAGCATGCCCTGAACAAGAAACCGTTGAATATATTTGCATATCTCTTGAAGAATATTTTTAATGAATTTTTGAAAACCCGAAAAGCGATCCATGCACTTGGACATTCCAAGTATGTTGGAATGTCTTGAAATTGTACTCAGTCATAGTCAACGAAGCCCTGAACAAGAATCAATTGAAAATATTTGCATATCTCTTAAGGATTATTTTTAATGAATTTTTGAAAATGAGGAAAGTCTGTGCACTTAGGCAGTGACTTAACTTTTTATTCAAAAAAGACCCCAAAAGTATCTTGATATGTCTTGAAATTGTACACAGTCATAGTCAAGCATGCCCTGAACAAGAATCCGTTGAATATATTTGCATATCTCTTGAAGAATATTTTTAATGAACTTTTGAAAATCAGGAAAGCGATCCATGCACTTGGACATTCCAAGTATGTTGGAATGTCTTGAAATTGTACTCAGTCATAGTCAACGACGCCCTGAACAAGAATCCGTTGAAAATATTTGCATATCGTTTAAGGAATATTTTTAAAGAATTTCTGAAAATCAGGAAAGCGATCCATGCACTTAGGCAGTGACTTAACTTTTTCGTCAAAAAAGACCCCAAAAGTATCTTGGAATGTCTTGAAATTGTACACAGTCATAGTCAAGCATGCCCTGAACAAGAATCCGTTGAATATATTTGCATATCTCTTGAAGAATATTTTTAATGAACTTTTGAAAATCAGGAAAGCGATCCATGCACTTGGACATTCCAAGTATGTTGGAATGTCTTGAAATTGTACTCAGTCATAGTCAACGACGCCCTGAACAAGAATCCGTTGAAAATATTTGCATATCGCTTAAGGAATATTTTTAATGAATTTTTGAAAATCAGGAAAGCGATCCATGCACTTAGGCAGTGACTTAACTTTTTCGTCAAAAAAGACCCCAAAAGTATCTTGGAATGTCTTGAAATTGTACACAGTCATAGTCAAGAATGCCCTGAACAAGAATCCGTTGAATATATTTGCATATCTCTTGAAGAATATTTTTAATGAATTTTTGAAAATCCGGAAAGCGATCCATGCACTTGGACATTCCAAGTATGTTGGAATGTCTTGAAATTGTACTCAGTCATAGTCAACGACGCCCTGAACAAGAATCCATTGAAAATATTTGCATATCTCTTAAGGAATATTTTTAATGAATTTTTGAAAATGATGAAAGTCTGTGCACTTAGGCAGTGACTTAACTTTTTATTCAAAAAAGACCCCAAAGGTATCTTGGAATGTCTTGAAATTGTACACAGTCATAGTCAAGCATGCCCTGAACAAGAATCCGTTGAATATATTTGCATATCTCTTGAAGAATATTTTTAATGAACTTTTGAAAATCAGGAAAGCGATCCATGCACTTGGACATTCCAAGTATGTTGGAATGTCTTGAAATTGTACTCAGTCATAGTCAACGACGCCCTGAACAAGAATCCGTTGAAAATATTTGCATATCGCTTAAGGAATATTTTTAATGAATTTTTGAAAATGAGGAAAGCGATCAATGCACTTAGGCAGTGACTTAACTTTTTTGTCAAAAAAGACCCCAAAAGTATCTTGGAATGTCTTGAAATTGTACACAGTCATAGTCAAGCATGCCCTGAACAAGAATCCGTTGAATATATTTGCATATCTCTTGAAGAATATTTTTAATAAATTTTTGAAAATCCGAAAAGCGATCCATGCACTTGGACATTCAAAGTATGTTGGAATGTCTTGAAATTGTACTCAGTCATAGTCAACGACGCCCTGAACAAGAATCAATTGAAAATATTTGCATATCTCTTAAGGAATATTTTTAATGAATTTTTGAAAATGAGGAAAGTCTGTGCACTTAGGCAGTGACTTAACTTTTTATTCAAAAAAGACCCCAAAAGTATCTTGGAATGTCTTGAAATTGTACACAGTCATAGTCAAGCATGCCCTGAACAAGAATCCGTTGAATATATTTGCATATCTCTTGAAGAATATTTTTAATGAACTTTTGAAAATCAGGAAAGCGATCCATGCACTTGGACATTCCAAGTATGTTGGAATGTCTTGAAATTGTACTCAGTCATAGTCAACGACGCCCTGAACAAGAATCCGTTGAAAATATTTGCATATCGTTTAAGGAATATTTTTAAAGAATTTCTGAAAATCAGGAAAGCGATCCATGCACTTAGGCAGTGACTTAACTTTTTCGTCAAAAAAGACCCCAAAAGTATCTTGGAATGTCTTGAAATTGTACACAGTCATAGTCAAGAATGCCCTGAACAAGAATCCGTTGAATATATTTGCATATCTCTTGAAGAATATTTTTAATGAATTTTTGAAAATCCGGAAAGCGATCCATGCACTTGGACATTCCAAGTATGTTGGAATGTCTTGAAATTGTACTCGGTCATAGTCAACGACGCCCTGAACAAGAATCCATTGAAAATATTTGCATATCTCTTAAGGAATATTTTTAATGAATTTTTGAAAATGAGGAAAGTCTGTGCACTTAGGCAGTGACTTAACTTTTTATTCAAAAAAGACCCCAAAAGTATCTTGGAATGTCTTGAAATTGTACACAGTCATAGTCAAGCATGCCCTGAACAAGGATCCGTTGAATATATTTGCATATCTCTTGAAGAATATTTTTAATGAACTTTTGAAAATCAGGGAAAGCGATCCATGCACTTGGACATTCCAAGTATGTTGGAATGTCTTGAAATTGTACTCAGTCATAGTCAACGACGCCCTGAACAAGAATCCGTTGAAAATATTTGCATATCGTTTAAGGAATATTTTTAAAGAATTTCTGAAAATCAGGAAAGCGATCCATGCACTTAGGCAGTGACTTAACTTTTTTGTCAAAAAAGACCCCAAAAGTATCTTGGAATGTCTTGAAATTGTACACAGTCATAGTCAAGCATGCCCTGAACAAGAATCCGTTGAATATATTTGCATATCTCTTGAAGAATATTTTTAATGAATTTTTGAAAATCCGAAAAGCGATCCATGCACTTGGACATTCCAAGTATGTTGGAATGTCTTGAAATTGTACTCAGTCATAGTCAACGACGCCCTGAACAAGAATCAATTGAAAATATTTGCATATCTCTTAAGGAATATTTTTAATGAATTTTTGAAAATGAGGAAAGTCTGTGCACTTAGGCAGTGACTTAACTTTTTATTCAAAAAAGACCCAAAAGTATCTTGGAATGTCTTGAAATTGTACACAGTCATAGTCAAGCATGCCCTGAACAAGAATCCGTTGAATATATTTGCATATCTCTTGAAGAATATTTTTAATGAACTTTTGAAAATCAGGAAAGCGATCCATGCACTTGGACATTCCAAGTATGTTGGAATGTCTTGAAATTGTACTCAGTCATAGTCAACGACGCCCTGAACAAGAATCCGTTGAAAATATTTGCATATCGTTTAAGGAATATTTTTAAAGAATTTCTGAAAATCAGGAAAGCGATCCATGCACTTAGGCAGTGACTTAACTTTTTCGTCAAAAAAGACCCCAAAAGTATCTTGGAATGTCTTGAAATTGTACACAGTCATAGTCAAGCATGCCCTGAACAAGAATCCGTTGAATATATTTGCATATCTCTTGAAGAATATTTTTAATGAATTTTTGAAAATCCGGAAAGCGATCCATGCACTTGGACATTCCAAGTATGTTGGAATGTCTTGAAATTGTACTCGGTCATAGTCAACGACGCCCTGAACAAGAATCCATTGAAAATATTTGCATATCTCTTAAGGAATATTTTTAATGAATTTTTGAAAATGAGGAAAGTCTGTGCACTTAGGCAGTGACTTAACTTTTTATTCAAAAAAGACCCCAAAAGTATCTTGGAATGTCTTGAAATTGTACACAGTCATAGTCAAGCATGCCCTGAACAAGAATCCGTTGAATATATTTGCATATCTCTTGAAGAATATTTTTAATGAACTTTTGAAAATCAGGAAAGCGATCCATGCACTTGGACATTCCAAGTATGTTGGAATGTCTTGAAATTGTACTCAGTCATAGTCAACGACGCCCTGAACAAGAATCCGTTGAAAATATTTGCATATCGTTTAAGGAATATTTTAAAGAATTTCTGAAAATCAGGAAAGCGATCCATGCACTTAGGCAGTGACTTAACTTTTTTGTCAAAAAAGACCCCAAAAGTATCTTGGAATGTCTTGAAATTGTACACAGTCATAGTCAAGCATGCCCTGAACAAGAATCCGTTGAATATATTTGCATATCTCTTGAAGAATATTTTTAATGAATTTTGAAAATCCGAAAAGCGATCCATGCACTTGGACATTCCAAGTATGTTGGAATGTCTTGAAATTGTACTCAGTCATAGTCAACGACGCCCTGAACAAGAATCAATTGAAAATATTTGCATATCTCTTAAGGAATATTTTTAATGAATTTTTGAAAATGAGGAAAGTCTGTGCACTTAGGCAGTGACTTAACTTTTTATTCAAAAAAGACCCAAAAGTATCCTGGAATGTCTTGAAATTGTACACAGTCATAGTCAAGCATGCCCTGAACAAGAATCCGTTGAATATATTTGCATATCTCTTGAAGAATATTTTTAATGAACTTTTGAAAATCAGGAAAGCGATCCATGCACTTGGACATTCCAAGTATGTTGGAATGTCTTGAAATTGTACTCAGTCATAGTCAACGACGCCCTGAACAAGAATCCGTTGAAAATATTTGCATATCGTTTAAGGAATATTTTTAAAGAATTTCTGAAAATCAGGAAAGCGATCCATGCACTTCGGCAGTGACTTAACTTTTTCGTCAAAAAAGACCCCAAAAGTATCTTGGAATGTCTTGAAATTGTACACAGTCATAGTCAAGCATGCCCTGAACAAGAATCCGTTGAATATATTTGCATATCTCTTGAAGAATATTTTTAATGAATTTTTGAAAATCCGGAAAGCGATCCATGCACTTGGACATTCCAAGTATGTTGGAATGTCTTGAAATTGTACTCGGTCATAGTCAACGACGCCCTGAACAAGAATCCATTGAAAATATTTGCATATCTCTTAAGGAATATTTTTAATGAATTTTTGAAAATGATGAAAGTCTGTGCACTTAGGCAGTGACTTAACTTTTTATCCAAAAAAGACCCCAAAGGTATCTTGGAATGTCTTGAAATTGTACACAGTCATAGTCAAGCATGCCCTGAACAAGAATCCGTTGAATATATTTGCATATCTCTTGAAGAATATTTTTAATGAACTTTTGAAAATCAGGAAAGCGATCCATGCACTTGGACATTCCAAGTATGTTGGAATGTCTTGAAATTGTACTCAGTCATAGTCAACGACGCCCTGAACAAGAATCCGTTGAAAATATTTGCATATCGCTTAAGGAATATTTTTAATGAATTTTTGAAAATCAGGAAAGCGATCCATGCACTTAGGCAGTGACTTAACTTTTTATTCAAAAAAGACCCCAAAAGTATCTTGGAATGTCTTGAAATTGTACACAGTCATAGTCAAGCATGCCCTGAACAAGAATCCGTTGAATATATTTGCATATCTCTTGAAGAATATTTTTAATGAATTTTTGAAAATCCGGAAAGCGATCCATGCACTTGGACATTCCAAGTATGTTGGAATGTCTTGAAATTGTACTCGGTCATAGTCAACGACGCCCTGAACAAGAATCCATTGAAAATATTTGCATATCTCTTAAGGAATATTTTTAATGAATTTTTGAAAATGATGAAAGTCTGTGCACTTAGGCAGTGACTTAACTTTTTATCCAAAAAAGACCCCAAAGGTATCTTGGAATGTCTTGAAATTGTACACAGTCATAGTCAAGCATGCCCTGAACAAGAATCCGTTGAATATATTTGCATATCTCTTGAAGAATATTTTTAATGAATTTTTGAAAATCCGAAAAGCGATCCATGCACTTGGACATTCCAAGTATGTTGGAATGTCTTGAAATTGTACTCAGTCATAGTCAACGACGCCCTGAACAAGAATCAATTGAAAATATTTGCATATCTCTTAAGGAATATTTTTAATGAATTTTGAAAATTAGGAAAGCGATCCATGCACTTAGGCAGTGACTTAACTTTTGATGTTTTTGGTTTGTTTTTAAAGCATTAAAGCTGCAGGAGTTCATCCATGTCGCCCAGTCGCTGGAAACAAACGTTTGGACACCATGGATCACACAGCAGGAAATAAGGTGAGACGGAGGAAACGATCCATTTGCCCTGATGCACTTAGTGACTTGACTTTTTTTTCAAAAAAGACCCCAAAAGTATCTTGGAATGTCTTGAAATTGTACACAGTCATAGTCAAGCATGCCCTGAACAAGAATCCGTTGAATATATTTGCATATCTCTTGAGGAATATTTTTAATGAATTTTTGAAAATCAGGAAAGCGATCCATGCACTTAGGCAGTGACTTAACTTTGATGTTTTTGGGTTGTTTTAAAGAATTAAAGCTGCAGGAGTTCATCCATGTCGTCCAGTCGCTGGAAACAAACGTTTGGACACCGTGGATCACACAGCAGGATATCAGGTGAGACGAAGGAAACGATCCATTTGCCCTGATGCACTTAGTGACTTGACTTTTTTTTCAAAAAAAACCCCAAAAGTAAATTGGAATGTCTTGAAATTGTACACAGTCATAGTCAAGCATGCCCTGAATAAGAATCCGTTGAATATATTTGCATATCTCTTGAAGAATATTTTTAATGAATTTTTGAAAATCCGGAAAGCGATCCATGCACTTGGACATTCCAAGTATGTTGGAATGTCTTGAAATTGTACTCAGTCATAGTCAACGACGCCCTGAACAAGAATCCATTGAAAATATTTGCATATCGCTTAAGGAATATTTTTAATGAATTTTTGAAAATCAGGAAAGCGATCCATGCACTTAGGCAGTGACTTAACTTTTTCGTCAAAAAAGACCCCAAAAGTATCTTGGAATGTCTTGAAATTGTACACAGTCATAGTCAAGCATGCCCTGAACAAGAATCCGTTGAATATATTTGCATATCTCTTGAAGAATATTTTTAATGAATTTTTGAAAATCCGGAAAGCGATCCATGCACTTGGACATTCCAAGTATGTTGGAATGTCTTGAAATTGTACTCGGTCATAGTCAACGACGCCCTGAACAAGAATCCATTGAAAATATTTGCATATCTCTTAAGGAATATTTTTAATGAATTTTTGGAAATGAGGAAAGTCTGTGCACTTAGGCAGTGACTTAACTTTTTATTCAAAAAAGACCCCAAAAGTATCTTGGAATGTCTTGAAATTGTACACAGTCATAGTCAAGCATGCCCTGAACAAGAATCCGTTGAATATATTTGCATATCTCTTGAAGAATATTTTTAATGAATTTTTGAAAATCCGGAAAGCGATCCATGCACTTGGACATTCCAAGTATGTTGGAATGTCTTGAAATTGTACTCAGTCATAGTCAACGACGCCCTGAACAAGAATCCGTTGAAAATATTTGCATATCGCTTAAGGAATATTTTTAATGAATTTTTGAAAATCAGGAAAGCAATCCATGCACTTAGGCAGTGACTTAACTTTTTTGTCAAAAAAGACCCCAAAAGTATCTTGGAATGTCTTGAAATTGTACACAGTCATAGTCAAGCATGCCCTGAACAAGAAACCGTTGAATATATTTGCATATCTCTTGAAGAATATTTTTAATGAATTTTTGAAAATCCGAAAAGCGATCCATGCACTTGGACATTCCAAGTATGTTGGAATGTCTTGAAATTGTACTCAGTCATAGTCAACGACGCCCTGAACAAGAATCAATTGAAAATATTTGCATATCTCTTAAGGATTATTTTTAATGAATTTTTGAAAATGAGGAAAGTCTGTGCACTTAGGCAGTGACTTAACTTTTTATTCAAAAAAGACCCCAAAAGTATCTTGATATGTCTTGAAATTGTACACAGTCATAGTCAAGCATGCCCTGAACAAGAATCCGTTGAATATATTTGCATATCTCTTGAAGAATATTTTTAATGAACTTTTGAAAATCAGGAAAGCGATCCATGCACTTGGACATTCCAAGTATGTTGGAATGTCTTGAAATTGTACTCAGTCATAGTCAACGACGCCCTGAACAAGAATCCGTTGAAAATATTTGCATATCGTTTAAGGAATATTTTTAAAGAATTTCTGAAAATCAGGAAAGCGATCCATGCACTTAGGCAGTGACTTAACTTTTTCGTCAAAAAAGACCCCAAAAGTATCTTGGAATGTCTTGAAATTGTACACAGTCATAGTCAAGCATGCCCTGAACAAGAATCCGTTGAATATATTTGCATATCTCTTGAAGAATATTTTTAATGAACTTTTGAAAATCAGGAAAGCGATCCATGCACTTGGACATTCAAAGTATGTTGGAATGTCTTGAAATTGTACTCAGTCATAGTCAACGACGCCCTGAACAAGAATCCGTTGAAAATATTTGCATATCGCTTAAGGAATATTTTTAATGAATTTTTGAAAATCAGGAAAGCGATCCATGCACTTAGGCAGTGACTTAACTTTTTCGTCAAAAAAGACCCCAAAAGTATCTTGGAATGTCTTGAAATTGTGCACAGTCATAGTCAAGCATGCCCTGAACAAGAATCCGTTGAATATATTTGCATATCTCTTGAAGAATATTTTTAATGAATTTTTGAAAATCCGGAAAGCTATCCATGCACTTGGACATTCCAAGTAAGTTGGAATGTCTTGAAATTGTACTCAGTCATAGTCAACGACGCCCTGAACAAGAATCTATTGAAAATATTTGCATATCTCTTAAGGAATATTTTTAATGAATTTTTGAAAATGAGGAATTTCTGTGCACTTAGGCAGTGACTTAACTTTTTATTCAAAAAAGACCCCAAAAGTATCTTGGAATGTCTTGAAATTGTACACAGTCATAGTCAAGCATGCCCTGAACAAGAATCCGTTGAATATATTTGCATATCTCTTGAAGAATATTTTTAATGAACTTTTGAAAATCAGGAAAGCGATCCATGTACCTGGACATTCAAAGTATGTTGGAATGTCTTGAAATTGTACTCGGTCATAGTCAACGACGCCCTGAACAAGAATCCGTTGAAAATATTTGCATATCGCTTAAGGAATATTTTTAATGAATTTTTGAAAATCAGGAAAGCGATCCATGCACTTAGGCAGTGACTTAACTTTTTCGTCAAAAAAGACCCCAAAAGTATCTTGGAATGTCTTGAAATTGTACACAGTCATAGTCAAGCATGCCCTGAACAAGAATCCGTTGAATATATTTGCATATCTCTTGAAGAATATTTTTAATGAACTTTTGAAAATCAGGAAAGCGATCCATGCACTTGGACATTCCAAGTATGTTGGAATGTCTTGAAATTGTACTCAGTCATAGTCAACGACGCCCTGAACAAGAATCCGTTGAAAATATTTGCATATCGCTTAAGGAATATTTTTAATGAATTTTTGAAAATCAGGAAAGCGATCCATGCACTTAGGCAGTGACTTAACTTTTTTGTCAAAAAAGACCCCAAAAGTATCTTGGAATGTCTTGAAATTGTACACAGTCATAGTCAAGCATGCCCTGAACAAGAATCCGTTGAATATATTTGCATATCTCTTGAAGAATATTTTTAATGAACTTTTGAAAATCAGGAAAGCGATCCATGCACTTGGACATTCCAAGTATGTTGGAATGTCTTGAAATTGTACTCAGTCATAGTCAACGACGCCCTGAACAAGAATCCGTTGAAAATATTTGCGTATCGTTTAAGGAATATTTTTAAAGAATTTCTGAAAATCAGGAAAGCGATCCATGCACTTAGGCAGTGACTTAACTTTTTCGTCAAAAAAGACCCCAAAAGTATCTTGGAATGTCTTGAAATTGTACACAGTCATAGTCAAGAATGCCCTGAACAAGAATCCGTTGAATATATTTGCATATCTCTTGAAGAATATTTTTAATGAATTTTTGAAAATCCGGAAAGCGATCCATGCACTTGGACATTCCAAGTATGTTGGAATGTCTTGAAATTGTACCCGGTCATAGTCAACGACGCCCTGAACAAGAATCCATTGAAAATATTTGCATATCTCTTAAGGAATATTTTTAATGAATTTTTGAAAATGATGAAAGTCTGTGCACTTAGGCAGTGACTTAACTTTTTATTCAAAAAAGACCCCAAAGGTATCTTGGAATGTCTTGAAATTGTACACAGTCATAGTCAAGCATGCCCTGAACAAGAATCCGTTGAATATATTTGCATATCTCTTGAAGAATATTTTTAATGAACTTTTGAAAATCAGGAAAGCGATCCATGCACTTGGACATTCCAAGTATGTTGGAATGTCTTGAAATTGTACTCAGTCATAGTCAACGACGCCCTGAACAAGAATCCGTTGAAAATATTTGCATATCGCTTAAGGAATATTTTTAATGAATTTTTGAAAATCAGGAAAGCGATCCATGCACTTAGGCAGTGACTTAACTTTTTTGTCAAAAAAGACCCCAAAAGTAAATTGGAATGTCTTGAAATTGTACACAGTCATAGTCAAGCATGCCCTGAATAAGAATCCGTTGAATATATTTGCATATCTCTTGAAGAATATTTTTAATGAATTTTTGAAAATCCGGAAAGCGATCCATGCACTTGGACATTCCAAGTATGTTGGAATGTCTTGAAATTGTACTCAGTCATAGTCAACGACGCCCTGAACAAGAATCCGTTGAAAATATTTGCATATCGCTTAAGGAATATTTTTAATGAATTTTTGAAAATCAGGAAAGCGATCCATGCACTTAGGCAGTGACTTAACTTTTTCGTCAAAAAAGACCCCAAAAGTATCTTGGAATGTCTTGAAATTGTACACAGTCATAGTCAAGCATGCCCTGAACAAGAATCCGTTGAATATATTTGCATATCTCTTGAAGAATATTTTTAATGAATTTTTGAAAATCCGGAAAGCGATCCATGCACTTGGACATTCCAAGTATGTTGGAATGTCTTGAAATTGTACTCGGTCATAGTCAACGACGCCCTGAACAAGAATCCATTGAAAATATTTGCATATCTCTTAAGGAATATTTTTAATGAATTTTTGGAAATGAGGAAAGTCTGTGCACTTAGGCAGTGACTTAACTTTTTATTCAAAAAAGACCCCAAAAGTATCTTGGAATGTCTTGAAATTGTACACAGTCATAGTCAAGCATGCCCTGAACAAGAATCCGTTGAATATATTTGCATATCTCTTGAAGAATATTTTTAATGAATTTTTTGAAAATCCGGAAAGCGATCCATGCACTTGGACATTCCAAGTATGTTGGAATGTCTTGAAATTGTACTCAGTCATAGTCAACGACGCCCTGAACAAGAATCCGTTGAAAATATTTGCATATCGCTTAAGGAATATTTTTAATGAATTTTTGAAAATCAGGAAAGCAATCCATGCACTTAGGCAGTGACTTAACTTTTTTGTCAAAAAAGACCCCAAAAGTATCTTGGAATGTCTTGAAATTGTACACAGTCATAGTCAAGCATGCCCTGAACAAGAAACCGTTGAATATATTTGCATATCTCTTGAAGAATATTTTTAATGAATTTTTGAAAATCCGAAAAGCGATCCATGCACTTGGACATTCCAAGTATGTTGGAATGTCTTGAAATTGTACTCAGTCATAGTCAACGACGCCCTGAACAAGAATCAATTGAAAATATTTGCATATCTCTTAAGGATTATTTTTAATGAATTTTTGAAAATGAGGAAAGTCTGTGCACTTAGGCAGTGACTTAACTTTTTATTCAAAAAAGACCCCAAAAGTATCTTGATATGTCTTGAAATTGTACACAGTCATAGTCAAGCATGCCCTGAACAAGAATCCGTTGAATATATTTGCATATCTCTTGAAGAATATTTTTAATGAACTTTTGAAAATCAGGAAAGCGATCCATGCACTTGGACATTCCAAGTATGTTGGAATGTCTTGAAATTGTACTCAGTCATAGTCAACGACGCCCTGAACAAGAATCCGTTGAAAATATTTGCATATCGTTTAAGGAATATTTTTAAAGAATTTCTGAAAATCAGGAAAGCGATCCATGCACTTAGGCAGTAACTTAACTTTTTCGTCAAAAAAGACCCCAAAAGTATCTTGGAATTTCTTGAAATTGTACACAGTCATAGTCAAGCATGCCCTGAACAAGAATCCGTTGAATATATTTGCATATCTCTTGAAGAATATTTTTAATGAACTTTTGAAAATCAGGAAAGCGATCCATGCACTTGGACATTCAAAGTATGTTGGAATGTCTTGAAATTGTACTCAGTCATAGTCAACGACGCCCTGAACAAGAATCCGTTGAAAATATTTGCATATCGCTTAAGGAATATTTTTAATGAATTTTTGAAAATCAGGAAAGCGATCCATGCACTTAGGCAGTGACTTAACTTTTTCGTCAAAAAAGACCCCAAAAGTATCTTGGAATGTCTTGAAATTGTGCACAGTCATAGTCAAGCATGCCCTGAACAAGAATCCGTTGAATATATTTGCATATCTCTTGAAGAATATTTTTAATGAATTTTTGAAAATCCGGAAAGCTATCCATGCACTTGGACATTCCAAGTAAGTTGGAATGTCTTGAAATTGTACTCAGTCATAGTCAACGACGCCCTGAACAAGAATCTATTGAAAATATTTGCATATCTCTTAAGGAATATTTTTAATGAATTTTTGAAAATGAGGAATTTCTGTGCACTTAGGCAGTGACTAAACTTTTTATTCAAAAAAGACCCCAAAAGTATCTTGGAATGTCTTGAAATTGTACACAGTCATAGTCAAGCATGCCCTGAACAAGAATCCGTTGAATATATTTGCATATCTCTTGAAGAATATTTTTAATGAACTTTTGAAAATCAGGAAAGCGATCCATGTACCTGGACATTCAAAGTATGTTGGAATGTCTTGAAATTGTACTCGGTCATAGTCAACGACGCCCTGAACAAGAATCTGTTGAAAATATTTGCATATCGCTTAAGGAATATTTTTAATGAATTTTTGAAAATCAGGAAAGCGATCCATGCACTTAGGCAGTGACTTAACTTTTTCGTCAAAAAAGACCCCAAAAGTATCTTGGAATGTCTTGAAATTGTACACAGTCATAGTCAAGCATGCCCTGAACAAGAATCCGTTGAATATATTTGCATATCTCTTGAAGAATATTTTTAATGAACTTTTGAAAATCAGGAAAGCGATCCATGCACTTGGACATTCCAAGTATGTTGGAATGTCTTGAAATTGTACTCAGTCATAGTCAACGACGCCCTGAACAAGAATCCGTTGAAAATATTTGCATATCGCTTAAGGAATATTTTTAATGAATTTTTGAAAATCAGGAAAGCGATCCATGCACTTAGGCAGTGACTTAACTTTTTTGTCAAAAAAGACCCCAAAAGTATCTTGGAATGTCTTGAAATTGTACACAGTCATAGTCAAGCATGCCCTGAACAAGAATCCGTTGAATATATTTGCATATCTCTTGAAGAAAATTTTTAATGAACTTTTGAAAATCAGGAAAGCGATCCATGCACTTGGACATTCCAAGTTTGTTGGAATGTCTTGAAATTGTACTCAGTCATAGTCAACGACGCCCTGAACAAGAATCCGTTGAAAATATTTGCGTATCGTTTAAGGAATATTTTTAAAGAATTTCTGAAAATCAGGAAAGCGATCCATGCACTTAGGCAGTGACTTAACTTTTTCGTCAAAAAAGACCCCAAAAGTATCTTGGAATGTCTTGAAATTGTACACAGTCATAGTCAAGAATGCCCTGAACAAGAATCCGTTGAATATATT
The DNA here is from genome assembly GCF_963457635.1 of Microchirus variegatus. Classification (NCBI taxonomy): domain Eukaryota; kingdom Metazoa; phylum Chordata; class Actinopteri; order Pleuronectiformes; family Soleidae; genus Microchirus; species Microchirus variegatus. Next base: position 5,557,612 of record NC_139814.1, read on the forward strand.
TGCATATCTCTTGAAGAATATTTTTAATGAATTTTTGAAAATCCGGAAAGCGATCCATGCACTTGGACATTCCAAGTATGTTGGAATGTCTTGAAATTGTACTCGGTCATAGTCAACGACGCCCTGAACAAGAATCCATTGAAAATATTTGCATATCTCTTAAGGAATATTTTTAATGAATTTTTGAAAATCCGGAAAGCGATCCATGCACTTGGACATTCCAAGTATGTTGGAATGTCTTGAAATTGTACTCAGTCATAGTCAACGACGCCCTGAACAAGAATCCGTTGAAAATATTTGCATATCGCTTAAGGAATATTTTTAATGAATTTTTGAAAATCAGGAAAGCGATCCATGCACTTAGGCAGTGACTTAACTTTTTCGTCAAAAAAGACCCCAAAAGTATCTTGGAATGTCTTGAAATTGTGCACAGTCATAGTCAAGCATGCCCTGAACAAGAATCCGTTGAATATATTTGCATATCTCTTGAAGAATATTTTTAATGAATTTTTGAAAATCCGGAAAGCTATCCATGCACTTGGACATTCCAAGTAAGTTGGAATGTCTTGAAATTGTACTCAGTCATAGTCAACGACGCCCTGAACAAGAATCTATTGAAAATATTTGCATATCTCTTAAGGAATATTTTTAATGAATTTTTGAAAATGAGGAATTTCTGTGCACTTAGGCAGTGACTTAACTTTTTATTCAAAAAAGACCCCAAAAGTATCTTGGAATGTCTTGAAATTGTACACAGTCATAGTCAAGCATGCCCTGAACAAGAATCCGTTGAATATATTTGCATATCTCTTGAAGAATATTTTTAATGAACTTTTGAAAATCAGGAAAGCGATCCATGTACCTGGACATTCAAAGTATGTTGGAATGTCTTGAAATTGTACTCGGTCATAGTCAACGACGCCCTGAACAAGAATCTGTTGAAAATATTTGCATATCGCTTAAGGAATATTTTTAATGAATTTTTGAAAATCAGGAAAGCGATCCATGCACTTAGCCAGTGACTTAACTTTTTCGTCAAAAAAGACCCCAAAAGTATCTTGGAATGTCTTGAAATTGTACACAGTCATAGTCAAGCATGCCCTGAACAAGAATCCGTTGAATATATTTGCATATCTCTTGAAGAATATTTTTAATGAACTTTTGAAAATCAGGAAAGCGATCCATGCACTTGGACATTCCAAGTATGTTGGAATGTCTTGAAATTGTACTCAGTCATAGTCAACGACGCCCTGAACAAGAATCCGTTGAAAATATTTGCATATCGCTTAAGGAATATTTTTAATGAATTTTTGAAAATCAGGAAAGCGATCCATGCACTTAGGCAGTGACTTAACTTTTTTGTCAAAAAAGACCCCAAAAGTATCTTGGAATGTCTTGAAATTGTACACAGTCATAGTCAAGCATGCCCTGAACAAGAATCCGTTGAATATATTTGCATATCTCTTGAAGAATATTTTTAATGAACTTTTGAAAATCAGGAAAGCGATCCATGCACTTGGACATTCCAAGTTTGTTGGAATGTCTTGAAATTGTACTCAGTCATAGTCAACGACGCCCTGAACAAGAATCCGTTGAAAATATTTGCGTATCGTTTAAGGAATATTTTTAAAGAATTTCTGAAAATCAGGAAAGCGATCCATGCACTTAGGCAGTGACTTAACTTTTTCGTCAAAAAAGACCCCAAAAGTATCTTGGAATGTCTTGAAATTGTACACAGTCATAGTCAAGAATGCCCTGAACAAGAATCCGTTGAATATATTTGCATATCTCTTGAAGAATATTTTTAATGAATTTTTGAAAATCCGGAAAGCGATCCATGCACTTGGACATTCCAAGTATGTTGGAATGTCTTGAAATTGTACTCGGTCATAGTCAACGACGCCCTGAACAAGAATCCATTGAAAATATTTGCATATCTCTTAAGGAATATTTTTAATGAATTTTTGAAAATGATGAAAGTCTGTGCACTTAGGCAGTGACTTAACTTTTTATTCAAAAAAGACCCCAAAGGTATCTTGGAATGTCTTGAAATTGTACACAGTCATAGTCAAGCATGCCCTGAACAAGAATCCGTTGAATATATTTGCATATCTCTTGAAGAATATTTTTAATGAACTTTTGAAAATCAGGAAAGCGATCCATGCACTTGGACATTCCAAGTATGTTGGAATGTCTTGAAATTGTACTCAGTCATAGTCAACGACGCCCTGAACAAGAATCCGTTGAAAATATTTGCATATCGCTTAAGGAATATTTTTAATGAATTTTTGAAAATCAGGAAAGCGATCCATGCACTTAGGCAGTGACTTAACTTTTTTGTCAAAAAAGACCCCAAAAGTATCTTGGAATGTCTTGAAATTGTACACAGTCATAGTCAAGCATGCCCTGAACAAGAATCCGTTGAATATATTTGCATATCTCTTGAAGAATATTTTTAATGAACTTTTGAAAATCAGGAAAGCGATCCATGCACTTGGACATTCCAAGTATGTTGGAATGTCTTGAAATTGTACTCGGTCATAGTCAACGACGCCCTGAACAAGAATCCATTGAAAATATTTGCATATCTCTTAAGGAATATTTTTAATGAATTTTTGAAAATGATGAAAGTCTGTGCATTTAGGCAGTGACTTAACTTTTTATTCAAAAAAGACCCCAAAGGTATCTTGGAATGTCTTGAAATTGTACACAGTCATAGTCAAGCATGCCCTGAACAAGAATCCGTTGAATATATTTGCATATCTCTTGAAGAATATTTTTAATGAACTTTTGAAAATCAGGAAAGCGATCCATGCACTTGGACATTCCAAGTATGTTGGAATGTCTTGAAATTGTACTCAGTCATAGTCAACGACGCCCTGAACAAGAATCCGTTGAAAATATTTGCATATCGTTTAAGGAATATTTTTAAAGAATTTCTGAAAATCAGGAAAGCGATCCATGCACTTAGGCAGTGACTTAACTTTTTCGTCAAAAAAGACCCCAAAAGTATCTTGGAATGTCTTGAAATTGTACACAGTCATAGTCAAGAATGCCCTGAACAAGAATCCGTTGAATATATTTGCATATCTCTTGAAGAATATTTTTAATGAATTTTTGAAAATCCGAAAAGCGATCCATGCACTTGGACATTCCAAGTATGTTGGAATGTCTTGAAATTGTACTCGGTCATAGTCAACGACGCCCTGAACAAGAATCCATTGAAAATATTTGCATATCTCTTAAGGAATATTTTTAATGAATTTTTGAAAATGAGGAAAGTCTGTGCACTTAGGCAGTGACTTAACTTTTTATTCAAAAAAGACCCCAAAAGTATCTTGGAATGTCTTGAAATTGTACACAGTCATAGTCAAGCATGCCCTGAACAAGAATCCGTTGAATATATTTGCATATCTCTTGAAGAATATTTTTAATGAACTTTTGAAAATCAGGAAAGCGATCCATGCACTTGGACATTCCAAGTATGTTGGAATGTCTTGAAATTGTACTCAGTCATAGTCAACGACGCCCTGAACAAGAATCCGTTGAAAATATTTGCATATCGTTTAAGGAATATTTTTAAAGAATTTCTGAAAATCAGGAAAGCGATCCATGCACTTAGGCAGTGACTTAACTTTTTTGTCAAAAAAGACCCCAAAAGTATCTTGGAATGTCTTGAAATTGTACACAGTCATAGTCAAGCATGCCCTGAACAAGAATCCGTTGAATATATTTGCATATCTCTTGAAGAATATTTTTAATGAATTTTTGAAAATCCGCAAAGCGATCCATGCACTTGGACATTCCAAGTATGTTGGAATGTCTTGAAATTGTACTCAGTCATAGTCAACGACGCCCTGAACAAGAATCAATTGAAAATATTTGCATATCTCTTAAGGAATATTTTTAATGAATTTTTGAAAATGAGGAAAGTCTGTGCACTTAGGCAGTGACTTAACTTTTTACTCAAAAAAGACCCCAAAAGTATCTTGGAATGTCTTGAAATTGTACACAGTCATAGTCAAGCATGCCCTGAACAAGAATCCGTTGAATATATTTGCATATCTCTTGAAGAATATTTTTAATGAACTTTTGAAAATCAGGAAAGCGATCCATGCACTTGGACATTCCAAGTATGTTGAAATGTCTTGAAATTGTACTCAGTCATAGTCAACGACGCCCTGAACAAGAATCCGTTGAAAATATTTGCATATCGTTTAAGGAATATTTTTAAAGAATTTCTGAAAATCAGGAAAGCGATCCATGCACTTAGGCAGTGACTTAACTTTTTCGTCAAAAAAGACCCCAAAAGTATCTTGGAATGTCTTGAAATTGTACACAGTCATAGTCAAGCATGCCCTGAACAAGAATCCGTTGAATATATTTGCATATCTCTTGAAGAATATTTTTAATGAACTTTTGAAAATCAGGATAGCGATCCATGCACTTGGACATTCCAAGTATGTTGGAATGTCTTGAAATTGTACTCGGTCATAGTCAACGACGCCCTGAACAAGAATCCATTGAAAATATTTGCATATCTCTTAAGGAATATTTTTAATTGAATTTTTGAAAATGATGAAAGTCTGTGCATTTAGGCAGTGACTTAACTTTTTATTCAAAAAAGACCCCAAAGGTATCTTGGAATGTCTTGAAATTGTACACAGTCATAGTCAAGCATGCCCTGAACAAGAATCCGTTGAATATATTTGCATATCTCTTGAAGAATATTTTTAATGAACTTTTGAAAATCAGGAAAGCGATCCATGCACTTGGACATTCCAAGTATGTTGGAATGTCTTGAAATTGTACTCAGTCATAGTCAACGACGCCCTGAACAAGAATCCGTTGAAAATATTTGCATATCGCTTAAGGAATATTTCTAATGAATTTTTGAAAATCAGGAAAGCGATCCATGCACTTAGGCAGTGACTTAACTTTTTTGTCAAAAAAGACCCCAAAAGTATCTTTGAATGTCTTGAAATTGTACACAGTCATAGTCAAGCATGCCCTGAACAAGAATCCGTTGAATATATTTGCATATCTCTTGAAGAATATTTTTAATGAACTTTTGAAAATCAGGAAAGCGATCCATGCACTTGGACATTCCAAGTATGTTGGAATGTCTTGAAATTGTACTCAGTCATAGTCAACGACGCCCTGAACAAGAATCCGTTGAAAATATTTGCGTATCGTTTAAGGAATATTTTTAAAGAATTTCTGAAAATCAGGAAAGCGATCCATGCACTTAGGCAGTGACTTAACTTTTTCGTCAAAAAAGACCCCAAAAGTATCTTGGAATGTCTTGAAATTGTACACAGTCATAGTCAAGAATGCCCTGAACAAGAATCCGTTGAATATATTTGCATATCTCTTGAAGAATATTTTTAATGAATTTTTGAAAATCCGGAAAGTGATCCATGCACTTGGACATTCCAAGTATGTTGGAATGTCTTGAAATTGTACTCGGTCATAGTCAACGACGCCCTGAACAAGAATCCATTGAAAATATTTGCATATCTCTTAAGGAATATTTTTAATGAATTTTTGAAAATGATGAAAGTCTGTGCACTTAGGCAGTGACTTAACTTTTTATTCAAAAAAGACCCCAAAGGTATCTTGGAATGTCTTGAAATTGTACACAGTCATAGTCAAGCATGCCCTGAACAAGAATCCGTTGAATATATTTGCATATCTCTTGAAGAATATTTTTAATGAATTTTTGAAAATCCGGAAAGCGATCCATGCACTTGGACATTCCAAGTATGTTGGAATGTCTTGAAATTGTACTCGGTCATAGTCAACGACGCCCTGAACAAGAATCCATTGAAAATATTTGCATATCTCTTAAGGAATATTTTTAATGAATTTTTGAAAATGAGGAAAGTCTGTGCACTTAGGCAGTGACTTAACTTTTTATTCAAAAAAGACCCCAAAAGTATCTTGGAATGTCTTGAAATTGTACACAGTCATAGTCAAGCATGCCCTGAACAAGAATCCGTTGAATATATTTGCATATCTCTTGAAGAATATTTTTAATGAACTTTTGAAAATCAGGAAAGCGATCCATGCACTTGGACATTCCAAGTATGTTGGAATGTCTTGAAATTGTACTCAGTCATAGTCAACGACGCCCTGAACAAGAATCCGTTGAAAATATTTGCATATCGTTTAAGGAATATTTTTAAAGAATTTCTGAAAATCAGGAAAGCGATCCATGCACTTAGGCAGTGACTTAACTTTTTTGTCAAAAAAGACCCCAAAAGTATCTTGGAATGTCTTGAAATTGTACACAGTCATAGTCAAGCATGCCCTGAACAAGAATCCGTTGAATATATTTGCATATCTCTTGAAGAATATTTTTAATGAATTTTTGAAAATCCGAAAAGCGATCCATGCACTTGGACATTCCAAGTATGTTGGAATGTCTTGAAATTGTACTCAGTCATAGTCAACGACGCCCTGAACAAGAATCAATTGAAAATATTTGCATATCTCTTAAGGAATATTTTTAATGAATTTTTGAAAATGAGGAAAGTCTGTGCACTTAGGCAGTGACTTAACTTTTTATTCAAAAAAGACCCCAAAAGTATCTTGGAATGTCTTGAAATTGTACACAGTCATAGTCAAGCATGCCCTGAACAAGAATCCGTTGAATATATTTGCATATCTCTTGAAGAATATTTTTAATGAACTTTTGAAAATCAGGAAAGCGATCCATGCACTTGGACATTCCAAGTATGTTGGAATGTCTTGAAATTGTACTCAGTCATAGTCAACGACGCCCTGAACAAGAATCCGTTGAAAATATTTGCATATCGTTTAAGGAATATTTTTAAAGAATTTCTGAAAATCAGGAAAGCGATCCATGCACTTAGGCAGTGACTTAACTTTTTTGTCAAAAAAGACCCCAAAAGTATCTTGGAATGTCTTGAAATTGTACACAGTCATAGTCTAGCATGCCCTGAACAAGAATCCGTTGAATATATTTGCATATCTCTTGAAGAATATTTTTAATGAATTTTTGAAAATCCGAAAAGCGATCCATGCACTTGGACATTCCAAGTATGTTGGAATGTCTTGAAATTGTACTCAGTCATAGTCAACGACGCCCTGAACAAGAATCAATTGAAAATATTTGCATATCTCTTAAGGAATATTTTTAATGAATTTTTGAAAATGAGGAAAGTCTGTGCACTTAGGCAGTGACTTAACTTTTTATTCAAAAAAGACCCCAAAAGTATCTTGGAATGTCTTGAAATTGTACACAGTCATAGTCAAGCATGCCCTGAACAAGAATCCGTTGAATATATTTGCATATCTCTTGAAGAATATTTTTAATGAACTTTTGAAAATCAGGAAAGCGATCCATGCACTTGGACATTCCAAGTATGTTGGAATGTCTTGAAATTGTACTCAGTCATAGTCAACGACGCCCTGAACAAGAATCCGTTGAAAATATTTGCATATCGTTTAAGGAATATTTTTAAAGAATTTCTGAAAATCAGGAAAGCGATCCATGCACTTAGGCAGTGACTTAACTTTTTCGTCAAAAAAGACCCCAAAAGTATCTTGGAATGTCTTGAAATTGTACACAGTCATAGTCAAGCATGCCCTGAACAAGAATCCGTTGAATATATTTGCATATCTCTTGAAGAATATTTTTAATTAATTTTTGAAAATCCGGAAAGCGATCCATGCACTTGGACATTCCAAGTATGTTGGAATGTCTTGAAATTGTACTCGGTCATAGTCAACGACGCCCTGAACAAGAATCCATTGAAAATATTTGCATATCTCTTAAGGAATATTTTTAATGAATTTTTGAAAATGATGAAAGTCAGTGCACTTAGGCAGTGACTTAACTTTTTATTCAAAAAAGACCCCAAAGGTATCTTGGAATGTCTTGAAATTGTACACAGTCATAGTCAAGCATGCCCTGAACAAGAATCCGTTGAATATATTTGCATATCTCTTGAAGAATATTTTTAATGAACTTTTGAAAATCAGGAAAGCGATCCATGCACTTGGACATTCCAAGTATGTTGGAATGTCTTGAAATTGTACTCAGTCATAGTCAACGACGCCCTGAACAAGAATCTGTTGAAAATGTTTGCATATCGCTTAAGGAATATTTTTAATGAATTTTTGAAAATCAGGAAAGCGATCCATGCACTTAGGCAGTGACTTAACTTTTTTGTCAAAAAAGACCCCAAAAGTATCTTGGAATGTCTTGAAATTGTACACAGTCATAGTCAAGCATGCCCTGAACAAGAATCCGTTGAATATATTTGCATATCTCTTGAAGAATATTTTTAATGAACTTTTGAAAATCAGGAAAGCGATCCATGCACTTGGACATTCCAAGTATGTTGGAATGTCTTGAAATTGTACTCAGTCATAGTCAACGACGCCCTGAACAAGAATCAATTGAAAATATTTGCATATCTCTTAAGGAATATTTTTAATGAATTTTTGAAAATGAGGAAAGTCTGTGCACTTAGGCAGTGACTTAACTTTTTATTCAAAAAAGACCCCAAAAGTATCTTGGAATGTCTTGAAGTTGTACACAGTCATAGTCAAGCATGCCCTGAACAAGAATCCGTTGAATATATTTGCATATCTCTTGAAGAATATTTTTAATGAACTTTTGAAAATCAGGATAGCGATCCATGCACTTGGACATTCCAAGTATGTTGGAATGTCTTGAAATTGTACTCGGTCATAGTCAACGACGCCCTGAACAAGAATCCATTGAAAATATTTGCATATCTCTTAAGGAATATTTTTAATGAATTTTTGAAAATGATGAAAGTCTGTGCATTTAGGCAGTGACTTAACTTTTTATTCAAAAAAGACCCCAAAGGTATCTTGGAATGTCTTGAAATTGTACACAGTCATAGTCAAGCATGCCCTGAACAAGAATCCGTTGAATATATTTGCATATCTCTTGAAGAATATTTTTAATGAACTTTTGAAAATCAGGAAAGCGATCCATGCACTTGGACATTCCAAGTATGTTGGAATGTCTTGAAATTGTACTCAGTCATAGTCAACGACGCCCTGAACAAGAATCCGTTGAAAATATTTGCATATCGTTTAAGGAATATTTTTAAAGAATTTCTGAAAATCAGGAAAGCGATCCATGCACTTAGGCAGTGACTTAACTTTTTTGTCAAAAAAGACCCCAAAAGTATCTTGGAATGTCTTGAAATTGTACACAGTCATAGTCAAGCATGCCCTGAACAAGAATCCGTTGAATATATTTGCATATCTCTTGAAGAATATTTTTAATGAATTTTTGAAAATCCGAAAAGCGATCCATGCACTTGGACATTCCAAGTATGTTGGAATGTCTTGAAATTGTACTCGGTCATAGTCAACGACGCCCTGAACAAGAATCCATTGAAAATATTTGCATATCTCTTAAGGAATATTTTTAATGAATTTTTGAAAATGATGAAAGTCAGTGCACTTAGGCAGTGACTTAACTTTTTATTCAAAAAAGACCCCAAAGGTATCTTGGAATGTCTTGAAATTGTACACAGTCATAGTCAAGCATGCCCTGAACAAGAATCCGTTGAATATATTTGCATATCTCTTGAAGAATATTTTTAATGAACTTTTGAAAATCAGGAAAGCGATCCATGCACTTGGACATTCCAAGTATGTTGGAATGTCTTGAAATTGTACTCAGTCATAGTCAACGACGCCCTGAACAAGAATCTGTTGAAAATGTTTGCATATCGCTTAAGGAATATTTTTAATGAATTTTTGAAAATCAGGAAAGCGATCCATGCACTTAGGCAGTGACTTAACTTTTTTGTCAAAAAAGACCCCAAAAGTATCTTGGAATGTCTTGAAATTGTACACAGTCATAGTCAAGCATGCCCTGAACAAGAATCCGTTGAATATATTTGCATATCTCTTGAAGAATATTTTTAATGAACTTTTGAAAATCAGGAAAGCGATCCATGCACTTGGACATTCCAAGTATGTTGGAATGTCTTGAAATTGTACTCAGTCATAGTCAACGACGCCCTGAACAAGAATCAATTGAAAATATTTGCATATCTCTTAAGGAATATTTTTAATGAATTTTTGAAAATGAGGAAAGTCTGTGCACTTAGGCAGTGACTTAACTTTTTATTCAAAAAAGACCCCAAAAGTATCTTGGAATGTCTTGAAGTTGTACACAGTCATAGTCAAGCATGCCCTGAACAAGAATCCGTTGAATATATTTGCATATCTCTTGAAGAATATTTTTAATGAACTTTTGAAAATCAGGATAGCGATCCATGCACTTGGACATTCCAAGTATGTTGGAATGTCTTGAAATTGTACTCGGTCATAGTCAACGACGCCCTGAACAAGAATCCATTGAAAATATTTGCATATCTCTTAAGGAATATTTTTAATGAATTTTTGAAAATGATGAAAGTCTGTGCATTTAGGCAGTGACTTAACTTTTTATTCAAAAAAGACCCCAAAGGTATCTTGGAATGTCTTGAAATTGTACACAGTCATAGTCAAGCATGCCCTGAACAAGAATCCGTTGAATATATTTGCATATCTCTTGAAGAATATTTTTAATGAACTTTTGAAAATCAGGAAAGCGATCCATGCACTTGGACATTCCAAGTATGTTGGAATGTCTTGAAATTGTACTCAGTCATAGTCAACGACGCCCTGAACAAGAATCCGTTGAAAATATTTGCATATCGTTTAAGGAATATTTTTAAAGAATTTCTGAAAATCAGGAAAGCGATCCATGCACTTAGGCAGTGACTTAACTTTTTTGTCAAAAAAGACCCCAAAAGTATCTTGGAATGTCTTGAAATTGTACACAGTCATAGTCAAGCATGCCCTGAACAAGAATCCGTTGAATATATTTGCATATCTCTTGAAGAATATTTTTAATGAATTTTTGAAAATCCGAAAAGCGATCCATGCACTTGGACATTCCAAGTATGTTGGAATGTCTTGAAATTGTACTCAGTCATAGTCAACGACGCCCTGAACAAGAATCAATTGAAAATATTTGCATATCTCTTAAGGAATATTTTTAATGAATTTTTGAAAATGAGGAAAGTCTGTGCACTTAGGCAGTGACTTAACTTTTTATTCAAAAAAGACCCCAAAAGTATCTTGGAATGTCTTGAAATTGTACACAGTCATAGTCAAGCATGCCCTGAACAAGAATCCGTTGAATATATTTGCATATCTCTTGAAGAATATTTTTAATGAACTTTTGAAAATCAGGAAAGCGATCCATGCACTTGGACATTCCAAGTATGTTGGAATGTCTTGAAATTGTACTCAGTCATAGTCAACGACGCCCTGAACAAGAATCCGTTGAAAATATTTGCATATCGTTTAAGGAATATTTTTAAAGAATTTCTGAAAATCAGGAAAGCGATCCATGCACTTAGGCAGTGACTTAACTTTTTTGTCAAAAAAGACCCCAAAAGTATCTTGGAATGTCTTGAAATTGTACACAGTCATAGTCTAGCATGCCCTGAACAAGAATCCGTTGAATATATTTGCATATCTCTTGAAGAATATTTTTAATGAATTTTTGAAAATCCGAAAAGCGATCCATGCACTTGGACATTCCAAGTATGTTGGAATGTCTTGAAATTGTACTCAGTCATAGTCAACGACGCCCTGAACAAGAATCAATTGAAAATATTTGCATATCTCTTAAGGAATATTTTTAATGAATTTTTGAAAATGAGGAAAGTCTGTGCACTTAGGCAGTGACTTAACTTTTTATTCAAAAAAGACCCCAAAAGTATCTTGGAATGTCTTGAAATTGTACACAGTCATAGTCAAGCATGCCCTGAACAAGAATCCGTTGAATATATTTGCATATCTCTTGAAGAATATTTTTAATGAACTTTTGAAAATCAGGAAAGCGATCCATGCACTTGGACATTCCAAGTATGTTGGAATGTCTTGAAATTGTACTCAGTCATAGTCAACGACGCCCTGAACAAGAATCCGTTGAAAATATTTGCATATCGTTTAAGGAATATTTTTAAAGAATTTCTGAAAATCAGGAAAGCGATCCATGCACTTAGGCAGTGACTTAACTTTTTCGTCAAAAAAGACCCCAAAAGTATCTTGGAATGTCTTGAAATTGTACACAGTCATAGTCAAGCATGCCCTGAACAAGAATCCGTTGAATATATTTGCATATCTCTTGAAGAATATTTTTAATTAATTTTTGAAAATCCGGAAAGCGATCCATGCACTTGGACATTCCAAGTATGTTGGAATGTCTTGAAATTGTACTCGGTCATAGTCAACGACGCCCTGAACAAGAATCCATTGAAAATATTTGCATATCTCTTAAGGAATATTTTTAATGAATTTTTGAAAATGATGAAAGTCAGTGCACTTAGGCAGTGACTTAACTTTTTATTCAAAAAAGACCCCAAAGGTATCTTGGAATGTCTTGAAATTGTACACAGTCATAGTCAAGCATGCCCTGAACAAGAATCCGTTGAATATATTTGCATATCTCTTGAAGAATATTTTTAATGAACTTTTGAAAATCAGGAAAGCGATCCATGCACTTGGACATTCCAAGTATGTTGGAATGTCTTGAAATTGTACTCAGTCATAGTCAACGACGCCCTGAACAAGAATCTGTTGAAAATGTTTGCATATCGCTTAAGGAATATTTTTAATGAATTTTTGAAAATCAGGAAAGCGATCCATGCACTTAGGCAGTGACTTAACTTTTTTGTCAAAAAAGACCCCAAAAGTATCTTGGAATGTCTTGAAATTGTACACAGTCATAGTCAAGCATGCCCTGAACAAGAATCCGTTGAATATATTTGCATATCTCTTGAAGAATATTTTTAATGAACTTTTGAAAATCAGGAAAGCGATCCATGCACTTGGACATTCCAAGTATGTTGGAATGTCTTGAAATTGTACTCAGTCATAGTCAACGACGCCCTGAACAAGAATCAATTGAAAATATTTGCATATCTCTTAAGGAATATTTTTAATGAATTTTTGAAAATGAGGAAAGTCTGTGCACTTAGGCAGTGACTTAACTTTTTATTCAAAAAAGACCCCAAAAGTATCTTGGAATGTCTTGAAGTTGTACACAGTCATAGTCAAGCATGCCCTGAACAAGAATCCGTTGAATATATTTGCATATCTCTTGAAGAATATTTTTAATGAACTTTTGAAAATCAGGATAGCGATCCATGCACTTGGACATTCCAAGTATGTTGGAATGTCTTGAAATTGTACTCGGTCATAGTCAACGACGCCCTGAACAAGAATCCATTGAAAATATTTGCATATCTCTTAAGGAATATTTTTAATGAATTTTTGAAAATGATGAAAGTCTGTGCATTTAGGCAGTGACTTAACTTTTTATTCAAAAAAGACCCCAAAGGTATCTTGGAATGTCTTGAAATTGTACACAGTCATAGTCAAGCATGCCCTGAACAAGAATCCGTTGAATATATTTGCATATCTCTTGAAGAATATTTTTAATGAACTTTTGAAAATCAGGAAAGCGATCCATGCACTTGGACATTCCAAGTATGTTGGAATGTCTTGAAATTGTACTCAGTCATAGTCAACGACGCCCTGAACAAGAATCCGTTGAAAATATTTGCATATCGCTTAAGGAATATTTCTAATGAATTTTTGAAAATCAGGAAAGCGATCCATGCACTTAGGCAGTGACTTAACTTTTTTGTCAAAAAAGACCCCAAAAGTATCTTGGAATGTCTTGAAATTGTACACAGTCATAGTCAAGCATGCCCTGAACAAGAATCCGTTGAATATATTTGCATATCTCTTGAAGAATATTTTTAATGAACTTTTGAAAATCAGGAAAGCGATCCATGCACTTGGACATTCCAAGTATGTTGGAATGTCTTGAAATTGTACTCGGTCATAGTCAACGACGCCCTGAACAAGAATCCGTTGAAAATATTTGCGTATCGTTTAAGGAATATTTTTAAAGAATTTCTGAAAATCAGGAAAGCGATCCATGCACTTAGGCAGTGACTTAACTTTTTCGTCAAAAAAGACCCCAAAAGTATCTTGGAATGTCTTGAAATTGTACACAGTCATAGTCAAGAATGCCCTGAACAAGAATCCGTTGAATATATTTGCATATCTCTTGAAGAATATTTTTAATGAATTTTTGAAAATCCGGAAAGTGATCCATGCACTTGGACATTCCAAGTATGTTGGAATGTCTTGAAATTGTACTCGGTCATAGTCAACGACGCCCTGAACAAGAATCCATTGAAAATATTTGCATATCTCTTAAGGAATATTTTTAATGAATTTTTGAAAATGATGAAAGTCTGTGCACTTAGGCAGTGACTTAACTTTTTATTCAAAAAAGACCCCAAAGGTATCTTGGAATGTCTTGAAATTGTACACAGTCATAGTCAAGCATGCCCTGAACAAGAATCCGTTGAATATATTTGCATATCTCTTGAAGAATATTTTTAATGAATTTTTGAAAATCCGGAAAGCGATCCATGCACTTGGACATTCCAAGTATGTTGGAATGTCTTGAAATTGTACTCGGTCATAGTCAACGACGCCCTGAACAAGAATCCATTGAAAATATTTGCATATCTCTTAAGGAATATTTTTAATGAATTTTTGAAAATGAGGAAAGTCTGTGCACTTAGGCAGTGACTTAACTTTTTATTCAAAAAAGACCCCAAAAGTATCTTGGAATGTCTTGAAATTGTACACAGTCATAGTCAAGCATGCCCTGAACAAGAATCCGTTGAATATATTTGCATATCTCTTGAAGAATATTTTTAATGAACTTTTGAAAATCAGGAAAGCGATCCATGCACTTGGACATTCCAAGTATGTTGGAATGTCTTGAAATTGTACTCAGTCATAGTCAACGACGCCCTGAACAAGAATCCGTTGAAAATATTTGCATATCGTTTAAGGAATATTTTTAAAGAATTTCTGAAAATCAGGAAAGCGATCCATGCACTTAGGCAGTGACTTAACTTTTTTGTCAAAAAAGACCCCAAAAGTATCTTGGAATGTCTTGAAATTGTACACAGTCATAGTCAAGCATGCCCTGAACAAGAATCCGTTGAATATATTTGCATATCTCTTGAAGAATATTTTTAATGAATTTTTGAAAATCCGAAAAGCGATCCATGCACTTGGACATTCCAAGTATGTTGGAATGTCTTGAAATTGTACTCAGTCATAGTCAACGACGCCCTGAACAAGAATCAATTGAAAATATTTGCATATCTCTTAAGGAATATTTTTAATGAATTTTTGAAAATGAGGAAAGTCTGTGCACTTAGGCAGTGACTTAACTTTTTATTCAAAAAAGACCCCAAAAGTATCTTGGAATGTCTTGAAATTGTACACAGTCATAGTCAAGCATGCCCTGAACAAGAATCCGTTGAATATATTTGCATATCTCTTGAAGAATATTTTTAATGAACTTTTGAAAATGATGAAAGTCTGTGCACTTAGGCAGTGACTTAACTTTTTATTCAAAAAAGACCCCAAAGGTATCTTGGAATGTCTTGAAATTGTACACAGTCATAGTCAAGCATGCCCTGAACAAGAATCCGTTGAATATATTTGCATATCTCTTGAAGAATATTTTTAATGAATTTTTGAAAATCCGGAAAGCGATCCATGCGCTTGGACATTCCAAGTATGTTGGAATGTCTTGAAATTGTACTCGGTCATAGTCAACGACGCCCTGAACAAGAATCCATTGAAAATATTTGCATATCTCTTAAGGAATATTTTTAATGAATTTTTGAAAATGAGGAAAGTCTGTGCACTTAGGCAGTGACTTAACTTTTTATTCAAAAAAGACCCCAAAAGTATCTTGGAATGTCTTGAAATTGTACACAGTCATAGTCAAGCATGCCCTGAACAAGAATCCGTTGAATATATTTGCATATCTCTTGAAGAATATTTTTAATGAACTTTTGAAAATCAGGAAAGCGATCCATGCACTTGGACATTCCAAGTATGTTGGAATGTCTTGAAATTGTACTCAGTCATAGTCAACGACGCCCTGAACAAGAATCCGTTGAAAATATTTGCATATCGTTTAAGGAATATTTTTAAAGAATTTCTGAAAATCAGGAAAGCGATCCATGCACTTAGGCAGTGACTTAACTTTTTTGTCAAAAAAGACCCCAAAAGTATCTTGGAATGTCTTGAAATTGTACACAGTCATAGTCAAGCATGCCCTGAACAAGAATCCGTTGAATATATTTGCATATCTCTTGAAGAATATTTTTAATGAATTTTTGAAAATCCGAAAAGCGATCCATGCACTTGGACATTCCAAGTATGTTGGAATGTCTTGAAATTGTACTCAGTCATAGTCAACGACGCCCTGAACAAGAATCAATTGAAAATATTTGCATATCTCTTAAGGAATATTTTTAATGAATTTTTGAAAATGAGGAAAGTCTGTGCACTTAGGCAGTGACTTAACTTTTTATTCAAAAAAGACCCCAAAAGTATCTTGGAATGTCTTGAAATTGTACACAGTCATAGTCAAGCATGCCCTGAACAAGAATCCGTTGAATATATTTGCATATCTCTTGAAGAATATTTTTAATGTACTTTTGAAAATCAGGAAAGCGATCCATGCACTTGGACATTCCAAGTATGTTGGAATGTCTTGAAATTGTACTCAGTCATAGTCAACGACGCCCTGAACAAGAATCCGTTGAAAATATTTGCATATCGTTTAAGGAATATTTTTAAAGAATTTCTGAAAATCAGGAAAGCGATCCATGCACTTAGGCAGTGACTTAACTTTTTCGTCAAAAAAGACCCCAAAAGTATCTTGGAATGTCTTGAAATTGTACACAGTCATAGTCATGCATGCCCTGAACAAGAATCCGTTGAATATATTTGCATATCTCTTGAAGAATATTTTTAATGAATTTTTGAAAATCCGGAAAGCGATCCATGCACTTGGACATTCCAAGTATGTTGGAATGTCTTGAAATTGTACTCGGTCATAGTCAACGACGCCCTGAACAAGAATCCATTGAAAATATTTGCATATCTCTTAAGGAATATTTTTAATGAATTTTTGAAAATGATGAAAGTCTGTGCACTTAGGCAGTGACTTAACTTTTTATTCAAAAAAGACCCCAAAGGTATCTTGGAATGTCTCGAAATTGTACACAGTCATAGTCAAGCATGCCCTGAACAAGAATCCGTTGAATATATTTGCATATCTCTTGAAGAATATTTTTAATGAACTTTTGAAAATCAGGAAAGCGATCCATGCACTTGGACATTCCAAGTATGTTGGAATGTCTTGAAATTGTACTCAGTCATAGTCAACGACGCCCTGAACAAGAATCCGTTGAAAATATTTGCATATCGCTTAAGGAATATTTTTAATGAATTTTTGAAAATCAGGAAAGCGATCCATGCACTTAGGCAGTGACTTAACTTTTTCGTCAAAAAAGACCCCAAAAGTATCTTGGAATGTCTTGAAATTGTACACAGTCATAGTCAAGCATGCCCTGAACAAGAATCCGTTGAATATATTTGCATATCTCTTGAAGAATATTTTTAATGAATTTTTGAAAATCCGAAAAGCGATCCATGCACTTGGACATTCCAAGTATGTTGGAATGTCTTGAAATTGTACTCAGTCATAGTCAACGACGCCCTGAACAAGAATCAATTGAAAATATTTGCATATCTCTTAAGGAATATTTTTAATGAATTTTTGAAAATGAGGAAAGTCTGTGCACTTAGGCAGTGACTTAACTTTTTATTCAAAAAAGACCCCAAAAGTATCTTGGAATGTCTTGAAATTGTACACAGTCATAGTCAAGCATGCCCTGAACAAGAATCCGTTGAATATATTTGCATATCTCTTGAAGAATATTTTTAATGAACTTTTGAAAATCAGGAAAGCGATCCATGCACTTGGACATTCCAAGTATGTTGGAATGTCTTGAAATTGTACTCAGTCATAGTCAACGACGCCCTGAACAAGAATCCGTTGAAAATATTTGCATATCATTTAAGGAATATTTTTAAAGAATTTCTGAAAATCAGGAAAGCGATCCATGCACTTAGGCAGTGACTTAACTTTTTTGTCAAAAAAGACCCCAAAAGTATCTTGGAATGTCTTGAAATTGTACACAGTCATAGTCAAGCATGCCCTGAACAAGAATCCGTTGAATATATTTGCATATCTCTTGAAGAATATTTTTAATGAATTTTTGAAAATCCGAAAAGCGATCCATGCACTTGGACATTCCAAGTATGTTGGAATGTCTTGAAATTGTACTCAGTCATAGTCAACGACGCCCTGAACAAGAATCAATTGAAAATATTTGCATATCTCTTAAGGAATATTTTTAATGAATTTTTGAAAATGAGGAAAGTCTGTGCACTTAGGCAGTGACTTAACTTTTTATTCAAAAAAGACCCCAAAAGTATCTTGGAATGTCTTGAAATTGTACACAGTCATAGTCAAGCATGCCCTGAACAAGAATCCGTTGAATATATTTGCATATCTCTTGAAGAATATTTTTAATGAACTTTTGAAAATCAGGAAAGCGATCCATGCACTTGGACATTCCAAGTATGTTGGAATGTCTTGAAATTGTACTCAGTCATAGTCAACGACGCCCTGAACAAGAATCCGTTGAAAATATTTGCATATCGTTTAAGGAATATTTTTAAAGAATTTCTGAAAATCAGGAAAGCGATCCATGCACTTAGGCAGTGACTTAACTTTTTCGTCAAAAAAGACCCCAAAAGTATCTTGGAATGTCTTGAAATTGTACACAGTCATAGTCAAGCATGCCCTGAACAAGAATCCGTTGAATATATTTGCATATCTCTTGAAGAATATTTTTAATTAATTTTTGAAAATCCGGAAAGCGATCCATGCACTTGGACATTCCAAGTATGTTGGAATGTCTTGAAATTGTACTCGGTCATAGTCAACGACGCCCTGAACAAGAATCCATTGAAAATATTTGCATATCTCTTAAGGAATATTTTTAATGAATTTTTGAAAATGATGAAAGTCTGTGCACTTAGGCAGTGACTTAACTTTTTATTCAAAAAAGACCCCAAAGGTATCTTGGAATGTCTTGAAATTGTACACAGTCATAGTCAAGCATGCCCTGAACAAGAATCCGTTGAATATATTTGCATATCTCTTGAAGAATATTTTTAATGAACTTTTGAAAATCAGGAAAGCGATCCATGCACTTGGACATTCCAAGTATGTTGGAATGTCTTGAAATTGTACTCAGTCATAGTCAACGACGCCCTGAACAAGAATCCGTTGAAAATATTTGCATATCGCTTAAGGAATATTTTTAATGAATTTTTGAAAATCAGGAAAGCGATCCATGCACTTAGGCAGTGACTTAACTTTTTTGTCAAAAAAGACCCCAAAAGTATCTTGGAATGTCTTGAAATTGTACACAGTCATAGTCAAGCATGCCCTGAACAAGAATCCGTTGAATATATTTGCATATCTCTTGAAGAATATTTTTAATGAATTTTTGAAAATCCGAAAAGCGATCCATGCACTTGGACATTCCAAGTATGTTGGAATGTCTTGAAATTGTACTCAGTCATAGTCAACGACGCCCTGAACAAGAATCAATTGAAAATATTTGCATATCTCTTAAGGAATATTTTTAATGAATTTTTGAAAATGAGGAAAGTCTGTGCACTTAGGCAGTGACTTAACTTTTTATTCAAAAAAGACCCCAAAAGTATCTTGGAATGTCTTGAAGTTGTACACAGTCATAGTCAAGCATGCCCTGAACAAGAATCCGTTGAATATATTTGCATATCTCTTGAAGAATATTTTTAATGAACTTTTGAAAATCAGGAAAGCGATCCATGCACTTGGACATTCCAAGTATGTTGGAATGTCTTGAAATTGTACTCGGTCATAGTCAACGACGCCCTGAACAAGAATCCATTGAAAATATTTGCATATCTCTTAAGGAATATTTTTAATGAATTTTTGAAAATGATGAAAGTCTGTGCATTTAGGCAGTGACTTAACTTTTTATTCAAAAAAGACCCCAAAGGTATCTTGGAATGTCTTGAAATTGTACACAGTCATAGTCAAGCATGCCCTGAACAAGAATCCGTTGAATATATTTGCATATCTCTTGAAGAATATTTTTAATGAACTTTTGAAAATCAGGAAAGCGATCCATGCACTTGGACATTCCAAGTATGTTGGAATGTCTTGAAATTGTACTCAGTCATAGTCAACGACGCCCTGAACAAGAATCCGTTGAAAATATTTGCATATCGCTTAAGGAATATTTCTAATGAATTTTTGAAAATCAGGAAAGCGATCCATGCACTTAGGCAGTGACTTAACTTTTTTGTCAAAAAAGACCCCAAAAGTATCTTGGAATGTCTTGAAATTGTACACAGTCATAGTCAAGCATGCCCTGAACAAGAATCCGTTGAATATATTTGCATATCTCTTGAAGAATATTTTTAATGAACTTTTGAAAATCAGGAAAGCGATCCATGCACTTGGACATTCCAAGTATGTTGGAATGTCTTGAAATTGTACTCAGTCATAGTCAACGACGCCCTGAACAAGAATCCGTTGAAAATATTTGCGTATCGTTTAAGGAATATTTTTAAAGAATTTCTGAAAATCAGGAAAGCGATCCATGCACTTAGGCAGTGACTTAACTTTTTCGTCAAAAAAGACCCCAAAAGTATCTTGGAATGTCTTGAAATTGTACACAGTCATAGTCAAGAATGCCCTGAACAAGAATCCGTTGAATATATTTGCATATCTCTTGAAGAATATTTTTAATGAATTTTTGAAAATCTGGAAAGTGATCCATGCACTTGGACATTCCAAGTATGTTGGAATGTCTTGAAATTGTACTCGGTCATAGTCAACGACGCCCTGAACAAGAATCCATTGAAAATATTTGCATATCTCTTAAGGAATATTTTGAATGAATTTTTGAAAATGATGAAAGTCTGTGCACTTAGGCAGTGACTTAACTTTTTATTCAAAAAAGACCCCAAAGGTATCTTGGAATGTCTTGAAATTGTACACAGTCATAGTCAAGCATGCCCTGAACAAGAATCCGTTGAATATATTTGC
The DNA here is from genome assembly GCF_963457635.1 of Microchirus variegatus. Lineage (NCBI taxonomy): Eukaryota > Metazoa > Chordata > Actinopteri > Pleuronectiformes > Soleidae > Microchirus > Microchirus variegatus. The sequence continues at coordinate 5,578,769 of NC_139814.1, forward strand.
ATATCTCTTGAAGAATATTTTTAATGAATTTTTGAAAATCCGGAAAGCGATCCATGCACTTGGACATTCCAAGTATGTTGGAATGTCTTGAAATTGTACTCGGTCATAGTCAACAATGCCCTGAACAAGAATCCATTGAAAATATTTGCATATCTCTTAAGGAATATTTTTAATGAATTTTTGAAAATGAGGAAAGTCTGTGCACTTAGGCAGTGACTTAACTTTTTATTCAAAAAAGACCCCAAAAGTATCTTGGAATGTCTTGAAATTGTACACAGTCATAGTCAAGCATGCCCTGAACAAGAATCCGTTGAATATATTTGCATATCTCTTGAAGAATATTTTTAATGAACTTTTGAAAATCAGGAAAGCGATCCATGCACTTGGACATTCCAAGTATGTTGGAATGTCTTGAAATTGTACTCAGTCATAGTCAACGACGCCCTGAACAAGAATCCGTTGAAAATATTTGCATATCGTTTAAGGAATATTTTTAAAGAATTTCTGAAAATCAGGAAAGCGATCCATGCACTTAGGCAGTGACTTAACTTTTTCGTCAAAAAAGACCCCAAAAGTATCTTGGAATGTCTTGAAATTGTACACAGTCATAGTCAAGCATGCCCTGAACAAGAATCCGTTGAATATATTTGCATATCTCTTGAAGAATATTTTTAATGAATTTTTGAAAATCCGGAAAGCGATCCATGCACTTGGACATTCCAAGTATGTTGGAATGTCTTGAAATTGTACTCGGTCATAGTCAACGACGCCCTGAACAAGAATCCATTGAAAATATTTGCATATCTCTTAAGGAATATTTTTAATGAATTTTTGAAAATGATGAAAGTCTGTGCACTTAGGCAGTGACTTAACTTTTTATTCAAAAAAGACCCCAAAGGTATCTTGGAATGTCTCGAAATTGTACACAGTCATAGTCAAGCATGCCCTGAACAAGAATCCGTTGAATATATTTGCATATCTCTTGAAGAATATTTTTAATGAACTTTTGAAAATCAGGAAAGCGATCCATGCACTTGGACATTCCAAGTATGTTGGAATGTCTTGAAATTGTACTCGGTCATAGTCAACGACGCCCTGAACAAGAATCCATTGAAAATATTTGCATATCGCTTAAGGAATATTTTTAATGAATTTTTGAAAATCAGGAAAGCGATCCATGCACTTAGGCAGTGACTTAACTTTTTCGTCAAAAAAGACCCCAAAAGTATCTTGGAATGTCTTGAAATTGTACACAGTCATAGTCAAGCATGCCCTGAACAAGAATCCGTTGAATATATTTGCATATCTCTTGAAGAATATTTTTAATGAATTTTTGAAAATCCGAAAAGCGATCCATGCACTTGGACATTCCAAGTATGTTGGAATGTCTTGAAATTGTACTCAGTCATAGTCAACGACGCCCTGAACAAGAATCAATTGAAAATATTTGCATATCTCTTAAGGAATATTTTTAATGAATTTTTGAAAATGAGGAAAGTCTGTGCACTTAGGCAGTGACTTAACTTTTTATTCAAAAAAGACCCCAAAAGTATCTTGGAATGTCTTGAAATTGTACACAGTCATAGTCAAGCATGCCCTGAACAAGAATCCGTTGAATATATTTGCATATCTCTTGAAGAATATTTTTAATGAACTTTTGAAAATCAGGAAAGCGATCCATGCACTTGGACATTCCAAGTATGTTGGAATGTCTTGAAATTGTACTCAGTCATAGTCAACGACGCCCTGAACAAGAATCCATTGAAAATATTTGCATATCTCTTAAGGAATATTTTTAATGAATTTTTGAAAATGAGGAAAGTCTGTGCACTTAGGCAGTGACTTAACTTTTTATTCAAAAAAGACCCCAAAAGTATCTTGGAATGTCTTGAAATTGTACACAGTCATAGTCAAGCATGCCCTGAACAAGAATCCGTTGAATATATTTGCATATCTCTTGAAGAATATTTTTAATGAACTTTTGAAAATCAGGAAAGCGATCCATGCACTTGGACATTCCAAGTATGTTGGAATGTTTTGAAATTGTACTCAGTCATAGTCAACGACGCCCTGAACAAGAATCCGTTGAAAATATTTGCATATCGCTTAAGGAATATTTTTAATGAATTTTTGAAAATCAGGAAAGCGATTCATGCACTTAGGCAGTGACTTAACCTTTTATTCAAAAAAGACCCCAAAAGTATCTTGGAATGTCTTGAAATTGTACACAGTCATAGTCAAGCATGCCCTGAACAAGAATCCGTTGAATATATTTGCATATCTCTTGAAGAATATTTTTAATGAATTTTTGAAAATCCGAAAAGCGATCCATGCACTTGGACATTCCAAGTATGTTGGAATGTCTTGAAATTGTACTCAGTCATAGTCAACGACGCCCTGAACAAGAATCAATTGAAAATATTTGCATATCTCTTAAGGAATATTTTTAATGAATTTTTGAAAATGAGGAAAGTCTGTGCACTTAGGCAGTGACTTAACTTTTTATTCAAAAAAGACCCCAAAAGTATCTTGGAATGTCTTGAAATTGTACACAGTCATAGTCAAGCATGCCCTGAACAAGAATCCGTTGAATATATTTGCATATCTCTTGAAGAATATTTTTAATGAACTTTTGAAAATCAGGAAAGCGATCCATGCACTTGGACATTCCAAGTATGTTGGAATGTCTTGAAATTGTACTCAGTCATAGTCAACGACGCCCTGAACAAGAATCCGTTGAAAATATTTGCATATCGTTTAAGGAATATTTTTAAAGAATTTCTGAAAATCAGGAAAGCGATCCATGCACTTAGGCAGTGACTTAACTTTTTCGTCAAAAAAGACCCCAAAAGTATCTTGGAATGTCTTGAAATTGTACACAGTCATAGTCAAGCATGCCCTGAACAAGAATCCGTTGAATATATTTGCATATCTCTTAAAGAATATTTTTAATGAATTTTTGAAAATCCGGAAAGCGATCCATGCACTTGGACATTCCAAGTATGTTGGAATGTCTTGAAATTGTACTCAGTCATAGTCAACAACGCCCTGAACAAGAATCCATTGAAAATATTTGCATATCTCTTAAGGAATATTTTTAATGAATTTTTGAAAATGAGGAAAGTCTGTGCACTTAGGCAGTGACTTAACTTTTTATTCAAAAAAGACCCCAAAAGTATCTTGGAATGTCTTGAAATTGTACACAGTCATAGTCAAGCATGCCCTGAACAAGAATCCGTTGAATATATTTGCATATCTCTTGAAGAATATTTTTAATGAACTTTTGAAAATCAGGAAAGCGATCCATGCACTTGGACATTCCAAGTATGTTGGAATGTTTTGAAATTGTACTCAGTCATAGTCAACGACGCCCTGAACAAGAATCCGTTGAAAATATTTGCATATCGCTTAAGGAATATTTTTAATGAATTTTTGAAAATCAGGAAAGCGATTCATGCACTTAGGCAGTGACTTAACTTTTTATTCAAAAAAGACCCCAAAAGTATCTTGGAATGTCTTGAAATTGTACACAGTCATAGTCAAGCATGCCCTGAACAAGAATCCGTTGAATATATTTGCATATGTCTTGAAGAATATTTTTAATGAATTTTTGAAAATCCGAAAAGCGATCCATGCACTTGGACATTCCAAGTATGTTGGAATGTCTTGAAATTGTACTCAGTCATAGTCAACGACGCCCTGAACAAGAATCAATTGAAAATATTTGCATATCTCTTAAGGAATATTTTAAATGAATTTTTGAAAATGAGGAAAGTCTGTGCACTTGGGCAGTGACTTAACTTTTTATTCAAAAAAGACCCCAAAAGTATCTTGGAATGTCTTGAAATTGTACACAGTCATAGTCAAGCATGCCCTGAACAAGAATCCGTTGAATATATTTGCATATCTCTTGAAGAATATTTTTAATGAATTTTTGAAAATCCGAAAAGCGATCCATGCACTTGGACATTCCAAGTATGTTGGAATGTCTTGAAATTGTACTCAGTCATAGTCAACGACGCCCTGAACAAGAATCCGTTGAAAATATTTGCATATCGTTTAAGGAATATTTTTAAAGAATTTCTGAAAATCAGGAAAGCGATCCATGCACTTAGGCAGTGACTTAACTTTTTCGTCAAAAAAGACCCCAAAAGTATCTTGGAATGTCTTGAAATTGTACACAGTCATAGTCAAGCATGCCCTGAACAAGAATCCGTTGAATATATTTGCATATCTCTTAAAGAATATTTTTAATGAATTTTTGAAAATCCGGAAAGCGATCCATGCACTTGGACATTCCAAGTATGTTGGAATGTCTTGAAATTGTACTCAGTCATAGTCAACAACGCCCTGAACAAGAATCCATTGAAAATATTTGCATATCTCTTAAGGAATATTTTTAATGAATTTTTGAAAATGAGGAAAGTCTGTGCACTTAGGCAGTGACTTAACTTTTTATTCAAAAAAGACCCCAAAAGTATCTTGGAATGTCTTGAAATTGTACACAGTCATAGTCAAGCATGCCCTGAACAAGAATCCGTTGAATATATTTGCATATCTCTTGAAGAATATTTTTAATGAACTTTTGAAAATCAGGAAAGCGATCCATGCACTTGGACATTCCAAGTATGTTGGAATGTTTTGAAATTGTACTCAGTCATAGTCAACGACGCCCTGAACAAGAATCCGTTGAAAATATTTGCATATCGCTTAAGGAATATTTTTAATGAATTTTTGAAAATCAGGAAAGCGATTCATGCACTTAGGCAGTGACTTAACTTTTTATTCAAAAAAGACCCCAAAAGTATCTTGGAATGTCTTGAAATTGTACACAGTCATAGTCAAGCATGCCCTGAACAAGAATCCGTTGAATATATTTGCATATGTCTTGAAGAATATTTTTAATGAATTTTTGAAAATCCGAAAAGCGATCCATGCACTTGGACATTCCAAGTATGTTGGAATGTCTTGAAATTGTACTCAGTCATAGTCAACGACGCCCTGAACAAGAATCAATTGAAAATATTTGCATATCTCTTAAGGAATATTTTAAATGAATTTTTGAAAATGAGGAAAGTCTGTGCACTTGGGCAGTGACTTAACTTTTTATTCAAAAAAGACCCCAAAAGTATCTTGGAATGTCTTGAAATTGTACACAGTCATAGTCAAGCATGCCCTGAACAAGAATCCGTTGAATATATTTGCATATCTCTTGAAGAATATTTTTAATGAACTTTTGAAAATCAGGAAAGCGATCCATGCACTTGGACATTCCAAGTATGTTGGAATGTCTTGAAATTGTACTCAGTCATAGTCAACGACGCCCTGAACAAGAATCCGTTGAAAATATTTGCATATCGTTTAAGGAATATTTTTAAAGAGTTTCTGAAAATCAGGAAAGCGATCCATGCACTTAGGCAGTGACTTAACTTTTTATTCAAAAAAGACCCCAAAAGTATCTTGGAATGTCTTGAAATTGTACACAGTCATAGTCAAGCATGCCCTGAACAAGAATCCGTTGAATATATTTGCATATGTCTTGAAGAATATTTTTAATGAATTTTTGAAAATCCGAAAAGCGATCCATGCACTTGGACATTCCAAGTATGTTGGAATGTCTTGAAATTGTACTCAGTCATAGTCAACGACGCCCTGAACAAGAATCCGTTGAAAATATTTGCATATCGTTTAAGGAATATTTTTAAAGAATTTCTGAAAATCAGGAAAGCGATCCATGCACTTAGGCAGTGACTTAACTTTTTATTCAAAAAAGACCCCAAAGGTATCTTGGAATGTCTCGAAATTGTACACAGTCATAGTCAAGCATGCCCTGAACAAGAATCCGTTGAATATATTTGCATATCTCTTGAAGAATATTTTTAATGAACTTTTGAAAATCAGGAAAGCGATCCATGCACTTGGACATTCCAAGTATGTTGGAATGTCTTGAAATTGTACTCAGTCATAGTCAACGACGCCCTGAACAAGAATCCGTTGAAAATATTTGCATATCGCTTAAGGAATATTTTTAATGAATTTTTGAAAATCAGGAAAGCGATCCATGCACTTAGGCAGTGACTTAACTTTTTCGTCAAAAAAGACCCCAAAAGTATCTTGGAATGTCTTGAAATTGTACACAGTCATAGTCAAGCATGCCCTGAACAAGAATCCGTTGAATATATTTGCATATCTCTTGAAGAATATTTTTAATGAATTTTTGAAAATCCGAAAAGCGATCCATGCACTTGGACATTCCAAGTATGTTGGAATGTCTTGAAATTGTACTCAGTCATAGTCAACGACGCCCTGAACAAGAATCAATTGAAAATATTTGCATATCTCTTAAGGAATATTTTTAATGAATTTTTGAAAATGAGGAAAGTCTGTGCACTTAGCCAGTGACTTAACTTTTTATTCAAAAAAGACCCCAAAAGTATCTTGGAATGTCTTATAAATTGTACACAGTCATAGTCAAGCATGCCCTGAACAAGAATCCGTTGAATATATTTGCATATCTCTTGAAGAATATTTTTAATGAACTTTTGAAAATCAGGAAAGCGATCCATGCACTTGGACATTCCAAGTATGTTGGAATGTTTTGAAATTGTACTCAGTCATAGTCAACGACGCCCTGAACAAGAATCCGTTGAAAATATTTGCATATCGCTTAAGGAATATTTTTAATGAATTTTTGAAAATCAGGAAAGCGATTCATGCACTTAGGCAGTGACTTAACTTTTTATTCAAAAAAGACCCCAAAAGTATCTTGGAATGTCTTTAAATTGTACACAGTCATAGTCAAGCATGCCCTGAACAAGAATCCGTTGAATATATTTGCATATCTCTTGAAGAATATTTTTAATGAATTTTTGAAAATCCGAAAAGCGATCCATGCACTTGGACATTCCAAGTATGTTGGAATGTCTTGAAATTGTACTCAGTCATAGTCAACGACGCCCTGAACAAGAATCAATTGAAAATATTTGCATATCTCTTAAGGAATATTTTTAATGAATTTTTGAAAATGAGGAAAGTCTGTGCACTTAGGCAGTGACTTAACTTTTTATTCAAAAAAGACCCCAAAAGTATCTTGGAATGTCTTGAAATTGTACACAGTCATAGTCAAGCATGCCCTGAACAAGAATCCGTTGAATATATTTGCATATCTCTTGAAGAATATTTTTAATGAACTTTTGAAAATCAGGAAAGCGATCCATGCACTTGGACATTCCAAGTATGTTGGAATGTCTTGAAATTGTACTCAGTCATAGTCAACGACGCCCTGAACAAGAATCCGTTGAAAATATTTGCATATCGTTTAAGGAATATTTTTAAAGAATTTCTGAAAATCAGGAAAGCGATCCATGCACTTAGGCAGTGACTTAACTTTTTCGTCAAAAAAGACCCCAAAAGTATCTTGGAATGTCTTGAAATTGTACACAGTCATAGTCAAGCATGCCCTGAACAAGAATCCGTTGAATATATTTGCATATCTCTTAAAGAATATTTTTAATGAATTTTTGAAAATCGGGAAAGCGATCCATGCACTTGGACATTCCAAGTATGTTGGAATGTCTTGAAATTGTACTCAGTCATAGTCAACAATGCCCTGAACAAGAATCCATTGAAAATATTTGCATATCTCTTAAGGAATATTTTTAATGAATTTTTGAAAATGAGGAAAGTCTGTGCACTTAGGCAGTGACTTAACTTTTTATTCAAAAAAGACCCCAAAAGTATCTTGGAATGTCTTGAAATTGTACACAGTCATAGTCAAGCATGCCCTGAACAAGAATCCGTTGAATATATTTGCATATCTCTTGAAGAATATTTTTAATGAACTTTTGAAAATCAGGAAAGCGATCCATGCACTTGGACATTCCAAGTATGTTGGAATGTTTTGAAATTGTACTCAGTCATAGTCAACGACGCCCTGAACAAGAATCCGTTGAAAATATTTGCATATCGCTTAAGGAATATTTTTAATGAATTTTTTTAAATCAGGAAAGCGATTCATGCACTTAGGCAGTGACTTAACTTTTTATTCAAAAAAGACCCCAAAAGTATCTTGGAATGTCTTTAAATTGTACACAGTCATAGTCAAGCATGCCCTGAACAAGAATCCGTTGAATATATTTGCATATCTCTTGAAGAATATTTTTAATGAACTTTTGAAAATCAGGAAAGCGATCCATGCACTTGGACATTCCAAGTATGTTGGAATGTCTTGAAATTGTACTCAGTCATAGTCAACGACGCCCTGAACAAGAATCCGTTGAAAATATTTGCATATCGTTTAAGGAATATTTTTAAAGAATTTCTGAAAATCAGGAAAGCGATCCATGCACTTAGGCAGTGACTTAACTTTTTCGTCAAAAAAGACCCCAAAAGTATCTTGGAATGTCTTGAAATTGTACACTTGAAATTGTACACAGTCATAGTCAAGCATGCCCTGAACAAGAATCCGTTGAATATATTTGCATATCTCTTGAAGAATATTTTTAATGAACTTTTGAAAATCAGGAAAGCGATCCATGCACTTGGACATTCCAAGTATGTTGGAATGTCTTGAAATTGTACTCAGTCATAGTCAACGACGCCCTGAACAAGAATCCGTTGAAAATATTTGCATATCGCTTAAGGAATATTTTTAATGAATTTTTGAAAATCAGGAAAGCGATCCATGCACTTAGGCAGTGACTTAACTTTTTCGTCAAAAAAGACCCCAAAAGTATCTTGGAATGTCTTGAAATTGTACACAGTCATAGTCAAGCATGCCCTGAACAAGAATCCATTGAATATATTTGCATATCTCTTGAAGAATATTTTTAATGAATTTTTGAAAATCCGAAAAGCGATCCATGCACTTGGACATTCCAAGTATGTTGGAATGTCTTGAAATTGTACTCAGTCATAGTCAACGACGCCCTGAACAAGAATCAATTGAAAATATTTGCATATCTCTTAAGGAATATTTTTAATGAATTTTTGAAAATGAGGAAAGTCTGTGCACTTAGGCAGTGACTTAACTTTTTATTCAAAAAAGACCCCAAAAGTATCTTGGAATGTCTTGAAATTGTACACAGTCATAGTCAAGCATGCCCTGAACAAGAATCCGTTGAATATATTTGCATATCTCTTGAAGAATATTTTTAATGAACTTTTGAAAATCAGGAAAGCGATCCATGCACTTGGACATTCCAAGTATGTTGGAATGTCTTGAAATTGTACTCAGTCATAGTCAACGACGCCCTGAACAAGAATCCGTTGAAAATATTTGCATATCGTTTAAGGAATATTTTTAAAGAATTTCTGAAAATCAGGAAAGCGATCCATGCACTTAGGCAGTGACTTAACTTTTTCGTCAAAAAAGACCCCAAAAGTATCTTGGAATGTCTTGAAATTGTACACAGTCATAGTCAAGCATGCCCTGAACAAGAATCCGTTGAATATATTTGCATATCTCTTAAAGAATATTTTTAATGAATTTTTGAAAATCCGGAAAGCGATCCATGCACTTGGACATTCCAAGTATGTTGGAATGTCTTGAAATTGTACTCAGTCATAGTCAACAATGCCCTGAACAAGAATCCATTGAAAATATTTGCATATCTCTTAAGGAATATTTTTAATGAATTTTTGAAAATGAGGAAAGTCTGTGCACTTAGGCAGTGACTTAACTTTTTATTCAAAAAAGACCCCAAAAGTATCTTGGAATGTCTTGAAATTGTACACAGTCATAGTCAAGCATGCCCTGAACAAGAATCCGTTGAATATATTTGCATATCTCTTGAAGAATATTTTTAATGAACTTTTGAAAATCAGGAAAGCGATCCATGCACTTGGACATTCCAAGTATGTTGGAATGTTTTGAAATTGTACTCAGTCATAGTCAACGACGCCCTGAACAAGAATCCGTTGAAAATATTTGCATATCGCTTAAGGAATATTTTTAATGAATTTTTGAAAATCAGGAAAGCGATTCATGCACTTAGGCAGTGACTTAACTTTTTATTCAAAAAAGACCCCAAAAGTATCTTGGAATGTCTTGAAATTGTACACAGTCATAGTCAAGCATGCCCTGAACAATAATCCGTTGAATATATTTGCATATGTCTTGAAGAATATTTTTAATGAATTTTTGAAAATCCGAAAAGCGATCCATGCACTTGGACATTCCAAGTATGTTGGAATGTCTTGAAATTGTACTCAGTCATAGTCAACGACGCCCTGAACAAGAATCAATTGAAAATATTTGCATATCTCTTAAGGAATATTTTTAATGAATTTTTGAAAATGAGGAAAGTCTGTGCACTTAGGCAGTGACTTAACTTTTTATTCAAAAAAGACCCCAAAAGTATCTTGGAATGTCTTGAAATTGTACACAGTCATAGTCAAGCATGCCCTGAACAAGAATCCGTTGAATATATTTGCATATCTCTTGAAGAATATTTTTAATGAACTTTTGAAAATCAGGAAAGCGATCCATGCACTTGGACATTCCAAGTATGTTGGAATGTCTTGAAATTGTACTCAGTCATAGTCAACGACGCCCTGAACAAGAATCCGTTGAAAATATTTGCATATCGTTTAAGGAATATTTTTAAAGAGTTTCTGAAAATCAGGAAAGCGATCCATGCACTTAGGCAGTGACTTAACTTTTTCGTCAAAAAAGACCCCAAAAGTATCTTGGAATGTCTTGAAATTGTACACAGTCATAGTCAAGCATGCCCTGAACAAGAATCCGTTGAATATATTTGCATATCTCTTGAAGAATATTTTTAATGAATTTTTGAAAATCCGGAAAGCGATCCATGCACTTGGACATTCCAAGTATGTTGGAATGTCTTGAAATTGTACTCGGTCATAGTCAACGACGCCCTGAACAAGAATCCATTGAAAATATTTGCATATCTCTTAAGGAATATTTTTTATGAATTTTTGAAAATGATGAAAGTCTGTGCACTTAGGCAGTGACTTAACTTTTTATTCAAAAAAGACCCCAAAGGTATCTTGGAATGTCTTGAAATTGTACACAGTCATAGTCAAGCATGCCCTGAACAAGAATCCGTTGAATATATTTGCATATCTCTTGAAGAATATTTTTAATGAACTTTTGAAAATCAGGAAAGCGATCCATGCACTTGGACATTCCAAGTATGTTGGAATGTCTTGAAATTGTACTCAGTCATAGCCAACGACGCCCTGAACAAGAATCCGTTGAAAATATTTGCATATCGCTTAAGGAATATTTTTAATGAATTTTTGAAAATCAGGAAAGCGATCCATGCACTTAGGCAGTGACTTAACTTTTTCGTCAAAAAAGACCCCAAAAGTATCTTGGAATGTCTTGAAATTGTACACAGTCATAGTCAAGCATGCCCTGAACAAGAATCCGTTGAATATATTTGCATATCTCTTGAAGAATATTTTTAATGAATTTTTGAAAATCCGAAAAGCGATCCATGCACTTGGACATTCCAAGTATGTTGGAATGTCTTGAAATTGTACTCAGTCATAGTCAACGACGCCCTGAACAAGAATCAATTGAAAATATTTGCATATCTCTTAAGGAATATTTTTAATGAATTTTTGAAAATGAGGAAAGTCTGTGCACTTAGGCAGTGACTTAACTTTTTATTCAAAAAAGATCCCAAAAGTATCTTGGAATGTCTTGAAATTGTACACAGTCATAGTCAAGCACGCCCTGAACAAGAATCCGTTGAATATATTTGCATATCTCTTGAAGAATATTTTTAATGAACTTTTGAAAATCAGGAAAGCGATCCATGCACTTGGACATTCCAAGTATGTTGGAATGTCTTGTAATTGTACTCAGTCATAGTCAACGACGCCCTGAACAAGAATCCGTTGAAAATATTAGCATATCGTTTAAGGAATATTTTTAAAGAATTTCTGAAAATCAGGAAAGCGATCCATGCACTTCGGCAGTGACTTAACTTTTTCGTCAAAAAAGACCCCAAAAGTATCTTGGAATGTCTTGAAATTGTACACAGTCATAGTCAAGCATGCCCTGAACAAGAATCCGTTGAATATATTTGCATATCTCTTGAAGAATATTTTTAATGAATTTTTGAAAATCCGAAAAGCGATCCATGCACTTGGACATTCCAAGTATGTTGGAATGTCTTGAAATTGTACTCAGTTATAGTCAACGACGCCCCGAACAAGAATCAATTGAAAATATTTGCATATCTCTTAAGGAATATTTTTAATGAATTTTTGAAAATGAGGAAAGTCTGTGCACTTCGGCAGTGACTTAACTTTTTATTCAAAAAAGACCCCAAAAGTATCTTGGAATGTCTTGAAATTGTACACAGTCATAGTCAAGCATGCCCTGAACAAGAATCCGTTGAATATATTTGCATATCTCTTGAAGAATATTTTTAATGAACTTTTGAAAATCAGGAAAGCGATCCATGCCCTTGGACATTCCAAGTATGTTGGAATGTCTTGAAATTGTACTCAGTCATAGTCAACGACGCCCTGAACAAGAATCCGTTGAAAATATTTGCATATCGCTTAAGGAATATTTTTAATGAATTTTTGAAAATCAGGAAAGCGATCCATGCACTTAGGCAGTGACTTAACTTTTTCGTCAAAAAAGACCCCAAAAGTATCTTGGAATGTCTTGAAATTGTACACAGTCATAGTCAACGACGCCCTGAACAAGAATCCATTGAAAATATTTGCATATCTCTTAAGGAATATTTTTAATGAATTTTTGAAAATGAGGAAAGTCTGTGCACTTAGGCAGTGACTTAACTTTTTATTCAAAAAAGACCCCAAAGGTATCTTGGAATGTCTTGAAATTGTACACAGTCATAGTCAAGCATGCCCTGAACAAGAATCCGTTGAATATATTTGCATATCTCTTAAGGAATATTTTTAATGAATTTTTGAAAATGATGAAAGTCTGTGCACTTAGGCAGTGACTTAACTTTTTATTCAAAAAAGACCCCAAAAGTATCTTGGAATGTCTTGAAATTGTACACAGTCATAGTCAAGCATGCCCTGAACAAGAATCCGTTGAATATATTTGCATATCTCTTGAAGAATATTTTTAATGAATTTTTGAAAATCCGAAAAGCGATCCATGCACTTGGACATTCCAAGTATGTTGGAATGTCTTGAAATTGTACTCAGTTATAGTCAACGACGCCCTGAACAAGAATCAATTGAAAATATTTGCATATCTCTTAAGGAATATTTTTAATGAATTTTTGAAAATGAGGAAAGTCTGTGCACTTCGGCAGTGACTTAACTTTTTATTCAAAAAAGACCCCAAAAGTATCTTGGAATGTCTTGAAATTGTACACAGTCATAGTCAAGCATGCCCTGAACAAGAATCCGTTGAATATATTTGCATATCTCTTGAAGAATATTTTTAATGAATTTTTGAAAATCCGAAAAGCGATCCATGCACTTGGACATTCCAAGTATGTTGGAATGTCTTGAAATTGTAGTCAGTCATAGTCAACGACGCCCTGAACAAGAATCAATTGAAAATATTTGCATATCTCTTAAGGAATATTTTTAATGAATTTTTGAAAATGAGGAAAGTCTGTGCACTTCGGCAGTGACTTAACTTTTTATTCAAAAAAGACCCCAAAAGTATCTTGGAATGTCTTGAAATTGTACACAGTCATAGTCAAGCATGCCCTGAACAAGAATCCGTTGAATATATTTGCATATCTCTTGAAGAATATTTTTAATGAACTTTTGAAAATCAGGAAAGCAACCATGCACTTGGACATTCCAAGTATGTTGGAATGTCTTGAAATTGTACTCAGTCATAGTCAACGACGCCCTGAACAAGAATCCGTTGAATATATTTGCATATCTCTTGAAGAATATTTTTAATGAATTTTTGAAAATCCGGAAAGCGATCCATGCACTTGGACATTCCAAGTATGTTGGAATGTCTTGAAATTGTACTCAGTCATAGTCAACGACGCCCTGAACAAGAATCCGTTGAAAATATTTGCATATCGCTTAAGGAATATTTTTAATGAATTTTTGAAAATCAGGAAAGCGATCCATGCACTTGGACATTCCAAGTATGTTGGAATGTCTTGAAATTGTACTCAGTCATAGTCAACGACGCCCTGAACAAGAATCCGTTGAAAATATTTGCATATCGCTTAAGGAATATTTTTAATGAATTTTTGAAAATCAGGAAAGCGATCCATGCACTTAGGCAGTGACTTAACTTTTTTGTCAAAAAAGACCCCAAAAGTATCTTGGAATGTCTTGAAATTGTACACAGTCATAGTCAAGCATGCCCTGAACAAGAATCCGTTGAATATATTTGCATATCTCTTGAAGAATATTTTAAATGAATTTTTGAAAATCCGAAAAGCGATCCATGCACTTGGACATTCCAAGTATGTTGGAATGTCTTGAAATTGTACTCAGTCATAGTCAACGACGCCCTGAACAAGAATCAATTGAAAATATTTGCATATCTCTTAAGGAATATTTTTAATGAATTTTTGAAAATGAGGAAAGTCTGTGCACTTAGGCAGTGACTTAACTTTTTATTCAAAAAAGACCCCAAAAGTATCTTGGAATGTCTTGAAATTGTACACAGTCATAGTCAAGCATGCCCTGAACAAGAATCCGTTGAATATATTTGCATATCTCTTGAAGAATATTTTTAATGAACTTTTGAAAATCAGGAAATTGATCCATGCACTTGGACATTCCAAGTATGTTGGAATGTCTTGAAATTGTACTCAGTCATAGTCAACGACGCCCTGAACAAGAATCCGTTGAAAATATTTGCATATCGCTTAAGGAATATTTTTAATGAATTTTTTAAAATCAGGAAAGCGATCCATGCACTTAGGCAGTGACTTAACTTTTTCGTCAAAAAAGACCCCAAAAGTATCTTGGAATGTCTTGAAATTGTACACAGTCATAGTCAAGCATGCCCTGAACAAGAACCTGTTGAATATATTTGCATATCTCTTGAAGAATATTTTTAATGAATTTTTGAAAATCCGGAAAGCTATCCATGCACTTGGACATTCCAAGTAAGTTGGAATGTCTTGAAATTGTACTCAGTCATAGTCAACGACGCCCTGAACAAGAATCTATTGAAAATATTTGCATATCTCTTAAGGAATATTTTTAATGAATTTTTGACAATGATGAAAGTCTGTGCACTTAGGCAGTGACTTAACTTTTTATTCAAAAAAGACCCCAAAGGTATCTTGGAATGTCTTGAAATTGTACACAGTCATAGTCAAGCATGCCCTGAACAAGAATCCGTTGAATATATTTGCATATCTCTTGAAGAATATTTTTAATGAACTTTTGAAAATCAGGAAAGCGATCCATGCACTTGGACATTCCAAGTATGTTGGAATGTCTTGAAATTGTTCTCAGTCATAGTCAACGACGCCCTGAACAAGAATCCGTTGAAAATATTTGCATATCGCTTAAGGAATATTTTTAATGAATTTTTGAAAATCAGGAAAGCGATCCATGCACTTAGGCAGTGACTTAACTTTTTTGTCAAAAAAGACCCCAAAAGTATCTTGGAATGTCTTGAAATTGTACACAGTCATAGTCAAGCATGCCCTGAACAAGAATCCGTTGAATATATTTGCATATCTCTTGAAGAATATTTTTAATGAATTTTTGAAAATCCGAAAAGCGATCCATGCACTTGGACATTCCAAGTATGTTGGAATGTCTTGAAATTGTACTCAGTCATAGTCAACGACGCTCTGAACAAGAATCAATTGAAAATATTTGCATATCTCTTAAGGAATATTTTTAATGAATTTTTGAAAATGAGGAAAGTCTGTGCACTTAGGCAGTGACTTAACTTTTTATTCAAAAAAGACCCCAAAAGTATCTTGGAATGTCTTGAAATTGTACACAGTCATAGTCAAGCATGCCCTGAACAAGAATCCGTTGAATATATTTGCATATCTCTTGAAGAATATTTTTAATGAATTTTTGAAAATCAGGAAAGCGATCCATGCACTTGGACATTCCAAGTATGTTGGAATGTCTTGAAATTGTACTCAGTCATAGTCAACAACGCCCTGAACAAGAAACCATTGAAAATATTTGCATATCGCTTAAGGAATATTTTTAATGAATTTTTGAAAATCAGGAAAGCGATCCATGCACTTAGGCAGTGACTTAACTTTTTATTCAAAAAAGACCCCAAAAGAATCTTGGAATGTCTTGAAATTGTACACAGTCATAGTCAAGCATGCCCTGAACAAGAATCCGTTGAATATATTTGCATATCTCTTGAAGAATCTTTTTAATGAACTTTTGAAAATCAGGAAAGCGATCCATGCACTTGGACATTCCAAGTATGTTGGAATGTCTTGAAATTGTACTCAGTCATAGTCAACGACGCCCTGAACAAGAATCCGTTGAAAATATTTGCATATCGCTTAAGGAATATTTTTAATGAATTTTTGAAAATCAGGAAAGCGATCCATGCACTTAGGCAGTGACTTAACTTTTTATTCAAAAAAGACCCCAAAAGTATCTTGGAATGTCTTGAAATTGTACACAGTCATAGTCAAGCATGCCCTGAACAAGAATCCGTTGAATATATTTGCATATCTCTTGAAGAATATTTTAAATGAACTTTTGAAAATCAGGAAATTGATCCATGCACTTGGACATTCCAAGTATGTTGGAATGTCTTGAAATTGTACTCGGTCATAGTCAACGACGCCCTGAACAAGAATCCGTTGAAAATATTTGCATATCGCTTAAGGAATATTTTTAATGAATTTTTGAAAATCAGGAAAGCGATCCATGCACTTAGGCAGTGACTTAACTTTTTTGTCAAAAAAGACCCCAAAAGTATCTTGGAATGTCTTGAAATTGTACACAGTCATAGTCAAGCATGCCCTGAATAAGAATCCGTTGAATATATTTGCATATCTCTTGAAGAATATTTTTAATGAATTTTTGAAAATCCGAAAAGCGATCCATGCACTTGGACATTCCAAGTATGTTGGAATGTCTTGAAATTGTACTCAGTCATATTCAACGACGCCCTGAACAAGAATCAATTGAAAATTTTTGCATATCTCTTAAGGAATATTTTTAATGAATTTTTGAAAATGAGGAAAGTCTGTGCACTTAGGCAGTGACTTAACTTTTTATTCAAAAAAGACCCCAAAAGTATCTTGGAATGTCTTGAAATTGTACACAGTCATAGTCAAGCATGCCCTGAACAAGAATCCGTTGAATATATTTGCATATCTCTTGAAGAATATTTTTAATGAACTTTTGAAAATCAGGAAAGCGATCCATGCACTTGGACATTCCAAGTATGTTGGAATGTCTTGAAATTGTACTCAGTCATAGTCAACGACGCCCTGAACAAGAATCCGTTGAAAATATTTGCATATCGCTTAAGGAATATTTTTAATGAATTTTTGAAAATCAGGAAAGCGATCCATGCACTTAGGCAGTGACTTAACTTTTTATTCAAAAAAGACCCCAAAAGTATCTTGGAATGTCTTGAAATTGTACACAGTCATAGTCAAGCATGCCCTGAACAAGAATCCGTTGAATATATTTGCATATCTCTTGAAGAATATTTTTAATGAACTTTTGAAAATCAGGAAAGCGATCCATGCACTTGGACATTCCAAGTATGTTGGAATGTTTTGAAATTGTACTCAGTCATAGTCAACGACGCCCTGAACAAGAATCCGTTGAAAATATTTGCATATCGCTTAAGGAATATTTTTAATGAATTTTTGAAAATCAGGAAAGCGATCCATGCACTTAGGCAGTGACTTAACTTTTTATTCAAAAAAGACCCCAAAAGTATCTTGGAATGTCTTGAAATTGTACACAGTCATAGTCAAGCATGCCCTGAACAAGAATCCGTTGAATATATTTGCATATCTCTTGAAGAATATTTTTAATGAATTTTTGAAAATCCGAAAAGCGATCCATGCACTTGGACATTCCAAGTATGTTGGAATGTCTTGAAATTGTACTCAGTCATAGTCAACGACGCCCTGAACAAGAATCCGTTGAAAATATTTGCATATCGCTTAAGAAATATTTTTAATGAATTTTTGAAAATGAGGAAAGTCTGTGCACTTCGGCAGTGACTTAACTTTTTATTCAAAAAAGACCCCAAAAGTATCTTGGAATGTCTTGAAATTGTACACAGTCATAGTCAAGCATGCCCTGAACAAGAATCCGTTGAATATATTTGCATATCTCTTGAAGAATATTTTTAATGAACTTTTGAAAATCAGGAAAGCGATCCATGCACTTGGACATTCCAAGTATGTTGGAATGTCTTGAAATTGTACTCAGTCATATTCAACGACGCCCTGAACAAGAATCAATTGAAAATATTTGCATATCGCTTAAGGAATATTTTTAATGAATTTTTGAAAATGAGGAAAGTCTGTGCACTTCGGCAGTGACTTAACTTTTTATTCAAAAAAGACCCCAAAAGTATCTTGGAATGTCTTGAAATTGTACACAGTCATAGTCAAGCATGCCCTGAACAAGAATCCGTTGAATATATTTGCATATCTCTTGAAGAATATTTTTAATGAACTTTTGAAAATCAGGAAAGCGATCCATGCACTTGGACATTCCAAGTATGTTGGAATGTCTTGAAATTGTACTCAGTCATAGTCAACGACGCCCTGAACAAGAATCCGTTGAAAATATTTGCATATCGCTTAAGGAATATTTTTAATGAATTTTTGAAAATCAGGAAAGCGATCCATGCACTTAGGCAGTGACTTAACTTTTTATTCAAAAAAGACCCCAAAAGTATCTTGGAATGTCTTGAAATTGTACACAGTCATAGTCAAGCATGCCCTGAACAAGAATCCGTTGAATATATTTGCATATCTCTTGAAGAATATTTTTAATGAACTTTTGAAAATCAGGAAAGCGATCCATGCACTTGGACATTCCAAGTATGTTGGAATGTTTTGAAATTGTACTCAGTCATAGTCAACGACGCCCTGAACAAGAATCCGTTGAAAATATTTGCATATCGCTTAAGGAATATTTTTAATGAATTTTGAAAATCAGGAAAGCGATCCATGCACTTAGGCAGTGACTTAACTTTTTATTCAAAAAAGACCCCAAAAGTATCTTGGAATGTCTTAAAATTGTACACAGTCATAGTCAAGCATGCCCTGAACAAGAATCCGTTGAATATATTTGCATATCTCTTGAAGAATATTTTTAATGAATTTTTGAAAATCCGAAAAGCGATCCATGCACTTGGACATTCCAAGTATGTTGGAATGTCTTGAAATTGTACTCAGTCATAGTCAACGACGCCCTGAACAAGAATCCGTTGAAAATATTTGCATATCGCTTAAGAAATATTTTTAATGAATTTTTGAAAATGAGGAAAGTCTGTGCACTTCGGCAGTGACTTAACTTTTTATTCAAAAAAGACCCCAAAAGTATCTTGGAATGTCTTGAAATTGTACACAGTCATAGTCAAGCATGCCCTGAACAAGAATCCGTTGAATATATTTGCATATCTCTTGAAGAATATTTTTAATGAACTTTTGAAAATCAGGAAAGCGATCCATGCACTTGGACATTCCAAGTATGTTGGAATGTCTTGAAATTGTACTCAGTCATAGTCAACGACGCCCTGAACAAGAATCCGTTGAAAATATTTGCATATCGCTTAAGGAATATTTTTAATGAATTTTTGAAAATCAGGAAAGCGATCCATGCACTTGGACATTCCAAGTATGTTGGAATGTCTTGAAATTGTACTCAATCATAGTCAACGACGCCCTGAACAAGAATCCGTTGAAAATATTTGCATATCGCTTAAGGAATATTTTTAATGAATTTTTGAAAATCAGGAAAGCGATCCATGCACTTAGGCAGTGACTTAACTTTTTTGTCAAAAAAGACCCCAAAAGTATCTTGGAATGTCTTGAAATTGTACACAGTCATAGTCAAGCATGCCCTGAACAAGAAACCGTTGAATATATTTGCATATCTCTTGAAGAATATTTTTAATTAATTTTAGAAAATCCGAAAAGCGATCCATGCTCTTGGACATTCCAAGTATGTTGGAATGTTTTGAAATTGTACTCAGTCATAGTCAACGACGCCCTGAACAAGAATCAATTGAAAATATTCGCATATCTCTTAAGGAATATTTTTAATGAATTTTTGAAAATCAGGAAAGCAATCCATGCACTTAGGCAGTGACTTAACTTTTTTGTCAAAAAAGACCCCAAAAGTATCTTGGAATGTCTTGAAATTGTACACAGTCATAGTCAAGCATGCCCTGAACAAGAATCCGTTGAATATATTTGCATATCTCTTGAAGAATATTTTTAATGAACTTTTGAAAATCAGGAAAGCGATCCATGCACTTGGACATTCCAAGTATGTTGGAATGTCTTGAAATTGTACTCGGTCATAGTCAACGACGCCCTGAACAAGAATCCGTTGAAAATATTTGCATATCGCTTAAGGAATATTTTTAATGAATTTTTGAAAATCAGGAAAGCGATCCATGCACTTAGGCAGTGACTTAACTTTTTCGTCAAAAAAGACCCCAAAAGTATCTTGGAATGTCTTGAAATTGTACACAGTCATAGTCAAGCATGCCCTGAACAAGAATCCGTTGAATATATTTGCATATCTCTTGAAGAATATTTTTAATGAATTTTTGAAAATCCGGAAAGCGATCCATGCACTTGGACATTCCAAGTATGTTGGAATGTCTTGAAATTGTACTCGGTCATAGTCAACGACGCCCTGAACAAGAATCCATTGAAAATATTTGCATATCTCTTAAGGAATATTTTTAATGAATTTTTGAAAATGAGGAAAGTCTGTGCACTTAGGCAGTGACTTAACTTTTTATTCAAAAAAGACCCCAAAAGTATCTTGGAATGTCTTGAAATTGTACACAGTCATAGTCAAGCATGCCCTGAACAAGAATCCGTTGAATATATTTGCATATCTCTTGAAGAATATTTTTAATGAACTTTTGAAAATCAGGAAAGCGATCCATGTACCTGGACATTCAAAGTATGTTGGAATGTCTTGAAATTGTACTCGGTCATAGTCAACGACGCCCTGAACAAGAATCCGTTGAAAATATTTGCATATCGCTTAAGGAATATTTTTAATGAATTTTTGAATATCAGGAAAGCGATCCATGCACTTAGGCAGTGACTTAACTTTTTTGTCAAAAAAGACCCCAAAAGTATCTTGGAATGTCTTGAAATTGTACACAGTCATAGTCAAGCATGCCCTGAACAAGAAACCGTTGAATATATTTGCATATCTCTTAATGAATATTTTCAATTAATTTTTGAAAATCCGAAAAGCGATCCATGCACTTGGACATTCCAAGTATGTTGGAATGTTTTGAAATTGTACTCAGTCATAGTCAACGACGCCCTGAACAAGAATCCGTTGAAAATATTTGCATATCGCTTAAGGAATATTTTTAATGAATTTTTGAAAATCAGGAAAGCGATCCATGCACTTAGGCAGTGACTTAACTTTTTATTCAAAAAAGACCCCAAAAGTATCTTGGAATGTCTTGAAATTGTACACAGTCATAGTCAAGCATGCCCTGAACAAGAATCCGTTGAATATATTTGCATATCTCTTGAAGAATATTTTTAATGAATTTTTGAAAATCCGAAAAGCGATCCATGCACTTGGACATTCCAAGTATGTTGGAATGTCTTGAAATTGTACTCAGTCATAGTCAACGACGCCCTGAACAAGAATCCGTTGAAAATATTTGCATATCGCTTAAGAAATATTTTTAATGAATTTTTGAAAATGAGGAAAGTCTGTGCACTTCGGCAGTGACTTAACTTTTTATTCAAAAAAGACCCCAAAAGTATCTTGGAATGTCTTGAAATTGTACACAGTCATAGTCAAGCATGCCCTGAACAAGAATCCGTTGAATATATTTGCATATCTCTTGAAGAATATTTTTAATGAACTTTTGAAAGTCAGGAAAGCGATCCATGCACTTGGACATTCCAAGTATGTTGGAATGTCTTGAAATTGTACTCAGTCATAGTCAACGACGCCCTGAACAAGAATCCGTTGAAAATATTTGCATATCGCTTAAGGAATATTTTTAATGAATTTTTGAAAATCAGGAAAGCGATCCATGCACTTGGACATTCCAAGTATGTTGGAATGTCTTGAAATTGTACTCAGTCATAGTCAACGACGCCCTGAACAAGAATCCGTTGAAAATATTTGCATATCGCTTAAGGAATATTTTTAATGAATTTTTGAAAATCAGGAAAGCGATCCATGCAGTTAGGCAGTGACTTAACTTTTTCGTCAAAAAAGACCCCAAAAGTATCTTGGAATGTCTTGAAATTGTACACAGTCATAGTCAAGCATGCCCTGAACAAGAATCCGTTGAATATATTTGCATATCTCTTGAAGAATATTTTTAATGAATTTTTGAAAATCCGGAAAGCGATCCATGCACTTGGACATTCCAAGTATGTTGGAATGTCTTGAAATTGTACTCAGTCATAGTCAACGACGCCCTGAACAAGAATCCGTTGAAAATATTTGCATATCGCTTAAGGAATATTTTTAATGAATTTTTGAAAATCAGGAAAGCGATCCATGCACTTAGGCAGTGACTTAACTTTTTTGTCAAAAAAGACCCCAAAAGTATCTTGGAATGTCTTGAAATTGTACACAGTCATAGTCAAGCATGCCCTGAACAAGAATCCGTTGAATATATTTGCATATCTCTTGAAGAATATTTTTAATGAATTTTTGAAAATCCGAAAAGCGATCCATGCACTTGGACATTCCAAGTATGTTGGAATGTCTTGAAATTGTACTCAGTCATAGTCAACGACGCTCTGAACAAGAATCAATTGAAAATATTTGCATATCTCTTAAGGAATATTTTTAATGAATTTTTGAAAATGAGGAAAGTCTGTGCACTTAGGCAGTGACTTAACTTTTTATTCAAAAAAGACCCCAAAAGTATCTTGGAATGTCTTGAAATTGTACACAGTCATAGTCAAGCATGCCCTGAACAAGAATCCGTTGAATATATTTGCATATCTCTTGAAGAATATTTTTAATGAACTTTTGAAAATCAGGAAAGCGATCCATGCACTTGGACATTCCAAGTATGTTGGAATGTCTTGAAATTGTACTCAGTCATAGTCAACGACGCCCTGAACAAGAATCCGTTGAAAATATTTGCATATCGTTTAAGGAATTTTTTTTAAGAATTTCTGAAAATCAGGAAAGCGATCCATGCACTTAGGCAGTGACTTAACTTTTTCGTCAAAAAAGACCCCAAAAGTATCTTGGAATGTCTTGAAATTGTACACAGTCATAGTCAAGCATGCCCTGAACAAGAATCCGTTGAATATATTTGCATATCTCTTGAAGAATATTTTTAATGAATTTTTGAAAATCAGGAAAGCGATCCATGCACTTGGACATTCCAAGTATGTTGGAATGTCTTGAAATTGTACTCAGTCATAGTCAACAATGCCCTGAACAAGAAACCGTTGAAAATATTTGCATATCGCTTAAGGAATATTTTTAATGAATTTTTGAAAATCAGGAAAGCGATCCATGCACTTAGGCAGTGACTTAACTTTTTATTCAAAAAAGACCCCAAAAGAATCTTGGAATGTCTTGAAATTGTACACAGTCATAGTCAAGCATGCCCTGAACAAGAATCCGTTGAATATATTTGCATATCTCTTGAAGAATCTTTTTAATGAACTTTTGAAAATCAGGAAAGCGATCCATGCACTTGGACATTCCAAGTATGTTGGAATGTCTTGAAATTGTACTCAGTCATAGTCAACGACGCCCTGAACAAGAATCCGTTGAAAATATTTGCATATCGCTTAAGGAATATTTTTAATGAATTTTTGAAAATCAGGAAAGCGATCCATGCACTTAGGCAGTGACTTAACTTTTTATTCAAAAAAGACCCCAAAAGTATCTTGGAATGTCTTGAAATTGTACACAGTCATAGTCAAGCATGCCCTGAACAAGAATCCGTTGAATATATTTGCATATCTCTTGAAGAATATTTTAAATGAACTTTTGAAAATCAGGAAATTGATCCATGCACTTGGACATTCCAAGTATGTTGGAATGTCTTGAAATTGTACTCAGTCATAGTCAACGACGCCCTGAACAAGAATCAATTGAAAATATTTGCATATCTCTTAAGGAATATTTTTAATGAATTTTTGAAAATGATGAAAGTCTGTGCACTTAGGCAGTGACTTAACTTTTTATTCAAAAAAGACCCCAAAGGTATCTTGGAATGTCTTGAAATTGTACACAGTCATAGTCAAGCATGCCCTGAACAAGAATCCGTTGAATATATTTGCATATCTCTTGAAGAATATTTTTAATGAACTTTTGAAAATCAGGAAAGCGATCCATGCACTTGGACATTCCAAGTATGTTGGAATGTCTTGAATTTGTACTCAGTCATAGTCAACGACGCCCTGAACAAGAATCAATTGAAAATATTTGCATATCTCTTTAGGAATATTTTTAATGAATTTTTGAAAATGAGGAAAGTCTGTGCACTTAGGCAGTGACTTAACTTTTTATTCAAAAAAGACCCCAAAAGTATCTTGGAATGTCTTGAAATTGTACACAGTCATAGTCAAGCATGCCCTGAACAAGAATCCGTTGAATATATTTGCATATCTCTTGAAGAATATTTTTAATGAACTTTTGAAAATCAGGAAAGCGATCCATGCACTTGGACATTCCAAGTATGTTGGAATGTCTTTAAATTGTACTCAGTCATAGTCAACGACGCCCTGAACAAGAATCCGTTGAAAATATTTGCATATCGTTTAAGGAATATTTTTAAAGAATTTCTGAAAATCAGGAAAGCGATCCATGCACTTAGGCAGTGACTTAACTTTTTCGTCAAAAAAGACCCCAAAAGTATCTTGGAATGTCTTGAAATTGTACACAGTCATAGTCAAGAATGCCCTGAACAAGAATCCGTTGAATATATTTGCATATCTCTTGAAGAATATTTTTAATGAATTTTTGAAAATCCGGAAAGCGATCCATGCACTTGGACATTCCAAGTATGTTGGAATGTCTTGAAATTGTACTCAGTCATAGTCAACGACGCCCTGAACAAGAATCCGTTGAAAATATTTGCATATCGTTTAAGGAATATTTTTAAAGAATTTCTGAAAATCAGGAAAGCGATCCATGCACTTAGGCAGTGACTTAACTTTTTCGTCAAAAAAGACCCCAAAAGTATCTTGGAATGTCTTGAAATTGTACACAGTCATAGTCAAGCATGCCCTGAACAAGAATCCGTTGAATATATTTGCATATCTCTTGAAGAATATTTTTAATGAATTTTTGAAAATGAGGAAAGTCTGTGCACTTAGGCAGTGACTTAACTTTTTATTCAAAAAAGACCCCAAAAGTATGTTGGAATGTCTTGAAATTGTACTCAGTCATAGTCAACAACGCCCTGAACAAGAATCCATTGAAAATATTTGCATATCTCTTAGGGAATATTTTTAATGAATTTTTGAAAATGAGGAAAGTCTGTGCACTTAGGCAGTGACTTAACTTTTTATTCAAAAAAGACCCCAAAAGTATCTTGGAATGTCTTGAAATTGTACACAGTCATAGTCAAGCATGCCCTGAACAAGAATCCGTTGAATATATTTGCATATCTCTTGAAGAATATTTTTAATGAACTTTTGAAAATCAGGAAAGCGATCCATGCACTTGGACATTCCAAGTATGTTGGAATGTCTTGAAATTGTACTCAGTCATAGTCAACGACGTCCTGAACAAGAATCCGTTGAAAATATTTGCATATCGTTTAAGGAATATTTTTAAAGAATTTCTGAAAATCAGGAAAGCGATCCATGCACTTAGGCAGTGACTTAACTTTTTCGTCAAAAAAGACCCCAAAAGTATCTTGGAATGTCTTGAAATTGTACACAGTCATAGTCAAGAATGCCCTGAACAAGAATCCGTTGAATATATTTGCATATCTCTTGAAGAATATTTTAAATGAATTTTTGAAAATCCGGAAAGCGATCCATGCACTTGGACATTCCAAGTATGTTGGAATGTCTTGAAATTGTTCTCGGTCATAGTCAACGACGCCCTGAACAAGAATCCATTGAAAATATTTGCATATCTCTTAAGGAATATTTTTAATGAATTTTTGAAAATGATGAAAGTCTGTGCACTTAGGCAGTGACTTAACTTTTTATTCAAAAAAGACCCCAAAGGTATCTTGGAATGTCTTGAAATTGTACACAGTCATAGTCAAGCATGCCCTGAACAAGAATCCGTTGAATATATTTGCATATCTCTTGAAGAATATTTTTAATGAATTTTTGAAAATCCGAAAAGCGATCCATGCACTTGGACATTCCAAGTATGTTGGAATGTCTTGAAATTGTACTCGGTCATAGTCAACGACGCCCTGAACAAGAATCAATTGAAAATATTTGCATATCTCTTAAGGAATATTTTTAATGAATTTTTGAAAATGATGAAAGTCTGTGCACTTAGGCAGTGACTTAACTTTTTATTCAAAAAAGACCCCAAAGGTATCTTGGAATGTCTTGAAATTGTACACAGTCATAGTCAAGCATGCCCTGAACAAGAATCCGTTGAATATATTTGCATATCTCTTGAAGAATATTTTTAATGAACTTTTGAAAATCAGGAAAGCGATCCATGCACTTGGACATTCCAAGTATGTTGGAATGTCTTGAATTTGTACTCAGTCATAGTCAACGACGCCCTGAACAAGAATCAATTGAAAATATTTGCATATCTCTTAAGGAATATTTTTAATGAATTTTTGAAAATGAGGAAAGTCTGTGCACTTAGGCAGTGACTTAACTTTTTATTCAAAAAAGACCCCAAAAGTATCTTGGAATGTCTTGAAATTGTACACAGTCATAGTCAAGCATGCCCTGAACAAGAATCCGTTGAATATATTTGCATATCTCTTGAAGAATATTTTTAATGAACTTTTGAAAATCAGGAAAGCGATCCATGCACTTGGACATTCCAAGTATGTTGGAATGTCTTTAAATTGTACTCAGTCATAGTCAACGACGCCCTGAAC
Organism: Microchirus variegatus; assembly: GCF_963457635.1. Taxonomy (NCBI): domain Eukaryota; kingdom Metazoa; phylum Chordata; class Actinopteri; order Pleuronectiformes; family Soleidae; genus Microchirus; species Microchirus variegatus. The sequence continues at coordinate 5,605,932 of NC_139814.1, forward strand.
AAGAATCCGTTGAAAATATTTGCATATCGTTTAAGGAATATTTTTAAAGAATTTCTGAAAATCAGGAAAGCGATCCATGCACTTAGGCAGTGACTTAACTTTTTCGTCAAAAAAGACCCCAAAAGTATCTTGGAATGTCTTGAAATTGTACACAGTCATAGTCAAGAATGCCCTGAACAAGAATCCGTTGAATATATTTGCATATCTCTTGAAGAATATTTTAAATGAATTTTTGAAAATCCGGAAAGCGATCCATGCACTTGGACATTCCAAGTATGTTGGAATGTCTTGAAATTGTTCTCGGTCATAGTCAACGACGCCCTGAACAAGAATCCATTGAAAATATTTGCATATCTCTTAAGGAATATTTTTAATGAATTTTTGAAAATGATGAAAGTCTGTGCACTTAGGCAGTGACTTAACTTTTTATTCAAAAAAGACCCCAAAGGTATCTTGGAATGTCTTGAAATTGTACACAGTCATAGTCAAGCATGCCCTGAACAAGAATCCGTTGAATATATTTGCATATCTCTTGAAGAATATTTTTAATGAACTTTTGAAAATCAGGAAAGCGATCCATGCACTTGGACATTCCAAGTATGTTGGAATGTCTTGAATTTGTACTCAGTCATAGTCAACGACGCCCTGAACAAGAATCAATTGAAAATATTTGCATATCTCTTAAGGAATATTTTTAATGAATTTTTGAAAATGAGGAAAGTCTGTGCACTTAGGCAGTGACTTAACTTTTTATTCAAAAAAGACCCCAAAAGTATCTTGGAATGTCTTGAAATTGTACACAGTCATAGTCAAGCATGCCCTGAACAAGAATCCGTTGAATATATTTGCATATCTCTTGAAGAATATTTTTAATGAACTTTTGAAAATCAGGAAAGCGATCCATGCACTTGGACATTCCAAGTATGTTGGAATGTCTTTAAATTGTACTCAGTCATAGTCAACGACGCCCTGAACAAGAATCCGTTGAAAATATTTGCATATCGTTTAAGGAATATTTTTAAAGAATTTCTGAAAATCAGGAAAGCGATCCATGCACTTAGGCAGTGACTTAACTTTTTCGTCAAAAAAGACCCCAAAAGTATCTTGGAATGTCTTGAAATTGTACACAGTCATAGTCAAGCATGCCCTGATCAAGAATCCATTGAATATATTTGCATATCTCTTGAAGAATATTTTTAATGAATTTTTGAAAATGAGGAAAGTCTGTGCACTTAGGCAGTGACTTAACTTTTTATTCAAAAAAGACCCCAAAAGTATGTTGGAATGTCTTGAAATTGTACTCAGTCATAGTCAACAACGCCCTGAACAAGAATCCATTGAAAATATTTGCATATCTCTTAGGGAATATTTTTAATGAATTTTTGAAAATGAGGAAAGTCTGTGCACTTAGGCAGTGACTTAACTTTTTATTCAAAAAAGACCCCAAAAGTATCTTGGAATGTCTTGAAATTGTACACAGTCATAGTCAAGCATGCCCTGAACAAGAATCCGTTGAATATATTTGCATATCTCTTGAAGAATATTTTTAATGAACTTTTGAAAATCAGGAAAGCGATCCATGCACTTGGACATTCCAAGTATGTTGGAATGTCTTGAAATTGTACTCAGTCATAGTCAACGACGCCCTGAACAAGAATCCGTTGAAAATATTTGCATATCGCTTAAGGAATATTTTTAATGAATTTTTGAAAATCAGGAAAGCGATCCATGCACTTGGACATTCCAAGTATGTTGTTCAGGGCATGCTTGACTATGACTGTGTACAATTTCAAGACATTCCAAGATACCTTTGGGGTCTTTTTTGAATAAAAAGTTAAGTCACTGCCTAAGTGCACAGACTTTCATCATTTTCAAAAATTCATTTAAAATATTCCTTAAGAGATATGCAAATATTTTCAATGGATTCTTGTTCAGGGCATGCTTGACTATGACTGTGTACAATTTCAAGACATTCCAAGATACCTTTGGGGTCTTTTTTGAATAAAAAGTTAAGTCACTGCCTAAGTGCACAGACTTTCATCATTTTCAAAAATTCATTAAAAATATTCCTTAAGAGATATGCAAATATTTTCAATTGATTCTTGTTCAGGGCGTCGTTGACTATGACCGAGTACAATTTCAAAACATGGAATATCTCTTGAAAATAATGCACTTAGGCAGTGACTTAACTTTTTTGTCAAAAAAGACCCCAAAAGTATCTTGGAATGTCTTGAAATTGTACACAGTCATAGTCAAGCATGCCCTGAACAAGAATCCGTTGAATATATTTGCATATCTCTTGAAGAATATTTTTAATGAACTTTTGAAAATCAGGAAAGCGATCCATGCACTTGGACATTCCAAGTATGTTGGAATGTCTTTAAATTGTACTCAGTCATAGTCAACGACGCCCTGAACAAGAATCCGTTGAAAATATTTGCATATCGTTTAAGGAATATTTTTAAAGAATTTCTGAAAATCAGGAAAGCGATCCATGCACTTAGGCAGTGACTTAACTTTTTCGTCAAAAAAGACCCCAAAAGTATCTTGGAATGTCTTGAAATTGTACACAGTCATAGTCAAGAATGCCCTGAACAAGAATCCGTTGAATATATTTGCATATCTCTTGAAGAATATTTTTAATGAATTTTTGAAAATCCGGAAAGCGATCCATGCACTTGGACATTCCAAGTATGTTGGAATGTCTTGGAATTGTACTCAGTCATAGTCAACGACGCCCTGAACAAGAATCCTTTGAAAATATTTGCATATCGTTTAAGGAATATTTTTAAAGAATTTCTGAAAATCAGGAAAGCGATCCATGCACTTAGGCAGTGACTTAACTTTTTCGTCAAAAAAGACCCCAAAAGTATCTTGGAATGTCTTGAAATTGTACACAGTCATAGTCAAGCATGCCCTGATCAAGAATCCATTGAATATATTTGCATATCTCTTGAAGAATATTTTTAATGAATTTTTGAAAATGAGGAAAGTCTGTGCACTTAGGCAGTGACTTAACTTTTTATTCAAAAAAGACCCCAAAAGTATCTTGGAATGTCTTGAAATTGTACTCAGTCATAGTCAACAACGCCCTGAACAAGAATCCATTGAAAATATTTGCATATCTCTTAGGGAATATTTTTAATGAATTTTTGAAAATGAGGAAAGTCTGTGCACTTAGGCAGTGACTTAACTTTTTATTCAAAAAAGACCCCAAAAGTATCTTGGAATGTCTTGAAATTGTACACAGTCATAGTCAAGCATGCCCTGAACAAGAATCCGTTGAATATATTTGCATATCTCTTGAAGAATATTTTTAATGAACTTTTGAAAATCAGGAAAGCGATCCATGCACTTGGACATTCCAAGTATGTTGGAATGTTTTGAAATTGTACTCAGTCATAGTCAACGACGCCCTGAACAAGAATCCGTTGAAAATATTTGCATATCGCTTAAGGAATATTTTTAATGAATTTTTGAAAATCAGGAAAGCGATCCATGCACTTAGGCAGTGACTTAACTTTTTATTCAAAAAAGACCCCAAAAGTATCTTGGAATGTCTTGAAATTGTACACAGTCATAGTCAAGCATGCCCTGAACAAGAATCCGTTGAATATATTTGCATATCTCTTGAAGAATATTTTTAATGAATTTTTGAAAATCCGAAAAGCGATCCATGCACTTGGACATTCCAAGTATGTTGGAATGTCTTGAAATTGTACTCAGTCATAGTCAACGACGCCCTGAACAAGAATCAATTGAAAATATTTGTATATCTCTTAAGGAATATTTTTAATGAATTTTTGAAAATGAGGAAAGTCTGTGCACTTCGGCAGTGACTTAACTTTTTATTCAAAAAAGACCCCAAAAGTATCTTGGAATGTCTTGAAATTGTACACAGTCATAGTCAAGCATGCCCTGAACAAGAATCCGTTGAATATATTTGCATATCTCTTGAAGAATATTTTTAATGAACTTTTGAAAATCAGGAAAGCGATCCATGCACTTGGACATTCCAAGTATGTTGGAATGTCTTGAAATTGTACTCAGTCATAGTCAACGACGCCCTGAACAAGAATCCGTTGAAAATATTTGCATATCGCTTAAGGAATATTTTTAATGAATTTTTGAAAATCAGGAAAGCGATCCATGCACTTGGACATTCCAAGTATGTTGGAATGTCTTGAAATTGTACTCAGTCATAGTCAACGACGCCCTGAACAAGAATCCGTTGAAAATATTTGCATATCGCTTAAGGAATATTTTTAATGAATTTTTGAAAATCAGGAAAGCGATCCATGCACTTAGGCAGTGACTTAACTTTTTTGTCAAAAAAGACCCCAAAAGTATCTTGGAATGTCTTGAAATTGTACACAGTCATAGTCAAGCATGCCCTGAACAAGAAACCGTTGAATATATTTGCATATCTCTTGAAGAATATTTTTAATTAATTTTTGAAAATCCGAAAAGCGATCCATGCACTTGGACATTCCAAGTATGTTGGAATGTTTTGAAATTGTACTCAGTCATAGTCAACGACGCCCTGAACAAGAATCAATTGAAAATATTCGCATATCTCTTAAGGAATATTTTTAATGAATTTTTGAAAATCAGGAAAGCAATCCATGCACTTAGGCAGTGACTTAACTTTTTTGTCAAAAAAGACCCCAAAAGTATCTTGGAATGTCTTGAAATTGTACACAGTCATAGTCAAGCATGCCCTGAACAAGAATCCGTTGAATATATTTGCATATCTCTTGAAGAATATTTTTAATGAACTTTTGAAAATCAGGAAAGCGATCCATGTACTTGGACATTCAAAGTATGTTGGAATGTCTTGAAATTGTACTCGGTCATAGTCACAGCGCCCTGAACAAGAATCCGTTGAAAATATTTGCATATCGCTTAAGGAATATTTTTAATGAATTTTTGAAAATCAGGAAAGCGATCCATGCACTTAGGCAGTGACTTAACTTTTTCGTCAAAAAAGACCCCAAAAGTATCTTGGAATGTCTTGAAATTGTACACAGTCATAGTCAAGCATGCCCTGAACAAGAATCCGTTGAATATATTTGCATATCTCTTGAAGAATATTTTTAATGAACTTTTGAAAATCAGGAAAGCGATCCATGTACTTGGACATTCAAAGTATGTTGGAATGTCTTGAAATTGTACTCGGTCATAGTCAACGACGCCCTGAACAAGAATCCGTTGAAAATATTTGCATATCGCTTAAGGAATATTTTTAATGAATTTTTGAATATCAGGAAAGCGATCCATGCACTTAGGCAGTGACTTAACTTTTTTGTCAAAAAAGACCCCAAAAGTATCTTGGAATGTCTTGAAATTGTACACAGTCATAGTCAAGCATGCCCTGAACAAGAAACCGTTGAATATATTTGCATATCTCTTGAAGAATATTTTTAATTAATTTTTGAAAATCCGAAAAGCGATCCATGCACTTGGACATTCCAAGTATGTTGGAATGTTTTGAAATTGTACTCAGTCATAGTCAACGACGCCCTGAACAAGAATCAATTGAAAATATTCGCATATCTCTTAAGGAATATTTTTAATGAATTTTTGAAAATCAGGAAAGCAATCCATGCACTTAGGCAGTGACTTAACTTTTTTGTCAAAAAAGACCCCAAAAGTATCTTGGAATGTCTTGAAATTGTACACAGTCATAGTCAAGCATGCCCTGAACAAGAATCCGTTGAATATATTTGCATATCTCTTGAAGAATATTTTTAATGAACTTTTGAAAATCAGGAAAGCGATCCATGTACTTGGACATTCAAAGTATGTTGGAATGTCTTGAAATTGTACTCGGTCATAGTCAACGACGCCCTGAACAAGAATCCGTTGAAAATATTTGCATATCGCTTAAGGAATATTTTTAATGAATTTTTGAAAATCAGGAAAGCGATCCATGCACTTAGGCAGTGACTTAACTTTTTCGTCAAAAAAGACCCCAAAAGTATCTTGGAATGTCTTGAAATTGTACACAGTCATAGTCAAGCATGCCCTGAACAAGAATCCGTTGAATATATTTGCATATCTCTTGAAGAATATTTTTAATGAATTTTTGAAAATCCGGAAAGCGATCCATGCACTTGGACATTCCAAGTATGTTGGAATGTCTTGAAATTGTACTCGGTCATAGTCATCGACGCCCTGAACAAGAATCCATTGAAAATATTTGCATATCTCTTAAGGAATATTTTTAATGAATTTTTGGAAATGAGGAAAGTCTGTGCACTTAGGCAGTGACTTAACTTTTTATTCAAAAAAGACCCCAAAAGTATCTTGGAATGTCTTGAAATTGTACACAGTCATAGTCAAGCATGACCTGAACAAGAATCCGTTGAATATATTTGCATATCTCTTGAAGAATATTTTTAATGAATTTTTGAAAATCCGGAAAGCGATCCATGCACTTGGACATTCCAAGTATGTTGGAATGTCTTGAAATTGTACTCAGTCATAGTCAACAACGCCCTGAACGAGAATCCGTTGAAAATATTTGCATATCGCTTAAGGAATATTTTTAATGAATTTTTGAAAATCAGGAAAGCGATCCATGCACTTAGGCAGTGACTTAACTTTTTCGTCAAAAAAGACCCCAAAAGTATCTTGGAATGTCTTGAAATTGTACACAGTCATAGTCAAGCATGCCCTGAACAAGAATCCGTTGAATATATTTGCATATCTCTTGAAGAATATTTTTAATGAACTTTTGAAAATCAGGAAAGCGATCCATGTACTTGGACATTCAAAGTATGTTGGAATGTCTTGAAATTGTACTCGGTCATAGTCAACGACGCCCTGAAAAAGAATCCGTTGAAAATATTTGCATATCGCTTAAGGAATATTTTTAATGAATTTTTGAAAATCAGGAAAGCGATCCATGCACTTAGGCAGTGACTTAACTTTTTCGTCAAAAAAGACCCCAAAAGTATCTTGGAATGTCTTGAAATTGTACACAGTCATAGTCAAGCATGCCCTGAACAAGAATCCGTTGAATATATTTGCATATCTCTTGAAGAATATTTTTAATGAACTTTTGAAAATCAGGAAAGCGATCCATGCACTTGGACATTCCAAGTATGTTGGAATGTCTTGAAATTGTACTCAGTCATAGTCAACGACGCCCTGAACAAGAATCCGTTGAAAATATTTGCATATCGTTTAAGGAATATTTTTAAAGAATTTCTGAAAATCAGGAAAGCGATCCATGCACTTAGGCAGTGACTAAACTTTTTTGTCAAAAAAGACCCCAAAAGTATCTTGGAATGTCTTGAAATTGTACACAGTCATAGTCAAGCATGCCCTGAACAAGAATATGTTGAATATATTTGCATATCTCTTGAAGAATATTTTTAATGAATTTTTGAAAATCCGAAAAGCAATCCATGCACTTGGACATTCCAAGTATGTTGGAATGTCTTGAAATTGTACTCAGTCATAGTCAACGACGCCCTGAACAAGAATCAATTGAAAATGTTTGCATATCTCTTAAGGAATATTTTTAATGAATTTTTGAAAATGAGGAAAGTCTGTGCACTTAGGCAGTGACTTAACTTTTTATTCAAAAAAGACCCCAAAAGTATCTTGGAATGTCTTGAAATTGTACACAGTCATAGTCAAGCATGCCCTGAACAAGAATCCGTTGAATATATTTGCATATCTCTTGAAGAATATTTTTAATGAACTTTTGAAAATCAGGAAAGCGATCCATGCACTTGGACATTCCAAGTATGTTGGAATGTCTTGAAATTGTACTCAGTCATAGTCAACGACGTCCTGAACAAGAATCCGTTGAAAATTTTTGCATATCGTTTAAGGAATATTTTTAAAGAATTTCTGAAAATCAGGAAAGCGATCCATGCACTTAGGCAGTGACTTAACTTTTTCGTCAAAAAAGACCCCAAAAGTATCTTGGAATGTCTTGAAATTGTACACAGTCATAGTCAAGAATGCCCTGAACAAGAATCCGTTGAATATATTTGCATATCTCTTGAAGAATATTTTAAATGAATTTTTGAAAATCCGGAAAGCGATCCATGCACTTGGACATTCCAAGTATGTTGGAATGTCTTGAAATTGTTCTCGGTCATAGTCAACGACGCCCTGAACAAGAATCCATTGAAAATATTTGCATATCTCTTAAGGAATATTTTTAATGAATTTTTGAAAATGATGAAAGTCTGTGCACTTAGGCAGTGACTTAACTTTTTATTCAAAAAAGACCCCAAATGTATCTTGGAATGTCTTGAAATTGTACACAGTCATAGTCAAGCATGCCCTGAACAAGAATCCGTTGAATATATTTGCATATCTCTTGAAGAATATTTTTAATGAACTTTTGAAAATCAGGAAAGCGATCCATGCACTTGGACATTCCAAGTATGTTGGAATGTCTTGAAATTGTACTCGGTCATAGTCAACGACGCCCTGAACAAGAATCCATTGAAAATATTTGCATATCTCTTAAGGAATATTTTTAATGAATTTTTGAAAATGATGAAAGTCTGTGCACTTAGGCAGTGACTTAACTTTTTATTCAAAAAAGACCCCAAAAGTATCTTGGAATGTCTTGAAATTGTACACAGTCATAGTCAAGCATGCCCTGAACAAGAATCCGTTGAATATATTTGCATATCTCTTGAAGAATATTTTTAATGAACTTTTGAAAATCAGGAAAGCGATCCATGCACTTGGACATTCCAAGTATGTTGGAATGTCTTGAAATTGTACTCAGTCATAGTCAACGACGCCCTGAACAAGAATCCGTTGAAAATATTTGCATATCGTTTAAGGAATATTTTTAAAGAATTTCTGAAAATCAGGAAAGCGATCCATGCACTTAGGCAGTGACTTAACTTTTTCGTCAAAAAAGACCCCAAAAGTATCTTGGAATGTCTTGAAATTGTACACAGTCATAGTCAAGAATGCCCTGAACAAGAATCCGTTGAATATATTTGCATATCTCTTGAAGAATATTTTTAATGAATTTTTGAAAATCCGGAAAGCGATCCATGCACTTGGACATTCCAAGTATGTTGGAATGTCTTGAAATTGTACTCGGTCATAGTCAACGACGCCCTGAACAAGAATCCATTGAAAATATTTGCATATCTCTTAAGGAATATTTTTAATGAATTTTTGAAAATGATGAAAGTCTGTGCACTTAGGCAGTGACTTAACTTTTTATTCAAAAAAGACCCCAAAGGTATCTTGGAATGTCTTGAAATTGTACACAGTCATAGTCAAGCATGCCCTGAACAAGAATCCGTTGAATATATTTGCATATCTCTTGAAGAATATTTTTAATGAACTTTTGAAAATCAGGAAAGCGATCCATGCACTTGGACATTCCAAGTATGTTGGAATGTCTTGAAATTGTACTCAGTCATAGTCAACGACGCCCTGAACAAGAATCCGTTGAAAATATTTGCATATCGCTTAAGGAATATTTCTAATGAATTTTTGAAAATCAGGAAAGCGATCCATGCACTTAGGCAGTGACTTAACTTTTTTGTCAAAAAAGACCCCAAAAGTATCTTGGAATGTCTTGAAATTGTACACAGTCATAGTCAAGCATGCCCTGAACAAGAATCTGTTGAATATATTTGCATATCTCTTGAAGAATATTTTTAATGAATTTTTGAAAATCCGAAAAGCGATCCATGCACTTGGACATTCCAAGTATGTTGGAATGTCTTGAAATTGTACTCAGTCATAGTCAACGACGCCCTGAACAAGAATCAATTGAAAATATTTGCATATCTCTTAAGGAATATTTTTAATGAATTTTTGAAAATGAGGAAAGTCTGTGCACTTAGGCAGTGACTTAACTTTTTATTCAAAAAAGACCCCAAAGGTATCTTGGAATGTCTTGAAATTGTACACAGTCATAGTCAAGCATGCCCTGAACAAGAATCCGTTGAATATATTTGCATATCTCTTGAAGAATATTTTTAATGAACTTTTGAAAATCAGGAAAGCGATCCATGCACTTGGACATTCCAAGTATGTTGGAATGTCTTTAAATTGTACTCAGTCATAGTCAACGACGCCCTGAACAAGAATCCGTTGAAAATATTTGCATATCGCTTAAGGAATATTTTTAATGAAGTTTTGAAAATCAGGAAAGCGATCCATGCACTTAGGCAGTGACTTAACTTTTTATTCAAAAAAGACCCCAAAAGTATCTTGGAATGTCTTGAAATTGTACACAGTCATAGTCAAGCATGCCCTGAACAAGAATCCGTTGAATATATTTGCATATCTCTTGAAGAATATTTTTAATGAATTTTTGAAAATCCGAAAAGCGATCCATGCACTTGGACATTCCAAGTATGTTGGAATGTCTTGAAATTGTACTCAGTCATAGTCAAGGACGCCCTGAACAAGAATCAATTGAAAATATTTGCATATCTCTTAAGGAATATTTTTAATGAATTTTTGAAAATGAGGAAAGTCTGTGCACTTAGGCAGTGACTTAACTTTTTATTCAAAAAAGACCCCAAAAGTATCTTGGAATGTCTTGAAATTGTACACAGTCATAGTCAAGCATGCCCTGAACAAGAATCCGTTGAATATATTTGCATATCTCTTGAAGAATATTTTTAATGAACTTTTGAAAATCAGGAAAGCGATCCATGCACTTGGACATTCCAAGTATGTTGGAATGTCTTGAAATTGTACTCAGTCATAGTCAACGACGCCCTGAACAAGAATCCGTTGAAAATATTTGCATATCGTTTAAGGAATATTTTTAAAGAATTTCTGAAAATCAGGAAAGCGATCCATGCACTTAGGCAGTGACTTAACTTTTTTGTCAAAAAAGACCCCAAAAGTATCTTGGAATGTCTTGAAATTGTACACAGTCATAGTCAAGAATGCCCTGAACAAGAATCCGTTGAATATATTTGCATATCTCTTGAAGAATATTTTTAATGAACTTTTGAAAATCAGGAAAGCGATCCATGCACTTGGACATTCCAAGTATGTTGGAATGTCTTGAAATTGTACTCAGTCATAGTCAACGACGCCCTGAACAAGAATCCGTTGAAAATATTTGCATATCGCTTAAGGAATATTTTTAATGAATTTTTGAAAATCAGGAAAGCGATCCATGCACTGAGGCAGTGACTTAACTTTTTTGTCAAAAAAGACCCCAAAAGTATCTTGGAATGTCTTGAAATTGTACACAGTCATAGTCAAGCATGCCCTGAACAAGAATCCGTTGAATATATTTGCATATCTCTTGAAGAATATTTTTAATGAATTTTTGAAAATCCGAAAAGCGATCCATGCACTTGGACATTCCAAGTATGTTGGAATGTCTTTAAATTGTACTCAGTCATAGTCAACGACGCCCTGAACAAGAATCAATTGATAATATTTGCATATCTCTTAAGGAATATTTTTAATGAATTTTTGAAAATGAGGAAAGTCTGTGCACTTAGGCAGTGACTTAACTTTTTATTCAAAAAAGACCCCAAAAGTATCTTGGAATGTCTTGAAATTGTACACAGTCATAGTCAAGCATGCCCTGAACAAGAATCCGTTGAATATATTTGCATATCTCTTGAAGAATATTTTTAATGAACTTTTGAAAATCAGGAAAGCGATCCATGCACTTGGACATTCCAAGTATGTTGGAATGTTTTGAAATTGTACTCAGTCATAGTCAACGACGCCCTGAACAAGAATCCGTTGAAAATATTTGCATATCGCTTAAGGAATATTTTTAATGAATTTTTGAAAATCAGGAAAGCGATCCATGCACTTAGGCAGTGACTTAACTTTTTCGTCAAAAAAGACCCCAAAAGTATCTTGGAATGTCTTGAAATTGTACACAGTCATAGTCAAGAATGCCCTGAACAAGAATCCGTTGAATATATTTGCATATCTCTTGAAGAATATTTTAAATGAATTTTTGAAAATCCGGAAAGCGATCCATGCACTTGGACATTCCAAGTATGTTGGAATGTCTTGAAATTGTTCTCGGTCATAGTCAACGACGCCCTGAACAAGAATCCATTGAAAATATTTGCATATCTCTTAAGGAATATTTTTAATGAATTTTTGAAAATGATGAAAGTCTGTGCACTTAGGCAGTGACTTAACTTTTTATTCAAAAAAGACCCCAAAGGTATCTTGGAATGTCTTGAAATTGTACACAGTCATAGTCAAGCATGCCCTGAACAAGAATCCGTTGAATATATTTGCATATCTCTTGAAGAATATTTTTAATGAACTTTTGAAAATCAGGAAAGCGATCCATGCACTTGGACATTCCAAGTATGTTGGAATGTCTTGAAATTGTACTCGGTCATAGTCAACGACGCCCTGAACAAGAATCCATTGAAAATATTTGCATATCTCTTAAGGAATATTTTTAATGAATTTTTGAAAATGATGAAAGTCTGTGCACTTAGGCAGTGACTTAACTTTTTATTCAAAAAAGACCCCAAAAGTATCTTGGAATGTCTTGAAATTGTACACAGTCATAGTCAAGCATGCCCTGAACAAGAATCCGTTGAATATATTTGCATATCTCTTGAAGAATATTTTTAATGAACTTTTGAAAATCAGGAAAGCGATCCATGCACTTGGACATTCCAAGTATGTTGGAATGTCTTGAAATTGTACTCAGTCATAGTCAACGACGCCCTGAACAAGAATCCGTTGAAAATATTTGCATATCGTTTAAGGAATATTTTTAAAGAATTTCTGAAAATCAGGAAAGCGATCCATGCACTTAGGCAGTGACTTAACTTTTTCGTCAAAAAAGACCCCAGAAGTATCTTGGAATGTCTTGAAATTGTACACAGTCATAGTCAAGAATGCCCTGAACAAGAATCCGTTGAATATATTTGCATATCTCTTGAAGAATATTTTTAATGAATTTTTGAAAATCCGGAAAGCGATCCATGCACTTGGACATTCCAAGTATGTTGGAATGTCTTGAAATTGTACTCGGTCATAGTCAACGACGCCCTGAACAAGAATCCATTGAAAATATTTGCATATCTCTTAAGGAATATTTTTAATGAATTTTTGAAAATGATGAAAGTCTGTGCACTTAGGCAGTGACTTAACTTTTTATTCAAAAAAGACCCCAAAGGTATCTTGGAATGTCTTGAAATTGTACACAGTCATAGTCAAGCATGCCCTGAACAAGAATCCGTTGAATATATTTGCATATCTCTTGAAGAATATTTTTAATGAACTTTTGAAAATCAGGAAAGCGATCCATGCACTTGGACATTCCAAGTATGTTGGAATGTCTTGAAATTGTACTCAGTCATAGTCAACGACGCCCTGAACAAGAATCCGTTGAAAATATTTGCATATCGCTTAAGGAATATTTCTAATGAATTTTTGAAAATCAGGAAAGCGATCCATGCACTTAGGCAGTGACTTAACTTTTTTGTCAAAAAAGACCCCAAAAGTATCTTGGAATGTCTTGAAATTGTACACAGTCATAGTCAAGCATGCCCTAAACAAGAATCTGTTGAATATATTTGCATATCTCTTGAAGAATATTTTTAATGAATTTTTGAAAATCCGAAAAGCGATCCATGCACTTGGACATTCCAAGTATGTTGGAATGTCTTGAAATTGTACTCAGTCATAGTCAACGACGCCCTGAACAAGAATCAATTGAAAATATTTGCATATCTCTTAAGGAATATTTTTAATGAATTTTTGAAAATGAGGAAAGTCTGTGCACTTAGGCAGTGACTTAACTTTTTATTCAAAAAAGACCCCAAAAGTATCTTGGAATGTCTTGAAATTGTACACAGTCATAGTCAAGCATGCCCTGAACAAGAATCCGTTGAATATATTTGCATATCTCTTGAAGAATATTTTTAATGAACTTTTGAAAATCAGGAAAGCGATCCATGCACTTGGACATTCCAAGTATGTTGGAATGTCTTGAAATTGTACTCAGTCATAGTCAACGACGCCCTGAACAAGAATCCGTTGAAAATATTTGCATATCGTTTAAGGAATATTTTTAAAGAATTTCTGAAAATCAGGAAAGCGATCCATGCACTTAGGCAGTGACTTAACTTTTTCGTCAAAAAAGACCCCAAAAGTATCTTGGAATGTCTTGAAATTGTACACAGTCATAGTCAAGAATGCCCTGAACAAGAATCCGTTGAATATATTTGCATATCTCTTGAAGAATATTTTTAATGAATTTTTGAAAATCCGGAAAGCGATCCATGCACTTGGACATTCCAAGTATGTTGGAATGTCTTGAAATTGTACTCGGTCATAGTCAACGACGCCCTGAACAAGAATCCATTGAAAATATTTGCATATCTCTTAAGGAATATTTTTAATGAATTTTTGAAAATGATGAAAGTCTGTGCACTTAGGCAGTGACTTAACTTTTTATTCAAAAAAGACCCCAAAGGTATCTTGGAATGTCTTGAAATTGTACACAGTCATAGTCAAGCATGCCCTGAACAAGAATCCGTTGAATATATTTGCATATCTCTTGAAGAATATTTTTAATGAACTTTTGAAAATCAGGAAAGCGATCCATGCACTTGGACATTCCAAGTATGTTGGAATGTCTTGAAATTGTACTCAGTCATAGTCAACGACGCCCTGAACAAGAATCCGTTGAAAATATTTGCATATCGCTTAAGGAATATTTTTAATGAAGTTTTGAAAATCAGGAAAGCGATCCATGCACTTAGGCAGTGACTTAACTTTTTTGTCAAAAAAGACCCCAAAAGTATCTTGGAATGTCTTGAAATTGTACACAGTCATAGTCAAGCATGCCCTGAACAAGAATCTGTTGAATATATTTGCATATCTCTTGAAGAATATTTTTAATGAATTTTTGAAAATCCGAAAAGCGATCCATGCACTTGGACATTCCAAGTATGTTGGAATGTCTTGAAATTGTACTCAGTCATAGTCAACGACGCCCTGAACAAGAATCAATTGAAAATATTTGCATATCTCTTAAGGAATATTTTTAATGAATTTTTGAAAATGAGGAAAGTCTGTGCACTTAGGCAGTGACTTAACTTTTTATTCAAAAAAGACCCCAAAAGTATCTTGGAATGTCTTGAAATTGTACACAGTCATAGTCAAGCATGCCCTGAACAAGAATCCGTTGAATATATTTGCATATCTCTTGAAGAATATTTTTAATGAACTTTTGAAAATCAGGAAAGCGATCCATGCACTTGGACATTCCAAGTATGTTGGAATGTTTTGAAATTGTACTCAGTCATAGTCAACGACGCCCTGAACAAGAATCCGTTGAAAATATTTGCATATCGCTTAAGGAATATTTTTAATGAATTTTTGAAAATCAGGAAAGCGATCCATGCACTTAGGCAGTGACTTAACTTTTTCGTCAAAAAAGACCCCAAAAGTATCTTGGAATGTCTTGAAATTGTACACAGTCATAGTCAAGCATGCCCTGAACAAGAATCCGTTGAATATATTTGCATATCTCTTGAAGAATATTTTTAATGAACTTTTGAAAATCAGGAAAGCGATCCATGCACTTGGACATTCCAAGTATGTTGGAATGTCTTGAAATTGTACTCAGTCATAGTCAACGACGCCCTGAACAAGAATCCGTTGAAAATATTTGCATATCGCTTAAGGAATATTTTTAATGAAGTTTTGAAAATCAGGAAAGCGATCCATGCACTTAGGCAGTGACTTAACTTTTTATTCAAAAAAGACCCCAAAAGTATCTTGGAATGTCTTGAAATTGTACACAGTCATAGTCAAGCATGCCCTGAACAAGAATCCGTTGAATATATTTGCATATCTCTTGAAGAATATTTTTAATGAACTTTTGAAAATCAGGAAAGCGATCCATGCACTTGGACATTCCAAGTATGTTGGAATGTTTTGAAATTGTACTCAGTCATAGTCAACGACGCCCTGAACAAGAATCCGTTGAAAATATTTGCATATCGCTTAAGGAATATTTTTAATGAATTTTTGAAAATCAGGAAAGCGATCCATGCACTTAGGCAGTGACTTAACTTTTTCGTCAAAAAAGACCCCAAAAGTATCTTGGAATGTCTTGAAATTGTACACAGTCATAGTCAAGCATGCCCTGAACAAGAATCCGTTGAATATATTTGCATATCTCTTGAAGAATATTTTTAATGAATTTTTGAAAATCCGAAAAGCGATCCATGCACTTGGACATTCCAAGTATGTTGGAATGTTTTGAAATTGTACTCAGTCATAGTCAACGACGCCCTGAACAAGAATCAATTGAACATATTCGCATATCTCTTAAGGAATATTTTTAATGAATTTTTGAAAATCAGGAAAGCAATCCATGCACTTAGGCAGTGACTTAACTTTTTTGTCAAAAAAGACCCCAAAAGTATCTTGGAATGTCTTGAAATTGTACACAGTCATAGTCAAGCATGCCCTGAACAAGAATCCGTTGAATATATTTGCATATCTCTTGAAGAATATTTTTAATGAACTTTTGAAAATCAGGAAAGCGATCCATGTACTTGGACATTCAAAGTATGTTGGAATGTCTTGAAATTGTACTTGGTCATAGTCAACGACGCCCTGAACAAGAATCCGTTGAAAATATTTGCATATCGCTTAAGGAATATTTTTAATGAATTTTTGAAAATCAGGAAAGCGATCCATGCACTTAGGCAGTGACTTAACTTTTTCGTCAAAAAAGACCCCAAAAGTATCTTGGGATGTCTTGAAATTGTACACAGTCATAGTCAAGCATGCCCTGAACAAGAATCCGTTGAATATATTTGCATATCTCTTGAAGAATATTTTTAATGAACTTTTGAAAATCAGGAAAGCGATCCATGCACTTGGACATTCCAAGTATGTTGGAATGTCTTGAAATTGTACTCAGTCATAGTCAACGACGCCCTGAACAAGAATCCGTTGAAAATATTTGCATATCGTTTAAGGAATATTTTTAAAGAATTTCTGAAAATCAGGAAAGCGATCCATGTACTTAGGCAGTGACTTAACTTTTTCGTCAAAAAAGACCCCAAAAGTATCTTGGAATGTCTTGAAATTGTACACAGTCATAGTCAAGAATGCCCTGAACAAGAATCCGTTGAATATATTTGCATATCTCTTGAAGAATATTTTTAATGAATTTTTGAAAATCCGGAAAGCGATCCATGCACTTGGACATTCCAAGTATGTTGGAATGTCTTGAAATTGTACTCGGTCATAGTCAACGACGCCCTGAACAAGAATCCATTGAAAATATTTGCATATCTCTTAAGGAATATTTTTAATGAATTTTTGAAAATGATGAAAGTCTGTGCACTTAGGCAGTGACTTAACTTTTTATTCAAAAAAGACCCCAAAGGTATCTTGGAATGTCTTGAAATTGTACACAGTCATAGTCAAGCATGCCCTGAACAAGAATCCGTTGAATATATTTGCATATCTCTTGAAGAATATTTTTAATGAACTTTTGAAAATCAGGAAAGCGATCCATGCACTTGGACATTCCAAGTATGTTGGAATGTCTTGAAATTGTACTCAGTCATAGTCAACGACGCCCTGAACAAGAATCCGTTGAAAATATTTGCATATCGCTTAAGGAATATTTTTAATGAAGTTTTGAAAATCAGGAAAGCGATCCATGCACTTAGGCAGTGACTTAACTTTTTATTCAAAAAAGACCCCAAAAGTATCTTGGAATGTCTTGAAATTGTACACAGTCATAGTCAAGCATGCCCTGAACAAGAATCCGTTGAATATATTTGCATATCTCTTGAAGAATATTTTTAATGAATTTTTGAAAATCCGAAAAGCGATCCATGCACTTGGACATTCCAAGTATGTTGGAATGTCTTGAAATTGTACTCAGTCATAGTCAAGGACGCCCTGAACAAGAATCAATTGAAAATATTTGCATATCTCTTAAGGAATATTTTTAATGAATTTTTGAAAATGAGGAAAGTCTGTGCACTTAGGCAGTGACTTAACTTTTTATTCAAAAAAGACCCCAAAAGTATCTTGGAATGTCTTGAAATTGTACACAGTCATAGTCAAGCATGCCCTGAACAAGAATCCGTTGAATATATTTGCATATCTCTTGAAGAATATTTTTAATGAACTTTTGAAAATCAGGAAAGCGATCCATGCACTTGGACATTCCAAGTATGTTGGAATGTCTTGAAATTGTACTCAGTCATAGTCAACGACGCCCTGAACAAGAATCCGTTGAAAATATTTGCATATCGTTTAAGGAATATTTTTAAAGAATTTCTGAAAATCAGGAAAGCGATCCATGTACTTAGGCAGTGACTTAACTTTTTCGTCAAAAAAGACCCCAAAAGTATCTTGGAATGTCTTGAAATTGTACACAGTCATAGTCAAGAATGCCCTGAACAAGAATCCGTTGAATATATTTGCATATCTCTTGAAGAATATTTTTAATGAATTTTTGAAAATCCGGAAAGCGATCCATGCACTTGGACATTCCAAGTATGTTGGAATGTCTTGAAATTGTACTCGGTCATAGTCAACGACGCCCTGAACAAGAATCCATTGAAAATATTTGCATATCTCTTAAGGAATATTTTTAATGAATTTTTGAAAATGATGAAAGTCTGTGCACTTAGGCAGTGACTTAACTTTTTATTCAAAAAAGACCCCAAAGGTATCTTGGAATGTCTTGAAATTGTACACAGTCATAGTCAAGCATGCCCTGAACAAGAATCCGTTGAATATATTTGCATATCTCTTGAAGAATATTTTTAATGAACTTTTGAAAATCAGGAAAGCGATCCATGCACTTGGACATTCCAAGTATGTTGGAATGTCTTGAAATTGTACTCAGTCATAGTCAACGACGCCCTGAACAAGAATCAATTGAAAATATTCGCATATCTCTTAAGGAATATTTTTAATGAATTTTTGAAAATCAGGAAAGCAATCCATGCACTTAGGCAGTGACTTAACTTTTTTGTCAAAAAAGACCCCAAAAGTATCTTGGAATGTCTTGAAATTGTACACAGTCATAGTCAAGCATGCCCTGAACAAGAATCCGTTGAATATATTTGCATATCTCTTGAAGAATATTTTTAATGAACTTTTGAAAATCAGGAAAGCGATCCATGTACTTGGACATTCAAAGTATGTTGGAATGTCTTGAAATTGTACTTGGTCATAGTCAACGAGGCCCTGAACAAGAATCCGTTGAAAATATTTGCATATCGCTTAAGGAATATTTTTAATGAAGTTTTGAAAATCAGGAAAGCGATCCATGCACTTAGGCAGTGACTTAACTTTTTTGTCAAAAAAGACCCCAAAAGTATCTTGGAATGTCTTGAAATTGTACACAGTCATAGTCAAGCATGCCCTGAACAAGAATCTGTTGAATATATTTGCATATCTCTTGAAGAATATTTTTAATGAATTTTTGAAAATCCGAAAAGCGATCCATGCACTTGGACATTCCAAGTATGTTGGAATGTCTTGAAATTGTACTCAGTCATAGTCAACGACGCCCTGAACAAGAATCAATTGAAAATATTTGCATATCTCTTAAGGAATATTTTTAATGAATTTTTGAAAATGAGGAAAGTCTGTGCACTTAGGCAGTGACTTAACTTTTTATTCAAAAAAGACCCCAAAAGTATCTTGGAATGTCTTGAAATTGTACACAGTCATAGTCAAGCATGCCCTGAACAAGAATCCGTTGAATATATTTGCATATCTCTTGAAGAATATTTTTAATGAACTTTTGAAAATCAGGAAAGCGATCCATGCACTTGGACATTCCAAGTATGTTGGAATGTTTTGAAATTGTACTCAGTCATAGTCAACGACGCCCTGAACAAGAATCCGTTGAAAATATTTGCATATCGCTTAAGGAATATTTTTAATGAATTTTTGAAAATCAGGAAAGCGATCCATGCACTTAGGCAGTGACTTAACTTTTTCGTCAAAAAAGACCCCAAAAGTATCTTGGAATGTCTTGAAATTGTACACAGTCATAGTCAAGCATGCCCTGAACAAGAATCCGTTGAATATATTTGCATATCTCTTGAAGAATATTTTTAATGAACTTTTGAAAATCAGGAAAGCGATCCATGCACTTGGACATTCCAAGTATGTTGGAATGTCTTGAAATTGTACTCAGTCATAGTCAACGACGCCCTGAACAAGAATCCGTTGAAAATATTTGCATATCGCTTAAGGAATATTTTTAATGAAGTTTTGAAAATCAGGAAAGCGATCCATGCACTTAGGCAGTGACTTAACTTTTTATTCAAAAAAGACCCCAAAAGTATCTTGGAATGTCTTGAAATTGTACACAGTCATAGTCAAGCATGCCCTGAACAAGAATCCGTTGAATATATTTGCATATCTCTTGAAGAATATTTTTAATGAACTTTTGAAAATCAGGAAAGCGATCCATGCACTTGGACATTCCAAGTATGTTGGAATGTTTTGAAATTGTACTCAGTCATAGTCAACGACGCCCTGAACAAGAATCCGTTGAAAATATTTGCATATCGCTTAAGGAATATTTTTAATGAATTTTTGAAAATCAGGAAAGCGATCCATGCACTTAGGCAGTGACTTAACTTTTTCGTCAAAAAAGACCCCAAAAGTATCTTGGAATGTCTTGAAATTGTACACAGTCATAGTCAAGCATGCCCTGAACAAGAATCCGTTGAATATATTTGCATATCTCTTGAAGAATATTTTTAATGAATTTTTGAAAATCCGAAAAGCGATCCATGCACTTGGACATTCCAAGTATGTTGGAATGTTTTGAAATTGTACTCAGTCATAGTCAACGACGCCCTGAACAAGAATCAATTGAAAATATTCGCATATCTCTTAAGGAATATTTTTAATGAATTTTTGAAAATCAGGAAAGCAATCCATGCACTTAGGCAGTGACTTAACTTTTTTGTCAAAAAAGACCCCAAAAGTATCTTGGAATGTCTTGAAATTGTACACAGTCATAGTCAAGCATGCCCTGAACAAGAATCCGTTGAATATATTTGCATATCTCTTGAAGAATATTTTTAATGAACTTTTGAAAATCAGGAAAGCGATCCATGTACTTGGACATTCAAAGTATGTTGGAATGTCTTGAAATTGTACTTGGTCATAGTCAACGACGCCCTGAACAAGAATCCGTTGAAAATATTTGCATATCGCTTAAGGAATATTTTTAATGAATTTTTGAAAATCAGGAAAGCGATCCATGCACTTAGGCAGTGACTTAACTTTTTCGTCAAAAAAGACCCCAAAAGTATCTTGGAATGTCTTGAAATTGTACACAGTCATAGTCAAGCATGCCCTGAACAAGAATCCGTTGAATATATTTGCATATCTCTTGAAGAATATTTTTAATGAACTTTTGAAAATCAGGAAAGCGATCCATGCACTTGGACATTCCAAGTATGTTGGAATGTCTTGAAATTGTACTCAGTCATAGTCAACGACGCCCTGAACAAGAATCCGTTGAAAATATTTGCATATCGTTTAAGGAATATTTTTAAAGAATTTCTGAAAATCAGGAAAGCGATCCATGTACTTAGGCAGTGACTTAACTTTTTCGTCAAAAAAGACCCCAAAAGTATCTTGGAATGTCTTGAAATTGTACACAGTCATAGTCAAGAATGCCCTGAACAAGAATCCGTTGAATATATTTGCATATCTCTTGAAGAATATTTTTAATGAATTTTTGAAAATCCGGAAAGCGATCCATGCACTTGGACATTCCAAGTATGTTGGAATGTCTTGAAATTGTACTCGGTCATAGTCAACGACGCCCTGAACAAGAATCCATTGAAAATATTTGCATATCTCTTAAGGAATATTTTTAATGAATTTTTGAAAATGATGAAAGTCTGTGCACTTAGGCAGTGACTTAACTTTTTATTCAAAAAAGACCCCAAAGGTATCTTGGAATGTCTTGAAATTGTACACAGTCATAGTCAAGCATGCCCTGAACAAGAATCCGTTGAATATATTTGCATATCTCTTGAAGAATATTTTTAATGAACTTTTGAAAATCAGGAAAGCGATCCATGCACTTGGACATTCCAAGTATGTTGGAATGTCTTGAAATTGTACTCAGTCATAGTCAACGACGCCCTGAACAAGAATCCGTTGAAAATATTTGCATATCGCTTAAGGAATATTTTTAATGAAGTTTTGAAAATCAGGAAAGCGATCCATGCACTTAGGCAGTGACTTAACTTTTTATTCAAAAAAGACCCCAAAAGTATCTTGGAATGTCTTGAAATTGTACACAGTCATAGTCAAGCATGCCCTGAACAAGAATCCGTTGAATATATTTGCATATCTCTTGAATAATATTTTTAATGAATTTTTGAAAATCCGAAAAGCGATCCATGCACTTGGACATTCCAAGTATGTTGGAATGTCTTGAAATTGTACTCAGTCATAGTCAAGGACGCCCTGAACAAGAATCAATTGAAAATATTTGCATATCTCTTAAGGAATATTTTTAATGAATTTTTGAAAATGAGGAAAGTCTGTGCACTTAGGCAGTGACTTAACTTTTTATTCAAAAAAGACCCCAAAAGTATCTTGGAATGTCTTGAAATTGTACACAGTCATAGTCAAGCATGCCCTGAACAAGAATCCGTTGAATATATTTGCATATCTCTTGAAGAATATTTTTAATGAACTTTTGAAAATCAGGAAAGCGATCCATGCACTTGGACATTCCAAGTATGTTGGAATGTCTTGAAATTGTACTCAGTCATAGTCAACGACGCCCTGAACAAGAATCCGTTGAAAATATTTGCATATCGTTTAAGGAATATTTTTAAAGAATTTCTGAAAATCAGGAAAGCGATCCATGTACTTAGGCAGTGACTTAACTTTTTCGTCAAAAAAGACCCCAAAAGTATCTTGGAATGTCTTGAAATTGTACACAGTCATAGTCAAGAATGCCCTGAACAAGAATCCGTTGAATATATTTGCATATCTCTTGAAGAATATTTTTAATGAATTTTTGAAAATCCGGAAAGCGATCCATGCACTTGGACATTCCAAGTATGTTGGAATGTCTTGAAATTGTACTCGGTCATAGTCAACGACGCCCTGAACAAGAATCCATTGAAAATATTTGCATATCTCTTAAGGAATATTTTTAATGAATTTTTGAAAATGATGAAAGTCTGTGCACTTAGGCAGTGACTTAACTTTTTATTCAAAAAAGACCCCAAAGGTATCTTGGAATGTCTTGAAATTGTACACAGTCATAGTCAAGCATGCCCTGAACAAGAATCCGTTGAATATATTTGCATATCTCTTGAAGAATATTTTTAATGAACTTTTGAAAATCAGGAAAGCGATCCATGCACTTGGACATTCCAAGTATGTTGGAATGTCTTGAAATTGTACTCAGTCATAGTCAACGACGCCCTGAACAAGAATCAATTGAAAATATTCGCATATCTCTTAAGGAATATTTTTAATGAATTTTTGAAAATCAGGAAAGCAATCCATGCACTTAGGCAGTGACTTAACTTTTTTGTCAAAAAAGACCCCAAAAGTATCTTGGAATGTCTTGAAATTGTACACAGTCATAGTCAAGCATGCCCTGAACAAGAATCCGTTGAATATATTTGCATATCTCTTGAAGAATATTTTTAATGAACTTTTGAAAATCAGGAAAGCGATCCATGTACTTGGACATTCAAAGTATGTTGGAATGTCTTGAAATTGTACTTGGTCATAGTCAACGACGCCCTGAACAAGAATCCGTTGAAAATATTTGCATATCGCTTAAGGAATATTTTTAATGAATTTTTGAAAATCAGGAAAGCGATCCATGCACTTAGGCAGTGACTTAACTTTTTCGTCAAAAAAGACCCCAAAAGTATCTTGGAATGTCTTGAAATTGTACACAGTCATAGTCAAGCATGCCCTGAACAAGAATCCGTTGAATATATTTGCATATCTCTTGAAGAATATTTTTAATGAACTTTTGAAAATCAGGAAAGCGATCCATGCACTTGGACATTCCAAGTATGTTGGAATGTCTTGAAATTGTACTCAGTCATAGTCAACAACGCCCTGAACAAGAATCCGTTGAAAATATTTGCATATCGTTTAAGGAATATTTTTAAAGAATTTCTGAAAATCAGGAAAGCGATCCATGCACTTAGGCAGTGACTTAACTTTTTCGTCAAAAAAGACCCCAAAAGTATCTTGGAATGTCTTGAAATTGTACACAGTCATAGTCAAGAATGCCCTGAACAAGAATCCGTTGAATATATTTGCATATCTCTTGAAGAATATTTTTAATGAATTTTTGAAAATCCGGAAAGCGATCCATGCACTTGGACATTCCAAGTATGTTGGAATGTCTTGAAATTGTACTCGGTCATAGTCAACGACGCCCTGAACAAGAATCCATTGAAAATATTTGCATATCTCTTAAGGAATATTTTTAATGAATTTTTGAAAATGATGAAAGTCTGTGCACTTAGGCAGTGACTTAACTTTTTATTCAAAAAAGACCCCAAAGGTATCTTGGAATGTCTTGAAATTGTACACAGTCATAGTCAAGCATGCCCTGAACAAGAATCCGTTGAATATATTTGCATATCTCTTGAAGAATATTTTTAATGAACTTTTGAAAATCAGGAAAGCGATCCATGCACTTGGACATTCCAAGTATGTTGGAATGTCTTGAAATTGTACTCAGTCATAGTCAACGACGCCCTGAACAAGAATCCGTTGAAAATATTTGCATATCGCTTAAGGAATATTTTTAATGAAGTTTTGAAAATCAGGAAAGCGATCCATGCACTTAGGCAGTGACTTAACTTTTTATTCAAAAAAGACCCCAAAAGTATCTTGGAATGTCTTGAAATTGTACACAGTCATAGTCAAGCATGCCCTGAACAAGAATCCGTTGAATATATTTGCATATCTCTTGAAGAATATTTTTAATGAATTTTTGAAAATCCGAAAAGCGATCCATGCACTTGGACATTCCAAGTATGTTGGAATGTCTTGAAATTGTACTCAGTCATAGTCAAGGACGCCCTGAACAAGAATCAATTGAAAATATTTGCATATCTCTTAAGGAATATTTTTAATGAATTTTTGAAAATGAGGAAAGTCTGTGCACTTAGGCAGTGACTTAACTTTTTATTCAAAAAAGACCCCAAAAGTATCTTGGAATGTCTTGAAATTGTACACAGTCATAGTCAAGCATGCCCTGAACAAGAATCCGTTGAATATATTTGCATATCTCTTGAAGAATATTTTTAATGAACTTTTGAAAATCAGGAAAGCGATCCATGCACTTGGACATTCCAAGTATGTTGGAATGTCTTGAAATTGTACTCAGTCATAGTCAACGACGCCCTGAACAAGAATCAATTGATAATATTTGCATATCTCTTAAGGAATATTTTTAATGAATTTTTGAAAATGAGGAAAGTCTGTGCACTTAGGCAGTGACTTAACTTTTTATTCAAAAAAGACCCCAAAAGTATCTTGGAATGTCTTGAAATTGTACACAGTCATAGTCAAGCATGCCCTGAACAAGAATCCGTTGAATATATTTGCATATCTCTTGAAGAATATTTTTAATGAACTTTTGAAAATCAGGAAAGCGATCCATGCACTTGGACATTCCAAGTATGTTGGAATGTTTTGAAATTGTACTCAGTCATAGTCAACGACGCCCTGAACAAGAATCCGTTGAAAATATTTGCATATCGCTTAAGGAATATTTTTAATGAATTTTTGAAAATCAGGAAAGCGATCCATGCACTTAGGCAGTGACTTAACTTTTTCGTCAAAAAAGACCCCAAAAGTATCTTGGAATGTCTTGAAATTGTACACAGTCATAGTCAAGCATGCCCTGAACAAGAATCCGTTGAATATATTTGCATATCTCTTGAAGAATATTTTTAATGAATTTTTGAAAATCCGAAAAGCGATCCATGCACTTGGACATTCCAAGTATGTTGGAATGTTTTGAAATTGTACTCAGTCATAGTCAACGACGCCCTGAACAAGAATCAATTGAAAATATTCGCATATCTCTTAAGGAATATTTTTAATGAATTTTTGAAAATCAGGAAAGCAATCCATGCACTTAGGCAGTGACTTAACTTTTTTGTCAAAAAAGACCCCAAAAGTATCTTGGAATGTCTTGAAATTGTACACAGTCATAGTCAAGCATGCCCTGAACAAGAATCCGTTGAATATATTTGCATATCTCTTGAAGAATATTTTTAATGAACTTTTGAAAATCAGGAAAGCGATCCATGTACTTGGACATTCAAAGTATGTTGGAATGTCTTGAAATTGTACTTGGTCATAGTCAACGACGCCCTGAACAAGAATCCGTTGAAAATATTTGCATATCGTTTAAGGAATATTTTTAATGAATTTTTGAAAATCAGGAAAGCGATCCATGCACTTAGGCAGTGACTTAACTTTTTCGTCAAAAAAGACCCCAAAAGTATCTTGGAATGTCTTGAAATTGTACACAGTCATAGTCAAGCATGCCCTGAACAAGAATCCGTTGAATATATTTGCATATCTCTTGAAGAATATTTTTAATGAATTTTTGAAAATCCGAAAAGCGATCCATGCACTTGGACATTCCAAGTATGTTGGAATGTCTTGAAATTGTACTCAGTCATAGTCAACGACGCCCTGAACAAGAATCAATTGAAAATGTTTGCATATCTCTTAAGGAATATTTTTAATGAATTTTTGAAAATGAGGAAAGTCTGTGCACTTAGGCAGTGACTTAACTTTTTTGTCAAAAAAGACCCCAAAAGTATCTTGGAATGTCTTGAAATTGTACACAGTCATAGTCAAGCATGCCCTGAACAAGAATCCGTTGAATATATTTGCATATCTCTTGAAGAATATTTTTAATGAACTTTTGAAAATCAGGAAAGCGATCCATGCACTTGGACATTCCAAGTATGTTGGAATGTCTTGGAATTGTACTCAGTCATAGTCAACGACGCCCTGAACAAGAATCCGTTGAAAATATTTGCATATCGTTTAAGGAATATTTTTAAAGAATTTCTGAAAATCAGGAAAGCGATCCATGCACTTAGGCAGTGACTTAACTTTTTCGTCAAAAAAGACCCCAAAAGTATCTTGGAATGTCTTGAAATTGTACACAGTCATAGTCAAGAATGCCCTGAACAAGAATCCGTTGAATATATTTGCATATCTCTTGAAGAATATTTTTAATGAATTTTTGAAAATCCGGAAAGCGATCCATGCACTTGGACATTCCAAGTATGTTGGAATGTCTTGAAATTGTACTCGGTCATAGTCAACGACGCCCTGAACAAGAATCCGTTGAAAATATTTGCATATCGCTTAAGGAATATTTCTAATGAATTTTTGAAAATCAGGAAAGTCTGTGCACTTAGGCAGTGACTTAACTTTTTATTCAAAAAAGACCCCAAAGGTATCTTGGAATGTCTTGAAATTGTACACAGTCATAGTCAAGCATGCCCTGAACAAGAATCCGTTGAATATATTTGCATATCTCTTGAAGAATATTTTTAATGAACTTTTGAAAATCAGGAAAGCGATCCATGCACTTGGACATTCCAAGTATGTTGGAATGTCTTGAAATTGTACTCAGTCATAGTCAACGACGCCCTGAACAAGAATCCGTTGAAAATATTTGCATATCGCTTAAGGAATATTTCTAATGAATTTTTGAAAATCAGGAAAGCGATCCATGCACTTAGGCAGTGACTTAACTTTTTTGTCAAAAAAGACCCCAAAAGTATCTTGGAATGTCTTGAAATTGTACACAGTCATAGTCAAGCATGCCCTGAACAAGAATCCGTTGAATATATTTGCATATCTCTTGAAGAATATTTTTAATGAATTTTTGAACATCCGAAAAGCGATCCATGCACTTGGACATTCCAAGTATGTTGGAATGTCTTGAAATTGTACTCAGTCATAGTCAACGACGCCCTGAACAAGAATCCGTTGAAAATATTTGCATATCGTTTAAGGAATATTTTTAAAGAATTTCTGAAAATCAGGAAAGCGATCCATGCACTTAGGCAGTGACTTAACTTTTTCGTCAAAAAAGACCCCAAAAGTATCTTGGAATGTCTTGAAATTGTACACAGTCATAGTCAAGAATGCCCTGAACAAGAATCCGTTGAATATATTTGCATATCTCTTGAAGAATATTTTTAATGAATTTTTGAAAATCCAGAAAGCGATCCATGCACTTGGACATTCCAAGTATGTTGGAATGTCTTGAAATTTTACTCGGTCATAGTCAACGACGCCCTGAACAAGAATCCATTGAAAATATTTGCATATCTCTTAAGGAATATTTTTAATGAATTTTTGAAAATGATGAAAGTCTGTGCACTTAGGCAGTGACTTAACTTTTTATTCAAAAAAGACCCCAAAGGTATCTTGGAATGTCTTGAAATTGTACACAGTCATAGTCAAGCATGCCCTGAACAAGAATCCGTTGAATATATTTGCATATCTCTTGAAGAATATTTTTAATGAACTTTTGAAAATCAGGAAAGCGATCCATGCACTTGGACATTCCAAGTATGTTGGAATGTCTTGAAATTGTACTCAGTCATAGTCAACGACGCCCTGAACAAGAATCCGTTGAAAATATTTGCATATCGCTTAAGGAATATTTTTAATGAATTTTTGAAAATCAGGAAAGCGATCCATGCACTTAGGCAGTGACTTAACTTTTTTGTCAAAAAAGACCCCAAAAGTATCTTGGAATGTCTTGAAATTGTACACAGTCATAGTCAAGCATGCCCTGAACAAGAATCCGTTGAATATATTTGCATATCTCTTGAAGAATATTTTTAATGAATTTTTGAAAATCCGGAAAGCGATCCATGCACTTGGACATTCCAAGTATGTTGGAATGTCTTGAAATTGTACTCGGTCATAGTCAACGACGCCCTGAACAAGAATCCATTGAAAATATTTGCATATCTCTTAAGGAATATTTTTAATGAATTTTTGAAAATGATGAAAGTCTGTGCACTTAGGCAGTGACTTAACTTTTTATTCAAAAAAGACCCCAAAGGTATCTTGGAATGTCTTGAAATTGTACACAGTCATAGTCAAGCATGCCCTGAACAAGAATCCGTTGAATATATTTGCATATCTCTTGAAGAATATTTTTAATGAACTTTTGAAAATCAGGAAAGCGATCCATGCACTTGGACATTCCAAGTATGTTGGAATGTCTTGAAATTGTACTCAGTCATAGTCAACGACGCCCTGAACAAGAATCCGTTGAAAATATTTGCATATCGCTTAAGGAATATTTTTAATGAATTTTTGAAAATCAGGAAAGCGATCCATGCACTTAGGCAGTGACTTAACTTTTTTGTCAAAAAAGACCCCAAAAGTATCTTGGAATGTCTTGAAATTGTACACAGTCATAGTCAAGCATGCCCTGAACAAGAATCCGTTGAATATATTTGCATATCTCTTGAAGAATATTTTTAATGAATTTTTGAAAATCCGGAAAGCGATCCATGCACTTGGACATTCCAAGTATGTTGGAATGTCTTGAAATTGTACTCGGTCATAGTCAACGACGCCCTGAACAAGAATCCATTGAAAATATTTGCATATCTCTTAAGGAATATTTTTAATGAATTTTTGAAAATGATGAAAGTCTGTGCACTTAGGCAGTGACTTAACTTTTTATTCAAAAAAGACCCCAAAGGTATCTTGGAATGTCTTGAAATTGTACACAGTCATAGTCAAGCATGCCCTGAACAAGAATCCGTTGAATATATTTGCATATCTCTTGAAGAATATTTTTAATGAACTTTTGAAAATCAGGAAAGCGATCCATGCACTTGGACATGCCAAGTATGTTGGAATGTCTTGAAATTGTACTCAGTCATAGTCAACGACGCCCTGAACAAGAATCCGTTGAAAATATTTGCATATCGCTTAAGGAATATTTTTAATGAATTTTTGAAAATCAGGAAAGCGATCCATGCACTTAGGCAGTGACTTAACTTTTTTGTCAAAAAAGACCCCAAAAGTATCTTGGAATGTCTTGAAATTGTACACAGTCATAGTCAAGCATGCCCTGAACAAGAATCCGTTGAATATATTTGCATATCTCTTGAAGAATATTTTTAATGAATTTTTGAAAATCCGAAAAGCGATCCATGCACTTGGACATTCCAAGTATGTTGGAATGTCTTGAAATTGTACTCGGTCATAGTCAACGACGCCCTGAACAAGAATCCATTGAAAATATTTGCATATCTCTTAAGG
The DNA here is from genome assembly GCF_963457635.1 of Microchirus variegatus. NCBI lineage: Eukaryota > Metazoa > Chordata > Actinopteri > Pleuronectiformes > Soleidae > Microchirus > Microchirus variegatus. Next base: position 5,636,262 of record NC_139814.1, read on the forward strand.
AATATTTTTAATGAATTTTTGAAAATGATGAAAGTCTGTGCACTTAGGCAGTGACTTAACTTTTTATTCAAAAAAGACCCCAAAGGTATCTTGGAATGTCTTGAAATTGTACACAGTCATAGTCAAGCATGCCCTGAACAAGAATCCGTTGAATATATTTGCATATCTCTTGAAGAATATTTTTAATGAACTTTTGAAAATCAGGAAAGCGATCCATGCACTTGGACATTCCAAGTATGTTGGAATGTCTTGAAATTGTACTCAGTCATAGTCAACGACGCCCTGAACAAGAATCCGTTGAAAATATTTGCATATCGCTTAAGGAATATTTTTAATGAATTTTTGAAAATCAGGAAAGCGATCCATGCACTTAGGCAGTGACTTAACTTTTTTGTCAAAAAAGACCCCAAAAGTATCTTGGAATGTCTTGAAATTGTACACAGTCATAGTCAAGCATGCCCTGAACAAGAATCCGTTGAATATATTTGCATATCTCTTGAAGAATATTTTTAATGAATTTTTGAAAATCCGGAAAGCGATCCATGCACTTGGACATTCCAAGTATGTTGGAATGTCTTGAAATTGTACTCGGTCATAGTCAACAACGCCCTGAACAAGAATCCATTGAAAATATTTGCATATCTCTTAAGGAATATTTTTAATGAATTTTTGAAAATGATGAAAGTCTGTGCACTTAGGCAGTGACTTAACTTTTTATTCAAAAAAGACCCCAAAGGTATCTTGGAATGTCTTGAAATTGTACACAGTCATAGTCAAGCATGCCCTGAACAAGAATCCGTTGAATATATTTGCATATCTCTTGAAGAATATTTTTAATGAACTTTTGAAAATCAGGAAAGCGATCCATGCACTTGGACATTCCAAGTATGTTGGAATGTCTTGAAATTTTACTCAGTCATAGTCAACGACGCCCTGAACAAGAATCCGTTGAAAATATTTGCATATCGCTTAAGGAATATTTTTAATGAATTTTTGAAAATCAGGAAAGCATTCCATGCACTGAGGCAGTGACTTAACTTTTTTGTCAAAAAAGACCCCAAAAGTATCTTGGAATGTCTTGAAATTGTACACAGTCATAGTCAAGCATGCCCTGAACAAGAATCTGTTGAATATATTTGCATATCTCTTGAAGAATATTTTTAATGAATTTTTGAAAATCCGAAAAGCGATCCATGCACTTGGACATTCCAAGTATGTTGGAATGTCTTGAAATTGTACTCAGTCATAGTCAACGACGCCCTGAACAAGAATCAATTGAAAATATTTGCATATCTCTTAAGGAATATTTTTAATGAATTTTTGAAAATGAGGAAAATCTGTGCACTTAGGCAGTGACTTAACTTTTTATTCAAAAAAGACCCCAAAAGTATCTTGGAATGTCTTGAAATTGTACACAGTCATAGTCAAGCATGCCCTGAACAAGAATCCGTTGAATATATTTGCATATCTCTTGAAGAATATTTTTAATGAACTTTTAAAAATCAGGAAAGCGATCCATGCACTTGGACATTCCAAGTATGTTGGAATGTCTTGAAATTGTACTCGGTCATAGTCAACGACGCCCTGAACAAGAATCCGTTGAAAATATTTGCATATCGCTTAAGGAATATTTCTAATGAATTTTTGAAAATCAGGAAAGTCTGTGCACTTAGGCAGTGACTTAACTTTTTATTCAAAAAAGACCCCAAAGGTATCTTGGAATGTCTTGAAATTGTACACAGTCATAGTCAAGCATGCCCTGAACAAGAATCCGTTGAATATATTTGCATATCTCTTGAAGAATATTTTTAATGAACTTTTGAAAATCAGGAAAGCGATCCATGCACTTGGACATTCCAAGTATGTTGGAATGTCTTGAAATTGTACTCAGTCATAGTCAACGACGCCCTGAACAAGAATCCGTTGAAAATATTTGCATATCGCTTAAGGAATATTTCTAATGAATTTTTGAAAATCAGGAAAGCGATCCATGCACTTAGGCAGTGACTTAACTTTTTTGTCAAAAAAGACCCCAAAAGTATCTTGGAATGTCTTGAAATTGTACACAGTCATAGTCAAGCATGCCCTGAACAAGAATCCGTTGAATATATTTGCATATCTCTTGAAGAATATTTTTAATGAATTTTTGAACATCCGAAAAGCGATCCATGCACTTGGACATTCCAAGTATGTTGGAATGTCTTGAAATTGTACTCAGTCATAGTCAACGACGCCCTGAACAAGAATCCGTTGAAAATATTTGCATATCGTTTAAGGAATATTTTTAAAGAATTTCTGAAAATCAGGAAAGCGATCCATGCACTTAGGCAGTGACTTAACTTTTTCGTCAAAAAAGACCCCAAAAGTATCTTGGAATGTCTTGAAATTGTACACAGTCATAGTCAAGAATGCCCTGAACAAGAATCCGTTGAATATATTTGCATATCTCTTGAAGAATATTTTTAATGAATTTTTGAAAATCCAGAAAGCGATCCATGCACTTGGACATTCCAAGTATGTTGGAATGTCTTGAAATTGTACTCGGTCATAGTCAACGACGCCCTGAACAAGAATCCATTGAAAATATTTGCATATCTCTTAAGGAATATTTTTAATGAATTTTTGAAAATGATGAAAGTCTGTGCACTTAGGCAGTGACTTAACTTTTTATTCAAAAAAGACCCCAAAGGTATCTTGGAATGTCTTGAAATTGTACACAGTCATAGTCAAGCATGCCCTGAACAAGAATCCGTTGAATATATTTGCATATCTCTTGAAGAATATTTTTAATGAACTTTTGAAAATCAGGAAAGCGATCCATGCACTTGGACATTCCAAGTATGTTGGAATGTCTTGAAATTGTACTCAGTCATAGTCAACGACGCCCTGAACAAGAATCCGTTGAAAATATTTGCATATCGCTTAAGGAATATTTTTAATGAATTTTTGAAAATCAGGAAAGCGATCCATGCACTTAGGCAGTGACTTAATTTTTTTGTCAAAAAAGACCCCAAAAGTATCTTGGAATGTCTTGAAATTGTACACAGTCATAGTCAAGCATGCCCTGAACAAGAATCCGTTGAATATATTTGCATATCTCTTGAAGAATATTTTTAATGAATTTTTGAAAATCCGGAAAGCGATCCATGCACTTGGACATTCCAAGTATGTTGGAATGTCTTGAAATTGTACTCGGTCATAGTCAACGACGCCCTGAACAAGAATCCATTGAAAATATTTGCATATCTCTTAAGGAATATTTTTAATGAATTTTTGAAAATGATGAAAGTCTGTGCACTTAGGCAGTGACTTAACTTTTTATTCAAAAAAGACCCCAAAGGTATCTTGGAATGTCTTGAAATTGTACACAGTCATAGTCAAGCATGCCCTGAACAAGAATCCGTTGAATATATTTGCATATCTCTTGAAGAATATTTTTAATGAACTTTTGAAAATCAGGAAAGCGATCCATGCACTTGGACATTCCAAGTATGTTGGAATGTCTTGAAATTGTACTCAGTCATAGTCAACGACGCCCTGAACAAGAATCCGTTGAAAATATTTGCATATCGCTTAAGGAATATTTTTAATGAATTTTTGAAAATCAGGAAAGCGATCCATGCACTTAGGCAGTGACTTAACTTTTTTGTCAAAAAAGACCCCAAAAGTATCTTGGAATGTCTTGAAATTGTACACAGTCATAGTCAAGCATGCCCTGAACAAGAATCCGTTGAATATATTTGCATATCTCTTGAAGAATATTTTTAATGAATTTTTGAAAATCCGGAAAGCGATCCATGCACTTGGACATTCCAAGTATGTTGGAATGTCTTGAAATTGTACTCGGTCATAGTCAACGACGCCCTGAACAAGAATCCATTGAAAATATTTGCATATCTCTTAAGGAATATTTTTAATGAATTTTTGAAAATGATGAAAGTCTGTGCACTTAGGCAGTGACATAACTTTTTATTCAAAAAAGACCCCAAAGGTATCTTGGAATGTCTTGAAATTGTACACAGTCATAGTCAAGCATGCCCTGAACAAGAATCCGTTGAATATATTTGCATATCTCTTGAAGAATATTTTTAATGAACTTTTGAAAATCAGGAAAGCGATCCATGCACTTGGACATGCCAAGTATGTTGGAATGTCTTGAAATTGTACTCAGTCATAGTCAACGACGCCCTGAACAAGAATCCGTTGAAAATATTTGCATATCGCTTAAGGAATATTTTTAATGAATTTTTGAAAATCAGGAAAGCGATCCATGCACTTAGGCAGTGACTTAACTTTTTTGTCAAAAAAGACCCCAAAAGTATCTTGGAATGTCTTGAAATTGTACACAGTCATAGTCAAGCATGCCCTGAACAAGAATCCGTTGAATATATTTGCATATCTCTTGAAGAATATTTTTAATGAATTTTTGAAAATCCGAAAAGCGATCCATGCACTTGGACATTCCAAGTATGTTGGAATGTCTTGAAATTGTACTCGGTCATAGTCAACGACGCCCTGAACAAGAATCCATTGAAAATATTTGCATATCTCTTAAGGAATATTTTTAATGAATTTTTGAAAATGATGAAAGTCTGTGCACTTAGGCAGTGACTTAACTTTTTATTCAAAAAAGACCCCAAAGGTATCTTGGAATGTCTTGAAATTGTACACAGTCATAGTCAAGCATGCCCTGAACAAGAATCCGTTGAATATATTTGCATATCTCTTGAAGAATATTTTTAATGAACTTTTGAAAATCAGGAAAGCGATCCATGCACTTGGGCAGTGACTTAACTTTTTTGTCAAAAAAGACCCCAAAAGTATCTTGGAATGTCTTGAAATTGTACACAGTCATAGTCAAGCATGCCCTGAACAAGAATCCGTTGAATATATTTGCATATCTCTTGAAGAATATTTTTAATGAATTTTTGAAAATCCGGAAAGCGATCCATGCACTTGGACATTCCAAGTATGTTGGAATGTCTTGAAATTGTACTCGGTCATAGTCAACAACGCCCTGAACAAGAATCCATTGAAAATATTTGCATATCTCTTAAGGAATATTTTTAATGAATTTTTGAAAATGATGAAAGTCTGTGCACTTAGGCAGTGACTTAACTTTTTATTCAAAAAAGACCCCAAAGGTATCTTGGAATGTCTTGAAATTGTACACAGTCATAGTCAAGCATGCCCTGAACAAGAATCCGTTGAATATATTTGCATATCTCTTGAAGAATATTTTTAATGAACTTTTGAAAATCAGGAAAGCGATCCATGCACTTGGACATTCCAAGTATGTTGGAATGTCTTGAAATTGTACTCAGTCATAGTCAACGACGCCCTGAACAAGAATCCGTTGAAAATATTTGCATATCGCTTAAGGAATATTTTTAATGAATTTTTGAAAATCAGGAAAGCGATCCATGCACTTAGGCAGTGACTTAATTTTTTTGTCAAAAAAGACCCCAAAAGTATCTTGGAATGTCTTGAAATTGTACACAGTCATAGTCAAGCATGCCCTGAACAAGAATCCGTTGAATATATTTGCATATCTCTTGAAGAATATTTTTAATGAATTTTTGAAAATCCGGAAAGCGATCCATGCACTTGGACATTCCAAGTATGTTGGAATGTCTTGAAATTGTACTCGGTCATAGTCAACGACGCCCTGAACAAGAATCCATTGAAAATATTTGCATATCTCTTAAGGAATATTTTTAATGAATTTTTGAAAATGATGAAAGTCTGTGCACTTAGGCAGTGACTTAACTTTTTATTCAAAAAAGACCCCAAAGGTATCTTGGAATGTCTTGAAATTGTACACAGTCATAGTCAAGCATGCCCTGAACAAGAATCCGTTGAATATATTTGCATATCTCTTGAAGAATATTTTTAATGAACTTTTGAAAATCAGGAAAGCGATCCATGCACTTGGACATTCCAAGTATGTTGGAATGTCTTGAAATTGTACTCAGTCATAGTCAACGACGCCCTGAACAAGAATCCGTTGAAAATATTTGCATATCGCTTAAGGAATATTTTTAATGAATTTTTGAAAATCAGGAAAGCGATCCATGCACTTAGGCAGTGACTTAACTTTTTTGTCAAAAAAGACCCCAAAAGTATCTTGGAATGTCTTGAAATTGTACACAGTCATAGTCAAGCATGCCCTGAACAAGAATCCGTTGAATATATTTGCATATCTCTTGAAGAATATTTTTAATGAATTTTTGAAAATCCGGAAAGCGATCCATGCACTTGGACATTCCAAGTATGTTGGAATGTCTTGAAATTGTACTCGGTCATAGTCAACGACGCCCTGAACAAGAATCCATTGAAAATATTTGCATATCTCTTAAGGAATATTTTTAATGAATTTTTGAAAATGATGAAAGTCTGTGCACTTAGGCAGTGACATAACTTTTTATTCAAAAAAGACCCCAAAGGTATCTTGGAATGTCTTGAAATTGTACACAGTCATAGTCAAGCATGCCCTGAACAAGAATCCGTTGAATATATTTGCATATCTCTTGAAGAATATTTTTAATGAACTTTTGAAAATCAGGAAAGCGATCCATGCACTTGGACATGCCAAGTATGTTGGAATGTCTTGAAATTGTACTCAGTCATAGTCAACGACGCCCTGAACAAGAATCCGTTGAAAATATTTGCATATCGCTTAAGGAATATTTTTAATGAATTTTTGAAAATCAGGAAAGCGATCCATGCACTTAGGCAGTGACTTAACTTTTTTGTCAAAAAAGACCCCAAAAGTATCTTGGAATGTCTTGAAATTGTACACAGTCATAGTCAAGCATGCCCTGAACAAGAATCCGTTGAATATATTTGCATATCTCTTGAAGAATATTTTTAATGAATTTTTGAAAATCCGAAAAGCGATCCATGCACTTGGACATTCCAAGTATGTTGGAATGTCTTGAAATTGTACTCGGTCATAGTCAACGACGCCCTGAACAAGAATCCATTGAAAATATTTGCATATCTCTTAAGGAATATTTTTAATGAATTTTTGAAAATGATGAAAGTCTGTGCACTTAGGCAGTGACTTAACTTTTTATTCAAAAAAGACCCCAAAGGTATCTTGGAATGTCTTGAAATTGTACACAGTCATAGTCAAGCATGCCCTGAACAAGAATCCGTTGAATATATTTGCATATCTCTTGAAGAATATTTTTAATGAACTTTTGAAAATCAGGAAAGCGATCCATGCACTTGGACATTCCAAGTATGTTGGAATGTCTTGAAATTGTACTCAGTCATAGTCAACGACGCCCTGAACAAGAATCCGTTGAAAATATTTGCATATCGCTTAAGGAATATTTTTAATGAATTTTTGAAAATCAGGAAAGCAATCCATGCACTGAGGCAGTGACTTAACTTTTTTGTCAAAAAAGACCCCAAAAGTATCTTGGAATGTCTTGAAATTGTACACAGTCATAGTCAAGCATGCCCTGAACAAGAATCTGTTGAATATATTTGCATATCTCTTGAAGAATATTTTTAATGAATTTTTGAAAATCCGAAAAGCGATCCATGCACTTGGACATTCCAAGTATGTTGGAATGTCTTGAAATTGTACTCAGTCATAGTCAACGACGCCCTGAACAAGAATCAATTGAAAATATTTGCATATCTCTTAAGGAATATTTTTAATGAATTTTTGAAAATGAGGAAAGTCTGTGCACTTAGGCAGTGACTTAACTTTTTATTCAAAAAAGACCCCAAAAGTATCTTGGAATGTCTTGAAATTGTACACAGTCATAGTCAAGCATGCCCTGAACAAGAATCCGTTGAATATATTTGCATATCTCTTGAAGAATATTTTTAATGAACTTTTGAAAATCAGGAAAGCGATCCATGCACTTGGACATTCCAAGTATGTTGGAATGTTTTGAAATTGTACTCAGTCATAGTCAACGACGCCCTGAACAAGAATCCGTTGAAAATATTTGCATATCGCTTAAGGAATATTTTTAATGAATTTTTGAAAATCAGGAAAGCGATCCATGCACTTAGGCAGTGACTTAACTTTTTATTCAAAAAAGACCCCAAAAGTATCTTGGAATGTCTTGAATTTTTTCACAGTCATAGTCAAGCATGCCCTGAACAAGAATCCGTTGAATATATTTGCATATCTCTTGAAGAATATTTTTAATGAATTTTTGAAAATCAGAAAAGCGATCCATGCACTTGGACATTCCAAGTATGTTGGAATGTCTTGAAATTGTACTCAGTCATAGTCAACGACGCCCTGAACAAGAATCAATTGAAAATATTTGCATATCTCTTAAGGAATATTTTTAATGAATTTTTGAAAATGAGGAAAGTCTGTGCACTTCGGCAGTGACTTAACTTTTTATTCAAAGAAGACCCCAAAAGTATCTTGGAATGTCTTGAAATTGTACACAGTCATAGTCAAGCATGCCCTGAACAAGAATCCGTTGAATATATTTGCATATCTCTTGAAGAATATTTTTAATGAACTTTTGAAAATCAGGAAAGCGATCCATGCACTTGGACATTCCAAGTATGTTGGAATGTCTTGAAATTGTACTCAGTCATAGTCAACGACGCCCTGAACAAGAATCCGTTGAAAATATTTGCATATCGCTTAAGGAATATTTTTAATGAATTTTTGAAAATCAGGAAAGCGATCCATGCACATAGGCAGTGACTTAACTTTTTGGTCAAAAAAGACCCCAAAAGTATCTTGGAATGTCTTGAAATTGTACACAGTCATAGTCAAGCATGCCCTGAACAAGAATCCGTTGAATATATTTGCATATCTCTTGAAGAATATTTTTAATGAATTTTTGAAAATCCGGAAAGCGATCCATGCACTTGGACATTCCAAGTATGTTGGAATGTCTTGAAATTGTACACGGTCATAGTCAACGACGCCCTGAACAAGAATCCGTTGAAAATATTTGCATATCTCTTAAGGAATATTTTTAATGAATTTTTGAAAATGATGAAAGTCTGTGCACTTAGGCAGTGACTTAACTTTTTATTCAAAAAAGACCCCAAAGGTATCTTGGAATGTCTTGAAATTGTACACAGTCATAGTCAAGCATGCCCTGAACAAGAATCCGTTGAATATATTTGCATATCTCTTGAAGAATATTTTTAATGAACTTTTGAAAATCAGGAAAGCGATCCATGCACTTGGACATTCCAAGTATGTTGGAATGTCTTGAAATTGTACTCAGTCATAGTCAACGACGCCCTGAACAAGAATCCGTTGAAAATATTTGCATATCGTTTAAGGAATATTTTTAAAGAATTTCTGAAAATCAGGAAAGCGATCCATGCACTTAGGCAGTGACTTAACTTTTTGGTCAAAAAAGACCCCAAAAGTATCTTGGAATGTCTTGAAATTGTACACAGTCATAGTCAAGCATGCCCTGAACAAGAATCCGTTGAATATATTTGCATATCTCTTGAAGAATATTTTTAATGAATTTTTGAAAATCCGGAAAGCGATCCATGCACTTGGACATTCCAAGTATGTTGGAATGTCTTGAAATTGTACACGGTCATAGTCAACGACGCCCTGAACAAGAATCCGTTGAAAATATTTGCATATCTCTTAAGGAATATTTTTAATGAATTTTTGAAAATGATGAAAGTCTGTGCACTTAGGCAGTGACTTAACTTTTTATTCAAAAAAGACCCCAAAGGTATCTTGGAATGTCTTGAAATTGTACACAGTCATAGTCAAGCATGCCCTGAACAAGAATCCGTTGAATATATTTGCATATCTCTTGAAGAATATTTTTAATGAACTTTTGAAAATCAGGAAAGCGATCCATGCACTTGGACATTCCAAGTATGTTGGAATGTCTTGAAATTGTACTCAGTCATAGTCAACGACGCCCTGAACAAGAATCCGTTGAAAATATTTGCATATCGCTTAAGGAATATTTTTAATTAATTTTTGAAAATCAGGAAAGCAATCCATGCACTTAGGCAGTGACTTAACTTTTTTGTCAAAAAAGACCCCAAAAGTATCTTGGAATGTCTTGAAATTGTACACAGTCATAGTCAAGCATGCCCTGAACAAGAATCCGTTGAATATATTTGCATATCTCTTGAAGAATATTTTTAATGAACTTTTGAAAATCCGAAAAGCGATCCATGCACTTGGACATTCCAAGTATGTTGGAATGTCTTGAAATTGTACTCAGTCATAGTCAACGACGCCCTGAACAAGAATCCGTTGAAAATATTTGCATATCGTTTAAGGAATATTTTTAAAGAATTTCTGAAAATCAGGAAAGCGATCCATGCACTTAGGCAGTGACTTAACTTTTTCGTCAAAAAAGACCCCAAAAGTATCTTGGAATGTCTTGAAATTGTACACAGTCATAGTCAAGCATGCCCTGAACAAGAATCCGTTGAATATATTTGCATATCTCTTGAAGAATATTTTTAATGAATTTTTGAAAATCCGGAAAGCGATCCATGCACTTGGACATTCCAAGTATGTTGGAATGTCTTGAAATTGTACACGGTCATAGTCAACGACGCCCTGAACAAGAATCCGTTGAAAATATTTGCATATCTCTTAAGGAATATTTTTAATGAATTTTTGAAAATGATGAAAGTCTGTGCACTTAGGCAGTGACTTAACTTTTTATTCAAAAAAGACCCCAAATGTATCTTGGAATGTCTTGAAATTGTACACAGTCATAGTCAAGCATGCCCTGAACAAGAATCCGTTGAATATATTTGCATATCTCTTGAAGAATATTTTTAATGAACTTTTGAAAATCAGGAAAGCGATCGATGCACTTGGACATTCCAAGTATGTTGGAATGTCTTGAAATTGTACTCAGTCATAGTCAACAACGCCCTGAACAAGAATCCGTTGAAAATATTTGCATATCGCTTAAGGAATATTTTTAATGAATTTTTGAAAATCAGGAAAGCAATCCATGCACTTAGGCAGTGACTTAACTTTTTTGTCAAAAAAGACCCCAAAAGTATCTTGGAATGTCTTGAAATTGTACACAGTCATAGTCAAGCATGCCCTGAACAAGAATCCGTTGAATATATTTGCATATCTCTTGAAGAATATTTTTAATGAACTTTTGAAAATCAGGAAAGCGATCCATGCACTTGGACATTCCAAGTATGTTGGAATGTTTTGAAATTGTACTCAGTCATAGTCAACGACGCCCTGAACAAGAATCCGTTGAAAATATTTGCATATCGCTTAAGGAATATTTTTAATGAATTTTTGAAAATCAGGAAAGCGATCCATGCACTTAGGCAGTGACTTAACTTTTTATTCAAAAAAGACCCCAAAAGTATCTTGGAATGTCTTGAAATTGTACACAGTCATAGTCAAGCATGCCCTGAACAAGAATCCGTTGAATATATTTGCATATCTCTTGAAGAATATTTTTAATGAATTTTTGAAAATCAGAAAAGCGATCCATGCACTTGGACATTCCAAGTATGTTGGAATGTCTTGAAATTGTACTCAGTCATAGTCAACGACGCCCTGAACAAGAATCAATTGAAAATATTTGCATATCTCTTAAGGAATATTTTTAATGAATTTTTGAAAATGAGGAAAGTCTGTGCACTTCGGCAGTGACTTAACTTTTTATTCAAAGAAGACCCCAAAAGTATCTTGGAATGTCTTGAAATTGTACACAGTCATAGTCAAGCATGCCCTGAACAAGAATCCGTTGAATATATTTGCATATCTCTTGAAGAATATTTTTAATGAACTTTTGAAAATCAGGAAAGCGATCCATGCACTTGGACATTCCAAGTATGTTGGAATGTCTTGAAATTGTACTCAGTCATAGTCAACGACGCCCTGAACAAGAATCCGTTGAAAATATTTGCATATCGCTTAAGGAATATTTTTAATGAATTTTTGAAAATCAGGAAAGCGATCCATGCACTTAGGCAGTGACTTAACTTTTTGGTCAAAAAAGACCCCAAAAGTATCTTGGAATGTCTTGAAATTGTACACAGTCATAGTCAAGCATGCCCTGAACAAGAATCCGTTGAATATATTTGCATATCTCTTGAAGAATATTTTTAATGAATTTTTGAAAATCCGGAAAGCGATCCATGCACTTGGACATTCCAAGTATGTTGGAATGTCTTGAAATTGTACTCAGTCATAGTCAACGACGCCCTGAACAAGAATCCGTTGAAAATATTTGCATATCGCTTAAGGAATATTTTTAATGAATTTTTGAAAATCAGGAAAGCAATCCATGCACTTAGGCAGTGACTTAACTTTTTTGTCAAAAAAGACCCCAAAAGTATCTTGGAATGTCTTGAAATTGTACACAGTCATAGTCAAGCATGCCCTGAACAAGAATCCGTTGAATATATTTGCATATCTCTTGAAGAATATTTTTAATGAACTTTTGAAAATCCGAAAAGCGATCCATGCACTTGGACATTCCAAGTATGTTGGAATGTCTTGAAATTGTACTCAGTCATAGTCAACGACGCCCTGAACAAGAATCCGTTGAAAATATTTGCATATCGTTTAAGGAATATTTTTAAAGAATTTCTGAAAATCAGGAAAGCGATCCATGCACTTAGGCAGTGACTTAACTTTTTCGTCAAAAAAGACCCCAAAAGTATCTTGGAATGTCTTGAAATTGTACACAGTCATAGTCAAGCATGCCCTGAACAAGAATCCGTTGAATATATTTGCATATCTCTTGAAGAATATTTTTAATGAATTTTTGAAAATCCGGAAAGCGATCCATGCACTTGGACGTTCCAAGTATGTTGGAATGTCTTGAAATTGTACACGGTCATAGTCAACGACGCCCTGAACAAGAATCCGTTGAAAATATTTGCATATCTCTAAGGAATATTTTTAATGAATTTTTGAAAATGATGAAAGTCTGTGCACTTAGGCAGTGACTTAACTTTTTATTCAAAAAAGACCCCAAAGGTATCTTGGAATGTCTTGAAATTGTACACAGGCATAGTCAAGCATGCCCTGAACAAGAATCCGTTGAATATATTTGCATATCTCTTGAAGAATATTTTTAATGAACTTTTGAAAATCAGGAAAGCGATCCATGCACTTGGACATTCCAAGTATGTTGGAATGTCTTGAAATTGTACTCAGTCATAGTCAACGACGCCCTGAACAAGAATCAATTGAAAATATTTGCATATCTCTTAAGGAATATTTTTAATGAATTTTTGAAAATGATGAAAGTCTGTGCACTTAGGCAGTGACTTAACTTTTTATTCAAAAAAGACCCCAAAGGTATCTTGGAATGTCTTAAAATTGTACACAGTCATAGTCAAGCATGCCCTGAACAAGAATCCGTTGAATATATTTGCATATCTCTTGAAGAATATTTTTAATGAACTTTTGAAAATCAGGAAAGCGATCCATGCACTTGGACATTCCAAGTATGTTGGAATGTCTTGAAATTGTACTCAGTCATAGTCAACGACGCCCTGAACAAGAATCCGTTGAAAATATTTGCATATCGCTTAAGGAATATTTTTAATGAATTTTTGAAAATCAGGAAAGCAATCCATGCACTTAGGCAGTGACTTAACTTTTTTGTCAAAAAAGACCCCAAAAGTATCTTGGAATGTCTTGAAATTGTACACAGTCATAGTCAAGCATGCCCTGAACAAGAATCCGTTGAATATATTTGCATATCTCTTGAAGAATATTTTTAATGAACTTTTGAAAATCAGGAAAGCGATCCATGCACTTGGACATTCCAAGTATGTTGGAATGTCTTGAAATTGTACTCAGTCATAGTCAACGACGCCCTGAACAAGAATCCGTTGAAAATATTTGCATATCGTTTAAGGAATTTTTTTTAAGAATTTCTGAAAATCAGGAAAGCGATCCATGCACTTAGGCAGTGACTTAACTTTTTCGTCAAAAAAGACCCCAAAAGTATCTTGGAATGTCTTGAAATTGTACACAGTCATAGTCAAGCATGCCCTGAACAAGAATCCGTTGAATATATTTGCATATCTCTTGAAGAATATTTTTAATGAATTTTTGAAAATCAGGAAAGCGATCCATGCACTTGGACATTCCAAGTATGTTGGAATGTCTTGAAATTGTACTCAGTCATAGTCAACAACACCCTGAACAAGAATCCATTGAAAATATTTGCATATCGCTTAAGGAATATTTTTAATGAATTTTTGAAAATCAGGAAAGCGATCCATGCACTTAGGCAGTGACTTAACTTTTTATTCAAAAAAGACCCCAAAAGTATCTTGGAATGTCTTGAAATTGTACACAGTCATAGTCAAGCATGCCCTGAACAAGAATCCGTTGAATATATTTGCATATCTCTTGAAGAATCTTTTTAATGAACTTTTGAAAATCAGGAAAGCGATCCATGCACTTGGACATTCCAAGTATGTTGGAATGTCTTGAAATTGTACTCAGTCATAGTCAACGACGCCCTGAACAAGAATCAATTGAAAATATTTGCATATCTCTTAAGGAATATTTTTAATGAATTTTTGAAAATGAGGAAAGTCTGTGCACTTAGGCAGTGACTTAACTTTTTACTCAAAAAAGACCCCAAAAGTATCTTGGAATGTCTTGAAATTGTACACAGTCATAGTCAAGCATGCCCTGAACAAGAATCCGTTGAATATATTTGCATATCTCTTGAAGAATATTTTTAATGAACTTTTGAAAATCAGGAAAGCGATCCATGCACTTGGACATTCCAAGTATGTTGGAATGTCTTGAAATTGTACTCAGTCATAGTCAACGACGCCCTGAACAAGAATCCGTTGAAAATATTTGCATATCGTTTAAGGAATTTTTTTTAAGAATTTCTGAAAATCAGGAAAGCGATCCATGCACTTAGGCAGTGACTTAACTTTTTCGTCAAAAAAGACCCCAAAAGTATCTTGGAATGTCTTGAAATTGTACACAGTCATAGTCAAGCATGCCCTGAACAAGAATCCGTTGAATATATTTGCATATCTCTTGAAGAATATTTTTAATGAATTTTTGAAAATCAGGAAAGCGATCCATGCACTTGGACATTCCAAGTATGTTGGAATGTCTTGAAATTGTACTCAGTCATAGTCAACAACACCCTGAACAAGAATCCATTGAAAATATTTGCATATCGCTTAAGGAATATTTTTAATGAATTTTTGAAAATCAGGAAAGCGATCCATGCACTTAGGCAGTGACTTAACTTTTTATTCAAAAAAGACCCCAAAAGTATCTTGGAATGTCTTGAAATTGTACACAGTCATAGTCAAGCATGCCCTGAACAAGAATCCGTTGAATATATTTGCATATCTCTTGAAGAATCTTTTTAATGAACTTTTGAAAATCAGGAAAGCGATCCATGCACTTGGACATTCCAAGTATGTTGGAATGTCTTGAAATTGTACTCAGTCATAGTCAACGACGCCCTGAACAAGAATCAATTGAAAATATTTGCATATCTCTTAAGGAATATTTTTAATGAATTTTTGAAAATGAGGAAAGTCTGTGCACTTAGGCAGTGACTTAACTTTTTATTCAAAAAAGACCCCAAAAGTATCTTGGAATGTCTTGAAATTGTACACAGTCATAGTCAAGCATGCCCTGAACAAGAATCCGTTGAATATATTTGCATATCTCTTGAAGAATATTTTTAATGAACTTTTGAAAATCAGGAAAGCGATCCATGCACTTGGACATTCCAAGTATGTTGGAATGTCTTGAAATTGTACTCAGTCATAGTCAAGCATGCCCTGAACAAGAATCCGTTGAATATATTTGCATATCTCTTGAAGAATATTTTTAATGAACTTTTGAAAATCAGGAAAGCGATCCATGCACTTGGACATTCCAAGTATGTTGGAATGTCTTGAAATTGTACTCAGTCATAGTCAACGACGCCCTGATCAAGAATCCGTTGAAAATATTTGCATATCGCTTAAGGAATATTTTTAATGAATTTTTGAAAATCAGGAAAGCGATCCATGCACTTAGGCAGTGACTTAACTTTTTTGTCAAAAAAGACCCCAAAAGTATCTTGGAATGTCTTGAAATTGTACACAGTCATAGTCAAGCATGCCCTGAACAAGAATCCGTTGAATATATTTGCATATCTCTTGAAGAATATTTTTAATGAATTTTTGAAAATCCGAAAAGCGATCCATGCACTTGGACATTCCAAGTATGTTGGAATGTCTTGAAATTGTACTCAGTCATAGTCAACGACGCCCTGAACAAGAATCAATTGAAAATATTTGCATATCTCTTAAGGAATATTTTTAATGAATTTTTGAAAATGAGGAAAGTCTGTGCACTTCGGCAGTGACTTAACTTTTTATTCAAAAAAGACCCCAAAAGTATCTTGGAATGTCTTGAAATTGTACACAGTCATAGTCAAGCATGCCCTGAACAAGAATCCGTTGAATATATTTGCATATCTCTTGAAGAATATTTTTAATGAATTTTTGAAAATCCGGAAAGCTATCCATGCACTTGGACATTCCAAGTAAGTTGGAATGTCTTGAAATTGTACTCAGTCATAGTCAACGACGCCCTGAACAAGAATCTATTGAAAATATTTGCATATCTCTTAAGGAATATTTTTAATGAATTTTTGAAAATGAGGAATTTCTGTGCACTTAGGCAGTGACTTAACTTTTTATTCAAAAAAGACCCCAAAAGTATCTTGGAATGTCTTGAAATTGTACACAGTCATAGTCAAGCATGCCCTGAACAAGAATCCGTTGAATATATTTGCATATCGCTTAAGGAATATTTTTAATGAATTTTTGAAAATCAGGAAAGCGATCCATGCACTTGGACATTCCAAGTATGTTGGAATGTCTTGAAATTGTACTCAGTCATAGTCAACGACGCCCTGAACAAGAATCCGTTGAAAATATTTGCATATCGCTTCAGGAATATTTTAAATGAATTTTTGAAAATCAGGAAAGCGATCCATGCACTTAGGCAGTGACTTAACTTTTTTGTCAAAAAAGACCCCAAAAGTATCTTGGAATGTCTTGAAATTGTACACAGTCATAGTCAAGCATGCCCTGAACAAGAATCCGTTGAATATATTTGCATATCTCTTGAAGAATATTTTTAATGAACTTTTGAAAATCAGGAAAGCGATCCATGCACTTGGACATTCCAAGTATGTTGGAATGTCTTGAAATTGTACTCAGTCATAGTCAACGACGCCCTGAACAAGAATCCGTTGAAAATATTTGCATATCGCTTAAGGAATATTTTTAATGAATTTTTGAAAATCAGGAAAGCGATCCATGCACTTAGGCAGTGACTTAACTTTTTATTCAAAAAAGACCCCAAAAGTATCTTGGAATGTCTTGAAATTGTACACAGTCATAGTCAAGCATGCCCTGAACAAGAATCCGTTGAAAATATTTGCATATCGCTTAAGGAATATTTTTAATGAATTTTTGAAAATCAAGAAAGCGATCCATGCACTTAGGCAGTGACTTAACTTTTTCGTCAAAAAAGACCCCAAAAGTATCTTGGAATGTCTTGAAATTGTACACAGTCATAGTCAAGCATGCCCTGAACAAGAATCCGTTGAATATATTTGCATATCTCTTGAAGAATATTTTTAATGAATTTTTGAAAATCCAAAAAGCGATCCATGCACTTGGACATTCCAAGTATGTTGGAATGTCTTGAAATTGTACTCAGTCATAGTCGACGACGCCCTGAACAAGAACCAATTGAAAATATTTGCATATCTCTTAAGGAATATTTTTAATGAATTTTTGAAAATGAGGAAAGTCTGTGCACTTAGGCAGTGACTTAACTTTTTATTCAAAAAAGACCCCAAAAGTATCTTGGAATGTCTTGAAATTGTACACAGTCATAGTCAAGCATGCCCTGAACAAGAATCCGTTGAATATATTTGCATATCTCTTGAAGAATATTTTTAATGAACTTTTGAAAATCAGGAAAGCGATCCATGTACTTGGACATTCAAAGTATGTTGGAATGTCTTGAAATTGTACTCGGTCATAGTCAACGACGCCCTGAACAAGAATCCGTTGAAAATATTTGCATATCGCTTAAGGAATATTTTTAATGAATTTTTGAAAATCAAGAAAGCGATCCATGCACTTAGGCAGTGACTTAACTTTTTCGTCAAAAAAGACCCCAAAAGTATCTTGGAATGTCTTGAAATTGTACACAGTCATAGTCAAGCATGCCCTGAACAAGAATCCGTTGAATATATTTGCATATCTCTTGAAGAATATTTTTAATGAATTTTTGAAAATCCAAAAAGCGATCCATGCACTTGGACATTCCAAGTATGTTGGAATGTCTTGAAATTGTACTCAGTCATAGTCGACGACGCCCTGAACAAGAATCAATTGAAAATATTTGCATATCTCTTAAGGAATATTTTTAATGAATTTTTGAAAATGAGGAAAGTCTGTGCACTTAGGCAGTGACTTAACTTTTTTGTCAAAAAAGACCCCAAAAGTATCTTGGAATGTCTTGAAATTGTACACAGTCATAGTCAAGCATGCCCTGAACAAGAATCCGTTGAAAATATTTGCATATCGTTTAAGGAATATTTTTAAAGAATTTCTGAAAATCAGGAAAGCGATCCATGCACTTAGGCAGTGACTTAACTTTTTCGTCAAAAAAGACCTTTAAAAGTATCTTGGAATGTCTTGAAATTGTACACAGTCATAGTCAAGAATGCCCTGAACAAGAATCCGTTGAATATATTTGCATATCTCTTGAAGAATATTTTTAATGAATTTTTGAAAATCCGGAAAGCGATCCATGCACTTGGACATTCCAAGTATGTTGGAATGTCTTGAAATTGTACTCGGTCATAGTCAACGACGCCCTGAACAAGAATCCATTGAAAATATTTGCATATCTCTTAAGGAATATTTTTAATGAATTTTTGAAAATTATGAAAGTCTGTGCACTTAGGCAGTGACTTAACTTTTTATTCAAAAAAGACCCCAAAGGTATCTTGGAATGTCTTGAAATTGTACACAGTCATAGTCAAGCATGCCCTGAACAAGAATCCGTTGAATATATTTGCATATCTCTTGAAGAATATTTTTAATGAACTTTTGAAAATCAGGAAAGCGATCCATGCACTTGGACATTCCAAGTATGTTGGAATGTCTTGAAATTGTACTCAGTCATAGTCAACGACGCCCTGATCAAGAATCCGTTGAAAATATTTGCATATCGCTTAAGGAATATTTTTAATGAATTTTTGAAAATCAGGAAAGCGATCCATGCACTTAGGCAGTGACTTAACTTTTTTGTCAAAAAAGACCCCAAAAGTATCTTGGAATGTCTTGAAATTGTACACAGTCATAGTCAAGCATGCCCTGAACAAGAATCCGTTGAATATATTTGCATATCTCTTGAAGAATATTTTTAATGAATTTTTGAAAATCCGAAAAGCGATCCATGCACTTGGACATTCCAAGTATGTTGGAATGTCTTGAAATTGTACTCAGTCATAGTCAACGACGCCCTGAACAAGAATCAATTGAAAATATTTGCATATCTCTTAAGGAATATTTTTAATGAATTTTTGAAAATGAGGAAAGTCTGTGCACTTCGGCAGTGACTTAACTTTTTATTCAAAAAAGACCCCAAAAGTATCTTGGAATGTCTTGAAATTGTACACAGTCATAGTCAAGCATGCCCTGAACAAGAATCCGTTGAATATATTTGCATATCTCTTGAAGAATATTTTTAATGAATTTTTGAAAATCCGGAAAGCTATCCATGCACTTGGACATTCCAAGTAAGTTGGAATGTCTTGAAATTGTACTCAGTCATAGTCAACGACGCCCTGAACAAGAATCTATTGAAAATATTTGCATATCTCTTAAGGAATATTTTTAATGAATTTTTGAAAATGAGGAATTTCTGTGCACTTAGGCAGTGACTTAACTTTTTATTCAAAAAAGACCCCAAAAGTATCTTGGAATGTCTTGAAATTGTACACAGTCATAGTCAAGCATGCCCTGAACAAGAATCCGTTGAATATATTTGCATATCGCTTAAGGAATATTTTTAATGAATTTTTGAAAATCATGAAAGCGATCCATGCACTTGGACATTCCAAGTTTGTTGGAATGTCTTGAAATTGTACTCAGTCATAGTCAACGACGCCCTGAACAAGAATCCGTTGAAAATATTTGCATATCGCTTCAGGAATATTTTAAATGAATTTTTGAAAATCAGGAAAGCGATCCATGCACTTAGGCAGTGACTTAACTTTTTTGTCAAAAAAGACCCCAAAAGTATCTTGGAATGTCTTGAAATTGTACACAGTCATAGTCAAGCATGCCCTGAACAAGAATCCGTTGAATATATTTGCATATCTCTTGAAGAATATTTTTAATGAACTTTTGAAAATCAGGAAAGCGATCCATGCACTTGGACATTCCAAGTATGTTGGAATGTCTTGAAATTGTACTCAGTCATAGTCAACGACGCCCTGAACAAGAATCCGTTGAAAATATTTGCATATCGCTTAAGGAATATTTTTAATGAATTTTTGAAAATCAGGAAAGCGATCCATGCACTTAGGCAGTGACTTAACTTTTTTGTCAAAAAAGACCCCAAAAGTATCTTGGAATGTCTTGAAATTGTACACAGTCATAGTCAAGCATGCCCTGAACAAGAATCCGTTGAAAATATTTGCATATCGCTTAAGGAATATTTTTAATGAATTTTTGAAAATCAAGAAAGCGATCCATGCACTTAGGCAGTGACTTAACTTTTTCGTCAAAAAAGACCCCAAAAGTATCTTGGAATGTCTTGAAATTGTACACAGTCATAGTCAAGCATGCCCTGAACAAGAATCCGTTGAATATATTTGCATATCTCTTGAAGAATATTTTTAATGAATTTTTGAAAATCCAAAAAGCGATCCATGCACTTGGACATTCCAAGTATGTTGGAATGTCTTGAAATTGTACTCAGTCATAGTCGACGACGCCCTGAACAAGAACCAATTGAAAATATTTGCATATCTCTTAAGGAATATTTTTAATGAATTTTTGAAAATGAGGAAAGTCTGTGCACTTAGGCAGTGACTTAACTTTTTATTCAAAAAAGACCCCAAAAGTATCTTGGAATGTCTTGAAATTGTACACAGTCATAGTCAAGCATGCCCTGAACAAGAATCCGTTGAATATATTTGCATATCTCTTGAAGAATATTTTTAATGAACTTTTGAAAATCAGGAAAGCGATCCATGTACTTGGACATTCAAAGTATGTTGGAATGTCTTGAAATTGTACTCGGTCATAGTCAACGACGCCCTGAACAAGAATCCGTTGAAAATATTTGCATATCGCTTAAGGAATATTTTTAATGAATTTTTGAAAATCAAGAAAGCGATCCATGCACTTAGGCAGTGACTTAACTTTTTCGTCAAAAAAGACCCCAAAAGTATCTTGGAATGTCTTGAAATTGTACACAGTCATAGTCAAGCATGCCCTGAACAAGAATCCGTTGAATATATTTGCATATCTCTTGAAGAATATTTTTAATGAATTTTTGAAAATCCAAAAAGCGATCCATGCACTTGGACATTCCAAGTATGTTGGAATGTCTTGAAATTGTACTCAGTCATAGTCGACGACGCCCTGAACAAGAATCAATTGAAAATATTTGCATATCTCTTAAGGAATATTTTTAATGAATTTTTGAAAATGAGGAAAGTCTGTGCACTTAGGCAGTGACTTAACTTTTTATTCAAAAAAGACCCCAAAAGTATCTTGGAATGTCTTGAAATTGTACACAGTCATAGTCAAGCATGCCCTGAACAAGAATCCGTTGAATATATTTGCATATCTCTTGAAGAATATTTTTAATGAACTTTTGAAAATCAGGAAAGCGATCCATGCACTTGGACATTCCAAGTATGTTGGAATGTCTTGAAATTGTACTCAGTCATAGTCAACGACGCCCTGAACAAGAATCCGTTGAAAATATTTGCATATCGTTTAAGGAATATTTTTAAAGAATTTCTGAAAATCAGGAAAGCGATCCATGCACTTAGGCAGTGACTTAACTTTTTCGTCAAAAAAGACCTTTAAAAGTATCTTGGAATGTCTTGAAATTGTACACAGTCATAGTCAAGAATGCCCTGAACAAGAATCCGTTGAATATATTTGCATACCTCTTGAAGAATATTTTTAATGAATTTTTGAAAATCCGGAAAGCGATCCATGCACTTGGACATTCCAAGTATGTTGGAATGTCTTGAAATTGTACTCGGTCATAGTCAACGACGCCCTGAACAAGAATCCATTGAAAATATTTGCATATCTCTTAAGGAATATTTTTAATGAATTTTTGAAAATGAGGAAAGTCTGTGCACTTAGGCAGTGACTTAACTTTTTATTCAAAAAAGACCCCAAAAGTATCTTGGAATGTCTTGAAATTGTACACAGTCATAGTCAAGCATGCCCTGAACAAGAATCCGTTGAATATATTTGCATATCTCTTGAAGAATATTTTTAATGAACTTTTGAAAATCAGGAAAGCGATCCATGCACTTGGACATTCCAAGTATGTTGGAATGTCTTGAAATTGTACTCAGTCATAGTCAACGACGCCCTGAACAAGAATCCGTTGAAAATATTTGCATATCGTTTAAGGAATATTTTTAAAGAATTTCTGAAAATCAGGAAAGCGATCCATGCACTTAGGCAGTGACTTAACTTTTTCGTCAAAAAAGACCTTTAAAAGTATCTTGGAATGTCTTGAAATTGTACACAGTCATAGTCAAGAATGCCCTGAACAAGAATCCGTTGAATATATTTGCATATCTCTTGAAGAATATTTTTAATGAATTTTTGAAAATCCGGAAAGCGATCCATGCACTTGGACATTCCAAGTATGTTGGAATGTCTTGAAATTGTACTCGGTCATAGTCAACGACGCCCTGAACAAGAATCCATTGAAAATATTTGCATATCTCTTAAGGAATATTTTTAATGAATTTTTGAAAATTATGAAAGTCTGTGCACTTAGGCAGTGACTTAACTTTTTATTCAAAAAAGACCCCAAAGGTATCTTGGAATGTCTTGAAATTGTACACAGTCATAGTCAAGCATGCCCTGAACAAGAATCCGTTGAATATATTTGCATATCTCTTGAAGAATATTTTTAATGAACTTTTGAAAATCAGGAAAGCGATCCATGTACTTGGACATTCAAAGTATGTTGGAATGTCTTGAAATTGTACTCGGTCATAGTCAACGACGCCCTGAACAAGAATCCGTTGAAAATATTTGCATATCGCTTAAGGAATATTTTTAATGAATTTTTGAAAATCAAGAAAGCGATCCATGCACTTAGGCAGTGACTTAACTTTTTCGTCAAAAAAGACCCCAAAAGTATCTTGGAATGTCTTGAAATTGTACACAGTCATAGTCAAGCATGCCCTGAACAAGAATCCGTTGAATATATTTGCATATCTCTTGAAGAATATTTTTAATGAATTTTTGAAAATCCAAAAAGCGATCCATGCACTTGAACATTCCAAGTATGTTGGAATGTCTTGAAATTGTACTCAGTCATAGTCGACGACGCCCTGAACAAGAATCAATTGAAAATATTTGCATATCTCTTAAGGAATATTTTAAATGAATTTTTGAAAATGAGGAAAGTCTGTGCGCTTAGGCAGTGACTTAACTTTTTATTCAAAAAAGACCCCAAAAGTATCTTGGAATGTCTTGAAATTGTACACAGTCATAGTCAAGCATGCCCTGAACAAGAATCCGTTGAATATATTTGCATATCTCTTGAAGAATATTTTTAATGAACTTTTGAAAATCAGGAAAGCGATCCATGTACTTGGACATTCAAAGTATGTTGGAATGTCTTGAAATTGTACTCGGTCATAGTCAACGACGCCCTGAACAAGAATCCGTTGAAAATATTTGCATATCGCTTAAGGAATATTTTTAATGAATTTTTGAAAATCAAGAAAGCGATCCATGCACTTAGGCAGTGACTTAACTTTTTCGTCAAAAAAGACCCCAAAAGTATCTTGGAATGTCTTGAAATTGTACACAGTCATAGTCAAGCATGCCCTGAACAAGAATCCGTTGAATATATTCGCATATCTCTTGAAGAATATTTTTAATGAATTTTTGAAAATCCAAAAAGCGATCCATGCACTTGGACATTCCAAGTATGTTGGAATGTCTTGAAATTGTACTCAGTCATAGTCGACGATGCCCTGAACAAGAATCAATTGAAAATATTTGCATATCTCTTAAGGAATATTTTTAATGAATTTTTGAAAATGAGGAAAGTCTGTGCACTTAGGCAGTGACTTAACTTTTTATTCAAAAAAGACCCCAAAAGTATCTTGGAATGTCTTGAAATTGTACACAGTCATAGTCAAGCATGCCCTGAACAAGAATCCGTTGAATATATTTGCATATCTCTTGAAGAATATTTTTAATGAACTTTTGAAAATCAGGAAAGCGATCCATGCACTTGGACATTCCAAGTATGTTGGAATGTCTTGAAATTGTACTCAGTCATAGTCAACGACGCCCTGAACAAGAATCCGTTGAAAATATTTGCATATCGTTTAAGGAATATTTTTAAAGAATTTCTGAAAATCAGGAAAGCGATCCATGCACTTAGGCAGTGACTTAACTTTTTCGTCAAAAAAGACCTTTAAAAGTATCTTGGAATGTCTTGAAATTGTACACAGTCATAGTCAAGAATGCCCTGAACAAGAATCCGTTGAATATATTTGCATACCTCTTGAAGAATATTTTTAATGAATTTTTGAAAATCCGGAAAGCGATCCATGCACTTGGACATTCCAAGTATGTTGGAATGTCTTGAAATTGTACTCGGTCATAGTCAACGACGCCCTGAACAAGAATCCATTGAAAATATTTGCATATCTCTTAAGGAATATTTTTAATGAATTTTTGAAAATTATGAAAGTCTGTGCACTTAGGCAGTGACTTAACTTTTTATTCAAAAAAGACCCCAAAGGTATCTTGGAATGTCTTGAAATTGTACACAGTCATAGTCAAGCATGCCCTGAACAAGAATCCGTTGAATATATTTGCATATCTCTTGAAGAATATTTTTAATGAACTTTTGAAAATCAGGAAAGCGATCCATGCACTTGGACATTCCAAGTATGTTGGAATGTCTTGAAATTGTACTCAGTCATAGTCAACGACGCCCTGAACAAGAATCCGTTGAAAATATTTGCATATCGCTTAAGGAATATTTTTAATGAATTTTTGAAAATCAGGAAAGCGATCCATGCACTTAGGCAGTGACTTAACTTTTTCATCAAAAAAGACCCCAAAAGTATCTTGGAATGTCTTGAAATTGTACACAGTCATAGTCAAGCATGCCCTGAACAGGAATCCGTTGAATATATTTGCATATCTCTTGAAGAATATTTTTAATGAATTTTGGAAAATCCAGAAAGCGATCCATGCACTTGGACATGCCAAGTATGTTGGAATGTCTTGAAATTGTACTCAGTCATAGTCAACGACGCCCTGAACAAGAATCAATTGAAAATATTTGCATATCTCTTAAGGAATATTTTTAATGAATTTTTGAAAATGAGGAAAGTCTGTGCACTTAGGCAGTGACTTAACTTTTTATTCAAAAAAGACCCCAAAAGTATCTTGGAATGTCTTGAAATTGTACACAGTCATAGTCAAGCATGCCCTGAACAAGAATCCGTTGAATATATTTGCATATCTCTTGAAGAATATTTTTAATGAACTTTTGAAAATCAGGAAAGCGATCCATGCACTTGGACATTCCAAGTATGTTGGAATGTCTTGAAATTGTACTCAGTCATAGTCAACGACGCCCTGAACAAGAATCCGTTGAAAATATTTGCATATCGTTTAAGGAATATTTTTAAAGAATTTCTGAAAATCAGGAAAGTGATCCATGCACTTAGGCAGTGACTTAACTTTTTCGTCAAAAAAGACCCCAAAAGTATCTTGGAATGTCTTGAAATTGTACACAGTCATAGTCAAGAATGCCCTGAACAAGAATCCGTTGAATATATTTGCATATCTCTTGAAGAATATTTTTAATGAATTTTTGAAAATCCGGAAAGCGATCCATGCACTTGGACATTCCAAGTATGTTGGAATGTCTTGAAATTGTACTCGGTCATAGTCAACGACGCCCTGAACAAGAATCCATTGAAAATATTTGCATATCTCTTAAGGAATATTTTTAATGAATTTTTGAAAATTATGAAAGTCTGTGCACTTAGGCAGTGACTTAACTTTTTATTCAAAAAAGACCCCAAAGGTATCTTGGAATGTCTTGAAATTGTACACAGTCATAGTCAAGCATGCCCTGAACAAGAATCCGTTGAATATATTTGCATATCTCTTGAAGAATATTTGTAATGAACTTTTGAAAATCAGGAAAGCGATCCATGCACTTGGACATTCCAAGTATGTTGGAATGTCTTGAAATTGTACTCAGTCATAG
Source organism: Microchirus variegatus (assembly GCF_963457635.1). Lineage (NCBI taxonomy): Eukaryota > Metazoa > Chordata > Actinopteri > Pleuronectiformes > Soleidae > Microchirus > Microchirus variegatus. The sequence continues at coordinate 5,662,792 of NC_139814.1, forward strand.
TCAACGACGCCCTGAACAAGAATCCGTTGAAAATATTTGCATATCGTTTAAGGAATATTTTTAAAGAATTTCTGAAAATCAGGAAAGCGATCCATGCACTTAGGCAGTGACTTAACTTTTTCGTCAAAAAAGACCCCAAAAGTATCTTGGAATGTCTTGAAATTGTACACAGTCATAGTCAAGCATGCCCTGAACAAGAATCCGTTGAATATATTTGCATATCTCTTGAAGAATATTTTTAATGAATTTTTGAAAATCCGGAAAAGCGATCCATGCACTTGGACATTCCAAGTATGTTGGAATGTCTTGAAATTGTACTCAGTCATAGTCAACAACGCCCTGAACAAGAATCCATTGAAAATATTTGCATATCTCTTAAGGAATATTTTTAATGAATTTTTGAAAATCAGGAAAGTCTGTGCACTTAGGCAGTGACTTAACTTTTTATTCAAAAAAGACCCAAAAAGTATCTTGGAATATCTTGAAATTGTACACAGTCATAGTCAAGCATGCCCTGAACAAGAATCCGTTGAATATATTTGCATATCTCTTGAAGAATATTTTTAATGAACTTTTGAAAATCAGGAAAGCGATCCATGCACTTGGACATTCCAAGTATGTTGGAATGTTTTGAAATTGTACACAGTCATAGTCAAGCATGCCCTGAAAAAGAATCCGTTGAATATATTTGCATATCTCTTGAAGAATATTTTTAATGAATTTTTGAAAATCCGAAAAGCGATCCATGCACTTGGACATTCCAAGTATGTTGGAATGTCTTGAAATTGTACTCAGTCATAGTCAACGACGCCCTGAACAAGAATCAATTGAAAATATTTGCATATCTCTTAAGGAATATTTTTAATGAATTTTTGAAAATGAGGAAAGTCTGTGCACTTCGGCAGTGACTTAACTTTTTATTCAAAAAAGACCCCAAAAGTATCTTGGAATGTCTTGAAATTGTACACAGTCATAGTCAAGCATGCCCTGAACAAGAATCCGTTGAATATATTTGCATATCTCTTGAAGAATATTTTTAATGAACTTTTGAAAATCAGGAAAGCGATCCATGCACTTGGACATTCCAAGTATGTTGGAATGTCTTGAAATTGTACTCAGTCATAGTCAACGACGCCCTCAACAAGAATCCGTTGAAAATATTTGCATATCGCTTAAGGAATATTTTTAATGAATTTTTGAAAATCAGGAAAGCGATCCATGCACTGAGGCAGTGACTTAACTTTTTTGTCAAAAAAGACCCCAAAAGTATCTTGGAATGTCTTGAAATTGTACACAGTCATAGTCAAGCATGCCCTGAACAAGAATCCGTTGAATATATTTGCATATCTCTTGAAGAATATTTTTAATGAACTTTTGAAAATCAGGAAAGCGATCCATGCACTTGGACATTCCAAGTATGTTGGAATGTCTTGAAATTGTACTCAGTCATAGTCAAGCATGCCCTGAACAAGAATCCGTTGAATATATCTGCATATCTCTGGAAGAATATTTTTAATGAATTTTTGAAAATCCGGAAAGCGATCCATGCACTTGGACATTCCAAGTATGTTGGAATGTCTTGAAATTGTACTCAGTCATAGTCAACGACGCCCTGAACAAGAATCCATTGAAAATATTTGCATATCTCTTAAGGAATATTTTTAATGAATTTTTGAAAATGAGGAAAGTCTGTGCACTTAGGCAGTGACTTAACTTTTTATTCAAAAAAGACCCCAAAAGTATCTTGGAATGTCTTGAAATTGTACACAGTCATAGTCAAGCATGCCCTGAACAAGCATCCGTTGAATATATTTGCATATCTCTTGAAGAATATTTTTAATGAACTTTTGAAAATCAGGAAAGCGATCCATGCACTTGGACATTCCAAGTATGTTGGAATGTCTTGAAATTGTACTCAGTCATAGTCAACGACGCCCTGAACAAGAATCCGTTGAAAATATTTGCATATCGTTTAAGGAATATTTTTAAAGAATTTCTGAAAATCAGGAAAGCGATCCATGCACTTAGGCAGTGACTTAACTTTTTATTCAAAAAAGACCCCAAAAGTATCTTGGAATGTCTTGAAATTGTACACAGTCATAGTCAAGCATGCCCTGAACAAGAATCCGTTGAATATATTTGCATATCTCTTGAAGAATATTTTTAATGAACTTTTGAAAATCAGGAAAGCGATCCATGCACTTGGACATTCCAAGTATGTTGGAATGTCTTGAAATTGTACTCAGTCATAGTCAACGACGCCCTCAACAAGAATCCGTTGAAAATATTTGCATATCGCTTAAGGAATATTTTTAATGAATTTTTGAAAATCAGTAAAGCGATCCATGCACTGAGGCAGTGACTTAACTTTTTTGTCAAAAAAGACCCCAAAAGTATCTTGGAATGTCTTGAAATTGTACACAGTCATAGTCAAGCATGCCCTGAACAAGAATCCGTTGAATATATTTGCATATCTCTTGAAGAATATTTTTAATGAATTTTTGAAAATCCGGAAAGCGATCCATGCACTTGGACATTCCAAGTATGTTGGAATGTCTTGAAATTGTACTCAGTCATAGTCAACGACGCCCTGAACAAGAATCCATTGAAAATATTTGCATATCGCTTAAGGAATATTTTTAATGAATTTTTGAAAATCAGGAAAGCGGTCCATGCACTTAGGCAGTGACTTAACTTTTTTGTCAAAAAAGACCCCAAAAGTATCTTGGAATGTCTTGAAATTGTACACAGTCATAGTCAAGCATGCCCTGAACAAGAATCCGTTGAATATATTTGCATATCTCTTGAAGAATATTTTTAATGAATTTTTGAAAATCCAAAAAGCGATCCATGCACTTGGACATTCCAAGTATGTTGGAATGTCTTGAAATTGTACTCAGTCATAGTCAACGACGCCCTGAACAAGAATCAATTGAAAATATTTGCATATCTCTTAAGGAATATTTTTAATGAATTTTTGAAAATGAGGAAAGTCTGTGCACTTAGGCAGTGACTTAACTTTTTATTCAAAAAAGACCCCAAAAGTATCTTGGAATGTCTTGAAATTGTACACAGTCATAGTCAAGCATGCCCTGAACAAGAATCCGTTGAATATATTTGCATATCTCTTGAAGAATATTTTTAATGAACTTTTGAAAATCAGGAAAGCGATCCATGCACTTGGACATTCCAAGTATGTTGGAATGTCTTGAAATTGTACTCAGTCATAGTCAACGATGCCCTGAACAAGAATCCGTTGCAAATATTTGCATATCGTTTAAGGAATATTTTTACAGAATTTCTGAAAATCAGGAAAGCGATCCATGCACTTAGGCAGTGACTTAACTTTTTCGTCAAAAAAGACCCCAAAAGTATCTTTGAATGTCTTGAAATTGTACACAGTCATAGTCAAGCATGCCCTGAACAAGAATCCGTTGAATATATTTGCATATCTCTGGAAGAATATTTTTAATGAATTTTTGAAAATCCGGAAAGCGATCCATGCACTTGGACATTCCAAGTATGTTGGAATGTCTTGAAATTGTACTCAGTCATAGTCAACAACGCCCTGAACAAGAATCCATTGAAAATATTTGCATATCTCTTAAGGAATATTTTTAATGAATTTTTGAAAATGAGGAAAGTCTGTGCACTTAGGCAGTGACTTAACTTTTTATTCAAAAAAGACCCCAAAAGTATCTTGGAATGTCTTGAAATTGTACACAGTCATAGTCAAGCATGCCCTGAACAAGAATCCGTTGAATATATTTGCATATCTCTTGAAGAATATTTTTAATGAACTTTTGAAAATCCGGAAAGCGATCCATGCACTTGGACATTCCAAGTATGTTGGAATGTCTTGAATTTGTACTCAGTCATAGTCAACGACGCCCTGAACAAGAATCCGTTGAAAATATTTGCATATCGCTTAAGGAATATTTTTAATGAATTTTTGAAAATCAGGAAAGCGGTCCATGCACTTAGGCAGTGACTTAACTTTTTTGTCAAAAAAGACCCCAAAAGTATCTTGGAATGTCTTGAAATTGTACACAGTCATAGTCAAGCATGCCCTGAACAAGAATCCGTTGAATATATTTGCATATCTCTTGAAGAATATTTTTAATGAATTTTTGAAAATCCAAAAAGCGATCCATGCACTTGGACATTCCAAGTATGTTGGAATGTCTTGAAATTGTACTCAGTCATAGTCAACGACGCCCTGAACAAGAATCAATTGAAAATATTTGCATATCTCTTAAGGAATATTTTTAATGAATTTTTGAAAATGAGGAAAGTCTGTGCACTTAGGCAGTGACTTAACTTTTTATTCAAAAAAGACCCCAAAAGTATCTTGGAATGTCTTGAAATTGTACACAGTCATAGTCAAGCATGCCCTGAACAAGAATCCGTTGAATATATTTGCATATCTCTTGAAGAATATTTTTAATGAACTTTTGAAAATCAGGAAAGCGATCCATGCACTTGGACATTCCAAGTATGTTGGAATGTCTTGAAATTGTACTCAGTCATAGTCAACGACGCCCTGAACAAGAATCCGTTGAAAATATTTGCATATCGTTTAAGGAATATTTTTAAAGAATTTCTGAAAATCAGGAAAGCGATCCATGCACTTAGGCAGTGACTTAACTTTTTCGTCAAAAAAGACCCCAAAAGTATCTTGGAATGTCTTGAAATTGTACACAGTCATAGTCAAGCATGCCCTGAACAAGAATCCGTTGAATATATTTGCATATCTCTTGAAGAATATTTTTAATGAATTTTTGAAAATCCGGAAAGCGATCCATGCACTTAGGCAGTGACTTAACTTTTTCGTCAAAAAAGACCCCAAAAGTATCTTGGAATGTCTTGAAATTGTACACAGTCATAGTCAAGCATGCCCTGAACAAGAATCCGTTGAATATATTTGCATATCTCTGGAAGAATATTTTTAATGAATTTTTGAAAATCCGGAAAGCAGTCCATGCACTTGGACATTCCAAGTATGTTGGAATGTCTTGAAATTGTACTCAGTCATAGTCAACAACGCCCTGAACAAGAATCCATTGAAAATATTTGCATATCTCTTAAGGAATATTTTTAATGAATTTTTGAAAATGAGGAAAGTCTGTGCACTTAGGCAGTGACTTAACTTTTTATTCAAAAAAGACCCCAAAAGTATCTTGGAATGTCTTGAAATTGTACACAGTCATAGTCAAGCATGCCCTGAACAAGAATCCGTTGAATATATTTGCATATCTCTTGAAGAATATTTTTAATGAACTTTTGAAAATCCGGAAAGCGATCCATGCACTTGGACATTCCAAGTATGTTGGAATGTCTTGAATTTGTACTCAGTCATAGTCAACGACGCCCTGAACAAGAATCCGTTGAAAATATTTGCATATCGCTTAAGGAATATTTTTAATGAATTTTTGAAAATCAGGAAAGCGGTCCATGCACTTAGGCAGTGACTTAACTTTTTTGTCAAAAAAGACCCCAAAAGTATCTTGGAATGTCTTGAAATTGTACACAGTCATAGTCAAGCATGCCCTGAACAAGAATCCGTTGAATATATTTGCATATCTCTTGAAGAATATTTTTAATGAATTTTTGAAAATCCAAAAAGCGATCCATGCACTTGGACATTCCAAGTATGTTGGAATGTCTTGAAATTGTACTCAGTCATAGTCAACGACGCCCTGAACAAGAATCAATTGAAAATATTTGCATATCTCTTAAGGAATATTTTTAATGAATTTTTGAAAATGAGGAAAGTCTGTGCACTTAGGCAGTGACTTAACTTTTTATTCAAAAAAGACCCCAAAAGTATCTTGGAATGTCTTGAAATTGTACACAGTCATAGTCAAGCATGCCCTGAACAAGAATCCGTTGAATATATTTGCATATCTCTTGAAGAATATTTTTAATGAACTTTTGAAAATCAGGAAAGCGATCCATGCACTTGGACATTCCAAGTATGTTGGAATGTCTTGAAATTGTACTCAGTCATAGTCAACGACGCCCTGAACAAGAATCCGTTGAAAATATTTGCATATCGTTTAAGGAATATTTTTAAAGAATTTCTGAAAATCAGGAAAGCGATCCATGCACTTAGGCAGTGATTTAACTTTTTCGTCAAAAAAGACCCCAAAAGTATCTTGGAATGTCTTGAAATTGTACACAGTCATAGTCAAGCATGCCCTGAACAAGAATCCGTTGAATATATTTGCATATCTCTTGAAGAATATTTTTAATGAATTTTTGAAAATCCGGAAAGCGATCCATGCACTTAGGCAGTGACTTAACTTTTTCGTCAAAAAAGACCCCAAAAGTATCTTGGAATGTCTTGAAATTGTACACAGTCATAGTCAAGCATGCCCTGAACAAGAATCCGTTGAATATATTTGCATATCTCTGGAAGAATATTTTTAATGAATTTTTGAAAATCCGGAAAGCAGTCCATGCACTTGGACATTCCAAGTATGTTGGAATGTCTTGAAATTGTACTCAGTCATAGTCAACAACGCCCTGAACAAGAATCCATTGAAAATATTTGCATATCTCTTAAGGAATATTTTTAATGAATTTTTGAAAATGAGGAAAGTCTGTGCACTTAGGCAGTGACTTAACTTTTTATTCAAAAAAGACCCCAAAAGTATCTTGGAATGTCTTGAAATTGTACACAGTCATAGTCAAGCATGCCCTGAACAAGAATCCGTTGAATATATTTGCATATCTCTTGAAGAATATTTTTAATGAACTTTTGAAAATCCGGAAAGCGATCCATGCACTTGGACATTCCAAGTATGTTGGAATGTCTTGAATTTGTACTCAGTCATAGTCAACGACGCCCTGAACAAGAATCCGTTGAAAATATTTGCATATCGCTTAAGGAATATTTTTAATGAATTTTTGAAAATCAGGAAAGCGGTCCATGCACTTAGGCAGTGACTTAACTTTTTTGTCAAAAAAGACCCCAAAAGTATCTTGGAATGTCTTGAAATTGTACACAGTCATAGTCAAGCATGCCCTGAACAAGAATCCGTTGAATATATTTGCATATCTCTTGAAGAATATTTTTAATGAATTTTTGAAAATCCAAAAAGCGATCCATGCACTTGGACATTCCAAGTATGTTGGAATGTCTTGAAATTGTACTCAGTCATAGTCAACGACGCCCTGAACAAGAATCAATTGAAAATATTTGCATATCTCTTAAGGAATATTTTTAATGAATTTTTGAAAATGAGGAAAGTCTGTGCACTTAGGCAGTGACTTAACTTTTTATTCAAAAAAGACCCCAAAAGTATCTTGGAATGTCTTGAAATTGTACACAGTCATAGTCAAGCATGCCCTGAACAAGAATCCGTTGAATATATTTGCATATCTCTTGAAGAATATTTTTAATGAACTTTTGAAAATCAGGAAAGCGATCCATGCACTTGGACATTCCAAGTATGTTGGAATGTCTTGAAATTGTACTCAGTCATAGTCAACGACGCCCTGAACAAGAATCCGTTGAAAATATTTGCATATCGTTTAAGGAATATTTTTAAAGAATTTCTGAAAATCAGGAAAGCGATCCATGCACTTAGGCAGTGACTTAACTTTTTCGTCAAAAAAGACCCCAAAAGTATCTTGGAATGTCTTGAAATTGTACACAGTCATAGTCAAGCATGCCCTGAACAAGAATCCGTTGAATATATTTGCATATCTCTTGAAGAATATTTTTAATGAATTTTTGAAAATCCGGAAAGCGATCCATGCACTTAGGCAGTGACTTAACTTTTTCGTCAAAAAAGACCCCAAAAGTATCTTGGAATGTCTTGAAATTGTACACAGTCATAGTCAAGCATGCCCTGAACAAGAAACCGTTGAATATATTTGCATATCTCTGGAAGAATATTTTTAATGAATTTTTGAAAATCCGGAAAGCGATCCATGCACTTGGACATTCCAAGTATGTTGGAATGTCTTGAAATTGTACTCAGTCATAGTCAACGACGCCCTGAACAAGAATCCGTTGAAAATATTTGCATATCGCTTAAGGAATATTTTTAATGAATTTTTGAAAATCAGGAAAGCGATCCATGCACTTAGGCAGTGACTTAACTTTTTATTCAAAAAAGACCCCAAAAGTATCTTGGAATGTCTTGAAATTGTATACAGTCATAGTCAAGCATGCCCTGAACAAGAATCCGTTGAATATATTTGCATATCTCTTGAAGAATATTTTTAATGAATTTTTGAAAATCCGAAAAGCGATCCATGCACTTGGACATTCCAAGTATGTTGGAATGTCTTGAAATTGTACTCAGTCATAGTCAACGACGCCTTGAACAAGAATCCGTTGAAAATATTTGCATATCTCTTAAGGAATATTTTTAATGAATTTTTGAAAATGAGGAAAGTCTGTGCACTTCGGCAGTGACTTAACTTTTTATTCAAAAAAGACCCCAAAAGTATCTTGGAATGTCTTGAAATTGTACACAGTCATAGTCAAGCATGCCCTGAACAAGAATCCGTTGAATATATTTGCATATCTCTTGAAGAATATTTTTAATGAACTTTTGAAAATCAGGAAAGCGATCCATGCACTTGGACATTCCAAGTATGTTGGAATGTCTTGAAATTGTACTCAGTCATAGTCAACGACGCCCTGAACAAGAATCCGTTGAAAATATTTGCATATCGTTTAAGGAATATTTTTAAAGAATTTCTGAAAATCAGGAAAGCGATCCATGCACTTAGGCAGTGACTTAACTTTTTATTCAAAAAAGACCCCAAAAGTATCTTGGAATGTCTTGAAATTGTACACAGTCATAGTCAAGCATGCCCTGAACAAGAATCCGTTGAATATATTTGCATATCTCTTGAACAATATTTTTAATGAACTTTTGAAAATCAGGAAAGCGATCCATGCACTTGGACATTCCAAGTATGTTGGAATGTCTTGAAATTGTACTCAGTCATATTCAACGACGCCCTGAACAAGAATCTATTGAAAATATTTGCATATCTCTTAAGGAATATTTTTAATGAATTTTTGAAAATGAGGAATTTCTGTGCACTTCGGCAGTGACTTAACTTTTTATTCAAAAAAGACCCCAAAAGTATCTTGGAATGTCTTGAAATTGTACACAGTCATAGTCAAGCATGCCCTGAACAAGAATCCGTTGAATATATTTGCATATCTCTTGAAGAATATTTTTAATGAACTTTTGAATATCAGCAAAGCGATCCATGCACTTGGACATTCCAAGTATGTTGGAATGTCTTGAAATTGTACTCAGTCATAGTCAACGACGCTCTGAACAAGAATCAATTGAAAATATTTGCATATCTCTTAAGGAATATTTTTAATGAATTTTTGAAAATGAGGAAAGTCTGTGCACTTAGGCAGTGACTTAACTTTTTATTCAAAAAAGACCCCAAAAGTATCTTGGAATGTCTTGAAATTGTACACAGTCATAGTCAAGCATGCCCTGAACAAGAATCCGTTGAATATATTTGCATATCTCTTGAAGAATATTTTTAATGAATTTTTGAAAATCCGAAAAGCGATCCATGCACTTGGACATTCCAAGTATGTTGGAATGTCTTGAAATTGTACTCAGTCATAGTCAACGACGCCCTGAACAAGAATCAATTGAAAATATTTGCATATCTCTTAAGGAATATTTTTAATGAATTTTTGAAAATGAGGAAAGTCTGTGCACTTAGGCAGTGACTTAACTTTTTATTCAAAAAAGACCCCAAAAGTATCTTGGAATGTCTTGAAATTGTACACAGTCATAGTCAAGCATGCCCTGAACAAGAATCCGTTGAATATATTTGCATATCTCTTGAAGAATATTTTTAATGAACTTTTGAAAATCAGGAAAGCGATCCATGCACTTGGACATTCCAAGTATGTTGGAATGTCTTGAAATTGTACTCAGTCATAGTCAACGACGCCCTGAACAAGAATCCGTTGAAAATATTTGCATATCGTTTAAGGAATTTTTTTTAAGAATTTCTGAAAATCAGGAAAGCGATCCATGCACTTAGGCAGTGACTTAACTTTTTCGTCAAAAAAGACCCCAAAAGTATCTTGGAATGTCTTGAAATTGTACACAGTCATAGTCAAGCATGCCCTGAACAAGAATCCGTTGAATATATTTGCATATCTCTTGAAGAATATTTTTAATGAATTTTTTAAAATCAGGAAAGCGATCCATGCACTTGGACATTCCAAGTATGTTGGAATGTCTTGAAATTGTACTCAGTCATAGTCAACAACGCCCTGAACAAGAATCCATTGAAAATATTTGCATATCGCTTAAGGAATATTTTTAATGAATTTTTGAAAATCAGGAAAGCGATCCATGCACTTAGGCAGTGACTTAACTTTTTCGTCAAAAAAGACCCCAAAAGTATCTTGGAATGTCTTGAAATTGTACACAGTCATAGTCAAGCATGCCCTGAACAAGAATCCGTTGAATATTTTTGCATATCTCTTGAAGAATATTTTTAATGAATTTTTGAAAATCCGGAAAGCGATCCATGCACTTGGACATTCCAAGTATGTTGGAATGTCTTGAAATTGTACTCAGTCATAGTCAACAACGCCCTGAACAAGAATCCATTAAAAATATTTGCATATCTCTCAAGGAATATTTTTAATGAATTTTTGAAAATGAGGAAAGTCTGTGCACTTAGGCAGTGACTTAACTTTTTATTCAAAAAAGACCCCAAAAGTATCTTGGAATGTCTTGAAATTTTACACAGTCATAGTCAAGCATGCCCTGAACAAGAATCCGTTGAATATATTTGCATATCTCTTGAAGAATATTTTTAATGAACTTTTGAAAATCAGGAAAGCGATCCATGCACTTGGACATTCCAAGTATGTTGGAATGTTTTGAAATTGTACTCAGTCATAGTCAACGACGCCCTGAACAAGAATCCGTTTAAAATATTTGCATATCGCTTAAGGAATATTTTTAATGAATTTTTGAAAATCAGGAAAGCGATCCATGCACTTAGGCAGTGAGTTAACTTTTTATTCAAAAAAGACCCCAAAAGTATCTTGGAATGTCTTGAAATTGTACACAGTCATAGTCAAGCATGCCCTGAACAAGAATCCGTTGAATATATTTGCATATCTCTTGAAGAATATTTTTAATGAATTTTTGAAAATCCGAAAAGCGATCCATGCACTTGGACATTCCAAGTATGTTGGAATGTCTTGAAATTGTACTCAGTCATAGTCAACGACGCTCTGAACAAGAATCAATTGAAAATATTTGCATATCTCTTAAGGAATATTTTTAATGAATTTTTGAAAATGAGGAAAGTCTGTGCACTTAGGCAGTGACTTAACTTTTTCGTCAAAAAAGACCCCAAAAGTATCTTGGAATGTCTTGAAATTGTACACAGTCATAGTCAAGCATGCCCTGAACAAGAAACCGTTGAATATATTTGCATATCTCTTGAAGAATATTTTTAATGAATTTTTGAAAATCCGAAAAGCGATCCATGCACTTGGACATTCCAAGTATGTTGGAATGTCTTGAAATTGTACTCAGTCATAGTCAACGACGCCCTGAACAAGAATCTGTTGAAAATATTTGCATATCTCTTAAGGAATATTTTTAATGCATTTTTGAAAATGAGGAAAGTCTGTTCACTTAGGCAGTGACTTAACTTTTTATTCAAAAAAGACCCCAAAAGTATCTTGGAATGTCTTGAAATTGTACACAGTCATAGTCAAGCATGCCCTGAACAAGAATCCGTTGAATATATTTGCATATCTCTTGAAGAATATTTTTAATGAACTTTTGAAAATCAGGAAAGCGATCCATGCACTTGGACATTCCAAGTATGTTGGAATGTCTTGAAATTGTACTCAGTCATAGTCAACGACGCCCTGAACAAGAATCTGTTGAAAATATTTGCATATCGCTTAAGGAATATTTTTAATGAATTTTTGAAAATCAGGAAAGCGATCCATGCACTTAGGCAGTGACTTAACTTTTTATTCAAAAAAGACCCCAAAAGTATCTTGGAATGTCTTGAAATTGTACACAGTCATAGTCAAGCATGCCCTGAACAAGAATCCGTTGAATATATATGCATATCTCTTGAAGAATATTTTAAATTAATTTTTGAATATCCGGAACGCGATCCATGCACTTGGACATTCCAAATATGTTGGAATGTCTTGAAATTGTACTCAGTCATAGTCAACGACGCCCTGAACAAGAATCCATTGAAAATATTTGCATATCTCTTAAGGAATATTTTTAATGAATTTTTGAAAATGAGGAAAGTCTGTGCACTTAGGCAGTGACTTAACTTTTTATTCAAAAAAGACCCCAAAAGTATCTTTGAATGTCTTGAAATTGTACACAGTCATAGTCAAGCATGCCCTGAACAAGAATCCGTTGAATATATTTGCATATCTCTTAAGGAATATTTTTAATGAATTTCTGAAAATGAGGAAAGTCTGTGCACTTAGGCAGTGACTTAACTTTTTATTCAAAAAAGACCCCAAAAGTATCTTGGAATGTCTTGAAATTGTACACAGTCATAGTCAAGCATGCCCTGAACAAGAATCCGTTGAATATATTTGCATATCTCTTGAAGAATATTTTTAATGAATTTTTGAAAATCCGGAAAGCGATCCATGCACTTGAACATTCCAAGTATGTTGGAATGTCTTGAAATTGTACTCAGTCATAGTCAACGACGCCCTGAACAAGAATCCATTGAAAATATTTGCATATCTCTTAAGGAATATTTTTAATGAATTTTTGAAAAGGAGGAAAGTCTGTGCACTCAGGCAGACTTAACTTTTTATTCAAAAAAGACCCCAAAAGTATCTTGGAATGTCTTGAAATTGTACACAGTCATAGTCAAGCATGCCCTGAACAAGAATCCGTTGAATATATTTGCATATCTCTTGAAGAATATTTTTATAGAATTTTTGAAAATCCGGAAAGCGATCCATGCACTTGGACATTCCAAGTATGTTGGAATGTCTTGAAATTGTACTCGGTCGTAGTCAACGACGCCCTGAACAAGAATCCATTAAAAATATTTGCAAATCTCTTAAGGAATATTTTTAATGAATTTTTGAAAAGGAGGAAAGTCTGTGCACTTCGGCAGTGACTTAACTTTTTATTCAAAAAAGACCCCAAAAGTATCTTGGAATGTCTTGAAATTGTACACAGTCATAGTCAAGCATGTCCTGAACAAGAATCCGTTGAATATATTTGCATATCTCTTGAAGAATATTTTTATAGAACTTTTGAAAATCAGGAAAGCGATCCATGCATTTGGACATTCCAAGTATGTTGGAATGTCTTGAAATTGTACTCAGTCATAGTCAACGACGCCCTGAACAAGAATCCGTTGTAAATATTTGCATATCGCTTAAGGAATATTTTTAATGAATTTTTGAAAATCAGGAAAGCGATCGATGCACTTAGGCAGTGACTTAACTTTTTTGTCAAAAAAGACCCCAAAAGCATCTTGGAATGTCTTGAAATTGTACACAGTCATAGTCAAGCATGCCCTGAACAAGAATCCGTTGAATATATTTGCACATCTCTTGAAGAATATTTTTAATGAATTTTTGAAAATCCGGAAAGCGATCCATGCACTTGGACATTCCAAGTATGTTGGAATGTCTTGAAATTGTACTCAGTCATAGTCAACGACACCCTGAACAAGAATCCGTTGAAAATATTTGCATATCTCTTCAGGAATATTTTTAATGAATTTTTGAAAATCCGGAAAGCGATCCATGCACTTGGACATTCCAAGTATGTTGGAATGTCTTGAAATTGTACTCAGTCATAGTCAACGACACCCTGAACAAGAATCCGTTGAAAATATTTGCATATCGCCTAACAAATATTTTAAATGAATTTTTGAAAATCAGGAAAGCGAACCATGCACTTACGCAGTGACTTAACTTTTTTGTCAAAAAAGACCCCAAAAGTATCTTGGAATGTCTTGAAATTGTACACAGTCATAGTCAAGCATGCCCTGAACAAGAATCCGTTGAATATGTTTGCATATCTCTTAAAGAATATTTTTAATGAACTTTTGAACATGACATAGTTTGGCATGGGTTAACCCATGTCATGACAAACATGACATGTTTGTCCACTAGAGGGCAGTTTGAAGAACCAAGCAGCCATGAATCAGATTTGACCTTACTTGTAATGTCAAACTTGTCCACTAGAGGGCAGTTGAAATAATTAAGTATCCATACATTAAATTTGAGCTTACATGTAATGACACCTTTATCCACTAAAGGGCAGTTCCAAGAATTTAGCATGCCATAAATCAGATTTGAGCTTACATGTAATGACACATTTGTCCACCAGAGGGCAGTCTGACCAATCCAGCAGGCATAAATCAGATTTGACCTTACTTGCAATGTCAAACTTGTCCACTAGAGGGCAGTTGAAATAATTAGGTATCCATACATCAAATTTGAGCTTACATGTAATGACACCTTTATCCACTAGAGAGCAGTCTGAAGAATTTAGCATGCCATAAATCAGATTTGAGCTTACATGTAGTGACACATTTGTCCACCAGAGGGCAGTCTGACCAATCCAGCAGCCATAAATCAGATTTGACCTTACTTGTAATGTCAAACTTGTCCACTAGATGGCAGTTGAAATAATTAAGCAGCTATAAATCAGATTTGACATAACATATAATGACATGTTTGTCCACCAGAGGGCAGTTGAAATAATTTAGTATCCATAAATCAAATTTGAGTGTGCATGTAATGACATGTTTATCCACCAGAGGGCAGTCTGAAGAATCCAGCAGCCAAAAGTCAAATTTGACCTTACATGTAATGACACCTTTATCCACTAGAGGGCAGTCTGAAGAATTTGACAGCCATAAATCAGATTTGAGCTTACATGTAATGACACATTTGTCCACCAGAGGGCAGTCTGACCAATCCAGCAGCCATAAATCAGATTTGACCTTACTTGTAATGTCAAACTTGTCCACTAGAGGGCAGTTGAAATAATTTATCAGCTATAAATCAAATTTGAGCGTGCATGTAATGACATGTTTATCCACCAGAGGGCAGTCTGAAGAATCCAGCAGCCAAAAGTCAAATTTGACCTTACATGTAATGACATCTTTTTCCACTAGAGGGCAGTCTGAAGAATTTAGCAGCCATAAATCAGATTTGACCTTACATGTAATAACACCTTTGTCCACCAGAGGGCAGTCTGACCAATCCAGCAGCCATAAATCAGATTTGACCTTACTTGTAATGTCAAACTTGTCCACTAGAGGGCAGTTGAAATAATTAGGTATCCATACATCAAATTTGAGCTTACATGTAATGACACCTTTATCCACTAGAGGGCAGTCCGAAGAATTTAGCATGCCATAAATCAGATTTGAGCTTACATGTAATGACACATTTGTCCACCAGAGGGCAGTCTGACCAATCCAGCAGCCATAAATCAGATTTGACCTTACTTGTGATGTCAAACTTGTCCACTAGAGGGCAGTTGAAATAATTAAGCAGCTATAAATCAAATTTGAGCGTGCATGTAATGACATGTTTATCCACCAGAGGGCAGTCTGAAGAATCCAGCAGCCAAAAGTCAAATTTGACCTTACATGTAATGACACCTTTATCCACTAGAGGGCAGTCTGAAGAATTTAACAGCCATAAATCAGATTTGAGCTTACATGTAGTGACACATTTGTCCACCAGACGGCAGTCTGACCAATCCAGCAGCCATAAATCAGATTTGACCTTACTTGTAATGTCAAACTTGTCCACTAGAGGGCAGTTGAAATAATTTATCAGCTATAAATCAAATTTGAGCGTGCATGTAATGACATGTTTATCCACCAGAGGGCAGTCTGAAGAATCCAGCAGCCAAAAGTCAAATTTGACCTTACATGTAATGACATCTTTTTCCACTAGAGGGCAGTCTGAAGAATTTAGCAGCCATAAATCAGATTTGACCTTACATGTAATAACACATTTGTCCACCAGAGGGCAGTCTGACCAATCCAGCACCCATAAATCAGATTTGAACTTACTTGTAATGTCAAACTTGTCCACTAGAGGGCAGTTGAAATAATTAAGTATCCATACATCAAATTTGAGCTTACATGTAACGACATGTTTGTCCACTAGAGGGCAGTTTGAAGAACCCAGCAGCCATGAATCAGATTTGACCTTACTTGTAATGTCAAACTTGTCCACTAGAGGGCAGTTGAAATAATTAAGTATCCATACATCAAATTTGAGCTTACATGTAATGACATGTTTGTCCACTTGAGGCCTGTTTGAAGAACCCAGCAGCCATGAATCAGATTTGACCTTACTTGTAATGTCAAACTTGTCCAATAGAGGGCAGTTGAAATAATTAAGTATCCATACATCAAATTTGAGCTTACATGTAATGACACCTTTATCCACTAGAGGGCAATTTGAAGAACCCAGCAGCCATAAATCAGATTTGACCTTACATGTAATAACAACTTTGTCCACCAGAGAGCAGTCTGAATAATTCAGCAGCCATAAATCAAATGTGACCCTCCTTGTAAAAACACATTGGTTCACCAGGAAGCTGTTACACCATGTGAACCAATCCATTACCCATAATGCTTTGTGAAAACTGACGATCACAGAGAATACACATGGCTAATTATACGGAGAGAGAGAGAGACAGGGAGAGGGAGAGAGAGTGTGTCGAATGTCCAGCGTATGTGTGCAGTGTGTGTGTGTGCAGTGCGAAATTAAAGCGTGAATATCATCAAAGCAGTCATCATCAAAGCTTTGTTTGACAAAGGAAGACAAAGAGAAAAGGACAATAAGTCTGTGGCTGAGCAGCTTCTTCACGGACAAGGACAGCGAACGTACAGAGACTGCTGTGTGTGGACTGTTAGCATTTTAAGCTAGCGATCTTTATGCTAACGTGTTAGCAGACTTCATCGTCACAAAAACAACAAACAGATGATTATTCCGCGGCTGAAAGAGAGCAGGACACACACGGTAGTTGTCTGAGATGATGACATGACGCCAGCACCGCTCTATCTCCTATCGAATTGGACTTTTGGAGGCGAACAGACGTAAAACTGTTATGATCAGAGGCACTGATGTTCTTATGGGGTGAGTTTTCCTTAACGTTGTTAATCGATGTTATGTTAGTGTTCATTCAAAGTCACATACAGACGCACATAGGGAAGCTGTCTTTTAATAATCCACTGTGCGTTTCATAACGCCGTTTGGCTACATTGTTATTAGCCATGCTTGCTTAGCTCGCTAGCTTAGCTCGCTAGCTCGGTACTGTATTATTACAATGAGAATGATGCGCACATCGAAACTTTTGTTCGGTCAGATGAGCGTATTATAAGCCGTAAGAGGAGCATGTCACGGCCCTCTTTGAGATTTTGTACACCCGCAGGTTCAGTTTGATAATTCAAATGCTTTGAGACGAAACTCCCGTGTTCGAAACCTAACATTGCATTGAATGATGTGTGAATGCCACACCTTTGCATGCATGAATCACACATGATTAACACAATGTGTGATGAACGTGTTAATTACACGTGCAATTCATGCACATAAAGGTGTGGCATTCACACATAATTCAAGCAATACTACTGATCAAGCTATACTGATTCAGTGATTAAATGCCTTTTAACATGAACCATGATCTGAAATAAGTATTTTTTATTTTTTTTTCAGAATCCTGGGCATAAGGATTGGCATGTGAAGTTGCTGCCAACCCATATGTCCAAGGCCTCAGTGTGGCGTCAATACATGAGGTCGGCTAAGGCTCTTGGTATGTGTATAAATTGATTTCTATACAATAGCCAAATGCTTATATAGACTGCAATATGTAATGTGTAAAATGTGATTTTTTTGGAAAAATAAAATAATTATTTTCATTGTGGTTCTTGCTGTCAACAGGTAGTGGAACACAGCTCTGCTGAAAGTCGCCTCAATATTCCGCAGCTTGTTGGAACGGCAGATGGCAGAGTGATAGTAAAGACCATCGACTGGCAGACACATCTGAGTCCCTACTTTCAAAAGCTCCCACAGATCAAGAGTTATCAGAACTTTAGGTATTTATATTCAAAATTCTGCATTTTATGAATAAAAAAATCACGAATGAACATAATAGTGTTCCATGTGAACAGTGAGCCATGTTTTAAATATCCTGTTGTGTGCTTCTATTCTGTCACAGCTTTGATGCCAACAGACCAGGTGTGGTGCTTGCTCAAACTCACAGTGATGCAGAGCCTATCGAGTTTCAGCTACTGCGCAACCCAGGAGTTCTGCCCCCTGTTGACAGTCTCCCCGTCCTGGCCCCACCTGGACTGACCATGGACAGGCAGACGTATCTTTTTGAAAAAATCTGGCCTTTCTGTTCTGATGAGGCAAAATTCTTCACATGCCCAGCACCAAAGGTTACAGCACAGAAGAGGGTGCGTTTGTGATGTCATCATTTAGTCCGCATATCAACTGTGATGGACAGAGTGGGTACAGCCACATTGTGGGGGAGGAACTGGTATTGAAGATGATAATATAGTCCATGGTCTGGAAAATATTCCTTCACACACTTAGATATATTTTATTTCTTTATTTTAGTTCTATGCACCATATATCTGGAACAAACTCCCAGAAAACTGTAGGTCTGCTGAAACTCTCACCTCTTTTAAATCAAGAGTGAAGACTTTTCTGTTTGCCGCTGCATTTCAGTCATTTCCAATACTGCACTGTAACCTTTATTCCTTATATATACTCTTGATTTTATTTGTTATCTTTTTATTTTATTTGTATCTATTTTATTTTTTAATCTTAATCTTTAAATTTTACCTGCTTGTTTTTATTTTGATGTTATATCTGATTTTATAAATGTCTCTTTTCTATGCTTTTTAATGCTTTATGTAAAGCACTTTGAATTACCTTGTTGTTGAAATGTGCTATACAAATAAACTTGCCTTGCCTTGCCTTACATTGACATGAACTACATTCATTCCTTTTTTTTTCCAAACTGCTACACTGTTACTGTCCTGTGGGCTAACAGACATCAGATGTCACTGACAGCTAGACTGGGTGGGGGGTTGTGACCATGTTAATGTCATGCAAATGAGCAGCTATTGGCCTGGCTCCTCAAGAGGGTCGAAATCTTTCAGGCTGAATTTCTCCCTAAAGCAGTTTGAGGAGTGTCTACATTCAAATGACCACATCTTCTTCAAAAATTATCAGATGGACATGGGTTTGACATTGTTGGAAAGCTTAGATATCACACTTTCGGAATCTGTAAATAACTCCAAATGTCCCGAAGTAGACATGTGAACCCTTTTGCCATGGCTGGACACAAATTTTCTGTTCCAGAATCGAGACCCGACATGGACCTTGTGATGGAACGGTCACGCCTGGTGTATGTCCAGGACAACATTGACGAACTCTGAACACCAGCTGTCAGAAGAGGATGAGTATTGTAAGTTGTTGTGTTTGCTGCGTTTGTCTCTGTTAATTTGTTTGTTGTTCCTAATCTGTTCCAGAATGGAGACCCAACATGGTCGACCTCGAGCCGGGGCTTGGTGGACGTTCTGGACAACTTCGACGAACTCTGAACACAGACTGTTGGAAGAGGATGAGTATGGTGATATTTTTGTTTGAGTTATTGTTGACCTCTACTTTCGTCTACAGTCGCCTCTTCCCTGATCTGGTCGGTGACTCCCACTGCACAAGAAGAACCTACAGTGGTGAGTATATCAGATTCCTTATGACATCAATGACAGTTTGATACTGCTTTTCAGTTTTGTTTTTCCTAATCTGTTTCAGAATGGAGACCCAAGGCTTGGTGGACTTCCTAGGTCCTTGACAACTTCAAACTCTAAACACTAGCTGTCGGAAGAGGATGAGTATTGTTAGTAGTTGTGTTTGCTGCTGCTTTTGTCTCTGTTAATTTGTTTGTTTTTCCTAATCTGTTCCAGAAGGGTGACCCAACATGGTCGACCTCAAGGTGGTGCTTGTTGGACGTTCTACCCTACAGTCGCATCTTCCCTGATCTCATCGGTGACTCCTACTGCACAAGAAGAACCTGCAGTGGTGAGTATATCAGATTCCTTTGGACATCAATGACAGTTTGATACTGCTTTTCAGTTTTGTTTTTCCTAATCTGTTCCAGAATGGAGACCCAACATGGTCGACCTCGAGGCGGTGCTTGGTGGACGTTCTGGACAACTTCGACGAACTCTGAACACAGATTGTCGGAAGAGGAGGAGAATGGTGATATTTATTTTTCTTTGCGTCATTGTTGTTGACTCAACTCAACTCAACTCAACTTTATTTATAGAGCGCTTTAGGCAGCTAAAGCTGGTACAAAGTGCTTAACAGTACAATAAATAAAACATGGCACATAAAACATAGGAGACAAAATAAAAACAATAAAACTATAAAACAGTAACAATGTTTAAATAATAAAAAAAACAATAAAACTATAAAACAATAAAAATGTTTAAACAATAAAACACTAAAACAAGAGCAGAGTCTCATGCTGAGTTGAACGCAGAAGAATAAAAATGTGTTTTAAGATGAGTTTTAAAAATGGACAGTGAGGGGGCCTGTCTAATATGAAGCGGGAGGGCGTTCCAAAGTTTGGGACCGGCAATGGAGAAAGCTCTTTCCCCTCCAGGTCAGCTGACCTGGTCAGCCTCAGGTCAGCTGACCAGGAGCAGCTGGTCAGCTGACCTGAGGCACCGAGCAGGAGTGTAAGGATGGAGAAGCTCAGAGAGGTAAGGCGGGGCAAGACCATTTAAAGATTTAAAAACAAATAAAAGAATCTTAAAATGGACTCTAAAATGCACAGGCAGCCAGTGAAGGGAGGCCAAAATGGGAGTAATGTGCTCCCTCTTACGTGCTCCAGTTAAGAGGCGAGCAGCAGCGTTCTGGACCAACTGGAGACGTGAGAGGGAGGACTGGCTGACTCCAAGATAAAGAGCGTTACAGTAATCCAGCCGAGATGTAACAAAGGCATGGATTACTGTTTCAAAGTGCTTTTGTGAGAGAAAGGGCCTCACCTTTGCCAGCTGCCTGAGGTGAAAAAAGCTGGACTTTACTGTTGCCCCAATTTGCCGGTCCAATTTAAAATCACTGTCCATAATAAAACCTAAGTTTGTCACTAAAGGCTTCACATACGATGCCAAAGGGCCCAAATCAGCAGGGGGGGGTTCACTAGAGCCGCTAGGACCAAACATTATGACTTCCGTCTTCTTTTCATTAAATTTTAAAAAGTTCAGTGACATCCATGCTTTTATGTCATCAAGACATAATAGAAGTGGTTGCAGACAGGCATTTTTCTTACTCAGTGGGACATAAATCTGACTGTCGTCTGCATAAAAATGAAATGAGATGCCATGTTTTCTCAAGATGGAGCCCAGGGGAAGCAGATACAGGGAGAAGAGCAGGGGCCCTAAAATTGAGCCCTGTGGAACCCCATATGACAGTGGAGCAGAGCGGGACTCAGAGCCACCGAGGCGTACACACATAGATCTTCCCTCAAGATACGATCTAAACCACTTAAGGGCGCTACCACTAATGCCCACTAGGTGCTGCAAGCGTGCCACTAAAATATTGTGGTCCACAGTGTCAAACGCTGCAGTTAGGTCCAGCAGGACAAGGATCACAGAGTCTCCAGAATCAACCATCAGGAGGATGTCATTGAACACTCTTAATAAAGCTGACTCTGTACTATGCCTTGTTTTAAAGCCAGACTGGAAAATCTCCAGAATATCATGCTCGTCCAGGAACGACTGCAACTGGGCGTGGACAACTTTTTCCAGGATCTTTGAAATAAAAGGCAGCTTGGAGATAGGTCTATAATTGGCTAGCATAACACGATCAAGGCCAGGTTTCTTAAGCAGGGGTTGTACAACAGCATGTTTAAAACATTGGGGGACAACACCAGAAGACAGACTGCTGTTAATAATGGCCAGGACTGACTGCCCTATACAAGGAAATACCTCTTTAAAAAAGTGAGGCGGGACAGTGTCACAGGGAGAGCCTGATGGCTTCATCTGGGCAACCACTTTTTCTAAGGCAATCAGAGACACGGGCTCAAACGAATCAAGCACAGCTGAGAAAAGCACACTGTCAGAGGGGTCAGACACAGGTGTGGTGATTAGAGCCCTTGTGGTAGCAACCTTATCAATGAAGAACTGCAGGAAGCTATTGCACATTTCAGGGGATTCCTCTGTGCACACAGGCTGAGGTGAGCCAAGAACAGACTCTATGGTTTTAAATAACACACGTGGGTTGTGAGAGTTTGATTCAATAATATTTGACAGGTGCTCTCTTCTGGACTCTTTGACAGTGCTCTGGTAGCAGCGCCAGCTGTCTTTTAGGATTTGGCGAGAAACCTGCAGCTTGTCCTTTTTCCACCTGCGTTCAGCTTTGCGGCAATCCTGTCTGGCTGCGCGAGTTCTCGCATTGAACCAGGGCTCAGGTTTAGCTTTGGGCTGCACGGTTTTAAATGGAGCCACAGAGTCCAATATGGTTCGGCAGGAGGAGTGAAACGAAGAACTGAGCACCTCCGTGTTTGGTAATAATTCAGAGGGGACACAGAGCTGGTTAAAGGCAGCAGAAAACTGGCCGGAAAACTGACCTCTACTTTTGTCTACAGTCGCCTCTTCCCTGATCTCATCGGTGACTCCCACTGCACAAGAAGAACCTACAGTGGTGAGTATATCAGATTCCTTTGAACATCAATGAAAGTTTGATGCTGCTTTTCAGTTTCGTTTTTCCTAATCTGTTTCAGATTAGGAAAAACGAGCCCAAGGCTTGGTGGATTTCTGACGTCCAGGACAACTTTGAACATCTGAACACCAACTGTCAGAAGAAGATGAGTATTGTTGTTTTCTGCTGCTCTCGTCCCTTTTCATTATTTAGTTTTTTCCATTATTTTTTAAGTGTACAAAAATCACTATAGTCACAAAGCACTGAATACGATTCAAACACAGGTTGTTTTTTGATATATAAACAGACTCAGGGTTCAAGTTTGTTTCATTTTTGAAATGAAATGTTTGGTGTGGTTTAAGGAATATTTGGTTGTTATTAGACCCTGAGATGGGTCAGTGACTAGGAGAAACATTGATTTTGATGCATTATTACTTTTTTGTAGTAGCAGATCCAATGTAATCTTATTTTGTGATATATGATGGATTTTGAATCGGTCTCCGACTACAAGTAAAACATTTTTTTCCTACTAACCCAATTATAACCTGGTTTTGTTTTAAGATAAATAAACATACAATAATAGTTTGAACCTAAAAAAACATTTATTTTGCAAAGGACACCCTAACCCAATATGAACATTGAATATGAAACATGGGGCAGTTTGGTGTGTTGTTGGCGATGGGGAGAAGGGAAAAGATGGAGATGGTGAGTGAGTTCATCATGTGTGAATGTGAGAGTTCAGCTCAGGTGGAGCAGAGACTCCAAATCTCGCTCGTTCACTCGCAGTCACGCTCGCTCACTCTCGCTCGCTCACTCACTCACTCACAGTCACTCACTCACTCTCGCTCGCTCGCTCACTCGCTCACTCGCTCCCTCACTCCCTCACTCCCTCACTCAGTCACACATGATGCACTCACTCACCATCGCTCTTTTCCTTTCTCCCCATCTCTAACAACACACCCAACTGCCCCATGTTTCATATTCAATGTTTATATTTCAGTCTTCATCATTCAGGGTCGTCTTTGCAAAATAAATATTTGTTCAGGTTGAACCTATTCTTGTTTATTTATCTTAAAACAAAACAGGGTAATAATTATTTAGTAGGAAAAAAAGTTTGCTTATATAAGGAGACGATTCAAAATCCATCATATCACAAGATTATTAAATTGCATCTGCCACTACAGAAACTAACAATGCATCAAAATCAATGTTTCTTCCAATCACTGACCATCTCAGGGCCTGATAATAATAAATAGTCCTTGAAAGGTATTTTATGATTGATTGGAAAGGATTGTAGTTTTTTTGTTGATTTAAAGAGTTGCATAAACATTATGGCCTTTAAAGGGTTAGAATTTTTAAAAATATAATTTGATGAGTATATCTCAGTCTGAAGTAGCGTTAAAAGAGTGACAATTTAAAGTTGAAAAAAATATGAACAATATTTTTGTAGGAGACTGTTTTTAGAAAAATCTGACATTGCAAAAAATAAGAATGCATCAGAATCAAAAGTTATTGTAGTTGCATAAACAATATGGCCTTTAAAAGGTTAACATTTTAAAAAATATTAATATTTGATATGCATATTGACTGAACACAGACTGTCGGAAGAGGAGGAGTATGGTGATATTTCTTATTTGGGTTTGCTTCATCGTTGTTGACCTCTACTTTCGTCTACAGTCGCCTCTTCCCTGATCTCATCGGTGACTCCTACAACACAAGAACCTCCAGTTGTGAGTATATCAGATTCCTTTGGGCATCAGTGACAGTTTGATACTGCTTTTCAGTTTTGTTTTTCCTAATCTGTTTCAGAATGGAGACCCTACGCTTGGTGGACTTCCTACGTTCTGGACAACTTTGAAGAACTCTGAACCCCAGCGGTCGGAAGAGGATGAGTATTGTTAATTGTTTGCTGCTGCTTTTGTCTCTGTTAATTTGTTTGTTTTTCCTAATCTGTTCCAGAAGGGTGACCCAACATGGTCGACCTCGAGGTGGTGCTTGGTGGACGTTCTACCCTACAGTCGCGTCTTCCCTGATCTCATCGGTGACTCCTACTGCACAAGAAGAATCTGCAGTGGTGAGTATATCAGATTTCTTTGGACATCAATGACAGTTTGATACTGCTTTTCAGTTTTGTTTTTCCTAATCTGTTTCAGAATGGAGACCCTACGCTTGGTGGACTTCCTATGTCCTGGACAACTTTGAAGAACTCTGAACCCCAGCTGTCGGAAGAGGATGAGTATTGTTAATTGTTGTTTTTGCTGCTGCTTTTGTCACTTTTATCTATTTGTTTTTCCTAATCTGTTCCAGAAGGGAGACCCAACATGATCGACCTCGAGGTGGTGCTTGGTGGACGTTCTACACTACAGTCGCCTCTTCCCTGATCTGGTCGGTGACTCCCACTGCACAAGAAGAACCTGCAGTGGTGAGTATATCAGATTCCTTTGGACATCAGTGACTGTTTGATGCTGCTTTTTAGTTTCGTTTTTCCTAATCTGTTTCAGAATGGAGACCCTACGCTTGGTGGACTTCCTACGTTCTGGACAACTTTGAAGAACTCTGAACCCCAGCGGTCGGAAGAGGATGAGTATTGTTAATTGTTTGCTGCTGCTTTTGTCTCTGTTAATTTGTTTGTTTTTCCTAATCTGTTCCAGAAGGGTGACCCAACATGGTCGACCTCGAGGTGGTGCTTGGTGGACGTTCTACCCTACAGTCGCGTCTTCCCTGATCTCATCGGTGACTCCTACTTCACAAGAAGAATCTGCAGTGGTGAGTATATCAGATTCCTTTGGACATCAGTGACTGTTTGATGCTGCTTTTTAGTTTCGTTTTTCCTAATCTGTTCCAGGATGGAGACCCAAGGCTTGGTGGATTTCTGACGTCCAGCACAACTTTGAACATCTGAACACCAACTGTCAGAAGAAGATGAGTATTGTTACTTGTTTGCTGCTGCTCTCGTCCCTTTTCATTATTTAGTTTTTCCATTATTTTTGAAGTGTACAAAAATCCCTTTAGTCACAAAGCACTGAATACGATTCAAACACAGGTTGTTATTTGATATATAAACAGACTCAGGGTTCAAGTTTATTTCATTTTTGAAATGAAATGTTTGGTGTGGTTTAAGGAATATTTGGTTGTTATTAGACCCTGAGATGGGTCAGTGACTAGGAGAAACATTGATTTTGATGCATTAGTTGTTTGTAGTAGCAGATCCAATGTAATCTTATTTTGTGATATATGATGGATTTTGAATCGGTCTCCGACTACAAGTAAAACATTTTTTTCCTACTAACCCAATTATAGCCTGGTTTTGTTTTAAGATGAATAAACATACAATAATAGTTTGAACCTGAAAAACATTTATTTTGCAAAGGACACTGAATGATGAACACTTAAATATGAACATTGAATATGAAACATGGGGCAGTTTGGTGTGTTGTTGGCGATGGGGAGAAGGGAAAAGATGGAGATGGTGAGTGAGTTCATCATGTGTGAATGTGAGAGTTCAGCTCAGGTGGAGCAGAGACTCCAAATCTCGCTCGTTCACTCGCAGTCACGCTCGCTCGCTCACTCTCGCTCGCTCACTCACTCACAGTCACTCACTCACTCTCGCTCGCTCGCTCACTCGCTCCCTCACTCCCTCACTCCCTCACTCCCTCACTCAGTCACACATGATGCACTCACTCACCATCTCTCTTCCTTTCTCCCCATCTCCAACAACACACCCAACTGCCCCATGTTTCATATTCAATGTTTATATTTCAGTCTTCATCATTCAGGGTCGTCTTTGCAAAATAAATATTTGTTCAGGTTGAACCTATTCTTGTTTATTTATCTTAAAACAAAACAGGGTAATAATTATTTAGTTGGAAAAAAGTTTGCTTATAGAAGGAGACGGTTCAAAATCCATCATATCACAAGATTATTAAATTGCATCTGCCACTACAGAAACTAACAATGCATCAAAATCAATGTTTCTTCCAATCACTGACCATCTCAGGGCCTGATAATAATAAATAGTCCTTGAAAGGTATTTTATGATTGATTGGAAAGGATTGTAGTTTTTTTGTTGATTTAAAGAGTTGCATAAACATTATGGCCTTTAAAGGGTTAGAATTTTTAAAAATATAATTTGATGAGTATATCTCAGTCTGAAGTAGCGTTAAAAGAGTGACAATTTAAAGTTGAAAAAAATATGAACAATATTTTTGTAGGAGACTGTTTTTAGAAAAATCTGACATTGCAAAAAATAAGAATGCATCAGAATCAAAAGTTATTGTAGTTTTTTTTTTCCCAATAAAAACAGTGTAGTTGCGTAAACAATATGGCCTTTAAAAGGTGAACCTTTTAAAAATATTAATATTTGATATGCATATTTCAGGATGAAGTAGCTTCAAAAGACTGACTCATTTAAAGTGGAAATAAATATTAAGATATTTTTACAGCAGTTTTTGGCAAGGGGCCGTTTTCTGCAACAAGGAACAAATGAGGGGGTTAGGGTTAGCTAACCTTAGTTAGTTATCCCCAAAACACCTGGTTCAGGTGCACAGGTTATCAGAGTTCTGCAGAGCTCGTTAACCACTTCCACTACACAAGAACCTACAGTGGTGAGTATATTAGACTCCTTTTGACATCAATGACACTTTGCTACTGCTTTTCAGTTTTGTTTTTCCTAATCTGTTCCAGAATTGAGACCCTAACACTTGGTGGACTTCTTACGTCCTGGACAACTTAGACGAACTCTGAACACTAGGGCTGAACGATTATGGAAAATAATCTAATTGCGATTTTTCGTGCCAATATTGCGATTGCGATGCGATTATTTTTTAAAGGTCTTAATCTTCTGTATTATTAAACAAAGACAAGCAATACATCATAAGTATGGCCAATACTATATTACATTAAAAATAAACTGTTCTTTCCTGGAAGACAGACCTCTGTTATGATGACATGAGGTGATGCATGAATAGATGATTTTAATTTAACTACTTCAATCACAATAGCATATTTGGAACTTACAAACAACTGAACATAAAGTGCTGAGAAGGAACCCTGGTGTTAAAATGAAAGTCAGTCACAAGTCACACAAAGTGCAGATTGCATATATATATGTATGTATATGTATGTATATATATATATATATATATATATATATATATATATATATTTATAAAAATATGTGGCTTTACCACACTCAGTTTTTTGACATCTGTGAACTGCTAGACAGTCATTAAATATAATAATAATAATAATAATAATAATAATAATAATAATAATAATAATAATAATAATAAGTGCGATCATATGGCGTAACTAGGGATGGGAATTTCAGACATTTTTTTTTTTTTTTTTAACAGCAGCAGCAACCGCAGCAATGCGGGGGTGGAAACTAACTATTCTACAGTGTACTACGTCGTTTGAGGCTCAAAAACGGTCCATTATTGAACATCAAAACAGCGATAATAAAAATGAGGTTAAAAAAAAAAGCGGAGCAGAGAGAAACTCTCCACTGGCACAGGTGTGTCTCACAGGTGTGTCTCCAGACGACTCAGGTTTTTGAACCTGCGCTTGTTGTGCACCAGAGTGCAGGATCTTGACTGGGTGAGATGCCGTCTTCAATCGTGTAGACGGCTTATTGTTGTGTCCAACCCCGTTCTTAACATTAGCGCAAGCTCGTTCGCACTACACACGCGCACACACACACGCTTGGACACGCACAGTCACTGAACAGCTGTTCGGACAGCGGCCGAAGCTCCATAGTCACCTTACCGACCCGCCCTCACCTATTCCATTCACAAAAACGGGCCGTGACTCGTCCTCCGCAACGCGCGCATGTGAGCGCGCAGGGAGCCTGCATGTGACCAGAGTGCAGCGTCTGTGGTTAGACGATCTCGTTCATTATATTTATATCACGTTTTACACGCGCATGTCACGTGAACAGCGTATAATCGCAGCCTTTGCGGTTAGGAAATTGCACTTGATCATATCGCGATATTATCGCAAATGCGATATATCGTTCAGCCCTACTGAACACCGGCTGTCAAAACAAGATGAGTGTTTTTTTGTTTGTGTCAATATGCACTTCTACTTTGGTCTGTCGTTTCATCTTCCTGTGTTGTCGTTGTTACACAAATGTGTACACTTAGCAAAACTTAGTTGACAGTAAACGGGTGCAGGTGTCGGAGGATTGATAACTCTGATTGGACGGAACTCTCCATCCGTGACAAGAAAAACAAAAATCTGCTCACAAGGATGGACAAACTGGAATCATGGCTTGGAAATGCAAAAGTAACTTTCTGGACAACTTTGTCAACACGATGATGCAGCAAATGGAGGAATTCATTCACCTCAGTGAATCTACTCTTGGAAAATGGATGGATCTGCATGATGATCTTTGAGGAAATGGGATCAGTGGATTCAAAACCTGGAGGAACGGAACACAAGAATCTGAAAAAAACCCAACATGAACTGCACAAAATGGCCTCCTTGTGGTCGTCCAACCAAAACCACTGACTAACAAAAGTTACCACCTCTTGTCCTTTCTGTTCCCCTCCCATTCCCCCCAACCGGTCGAGGCAGACGGCCGCACACTTTGATTCTGGTTCTGCCAGAGATTTCTTCCTGTTAAAAGGGAGTTTTTTCTCTCCACTGTTGCCACGATTGCTTGCTCATTGTGTGAATTGTTGGGTTTCTCTTCTCTCTAATATTATGAATGATTTAAAAAAAAAAAAAAAAAAAAGGAGTGCAAGTCCGACTGTCACCTCCACGTGGTGCACTCTGGGTAACGCTAACGACGGCGGCAAACGATAAGTTTACCCGGACATTTGTGACTTATTTGAAAAGTTGATCTTTTTGAGTAAATGTTAATGTGTAGAATGTGTTTGAATGTTTGTCATTGTTGTGACGATAGTCAAGTTAATTTTCACTTCATGTGTTTTCATGTGTCCAGAAACGGCAGCAAAACATGGACTGGATTTCACCGACTGGACTTGATGTGGTTTCCCTGTGAGTCGACAAACTCTTTTATTTCCTTGCTGTCCTTTTATTGCTTTCCTTTTCTCTTTCCTTCCATTCTTTTTCATGTCTTTCAGCCCTTTCTTTTTGCCATTTCCTCCATCCCTGTGTTCTCTCCTTCTCTAATGGACTTTATTGCTTCCTTCCTTTTTCTGATTAACTGAGGTTTTAGTCCAACCAGCAGGGGGCGTCACAGCCACTTCAGCCTCAGTGGGTGAAGCTGAGTATTTTTTCTTTTCCATTTCTAATTCACAGTGTAAGTGGGGTTTAAAGCCAACAGGGTTTATGAAGAATAAGTTCTTGTTTTTATTGTTATTTAAAGCTAACTGTATTTTCTTCTCTGTATTGTTTTATTGCGTTGAAGAAAAGAGCCTGTGATTGTTTGACTTTAATTTCTACTTAACCTTTATATGTTTCTTTGATGCCGTTTTGTTTCATTTCGGAGAAATGTTTGCCTAGCCATAAATATAATGTCAATATTTTAGTATACTTTAAAAATTTGAAAAATTGTTTTGTCTTGTAATTCACTTAAAATAGGAGGAAAGTAAACTCTACATTTTCTAGTCCATTTATGTGTTTACAGACCACAACAATTAGCAGAGTGCAGACTGACTTAACACAGAGATGTTTGCTGTTAAGTCACATGACTGAAATAGATAAACAAATATCTTTCTTGCTATATTTTATCATGCTTTTTTCCATCAGGGCGTATCTCCGCCAAGGCGATCTGTCTGCAGGACCAGAAAGTCCAGGTCAACTCCACCATGTGTAATCCCCTCTCCAGACCGACACTCGGGTCCCATCTCTGCAACACTCAGCCTTGCCCTGCCTAGTAAGTGCTGCTGTATGTTTACATTTTTCATGAGCTGTCTAGAGTTTGCCCATGGTCCGTTTGCTGTGGTCAGCCACTACTCTGCCCGTTTTCTACTTGCTCCTCTCATTTCAAACTTCTCATTATTCTTTCCTTTTTTTACTCTTTTGGGGAAAAATTGGAAACTCTCCCCGTCCACTGTTCTCTTTAATTAGTTCTTAATTTTCTTCCAGCTTTGTCTTTATTTCAGTGCTGACAGATTTTTACTCCTATTGCAGCAAGTGGGTTCACTGCAGCTTGTCTGATTGTGCCAAGATCATGCGAGATTAATGCCAACACTAAATAGTCTTGTTGAATAACAGGGGATTTTTAATACTAATAATATACATTAGTGATGGTTAGAGTTAATATTTCATAGATTGATCTGAAAACCTACATCCCTACCCTTACCCTATTATACAAAAAATGCTTTTGTTGATTATGAGGATGGAACATTTAGTGAAAATGTTTTTGACCAATATGACAAATTGGTTAAATTTTTTTTACAATTATGTATTTTTATAAATTCACTTCATTAGATCCTCCATTGACCTTGGGCTTGGTGACCCGGACACCATGTAAATGGCATTGTTTGTCTAAAAAGACACAACTGTTTTGTCATGAATTAAATACAGGAGAAAATCTGCTGTATTTCAGAATAAAATACCAAAGAAAAAGACAATGGGGAACAAGAGAAACGGCAAAACCAACTCCCTGTGATTTTTGCTTTCTGCGCATATCATGTATCTTATTGTGAGCCCAGAGCTTCCTGACATTTTTAGTGGCAACATCACGACTGGGTTTCAATTCAGTCGTCTAGGCATGCATTTTTAAAGAAGACTGAGCGGTGTGCACCACATTGTACCAATCCTATGTAGGCCTTTGACTGAGAGAACTGGAGCTCACTTGATTCACAGCGAGTCTTCAGGTTCAGTGAGAGTACACACGCGCACACAAATAGCTTTTTAACCATGCAGTAAAACTGTAAAGTAGAAGTTGTCATTTTGACCACCACCAACCATGTTTCAACAAGTCCAGACCAAGCCAGACTTGTGTTAAACATGCCAGACAGCTATCAGTT
Organism: Microchirus variegatus; assembly: GCF_963457635.1. NCBI lineage: Eukaryota > Metazoa > Chordata > Actinopteri > Pleuronectiformes > Soleidae > Microchirus > Microchirus variegatus. The sequence continues at coordinate 5,694,475 of NC_139814.1, forward strand.
ACACCTCCAACCGTTTCTGACCAAGTTTCCCACAACCTGAGAGGGCATTTCCTGACCCTAATCTTGGGCAAACATTTTTTCTTATCTTGGCGAAAGGTATACAGTCTTGTTGCAAGCCCTGAGCCCCCTCTCCTTTCTGAGCGAGGGAAATGGTATCAGTTAAGATCCAGGAAAATAATGCATTGTTTATTAAACAGTTGCTGACACCATGTCTCAGCTGGTTATGTGTACTTACCAAATTAAGGGCACTGCACAGGAAGACGATGGAGCGGCATGAAAGCTTTAATGAGACCTCCTGGATGTATGGATACATATTCAAGAGCATAGCAGAGAGGAGAAAAAAAATGAGAGTGAGGCAGGATGCATGTGTGCTCTGTATATGTGTGTGTAGTCTCACAGGAGGGGTAATGTGAAAATGCCTCCTAATCTCCGTGGTGTGTATCTCAGGTGCTGACAGGCCTATCCATGTTTTATTGTGCAGAGACGCCGAGATTCCCACAGGGACCAGCCAGTCTAGCCATGTAGAGGCAGACCAAACACCCCCCCTTCATACCCTCAATAGCATCAACCCCTTTTGCCTTAGACCCATTCTATTCCACACCGGGGTATGACACTACTTTCTGAACATAAACCAGGAATGCAAGGAGAATTTTAAGGCCTTAGTTCAATCTTCCAGCTCAGCTTGCAGTCAGGAAGAGATACACTCATATAGACTTTTATGTCCTATCTTGCTTTGTCCTCTCCCCAGCCCCTGTAACACATTTCCCAGTACCACTCTTCTCTTCCTCTGTAGTTATGTCTGTTGTGTATAGCTATTTTGTTCTCTTTTATGGCACAGGCCATCTGTGCACTTACTTTCCAGAGATTGAGGATTTCTCTGTGAAGACACAGCACCATAGATAGACACTTGTACCTGTTCCAGACAAGATGAGCAGATAAAGTGAGACTAAAGATGTGTGCACAATTCTGGCCAGAGATGGTGCTTTTCAAGTAGTAGAATAGTATAAAGAGCCAACTTGCAGGTACATTTTTTTTCTTCTTCTACTAAGAATAAAGAGTCAGACCATTATATATTTATACGTTGAAGTGTTGAAGGATAGGATAAAGGAACGAGACACAGATAGCTGCAGTTGGTAATTCATTGAGCTCATCATTGCGCTCCTGTATGTTCTTCATCAATGATATTTGTACTAATTGTTTCTGAGGATAGTTGGTGGTTGTCCACTTGTATGCTGCTAAGTGAGCCTGTCTTGGCTTGCGAAAGGGAGTTTAATATTATTGTGAATTCTTTGTGAAATAAAAGTTTAACAAGAAGTCATACTTTCAGTGTATGATGAGGAATGAGCATCATCAGCATAATCAATATGTGCAAAATAGATTGCAAATCAAATTGTTCACATTATTTTTGCCCAAAAAATAAAAAAAGTAAACCTCTGTCATTTAGACATTTCCTTGGATGACACATCGTTGAGCTTCATGTGAGAATATATTATATATTATATTCTCACCTTTGTGTTTGCACTGAAACCTTCTTGAATTTGCTCTTCACAATCTTAACAGAGCCCCCAGGTTTCTCTTGCATTTCCATGTCAAAACATCTTCTGTTTGGTAGAACATGGAACTTCGGTCCTGTTTGACTCGTAGCTGCTCAGCGAAAACCTACGCAACATCATGGAATAAGTACACTGTAAAAGTAAAAGAAAAAAGAGAGCGCAGGCTGAAGGGACCATTGAATGACCTTACTGAAGTGCAGTGGTGTGTATTCAAGAAAAATGAGTCCAGATGGGAAATGTCCAAGTACGCCAAACCACATAAATATGAAAATGTATGTAAGTCTGAGTGCAAGAAGTACTTCCATGGAGTTCTGCTGAATATGGGTATAACAACCTGCTAAGTAGAGGTGGTCATGTTGGTGTATAATCATGCAGAATACCTTAAGAAATGTTGGTCTCTGAGCAAACTCAATATTAGGGTAAGAACACATATTTATTCATTGGTCGGAACTGGTCTCTAGCCATAGAAGTTCTAAAAGAAATGCAAGGGCGTTCTTTTCAGAACCTCCCCTGCAGTATTGCACTATTCTACTTCAAAATATGTCACCATTGAAAGATTTGAGAGATACAAATTACAGTTGGGTCAGTGGCGGTTTGCAGTGAGGCAAAGTGGCACTTGAGCCACTTTCCCCCCAATGATATATTGTTATTTATAAGCCAAGGGAAAACAGTGGGGGAAAAAAAAGCAAACAGACCACTAGCCAAAAAAAATCCAAAACCAATACTTACAGGTCCCAATGGTTCACGTCTTTCCCATTTCCAAATTGCAGTTTAGTCCTGCTGCCTCATTTATCTGTGGCATTTGAATGAGCATGAAAGCATTTTTCCTCCCCTGAAGCAGGTCGGGCGGTGTGGAGGAATGGTCTTTGTGGTCGCGTGTCGTCTCAGAATTGGACAGAGCCATCTGCCCATCTCTCCGTGTCCCTCTTCTCAGCCTGTGGTTGTCAGACCTCTCATTTGCTGTAATCTCCCCACGTTCAGTGGCGGTGCCTCGACAAGCTATTTTCAAGGCAGAAGTGGGCTTTCATCAGGAGCAAAGCTTCATTTCAAAGACACTCGAGAGGGAGAAGAGAGGATAGGAGAGGAGAGGAGAGGAAGCGACAAGATTGTCTGTGGCCGCACTGTAGATAACTGTAACGTAGAGCTGTATATACAGTATTGTTTCCATGTTTAGTGTCAGATGTGAATAGCACTCGTGTGTGTGTGTGTTTGCTGCATATAGATTCTGTATATTTTCTCATTATCTTCCACTTTGCGGGTCCATGTTTTAATTTGTCACAACTTCAAAGAAAAACAGGAAAAGTTCTCTATTTGCAGCTTGCAACCACTTAATAATACATGGTGTGTTAACATCTGGTCCGATAGCACTCACTAGCAATTTAGGGTGACATTGTATTGGGGTTTGTGTGTTTGTGTGTGTGTTTGTTTTGGCCCAAAATAACTGCAGCAGATTAGAGCTGGGACCTGTGGGTGTCTCTCCTGATTAGAGCTCAGTCACGGCTGGTATCCTGCGATCAGAGTTCACTCTATTGCTCCATATCAAATGCATGCATTATACTTTCCTTCAATCATTTGCATATTATGCAATTTTTATGATGAATATTATGCGACGCATACTACGCATGCCCCATGTGTCGTTGAGTCCCCTCAGTCACCTGCTCTCTCTTTTGTCCCCGCACAGTTGGGCGACTGGAGACTGGGGGTCATGCAGTCGCTCGTGCGGAGGAGGCCAACAGACGAGGACGTTGCGCTGCCTGAGGAAGGTCACTTACCAGAGGGAGGAGGTGGTGGCGCACTCCCTCTGTCCTGTCATTTCTCCGGCTCAGGTCCAACCCTGCCAAACCCAGGCCTGTCCGCCTGAGTGGAGCACAGGATCTTGGTCACAGGTGGGTTTGTGGAAGTCTTTGAAATCCACACGATCCAGCACATGGGATTGAAACTGTGAATATAGAATCGCTCATTTCATCATCGCTTACTCTAATCTTTAACCGCTTTATCCTCCACATGAGGGTCCTGGGTGCCAATCCTAGCTGACAAAGGGTGAAAACTGGGGTACACCGTGGACATCGCAGGGCCACATATAGAGACAAACAACTATTCACTCTCACACCTATAGCCAATTTAGGGTGTCCTATTTGCCTAATCCCCTAATCTGCATGTTTTGGACCATGGGATGAAACCAGAGAACCAGGAGAAAACCCACGCAGACATGGGGAGAACATGCAAACTCGAAAGGCCCTTGTTACCGCAACATACAGAGTTGCTACTAATGATTATTATCCTCTTGATTCAATGATTAGTTGTTTGCTTCATAAAATGCCACAAAAAAAGCAAAATGCAGATTCAAAATGTAATTTTAAACTTGTTTTTTGTCCACACATCAAAAGAGTTTAATGTTATCAAAACAACAGCAGATATTCACGTTAAGGAGGCTGAAATAACAGACTGTGTTTGTATTGACTGGTCAACCAAAGAAGAGCACAAGAATTTAGGTGGAAAATATACAGATTTTAATCGTAGCAGCAACAGTTTATTTGTCCGATCTTTGTTTTTCTCCATTACATCATTGTTTCTGCTTCAGTTTAATGTTGCCCATGAGGCTAACACACAGTTGTACATTTGAGAGGAGACACCTCAAGTTCAATGTGCAAGCTGTCAGAAGAGTCAGTCAAGCTAAAACAAACACTCTGCTGCCCTCTGTTGGACATGTAGGGAAAAGTTAATTAATTAATGCCACTTAGGAGGACCGTTTTACTCTGGCCTGTACTATCTGCTTATGGTTGAAAACACTCTTAATATATTTTAATTTAGGTTACATAGATTTTTGTCTTTTCTTCCTGTTCTTTTTGTACAAGTTGTTGAAATTGAATTCCTGTCATTAAATCTGAATGAACAATGATCCACAAAACAGCCACACAACAAAAGTGATTATAAGTCATTGTTATTGTGTAGTTTGCAACCAGCCCCTGATCTGTCAAATGATGCAGGATTAGAATTATATGCTGCATTAAAAACATGTCACTTATGTGATTTATGTATTTAAGTTTCTAACATTCCATATGAACACACCGTTTATTTGTTCACATTCTTGTACACTCTACTAACAGACATCCCATAACACATCCTATATCCGGTGTAACCTGCACAGTCTGGACATTCAGCCGTCATCCTTCAGGACGCTCTCAACAGCAAAGAGTTTATTTGGTGGTCATGCAGACACAAGGCCGGCCGTCTTGAAAAATAACTCGAGGACCTTTCACTGACAAAAGGACAATTGCGTGTCTCTAAGTGGATACGCACAGATGTGTGTCTTATGTCTCATAAATTAACGTGACGATGCTGCATAAACAGCAGTGACGGCTGAGGTCATCAGTCAGTCCCAGCGGAGCAGTGTGACTCTGTTGTCCGTCCCTCTGTGGTTCATATGGAGTTTACCGCGACAGTGTTGATGGAGACTTTAATGGGTTGGGGTCACTTTCATTTATGAGGTATTGGTGTATTGTATATAATGTTTGGCCCGTAATGGACTGTATTCAAACTGGTGACCTTCTATTTGCTGGTCCACTATGTGGTAAAAGTGCACTGACAAATGCACTGACAACGCCAAGGATTTAACCTTTGTTAATACTGGCTAGTGCTTAAATGTGGTCAAAGCTGAAGGCTAAAACAATCGTTATCAAGTGTCAGGCTGAGTTGACGTGTGCGTGATCTTTTAACCTTTGTTTACTGAATCACTAAGGCACCTTAGGCACGTTGACTTCCTACAGCGGAAAGGGCGGGACATTTGCATATATACTCAACGTCTGGGCTGCGTGAGTCTGACGTCAGCACGCACACGACATGACGCCAGACGTGGTCGCTTCTCAGTCTGGTCCTAACTTTTCCAGACACATACATACTGTTTTACGTTAAATGTAAAACAACTAAACACATTTATTGAATTAAAACATATCTCAAAAGGTAGTTCATTTGTTGGATTATGCTGAGCATAAATCTATACATTATTTACTGGAGTCAATCCCAGCTGATAGAGGGTGAAAGGAAAGACACACCCTGGACAGGTCACAGGAGACAATCTCTAACACTCACTTTCACATTCAAACCTACAATCAAGTGCCCTATTTACCTAATCCCCACATTTGCATGTTTTCGGACTGTGTGAAAGACTCAAAGCGTCTTTGAGTCATGAGAACCTTACTCACACAGGGAGAAAATGGAACCTCCACACACAGAAAGGCCGTGACAAGTTTACATGCAAAGTCTGTGTGCAGATGCGATTTCCACATCAGCCGAGCCTAGAGGTGAAACAATTACTCGATTATTAATCGATTACTAAATTAATTGTAAACTTTGATAATCAATTAATTGGTTTGAAGCTTTTTTTTCCGTTGTTTAAACAAGATTTTGGATTGTTTTAGCTTCTCAGATGCGAATATCTTCTGGTTCCTTTGCTTCATAAAACAAAGGAATCATTAAAACAGAATCGTTTTGGTGTGTAGATAAAAACCAGACATTTGAAAACATCACGATTTCCAGGTTTGACAAACACTGATCAACATTTTTATGACATCTTCTGATATTTTATGGACCAAACGATTACTCGCTTAATCAAGAAAATAATCAACAGATTAATCGATTATGAAAATACAATACAAGAGTTTGAGAGTTTCTGCAGCAGCACTTGAGTAATGAAAGCAGACAGAATAACAATTTGAGCCTTTTATTGTCAAAAACGATCAACAGAATGATTGGTAATGAAAATAATCTTAAACTGCAGCCCTAATCTACAACACAGACACAAACACACAACTTCATGTGACTTATTATTAATAATTGAAATTAACATAAAGAACAAGTACTGCAGAGGTTGGAAATCAACACCAAACAATGTTCAGTCAATTTCATTTCATTTCAATTATGAACAAAAACATTACAATAACTTTACATATCAAGGCAAATCTCTGGTACATCTCTCCTGACTGCACTCATATATGCTTATGTTTAAACTATGGCAGAAAAACCTAAATATGACTGTTGTAGTAATACTTTCCACAAGGTTTGTCCATTTGTCATTTCCCCTGCAATGTCAGATGGACCGTTTATGATGAACACACAAAGCTCCAAAGAATCATTCTTACATTTGGCACAAACAGATTTTCTTGGCTCTGATGTGAGAAAAATACTTACACAGGTTAGAACTGCAGAACTAGAAAGGATGTAAAAGGACAGGGTAGCCTTCGTTAGTACAGCTCCATCCTGTGCCACAGTGTCGTAGTAAAAATGTACCAGTACCATTTAATGTGTGGACTGGACAAGAGACACTTCAACTCAACAGATTCTGGAATGTTTGGGCAGGTTTGACATGTTTCCTTGGCAACAAATCAGAATGTTCTAATCTGCTTCTAAATGAGATCAGAATCCCCCTCAGTCGATACAGTTTATCTCTATCACCATAGCAACATATATCTATCTACCTAGTATCTGAATTTCCACACTGTTTAGACTGCAGCCATCTGATGCCAAGTACATTGATGATTTTTCTAAGTGTCTTTCCAGTGCCTCGGTCAATTCTATTTTTATTTTTTTAAATTAACATAGTTGTATGGTATATTCTCACATTTACAGAGGGGTGAAACAAAGTCTTCTGGACTCTAGGTTAAAATTATGTTAGCTTTATCTTTGTGATTCATTGTGAATTGTTAACATCATTTTTCTGTGAGGAATATTAAGTAATAGCACAACATGTTCATATATTTGCAAAGCATTTAAATTCTGCATCGGAAATATTTAAGTGACCTGACTGGAATGTTTCAGTTCTGCCAAACTTTGCTTAATGCATCATTCGTGTTATATCAGAGTTACTCTATTGATTGGTTATGAGTTGTGAGTTTACTTCACCATTAATTATGACTGGGTGACTCATTTATCTGAAAGCCTAATTTTTCTCAAAATACTTGAAAAGGCAAACAAATTGAGAAGGCTCACCTTAGCCGCTGTTAATTACAGGTAATTATACCCACATTGTGATGGACATAGCACTATATTTGTATTTATTTGTTTCACTCTCTGCAGTCACGCCGATGCAGAGGTTACATTAAAACTAGCTTTTCAGTCATTTGTTTCAGTCTGGTGTAAAATGAGCTGAAGGATTGTAAAGTTTTGATAAATGATGTTTCACAGATGGACCACGCAGCTTGAGTTTTAAGATTTGCTTCCTCAAATCAAGTTTGAAACAAACTCAAACTCCTGAGTTTACCTGGGTCAAAGCCTCACAATAAACCCAAGCCAGCAAAAATAATTTAGAAAGAGAACTTCTGACTGATTAGAACAATTAAAATTCTGAGGACACAATATATACAGTGGGTCTACAGAGGCAGTGACTTGGGTTGTGAACTGATGTGATAAGTCTTCATTAGTTTCATCAGTTTATGGTAAATGGTCTGTGCTTTTGTAGTCTTATTGTCCACTCATAGTGCTGTACACTACAATGTTTGCTATGCACACCTAGTCACTCGCATATTCATACGAGCCGCACCCTTTCTCTATGTTGGTATGTCAGTTTGAAAATGTATCGACTGAGCTTATTGATCCTCCTGTACTGTCACAAACTGCAAAACAAGAACAGAATACAAAGAAAAAAGAAACTCTCTCTGGACTACAAGGTCCAGATAAGCAGACGCTGACCTTTCCTGAGAATGCTTTGCACAAGGGGACGACATTGGAAAAAGTCAGAGACAACAAGTGTGGTGATCCACCTGGGCCATTGAATAACTCAGTCGCTACCAGGAGAGATCAGGTGGAAATCGATCATCTGTCTTTCCTCTCTAGTCCTTGTGAGATTTTCCTTTGGGCTTCTCATCATAAGAAACCCCATATTCATTCACTCTTGTCTTGTCAACAGGATAGAGCCTGGAAAAGGGAAAGGAAGTTGTCACGTACAATATATTTTTTCTGAAAAGGTAGTGGAAAAGCACCATTCGATGTCATGGAGAGTGCACACATTAAGACTTCAGCGTAGGATTAGAATTAGGGTTAGTTTCGCAATTATGGTTGAGGAAATGCATGACGTCAATGGAAGGTATGTGTGTGTGTGCGTGTGTCCACATACCATCTCTGGTAGAGGTAAACGAGAAACACGACGTCATCTCGGAAACATGCCAGTCTGTGAGAGGTTGGCATGGTGATGATGAAGGCGAACACATCGTCGATAAAGGTATTGAACGCCTGGAAATGATCAATTAGCATCAGTTAATGTTAAATCCTAAATATAAACAAGTATCTCCAATATAATTTAATATCTCACCTTGTACATAAAGGCTTTCCAGGGAAGGTGGGCCACAGATTTCAGCTGAAGAAACCAACAGAAAAATAAGGTATTTGTTAGTTGGTAGGTTACCAGTAATTGAGAGGCACATAATATGAACACATTCTCTCCCTTTGGAATTATTAAATATATTATTTACTGTATCGATGACACATTTTTTAAAGCAGCATAAAATATAATATCTGCTAAAAACTGACCTTATAGTTGACAAATAGTTGAGGAAGCATGAAGAGGAAGCCGAAAGCATAAACACCTGTGAAGGTGACACGAGGTTAATTAGGCTTTTCATTTTAATCAAACAATGGAGAAAAATGTAAAATAGTAAGAGAGTTGTTTTAACTTACCATTCACTAAACTGTTGATCAACCATGAGTACCAACTATGATGAGGAGAGAGAGTGATGGGACATAATCAGTATAATATTAGTGATTACAAATTTTATTGATGAACATACCCACACCTACCTCTTATATCGTAGGAATATTAGAGCGTAAACAGCACCTCCGATACAAAGTGGGTAGAGGAGGAATGACAGATACCTCATGGCCTACAGAGACACACAAGCCACATATAAGCATAAGTTTGTAAGTCATATAAGTCTTGGTTGTAAAAATGTGGTCATCTGTCAACGTTTGAGCACACTATGTCATACCAGAGTATCATACTCTTCTGTTCTTCTCTCGGATTCATCTAATTTCCCAAACTATTCCACAGAAAAGAAAACAAATGGGTTACACAGGGAAATATATCATTTATCTGTACATATTCACTGTCAGTTTGCGTGTATGTGGTATGTATACAATGACACAAACGCATAAACACACACACCCACCAGGAATGTTGGTTTGCCACCTTTCCAGAAAACCTGAATCTTAAAGGCCTTCTTCACTTTCCATACCTGTACAAATAGAAAATAGAGATGTAAGACAAAATGACAAACCCACAGTATAGACAAAACATGAGGCTTAATAGACACCGCAGCCATTTTGACATGTTTTAGCAGGACAAAGAAAGGTTTTACTGATCTTTCCACTTCATGCAAGTCAGGACAGCGTGAATGAACCAACATGAACACTGAGCCATTGTTAATTTGATTATACATACGTGACTTCCAACTGTCAAACCTGTCAAAATGGTAATTATCAAATTACCCATTTGATAATCCTCACATTTTAAGCACATAATAGCAAATATAATCCAGTTCAGGAAAAAGCAATATCTTATCTATCTTATCTTAAAAATAACTTTTTTTGTCACACTTAAAGTGCCCTTTGTCTAAATGTCAGTGGTCATTTTGTTTATGTCCTTTTAAGTATATGGGTACTTGCTTCAATGATAGAGCCGATCCCAGCAGGTATGAGGACAAGCAGGCTGGTCTGCTCGTCAAACAGATAGAGGAAAATCACTATGGTGCTGAAGCATCGCCACAGCACTGAGAGAAAGAACACAAACACAAACTGTTACATATGACTCAAGTTAACAAAACAATACAGAACACACTAGGAAAGCCTGGTCTCATGTATATTCACAGACTGACAGTAACACACTGTAAGTTATATGCCAGAATTCATTCTGAAGATCTAAACATTCAAAATGTTCAGCATGTATTTCCCGTCTACTATTATATTATTTCAGTGACGCACTTGACCAAAGTTACCTACCTGCTTTGCTTGACATTCCTACCATACTTTTCTTATGCTTCCAGAAGCTGATGTCATTCTTAAAGGCTAGGAAGTCAAAGAGAAGCTGGAAAAAAAAAACACAACGTTGAGACAACTCCTCCATTTCGCACATATTTTAATGTTTATACGAAAACACATGTAATATTTTGCCGTTTGGTTTCACTGAATGTGTAATCAGGAATGTATTCACATGCTGTCAGTTTGAGAAATCAAAATTAGACGATAAACATATTAAACATACATATACATACATCATATTTTGTTTTGTTGTTTCAGACTTACATGGAAGGCAGCTACAAAGAAGGTCAGAGCCAGGAAGTACAGGTTAGTATCCACAAATATCCCTTTAATCTCATCTGCGTCCTTCTCTGTGAAACCTGCAACACATACATACACACATAGAAACACAATTAACGGCATGTGTGTGGCATAGAGGAGGAGAGAGGGACAGAGGAAGAAACAGAGGGGGAAACAAACCAAACTGCTGCAGAGAGAAAACAGCATCCTGCATGTGGATCCAGAAGCGTAGTCTACCCAGAGAGATGGAGTCATAAGAGATGGTCAGAGGGACCTCCATGGACGTACTGTTGATCTCCTGCACACACAAACAGCAACGACTTTATATTATTATCAAGGAGTGGAAAAAACGAACTCATGTTGCGACAAAATTAGTGAAATTTGAATTGAAAAACGACCAGAAATGTAGTTGCTGTAATATTTATTTCAAAGTTAAAACCTACTGCAAGGTCCTTGACCCGGTTGCTGAGCTCATCAACAAACAGCAGAGGTAGATACACCATCTTTTTACCATTTTGGAATCTGAAACAGCCAAATAACACATCACGTATCCACCAGGGTGCATTGGCTTTAATATTCTCAGTGATTTCTGAAACATTTGTGTATGTGTGTGTGTGTGTGTTTTCAATATCTTACACTCTGAGGTATCTGTGAACATCACTTGGGAGGTATTCTCTGTCAAACACGAAGTGGTCACTGACAATGTTGACCGTCAGTCGGGAACGCCAGTGGGAAACTGGGTGATCCGACATGGAAGTGGCTCCACTTGTAGCTCCACCTGCTCCATGTTTGCTATTAACTTGTTTGTTTTTCTGGGCTTCTTCCTTCTGACCCTTTAACGTAAAGAAAACAAGTAAAAACAGGTTTCAGAATTGTTTTAATCAGATGGTTTGTATCTTCAAAAGAAAATCAGAATAAGACAGGAAATTAGATGACAAATGTACAAATAGCAGTTGTTCAGGTATTGAGGAAAACCTCATCACGTTTTACATATACCTGTGTTTGATCCTCTCCAGATATCAAAGAGATTTCAGGAGGTTTAGGGACCATGTATGTGGTTAGCTGAGCCACCAAGTGGACCTGTCGTGGGTCCTGCCAAGGACTGATTCCAGCTTGATGAACAAAAACTAGAGCGTACAAAGTTCCATTGTTACGGGTCTTCTTGGGGAGGGAGACATTGACTATTCTGGAGGAAAGAGAGGAGAGAAGATAGAACCTTATAGATAAATTATCCTTAATTAGATACAAGTACATTTTCTCTTCCTCTTTAAACAATGTGAATCTCACCGACCTCTCAAACTTAGTGTTGATGTCAAAGTTCTCCTCTTTATGGATCAAGGTATGTCCTCCCTCTGCATTGGGCCGCAGTGCAGTATAGATACTTAACTATTTAATGTCAAAGAAAGACACGCCCAGTTTATTATTTGATCTATATGCACACAAACAGGTGAACAGAGGTCATATTGGAAATGGAACCAATCAATAGTGAGATCATTCATCCACTTTACTGACCTGTAGTTTTGGGTCTTCTGCCAGGAACGGTGTGATACATTTATCACTGTCGTGGTCGCAGGGTTTGGTGTACACAATCCCATACATCACCCAGCAGGTGTGGAGCACGTACACAACAAACACCCCGACGATCAGGGTGGTGAATGATGTTTTCACAAACATGATGCCCACGTAGTTTTGTTGTCTCCGGCGGCTAGCTGAGCAGCGGGGCCATATGTCTGTTAATGAAGAGTCAGAGATGGTGGTTTTAAGAGTGATGGGATGTAGAAAGATGAAGATCGTTTACTGGTCAAGGATTGATCTGGATCATTCCAGTTCCCTGTCTTGAGCTGGATCAATGTTATAAATATGATTTTAAATTGGTATGTTAACATTTTAAATTGCTGAATTCCTGAAGACAACAAGGACCAAACTCATATTATGTGAGATGAAAGAATGTAGAGTGTATTCTCTCACTAACTTCAGAGGATTACCTTTACTACCTCAGAAATTTAACCTGAATTCTTTTCATTTTTTTTACGTGCCATCTTCACTTTTTAGTCTTCACCAGTAACAAATGAACTGATATTTGCAAATCCCACAAGTGTTCCATTTACGATGACACCCAAAGTATTCACATAGACCTTGTGGTTGGACAGATATACTCATTTCATTACGAGTGTGCAATTTGCGAGCAGAGACATACAAATAGAGGGTTAAAGGAATTGTAGCTAGCAGTTTCTAAGTTTTATCTTGAAAATAATTTATATGGAGGAGGATTTTGCAGAGGGAAATGGTAGATCTGGATATAGGGGACAAGTGTTGTGAATTAGCTTTAGCTAAAAACACTATGATGCATGCATCAGATGACTGTTCAAACGTGTCTATGTTTTTGTATGTGTCCCTATCTAAATAAATCGTAATAATAATAATAATAATAATAATAATAGCTGCAGTTTTTCAGACTTATTTATTTATTTGTTTATTTAACAGGGACAATGCACGGCTCTCAGCCTTACCAGAATTAGCTACTAGCTAAATTAAGTGGCCTTATAAGATCCAAAATGTCTACAAACAGACACGAGATTGTTCTAAAGATCAAGTTTTCAAAGAGGCTCCGACTAAATAATCTTCTCTATCTTTTTTTTTCCAGTATCAAATCATTTGTCTTTTAAATTCCGATAAGCAGAGGGTTCGGGCAGGTCAAGAATATTTGTCCAAAACGTGTTCCTCTGGTTTTTGGTCATTGTGTTTCATGACAACGGCCCAATAAACAAAAGACGAAACGGATACACGTCAAGATAACAGCATATCTGATATACATAGACTTGTTTATTTAACTGTGTGCACACCTGAGCATACCTGAGCTGTCAAACGTATCTGGGACACATCTATTCGTTTGAAGACCTGCCTGAGGTTACAGGAAACAGATACCAGCTATGTGTTGCTGCTGGTGATGGGCCATCTATGAACCGAATATAAAGCGGACTGAGATCATATGAAGCTCAGACACAGTCACTGTCAAGTGTCCATACAGTTTCCTCTCTGGGGTTTTAAATGAAAAACATTTGATCGAGTAAATCTGCCTCTTTTAGCTCATGTAAAATACCTCCTATATGGTCATTATCATCATCATGCTCAATTTGCCTCAGATTTGTTGTGTTAAGCCGTAAAACATACCGGTGTTTCATCCACCAGTCAGTCAGTCGGTCCGTCACTGTCGCAGTAGCTCGGCTGCTCTCGGTCCATTCACTTCACCGCTTGTGACAGGCAGTTAAACGAGACGTCATCGTGTCTTCAAACCCGTCCAGCGCTGTTACACCCTCTGCTTACTCATCTGGTCCCATTCAGAGAAGCAAAGAGGCAGGTCAGGGCAGAAACTGTGAGCTGAAAGCGTGAGGTGGATCTTCATTTCCGTCATTCACTTCCTGGTTGGTTTTCCAGAACGAGAATTAGGGAAGTCACGCGAGAGTAGAGTGAAAAGAGGCTATATGCTGAGGCTCATTGGCTCATTGAATTTAACACTATTTAAGCTGATTCCTGTGAAAAATATTGATATGTTTATTTGTATGTAATGTGTGTGAGAGAGAGTACGATTGTAGTTATATTTTTAAACTCTGTGTAAAAAATGCCGTGACCCGGATTCGAACCGGTGTTGCTGCGGCCACAACGCAGAGTATTAACCACTATACCAGGGGTGTCAAACTCAAATACAGCGTGGGCCAAAATTTAAAACTGAACAAAGCCGCGGGCCAAGGTTGAACAAATTAACCTTTTAATAGGGACCCAAACAAGTTTCGCATTGAATATTGAACAAGCAAGGCTTATATAACTTTATAGTGACATGCAAAATCGAGTTTCAAATAATAATAATAATAATAATTAAAAAATATAAATGGCATATCAAATAAAATTTAAATAAAAATTGAATGCACCCTAAATACAGGATAAGCGGTAGATAATGGATGGATAAAAATGTAATGCCTCTTTTCTATTTGCAGCCTTCTGAGGTAAATATCAAAATAAACTTTTTCCACAGGCTAATAATAAATTTGAAAATAAAATAACAATAATGAATGAATCAAACATTCAAGCCTTGAAGTAGCAAGAGAAAGAGCATGAATAAAACGTTAATTATTGCTCAGTTTGCTACACTGATTTGCTTTAACACTGAATATGGAACAAGCAACGCTTATATAGCTTAATAGTGCAAAATCAACTTTCAAAAAACAAACGAAAAAACATAAATGGCATATTAAATAAAATTTAAATAAAACATTTAATGCCTCTTTTCTATTTGCAGCCTTCTGAGGTAAATATCAACATTAACTTTTTCCACAAACTAATCAATTTGAAAATGAAATAACAATGAATAAATCAACCATTCAGGCCTTTTTACTGCTCAGTTTGCGACACACTGATCTAATCTGATGTGCCCAAGACAAATACCTGGCATCTTTTCTTGGATGCTAGTTCATGAATGTCGGGGTTCAGGCTTTGAGCTGAGGCAACCTTCATTATCGAACGAAGGTGTTCATCAGTCAGATTAAGATTAAGATTAAGATTCCCTTATTAGTCCCGCAATGGGGAAATTCCAATTACTGCAACCGTGAATTAGTGAACACACACACAGCGAGGTGAAGTACAAAGTAACCCGGAGCAGTGAGCTGCCTGCATTCAGCGGCGCTCGGGGAGCAGTGAGGGGGTTAGGTGCCTTGCTCAGGGGCACTTCAGCCGCGGACTGGTCGGGGATCGAACCGGCTACCTTGCTGTCGCAAGCTCGAAGCCCTAACCACTAGGTCACAGCTGCCCCATATCGTCTCACAGACGTATCCTGTGAGACGTTTTCGTCATCTTCATTGAGGAGAAAAGTTGCTCACATAGATAAGTGCTGCCGAACATGGAGAGCAATTGAGCAGCTTGGATGCGGAGCTGAGGCAGCGGCGGTGCCGCTGTATAATACCGACGGGCCAGCTCTAATGTTAATTTGATATCTAGCCAAAATTGGCCCGCGGGCTAGAGTTTGACACCCATGCACTATACGATCACGGCTGGAGGCTATTGAAGTGCTGAGCTCACTCTGTGACAATGTTGGTATGAAGTAGTTCCATCAGCCTGCACTCAAAAACAAATCAATCAAACTGTTTAAATTGACAGTCCAAGCTATCCACTTTTTAAAAGTAGAAAATACGTTTTTGAGTTTGATGCCTGAGATGACTACAAGAAGTGTGTGAGGAAATGAGAAAACTACATAATATAAAATATTATGTTTAAAATGTTTGACTTTAAAAATAAATAAATAAATAAAGATAAAACTCATTGCATGTATATGTAGTATGCGCGGAGGTGGAAAGTAACTAAATACATTTACTCAAGTTACTGTATTGAATACTTTTTTTTGTGTATTTTGTATTTTTTAAGTACAATTTAGAATCAGGATTTTGTATTTGACTTGAGTACGTATTGACTCAAGTATTGTACTTAGTAACTTTATAAATCCTATCCGTTACTAAGTAAAAATAAAAATTCAGCACAATGAAGACCTACAGTGGGAAAATATACACCAGAACCAGACGAATGATGATGTGATTATCACCAGCACTGGTGCGTGAACATAGAGAGCGCGTGCCAAAAGTGATGTAATATCATGTGTCACGTCAGGCGCGTGAGCTCCAAAATAGTTTTGGATTTATGAGCCCTTGTCATATTTCTACTCACACCCCACGCAAAGTAACTAAGTAACTTTTACTTAAAGTACATTTCAAATGAACTACTTTTTACTTCTACTTGAGTACATTTTCAGATGACTACTTTTACTTCTACTTGAGTAATATTTCATCAAAGTATTGGTACTTTTACTTGAGTACAATATTTGAGTACTTTTTCCACCTCTGAGTATGCGTGTTATCTCTGTTAAAACTATATTTGTAAACACACACAACCCTAACCATCACAACTAAACACCTAACTCTATCCTAATTCTAACCCTAAAACTAAAAACAAATCTCAATCCTAAAAAAGCCAGTTAAAGTTGTGTGGACCAGCTTAAATGTCCTCATAAGGTCAAATTGTCCTCACAAAGATAGGTTTGTTTGACACCTGTATATAAACCTGTATATAAAACTATTACAATATTGTATACAGTAGTTACAATAAAAAGTAGTTTTTAATAGCTAACACCCACATTACATGTTGCAGATGTAATATGAGTGCTATCTCCATCAAAGGAGCAGTGTTTCCATAGAGAAAACAGTCACAGTACATCAACATATAAAGTCTTACATAACCATGCAACTAGAAATCATGTGGTTGTTTTCTGTACTGTATAATGAGTCACTGACAGCATTTCTGGTAATCCTGATAAAGTCAGCTTGTTTGCATCAGACATTTCTGCTTCGATTGTGCCTCCCACACCAAGGCGAGGAGACGTGCTGCACATTTTCCAGCTTCCCCTCTCTGTTATCGTCCACGTGGGTGATTTCAAACAGCAAACATCCCTTCTGCCCACTCTCACCTACCCACCTGCTCCAATTAAATATACAGAAACCAAGCCATGGCCCTTTTTATGATGTGTGGCAGAGCATGGGCACATTTTATGCATAAAAAATTGATTTCCCTTGCAAAATGTATTGGGAATCTGAAATAGCATTGATTGAAAACACACAGTTTTTTTTTAAAGCAGACTTTATTTTTATTACATATTTCACTTGAGGATGTGTGTTAAAAAAATGGAAGATACAGACTTGTGGAGGGTTGCCTCAGGGTAAAATGATTTAATGAGTAATAATACCAAATTCTGTCTCATAACCAGGGGGCAACAAAACTAATACATTACAGAGGGGATTAAATCGTTTTATTGTTGTGAGACAGACAATCCACCTGTGTTTACCAAAACATGATACTGTCACAGTGACATCCCTAGTTTGCCCCCAAGTGACATCCAACCTATTTAAATAGTGAGTCATTCCTGTGCTAAAGGTCCCCTGCCTTTGTGAGCTCAGGCAAGTGGCACTGACCTCCAATTTCTCTTGATGAAGTCCTGAAGCTCTCTATTTTACTGCTTGTTTTACTGTTAGTGTAGTGGTTATCACTCTTGCCTTTGCAGCAAGAAGACCTGGATTCACATCCTGGTCGGAAACAAAGGCCTTTATGCATAGAGTTTGCATGTTCTGCCCGTGTGAGTGTGGGTTGTTTCCTCATACAGTATAAAAACATGCATATTTGGAGATCAGATAAGTTGGACACTCTAAACTGACCATAGGTGTGAGAGTGAATGGTGCTTTGTCTCCTTTTGTGTTGTGATGAACTGGTGATCTGTCCAGAGTGTACTCTGCCTTTCACACCAGAGCCCTCCACGACCCTTATGTGGAGGGTAAAGTGGTAGAAGATGAGTGAGTGAGGGAGTAATTCAAATATCTAATCACCCAATCACATGGCAGTAACTCAGTGCATTTAGGCATGTAAACATGGTCATAGTGACTTGCTGAGTGTCAGAATGAGAAATAATGGATAATGCAAGTGACTTTGAATGGGCCATGGTTGCACAATCATCTCTAGTGTTCATAGAGAATGGTCCAAATAAGAGAAAATATCTAGTGAGTGGCAGTTATCTGGGCAGATGTCACAGGTCAGATAAGAATGACCAGACTGACCCTTTATTACAACCAAGATACAAGAAGAATCATCTTTGAAAAGGTGTCCTGTGTGCCCAATAAAGTGGCTGCTGAGTATAGATTTATATATTCTCTTCATCTTTGTCAAAACTCAAAGTGTATTTCTATAGAACATCAGCTTTTTCAATTCATGTATTCATGCCACTGCAGCTGAGGTCCTCTCATCATATCACACTTCATGTATTCCCATATAAACGCAATGGGGCCCAACACTGGCACACAGAGTGAAGTGTCTGCTGTGTTACCGTGGAAATGCAATTTGTCTGCACCCGTGATGACTCTGCCATCAGGACATTGTATGAGGAATATTCCGCTGTGATGTGAGCGCCATCATTCTGGAAGTGCTCTGTGGGCAGAATTCCCAGCTGATTGTCACCTTCATAAATCTGCTGGAGGATATTCTTGCACTTCCAGTATTAGCTGCCCGACCCTGCCTGTCTTTGCTGTGTCACTGATGTGCAAACCCAAACCCAGCAAAATACCCTTATAATCTTCTCCTTTAACCTCTATCTCCAATTTTTAGGTGTTTTTTTTTGTCTGAAAAGAGATAGGAATAAATCATTAATATATTTAAAAGCTCATCATGTTAAAAGTGGAATTTATCAACTCGTTTACAAAGGTGAAAAATTACTGATATAATTTATTTTAAAAACCAGACCAGAAGTGCACATACTTAATTTCTATGGGAATCATCATTCTTTATTCTAGTGCATTTTTATACTACTATTAATTCAATTTTAAAATATGCTTTAAAATGCCATGCTCTTTTGTCTCTGGTTGCTGAATTAGGGCCAAACCACCAGTTTAAGATCAGTTGAATGACTTGTATTTGCTAAACTAACTTCATATTTACCAGCTCTGTTGCTGTACTTTTACTTTGAAACTTAAGTAAGATATTGGCATATTGATGTGTTAGAACCTTGATCCACACACATTTTTCGGCTTTTTTCCTCAATAAAACTATTGCTGTCCTTATTTGTTATAGTATCTAAAATTAGTTTTGCAAGTTCATTATTTAATCCATTATTAGAATGATCGAAACTCAGACAGGCTGCCAGGAGTAAAAAGGTTGGGATTATAATAAAGCTCCCAAAATGAATGAATCAGTCTATCATCTGTGTCTCTGAGCCTTTGGGATGAACAGTTTGTCCAGAAGAGTAGAAAGGAGAGAAATGTAAAGAAGAAAATGACACCATTTTAAATATATGACCAAGAGAAGGGCAGAACTTTTCCCCCGATGCCTTCCCTCGTCCATTCACTTGTCAGAAGTGATTAAAAGGCTTCAGCCTTTCATATACCACTGATGTACTTGTTCCCTTCCCTCAGGAAACCTGAGTCACATACATTAGCTAAATTGCAAGAATTTTGGTCTCCTGTGATCCAGCGAGGAGACAGAGATCCTCAGGCAGGTTCATTTAAACGGTTCCTCATCCTCAGTTAGAAAGTAAAGGTGACCCACAGTTTTTTTTTTTGCTCTCTGGGCATTTGAACTGTGAAACACACAGTCGGGGGATTTAACACCAGCAGATTCAGCATAACATGAACTTTTACTCATTTTTTTTTTATTATTAATGTTACTTTTTGCTGAAATGCTCATATTTGATCTATTTTAGTTCACACATATCTATTTACACATTTCCATTTCTGCAGTAGAGGGAAACGTTGTACTTTAAATTCCACCATAATTTACAGATGCAAATAGCTCAAATGCTAATTTCATGCAGAAGCACATTCTGAAAGTACATTTTGCTAATAAGTGTGCAGTGTTTGCAGTGTAGATCTATTTGAACTCATTGACTAATACCAGTTAACTAATTATTTTCAAACAGGGCTGATTTGTCTTTCATAATTGACTGAAATACTTAATATTTAGAATAATCATTATCATGTCTTTTTTTTGGCAACCATTGTAGTAGTTTAACATCTCACCTCTCAGTGGCGCAACAGCTCCATCTTGAAGAATCTGACTGTCATGAACCAGTGTGAGCCTGCGACGCTCTCTCTCTCTCTCGCTCGCTGTCTCTCTGTGTGTCTCTGTGTGTCCTTCCTTGATACTCCATGATGATCCATAATCACCTCTCCATGTGTCTCCATCAACATCCATCACTCTTGATAGAGTTTCACTGTACGAGGCTCAGAGCAGAGAAACTGAGAACGAGGGGGAAAAAAAGAGATAATGTTTTAGTCAGAGAACAGGCAGAGAAGGAGGAAACTCAGCAGTCTATTTCCCAATGACCTCCCACATGAAAAGAATGTGTCCCACTCCACATATTTCCACTCACCTGTATCAGAAAACACCTCCACTTCACCAGTTGGGAAACTGCTGACTATACACATGTGTTGTTCTGAGTAAAACCCTAGGAACAGATAACCATATTATTATGCCATTATTTTATCCAGATTAAGAGACTTGGCCACAAACGGGGTTTTTCGGTACTTACTGGAATGAAATGTTCCTCTAACACAATTAAACTCGCCGCTGCAATATGTAACATTGTGCATTAGCAAAATGAAATTGGATATGTCATAAATACACATCACATTATGCATTGTTAGTCATTTTTTTTAAGGGGAAAAACAAGCGAAGGAAACACCAATAAATCAAAAAAGGAAGGAAGCCTAAATGTCAGGAAACAATAGCATCATTTGTTAAATTCCAGCCTGTAGCTTGTATATGCACATTGGTTACATACAATATGTGCCAGCTATTCTGAAACATGATCGAATGTCAGTTGATAATAAGTTGCGTGCAGTTTTTCTGCGTTTAGTTGCATGTGTCAGAAATACTGTGTAAGGGGAGAAACTATGATTGACTTCATTTAAGAAATAAATGAATAACGATGGTCATACTTCAAAAAAAACAAAAGCAAAGCAGAAACAGATTTAAAACATGTTTAATTTATATATTTCCCTTTAATACATATGTACCATTAAGACATTTAGCAGGTGTTACACGGTGCTATACATTTAGTTATGCCCAGATTCAGATTCAGACAACTTTATTGATCCCAGGAGAGCATTTCATTTGCAGTGTAGCCCAATTACAATCACACACAAGCAACAATCAATATGTTACATGTCAGGGCACGGACCAACAAACAGAGATCGGTGAAGGATAATAGCGTAGATAATTAAGGTAATCAAGAAATTATAGATTAATAATTAAATACATGAATAATAGATAGACATTTGCATTGTCTGACCTGTAAAGTCCATAAATGACCAGTATCAAAGTTAAGTAATCTAATAGCAGACAGAATAAAGGATTCGGAATACATTTCTAATGTTTTTTTTCTGAAAGGTAGACGATAACAGCGGCCCTGAAGGCATCGCCATGAATTTCAGTATAGACAAAAACACAATTGGACGTGTTGATACAGATTATTTCCCTCCCTTTTCACCAGGTTTTCCCAGAGGAAACACAACTCTATCTCCCTCTCTCTGCATGTGTGTGTCAATAGAGATGTTGCAAGAGCAGCATCGCAGCTGGAGAACAGTCAAGGGTGAGTTCAAAAGTAAAGTTATCAAGAGAGAAGGGAAGATTTGAAATTGATTTATGCCTCAAATACGACAAACCCTTACCCATGATGGCGATGATGAATCCTTCAAATAAAACCCCAGCTGACCGACAACTTTGTTCTTATGGTATTACATTAATTACATCTTAATCACAGAGGACATTGATGGGTTCTTAATTATCAGGCTGTGCCAGGATCAGGGGAAAGTGAAAGGAACCCTTCCTGCAACACACGGAATGTCCGGCCGAGTGTGCAGGTGCATCGAAGTATCTCATTGTGACACATACACTGTGGCGATAAGGTTGAAAATCACTGAGGTGGTCCTTTAGGGAAGACAGCGCACATCAGTCAAGCTGTTCAGTGGCAAACATTGGGCTTTGTGGACGTGGATGACTGAGCTGCAGCTCTCAGCGGTGACTCAGTGTAACTTTGCGATTCTGACGCAGGGGTGTAGCAGAAAAAGAGCGAGCATGTTCACTCAACCTTTTCCGGGTCAATAACACTAAAAAAGCCCCCAGTCTCCCTCGTCTCATCTCAGCCCCAGCTACTGTGTTAGTAATTTAGAGCGTGCGTAAAAGGAAAATAACTTGCCTCATTTAAATGCTAATTTGTCTTCAGCTGGAGATTCAGTACAATGGCAACAGGTTGGCAGAATATGGGATATTTGGCATGAGAGCTCATAGATCAGACACAAAGACAGTTTTCCGGCCACGTCTCCCCATAAAATTCTTTTATTTCTTCATGCATCTTTTGTGGCCTGGCAGTGCTGCATAAATACACAGGAACCAACGGTCTGCATTGCTGCTGCTGCTGCTGCTGCTGCTGCTGCTGCTGCCATGACTGAAAATCATTACTGATCCTACTTTTATAAATCACCTCCTCTGTCTGCACAGACAGTCTTCTTGTTGAGGTGACTGGCTGGTTGCTTTGGTGGGCTGCTTCCTTACAGGCAATACATATTTGTTCCACAGTGACACCGTACAGCAATTGTTTCTTTGGGACTGATTTAAAGAGTGCAATTACAGTGCGAGCACATCACACCACTGTTGTTGTAAGACTATTGGAAACAACACAGATGCGAGAGATAACACCTGCACACGGCCTCTGAACTGCTGAAATAAATGGACTTAATTCAAGCTGCAGTAGGCAGGATCACTGGAAAATAGTTGATTGTTGAGTTTCATAAACATATCATTGCAATACTTGAGTTTTGTCTTATAAAGCCTGCCACACACTAGAAGATAATTGGCCAGATCGTGGGTGTCTACTGATTTTAAGCTGGTTTGAACAGATTATCAGGCCAAATAATTCTGTAGTGTGAGGAGTTAACAGGCACGATTTTAACATCATCGGACGCGTCCAAGTCTTCCCAATTTCAAATTTTAAGTATGTTTGATATTTACGACTGAACAGCAATAACCCATGAGAGCGAGTTGACTGGGAAACGAATGTTGCGTACTTTTTTTAGAACCGTAACTTTTTCAAAGTCAAGTTGATTCTGTCTTCTCATTCCATCTTCATTCACAGCTTTTTTGCGTTTCTCAGCTCAAAACATCGCACACACAACAGCTATTAAATATCAACGCCAACAGTTCACCTCCATGTCTGTTCATATTCTGAAGTCACGTTAAGTCACGTGAGATCCCAAATTCCTGCAATCTCCTTCCTGAAATCATTTGATTAAACACCAGCGTCTAGTCTGCGCTTTCTCAGGATTAAAACACTGAACATCAGAGTTTACAAAGGTCGTCGTGTCTGTGGTTTCCCTTGTTTTTAAAATTCAGTCAGATTTGAAAATCCTCTAGTGCGGAGCAGGTTTAAGCTCTTCTCAACAGATGAGCACACACTGACACTCATTTCATAAGCAACAAAATAATTTGATGCAATCTTAAAACATCCATCATCTATAAAACTCACTATTGAGTTTCTTTTTGAGGTTTCTTTGCAGCATAGGGAGTATTTGTTGCTGAAAGAAGTCTAGAGGCTGTAAACAGAGACCAGAGAAGGTGAAGAAGTGTTGTTCATTTACATTCAAATAATAGATTATTTTGTGTACCCTGGTCTTCTTGCTGCAAAGACAAGAGTGCTAACCACTACACCAACCATGGGGCCCTAATTATCAATTTCATACATATTATTATCAATAATGTAAAATAAATAGTCTGCTGTAGCTTTGAAAAGGCACTTTTGAATCCAACTTCTCCTGTTTGGGTTACCTGCACTTTTGATGGACGTTTGATTCCACGAAGACAAAACAGAATTGGACTTGTTGATAACGATTTTTTTCCCTCCCTTTTCACCAGTTTTTCCCAGAGGAAACACCACTATTTCTCTCTCTCTGCAGGAGAATTTCGCTTCCAATAATCAGATCAGCAGCCTATTCTGCCTCCTCCTTTGCTTTCCTCTTGTGCTTCCTTCTTCTTCTTTCCCATCTGAATCTATTTCAGTCTTCCTTCCATCTGTCTCCTCGATGTCCTCATGTGCTCAATTAATATATTGTGTTGAATGCAAGGGTCCTAAAATCCTCTTTCTCTTCCTTGCATTGCCCCCTTTTTTCCTTTCCTTTGTTCCATTGCTCTTTTAACCCTCATTTCCTCCTGCATACCTTCCTTAGTGTCATTTTCCTCCAGTCCCTGTCTTTTCTCATTCTGTGTTCCCTTCCCGATATATTGTTTCTGCCACTTTTCCTTCCCTTTATCCTTCATTAACCCCATTGTGCGTTTGATGCTTCCACATCACTTCTTTATTTCTTCCTGTTCCTTTATCTCCTCTGTTCTCTACCACCTTCTCTTTCCTCCCATGCACTTCTCGCCTCTCTCTGTTACCATGCTCCAATATTTTTCAGTGGATTTACGAATCTTATTTCTTCTCTCTCTGTGCTTCTTGTTTATTTCACTTCTCTTCCATCCTCTCCATTGCACCCCTTTGTGGGACTGCTTTCATCTTCCGTCAGTTTTTCTTTCTTCCCTCTTCTTGTATCATTTCCCAGTATTAGGCAATGCCACGTTGAGGAATCCTTTCAAACTCTCGCATATACACCCACAATCCTCCACACTTTCATTTCTCCCGTCTCTCCCTCTTTGCCCCCGCTTTCTCACGCTCTGAATCTAAATCTTTAACCTTTTTCAATCTGTCTCTCTGTGTCATCCCCTGTCTCTGTCACTCTCTCTCTCTCTGTCACTCTCCGTCTGTCTCGCTCCATCTTTTTCATTCTCTGTCGGTCTGAAGCCTCCCTCGCTCATCTTGTTGTGATTGAGTGACCTGAGAAGTTAGTTGGATACCCTTCTACTATCAGCCAAGGTTACACACACACACACACACACATGCACCATGCATTTAGCTAAATGTCTGTTACCTGTGTGGGGTTGTGTTATTGTGTGTCTGTATGTGAGGCTTTGCTCGTTTAGCTCCTGGACCATATGATTTTCCACCGCACAGACTTGACAAGGAAATGACCTGGTTTTTAATTGGTGGGGGATTCACCTGAGACACAAGGTCATTGGCTGATAAGATGTCAGTTGTCAATCACACGGCCGTGAGACTGAAGAGAGAGAGAGGGGGGATAGAAGAGAGGAAGAGGACATGCTGGGGATGGACATAGCCTCATTTGACTTGTCAGTTATCTATCCCAGTAGTGATCCAAGAGAGACACGGGAGGACCCCCTGACACACTCACACATGCAGGGTAAAAGTCACCTTCAACAAAAACAGCAGGAACTTGGAAAACAATTTAGGTTTCTTCCTTGACTTTGTTCACTCTCGATGGCCGGCAGCTGCATGCATACGTAAAGAATTAGTGACACCTAATGGTGAGACTGTAGTCTTTCCCAGGTGTGTCAGGGAACTATGGTGGCCTTGTTACACCAGATGATGTTGTTCTCCTTCATTTGCCTTGCGAGGTTCCACTTCAAAAATGCAAAACACACACTCTGGGTGAGCTCATCGACAAGACAGCAGCCTCCAAATGGCAGGGCCCTTGAGTAATTACATGCACAAGGTTTATTCTAAGGATGCAAAAAGGAGACATACTTTATTTTAAAGCAATCATACACTTATACAAGTATACTTATTGGGAGTATATTCAGTTTCTGCCAATAAAGCTTCCTTAGTGTCCCACTCTGAATCTCTTATCTTTGTTCAGTGAAATAATGAAATCATAATTTCATATAATATACTTAGATGGTTAAGTTCCAGTTCTAAACCATTGATTTGTCCAATTGAATTAAAAGTTTCTCTGTGGCCTTGAGAACAGCATCATCCAATCCAATCCAATTTTATTTATAAAGCACATTTTAGAACCACAGTGTATTACACATGATAATATCATATATCAGGGAAGTGCAAGATTATAGGTCAAGTGGAAAGGGAACTTGGCTTGTAACTGGAGGGTTGCTGGTTTGAGTCTCCACCAGGTCAAAAAAAGGGCTGTGGTAACCCTGAGCAAGGTACCCAACCTCCATTACTCCCTGGGCACTGCTCAGTTGTTTGCCTACTGCTCCTAATTCTAGGAAGGATTCGTCTGATTAATTCAATAAAAATAATTTCATTTAATCTGAAGCTTGATCGAAATCTTTGTTGACACTCATTTTGTCCAAAGGAATATTCCCAGTATATATTGAGCATGAGAGTACTAGTGGTTGTTGTAGTTGATTTTGGATTGCTACATCTTTATGTTTTTTTTTGTAGTAATGCACATACAAGAGCAACACACTTCAAAAAGCATGCATTTGAATAATGTCTTAAATGTCAACAAGGCAGCTCTTGATGATGATCTGATATTGAGTGAACAAAAAGGTCACTAATTCTGCTTGTGGAAGGCTGGTATCTGTCTCTCCACCTCCTCACCAGTGGAGTGGATGTCTTCAACAATAGTCAGTTGACTCAATGTGACGGAAAAGTAATGATTCAGCTGTATATCTGCGAGAATTGAGAGGAAACTGAGATGTGATGATGTCATATCCAGGTCACTGTCACCACAATATCTGTCACGGTGTCTCTTCTCCTCATCAGAAAATGTCACACTAAGAAATTGAGGCCCGCTTGACTTTCTACACTCAACAAAAATATAAACGCACAAAGAAAAACTTGTAGTTATTGTTATGTGACAAAACAGAGTAACTATCCAAAAATAACAGTACACCTTTATCAATAAAGTGGCTTTAATTTGCGAGCATTAGGATCAATTTCAAAACAAAAGTCCTGGAGTAATGGCAGGAAGAACACAGTGGGGGTCGATGATCCAAGTTCACAAACTTCAATAACGTGTGTGTCCACCATTAGCCTCACGCAGATCGGTACACCGGCGACGCATGGATATCGCCAGGTTGTCTGTAACGCTCATCCCAGCACTCTGCATTCCAATGGCACGCTCCCTCATGATTTGTGACATCTGTGGCATATTAACAAGTGACAAAAGTCCACATTTTGGTGTGCCCTTTTATTGGCCAGACCATAAGGAGTGTCTGTGCACTGGTCACGCATATTGACCACCACTCTGCCATGCTCCATGACTCTCATTAGTTGAAATACTCGATCTGAGATTGTAGTCAATAGTAGTGGCTAAGTGACCCTGGACTACTGGGTTTGAGCAAAACAAATCATCCATAAACAAATGCATCAAGAATCTGAGCAAAATGTCATGACATTCTATTTTTGTTCACCATTTCAAGTTTGTGCGTTTATATTTTTGTTGAGTATATTTGACATAAATGAAAAATATCTTTAGTGCCTTAAGTTAAAGTTACATAGCAACAGTAGGTGGCAACACAACTCCACCTGTCTGTAATAACAGGAATTAACAAAACAATTTTTATTCTATGTAAGATTTATGTGCGAATTTGAAATGCGCATCTTCAAGCTACAGTTTTTAACTTTCCTTCTTCCTGTTTTTTATAGTTATGTCACCTTTTCGCTCTGCTGAGCCATCACTCAGATGAGACTAATGTCTTATTTTTATGGTATTGCAATACTTTTGCAAATCATTTTGAGTTTGACTTGTGTCTGAATGGTGCTATATAAAAAGAACTTGAAACATTCACTTTCACAGATCGCTGGTCTCCAAAGTGTTGTCTGCATACAGTATGTGAACTGAGCTTTGATTTACATTTCTATTATTTTCTCCTCAGCCTGGCTTCTCATTTGACTCTTTTACTCTTTTACTCTTCGACCCATTTCCCCACCTCACCTTTTTCCCCATCCCTGCGCTTGCTCTTCCTCCAATCTGTTCAATTCAACATGTGTGGCAGTTTGGATGGAGACGCTTTTGTCACCGTGGTGATGCAAATATGGGCGAGAGGGTGCAATGGCGGGCTAGAGGGACAGATGCACCATGCAAGAGACGTCAGTGGAGAGCTGGAGAGACATCTGATGTTCTCTCGCTGGGGCAACCATGAGTGTAGCTACAATCTGTAAACACACACACACACACGCACACATTATAGTCAGGAAATGAACACAAGGGAAATCAGTACCCTCTCAAACAGAGAAAATTAACACAACAGGAAATTGGTTTCAGCTTTCTGTGCAAATGTGACAGTAAATCCCTTGATGAATGATATATAAATAATAAGAGTAATTTATTTAGCTACAAAACAACATGGAGGGCCTAGTGGTTGGGGTATATAGGTGAAAAAGAGGTAAAAAATATTCTTGGGCATCTTGATTTATAGAGAATGTTCATTTGCTTCTTGTCTTAGCAAGAATAGGTAAACAGATGCTCTGTCACATTACAGTTAGTACTTTGAGGAATATTTAGTGCCGAAAAGGCAATTCATAGTTTGAAAATCTGCTGAGGTTGCTATGGCCCATGTGACCTAAATGTCATCATCCACCCATATTCATACCCCACATCCAAACGGTTGTGATTGTGAGATTGTGTGCATGTCGGTAGGACAACATACTGTAGTTGAAGAGCTGGGGTCGTGACCAGGTCAAAACAAGGGCCTTTCTGCCTTTCTGCCTTTCTGCGTGGAGTCTGGATGTTCTCCCCATGTGTGGTGGGTTTTCTGCTGGTTCTCCAGTTTCCTCCCACAGTCCAAAACCATGCAGATTTAGGTATAGGCAAATTTGACACCCTGTAGGTGTGAGTGTGAGAATGGATGGTTATTTGTCTGTATGTGGCCCTGTGATGGACTGGTGTTCATTTCAGTTCAAAGAGTCCACCTGGGTCTGTTTTGTGACTTTTGCACAATTATCGCCACTCCCGTTATTATTATTGTTATTTTTTTAAATATGCGATATAAAATGAATCATAACTTTGACTCAACATCCCATATAAAGACGAAACAAATGCATTTTGTAAAGCTTGAAGATGTGACCTGTAAACACACACCACCAGGGTGTCCATGTGTAAGACACCCATGTATATTATTCTCACGGCAATTTACCAAGGGTGCACCTGCGGCACAGGTCTGTGATCTGAAGTATTGGAAGTAGTCTTTAGTGTAAGGTTTTAACTAGGGCTGTCAAAATTAACGCGTTAACGCAGGATGATTAATTTGTGGAATTAACGCGTTCATTTTTTTTAACGCATTAACGCACTTTCTCACTTTCATCGCGCTATGGGTAGACGTGCAGTTTATGAACAGGCAAGGCGGCGGGCAACTGCTTGGGGCCCCGAGTCGATAGGGGGCTCCCGACACTCGGAGCCTAAATTTCCCAGTGACCAGCTGCATCCCCGTCCCCCTTAAACAACAAGGGTTGATTTGCAATGACATCTCAGTAGGAAACCCATAGACATATAACAGTAGACGCCGCATTGGCTGCTGGGGCGCGAGAAATGCGGCCGCCATCTTGGACTGGTCGTTCTACTATTAGTTGAGCAGCAGAAGCAATACGATGCCAGAACATTGTGCAGCATATTCCTGCGTTAATAGACGGATGTTTGAAAACAGGGCTCGAGGGATTACTTTTCACAAGTAAAACTGATTTTGTCAGTTGTTTATTACTGTTCCATCCAGTGTCTCTCTGGTGTGGGCTGCAGTTAACGATTCAGCCTCCAGAGGCATCTGCTCTGTTAAGTGATGGGATTCCATAAAATTTAAAAGGAAAAGGGAAAGATATCATTTCTTTGTGTCTGTAGTGTGTTCAATTTCAGGGTGTATTTGTATTATTTTGGGAAAGTGTTTATTTCTCAAAGCCTGGTATTTGGTATCTCTCTCTGTATATGAATTATATATATTTACATTTTCTCTGATATATACCGTGTGTGTATGTTTATATATATATGTGTGTGTGTGTGGGTGTGTGTGTATATATACATATATGTGTGTGTACATACACACACACACACATATATATGCACTTTTATATATGATTACTCTATGATTTCTATTGCTTTGTTTATATTTATAGTGTATATAGTGTTTGCAAAATACCTACATATCACATATATCATATATCTGAATATTCTATAACTGTTAATCCCACTATGACTATTAAAATACGCCGAACCATGTGTTCTGTATCACAGCTACATGTATGACGTTTTCAGCAAAAAAAAACCCCTGTGAAAATAAGTTTTGAATTCAGAGTTACGATTGATAAAGTGCGCATTGAGCTGTCAAACAGATAGACAGAGTGGAGCGGGCGACCTGTCCAAGATGGCGGCCCCACGGCTCGTCAGCGCCAATAGGCAGTAGCGGTCGATGCGGCGTCTACTGTTATGTCTATGAGGAAACCCCCTTAAAGGGGCCCCACGTCAACTCACGTTAACCTGTGTGAAGCTGAAGGAAAATGAAGAGGAGTTATCAATCAGGAAGTTAAGAGAAGGAGGGAAAAAAAGAGGATGAAGAAAAAAGAAAGAAAGACACACAGTTGTAAGTGGCGCTGCTGGCGCAGATAATGATATAATAATAACATTAACAGTTACTGTCTAACTAACGGGGACACAGACAGCAGCTAACATAGCGTTAGCGTTAGCGTCAGCTAGCATTCTGACGCTAACGCTAACGCTAACTAGTAGAAGCAGTGCTTCAAAGTGCTGATGAGGAATTTCCTGCTGTGGGTTTAGTAAGAAGAACTATTTAACTTCTATACTTTATATTTTGTTTATAATGTGAGTTATTTACAGTGCAATGTATTGTTTTTTTTAAAGTTATTTACAGCATTTTATTTCTCTTTTATTTGTTTATATTGTCTTATAATGTGTTTTTTTGTTTGTTTGTAGTTTGTATAGGTTTTTACAAGCTATTTACAGTATTGTATTGTTCTTTACGTTTATATTTTCACATACTTTATTTATCTATCCGT
This sequence comes from Microchirus variegatus, assembly GCF_963457635.1. Lineage (NCBI taxonomy): Eukaryota > Metazoa > Chordata > Actinopteri > Pleuronectiformes > Soleidae > Microchirus > Microchirus variegatus. Next base: position 5,725,762 of record NC_139814.1, read on the forward strand.
TCCTACAACAATATAAAGAGAAAATGATATATATTTTTGGCATATTTACGAATGGTAATTAATCGTGATTAATCGTGATTAGTCCACAGCTACCCTGTGATTAATCTGATTAAAAGTTTTAATCTTTTGACAGCCCTATTTTTAACTTTTTCCCCTATTTCCCCCTCTGTGTTAAACTATGCCTACCAGCTTTAGCATTTTCTTTAGCATGATAAATATCTTCTTATTTAATTCTCCAGCAGAGAACAATTTTCTGCATGTCCAATGTCAAACTGATCCTTTAAATTCTAACAAAACAACAAGATAAATCACACTGCACACACACACACACACACACACACACACACACACACACACTTGTCTTTTTCCCCCCTTTTCCACTCTTGTATGACTCTGACAGACTCTTCAGGCAACTGCGCCAAATCAGAGATCAAACACCATGGAGCAATAAGTGGTTTCTGTGATCACCGTGGATACGGCGAGACAGCGAACCACTTTGTAGTGTCTGCATGTAGCATACATGTATGTGTCTGTGTGAGTTAGCTGTAAAGGTATCTGATACAGAGTGATTGAGTTTGTGTGCAGAGGCTGAAGGAAAAAGTCCTGACGCCCGAGTGTCTTATTAGTGTGTGTGTGTTTTTCCGTGTGTCCACGTGTGACTGTCTGCTGTCGAGAATCTCCCCAGGCTCTCTGATAGACCACTACTTGGTGTTGTGGAGATGAAAGGGATGCTGGGAACTCATCTCACGCTATGAATCCTGGGTAAGTAGCGTGTGATGTGAGTACATCCTCATCACTCAGTGAAAGAAGGCTTTCATCTCTTATCCGTTCCCTCTCTCAATACCCTCTCGTTCTGTCTACTCTCCTTGTCCTTGCCCCCGTTTCTTTCTTCTCTCTTGCATCTTCACTTTCTTCTCTCTCTGTTTTGTTGTATTTCATTTTTTTGTCTTTCCTTTTTCATACCAATTTACTTCTACTTTTCGCTCCCTTTGCTTTTTCATTCAACTCTGCCAAATGCTTTCCTCCTTTCCTTATCCACTTCCTTCTCCTTCATCTTATTCACATTTGCCTTGCTATACTTCCAATTTATATCTCTCTCTCTCTGATTCTCATCACTTTATATCTTTCTTTTCTTTCTGCCTCTTTGCTCTTGTCTTTTTTTCTCTCTTTTCCTTCTTCCTTACCTTTTCATTCCTTTACTTTTCAACCCTCTTCCTCTTCCTAACCCACTTTTTATTCCACCCTTCATTCATATCTTCCTTCCTTTGGCCCTTTTCCCTCTTCCCCCTCCCTTTCTTTTATTTCTCCTGAACTATTTTACATTCTTTTCCTCTGCTGTGAACATATAATGATCAAAGTGCCAATTCCGGCCATGACAGTTCAATTTTACCAGAGCACTCACTCACTCACTCGCTCACTCTCACACACACATACCTACACACAGAGTTCTGCATGTTCTTTTCAAAGGCCGTGTAAGCAGTCAGAGAGGCTGTGTGGCAGACTTGCCGTTTTCATATGCTTCAGTTTAAGAATGTTGAATATGTCAACTTTCAAATCATTTGACGTTGACCTTTTCTGACCTCAAACTTAAAGCTTTTATGGCCAGAGTCTGTTTGAATAGCTTTACAAAAACGGCCACAGAGTTGCTGCTGTAATTCCTTTCCTCGGTCCAGTACATCTGTTGGCCAGAGACGCTGACCTTACAATGGAAGACTTACTGTATGTGGTGACAACAACATCACAAAGCTATACAAATAAAAGTTTTTCAACCCTTTAACACCGAGCGTATCGCAGACGACACGTTTGCTTAAGCACAATTTGCATTACCGTAATTACGCAGCAGTTTCTGAAAGCTGAGAAGTCAAAAGCGGTTATTACGGTAATTTGCTGGTCTTTGTCACTGGAGAGGAGAGAGTTAGAAAAACACCTGTACATATAATTTATATTTTTTGACCTGTTTTTTCTTCTTCTTCTTCTTCTTATTATTAATAATTACATTTCTAGAGCGCTTTTTCTAGACACCCAAAGCACAAATTGGCCATTATTAATTAACACATTCTCACTGGTGGTGGTAAGCTACATGGCCCCTCTGACCAACACCATCAGAGAACCTGGAGAAAAACTTTTTGCAGAAATACTTTTTTTCCAACCGGGGCTCGAAGTTGTTGTAACCGGGGTTTGAACCCAGGAAATCGGGCCTTTTTGCTTCAAAGGCGAGAGTGCTAATCACTTCACCAACTGTGGACATTTTAGACCAAAAAAATCACACAAATGTGACTTTAAATGTTTTATACGGTTCTTTTGTTTTTCTTCATTTTAAATTGTTAATACACACTTTTAATATGTAGTTAATTATAAATAACTGCCAGATATTCAAAGTTATTCTGGAAAAATAGGCAAAAGCACTTAAAATACATTTTCTGGCCCTTTTATGATTGAATTGAATGAATTCCAGGCGTACATTTTGAGGTGTTAAAGGATTAAATATGTTGTCGTTTTTCATAGATTTGCCCTTTGATTATCTAGTTATTTTAAAGTTACAATTAATAAAGTTAAAAGTAATCTGAGACAATGCAAATGTATGCTGTGTCTGAGCCTGGTTACCCTCACCAGAAGTGAAACTCAATCAGAGCCTTTTTCAGGACAGACACTCTGACAGACAGACGTCCTCTCATGAGTTGAACAAAGGTATCGTTAGCGATATTTATAACACCTGTGCCTCTCCTGCTGAAACTTGTCAAAATGTCTGCTGTGAGAAAGGCCTTCTGAAGTTAAAGAGAACCAAAGGGATAAAAAAAGAGCAAAAGACTATCTGGAGGGTTTGAATATTAATTTACTTGCTCACTTCCTAACAATACTTTGCGTTACTAACAGAACTTAGTGCTTGTTTGTTGCTATTGAAGGTAAACTTGTGGACCATGGCTAACTTCATCACTTGGCTGTCGTTGGAAAACAAACAAACACTGGAGCTACTCTGAAAGTGGACCTGAGGACAAGAGACAGTTGGACACTGAGCCGCAGCATCAGTGGAGTCGACGTGAAGACCAGCAGGACATTATTGGACATGACTATTGAAGAGCGTCCTCCACATCATGAGGATGGTTGACTGGTTTTCTTCAGACACAGGTAAGTCAGAAGCATTTCCCTTCTGTTTCTTTGCCCGGTTTCAAAGAAAAATATCCCTGTGTTTTGTAGTGTGAATTCAACTGTGAGGCTGCCTCTGTAGTTTTGATACTAAAAGATCACACCAAAATGTGGTATTTCCATGTCTGTTGAACTGTAGTACGTCACTGCTGTTGGTCCTGCTCTGTCTCTAAGCACAGCATCATGGACAGAGCCAGCTGGAGTCTTGTATATTACAGATTTAGTTTTTATTTTGTTTTGACTTTGTGTTTTTAAAATGAGTTAGTCAGAGCTGGTTTGCTAATATTTATTAGTTTGGTTATGTTTTGTGTTTTAGAGTATTTGCCAGGTGCAAGGTGCAAAAATTTCAAAATTGCTGGCAGAGAATAAAATAAATACATAATACAATACATAATAAAGGATTATGTATGAAATAAATTTACAAAGATGAAAACTAAGCATATTTTCTCTACAATTCTAGTTAGTTTGAGTTAGTTTTGTACATACACAATCCAGTTTCAGTTATTTGTTGTTTTTAAAATAATAATAATACACCAATAAATCAATAAATCAATTTTTTTTTTTCAGTTCAGAATGTTATTTCTTTTGTTAGTTTTTGTTAACTATAATAACTTTGGTTCACACATACAGCAGATCAGCCATTGGGTGTAAGACCACAGGGACATGGGAAAAGGGAAAGAAGAACATTTATAAATAAGGTTACCAAAAATGTTGGTAATTTTGATAATTTTATTCATTTAATGAATGAAATTGATCCCAAAGATTCCCAAATTTAGTAAAAAAATGCTTCTGCTCCAGGGCAAAAGAAATGGACGACCTACAGGTAGAAGCTTGATCTCGGATGTGATCATGATCATTGATAAAGTTTTTTGGCCTTTTTAGCCTTCTGATCTCCACAGGTCTGTGTGCCTGACCCACAGTGATTTTTGCAGCAGATGTCTACAATGCTGCTGAAAGCATTTCTGTCCTCGGAAGATAAAACACTGAACCAACAAATAAAAGAGAATGTGAAAAGTCTTTCTATGAATGAGCAGTAGAAGGTCTTCTGACATTCTCTTTTATTTGTTGGTGCCTGTGATTTTTATGAGGAACAATAAGTAAGCAGTCACTGACTTGGAAATGTGTGTAATGGCTCATCTCTTAAAAAACAAAGGCAGCAGTTGTGCTGGGTCTTTGATTCTTTTATAAGACTTTATTCTGCTTTATATTGATCTATGTCCTTTTTTTTCTAGTAACAATCAAGTCATCCTTCACATGTAAATGCTCCTAACAGGCTGTCATACCTTTTATGTGTCTCCGATAGACTGATTATTTCTCCTTCAAATTGTAGTGTTAAACTCCTCTCTGATGCTAGTATTCACTGATATATTCATAGCTTTTTGCATGTTATGCATGTATACTGTTTACTGTGGCTTTTCTCCAAAATGAACAAACATTTTGTTCATGGCAGCTACAGTATGTTGTGCTTTTTCCAGCATCTCAGTTTAATATGGATTTGGTTTGTTTGTGCCAGCAGTGAAGTTAGTCATTGGATCGTTGAGCTGCTTAACTGATGTCTGTGTAAAAATGGGGAAAGATTTGATGGCGGCAGTAGAAGACACCCATGCTATTGTGTTAACGCGTCACGCCAGCATCCAATCTAATCTAAATGTTGTATGATCTCTGTGTCTGCACTTCTCTCCCTCTCTCTGCCTGCCTGTCTCTCAAACTGCCGTCCTCATCTTCATCGTCTGTCTTCTGTCATTCATGTATCAAAACTGATAGATGAATCATTGAAACAAAACGTGACTGTCAAAACTTTTGCCCTCACACCTCTGTCTGTTCTCCCACTTCTGTTCTCTCCTTTCATAGCTTTCAATCTTTTACCCTGTTTTCTTCCTCTCTCTGTTTTTGCATGTTCTTGTCGTCTGTTGTCTCCCCTCCTCCCACATCTATTTTTCTTGCTCCTCCCTTCACTCTCCAGAGTCCCCTTCTTTCCGTCTGTTTCATTAACACGATTTATCTTCTTTAGTAATTACAGCTCGCGCACACACACGCTTCTCACTTCTATCCTTGTGTGGACACGCACTGAACTTAAAATGTGCCCGTCGGTGGCTGCTGATTGCTTGGCCTGTTTTAATCTATCTTGCAGCTCCTTATCCAACCAGACTTCACCATACGTTCTCAGGGAAACACCTACCATGACATAACCGTGTCCCCCTATTTTGTGTAGTGCAGTGTAGTGAAAGTGTCCTTTTGAAAAATCTAAAAGTAATTTAGTGAGTTCAGTGTCTGAATGACTCACTCACTTACACAAAGTTCAGGAATACTGAGTTAAATTGATTTTTCTGATTTGACTCAGTCTTTACTACTGCAGAACAGACTGATATGGGCTCGTTATGAAAGATTTCTGTAACCATGGTAACCTGTAGACAAAGATAGCAACTGCTTAAGCCTCAAAAAATGCATCACAGACATGTGTCTAAAACTAATAGATATTTTCTCTCTTTCTACCCCTAAAGTCAAAACCGGTTTTCACTTGTTGATCCTGAAATGTGTATACTTATTATGTGGGTGCTGCTGTTCTTTATAGTGTAGTTTCTCCTTTTTCATGTCAAGAAATTTGATTTTTGAAGTTTTCTTGTGAAAAAGAAACCTCTGCAGTTCAGACAGAGTTTCTGAGAAAATCGGCTTTTGCAGTTTCTCTACCCCCTCTGCTTGAACTAAAATGAAACTTTATTTGCCTGTTTACTTCAATATTTCAGTGTTTGTTGTAACTGTTATCTCCCTGTTTTTATTAACTATGACGTGTGCTGCTACCTTTCTTGGCCAGGTCACCCTTGTGAAAGAGGTCTGTGATCTCAATGGGTCTTTTATTGGTTAAATAAAGGTTAAATGAAAAATATAAAGACGTAATGCATTTCCTAGGCCCTCATCCTAACCTTTACCTAAACCTATTTTTACCCCATAAAACCATAAGAAGTCCTCCTGATGCTGCAGTACAATGCTTCTACCAGGCAGTGTCACTGTGGTACTGTGATGAAATGTGTGTGTGCGAGTGAGTGAGATGGAGAGAGAGAAGGTTTTTACGTGCGTAAATGTGTGCGTATCAGTGTATGAATTGTGTTTTTCCATGACTCTGCTATACCAGGGACTGGATCAGTAGGGCTTCTCGATAAGATTATAGTCATAGAACATCTACACTGTATAGCATTCTGCTGATAACCTTCATCCCTTCCTTCTCATTTTTCCTTTTTTTCATTTTCCAATTTGTTAGAATCAATACTGCACTCTAATGCAGCCTTAATGCCCTCCCCAAGGCTGCAGCTCTGTATGTTTGTGTTGAGATAAATGCCACCATGGTCTATGATGTTCTCAATGGAGGCACTGGAGTCAGAACAGCAGGCTTTATTGCTGCAAAATACTGTTTGCACAATGAGATGAGCTGAATGAGGTATCAGTAGATGCACTTTATAAAAAGCTCAACATTTACTTGTCTCCTGGTCTGTAAGCCCTCAAGCCGACGATCTCCGATATCACAATCCCTCTAAAATAATGGGGCCCTTGCTGACGGAGCCTGATTGATGCCAGTTTTTCTTTCCATGCAGCTCTAGCGAGCAAGTTGACATTGATAGAGTGAGCGACAGAGAGGTTGACAGATTGACAAAAGCAGAGTGACTGGCGTTCATCACTGTAAAGTTTCTGAGTGACACAAAGACCCAGTTGGTGATATATTTAAATATAGTGTCCCTCCAATATTATAACATTTATTTCTTATTTCGAGTTTCAAAAACCCAGACAGTCCGCAGCTGCAGTATAAATTTGTGGATCAAATGAAGGGGGGAAAAGTTATTATTATTATTATTGGTAACAATTAGCACAATGTCAGTGTTGCACAGTCTGAAGCTTATTTTTAAAAATACAGATGGTACTTTAATTTGAATGTGTCTAGGCAAAAACACCAATTTTATTCCAAAGACAGAAAAGTTTAACTTTTCTTTTAAAAATAAAATAAACCATGAGCTGTTCCTCCAGCATGCATAAGGAGCAGTAGATGGTTTGTCCACACACTGAGGTCACAGCACAATTGGCCACATTTTGGGAAATAGAGGTAGACATCATGTCATACAAATGATGTGTTGTATTTTAGTGGATGTTGTCATCAAAACCAAATAGATTTTTGGGTACAGGAGAGAACTGGATTGGTAAGACACATGAAGATGTTCACATGTCACACCGCTGATCAACTATGCGGTGATCTAAAAGCACGTGGAGTCTGTGATGAGCCAGACTGTTTTGCACAGTGTGAACAAAAAAAGACAGCATAATGAAGGGTCTTAACTGGGACCTGTGTATGAAAACTCACTCATATTTCCACAGTGACAATGCAGTGATAACAATGAGCTCTGAAGAGGCGAGTAAATGTGATTCTAGTTCAGTGGTTCCCAGGGTTTGGGTTGCAAGACATAGGCTACATTTACTGTTTTAAAACACATAAACAAAAGCCTGCCATACCAAACTACCTTGACGTTTTGAAGTAAAGTGAGATGTTTGAAAATGCTGCTGCTTTCTGTTTTAGATGGAGAGCTCCAGTGTTGCAGTTTAGTGTGGACCACCAGAAACACAGACCTTTTTAAATGATGACACTGTTTACACTGGCAAGCACACGCCCAGTGTGCCTGAATGGTCATGTGACTTGACTGACATGAGACACAAATGTGAGGACTTGAGACGTTAATAAAAGACTTGACACTTATGACTTCAGACTCGAATTAGACTTCACTAAACTTGACACACTTGACTTGGGGAATATTTATATTTTCTCAAATATTGAGGGGAGAAAACAATGGGCGTCTGCTATTGCAGGCTTATGTACAAATCTGGCAACTGCTGTTTAATATAGGCTAAATGTTGGTATTCTTTACTTTTTGGGCTCTGTAGGTTTATTTATCTTCATGTTATTGATGTTACTTATATATTTTATAAACAATTCAGTTGTATGGGACCATGAAGTAGTATGAGTAATGAGTAATACAGTTTTTCTGTTACAGATAAAACTCTTTATAGCATTTATAAATGAGGAAAATCTGGGAAATAATCTTCTATATTCATACGACTTGTCACTTGCTTGATTTAAAGCAGAGACTCGACTTCACTTGCTTATTCTTGCAAGAATGACTTTGGACTTGAGACTTGCACATGTGACTTCCCATCTCTGGTATATGATGTGTTTTATATCCTGTGGAATAATGGGGGTCCTGCATCTCGAATATTAGAGGCTGAAAACTCATATTCCAGTCCATCGAGGTGCATGTATGTGCATGTCTTTGTTTGTGTGTGGGCTCATGAGCTTTTTCTTTTTTCTTTCGTGTTTGTGTGTGCAATGATGTGTGCCATGTACTCAAGCCAGGAGTGGATTGTTGTCTCTTCAGGCTTCCTAACAACATTTATACAGTTTCCACACTAATGCACACACATTCACCCGCACACATGCACACAGTAGGTGCAGCAGCACTAAGCAAGAAAGCGTATATAATGTATATGTGGATGTGTGTGTGTGTGTGGGGTTGTGCACAACACAGGTGTGTGTTCTTTGATAAAACTTATCTGCTCAGGGCATGTTGCTGTCGGCAACCTGTGTTGTGAGGGGAAAAGGCCATGCAAACAAAGTGGGTGTGTGTAGCTGAGATGAGGAGAGGGTCATCAGCAGTGCTTCTGTTTTCCATCCTCATTCCTGCACACACATGCACACAGGAGAAGAAAAGAAGATTTAAATCGATTTCGAAATGTAAAAGCGATCTGCATATTTATAAGTTGATATTTCAACACCAATGACTGTGGCACTGGAAACCTTACTTTCTTGTTAAGTGAAGGTATTGAAATAGATCTCCATGAAGTGGTTGAGCCGAGCACAGCAACGATCTGCTCAGAAATTTCCGTTTCAGCCACATTTGCAAAATGTTGGTAAACCAAATCCATCTTACTTACTTATAGACTGATAGTAAATCTGAAGATAACATTTCACTCAGTCCTCTGTTAATGTGAAACTGACCAGACAAAATTTCCCGATGAACCTCAGACACTCATCACACCTAACTGTTTTCCCCAGTCACTGGAAATTGAAATATAACCCAGGTATTTGTTAGAACTGGAATCTTTGGATAAAACGCAGCCTCGGGGTTTGCCTGATGGGCAGGATAAACCACAGTGCTTTGACTTGCTTGTAAAAATTGTGGAGAGTGTGATTGAGTAAAACCCTTTGCCCTCCTTCCTGCTACTGAAGTGCCTGTGGGCCAGTCACTAGACCTGCAAGTGCTCTACTCGCTCAGCTGCTAAAAGAGCATGACTGCACTGGGCAGCTCCCAGCTGAGGGTCACAAATACTGCTGCTGACTCCCTGTGAAAAAGATGATATTGGACAACTCATCTTGCATAACTAGACCTGCATCTTCTGTTCACTGTTTTCATGCAGAATGGTCTGACTGCACCTATTATGATGCTACTTTAGGGGGAAATAACAGTCTTTAAGTCAATCGGTCCACATGCACAGTCCAGCTATGGCAGCCTGACTGTGCTGTTCATTTGGGCTACTGTCCTTGTGCAGTGTACAAGCACTACTAGGGGAATGGATTTATTGAATGAAGTGTATTGCCTCTGCTATGCTACGTGGCAGTTTGGCCCCATTAGGCTGTTTCTGTTGTAGCTGGCGGCTAGTTGTTAGCATGATGAGTGCCATTCTGAGTCATCCTTCTATCCAAGAATGTTACAATATGAAATCCTTCGAGCTGGCAGAGCATGAATTCTTTTTTTTTCCTCGCTGTGGGCTTCTTCTCTGTGCTGACTTCTAATATTTGCAGGTGAAAGGCAGGGCTTATAAACTGTGCAGTATGTGCAGAGAACCCAGGCCCGTCTGAATGAACTTATTCATTAATTAATTAATTAATTCATCTTCTACCGCTTTATCCTCCACATGAGGGTATGTCAGCTGACATAGGGTTAAAGGCGGGGGGCACCCTGGACAGGTCACCAGTCCATCACAGGGCTGAACTTAATACATGCAGTAGTAATTCAACTCCCAACTTCATTTGCTGGGTCTCTTGGTTTTAATGTAGTAAAATTTCAGCCAGAATAACATTTTAGGTCATGCTAGACCAGGATGCATCAATATTGCAGCTTCAAAATAGTTCTGGGGAACCTCTTTGGAACATTTCAATCTTTTTGAGGTGATCCCTGTCAAATGGTGGATTCCCTGTTGATTTATGTCAACAGTGAGAAAGCCTCGTCCAGATCTTCACCAAAACATCCCATTTTTGTCGGCACAGTAGCTGGTTTGAAGGTGGTTGTTGTTTCTGTATAAAGTGAAGTGGATTTTAACAGTGGTAGTCAGCTGGAAGTGCTGTGTGAAACAGATTGGTTGTCAGTATTGGTAAGCATACAGGTTTGGCAGAACGTGGCAGAATTTGTATCTGAGGAGAAGCAGTTGAATAAGTCATGGTAAATTCATATATTTGGGTTACAGACTAAATAATATGCTGCACATTGGGTATTGTAATTGCCAACTTATAAAGCAAACTTTATAATTAGTAAAAATAATCAATTGATACAGAAAGTTGCAGCCCTGCCCTAATTGTCCTTCCTCTGACTTCTCTGGTTCTACTTTTTGCACACACTTCCATCTCATGTCCCTCCTTCAAGTAACCAAGTTTGAAATAATATTCTTGGATTCTAAATGAATTAAAGTTGGTCAGTTTATATATATATATAACTGTACGATCCAGCAAATGTTATGAATTGTGAATATCCAGTAGAGAAAAGATGAATCTTTGTGGTGATGTAATCCTTTGCTGTCAAAGAGTATCCATGAATGCTCCAGGAAAAACAGTTATAAACAGTCTACGCTCTGAGCTGTAGTACTATATGCAACAATAATGTAATGTAAAGCAGTTTAAATGTGTAAGGTTAAGCTATCTACACATTCCAGTACATAGCACACATTTTTTTTTGTGGTCTCAGGAAGTCGGGGGTTTAATTTAAGCTCAGGCTGTTTATTAGGGACTCGGCTTTAAAATAATCCCCTGAATTCATATGTGCAGTAGATGGCACTGTTGCCATCCCATTCTCTCTCTCTATTACACACTCACACACACACACACACACACACAAAGAAGCAGAGATTGGCAAACACAGCGAGAGGCACATTCTGTCTGTCTCTCGCTCTTCTTCCCCCCCGTCTCTCTCTTTGACACACATACACACGTTGTCTTTCTCTGTCGGCAGTTTTCCCCTCTTACTCCTTCACACACACACACTTGCACTTACCTCTGCCATCACGTGTAACCAGAGCAACTTATTCAATGTAATGGGGTTAAATATCTGTCACCTTTCGACTGACAGACAGACGGAGGGACAGACATTCCTTGCATTTAGAGATAAATGTATTGTTACTTCTGGCCCAGGCATGCACTAAAATAACACTGTTACAGCAGCCAAGCATTAGAACATCAGAACAATAAACAGTAGACATAATGTGATGTTCTGCAATTCCTGTAATTACAAAACTGTACCATGTAATCATAAGTCTCTGCAGGACATACAGCAAACCATAAGCCCCACATTCATATACAGAATATCATTTGCATTTGCGTAGCTGCACTAAAGTAGTCATTTCATTGGAGTTCTCCTTTTTTGTACTAAAGAGCACTTCAGGAGACAGGATTACCTCTCACTCACTACTCCCACACTTTATTATGAACATGGGGATTTAATGTGACGTTTGCCCGGTCACCAAATCTCTTCCCGTCCCCCTCTTTACAGGAGGCCGCAGCCTCAGGGAGGCCAAAATCAAACAAACCGTGACTTTGTAGTCATCATCACCATGTCATAGAGAGCACTTCATCCACTCTCACTGAAGTGTGTGTGTTTGAGAGGGGGAGGAGAGTTTGAGCCACAACCTGAATTTAGCTTAACATGGTTATCAAAAAAAGGCACGTGGGGACACAGGAGTGCTAAATTATGGAGCATATATGTAAGAAAATAATAATAATTCATGACCACAACTAATTTGTGGCCCCAAGATACTAAATCTTGGTCACAACAAACTCATTTGTGGTCACAGAATATGTATACCGTGGGCATATTTCAACTCTTTTGACCTACTTGTATGCCACGCACCCGCAGAGAGAAAACAAAGCTGCAGTGATGAACAAAGATAGTTGCCTGATATAGAGAATAATTGTTAATATCGAATATTTAAGCAGAATATTGACAGGCAGGATACTTTACTAGTGGAAGTACAACTTTGACCCTGGAATAGATTTAATTGTTGACCAACTGCAGAGCTCTGGAAAGAATCACAGTCACAGATGGATGCAGTTTCTTTTCTTTTATTTTAGCTTCTCACCCTCCACAGCAGATCACCTGCTTGTTCAGTGATCTGCATTTGATTTGGCAGGTTTTTTCTTATGCCAGAGGTCCTCCTGGCATGATCCTCCCATTTATCTTGGCTTGAGACAAACAAAATGTAAATAACAAAGTATTCATATTTGACCCCATCGGTTCACAAAGTCACCAGATCAGGCGTCTCAGAAGGAACAAATAAATTATTAATATCTGGCACGTTATACACGTGTCTCTTTTTCACAAATGATTTGTTTGTTTCACATCTGGGGATCTCACCTGGTGCAGCTGGTGTCCCCCAGGCTCCTTCATGTCTGCCTCTTCTCTTTTATTATTTCACACTCATCTGTCCTATTCAATAAAGACTAAAAAAGCCAAAAGAGATATCCTCAAAAAGGACGGGACACACATGAGACTATACTCACCAGTAAAACAACAATACTGGTCACTTGTTTAAGTAATCTATGTATTTTACTGTTGAGTGACCTCTTGTGAGTGTGCCTCTAATGACTGTCCCCTCTCAGAAGCTAAAGTCTATTTAAATTGTGATTTTTGCCGCTCTTCAAAACCTCATAAGAGGCAACTGGGAGACTAAAGATGAATCTTTTTTTCCTTTCAGCCATGTGAACCATGGTATCAGATTGGATAGTAAGAGGTTCTTGAGATGAAGTGCATGCATTTTTGAAATGAGTTGAAAATTAAATTTTCTTCAGCCATCTTTCACCTTCAGAATAGTTTAGCTTCCTAAATGTTAGGTATAATGTATCATATCTGTTGCAATTTGAATGAATAATAATAAAAACAGAATGACCAACATATATAGGCAGAATGACGGCTGTTGTTATTTCTCGTAAGTAGCATAATGTATGTAAATAACTCTGTTACTAGTTGATTAGGCTCAGTAAACTTAAATGTATAACCTAATTTATATCAGTAATGGTAAATTAAGCACTGCTCTTAGTTAAATGCAATATTACAACATCAGCATCATGAACTACAGCCTCCAGAATTACCTTAAAGTTGATTTAACGCCTCTGAACATTTAATACTCGTGAACATGGGATTTGTTTCAGGTCTGCTGTATTGGAATGTATTAAGTTTTTAATGCTCACATAATAAACTGGCAAATTAGTGTATTTAACTTGAGAGGACACAACAATGACGGCCAATTTTGAGTTAGTAAATCATTTAATCAGGGTGCACAGACAGGCCTCTATTTATCATCGCAATTTGAAGACTGACCTCTGTTCCTCGTCACTGAGCCAGTAAAGCAGTGCCAGGCAGCGCACACTTGTGAAACACAGCGGCAAAACAAATTTGCTCTTTTGTGGAGCTGACAGTTAAAACACCAAGTTGCTGGCCAAGATACTTATTCTTGCACTCGGTCAATAAAACCAAATGAGTGCATTCGCAAGAAACTCATGGACATGCTTAGATAAAGTTTTCAAACTGACCAGAAAACAGTTGGTGAAGACGGCAGTAAAGGACAGGTGTGACTGACTGCAAAGACACAAAATGGCTGCAAAGTTTGTGACAGTTCAGTCATCACATCTGCTCGACACTGACTCCTCACACCAACTTCTGCTGCTGACAGTGCTCCCTAAAAAAGTGTGATACAATACAGCTAGAATCTTGCCCAAAGGATGGATTAAACCTGCTGGTTATGAGCAACATGTTTTGACGGATAAGACACAGTTGTATTTGTTCAACACAACACCGGTCGTCAAAGTCCATTTACACAAGTACTGCTGAAGCTCAATATTCAGCTTGGATTTTGACTTCATTTGAGTTCAGGCTGATGCGTCTTTATACGAGGGAGATATTCTTTTTTACCACTTTATTTTACCAATGTATCAAACAGCCTCAGTCGTTTATGCCAATTACAGTGTTGTGTAGTAAATGTGATGCATTGTACATGAGTACTCCAGACCATTCATATCCTCACACGTCTGTTTAGTTGGTAAGTCTATTCCAGTTCCACTGTAAAGCAGCGTTTACCCACTAATAGCTGATGATGGGAGAATTATTTTTTCCACTGACCTCTCTTGTCTGTAACACCCACAATTAAAATGAGTTCCACCTCAACCATGTAAATATTTACTCGCAGTAATGCATCAGTATTAACAAGTATTTATATGACACTTGGGTTTTCTGGTTGGCTTATATTCTGACAGCTGTGTTGCACTTTCGCTTTTTTGGGTTGTGTCTTTTTTTTATGGGGTGCAGTAAGGTATTGTTTGTTGTTTTATCGAGTGTTCTGTCAAAACCGCGCAAAAATACTTTCCCCTTTTCACCACTTTTCAATATTTCAACAGTAACAGTTGTAGAACCTGCTGCTGGGCCATCTGCAATAGTGCAAGTCAGGAATTCTACACCTTTTCGAGAAGGCATCCAAATCTGTGATATCTCCTCTTCTCTAAGAGCCAAAACTGTACAAAACCTTACTAACTACACAGTCAAGGCCTGTAACAGAACATTTGTCATGATACCAGTGCTAAGTGATTTGATGTTACTTTCTGCACAGAGATCAGTTAACTTGGAGATTAAATGACCTTGAATTACAGAAAAACTCGGCTGGTTGGCAGCATTTAACATTTCACTGCAGTGAGAAGAAGAAGTCTGTCGCAACTTTCTTTATTAAACACCCAGCTAATATATTTCAGGTCATTCAATTCTGACTTCAGACAATATCTCATCTATTGGCTTACTTACACTGCCGCAATAATCCTGCTGAATTTAAACCCCCTATAATGTGCACTACTCTTCTGCAGAGATACAGCATCCTCCTTTTACACCCACACATTTTTGATAAAGATGAAATACTATGTATTTTTGTGCGGTTAAAGGTCTCTCCCTCAGAGGAGAATTATAACAGAAAGGTGACGAGCAGATGGTAGAGAGGCAAAGGAAAGAGAAATAAGGGAGGAAGATTGTGTGTGTGTGTGTTTCAGCTTGTCAACACACGGAGAGTTCTTCCACAGCACTCTGTCTCTCTTCATATCTCACCCAAGTGTCAGGGGAGTGGGCGGTGGGCCCTGTCTGGAGAGACCACACACACACATTTAGTATTCAGAAAACTGGCCTTGATACTGGTTGTTATCATGAACAGGGAGGGAACTCGTACACACACACTGCAGTTGTGTATTATCAATGTGTGCCGGGTCAAGTCATTGAAATTCATATTTACCAGCAACACAAAACACTTCCTCGATATGTTAGGCAGTGTTGATTACTTTCAGAGGCCCCCGATCATAACAGACATTAACATCCATGTCACATGATAAAAGCCCCACTGGAAACAAGTGTTGCAAATTAGCATCTGCTATAAACGCCGCGATACTTGCATTGGCCAGCTGCCTTCACTTTGTCTATATGCACAGTGTGTCTGTCCCCATCAAATAAACCATAAATTAATAAATAAATAAACAACAGGAAGACATCCAGAGAGCTTCAAACACAGTCGGCTCAGTTTCCCACCATGGCAACACAATTCCTCTGTCTCACAAGGTTAACCACTTGCACAAAGAGAGAATAGAACAGAACAGAATTGTATTTAAATAGGGACAATACGGCTAACATAGCTCCAATACAAATAATTCAACTGATGTACTTACAGTTTATAGCTTTGCTCGTTTGCAGCTATGTATAACAGTATAACACACAACTACATGCTTACACAACACATTCAAATGTAAATGTATATACTACAACCTAAACTACATTATACATAATAACTGTTTTCAAATGATAAATATAAAACATAATCAGAACAATACACTTGCTAAAACTACACTTGAAAGTCCACTAAAACACAAGTCAAATAATAAACCTACCTAAAACATTTAATGGGTACAGCTCTGTTTTTCAGCCAACACTTAACCTTTGTTATAAACATTTTTATTTCTGATATTAATTCATATATCACCAAAATCAAAACAGTTTTTCCATGAGTCATAACCCACACCCCCAGAAAGTTTCATACAAATTTGAGACTGTCAGGGTTAGACAGACGGACAGACAAATGTGGCCAGAAACATAACCTCCTTGGTGGAGAATAGAATAATAAATATCATCACAGGTTTCTTTTAGCAGTCTGTGTGTGAATGTGTCATAGGTGCAGCTAAGGGACTGCATATGCAACTAGTCTCTTCTGCTATGCTTTCAGTGTTTCTGAAACATGGATTTATCTTTGGTGGCCCACCACTGTATCAACACTGACAACCACACCAATCTGAGCAACTTTGACAAAGGTCAAACGTTGACGCTTGAACAAACAGACCATCTCCAGAACAGTAGGTCTTGTGGGTTGTTCTCAATGTACAGTGGTTGGGTCCAATGGAAAGTTATCCAATAACGGATAACTGGCAAACCAGCAACAGGCAGATCTAATTTATTCATGTGCTGAAGTACGTCTGGGCCGTGAGGTCCAAGTTTCCACACATGAGCTATTGTAGCACAAAATACCGACAACCTGAAATGCAAAATATGTAATTGTTGCGTTCAAATGACATTTTGCACTTGTCTGCTCCACGTGTTCGGACCGAGATGGGGAAAAAAAGCTTTCAGTTTCTCTGCCCCTGCTGCTTGTAATACTCTCCAAACTGAACTTAAAATGCTGGCTTTTATTTCATTAGGAGCTTTCCGCTCCATCTTAAAAGACAGACAACAGAAATCCTTTGAACAGTGTCTATGTTCTTAAATCGTTACTGTGATCACAACTGCACTTTATGTTTATCTAGTTGCAATTTTATATTTCAATGTTTTGTTTTGTAAATGTTGCATTTCCCGCTTCTTATTTAACTTTTGATGTGTGCTGCTGCCTTTCTTGGCCAGGTCACCCTTGTGAAAGAGATCTTGGTCTCAATGGGTCTTTTATCTGGTTAAATAAACGTTAAATTAATAAATAAAAATATATGGATAATATAAAATAAAATAAATAAATAATAACAAAACGACGACACACTCGCTAACTAGAAATACCAAATTATCCTCCACATGAGGGTCGCCGGGGATGCTGTGCCAATCTCAGCTGACACAGGGCGATAGGTGGGGTCACACCGTGGACAGCTTGCCAGTCCATCACAGGGACACATAGGAGAAAACTACCATCCACCCTCACACTCATGGTCAATTTAGAGTGTCCAATTTACCTAATCCCCAAATCTGCATGTCTCTGGAGAACCCAGAGTAAACACACACACACACACACACACACACACACACACACACACACACACACACACACACACACACACACACACACACACACACACACACACACACACACACACACACACACACACACACACACACACACACACACACAGACACAAACTCCACGTAGAAAGGCTCTTGTTCTGACCAGGTCACAAACCTGGGTCGTCATGCTGCAAAGTCAAGAGTTCTAACCACTGCTTTAAAGACATACAAGTCATCATTTTTAGATATTCTTGGCTGGCTGTAATATAAAGAGTGTCAGAACACACAGTGGACCACAGCTTGTATTTGAGCTGCATATCTACAGACCGGTCAGAGTGACTTCTGTCCTCTGCTGAATGAGATGACACAGGTCACACAAGCATCTCAACGAGACCATCACACAGCAGAAGGAGGTTTGCTCGGCCTGACAAATCATTTTCTTTTACTGTCTTGTGCAAAAAAACTGTGAGGTTAATGCAAGTAACATGAACTGCTGCAGTACAATCTAATATCATTGCATGATTAGGTGCATAATGGATGATTATATGTTCCCCAAACATGCATCAAAACAGTGAGCGTGTGTGTGATAATTTAGTAATTTCCGTTGATTAGAATTACTTTGTGAATGACTGAAAGGCTTTATTGAAATTATTGAAATGCTCACATAATTTGACATTGCCTCAGAGGGTTTCAGTAACAGATGTTGATGATTACTCTGTCTTGTTATCACCAGCTTACCGATAAAAGACATGCGCAATCATTTTTTCCGGCAATGCCTTTAGAAAGACGAAATGGGAAAAACAAACTCGAGGATAGACCTTGTACAGTACATAGAGAAATAAACAAATATTTAGTCCTTTATGATTCAAAACACTCTCTCCACTTCACTTAATCATCTCTTCTGTCAATGTTCAATATGATAAGAGTAAAATGTCTTAACAGTACGACCGAAATCATACAACCATTTCATTCAGGGAATGTTTCAAATTAGCCCAAATATAAGCAAAATGTAACATTTTCTTTAAACAAGAGGGAAGTGGTAGAAGAACCAAAAGGTAAACTCTCCACAGAGAGAGACATAACAATAGCTTTGAAAACACTGAAGGTTGAGTGCATAAGTTAAAAAGATTCAGTGCTCCGATAAACGTGCAACTGAACTCAAGCTGTCCTGAAAAGTGTTATGTCTGACAGGTACCAGACACAGGTTATCACCCATGTAATAACGTCGCTCTTCTTAAAGTACCCTTGTGGTCGAACCGTGCTCAAAGGAGACCTTTCAGTGGCAGTAAATGTTCCATTTGTAAGGACAAATGGAACATAATGATCGGAGTCAAATGGAGCAGGCAAGTCTCCCAAAGAGAACCTGCTTGAAACTGACCAACATCTCAGGATTGGGATGAGGAGGCATTTTCCAGTGTTATATTTTGAAAACCGGATGTAAATATCCTTACAAATCAGCCTGAGCCACTGGATCCTTTGTAAGGAGGGCATTACAATTCAGCGTCAGATAGTTTGACCACATAGAAACGAGTGTTGGATAGCTTGACCGCAGTAATGGAAAGGGAGGAATTATGAAAGATCTTTGCACAGTCAGGTTTCACAACTGATGTGTTGAATACGTTGAGGATCACTGTGAAGGTGCTTACCATCTGCTTACATTCATATCTGCAAGTCTGTACAAAGGAAAATGGGAAAATGCCAACGCTATTTCTGACACACAAAGCTGTAAATCCCACCTGAGGTGATATAAAAGGTCGAACAGAGCTTTAAATCACATCAAATTACGTATATTTTTATTCATTTTAAATTTAAATTATGATTGACAAGGAATGATCTGCTCACTTTTAACTATTGGCCATTGTTAGAATCATATTTACAGGATTCTTATCAAAGACGTTTGCTCTGTGTTGTGTGTTTCTGAGGCCTTTGTGCAGTGCATTACTTGGATATACTGTAGCAAAACTTATGTAAGGCTCGGGAGAAAAACTGTATCATGAAAGAGAGCTCCCACTTAAATCAGCCTGGGGTTGGTGAGGGGAGTTTTCAGCCCATGTCCTAATAAATTGCCTTGCATCCTGAAGTGACATCGGAATGGATTTCCATAAACCTAACGCATCAAAATATAAGAGGGAGGGAGAGCGAGAGAGAGGCTGCATTTATCAATAAACTATCCATGTATAGCTCGTCCCTGGAAACACAGTCTCACTGCTGTGGGCGATGAATGAGCAGTGTGTGTTTTGGATTTGTGACTCATTTAGCAACAACAAGTGTACATCACAGGTGACTTAGGTTCTAACAATCTCCTGCCATTGTCTTAACCTAATATATTAACTAATTATATCTCTATCAATCATTTAATAAACTGTAAATTGATAAAACATTAAGACGGGAAAGGGTTTGTTGCCTGATGACAGCATGCGTTAATCATATTAATGTAAAAAACATATCAAATTTCAATTTTCCTTTTGAAATATTCCTGCTCAAACTTTATAGGATGCATGGGAGAGATGTTGTGTAACAGACAGATGTATATTGTATCATATACTATATATATATATGTATATGTGTATAGATTGTGACTCACACACTGCCATGACAAACACCTTCACCAGCTTGTTAAAAGTGCAGCAGGTCACTCCGGGGACATTGCTCATTGAAACTTGTTGAAGTGTCACAGGAAGTCTATTTTCCACTTCATGTATTCTAGCTGATTGGTCTTTGTAGTTAGACTTACCTGTGGCCACTTAACAATCTCTTCACTTCCTGCCTTTGACCCAGCACTAATCTGTAAACATGGTCAGTTCAGAGAACGATGGAGTGGCCACTAACTCCACAATCTCTCTACCCATTTTTTTCAGAGGTCAGGAACAGCCGCTTTAGTGATCGTGCACCCAAAATTAGTGGGTACATCCAGGTTTTGAACTTGAGTGAACCGGTGAAAAATGTAATCAACACCATAGACTTATTATCATGTCACCCCTGCCTGAACCCTGCTGGAAATTAAGAGTTCTCTGATCTTTTTCCTTCAATCCCTCTCTCAGTCGATCATTCATTAATCTGACTGATGAAATACAGAACTGAGAGCAGTTCCGCGTTGTAAAAAGTTAAGAATCATTCAAGTGTGGACCAGTAGTGACATCACCCATAAGAATCTGGACTCCAGAATCTCCATTTGACAGGCATCATATGTGCTGTACTATATCGTCCTCTTAACAGGAACATGGTTGACATGTTCTATGAGAATCTAAACTAAAACTAGTTATTGATACCACTAATGCATTTGAAAAATATATATTCTAAATCAAGTGGAAAAATAGGCAATTTTTTTTTTTAAACTTTGACACCTTTCATTTGCTAAGTACAATCTATGGTTCACCACAAACATTTATATGAAACAGCTGGAAAATACTGTTGCACCTGAAATGATGGAGGAATTTGCATCACTGCCCGCTGAAGCATACGAAGAAGACATTGACATGTTTGCAAATGCAAACGGAGCTGAAGCCGATTTTAAAAGCCTGCATGCATTGCAGAGTCTGTTGACCTGGGAGTGAATGCTGATTAAACACATTCCCACTGTTCACAAAGCTCGGTTTAAACAGGTTTAAACGGGGTATAGGTTAAAAGGTTGCACTGTAAAGGACAAGTCACAGTCATGGAGGTAAACTGCAGCCACAGGCATTATTGTACTGCTGCACAGTGAGTATTATTTACAGTGAGTATGTTCACGGTTAAATCTTGACACCCTGCAGAAACGCAGCAATTACACAGTAGGACACTGAGTAACCAAACAGTCCTGAATATTCATAGCACACGTCATCATTTCTCAGCTCTGCCCTGCTATTGTTCATCTACCCACAGCACTTTCCTATATAATCAATGCAAAGCCTGCTTTTTCTTGAAAGCAAATTTTTAACTAACACCCTGAGGCAATTTATCCCACCTCTCCCTATGTTTCTTCTTGGCCTCCTCTTCTCCTCCTCCTATCTCCATTTCTCTCTTTCTTTCTTTCTTTCCATCCCCTCCTCCTCCTTTCTTCCTCTCCCCCCCAGGTTCTTGGCAGTGCTTGGCAGTCGCCCACCTTGTCTAACTAGCAGGTTGATGTGTGTCTGTAAATGTGTGTGTTTTCCGTCTCTCTGCTCAGTGTGTGTGTGTGTGTGTGTGTGTGTGTGTGTGTGTGTGTGTGCGTGTGTGTGTGCGCGCACAGATCTGTGTGTGTGTGTGTGTGTGTGTGTGTGTGTGTGTGTGTGTGTGTGTGTGTGTGTGTGTGTGTGTGTGTGTGTGTGTGTGTGTGTGTGTGTGTGTGTGTGTGTGTGTGTGTGTGTGTGTGTGTGTGTGTGTGTGTGTGTGTGTGTGTGTGTGTGTGTGTGTGTGTGTGTGTGTGTGTGTGTGTGTGTGTGTGTGTGTGTGTGTGTGTGTGTGTGTGTGTGTGACTAGCAGCAGTCTAGACGTGGTTTCCTCTCCCGTGTTTGTCTTTCTCCTCCGGCCAGCTGATCTGTTCAGCCAGGAATGTTACTGCTACTGCTGCCATACTGGTAACACACACTCTCTGTTTCTCTGTAGCCCCCCCCCTTATCTCTCCATGCAATTTATTTTTCTCTTCCTTTATCTCCACATATCTTCCATCTATCAGGGTTGTCAGCCTCTCCCTATTCTTAGCCTGCATCATCCTCCCTCTCTACTTCCTTTATTTGCCTTCTGAATAACAGAGATTCAGAGTTTATCTTTCCTCTAAAAGGTCCATGATTTCCATCTTTGAGCACCACTTTGTCTTTTTACTCCCGCTATTGCATTTATCTAGACCTTCTTTCCCCCCTCCTCCACATCTCCTTCATTCCTACACCCTGACTTCTTTTCCCTGCAGACAAAGTTGTCTTTCACTGGATGTCTGCTGGCAAAGGACCAGCACACCTCAGTGTGTGTGTGTGTGTGTGTGTGTGTATACAAGGTTTTATGAAAGTTCCTACATTTCTACAAATTCTAGTTCAAACTACTGTTAAATTGTGTGTGTGTGTGTGTCAATGGAATTACACGCCAGACTGGCATCATCGTGGCACACCTCAAATACTGGAGACAGGCAGAATTAGAAACTTGCACACCCTGGATAAATGAAAGTGAAATGTTTTCATTCTTTATTTCACAGTGCTCGACCAGCTTTGGGAAAACCATAATGTTTTCATTAGAATGAAGTAGGACTTATACATGTGTACAGAACAGTATGTACTGTAGTTACTGTGAAAATATTCAGAATAATTGTTTATAAGCATCTTATCGTAGGTGAACTTAGGGAAGGTTTGTACACTGTATACAGCCTCATTGTTGTGTGCCTTCTTGAGGGTCATTTTAGTGTCTCCTCTTCTGATTGGCTGATTGGTCTCTTTTGATGAAAGCAAGAGCGTGACACCAAGCAGACGAGAAAGTGCTGTGCTACGTCACCACATTTACGTTCCTCGTGGACCACACGAACATGCACATATTTACACCCCTAGTGGACGTCCACATATGCCGCCACACAGATGTGCACACATTTACGTTCCTAGTGGACATCCAAGTGGACCAACACACAAATGTGCATACATTTACGTCCCTAGTGAATGTCGTCTACGTAGACCACCCCACGGATGTGCACACATTTACGTTCCTCGTGGACAACCACACGAATGTGCACATATTTACATCCCTAGTGGACGTCCACGTAGGCCACCACACAGATGTGCACACATTAACGTTCCTATAGTGGACGTCCACGTGGACCACCACACTAATGTGCACACATTTACGTCCCTAGTGGATGTCGTCTACGTAGACCACCACTCAAATGTGCATACATTTACATCCCCAGTGGACGTTCACGTGGACCACCACTCAAATGTGTGGACCTCTGCCCACTAACAACTGTGCTTCTGCGAATCTGTGCTGTAAAGTGAAACTGTGTCTCTGCAGCTATATTTCATATCTGCCCCTTGTGCACCCATTAAATACAAAATGTGTGCGTTTTCTTACTCCGTACCTTCTTCTTTTCTCCCTTTTGTGCACCCTTCACTTCTTTCTTTCTTCGCCCTTGTTCCTCACTTTCTCCACCCACTCCCAACCACTTCTGCCAGAGTGTCTTGGGTCCTCCCTCTTCCTCTGCATTAGGCCTTCAGGTTGTAAAAATTAATCTTCATAAACGGAAAAAAAAAAAAACTTTCCTCTTTCATCTCCTTTGGTCCTCCTTCAGAAACACACACACATGCACATGCACACACACACTTTCTCTCACTTTTAAATTAAACTGATAAAATTCTCTTTCTTGTTGGCCTTGACAACGCCCTGTACTCTCTGAAACACACACTGCCAAACACACACACACCTGGGCACTGGCCACACATCTCGCATAAATAAGCAGTGGGAAAGGGGAATGTGAAAAAAAAAGAAAAAAGAATAGCAGCAAAATTAGAGAAAAATTCAAAGATGGATTTGAAAAGAGATCTCTTCCTTTTGCCTTGAAAAACACAAAGAAATTAAAAGAGTAATCAGATGTTGAAACACAAACTCAAAAAGGCCTCGAAGTGAAAGTGCTCCACACACACACACACACACACACACACACACACACACACACACACTGAGCAGAGTCTAACCATCTGGTTAACTTATCAGCCTGCTCTCCTACAGTTGCTGTAGCAACCAAAGCAAACAGTAACTGGGGGCCGACTCTCAGTACAATGCCTCTCTGTCTTTCTTTCCTTCCTTCACTCTCTCTCTGTACTCCCTTAGTCCCTTAATCCCTCCATCCCTTGCTCCCTTGTCCCGTCACTCACTCCTTCCCTGCATCATTTCTTCTCTCTCTCTCTCTCCCTTGCTCTTTTCCCTCATCAATCCTTCCTATACTCTGCAGTTTCCTGCTATACCAACTTCATCATTGCTCTCGTTTTCTTCCCTTCCTTTACTCCTCTCTCCACTCTTCCTTCTACTACCTGTCTCTAACTCCCCCCAGAGGGAATTGGGCCAATTAGGCTTTGAAATTGAATTTGTGTTTCTGTTTTTTAAATGAAAATAAAATAAAGAGGATGCTATAAAATAGCAGTATCAGTGTGTCTATATGTGTCTTTGGGGGAAAGAGAGCTTGACAATAGAAGAGAGTAAGTGTGTGTGTGTGTGTGTGTGTGTGTGTGTGTGTGTGTGTGTGTGTGGACATCATTAGCATTGATCCATCCATACTCTACTTCTTTTCCACTTTGTCGTTGCTCATGTAAATAAACTTGAAGTCCGATTGTTTTAATCCTCATGAGAACACTTTTTATTTTATTTTCAGGCAGGCAGAATTCATTCATGTGCTGTTGAATCTGGAATAGAATCAAAGCCGCAGAGGTTTTACTTCACAACAAACGCAGGAAAACAAGTTGTTACGTCAACATCTCAACAACCATTTGATATAATTTTCCTACAAATTATTTCCATTCAGCATTTGGTCCACTTTATAGTATCTGTATCAGAACTGTCCCTAACTGCTTTGACAAAGCTATGATAATGTAACATGTCAGTATAATGAGGCAGACGTGTTTTCACACACACTCTTTTGTTTATTAGACTGTTTCCTGTTTGGCCGTGTTTACTGTTTTTCTTATTCACTCGAGTGTAGAAACTCAATTTAACTTTTTAAAAGGAGTCCACCCTGAGTCACCTTCTTGTTTTTGTATTTATTCTGATGTTGCAGAGGGACACATTTTGTTTATTTCTACTCCTGTCATTATGTGTTGTTACAAGAGTTAATGCAAGGACTATATTTTTTCTTTGGTTCGAGTTAAAAACCCAAATCGTAGCAGCTCAGCGCAAATTGTGTCTTCTGTTTACAAAGGGATGATAAATAAATGAGGATGTAATGCATCACTGATCATTGCTCTTTCAAGACATTTTAAAAATCAAACAAATAAACTTAGTTTAATGATTTTTGCAGTTCCCTGCATAAGCAGCTGTGGCTTCCACAAACTGCACCATCTGAATAATGTGGCTATAAAACATTATTTCTCTGTTGGCATTATAGGAAAACATGATTTGCAACAGTGAAGTTTTACATTATTTTATTTTATTTTACATTATATTAGATATAAAATATATTTTTTTTGTCCAAATAAAACTGGACTTTTGTTTATTAAAGCGGACCTAGACCGGAAGTTCCAATTAACGCTGTTTTTTTAGTGTGTATCTGCGTCCTTACCATGTTTAAGAAGCCCTGAAGGTTCCAAACAAACAGTTCAGCCACTGCTGAGAACGCTGTGTTTTATTGTAATCTCGGGCTCAGCGAGATCTCTGAAAAAACCTGTTCTGGTTACGTAAACACCGGTTCTCCGGAACAGCAGATCGTCCTGCTCCGGGCACTGGTCCGGGCACATCTGGTTGCGTACATTGAACCGCAGAAGAAGAATAACGTCCGTTGTGGAGGTGTTTCACGAGCGACTCTGGGTCTGACTCCGGGTCAAAGTCATAAAAGGGACTGCAGCGGGGAGTCGTGAAGAAGCTATTTTTAAACATTGTTAAAACAATGTTTTGATAATGAGGAGCAGTGCATCCACCGTTCCAGAGGGGGGAGCTGCGCTTCTGAGAGCTGGTGTGCTGAATATGTCACTTCCAGGTACTGGCCAATCACAAGACTCGTTCTTCTGGGTGTGAGAGTTGAGTCTCAAATCTCTCGGCTGGGAAACACCGTCAGAAAAGAGGATTTCTATCGGCTCGTTTATAGCAACTATGAGGTTTTTGACCATAAAAACGACCTCCATAACTCACATATGTTCAACAGGACCACTCAATGGGAGCTTTAAATAGTTTTAAAGTTTTTGGATGGTAGCAGGAACGGCATTCAAGATGCTTGACAACTAGCTGTTAGCTTAACCGGAAAAACTGCCTAATACTAATAAACTAAAAGGGGGTGGATCGCCACCTAGTGGAGCTAATGCATATCCACTTCCTTCAACTGATTAACTGCCCACTTGTATTTGTATACTGGGACAAGAACAGTACCCTGCATGAATGCCGTGTGCACACTGACTGCTTAACCTTTTTGACTTTTTTTGGAGGATTAACGTCAAACAGGATTATGATTCAATCCTGGTTCCCGTCTGAAAACAAAAATATGGTGCATTAGAAAATCCACTGTCTAGATAAAGCTTATGGGATGAATGTTTGCTCGGTGGAAGGTGTCAAGATCTTTAAATGTGGAGTGCACGGTTGTGGCAGCGCTGCACCACTGCGCTTGCATATTTTCATGCACATGTGGGTGTGTTTCTCCACTGCCCTTGCCTAAGGCGTTGTGTGTGCGTGTGTGTGTGTGCGTGTGTGTGCGTGGGCATAGGTGCAAGTGTATACAAGTGATGGATGCATTGGGTGAGCGGGTTAATCTCTTGCTAATGTTGATGAATTGTACACAACCCATATTGCGCAAAAAGGATAAAACACACACAAATAAAATATTTCTGTTGCAAAAAAGGTTGATACACGCACACACCCATACCCACAAATTGTGGGTATGGGTCCATGAAAAGGACATAGCATAGCAATGAAAGGTGAACAGAAGAGCAGTGTGTGTTTTAGAGTATGCCGTACAAAAAAAAAGGAGTTCACTCATATTTAATATTTTTACTCTGTTATACTCTCATTGTTTCCTTTTGTGCATCCAGCTGTCATGCTTTATTCATATCACTGGCTGATTTTAAAAATAAGACTCTCACACACACACACAC
Source organism: Microchirus variegatus (assembly GCF_963457635.1). Lineage (NCBI taxonomy): Eukaryota > Metazoa > Chordata > Actinopteri > Pleuronectiformes > Soleidae > Microchirus > Microchirus variegatus. The sequence goes on from NC_139814.1 coordinate 5,753,198, forward strand.
ACACACACACACACACACACACACACACACACACACACACACACACACACACACACACACAGACAAACTGTGAGTCATCACCACTTGTTTCTTTTGTGCTCCCACTCTGGGCTCTGCAGACTGTCAGTGGTCAGCTGTACCAGTGTGTGTCATCGGCCACAGAATAATACGACTTAATTTAGACGCCGAGCTGAGGCCTCCTGCTTCTCTGGGTTTGACAGAGACACGAGCCGGATTTTGAGGCCGTTCAGCTCGACTACGCGCGTGGAAGTGCCAACCAAACATTCACCCTGCCACCTGTTGATAGCTCCCTGCAAAAAAAACTAATCAACAAAGCCACAAACTGTGTTATTGATGTGAGGATCTGCTGGCCTCGAGCCGATCACTTCAGACGGAGCTCGTGCGTGAGTCACCTTTGTGTCTTTGCAGCGTGATTAAAATTCACACTGTGTCCATTAAGAGTGATCACATTTATTCAGTGTATTTATAAAAACAAAGCCTGAATCAGCATTATGTCTCTTTTTCTTTAAAAGGTGCAGTACATGATGACATAATCTGACAATGCAAACTAAAAAAGTCATTCAGTGTATTTAGTTAAGGTCTGGTTCGTTGGATCCCATATTCAGTGTTGTTTGTGCTTACCAGACTCTTTATTGTTTCCTGTCAGTTTGCTGACAAAATAAATGAATTAATCAATTAGCGACATTGATTTTGATGCAGCTGTATCTCTGCTCTGCATCTGTAATCACTGCTCTGTGGTCATGAGCAATGTCCCGCTCACAGCAGTAGCCGATGTGACCGGGCGTTCATGAGCGATAGCATCACTGACTGAGTGTCACGGGCATTTAGGAACATACTGACCAGAACAGCACAGAGGATGTGACAGAGTATGTTTGTTTTTGTATTGAATGATTTCAAAATTCAAACAAACTTAATGTTAGCCAGCATAAGAAATCAAATATTTATTATCGAGACATTTTGCCTCCATTACATACGTTTAAGGGCATTTTGGATCATCTATGGGGCAGGTTTTTGTCTTTTGTCAAGTGTTGTCTTCTAAAGACCAATACCAAATACCACTTAATAAAATGTAACACCAGTCATATCATCAGTCATCATAACACTTTAACATCAGTGGCACTGTCATAACAGAAAACAAAATAAAAAGATATATAATATTTGTATAGAAGGGTTAAGCTAAAAGAAAAACAGAGCTGTACCCATTAGGTATATTAGGTTTATTTCACTTGTAAGTTGTGTTTTAGTGGACTATCAAGTGTAGTTTTACTGTTCATGTAAAAGCCCAAATAGGAGCAAAAGGTGCAAACTAGCACTAGCTATAAACTCTACGTACAGCACATTAGTCTCATTCTCTGTATTGGAACTATGTTAACTGTATTGTCCTTATTTAAATAAAAGTATATTCTATCAAAATATTATTTACCAAGTTATGTTGTTATGGCAGACCGATATTCAATGACTCTGATTAAAGTATTTAAATTCTAGAAGGACATACATATCAATCACTTTTAATGCTTTCCTATAATCTGTAACACCCATTTAATCTACAATAAATCTATTTGTCTTTTTTTTTGGATTACTAAAAGACTGAGCGTCATTATTCAAATTTCAAGGGCAAATCCAAATATTTTAAGGCATTTTACCCAGAGCCCCTACTTATTTACCACCAACCTTGTATTAAAATCTTATTTACATGTATCTATAGATTATAGTGTGCCTATATAATACAGTATAGAGTATTATTGTACTGCAAGGATTGCAGTATTATCAATCTGTATGGGGAAGGCAAGACTTTTAGAAAGTAAGTCCAGCAAGTTTGGGGTAATCTTATATACTCTATAGTCACTCTCCATAATTCACTGATATGTATTTATTCAACATTTGGCTTACCATACATTGGCAACTCCTTCATTATGCAAACACTTGTGATGCAGTTGTGTAACTTGCTTTTTGTTTGAACATTTATTTTGTGCAAAAGTCATTACATTATTAGATTTTCAAAGAACATTGCATCAAACTTGGATGAATACGTTTCCTAACGCATATAAATGAGCTGATGAAATACTGAATGTCGTCGTTTGACATTCACATTGTCCTTAAAGAATTCAGGAGGAGTTCAATCTTGCACTTTATCACATGAACCCATGTGTGTTCATTTGATCTCACTTTTCAGAATCCTTGCATCCCTTACTCTGATCAAAAGTGGTTGGATGAAATGTAGATTGTTGAAAATGTCAAAGAAAGAAAAGCACACGGCTCTTAGCGACGTTGCTAAATCCACAATGAATAAGGCTTTGAAATTTGAATAAGTGCGGGTTATATAAGTTTCCTGTATATTACGTGTATTAGTCAGTGCTATTACTCACACTTTTGTGGTGTCAGAAGTTAAAATCTGTCCTTTTCATTCTTCTGTCAGGGTTTGATAGAAATGCCAGTACTGTATATTCATAGACATTCTCCCTTGTTTCCTCCAGGAGTTAGAATTCTTCTTACTCATGTATGCTGCTTATCGGTTATGTACAATTAACTTGAAAGAACGACTCACTCTGAAACTCACCAAGCTTTAGAAAGAATAGACGTCAACACGTTAATGTTTTTCTCTGTTCCTGAGCACTTAAGGTCAATTCCATCACTTTTATATTTAAATTTATAATACAACCCCTGCCTCCCATTTTGTCCCTGCTGTGCTGTTTACAATGCTTTTGGCAGCACTTAGAGATTTTCTTCTCATGGAAATGCATTCAAATTTAGTCCTGTTAACCATCTTCATCCATCTAAGCCAGGGGTCTCAAACTCAAATGGGGGCCAATGCGCATCTATTGTGGTCAAGAGGGGGCTGGCCTAGAGAACTAAAAGTGTTGGAAAAAACAACAACTATTGCATCATATCACATCACACATATACTTAATACTTAATAATACTATTTATGATGCAACATTAATGTATTAATATCAAAAACAGACATTTATTTTAAATGACATAAATTATATTGTGGACAACTGTAATTAAAATTCGTACCAGGAGCCGTTTCAGCCAGTGCCATTCGTGGCTAGGGCCCTAACAAACACATTTTATGTAAGTCAATGTTTAATAATGGGATAATTATGACCAAATGTCTTATTATTACGGTTATGTGCCTTAGCTACACACTGTGTTTAAAAGACGGTGAGGCCATGTTTTCATTATAACATGATATTAAGTGGGGGGCCGCATGTAATCGATTATAGTCTAATGCAAAATCCACCACATTAAAACAAGCACTGACTTGAGGTAAGAACTTGTAGTTAAATATTTTCTTCTTCCACTCTGTTTCTGACCGAAATACTTACTTACTAATGACAGCTTTAAATACCAATGTCTTTCTCAGATTATACATTTACATAAAAAAACTGGATATTTTTGGAGTCTTAAGCGATTCCATGATGTCCCTTTTTTGTTTGTTATATGTTTGAGGTACAAAGAGGTTAAGAGGTATAAACAGGTATAAAAGATTTGTGTAAATATTGCACTATATCCATGCAGACATGAATCCCCTTATTCTCTGAAAAAAATAAACTAAAAATAAAACTTTTCTGTTACTTCTCCCCTCTTTTACTCTCATTCTTCATCTATCTCCTCATTTAATTTCCATTTTAAATTTGTGTAGGTCATTGCACAACCCTATTCTTAAGTGTAACTGAGGCACAAAGGCACAGAGTTAGGACTTGGGTCAGGTTGAACATAACGGGCAACAATACTGTGGGGAATTTGTGTCAATCTGACTAAAACCAGACTTTTACCTGTTGATATTATGTCCTGTGGAAGCGCTGGGATGCATCTGCAGTGATGTCTCCTGGGGTCAACAGGTGTTTCCAGGTCTGTTAGAACATCATACACCCTCGCCCAGTCGACCCAGCTGGAGGTGATCAGTCCCCCCGCTTGCATCCCAGCAGCAGTTTGACCCCTGGGCCTCCCTCTGATGCCTGCGGCATCACTGATAGATTTGACTCCCACTATCCCTAGCTTGGTCAGGACCCTGCAGAGTTACGGGCCTGCAAAGCCCCGACATCCCACCTCAATCGGCTCACAGCGGGTGTTCTAGCCCAGCACTTCTGCACTCGTTTGACAACTCTTGGCACGTTTCTGCTCTTGAGCAGTGAGTTCCACCATGATCACCTGTTTGGTGGAATTGGAAAAGATGACCATGTTTGGACGCAGTGTTGTTGAGGCGACGTGCTCTGGAAAGCACGGCTGCTTGCCCAGATCAACTTTCAGCTGCCAGTCGGCTGCTGAGGCAAGGAGGCCAGTCGTTGATCTTGTCCGTGAGGTGTGTTTCTCTCCAGCCTTGACAAAGTTCATAATTTTTTTGGGCGGCAATGCTTGCTGGTTGTTATGGTTGAGGCTTCTCTCTCTGAAACTGCCTTGAGCACTTGGTCACTGCCGCTGGCGGCATGGTCGTCTGCGAGTGCCTTCGGGCAGCTGCTGAGGATGTGCTCGAGGATTCATCTTCTGGAGCACAGATACATGGAAATATATAAACATGTTAGTGCCGACTGAAATTGTACTAAATTCAATTTCTCAAAGTTGGCTGGACACAACCATTATGCAGTTGGTTGTTGATATTCAGGCTGGCACATTTTTTAGGACTGACAAGGAGACGTAGTTTATGTTCTGTTAGCATGCTAACAACTAGCCACATGTTAAACCAGAAACTTTTACCAACAAAAAACTAACACTTTCAAGCTGTAAGGGGATGTTTCGTCCTCAAGCATAGCAGAGACGGGCACACTCCAGTCAATAAATCCTTTCCACACTAGTGCTTGTACACTGGGTCAAGGACAGTAGTCTGACGTAGCTGCAAACATAGTTTGACTTAACTGTGCATAGAAATAGAAATGTGTTACAACTATCCTGCTGTGCTAATTGTTTGTGAAACTGAAGTGAAGGATGCATGGCTGGCCATTTTAGACAGACAACCTACGATTACTGGAGTGAACCACTGAGCTCCAGGGCTTTCAGACAACAATCTTTCTTTGATGCATGGAAGAAACATGGTTATCTGCAAAGAACCGGCTTTTCACACTAACAGACAGTAGATTCAGAAAGGAAGGGGATTTAGATTTGGTCCAGCTGCACTGTTGATTCCCTTTTTTACAGACACTGGGCATTGTTTAAAACAATGACGGACACTTTCTACTGTCAACCAAGACTGCATGAAGAAGACTTCTGATTGCACATCTGCTGTCAGAAAATTTACTAGAGCTTAAGTGATTATTTTTTTCCTCTTTTTTTTTTGTTTTAGCTGAAACAAAAGCTCAAATGTCTTTGTGCTTTTGCTTGCTGATAAGGCTGTGTAAGGTATAGACATGGTCAATTGTGCCGCATTCTGGATGAGAGTATCTTCGAAGATGTGCTCATTAAGGATGTCTATCATTCTGTTGTTTGTATTGCTTCTCAGTAACATCCCCAAATTGCTGCATGCATATCTACCTCAGTAATTACTCAGGTCTCCAGTCTGGGGATGGAAACCCTTGGGGCCAGATGTTCTGAAAAGAAAAAGCACTTTAACAGAATGCTAGGAGGAATAACAAGAGTGTAGCAACATGCTGTTCATAATCATCTCATTATAGTTATTGCAGCCCTTCACTCGCTCTTGAAGAAACTGATAAAGCACAAAGAAAAAAAGGACTCAAATGACTAAACCCAGAAATCAGTAACTTAAGGTTCAGAAAATCAAGGTCTTTACTGGCAAAATGGTCTATATGAAGTCAGATGTGCAGGCATGAAGTCAGATGTGCAGGCAAACAAATGCACAAGTAATAAATAAAAAATAAATAAATGTGAGGTCAGATACTTTGAGGTGACGAGACAAACACACGCAGAGGAAAAGAAGCACAAAGGACCTTCTTAGTTCACCAGGTGCTGTCAGTTACAAACCAGATGACCTGCCAGAAGGCAATTGACCATACAAGTCAAACCTCCATCCATGACACAGCTGCTATCTGTGCTATCTTCCTTCTTATTAAACCTTTTCAGATCTCTCCACATCTTCAGTCTTCGTCCCTTTGTTTTCCACTCTCCTCCTGCCATTGGCTGCTTTCACTGCTCTACTTTATTTCATTGTATTACTATTCAAGGTATTTAGTCTTCACAAATTACATTTCTGTTTGAATGCAATACAAAGAATAATCGAAAATAGGATTGATGTCAAATAATCACGAGGTAGAGAATGTGAGCGGGGGAATGCAGTTAAATAAAGCAGGACTGAGAAAGTGAGAGAGACAAATGTTCCATTTTCCAAGTAAGAAATCCACATTTCTGTCAGGGTATTTTGAGTTTGATACAGGACAGTTTTTAAGATAAAAAAGAGTTTGTCTGTGTGACTTGAGAGACTACGGGGAGAGATCGTAACATAGAGAGGACGCAAAATTTCTACATTTCAAACGCCTGAATAATCAATAACAGTAAAACGATGGAAGGGAAATTACATAACTACATGACTAAATGAAGGGGAAACAGTAAAAACTTTAGACAACTGTAAAACTTAATTACAAACAGAGATTATTAGAGTATAGTCAATTTTTGGAAGGGAAGTTTGTTTTTCCAAATTGTCAAATGTGCAACTTCATTTGACGGGAAACGTAGAAGTTGTAGTGTAGTCGTATGGTTTCTGAAGGAAACCACCAGGTTACACGTATCCAGGATTAAACCACTTTGTCTCTTACAGTCATGAATTACTAACAACCTTTTTTTGAATAATTAATATCAGAGAAAATCCATTTCTTTGATCCATTGAGAACAGTCAGATGATTCACAATCACCACTTTACTCATTTCACTGTTCTGTCAGAATATCAATGCGTTTCTCTCTTTTCTGTCTTTTCTCTTCCGTTTCTCTCGTTCGTTCTCCGTGTAAAGGTGAAGTGAGTGATATTCTTCTTGTCAAAATTGTATATGTATCTCCTCTGCGTGTGTGTCTATGCTGAGTCAGCACTCTCTCTTCAAATGGGAATCAAATAAAAGAGCGAGGAGTGAAGAAACTACAACTTCAATAACTATATATTATTATATTATGATTTCTACATACTAATAGTAGGTATAAACACTGAATTCTTCATCATCTATATATGTTATTAACTACAATAAATTAATTGATTGATATCTTAATTTTCTATTGTTTTACTTAAATAGTTTTCATGAAATCATTAAATAAATGTTTCAATATTTTTAATCTGAACCACTTCACATCTAAAGTGTCAATCTAATATCTGAAACCATGTTTAAAGTGTTGATTTAGCATCACCAAAAAACTTAAACAAAGTGATTCTTGGAACTGTGTTCTTACTTTATGAATAGGAACTAGTTAATTTTTAATTGTATGAAGTGGATTTGGTTATTTCTCCCTGGCACAACACTGCACGACACAGCATAAACAAAAGTTCCTGAATCAGCTCGGATAAGGTCGCCAATGCAGTGATGCAAGGCACAGATGCTTTATAGCGGCACCACCTGGTGTGAAACAGAGTGTAACCATATGTGATTTCTCCAGGTACTCTGTTTGACGACAGTGTCATCCAACACAGGCGACGCCAAAGCAACAAACTTTGTCAGGTTACAGTCTCATGTTTGCTTTCACCCAAACATTTTCCAGAAAAAAAAAACAAAAAACAACAGTCAGCATTGTGCACATCATAAAATAAATCACCTCCAGTTCTGATTCTGACAAAGATTCTTGTGAACACAACATCAGAAAAGCTTAATTACTTAACTGCAAACGTGTTAAATGTGATCTTTTTATAATGACTGCTTTCTAATGTAATCATCCTGGATGATCACACCTGTTTCTGCTCATGACAGTTTTTTTTAAGTCTTGATTAAGTGTGCTGCTATTAATGAGCCTTCTTTGATAGCAATATTTTGACTTGTCACAGTGGGAAAACCACAGGTGTTAACACCACAGTGTAGAATAGCTGGATTCCCTCGATCTGCTTCAATAACCTCCCGACACAAACTAAAGACACACAGCCAGATTTTCATTAAAATGACTTTTAACCAAATATCCAAAGATTTGTTACAGAACATATTCATTTATCCCTGTATCCATCAACTGCTGTGAAACAAGCACTGGTAGTTAGTTCACAGAGATAAGCAGTAGGTGGCACACAGGTCTCTGTCATCACAGATGAGAGAACATGCAGTTTAATGACATGAATAAAGAGGAGCTGCTGATATGTGTTTGCATTTCATTGCTGCCTCTAGCTATTGTCGTAATATTTGCATCAAGAAAGGCGAGGGATATTGTGATTTCCTCATCTGTCACAACAAACCTCCTTTCACCTGCTGCGTCAGCAGTTTTTCCAGAATGTGATAGACGTTTCAGTCATGTACTCTTTTGTGCTCTAAGACTGTTTCCATGGTGCTCATTTGCATCTAAGTTTTCCATCCTTCCACCTGCAATTGTTAGAACTTTATCACGATATTGCAATACTTTTTCAAATTTTCTGTTTCCATTCTTTCCATCCAGATTTTAAAACCCACTAACTGATTAGCTGGTCTTCAAGGAAGGGGGAAGAACCTGGAAAAATGTGGCTACATTTTGAATTTGATAAAGTCCAAGCCCATTTCTTCAGACTTCTCTCCAAAACTACATGTCCAGAGCACAGGAATGTGCAACAAACACGGATTCACAAGCACTGACTGACTTAGGGTGAATTCCAATTCCTTGCTTAACCCTCATTCTTAACCCTCAATCTCAAAAATGCGCGCTCCCGCTAGTGCAAGTGCTGTCCCGATTCTCAGAAAAATTAAGTTGAGGGGCAATTTTAAGGGCTGTATCGCCCTCAATATTGAGATTTTCCAAGATCACCCTTGGGAGCAAGGGCTACCCAGAATGCATTGCGTGTTTTCACATAACAAAGATGGCGCCGAAAGCAGCGAAACAAGTACGCTACAACTTAAGTATTTTCTTTGTTAATAGAGATATAAAAATTATGAAAACCATAGTATTATCTTAGTTTAGGCCCATATTATAGATTACTTACGTCATTGTTGCGTAACATTTATTTTGTCAATAGCCGGCCGGTGCGGACAAGCGATCTTTTGCTATCGTTTACTTTTCAATAAGCCGTGGTGTGTGGTAACTGTCAAATGAATATGTCCGTGGTTGTGATATTTGTATGAGTATCATCTTATAACTAACTGACAACCTAATAACTTGACTGACAAACGGATCGTAATAAATAATCGTGACGTAAATGTGTTCTTCTTCTTTTTTGGAGTTGACAGACTGGACACAGCTTTCGTGTTATTCTGCCCCCCACAGTCTGAAGATGTATCTGCATTTAAGGGGTGTCCCATTTCTAAGTGACAAAATAACCCTCAACACTTGGTTTTGAGGGCCAGTTAAGATTAAGGGTTGAGCTTGATGGTTAAGATAGGAATTGGTATTGGCCCTTACTCTCAAAAGATCATAAAAACATAAAGTTAACCCACTGGTCCAGTAGAAACAGAGCCACCATGGCATCACTTTGCAGCCCTTTCTGGGCTTTCAGTTGTTCACCACAGTTCAAACGCAGCTCCGATGTTCACTCTGGTCTTGGATCACTCTGCATCAGCCCTTTTCTTGGCAGTAGCTTTCCCAAAAAAAGCATCTTACATTTGTGACCAACACCTGTTGTTGGCATCTATTCTGCCATAATGTTGCTGCAGATGTCCTTGTGTTGTCTTCTGAGCATGTGCGATTAGTGCACGAAGAGGGCTGCATGCATATGGGTGAGGGAGGGACGGATGCCAGTTTGATTGATGCTTCATGATCCAATTACTTAGTTCAGGTCATTCAGTATGATTGTATGGTGTTTTTACAGGCCCGTCTGCTCCACAGGTGACTGACTTTTTTAATTTTTGTGACAATGCGTTAATTAATTGGTTGTAATCGGGTTGTGAAGAGGATTTTAAGCAATACAGTAAAAAGTACTCGAAAGAAATTCTCTCCCACCCGACCTTTATTTGTGTCTATTCATATTAATCACGTTACACACCTGTATGAAACTTAACCATTGTCTTTCAGGCCATAGTATAAAAAAACACTCTCTGTTTAAATGACACGCAGTCTATGTGGTCCAAAAAATCTGATATACCACAACCATCACCTGGTCTTTGTTATGCACAACTGAGCTTAATGTCATTGTCAGGCCAACAGGTGTGAACGAGAAAAATGTGCTCGTATCCCCGGAAAATCACACTGGGTGCTGCCACTGTGACCACAAATTCTGCCTCCATTTCATCACCGCTGAAGCAGCTCAAGGATTTGTCTCGCAGCTTGAGGATTTATGTCCTGATGGCATAATAAAATAAAGATAGCCTTGTTCTGCTGTTTTCAAAGCTTCAGGAGAGAGTGGCTTATGTTCACATTTCTTGAATGAGCCATTGGATAGTGGATGGCATAATGTGATAGCGCAGTTATCCTCTCAGAGATATTCTTCTGCGATATGTCTGTCTTCTCCATGGACAAGTGTCAAAGGTCAGTCTAGCTCACCAGCCGCTGGGAGGCGAGCCTCTCTTTGCTGACAGGTGTTGACATATCGGTGAGTTGGATCACATTGGATTTCTGATCTCGGTTCCCCTGTCACATATTGAAGGCATCATTAAATCCACCCCTACCCTTAGCACAGACTGAACCAGTGCCTCAGGGAGACTTCTTGACCTGAGGTTTGCTCCCCAAAGGCATTTATATGGCTTAAACCCCACAGACGGAATAAAGAACCACAGAGCCTGTTATACAGCAGTCTCATGCCGGTGACAGCCATTCCCAGAGGTATTGTTTTTTGGGTTATCTGTCTGTCCTGCTGTCGAATTCTTGTGTCCCAGGAAAGTTAGCTTTATTTCATATATAGCACAAACATTTGTCAATGCAACCATCTCATGCGCACATTTATCCCAATGTCTCTCACAGGACTCAACAAGGAAACGGGGCGACTCAGACATGCATCTCCATCAGCACTGTCACTTTAGTCTTGCACTTAACACTCGGGTCACACTCTCCATGTATGCGTCTGTGCAGAGGTCCACTAGGGTTTGCTTGACATAGATTTCATCATTTGTCCATTTCTGACGACAGACAGCACACCAGTGCCAGTGAGGCCAATACGACTACAGACACAACACAGTACAGTTGGTGGCTCTACTTTTGCTCAAAAGAGACGACAAAGAAGATGGTAACCATGGGAACTTACTTGAGGTTATATGAGGAAGTCCGCTGGTACCCACACATACAGTTTACCACACTCCACAAATGCAAGGATTTACAAAAGTGAATTCTTGTGAATCCTTGTTTTTGTATGAATGGAACCATTAGCTTTGGTCAGACTTTGCTCTTGCACATTTTGCACTACATGTTAGTGCAGTGTTTCGAGTCTCAACTTTCATGTTTTATTCTGTTCTATTTGTATTCTGCGGTGTTTTATGCACTTTATAGGCTGTTTGTCAAGCTGCATATTATTCTGCAGTTTCTTTTACCAAAGAAAGAAACCTCTGTGGTGTCAAAGATCAAGGTAACAGTGTCTGTGAGTTGCAGACATACAACTACTGGACAGTCATTCTCGTTTTAGATTCTCTTAATTATTATCAATTATGGTGATTTTAGTTGCCAAAAGTCTAATATTTCAGTTCTTTTGAAATTCCAAAGTCATTTAAATCCACAGGATGATCTTGTTTTTTTGCTTAAATTATATTAATTTCTTTATTTTGGGGAAAAGAGTTAAAGGCCCTACACACCCACACAGGTGCTTTCAGTCATTCTGATTAGACTTTACTGGACAATTGATTAGATTTTTGAAGTTGGGTGGACTTACAGTATGCAGAGAAATATGTGATGTTGCCAAATGTAATGATCGGTCACTGAGAGGTGCAACTTGTCCATTGATAAGAATGAGGGAGATGATAAGGGGAGGGCCTTAACCTCTCATTCTGAAAATATTAATTGTTTACATCTGTATATATTATACATATTACATTAGGCATCGCAATGGGTTTAGAAAGGTCATTTAAGTCACTTTGAATGTTGCATGGATGTTGGTGCCAGACACACTATAGTGTTTCACAAACTGCTGATACGACTGTGATTTTCATCTCTAGTGTTGACAGAGAATGTCCCCCCCCCCCCCCCCCCCCCCCCTCATGTCTCTATTAGAGTAGAGACCTGAGGAGAATGGTCATACATCTTTGAAATGATAGAAAGACAACAGTATCTTGCAACATTTACTCAAATAAGCATGCGTTACGGCCGAGGTGTACAGAAGCAGATGAGCTAGACAGTGTGTTCTTCTGTAGGCACCTGAGTACCTTATAAAGTGGTCAGTGAGCGTATGCTGTTAATGTGTTTTTTTGAAACTGACCTCAGCCTCCATGCTAGAGTTTGACAAAAACTCACCACCAATAGACTTGTGACCAGCAATCACACGCGCAGAGAGCCACCAGTAATCTCTAGCTCTTTTTCTTTTTCTCTCTGTGTGTGTAAGAGATGGAGGGAGTTGTGTAGGAGCAGTTAATTCAGCTTGTTGAGAGTGTGTATAAATATCTTGGTACCTTGGACAGGGTGATGCAGTTAGTCACAAATTATTGCTATGGCTGTGTGCGTGTGTGTGTGTGTGTGTGTTGGACAGAATGACTAAGGTGCAAACAGTATTTACAGTTATAGGATGAGGTGAACAGAGGACACAAAGCTTCCACACAGACAAAGTTAACTATACATTAAACTGCCCTCCTAACACACACTCACACACTATTATTCTCTCTCTCTCTCTCTCTCTCTCTCATACACACGCACAAACACAGACACAATACAGAATATTTTACAACTGACAGGAAGCTATTTGTTGTTGCCATGTACTTCTAATCAATACTGTCTCTATTGGACATATATATCATTGGCAATGAGCTGGACTTGTGTGTGTGTGTGTGTGTGTGTGTGTGTGTGTGTGTGTGTGTGTGTGTGTGTGTGTGTGTGTGTGTGTGTGTGTGTGTGTGTGTGTGTGTGTGTGTGTGTGTGTGTGTGTGTGTGTGTGTGTGTGTGTGTGTGTGTGTGTGTGTGATAGAGGAACAGATCAATGACAACAGCCTTTGTGAGTGAGAGAGAGGAAGAGATCATGTGATTGTTGGTTTAGCTCATTTCTGTGTTTGACGTTTTTTGTCTCATACAACAAGTTCACATATTAATCTGCTTATAATTCTATTTGCTCATACAATGATGTGGTCAATGAAACGCCAGGAAAAAGCAGACATAATTCCACTGACGTTTTTTGTCCATCAAAAGTTCAAAAATATTCAGCTATGATGATGAAACACATGCACATTCATTTTCCATCATGTCAGTCATTTAAGATGTAATAACTCAGTTCAGCAAGAAAATTATTAAAGCTCACATAGAGTGGTCCTGTTGCACATATATGTTAGTTATGGAGGTCTTCTTACATACATTAACTTGTTTTTATGGTCAAAAACCTCCTAGTTGCTGTAAACGAGCCGATAGAAATCCTCTTTTTTGACGGTGTTTCCCAGCCGAGAGATTTGAGACTCAACTCTCACACCCAGAAGACAGAGTCTTGTGATTGGCCAGTACCCAGAAGTGACACATTCAGCACACCCGCTCTCAGAAGCACAGCTCCCCCCTCTGGAACGGTGGATGCACTGCTCCTCATTATCAAAACATTGTTTTAACAATGTTTAAAAATAGCTTCTTCACGACTCCCCGCCGCAGTCCCTTTTATGACTTTGACCCGGAGTCAGACCCAGAGTCAGAAGACACTGTCGCTCGTGAAACACCTCCACAACGGACGTTATTCTTCCTCTGCGGTTCAATGTATGCAACCGGATGTGCCCGGAGCAGGACGATCTGCTGTTCAGGAGAACCGGTGTTTACGTAACCGGACTGGGTTTTTTCAGAGATCTCGCTGAGCCCGAGATTACAATAAAACACAGTGTTCTCAGCAGTGGCTGAACTGTTTGTTTTGAACCTTCAGGGCTTCTTAAACAAGGTAATGACGCAGATACACACTTAAAAACAGCGTTAATTGTAACTTCCGGTCTAGGTCCGCTTTAAATATTCAATAACAATTGAATTGATGTTAAACGTTTTTCATCTGTTTTTTGTGAATCTCCTACTTAAACTTTAAAGACATTTTTGTGTGTATTAAACTAATATACTGACTTTAGATAAAAAAGTGCATTTAGTTTGTACTCTGCAAACTTTATCATCTTTTTTCTCAGGGTTCCAGCTTGTGCATGGTAGCGCATCGGCCCGTTACGCTATGGTTTGCGGCCAACGCGCAAAATTGAGGACGTTACGCTAATTTTCAATCAGCGTAATGGTATTTTGACTGTATTTACTTGTGTAATAATGCCAGAAAAACTTTGTTTTGGGACAGAATAGGGATGGCCAAAATACAATGGCGCGTTCGGGCTGGAAAATCAGGGACTTTAAATCATCTGTGCATTGGCAGGACGTAAAATCTCCCGTACCATAAGTTTCCCCCAAGAGCGAGCAGAACAAAAGCGCTCCCATGTCAATCACTGCATAGCAACTGCCAAGCCCATGGAAACCATACCCAGCAGCGTTGCGCTTTCCATTAGATTCAAAGAACTAATCGTGACGTTAGCATACATTAACCATATTTGAAAGGCCGGGCCGCCTGGACTGCCGCTAACTTTAGAAGCATGCTTCTTAAATGTGTCAATCGTGCTGCCGTAACTCCGTGCCTCACCTTCCACTAAATTGCGATATTTTTATCGAGGTAAAATTAACAAACTTATAATTAAACACTTGCCTCGCGCTGTTCTTTAAAGGTTGTCAAATTCACCAGCGCAGTTCTGGCACACTGCAAAGATACAGAGATTTAAAAAAATACCCATCAAGTATATATGGTGTAAAAAGAACAATGTTCCCTTTGGGTACCCTGAGAATGGCTAGAACCCTGTATCTGTTGGGATTCTATTGAAACATTTCTATTTTTGTGTAGTGTCTGCACTATATTTTTTCTTCATGTATTTGCGTTGGCAGAATTTATATGTGAATAATGTATCTGTCTGTTAAACAGTAAGTTATATACACAAAGGTACATTTATGTAACTGATATGGGTGTGTGTGTCTTTGTGTGTGCATGTGCATTTTTACTATAGATTTTCTTTTAAAGCCAGTAAACTGCATGCTGCCTCGACCCTCATCTGAAGAAAATCACCCTGTTTGTTTTTGCAGTTTGCATCACAGGTTGAGCAGTCACACCAGATAAAACTCACAGTTTTTGTACATCTTATATTCAGAATTATTGGCACTTAGCCTCTACTGTTATGCAGCCTGACTACCATGGAGCACAGCAGCAGAATAAGCTTCAATTCCTAAATCATCATTAGCAACAACCAACATGCCTCGGCTCAGTGCCCTGCAAATCCTCTTCTGACCCTGAAATGGTCCTCGGAGAAATGAGCTAGGAATAAAAAACAGAAAAATCAGCAAGATGGAGGGTACTTTCAGTTTGGAGAGAGTTATTTGTCTCTGAAACAACAGGCCTATTCATCCTTTTTACCATTTGCTAAACCATTTCACCACGCAAGACGAACACCAACAATGAATAGTGCCATTCTTCACAGATGCAAAAGCAGATAAATAAAATATATGGTAATGCAATACCTTAAAAGACTCTCCAGTTTGGAAAGTAGGCTCACGGCCAGACAGTTGCTACTCCTGCACTGGTGGTGGGGAGCGAGTGAGAAATGCTCCAATATCCCTTAATGGTTATACTCAAAGGTTCTTATCCAGTGTGTCATTGCCATGTAGCGGTGTTTACTTTTTCTATGTGATCACACAGGGCCATTTTAAAGATGTATTTAGGAGGTGGAAGGTCCCTGTTGTGTCATTTATACTCCATGGTTGACTTTGAAGACCCTTTTCACTGCTGTTTATGACTCCCCCTTTCACCAGCAACAACCCGCAACTCAAAGAACAGCAGAAAATTGCTTCTAAAAGTGAACACAATACCTGTCTGGATTTAATGTTGCTGCTTGAGGGTTGACCTGCCATTACTCATGATTGGGTTTGCATCTGTGCACACAGATATACTGTATGTATGAAAGAAATGAAGAAATATAGAGGAAAACCAAACATTTTATGAACATGCAAAAGTAAATACTGGTTACTGACGTGATGGAATAATATATATATATTTTTAATTTCACTTTAAATTCTAAAATAGGAAATCTTTTAAATTCAAGTCAGACAATAAATGCAATAAATTATAAATATTGTCAGAGTTTCGCAGATGGCAGGTTTGCACAAGTGCATTTTGTATTACTGTAATCATGTGACGGTTTGTGCCATCGGAAAAATTCCCAGGTTTCTGAAAGCTGGGAAGTTGCACGTCAAAATCAACATGTGGTTATTATGGTAATTTCACTCGCACTGTTGCAGGAAGCAGGCAAATCAGCGTCCTTTGTCACCACAGAGGCGAGAGTTGGAAAAACGCCTGAGCATAGTTTCCATTTTTAAGCCTGTTTTTGGACATAAGACAAAAAGTCAAACAAATGTTACTTTAAATATGTTTTAAACTGTTCATATTTCAAATTTAACACACAAAATGTGGTGTTAATGTACAACTACAGTGATTTTCTAAATACAACTATGCAGTTAATTATAAATAATCACCAGATATTGAGAGTTATTCTGAAAAAATGGGCAAAAGCACAGGACATTTACATAAGATACACTGTGTTTGTTGGCAATTTTCATCATTAAAAAACAAATTACATTAAAAAAACATTCAAAGAGTCAAATTTCGCACTGTAGAGTTTCCCAGTGTCAGAAATCCTCTTTGGGGTCAGCAGGTGAGCTGTCAGCGTTACAGTGGGACAGAAATAAATAGATTACGGTTTGACATCATGTGCTCATATTTTATATATTTATATATTTATATATATATATATATAAAGCAAAACTATCGTGAATGGAGGTGGTCAAGGGGAAATGACAGTCAGAGAGATGGATGAGAACATTATGCAGCAGGTAATATTATTCTGATTATGCTGCTGGACACAGAGGAATATATTTCCCAGGACATATTTGCATAACAACTCATTTGACACTTGTCAAATTTAGACTTATCTTACCAACTCAACTGTAGAAGTTATTGTTAAAATATGCCAATTAAAAAACACAAAAAGTCAATGCACAATGATACATTAGGGTCTTGCTCATGGACTCATTGACATGGTCAACTCAAAAACCTCCCAACTACCAGACAAGCACTTTACCTCCGTACTGAACCAGCATGTCCATGTGGGCTCCATAAAGGTTATATTTGGGCTTACAATATGGGTCTTACGTGGGTTTGTCTGTGGTTTCCATGGTGGCCCAACCTTTGTTTGCCCACTTTAAGCCCATGTCCACTTAGTCACCTTTTCAGACGACCTGGGTACGAAGTGGGTTCTAAATGGGCATGGAATTAAAGTGGGCAAATTATTCAGGTCCCATATGGTTTTAGTAACATGGGAAACCTAATACAAAACCACAGACAAACCTGCTTGGTTTGTCATATTGTCAGCCCAAATGTAACCCTGATGGAGCCCACATAGAATAGGGCCAACTTGCACTCACCATGTTCTGCATCCGTGGACAAACTGTGTCCGCATTTTCCCGTGTGCACATATCACAGCTCTAGTTCACACGAAGGGTCCACATCAGTCACATTCCATGTTGATCGTGGCTTCCTCACCAGGAGTCCCTCATTTGTATGTCATTACATTCTTTGAGCGAATAGTTGTACATGAACCATGAGACCTCCTCACATAACCTCAAGCAAGTTTCCATGGTTACTTCTTTGTTGTCTCTTTTTACCCCCAAAAAAATAATGTGCCACCAACTAGAATGGAAAGTGTTGTGTTACATGGAGCGTGCTCATATACGCACAAGGCCTGGAAACGGGCACATGACAAAATGACCCTAGTGACCGTTGGAAAGTATAACGCCGCCATTATGTTGTTGTTGTTTTTTACCTTGGTGGAGAACAGCGTAATCAGGTGACAATAATCTGGACAATTCTTAAGTGATATTTTTCTTTATTTAATTTCTAAAATGATTCAGACTTATATCACTACTTCCCTTAAATAAGCTGTGTTATATAAGGGTGGTTGCTGGTGGAGGCCCATTGTCTCCTTGTGTCCCGAGTGATTAGTTTGATCCTGGCAGTGAGGGAAACTCTTACACCACCCTCTGCCTTATATTAAAAACATTTTCCTCAAAGGGAGACTGTTTGGTTTTTACCACAAACCTCTTTTTTTTCCTCTTCAAAATGACATTTTGGACTGCATGTGGTAAACAGTGTCAAGCAGAGAAAACTTTTTTTTTTTAAATGGCAGAGGTGGAGTAGGGTTTTTCTACTGGAATGTGGACGACATGAGTAACATTTCCAAATCTATATGTCTCACCATAACAACACTATATGTATCCGGTCTGCTCGCCTCCACAACAAGAATAATAAATTCAATTTTCCTGCCAGATGAACAAACCTGACATTATTCTCAATACCTGTATGTGTGTATAGATTTGTGCATATGTGTGCATGTGTATGTATGGGTGGTGCTCCCTAACTGCTGTTTCTGATTGAATTACATGAGGGCCCTTGCTGTATTTGAACCACATGTGTTACATGCCTGCTGTTCTACTTTTACATTAATAAAATATGTGTCTGTGTGTGTGAGAGCACAACTCTGCTCCTGCGACGGAGTGTTATAGTAATAAAATCATCACACAACCTCATTGTTTCTGACATTTAACCAGAAACTCTGGAAGAGGAGAGGAGGGGAGAGGAGACGACGATCCAGTGGGAAACATTCCCCTGTGGTTAAAGGTTTCAAGTCAAACCTATTATTCTGGACGTGATGGCAGGTTTATTTTCATACTAATTTCCAAGCATCACCCTGTGAATCAGATACTTTCTCTCTTCAGACGATACACAAGCAGCTTCTCTCCAGCTGGGATGAGAGGTTGGAAATTAGGTCAGTATATTCTTGTGTCATGGGATGATTTGTTGTGGTTAAACCCCTGAATTTTTATTGTGGATGATACAAGCTAGCAATGTCAGCAGTGCTTATACTTTATATACATGGTGGAGTAAATACTGGAGAAGCTATCAGATTTAATCTCCTACAGAGAAGCAGTAAAGTGATGAAATTTGAGCTAAAACTATTCCAAGTATCAGTCTGGCTGTATAGGAGTAACCCCCTTCAAGTGCTGTTTGTTTTGCCTCTGCGTTGTTGTCAGGTGATATTTTTCTTAATGTTTGTGGGATACTGGCAGGCAATTCCATGTTTGGTATTTAAATGCAAAAGGTCAAATTAAACCGATGGCATAAAATAACAAACTATTTTCAGAGTCGGGTGCGCAGGACCATGGCAACAGGGCTCAAAACAACAAACATAATATCCCACAAACTGCCCGAGCTGCATCGACAAATGTGTTGCAATGGTTTGGTGTCTAGACGTTCATGAACCAAATCGTTTCTGAGAAGTGAGAAACCATCTTAAGTTGGAGTGGCTGTGACCTGTGATGAATCACACAGATGGCAATCGATCATCAATTATGTAAAGAATAAAAAATAAAAATGCAGCACAGCTCTGGCAATATGTATTCTGATGTTGTTAATCCATCTTCACATGAATAATGACGCACTGAATCCACAATAAATGTAAAATAAATACAACATAAGACTTCATGAAAACTTAAAAGATTAAAACGCTATGGAAATGAATTTGCAGGGAAATGAAGGAATTCTCTGTAAAGGCTTATTTATTATCTTGATATTATCTTACAGTCCAAAGACGTGCACAATGTGGTTAGGTTAATGAAAGACTTGACATTGATTGTGTGATTATTTTTATTTAATTTATTCTCTATTTGTTGACCCTGTGATAATCTGGCAAACTGTCCAGTGTGTCAGGAGCCTCTAAAGTGATTTTTTTGAAGCAGTGAAGATATTGTAAATATGGAACTGTATTAATAAATAACTGCCAATGAATAAAAGTGTTTTAAGGTGGGTGAAGATGAGCTGCTCAAATCTGGACCACGTTCTTACAAATTATAAGTATTTATAAAATCCTGGCTATACACTCGTTGTCTTCGACCAAGAAATCTGGAAATATCATGATGATTTTCTTTTTGTAGGAGTCAGTCTGACAATTAACTTGTAAAATATGGAGGAACACTCGCTTCAGTGTGTCTGACATAAAAATATGTATATTTGGAAAATCTAAATATAAGAAATTAAGGATGTAGTTACATCACGCGAGGTATTTTCAGTACCAGTAACAGGAACTGGGTATGACTTTCTCCACCCACGCTTGCCCATAATGGACAGCCCATAATGCATTGCAGCTCCAGGACAAGTCGCATTTTTTGTTTAAGAGCGTGACTCACATTTTCTTGATAGAAATATATCTCATCGCTCGCTTTCACTCCTGCTCTCACCACCTACGCGTTTGACAGCTGAAAGCAACAAGTTCATTTCTGATCTGAGGGGATTGGTTAAAGTCATACTGGGAAACGCAGCGGAGCATTAACTGGAGTAGAAGACAGGTTAAGAGGGAGTGGGCACCCCGAACGAGTAAATTGCAACACTTAATCACAAAATAACTGCAGGAACGCACCGAGCATCACAGATTGATGTTACGCGAGGCCTAGAGATCACCTGAGGGTGGAATTTTCCTTTAATCATGTAGTCGACATCCAGGCCCAGCTCTGACTCAGTGGGAAGTACAAGGGGACTGCTGTCCAGTTGTGTGTGTTATGTATCTGTGTGTGGGAGGGCAATGGTTGGAGATGGCAGCACAGCCTGGAAACAAACTGCACCTCTGAAAAATCAACAAGCTGTGAACAAGTAGCAGCAGACGAGTTGCAGTGGCAAAATTAACGACGCCGGTGTACGACACAAATGGCACTGCAATGAATTATTCCCATTTTCACCTCACAAATTTTCACAGAATCCAGCAGGAAAGTTGGGAGAGTTACTCTCCGTGTGTCAGTGCCCGTAAAGAAAAACGATTATCTGTCAGACAATATGAAGGAACATTCTCCACAACATTGACTCGCACAACCTATATATAATCCATATGAGACAATTATGCAAATCTGTACATTTTAATTCTAATAGCAGCCCTGAATATTATTCAGCCAAAGAGTATATGCTCACTTTGAAGATCCGTTCTTGTTTGGTGGTCAGCTTTTGGCTGCTCAGTGTGGAGCCAGTCGAACTGAGAACGAATGAAGCACACATTTGGGAAATCTATTTTACTTTTGTATATATATATGTATTTGCTCTAAATCAAATTCCATTTTTAATTAACAAAGTTAATCAACAGATAAAAATGTGAGGGCTTGTAAGAAACAAAGCACTTGTTGAGATAAGTTGGTTTTAAAATGCCCGGAACACATATTGTTGGGTTGTGTTTTAGTGCATCTTCTATTTCATCTATTTTTGATTACATTGGTTTTAAATGAATACGAATATATATAAAAAGGTTTATTTCAATAGCTTACATGTCATGTGACTCAAAACCAATGACAATTTAGACTTCCAGGACACACTTTATGATGTAATTTAGTATATTTTGTATTTATATATGTTTTTTTTTATTTTTAGGGTTTTAATTTCATATTTATTATTAATTATTTTAAAGACTAATATTATTTCAACAGCTTCCATGTCATGGGACACACTTTCTCCAAACCAAA
Source organism: Microchirus variegatus (assembly GCF_963457635.1). Classification (NCBI taxonomy): domain Eukaryota; kingdom Metazoa; phylum Chordata; class Actinopteri; order Pleuronectiformes; family Soleidae; genus Microchirus; species Microchirus variegatus. The sequence goes on from NC_139814.1 coordinate 5,774,966, forward strand.
GTTAAATTGTTGAAGTAACCCAGATGATCACACACTCATTATTCATTGCTTATTAGTGTTTAAAAGAACAAAAAAAAAAAAACTTACTTTTATTTATTATTATTTATTTATTTTATTTTCATGTGACACACTGATTCCAAAGCTTTTTAACATTTTTAGACTATCCCACATGGCCAGGATAAATATCTTTTTATTAGAGTATAGTACTTATTTAACTGCTTTTATTTTCCATTTATATTAATATATATTTTTTGTATAATGTCCAGTTATAGGACTTGTTCACACGTCTGTTCAGTCCCTGGTTCCTGGTGTCAGGACACTGCTGTGCTGCTGTTGTTTTAAAAGCAGCCATTAAGTGTCACTATACTTCATCAGATTATGTCTGTAATCTCTTCCCTTCACATGTTGATGCGGGAGAACAAATGTGTCTGACACTTTATTTATTTATTTTTATTCCTCTATGAAATCAATTATGTGACAAGTATGCCTGCTTCAAGCGTTTACTGTCCAGGTGCTGCAGACGAGAGACAGTGAGCAGGATTTTTTATCATTTTTGCCACAAATTCCATCAGTTGTTCTGTGTGCAGAGCAGTCAGCACGACTAATTCCTGTCAAACTGTGCGTCATTTGAACAATTATCACATCTCTCTGTGATGCCAGACTGCAGCGCGCATTCATGCGTGTCTAATTGGAGGAGGTGCAGTATAAACACTGGACATGGTCGGCCGACACTTTGCACAAACTTTCAAGGAATCTTGGCTTTTGTGTTCACAAATTGCATCAGACAAATTACTTTCACAGGAAAGTGAAACACATTCACTTGACTTTTTGTTGTCTTTTCCTCATTTTTGATCCTTCATCACTGTGCTCGTCTTTGTTAACCGTGGCTGTTATAGGTGCCTGAGTGTAATGCTGCGTAAAACTGTGTGAGCCATCAGGTCATAAACAATCTAAATGGTCTTTTGGGTTTATTAAACATTTTATGTGATTTTGTGTGAGTAAATTTGGCTTTTGTGCAGTTTTTTTGTCTGACGTCCTTTCAAGTTGTGTAATGTTCTACTGAATTGTTTCAATTAGCAATTTGTTTGGTCTAAATGATCGGCAGCGTTACTCCTGACACCTGCTGGGCTCTGCTGATTGCTCTATCCTCACTCAGATTACATTTGTGTGTTGTTTTTATTATTCCATGTCCTGTTCAATCGTTTATGAAGCCGAATTGAAAAGGTGTTTCTTTCTCGATTGCTCTGCGCTGCGTTTATTTCACGACTGTTACAGCCTCTCGGTCAAAACTGTTCATATATTTGATATAATCCCAGACAATAGCGACAATAGCAGCTGTCATTACTACACAGCTTTTAGTGTCTGGAGCTCAGAGGGTCTAATGGCTTTGCCGTGTGTGTGCGCGCGTGTGCATGTGTAAATTCTGCATGAGTAATACTGTAATATATTTGAATTATTGGCGTCTATCCATGGCTATGCAGTGCTGTGTGTGAGCGAGTGTGTGTGTGTATGGGTGTTAGCCTACAGCTTTATACTGGCTCTGGGACAAAAACAACAACCTTGAAGGTAAAGGAGACAAATCTAATCACACAACAGAGAGGGATAAAACACACACACACACACAGTCTTTTTTTCTCAGCCCTACACATACACATGCATACCCACAGACCTGGATATATGACAACTGTGGAAAGTCTGGGAACTGGCTAGTTTTTTAAGAAAGTGTCAGTTCAGTGGACCATTACCATAGTTCAGCAGGTTTTGGCTGCAGCTCCTGCCCCTTTCCTTTGCAAAAGGCACCAAGATAAATAAATACGCCTATGCATTTTAATGTCATGTATTAAAATGTATTTATAGTTCAGGCCAACACTTCTTGGTCAAACATAATGAAAAGCAACATGTTTATACAAAAATGTCCCAACCCTGGTCAGTGTTTTTAATTCTACCACCAAAGAGACACGACTTTGTAAGTTCAAAAAAATAATCTCGTAAAAAATTGGATGTGTATGTATCATGCGTCTTAACCGGCCAAACAATATATTGACAGGAATCGGATTTGGATTTATAGAGCTTTCAGGCATGAAAGAAACACTTATAACAAAGCAGCCATGCACATTTGAGATAAAAGAAGAGCCACAACAACTAAACAGATGTACATGAAAGAAAAAAGAGGAAAACTGTTCCAGAGAACATAACAACAGATTGATTAGTACAAAAGCCTGGTCACAGAAAACTAATTTGTACGACCTTCTGAAGCCATGTACGTTGTTGGAATATGCAAATACATATACTACGCAGGTCTGACCGCCACATCTTCTTTTCTGCATCTTTCTCCCTTTTCTTTTCTCTCTTTGGTCACACAGATTGTTGATCATTACGTGCCTCTGCAGTAGACCAGCTCACACAAATATGATGACACACATAACACGACGTTCTGCACATTCTCCAATGCAGCATCACGCGGTCTTAAAAAGAAAACCACACACAGATCCACAGCTGTAATGAGGGCAACGCGAAGGAGTTTGTGGTGACTCGAAGAGCAATTTTTGAAACCTAAGAAAAAGACAAACACTGGCAGGTGGAATATAAAATAACACAAGATAGTGAGGAGAGTGATTACAATGGCATATTGTTGGGACAATAATGGCGAGGGAGGAAGATTGAGCCGGCTAAAGAGAGAAAAGACATGACACAATATTGAGAAACATGTTCATGTAAAACTGTAACGAAGGCAAGGACAGGCTGGGACAAAGAGATGATTGGTAATGGTTTAGTTTTGGGTGAGAGAAATCCAGAGTTAAAATGAGAGAGAGAGCGAGAGAATCATAGTTTCCATTTTCCAGTGCGTCACAAGAAAACAGTCTATTCATTAGAGCATCAAAACTAACACGCCATGTTATGACCACTTCAAAGAGGGGGGTGAATATAAACAGAAATACAAACACACACACACACAGAGGAATGACAAAGATGGTCTGTCTCTTTTGCCAAGTCAAAGCAGTAGTGTGTGTGCACAGTGTGTGTTTATGGCTTAGCTAATGTGTATATTTGTATACATAGACTATGAGCATTGGCAAGGCCATAGTCAGAGTGGAGCAGGCAACAGCAGCGTCTTATACTATTGATCTATTCAGGGACCTGCTGTTTGAGGCTTTATAAAAACTAACCCTAACCTTAAAGCTGCAGTGTGTAACTTTTTGTGAGTTTTGTTAACGTTATTATCCTGTCTCTGTTTGGTCTTTGTGGACAGAAACAATGTGACATTATTTGAATGCTGCAGCCTTTATCTGAACCACGCTCCGTCAAGCAACACTATCAGACCTGACTGAGGTGGTGTTTGTGTGCATACACCGGCAGTGCAGAGGCAAGTGTTTACTCTGTCATAGAGATGAAGCAGTCAATTTCACTGTGGGGGCTTCTTTTTGTTTATAGTCATACTTTGACTTGTTTGCAGTTGACTCACTGTACCAGCGCAATGTTTCTGTCTTGAACTACTGAATCCCTTCCTGTGTGCAGTGGAGTAATAAAGCACTGTGTGAACTCCATCCATCCGTCCATCCATTATCTACCACTTTATCCTCCACCAGAGGGTCGTGGGGGGTGCTGTGACATTGGACGATAGGCGGGGTACACCCTGGACAGTTCGCCAGTCCATTGCAGGGCCACATAGAGAGACAAACCACTCACACTTTCACACCTACGGTCAATTTAGAGTGACCAATTCACCTAATCCCCACATCTGCATGTTTTTGGACTGTGGGAGGAAGCTGGAGAACCCAGAGAAAACCTCCACACACACAGGGAGAACATGCAAACTCCATGCAGAAAGGCCCTTGTTCCAACTGGGGCTTGAACCCGGGTCTTCTTGCTGCAAACGAAAGAGCGCTAACCACTATGCCAACCGTGTGGCCACTGTGTCAACTCATTTTGGTTAAATATAACATGTATTTGTGCACATTTAAAGCTCACGCACTACAGGTTTTGGCGTATTTTCACCAAGTGGAATGGTCCAGTTTGTTACAGTACGTATTTTTTTGCATTTCCATTAGGAACAGTGCCAAAATAACCTTCTCCAACCAATCCATTTTTCGGTACCCTTCCCTTTACCAGAGTAATGGTACGGTACGGTGTGGGTGGAGCTCAAAAATTGGCAAAAAAAAAAGCCACTGGTGTTTCCTACTCCTGCAGTCTATTCTCATACAAAGCTTGACATCTTGTTGAGACAAACAGCCACAAACCAAGCAAAAAAAACGAGCTGCTCCATTGTTGTCCGTTGTCTGTTGTGTTGTGTTCCATTTCGCTCGTTTCGGCACACCCCGCCTATCAACTAAAGGTACAGTTCTCATTCAAAATGCAAGCTTGAACGAGGGTTTTACCATTCAAAACTGCCCCATGATGGAAAAAACATGCCATTTAACCTAACCACAATCCTCATTTTAATCCCAATTTTAACCAAAGCCTAAAATCACACCTACCAGTCCATAAAAAGCCCAAAAGTTCCCACAGAGGTAATAAAACAAGTGTTCACACACACACGCACACATGCACAGTCATCCTATACCAAGGGCTATTTACCTCCTGTGGTGGTCCTGCCCCAGACTGAGACCCCCAAGGTCAGAGGCAATTTTCCCATTATTCTGGTCACTAATCCATACCGTATAGCTACGCCACCAAGAGTGAATGCGTGTGTGTGTGTGTGTTTGTGTGTGTGTGTGTAGTAGAATTGGCCTTTGTCAATGGTGCCAAGTACACTTTTCCTTTCCATCACCCATGCCTTTTTCTTCTTCCATTGGTCCTGTTTTCCATCATTTTCTCCAATCTCTGTCTGTGTCTCTCCCTCTTTTTTTTGGCACTCTCCAGCCCCACCAACATGTGATTAACCCCTAGAATAGAAACACTGCCCCTGTCCACTTTGTGTAAGATTACATGCCCGTGGGATATTGATATTTCCAGGCAAACGAGCACACATGAGCCGTGGTTTGGAAGGACCAGCTGCATATATCAGTTTATTTTCTACCAAGTGCTCAAAGCTCCAGACTAATTTAACAGTTGTTAAAAAAACACACGGGTTTTGGGAGATTGGCCCACTGATGAACTTGCCTGCTAAGTGATGAGAATACAGACATCTAAATTGTATGCATGTCCTCCGTGGTAACAACTTCACAAACTGCTATGTAGTGTTGGCACGTCCCAATATTTAATCAGGTGCTTCTTTGGCCCGGAAAGACAAAATAAATTTCCGTAAGGTGTGTGAGAGCATCAAATGTGTGTGTGGGCACTTCACTGGAGAGCAACAATTTAATGAACACCCTGCTGTGTGACAGGAGTAGGAGTCAAATTGGATCAAATGAGTATTTTTATATTATTTTAAGGAACAAAATACTCGAGAAGGGAAGTGCGTTTGTGTTTCACCTGAAAAAGTAATTATGGTCTCAGATAAAAAACAATATTTGTGTTTGTTTCTTGCTTTTTCTCTACAGGAGCTTTTTTGCAATGAAATTCTCTGCTCTGTTGTGTACTGTGGGCTGAAAAATATATTGCTTTCAAGCTGAAATCACAATTTGAAGCAACGCAATCAAAGCAAATCACAATGGCTGCAATGAATAATTATATTTTAAATTTCTCCATGTTTTGTACCAATTTCAAAGCTATAGTGCGGAACTTTTGCACCGTTGCATTTCAAACATTGTCAAAGTGTGTGTGTTTCTCAGTTATGGCAGTGCTTAGGTCCTGTGTTGCCAAACAGGAAGCGATTTGTTTTATGTCAAGACTGATGGAGGAAACAGTGATATTGCGCTTGATGACTGAAAACACAAAGAAGTGCAAACGAAAAGTTGCAGTTTTACTGTTCAAATAACATTGTTGTTCAGCATTAAAGGGCCTGAAAACCGGTCTCAGAGTGGGAAAATCTCAAAACGACACCTTTGCGTTTTTGTGTTAACAACAAATACTTTGGGGAAAATGATGATGTCATAGTCGCACCTCTGTCTTGTGCATCGTTGTCATCGTTCCTCTGTATACATCAACATGATGGGCAGAATTGGCCGATAACCTCTGGGATTGTAGTTAGGGTTTCGCCAGAAGTCGTGAGATTTCTCGCCAACTGCCTTTTGGAAAAAAAAATTCACCTGGGGTCTGAAAATGTGCTAAATATAGTGACAATGTCACCAAGTTGGCAACACTGGCCTGTTTGATAACTTTTATATACAATTCAATACCAATTTGTACTGCAAACCTTTTCAAAACAACAAAGAAAAAGATTGTTTTTGTTATTTTGGTCAATTTCCATGTGGACATGATCTAAATAGGAATGCTTCTTATCCTCACCTGCCCCTGTGCTGCCAATGTATACACAAACACTCCCTCAGACAGGTCTGATAGTTTTGCTTGACGTAGCATAGAAGTAATATTAGATAATTTATGTTCACCAAACAGAGGCAGAACAATATCACCAAATGTTGCGCTCTGCAGCTTTAAGAAATGCAATAATTGTAAGAAACAGTTAATATCTTCAAGTGTTCATTGTTGCATTAGAGCATAGTCATTAATATTTTGATCTGGGAAAAATAACAATTAATTTGCATTAAATAGCAAATACACCAGTAAACGGGTGAATGTCACCTTACCCTTTGACAGACTGGGAGTTTTGTTTGGCCAGAAATCAACAAGCAAGATATAAATGCTTCGGGAGACTCAAGAAAACAATGCGTTGGAAGCAGAAAACAACAAATAAATGAAGAAAGCACCTCAGTCCCTCTTTCAGTGTCAGTGTTGACTGAATGAATTTAGATCAGTGCTGCTTGAATAGTGAGTATCACAGGATCATGTTGGGAAAGCTAAAAATAAAAAAATAAAGGAGGTGAATAAAACCGAATTGTGATCACCTGGTGGTCGTGTTTTTGTTGTTGATAATCAGAGCTGGATCAGATTAAAAAAAACAGTTTTTACTGCAGAATCATCTGACTCATTAGTGAATGCCAGTTGTATCCAGTCACATTGCAGAGAAGAGCCAGATGTTTGTGGCTTTGTTGACCACTGGAGAAGGTTCTTTTGTCAGTTGGCTTTTGGTGATGTTGACAGTGGTTTTATCGGAGCTTGTTTGATGATTGTTTTGCCTGTTGTGGCAGGAAACAAGGTTGATGTGAGAGGAAGTCCGTAAACTGGTGGGCCATAAAAACCAAAAACAGTGCACTTGAACATGCTGTAAAGCTCTGTGGAGCTGAGGGAAACTGCAGGGTTTGGGTGATAACTCTTTGCAGGCTTATCACTATGAGCAAACCCAGTTTACTTTGATCCATTACACAATAACACAAGGATCATGCTTGGCGCAGCTTTACAAAAGGACAATGTGGAGGTAATTTTAGACAAACTGAGCTTCAGCAGGCTCTGGAGCAGCTGTGCAGTGGTTCTATCAACATCAAGGATTCTGTCTCACAACTGTTTATATTCAATTTCACCTATTTTAGCTTGGCCAACGCCACTTATTTGACGGCCTCCTCCGATTTCTGACTCAGTAGAACTTTGAATTGCTAAATCTGAAGTGTCAAGACGGTGTCAAATGTGCAAATGCACACTTGTGGCCACTTTTATTAAAGCAGACAATGCCGGTGTTTGTTTTTTAAAATAATACAAATTTAGACTCGGGTGTTATTGCCTTAGTAAATGAAACTAATAAAGTACAGATATAACATAAGGTGAAGACTAGATGTGGTCAGGTTAGAGTACACAAACACACATGCTGACAGTAGCTCTTTATTTCATTAACTCCCACTTTCTTCTCTTTCCTTGCGTCTTTCTCTCTCACACACGGAAAGTCGTACTCTGACGCACACGTGCAGATGACCACTGTGACCAGAAAAAAGCCCCATATAACAAACAAAAGAAACAAACACAAATCTACTTAACCCTGATTTAAACATGTTATCATGCTTTAAGCACATTTCTCTCTAGCAATCATATAAACACATAAATATATTCAGAAATATGTTCCCTCTGTGAAACATTGTAACAATTATCGGATTATCGTTTCATCTTTTGTTTTGGTGGAGCTGATTTAAAATTCTAAACAGATCGGATAAAAGGATGCTTTGAAGTCTGATGACTGTTTCACTCCCCCCCCCCCTCCACCCTATTTCTTTTTTCTGTTTCTGTGTTTTTTTGCATTTTTATTTATTTATTTGTTGTATCTCTCTCTGTCGGTCTGTGTCTTCAGTTGAGTTGAGGTTTGTTCTCCGGGCCAGGCATCTTCTCCAATAAGCTACTGATACTTGTTGTACACAGCTGGCATCCAGAAGAGTTAACTTTTCGACAGTATTGATCTGGCTTCTTTTTTTTTCACTCTTGGTGGGTCAGAGTTCAGAATTGATGCATCACTTCGGAGACACACTCTTCCGAAAGGCTTTCTTTCACTTTTCTTTTCTTCCTGTTTCTGTCCTTTCTTCATTTCTAATTCCTTTCCCCTGCACGACTCTGCCTTTCTCATTTTCCTCTCACATGTTGTGGTTGTAACACTAATTGACCATTCTTAAACATCCTATAACTTAATCCTTGTTTCTGTGATGACATAATTCAATTCCACAGTCAGATTACTGAACATATTCTTCTTAGACTGATGCACATGAGCACGTAAACACTGGACGGACACACACACACACACACACACACACACTCACAGAGGGAGAGAGAGATTCTTCGTTGGTGTTCCTGATTCTCTCCCATGCCAAAAAGTGACAATGGTGTGTGTGTGTGTGTGTGTGTGTGTGGAACACCAGTGTTGATGGTTGATAGAGAAATGATGGAACTATTAAATGAATTAAAAGAAATCATGCTTCACAGAGACAGTGATAATACTAGTGAGTGGAAACCAACACACACAGGCAAACACTAATACACACACTGTATTTATACATATGTATATGTGTGTGTAGTTCTAAATTCCAGTCTAAAATGGGAGGATTAGTAAGTTCACCCATATTATTTGTTATCTTTTGCTCCTGAAATGAGCCTGGGATTTCTCATGGGATTTAAATTGATGAGCAGAGAGCGATGCACTTATTTTAGGCGGATTGATAAGTGAATCACTGATGTGCGTTCCCCTGCTGTCAATGACACACTGATGTTAGTGATGTTTGATGCTCGCTGCATCTTAAGGAAACAGCTGAGATGCAGAAACGTGAGTTATAGTGGCTACAAAAAAAAGTTCCCATCTCTATTTCTCTTTAACATTCAGATTAAAGGTCAGAATAAAGTATTCAGGTCTTCATCTGCTGATGGAGATCATGTTGAGTTGTCGTCATGGTCAAAAATAAACTCGGATGCCAGACAAATGAATGACCTGCAGTTGTTGTCAAGCGTGTAAATCACAGGAGGAAAAGCACAAAGTCTCACCTCTTCAGCAGAATATAAAATGGCCACATTAAGAGCATCACTAAGCACTGCAGTAACATACTGAGCTGAGAGGATCAAAAAACGCCTCACTGTTTTGTTTACAGTGACACCGTCAAATCCAACAAAGAGCTCCTTCTTGTTACATCTTCACCCTCACAACTTATCATAACAGATTTGTCCAGTGGAAGTGGAAGACGCAACTTTCTGTATTTATTGAACTCACTAAAATGGCCACTTACAGTCAATGAAACCAGAGTCGCCCCCCTGAAGAGAAATCTATTTCCTCATATTCACTTTTAATGGTTCAGGCCCTGAAGTATTTCATGTTATAGTACTGATTCATTTTATCCTGCTTAGCACCAACAACACATACACACACACACACACACACACACACACACACACACACACACACACACACACACACACACACACACACACACACACACACACACACACACACGCACACACAAGAGTTAGACACAGGTTATAGCAAAGCATAATTAATGGGGCTCTTTGTCACACACACACACACACACATGCTGTTTGCTCCCTCTGTGAGCACCAGGCCTGTCACTGGTTATCAGTCATGTCTACATTTCCTGCCTGTAATTTAAACTAGGGCGTACGACTAAAAGCCTGCTTGGAGCCCACTGACCTGAGACTTTCTAAATGACAGACGGAGACCGGAGCTGGTGAACACGATGACACAGACATGAGATAAGCTGACACTATTAAGACGAATATCAGACTTCTCATCAGCATCAGTGTTTCCTTTATTTACACGGGGGCTGTTTGCTGAGGGTCCATCCTCATCCCCAGCTTCATTTTCATGCAGCTCAGACATTCCTCCTCTGTAAAAAAAACACATTTCCCAGCTGTGCCACCGGGGGTGCCATAGGCTCATTAAAATGGCTCAAGGGCAATATAATAGTACAGTCTTATTCCTTGAACCTGTAATATATTTTTATTTCAAAATTAACATGGATGCAGAGTCGCAGTCCTTCAAGTTTTTGAAGGTTCATTATGTCAGTTTTTCTTTTTTCTTTTTTTTTATAATAATAAGTCATAAAATGTTAATGTTAAATTGATATACTGGCTTCATTTGGTACAAGGTACAGCTGCTATTAAAAATTAAAAAAAAATCAAATAAACTCGGCCTCATCTTTTTGAGTTTTGGACGACCAATAACGCAGCACCCCGAGATGTTCAAACGCACCAATCTGCAGCTGAGGGTTGGAAATCTCAAACCCCGCCTGTTGCTGACATGTGACAATGAACCACATAGGTTTAATGTTTACAGAAGTAAAACAGATGGTGGACTGTCGTGGATGTGCAAGAACACAGTGTGATGTGGGTATAAATAAAGCTCCCTTTTTATATTTCAAATGTTTTGAACGCTAATGGCTCCAGTTTTAAATATATTACATAATAGCCCCTTAAGCCTCTTCAATTCAAGGTGCAGGTTGGCCCCAGTACACACCGTGTCACTGTGTCGTGCTGTACCTTCTCTGATGACTAAATTGTGCAATTCCATTGTGCCATTTTGAGCTATTAACACAAAACCTCATATTATGAAGTTCTGCACACAGTTTTGTGCCCGAGCATAAATTACTCATCCATTAGTCTTCCCGCCCAGACTTTACCAGTCACTGGGGTGGGGTTTTGACTCGTTGACCTTTCACATCTCTCATTAATGTAACAAGTAAACACTAGTTTCTTAGCTCTAATACGACCGAGAAGCTTGCTAATGTCCCTTAATAGGAATAATATGCTAATGTTACCGCAATCACACTTCACATAGTTTGACGGCTGGTAGGTTTTATAGAATCCCTGTTGAATGTCGGAGGTCTAATTAATTCTGTGCTCAAAACTCATTATCATATTTTCGGAACAGTAATTATTTGCAAATTTTCCCGGCACCTAGCCTGAGTCCTGATTAGGGTTATAAGGAAGGTGTTTACAATTAAAGCACACGCACATATTCACGTTCATATGAACCAAGACATTTGTGTGTCCATGTCTTCACTTTCTATACTTTAAACCTTTACTACAACCACTTAAAACCTAACCTTAAAACTGCATTTAATTAATATAAGTACTCCAATAAGTACATTATGCAAACATATGGAGGCATATATATATACTCTATCTATCTATCTATCTATCTATCTATCTATCTATCTATCTATCTATCTATCTATCTATCTATCTATCTATCTATCTATCTATCTATCTATCTATCTATGTACACATGTAGAACGCATTGATGACTGTCTGATCAACAGTTGCTTTGGTTCATGTTTATTCATGATCAATCACTACTGAGTGCTGTTAAGCATAGCCTATCCAATTCTGCCCAGACACTCCAAGATGTGCATATTTAAATTGCTGCCTCAGTGAGTGTCGGATGTGTCACCTGCCTTTTACACCAGCTCTCTTACTCTCTTGAACACACAGTTTTGTGCAGCTAATCTTCTGAGGACATTGCACTTCTGAGTTCTGTTTATTTGGACAGCTTAAACCAGGGGTGTCCAAACGTTTTTTTTTGTTTTTTTTAAGGAGGGTCTGATTTAATTATGTGACGATTCCTGGAGGCCAATAGTCCCAACAACCGTTCACTCTCATACTCGCACAAATTAGACTGTCCAGTTTTACCTAATCCCCATATTGCATGTCTTTGGACTGTGGGAGGAAGCCAGAGAACCTGGAGAAAACCTTGCAAACAACATTTTTAAATGGTAAGGTAACCAAATCTAAACTACGCAGGAGTGAACAAATGAAAAAAATGATGCCTTTCTTTCACATCTGGAGTCACATATCATAATATGAGGTGAATGCATGTGTCTGTCTGTCTGTCTGTCATGGCTGAGTTACAAACCCAGGACTCTAGCTTTCAAAGCACAACTCCTTACCAGCTGAGCTAATAGGGATGACACGTGGCCAGGGCCGATTTTCTGTCCCACTCCATCCCTGGTCATAAATAATCCATTATAAAATCGAAGCTGCGGGCCATCCAAAATCTGACTGAGGGCCGTGATTGACCCGCGGGCTGGACTTTGGACACGCCTGGCTTAAACAATACATTATCTCTAATTGTAAGCACAATTCAATTCAGCTCTAAATTTAACCAGGTTTTCAGAAATTAGGTTCTGACTCATTTGGACCAGGATTTGTTACTGGTTCTGACGAGGTCAGTGTTTATACCAGAAAAAGGTCTTAAAAGCATGATAAATAAAAGTGACAGAGCTATTCCTCAGTTAAATGTGTAGGATCAGTTTCTTGTCTAATCCCCCCCCTCCCCGCTCTAGTTTCTACTCATTCGTATGTCTGGAATTGAATTTAGCTGTGTGTGCGCGCGCATGTGCGTGTGTGTGAGCTTCCCGGTGTAATTGCTTGCTAAGCCGTTTCAAAAGCAGGTGCAGTTTGCCTCAATGACTTCTCTGTGTTCTCAGTAGCTAAATGCTCTAACCTGCCAATTTATATATGTTTGTGTGTGTGTGTGTGCCTGCGTGCACATGTGTGTGTAAGAGTGTGTGTGTGTATGTGTGTGAAGACGGTGACGTCAGTCATCATGTCTGACAGCTCCCTTCCTGAAAGCACACCTAAGAAAACACCCGGAGCTTTGCAGACACTGTGTGTGTGTGTGTGTGGTGGGGTGTGTGTGTGTGTGTGTGCGTGTGCGCTGGAATACACGTTCAGAGGGTTACATTTTCACGAGCAGCAATGCATGTGTACAAGAAAACACACATGCAAGCTCTCTTTTGGAAAGAAAAAAAAAAAGAAGAGAAAACACACCTCATGTTGCTGATGGATGAAAACCCGACTTTTCCAGAGAGTCAACATTTCTGTCGGCGACACTTTCTGATTGATAGACCCATTTGTAAAACTCCTGCAACTTGGAAAAGATAAACAAAAAACAACCTTTAAAATCTTATTTGTGGACGTACAGAGCACAACAATAATGACAACTGTAGGAAGACAAAGCTTTAAGTGCCATTTTTCATGCAGGGTAATACGTGTAAAAGAGTGATAAATGAGAGCTCTATAAAAAATATTAAAGATGAGAACAAGTTGAGTAAAACAATGAATGACAAAAGACTTCCAAATCATACTGGGAACAAAATATTTCGTTTTGTTCAACAATTTTAAATTATTTATTTATTAATTATTTATATTTTAAATCCTTTTCTGAAAAACATGTTAAAAACGTGACACAGCACATTCAGTGGACAGACACTACAGATTATCTTGTCCTTATTAACACCTGGTAGTTAATGATAACTAATCAGAAGTGTTTGGTCAAAATGTGCATGACTCCTGATAACAGCAACACTAAAATATTCAGATCTTCATTCCAAATATAAACATCCTCCACATTCATTTTGTGGTTTTAATAAGTTCTGAAGTGTTTGCCGAGGATGTGTTCATTACAGTACTTTCTTTCTTTTTTTGGATGAAGCATTTGGACAAAGTTCTGCCCAGTGTCCTGCCAGCTCTTGTCTTCATGGGGGAAACGCTCCAACATGTTCTCAGTCCTCTAAATAAATGATCACCACCAGCAGCTATCACCAACCTAAAAGAAAAAAATAGGAGGATGCTTTTTAATAAAAAAAAATCACCTGGTCTCCTTCAGCACAGTAAACAATGTTGGGTTAAAAAATAACTCAAGTTGGGTCAGCTATAGAGACAACAGCATTTGTTTTGTGGATGTCTTTATATAAAGCTAAGCTAAACAACTAAATGTTTAATTAACAAACATAAGGATAGTCAGTGTTGTCATCGCTTTCACTTGAAAAAGTCTTAAAATATCAAAATGTGCAAAATGATAGCGCAAATAAATTACAGAAAACAATCTAGAGTAATACTGTGTAACACAAATAACATTTATAAAAACAATTTATGGTAAAGAAACACAAAAATATGCAGTTCCAGGATAATAAGTACAAGAGCTGAGGAGAGAGAGAGAGAGAGAGAGGAAAAGGGGATCCCTGTGTTCCAGCCTGTCTCATTGTGAATTCCCTCATTTGAAAAATGGTGAAATTCATTTCTCACACAGATGGGAACAGGCAAGGCTGATTTCATTAAAACACCCCATCTGTTGGTGTGTGTGTGTGTGTGTGAGAGAGAGAGAGAGAGAGAGAGAGAGAGAGAGAGAGAGAGAGAGAGAGAGAGAGAGAGAGAGAGAGAGAGAGAGAGAGAGAGAGAGAGAGAGAGAGAGAGAGAGAGAGAGAGAGAGAGAGAGAGAGAGAGAGAGAGAGAGAGAGAGAGAGAGAGAGAGAGAGAGAGAGAGAGAGAGAGAGAGAGAGAGAGAGAGAGAGAGAGAGAGAAAAGAAAGTAGAAAAAGAGAAAACAAACAGGGTTGAACCAAACAAAGCAGTTCTCCTGTCCTAGAATAATTTGTTTCCCCTCCAGTGATGTATCCGTCCCCCTCCCCTCGCTCTTTGTGGTACTGATGGGAGCTAAATGTGCGCAGACAGACTGCTATCACTTGAAGAGCCAGAAAGAGGGAAAAACAGAAATATGTAAAGGATTTGAGAAAAACGATGACAAGATAGATAGAGAGAGAGAGAGAGAGAGAGAGAGAGAGAGAGAGAGAGAGTAGTGAGCTAAATAAATGTAACGTGCAGGAGATGCTGTGATGCTGATGGGAGGAGGGAGAGAGAGACGTCCACATCAAATCTTCAATACCTGAACACCAGTCGACTAAAACAAAAAGAACTAAGGCAACAAATGCCAGGATGTCTAACCACAAAAGAAAGCAACAAATGAAATCAGACATGTAACATAATGTATGTTAGGTTTTTTAAGTTACAGCTCATTTTGCAGCCCTTTGGTGACTCCTAATGTATATTACTACATTTTTTTCTGACTTTATTCAGTTGTAGCTTTTGTTGATGTCATAAATGGGTACAAGAATCTTTGAGCACCTTCTACAGTATATCTGTTTATTATAGTTATATAATTTAAACCTGATGCTTGGACTATGTTTCCTGTCTCGCACTGTTTTATTGTTTAATCTCCCTGTTTTCATGTTTGCATTGTATAGCTGACACCACACACCCACACAGTAACACAGTCTGTGTTGTGTTTACAGTTTGTCATACATTAATTACAGAAAGACACATGATTAAAGGTATAGCTCGATCAAACTACAGAACACAAAGTTTGCTACGTTATTTTATTCATCAAATCACAAAAATATCAACTATCCATTCATTTCACTTAAATACATTTATTGTGTGCACTGTGTGTGATGGACACAGCGAGGACACAGGCTCCTCCTCAGCTGTTTTTGTGGCAGCGACACTTTATATCACTTTCCTCTTGGAAAACAGAGTTTTGCTGACCTGCTGTAGGTGAAAACAAGCATTAAATGGGAGAAAAGCCTTGCCTCTTCCCCCTGGGCCTGGGAAAACAAATGAGGTCATGCTGCTTTACCCCGCAGCTCTGGAAGAGATGTAACTTTCACTCTCCTTCAGAGTGCAACACACGATTCCGCGTGTTCACATGTGCAGTATGGCTGGATGGTCCAGGCCAAAGGTTCGCAAGCAGGTGCCGTTAGTAACGCCTCTGTGTGTGCATCTCTTCATCTTCCTCCCCTCATTAACCCTCTCTGTCAGTTTATGCCTTTTTAGAGGATAAACTTTATTACCCCCGGAGGGAAAATCTGTTGGTCAAATGCAGTAATAAAAAAAAGATATTCAGAGAGACCTTAGTCTTGAATAAAACTCAAAGCAACATACACTGCCTGCTATTTTTTTGTCTCATTGGTAACTAATTTTGATAGAGCAACAAAATTAAGACTGTGAAGTCATTTTCATTAAGACGTCCATTTCAAATGCCTAAAAAGGGGAAATCGGCTAAATCTCAACGTAATTGTGCATCAAAGCCAACATCTGGTGTGGTGTGGGGCAGTCTTGTTATTCTACAATGTCACAGCTGGTTAAACCTCGTCCTCTCCTTCGCTCTCTGATAACATTTTAACTACAGCCCAACTGTCGGAGCTCGAGTTCATACAAAAATGGAGGCAACATTATTTAAATGGGCCCTTTGAACAGCAGCCATTTTGACTCTTCCCAACAGGAAAAGCACAGGTACGAGCAGGAAACTCCCTGAAAATAAGGAAACTAACAGGAACTGAGCCACAATTAATTTGATTTTTTACACATGGGGGGGGGGCGGCAGTAGCTCAGTCAACTCAAAGGTCGTAGGTTTGATTCCCTGCTCTGCTGGTCTATACATGCCAATGTGTCCTGGGACGAGACACTTAGGCTAGCTTTACACGCCAATGATCTGAACACAAACCGCAAAAGTTGCGTTCCCACTTCTTATATTGCGTTTATACAAGCGTCTTTGGGGGGAAATCTGCATGCACACGGTGATGCAAAAGTGTGTGAAATGTGATGTAGTATGCATGCCAGGTGGCTAGGTGGCACTGTGAAGCACTGCCATACAACAACACCAGGAGCGCGCGCATGCGCTGAAACTTCCTTCTACTTCTCTCAAGTAGCACGAAGTAGCCCACAGTCGAAAACCAAAACATTAACTCGGCTTAATTGCTGAAATGACTCCTGGATAGGTATCAGAGCAGCTAAGGCAACTTGAATGTCAGACTGATGGATATAATCCGACATGTTTGTTGTTGTTTGGCTGTACTGCACATGGATCTGACGTCAGCGTGTATGGGAGGATAGCAAGCGTGAGCAGCTCAGAACACACTTTTGCGTTTTTCAACGCCACGGTGGAGCGTTTTTAAGATTTCCACTCTTGAGGGTGGATTAATTTTTTTGCGTTTTTAAGCCCCAAAAATGCCGTCACTGTCTAAACTAAAGGCACATCTGATAACATATTTTGTCGGTTTCACCCGGGAGCGTTGTTGTGTAAAGCCAGCCTTAACCCCACGTTGCTCCAGCGTGTGAATGAATGATGAGTGATAGAAAATGTGCTGCACATATGCACTACATGAAAGTGTGAGTGAATGGATGAATGGCAAAACTGTGTAAAGCAGCTGGTCATGAGTGGTCATCAAGATTAGAAAAGTGTTATATAAATTACAGACCATTTACCATTACAACTGTCAAAATGTTGTTGGAAAAGTCTCATTTGCTTTCTCGCTGAGATTAAATTGAGACAATTGATTACGTTCCACACTCATTCAGTTCCAAAAGGTTGGAAGTACTGAATGATGAACAAATGTTTGGCACCAGTGCAGAAAGAAAATTAGAAAATAAGAGTGTGGAGTTAAAGGTGCTGGAGACAGAGTTGGCGTCCTGTCCTGATGGCAAGTCCACTGTGATGTCACTCACTGGTGTGTGAACTGGCAGTTTGAAGCTGTGAGTTGCATTTTGTATCATTTTGTAACTGGAAGAGATCATATTTGGATGAGAGAGTGGATCTTATTAAGAGTGAGGAAAAAACAGTTTTCAGGCTCCTCTGTGTTTTATTTCTGAACTTTGAGAAAACTGAAAAAAGTCCAGACGTGTGTGTTCATTACTTACACTGAATGAAATTATATGCACTTAAGTTTTCACTCCCATTTTTAGCAAATGTATGTTCCTTCTATGCAAGCAAAAGGTGTGTTTCTCTCAGATTTAGTTTCTCTCAGATTTTGTTCTCAAATTTGTGTACATCGAGGAGCACCTTGCCTTTACCGAGATAATCTGTCAACCTGACAGGTGAGATATGTGGGTATTGATATAGTGTCTGTCCCCCAGAGGGGCGGTGATTTAGAGACTTTTCAGGAGGAACACTATTGGATCCATTGTTGTCATTTTATGGATTAAATATAGACTATGACATGGATTGTTTCCTTTAATATAGTTTTTGCACATTTGATATTTACAATAATGTGCTTTTTTCTACACATCTATTGGAAAAAGATCATTGTACTTTGTAAGTATGTAAATGTGATGATGTAATATGGTCATGGTGTCAGAGCCGGAGTGTGTGACACTTGTTTCCAGTATTTCTTTGTCAGTTTCCAGTGATCGGCATCTCATTGACCACACAGTTGTGGTTGTATTCTTTAGAAGTGACATGCCTGCCTGGGAGATTTCAACTCTTAACCAACACACTTCACTGGAAAGTTTCTTCTTATGTTTTAACACAAATAGACAGCAGAATCTGATTTAATGCATTTGGACCATAAATGTGTATTTGTGTCCTGATGTGCTGACGTCAACCCATTAAGGAGACTCCTTGACTCTCGCTCAGCAGCAGCAGCAGCAGCAGCCAGCCGCACAGATAATGCACAGTGGGCATTTATCTTTACAGTGAATTATGGCACACTGTGGTCTCATTGACTCTGAGCACAAATGTGACTGTGTGTCTCTGAGTGTGTGTATGCAAGTGTTGAATTATACCTCACACTCGGTGGTGTGTGTGCGTGCGTACGTGCGTGCTTGTGGGAGTGTGTGTTGAGTTGAATTATGGCATTGCGATATCTCATTGACTCCATCTTAGTCCCATTCATCAAAACATAACCATGGAAATAGACTTTATGGACAAAATGCTGTTTTAGCAGTGTGTGTGAGCTTGTGTGCATATGCACGCCTTTGTGTGTGTGTGACCATGGAAATAACCCCAATGAACCTTAGAGCAGGGGCGTGTGCCGGGTTAGGGTTAGTCTGATTCATTCTGCCTCAATCAAGGCATTATTTTTCCAGCAGAAATACAACTGTAGGTCCAACACCTGGAAGTGCACACTGCACACTGAAGGTCAAAATCTAAGCCCCCCTGAATTTAACCAGACTTTCCATCACCTGCATCATCAGCACTCTCCTTCACAGAAGAAGCTGATTGAGATCCATCTGCATCGTCATTGTTACATCCTTGGAATTTCATGGCAACACATGGTCCGAAACATTGAGACTGTTGCATGCTTTGGCTGCTGATTATACACAATACTCTGCTACGACAGTGCAGACTTCTATAGAGTGATGTAGAAAGGATGAAGAGTGGTCGAAAACCAAAAACCCTTTTTATGTGGAGTATTATCATCTGGAAAGAGGCCAGAAAGTCGCCCACACCTGAGATCCTGTTGAGTCGTGTACTGACAGCTAAAATGTTTCCAGCACTCCTTAAATTCAAGGTAACAGACCATTTCACCATCTCTGCGATAACTCCCTTAACAACCGTCCTATGAAACTTCAGGGTGAGGAAGAAAATATTAGCTTCTACTACTTAGTCAGTGTATTGTCTATTGGTTTTTTTCATGTTATTGTGTGTATTTGTTACTAATGAATCATGACTACTCATTGTTTGCTGGGGGACCAAAGGAAACAGAACAACAATTCCCAAGATCCCATACTGCTTCCCAATTTCCTCAAAGTCTTTTTTTATTGCCTTGATTTAAAACCCCCTAGTGGCAGAAACTACATACTATGCATTTTAAAGACCTCTGCAAGCAGGACGTGGCAATCCTTGAAATCAATGTCAGTATTTTAGAGCAGACTGTAGAAGATTTCAGCAGCTGCTACTCTCTACATCAAAGGATGGAGTTTGAGGAGAGAGTCGAGCGCAGGCCTGAGAGCAAAGAGCCAGCCTCCACCGATCGACCAGAGACGGAACATCACTGACACAAGTGCAACAGGAACTGTCACTCCTGCCTTGAACTTAACAGCCACACGGGGTGCAGCAGCTCCAGAGAAAGCATAACAAACTAGGAAGCATTATTCATGGTCTACTACTGCACGGGCGGAGGCCTACAACCAGTATCCCTTCATGGAGTTGGAGCTGGAGCTAATCCCTGCTCACATTGTGACAGTCTAGCATATATGCACACCTTCAGCATTTCTAAAGTATGTGCATGCCATCCATACCGACCTTTTACAACAATAACACTGCTATTCCTGACTGTGTGTGTGTGTGGAAAGGTCCGAATAGAGTGAAAGTGCATGCACGGCTCAAAAACAGCCAGACAGCAGGATTGATGTTCCTTATAACAGGCTTACAATTTCTAAATTTTTTCTGGGTCGGGGCTGAAAGTTTAAGGTTCTACAAAGAATTTAACAACAGCGATGATTTCTACACCCTGTAAATAATATCCTTACGTGTGTCATGAGAGATGACAGGGGCAGTGCATGAGGAGGGGGGTGAGGAGGAGCAGTGGAGTGGGGGATAACTGAAGAAAATACTGTCCAGAGAGCTTTTCTTTTATTATTTGAACACACGTACACACAGTGTGATCCTGAGATTACCTCAACAGTGACAGTTTAATAACAGCAGTTGTCTCTTAGGTTTATGGCTGGCCACTACAGTCAAACCTGCATTCAGTGTCTCGGCTTCTGCTTTGAAAACACTGAGCAGTTTCTCGCTCACAATCATCAACAAAGCCTCCTCTCCTCTCCCTGTCTTTTTACTGTATTATATCGCGTAAGCTCCACCGTTCCCACTGCCCCTGCACAACGACTATCACTGTCACTGAGGAGTTTTTATTTGTAAGGTTTGAAGCTTAAGTGTCAGCCGTAGCCCCTACATCTCCATTCAATCTCTTTTCCCGGTGTTTATCTTGCGGTTGTTAGGACTTTTCAACCCCTCACTTTCAGTCTCTGACTCGCTCATGTGCGGGTCTCACAATTACACTGTGGATGTGACAGGAGTTCATCACTGTGCAGGGAGCGTGGCGGCGTAAACAAAAGAAAATTTGAAAATTAAAGCTCACACTCTTTCCACTTCTGATGCATATTTTCATGCATCAGTAGTGGATCAGAGCATGTATTCATTACTTTGGTAGCGTTGTTATGATAGTAATTGCAAAACACGTAAATGGACTGTAGATGGCAACTGTTTGAAAAAATAAAAAATAAAAAGTTAGTGAACACCAGCTTCACTGGCTGAGATTGATTTGAAGGCAGTGGAGAGTTAGACCACATTGTGAACATAAACACCAGTGACAGGGGCATAAAGTTGCTCCTACCGTTGCCCTGATATGTGATGATGTGTTCAATCTAAGGAAGCCGATAAAGCTAAAGGTGTGGATATAGAGAGCAGTTCATCATCAGATGTATCACGCTGATTAGACAGGTTAATTAAAAAAACAGGAAATATGTCACACTCATTGCAGACCAATTCACATTTGAAACATGGTCTCCAGTTGCTCGAGATTGACAGCACCTCCTAAAGTGTTATCATAAAAACTGATGTATTTGTTGGAGAATGTAGCTACACGTTATGAAGTCCTCTGATGCAAACTGTCACTTGTTCATTTTTAAAACTGATTTGATTTAACCCTTAGTGCTCCTGTTACGCAGGTGCACCCTGGGAATAATACACAACTTCTTATATGGACGACCTGGGGTTGTGTTTATAGGTCACATATTCAGGCTTTTTGTCTTCTTATGTGTTGTTGAGTCAAAGTTATGATTCATTTCATATTACATTTTTAGTAGTGACATAACGTAGCAATAAGCAGAAGTCACAAAATAGTTAATAAGATTTGTTCATAAAACGAGGCAAGTGAACTTTTAACTGTGACGTATTTCCAAATTTCACAAATTCAATCCGATTTTTTCATCAGATTTGTGCTGGAAAAAAAGGACATAAGACACTCTATACTGCACATTATTATAGCACATTTCTAACATTCAACATGGTGGATCTCTTACTGTCTAAAACAACTACAAGGTCATTGATTTTAAAGACAATATATCAAGAATAATGAAGCTTATGTTTTGCACACACAGTTGATGGTGCCTAAACACATAATCTCTGTTAACCTATCAGTTTGCTGCCATCTTTCTTCATTTGTTCTTATCCTAAAACCTAAAGTAATACATGCTCTACTCACCTTGTCTTTGTATTATTGGTTTCATTATTCTTCAAATTTCTGAAGTTGCTGCTCAGGCCTCATGCTTTCAATGTCAACATATTTTCTACCTTTCAGATCCTGAACGTAGCAGTGAAATTATATCAACATTAGTATTCAGTGTACACATGTATTTCATCTCTTTTCTTTTTTTTATTGAGCAAAGGAAGCACTATCTTTGCTTAATGTTAACTCAACCCACCCCCCAAGGAGTTTTCCTCCTGTAATCCCTATACTTATTTTCTAAATTGCATCACACTTAATGTGAATCGTCAGGCTTATTGAAATTTGCCTTTGATTTCATGCCATTTATTCATATCACTGTTGATCCTGAGCATATTTCTGCAGCACCTATGATCAAATAAATGAAAGAAAAAGTATGAGAAGAATTTTATTCTGAAATATATATTTTTTTTTTTAAATGGGGAGAAATTAGGTTTGTAACTTAAATTATGTTGGGTTAGTAAGTGTTAATCAAATTGTTACTTTTGTGCTAATTTTCACCAGAAAATAAGTAAGAATTTTTAGCCCATTTTTCAATATCTAGTGATTATTTACAATTGACTGCATGTTAAAATAGTCTATTAACAATTTAAGTGTTAAATTTGTGTTTTTCCAATTATCTCCACTTTCCAGGGCTTCCTGCAACGGTGGGTGTGAAATTACCGTAATAACCGCACGTTGACTTTGACCGGCAACTTCTCAGCTTTCAGACACTGTTGGAATTTTTTCCGCTAGCACAAACTGTCGCGTAATTACGGCGAAGCAAAATGCAAAGGAGCGATGCGAGAGGAATGAGAGTGAGTGGAATTGACATGTGGCCGCAGTGAGCTGTCCACAGATCTAGTCATACAAAGATGGCTGTATACTGTTTTACAGACCTGAGAGTGATAGCTTATCAGTAAGTCTGAGGCAGTGCTTTGTTTTTATGAATATTGTTGTTGCTCGTAAAAAAAAACGTGTTTGTGGCATTAAATCATGATCAAATGTCACACTTCATGACTCTGGTAATACGATAATCATTTGTGGTAATTATTAGTTCGTGTTTTGCATTTGCACGATTCAGCATGGTTTGTACGCCCACAAGGCAAATCCACATACGATACATGTCAAAGAATAAAACACACACTATGGACGGAAGAATGGTTTCCTGATCATGTACACCAAAATATGCTGAACAAATGAATTAAGTCAACTGCTGTTTACAATTATAGATATACTGTTCTCTCTGTAGTGTGTGTGTATTATGTCTGTAGTAGGACAAACATGTCTGTGAGGACACGTTTGGATTTAAACCTATCTTTTTGAGAACATTTTGACCTTGTGACGATATTAGGGTTAGGGTTAAGCATTTAATTGTGATGGTGTAGGTTAGGGGCTATGTGTTTGAGTGTCTTGTGTGTGTTTGTGTGTGTGTGTATTGGAACTGATGCTGCCTTTTTCTTTTGACTTCACCTGACCTCAATTTACCTGCTGCAATGCCACCGTGCACACACACACACACACACACACACACACACACACACACACACACATTACTATGTAAGAGCTGTCCTAGAGAACAAGAGTGAAGGGAGATTATGTCTGAAAAACTTTCTTTCTCTTCAGAACATTGTATGGCATAAACACTGACCTTGTTGGGACCAGTAGTCCTCATGGAGACCGAAACCTGGTCATAATTCCCTCATTGCTGAGGGAACGGTTAAGTTTTGGGTAAGATTTAAATTGTTTAGGTCAAAGTTTGGATGAGGCATACAATAATGCTTTCTAATGGATGTGTCCTAGGAAGAATAGCTGCACACACCTGTTTGTGTGAGTGTGTGTCTGAGATGCTTGTTTTATATCCTGGTGGGGACATTCACCTGAATACGTACTTATTCATGGTGGGGATGTGTGCCACTGTGGAGGCGACCTATTGAGGTCCCCATGTGGACGCTGTTTTATCAGGCTTGACTCTTTGTTTTAGGGTTGAGATTAGGCTGTTGAGGTTAGGTTGAGGCACACAAGCTTGGGGATATGTTAAATCAGAAGCCACCTACAGAGATCCAGCTATTTTTAAAGACCCCTCATTATGCTGCCTTTGCAGTGGTCCAGACAAAAACAGCACATTTATGGCCCCCATGTGAGCTTTCATGAAATCAAATGAGTAACGAATATCCACAGCATTCATCCTGAACATACAGCCTGATTCATTACACAGTGACACATTCCAAAACCTTCTGTATGTATATGTGGCACAGAAAGGCTCTGATTTTCTACACACAGTCACACAGTGAAGTGTACAGTTCTGCATGTACCCCTGATGTTCCCTCTGCCTGTCTCCACGCATGTTTCAGTCTCTGAAGGTTGTCGCGTTGTAAATGCCAAATGATGACAATCTGCTCTGTGCATGTGCCTGTCCGTGTGTGTGTTTGTGTGTGTCATCTAACCTCTATGCCAGCTTAAAGTAGGGCCTATTTAGGGTGGTGATGGCCCGATTTGTCTTCTACTTGTCAACTTCAGCTTCCCTAGAGACATAAGGACGACAGCTACAGAAACAGTAAGATGGAAAGAGAGAGAGAGTATTGGCATAAAATGTGTTTGTAACATTGAAACAGTGGCAGCTGAAGCAAAGTGTGCTGCCACATTTCTGGTGCTTGGAAAGTGAAGATGCTGGCTTAAAAATGGCTCACATTACTCCTGAACTGGGGGCCAGGGCCATTTTAGATTGTAAAAATAGATAATTATATGTCTGTGAAAGAGATTTTGTGTCAGATGTGTATGTTTTTTGTTTTTTTTTTAAAGGACATATTCCCTTGTGTTGATACCAATTATTAGAGCAGCCTGTTATGTGACAGTGTCAACACATTTATTTCAGATGCTCAGTAAAGGGAGAACATAAAAACAAAACAGTGTGATTAAAAAAATGTTTTAAAAAATGGCTAACAAGCAACAGAACATCTTGAAAAGTCATAATCACATTTTAAAAGTTGGGTTACACAAAACTCTGCAGGAATTTGAAGTGAACATACCTTAGTATCTTTTACGGAGCTCCAGACATGACATAGGTGGAAAAAAAATTGTGTCCATGAAATACTAATTTGTTCCCACTAAATAATTATGTAAAACGTGCGCACAAAATGCTACAAAGATATTGTCAAAAGCCTGGCATTGTAGGGAATCATTATTAGCGAAAGGCATTTAAACAGACTAATACGTTTTTAAGTACTTTAAGGATACTTTTACACTAGCACGGGTGTTTTTAAAAACGGAGACTTTCCCCGGCGTTTGTGCCTTTCGATTACACACAAACTGTGATTTCGCCTTTGAAACGATTCTTTCTAAAAAACTCCAGCAAAAGTGGAGATTTTGGAAAACTTTGCGTTTGCATAAAAACGGAGAAAAAACAAAAACATTTTGTGGGGACAATTTAGTATTTTGTGGGAACAAATTAGTATTCTGTGGCCACAAATTAATATTTATGCGCACAAATTAATTTGTTCCCCCCATGTCATGTCTGTGGCTCCGTAATCTTTACATGGTTATGCAAATATGTAAGCAAATAAGGCAACTCTTAACTCAAAGTTTAATAAGTGTAATGGTCCAAACTGTCTAGTATTAAGTAATAGCAGCAACTGTGGTATCAAACTGCTACTGCTGCCAAGTTCAGTTACCATCTGCTACTAGTACGAAACACCATCATCAGAAGCCTGCTGTTTAGTGTGTGTGTGTGTGTGTGTGTGATAGTGAGAAGAGTAATTGTGTTTCCATTGTCGAGGTGTCAACAACTCATGGTGCGCCACTTGTTTGCATATTGTTAATTTCTCCCTCTCGCTATGTCCAGCTGTGTGTCTCTGCGTGTTTCTACGTAATTTGTGTTCATACCTTTTGTGTGTTTGTGTTCACGTTCATATGTATGTACGTACGCGCACGTGTGTGTATGTGTGTGTCCTGCCAAGGCAATAGGTCCCTGCACACTGACACTCGATTTGGCAGGCCTGCTGACACTGTAGCATTTAGCCGTGTATGTGTGTGTGTGTGTGTGTGAGTGACATGGTGTGACACAATAGCATTTGTCGCCTAAATGCCAGAACAGAGAACTGACACTAAAGGGCAGAGAGATGGTGATAAAAAATGAGTCACAGAGAGGGACAAATAGGGAGATGAAGGAACGCTGTGTTTGTCATGTTCTCACGTTTACAATAAATGACCAACATTTTTAAATAAGTGAGCAGCGAGCACAGAAATGTGACACAAATCTAACACTAATCCATGTAAATGTGACCAACCTCAACCTGCCAAGATGTTTTCAAGCTGAGTCTCTTTTCATTATGAAGACCACAAAACCTTTCACTCTGCAGAACTCACACACTGCAGCACAGCAAGGCAAGTTTTACAGTCCACCACAGGTGAGAGACCTGCTTTGTGAAATACTGTCAATATACAGTACATCCACTTCAAATATGAGTCAGAATTGACTGCTGCTGCTTGATATTGTTCTCGATCTCAGCAGAAAATGAGCCGTCCCGTGTAACTATTGTAGCCCTGACCTGTTCTGCCTTTTGTCTCAGTTACTGTAAAGAAAATTCAATACGGTTTTATATGCTATGGGTTGTTGGCATTTTCAGTTTGAATGTCCTACATCCTTTCACTCAAAATGGATGGAACTGACCTGAAAAGCCAGCCTAGACAAATCAAGGAGCTTAAACCTAAAACCTTGAAGAAGGTGTTTTTTTTTTTGTCAATTGAACAAGGATTGATATGATATGATGCATTTATTTGGTAGGTGCCTTAAATTGATTAAATCAAAATGTAATTCATGCTATGTTGGGCCAAACGAGAGCACTAACTGAAACAGCTGCCATCACAAAAGGGCTGAAATGACATGATAAATGATATAAATGTTGCAGCAGGCTAAAGTGGCTATAGGTTCATATTTGTTGTTTAAAGAAACCACGTCAAATTAATATGTAATGCATGGTCAATTTGCATTGGAACCTTTTGTCTACATCAGTTGTGGCCAAATGCATTCTCATCATGAGACCTGGAAAATAAATATACTGTTATTTGTAAAAACATGGATATAGATGTAATCTGGGTTTAGTGTTGATGTTTTTATGAATCTTCCTATTTCTACTTTGTCAAAACACCTGTTCAAGTTGAACCACATTGTCCACGTTGAGTAAATGTCACTCTGTCTAACACGCACTCATTAAATATAATGATTCCCCTGACAGGGGGACGAGCAGTCTGCATCACACTAAAGAGTCTCATTAAAGTATAATGCACATCATCCTCAAATGGTTGTTGAGCTTCAGAGTTCACAATATAAAGATATACGGGTTTATTCAAAAGCATTTCAGGACAACTGTTCTCCTTTTGACCAAAAACAAACATAATTGTGTATTAGACCACATTGTCGTTGTTGTGGTCACTTGAGGACAGAATCGTGGAAAAAATGTGCCACGTACATCCTCTCTTTTATATTTAATTTTCATTGTAAAAAATGGCTTAATACAATAAAAATGTCCCAAGGCAGGCTCGTTTTGTTTTAAGTAAACACACACCATATGTACGCATATGTTCTCAGAAGCACATAATCTGTGTGTGTTATTGATATTAGGGATTTATTTCCTGGTACATTTACAGTGTACAGTTGAAGGAGGATAATTAATTCAATAAGGGTTTGAGCGTCATCGATAAAAAAGACTGTCGCCTCTTCTGTGGCGTGTTTCTATTTTGTGTCTTTATCCCATTGTTGTGACAAAAAACTGTGTGTGTGTGTGTGTGTGCATGTGTCATTGTTTTATGGAAACATGGGACAAACATGACAAATGGCTTTTTAAAGTCACACTGACACTCTGTAGGAATGTGTTGCATGTTTTTACGTGTCAAGAGATTGCACTCTGTGCGTGTGTGTGTGTTCAGTGTGACTCTTGGGGGTCATGTGACTGTGCGCCCACAGCCTTTATTGATGAGTCTTCAGTTATCTTTAACTTGGGGAAACTTCACTGAAAGCAAAGTTTCGAAAAAACACAAACTGCAGAGGGAACTCTTTGTTCTTGACTTTGAAATGTCAAGTGTGGGGAAAAAGGTAATCACTCACTCTCAAAGAGGTATTTTAAAAATTATACCGCATGCATTTAATCATTATCGCGTATACGAGAGAATAGCATCAGTAATTGTAGATTCACATTACTCAAAAACATACAATAATGCTGAAGATTAACCTTTGTACGTTTTTTAAATACATATTTTACAAATGCAGAAATCTGTCATTTATAGTTTATGGGCAACTGAGGAAGGGAAATAAGGAGAAAGGAAACATGATCATTTATCCAGAGTTTAATGTCTTGAAATTCATGATTTTGTGGATTTCTTTTTTGTTATTATTTAATTCTGTGATGAAATCTAGCAGGCTTAAATTAGTGTCACTCCTTCTGTGTGTGTGTGTGTGCTTGTTCTGATGTGTTTAATAGCTTGTTAGAGTGCAGTCCAATGTAACTGAATCATGATTGCTGACAGCTGTGAAAAGCCCTTGTTTGAATATATTATGGGAAATAGCCCTTTTCACTTTGCAAGACTTAAAAGGTTAAACTTCACTCCTTGTGTGTGTGTGTGTGTGTGTGTGTGTGTGTGTGTGTAAATAACACTGTGATAATAGAATGACATATTTGTTTGTGGCATCTGTAAAAAAGAAAAAAGTGTTTGAACAAAGAGTAGGGTAAATATGCGCCACATGACCCCCCCCCCACACACACACACACACACTCTCACACTCACGCACACACACACACACACACACACACACACACACACACACACACACACACACACACACACACACACACACACACACACACACTCCCGTGCGCACACAAAAAGAAGAAGAGGAAAAATCCTTATCTTCAAATACTGAGGCTTCCACTCCTTGGAGATCCTTGTGGCGCCTGTGTGTGTATGTGTGTGTGTTCTTGTGAGTGTAATTTAAATGTTGGACAATGAAGTTTTTTTTGTAAATGTGTGTCATTGTGTGTGTGTGTGTGTGTGTGTGTGTGTGTGTTGCATATGCGTGCGCGTGCGGGTGTGTTTTCTGATGTGGTTTTGTTCAACAGAAAAACAAGCCTTTAAGTTTTACTGAGAAAATCCTCAAATCCCCAAATGGATTGATAATTACAAACAGGACAAGACCGCTCTGTGTGTGTGTGTGTCTGTGCGTGTGTGTGTGTGTGTGTGTATGTGTGTGTCAGTGGGCTGTGGCCGAAACATGTTTTATGAGTTTTGAAGGAAAAATAATTACAAATTCCTGTCACAGCTCAAAGAGAGGGAGAGGGGCAAAGAGAAACGGAGATAGAAGAGACAGAAGAGACGCAGAATAATGAAAATCTGGAAAACAATATACTGTGGTAAAAGACACAGAACTGTGAGGAATTTCTGCTTACTCGTGGTGCTAGGCCTCTCGACCCCCCCACCTGTCCCAAATAAAGAAAAAGCACATTTGACATTTTTGAGACATAGATTGTAAAAATGTTCAACGTTGTCTTACGTGGGTTAGTGTTTTTAATAATGCACACATTTGCTGTTGTAGCAGTTAATATCACTTAGTTTGTTGCGTTCAAAAAGTGGGTCCCTGTCTAAAAATCTGCAAGTTTTGAAATGATTGTTGAGCACTTTCATGAGTTTTTAAGAAGGGTAATGTTTACTTTTTGTGTTTGGGGAAGCAATATCAAGAAACATCATCCCAAGCAGAGTATTACAATTTACTAAAAAACATGAGAGAGCTCATGTGGTCAAGATGCCAAACCCCTGCGTCTTTAATTTCACTACAAGCAGTGTCTCCACATGAACAAGCACTCCACGCCTTTGCAACTGACAGAAATGCTTAAGTGGTTAATATGAGCCAAAAAGTAATTATTTGTATTTTCTTCTGTGTGTGTGTGTGTGTGTGTGTGTGTGTGTGTGTGTGTGTGTGTGTGTGTGTGTGTGTGTGTGTGTGTGTGTGTGTGTGTGTGTGTGTGTGTGTGTGTGTGTGTGTGTGTGTGTGTGTGTGTGTGTGTGTGTGTGTGTGTGTGTGTGTGTGTGTGTGTGTGTGTGTGTGTCACAGTCTGCTTCCTTTCCCAATTTCCTCCACTGTTTTGTTTCAATTGTGCAAAAACTGCAGCGCATCCAATACAGGTTAGGAAATATTGTTGATTTTTGACACTTGTGCCAAGAAAGCATCTCTGATGTGAAAATGAAGTCACTGCCAGAGAAGCAGTGGGTGCAGAAAAAGGAAAGACAAGGAGGGAGGGAGAATAGAATGGAACAACAGAGTGAGAGAAAGGATGACACTGAGAAGGAGGGGAAGACGGCGAGAATTGTTAAACAGAGACATTTTTGATGAATGGGCCAGTGGAAGTACAACGAAGCCAGGAAATTATAGACTTCTATACAACTTCACACATAAAGACCTTGAATTGAGCATGACACAAAAGAACAGAAGAGAAGAGAATTAACAGAAGAAAATTAAATAGCGTGGCAACCAGAAGGATAGAGAACAAGAGAGTTGAGACAGAAAAAAGTTGAACAGAAGTGTTCAAGAGTGCAAGAGCTGTCAAGGTATTTTGTCTGAAGTGGAAAAACTAATTTTCTAATCAATAATGTAATTATTATATTATATTAAACTAGAAAAAGGCAATTTCTGAAGAGATTTGCAGTGGGATTTCTGCCTTCTGGTCTGACCGAGAAGTTAAAATAATGAATTTGAGTTTGTAATTTGAGCAAAATGAAGGATTGAGAACAGGAAATGTTTCCAGAATCTGAATGCATCTATTAGGTTTGTCGCTGCGTGAAAGAGAAAACACATGACGTCACCATAGACCACAGGTTCCAGCAGAAACTACAGCCGCTGCACCGTTGGCTAAACAGGTGCTGTGACCCTTTATGAGCACTCGTGCTTCACTGACGAGCTGAATTGCTCTCCACTACAACTCCACTGACTTTTGTTTTTAACGTCTGTGACCATCAATCTGCTGGAAATGGGCTCGAGTTGTTTAAGTCACCACTTTAGCGTCTCACTCTCTCATGTCAATGAAGTCGAACACAACAGTGAAAGTGAACAATTTCCCTAAATGAGGTGAATATTCGCTGTCACTCACTGTGTGTGTGTGTGTGTGTGTGTATGTGTGTGTGTGTGTGTGTTCACCTGCAGTTTGTGGTTGCTATAGCAACGGCACCACCTTAGATGGAGAGCATGTCCATTTAACCCTTTAACACGAATTAAATCCCCGTTGACACGTTTGCACAAGCACACTTTGCATTACCGTAATTACTCAGCGATTTAAAAAGTCAACGCTGAGAAGTTGCACATCAAAGACCACATTGTGGTTATTACGGTAATTTCACTTGGGATTTTGCGGGAAGTGAATTAGTGTCTTTTTTGCCAGAGAGGAAAGAATTGGAAAAAAAGGCTTGTTTCCATTTTTTTAACCTGTTTTTGCACATTGAGACAAAGACTCAAAAAATGTTATTTTAAACATGATTTATACTGTTCAATATTCTAATTTAACCAGCAATGTTTTTTTCTTGTAAATTGTTAATACACTATTTTAAGATGCAGTAAATTGTAAATAACTGCCAGATATTCAAAGTTATCCTGGGAAAATTGTCAAAAATCACTTATTTGGAGTACATTTTGAGGCTTAAAGGGTTAAAATACACACACAGAGCACCACAGACACGCCTACCGAGCTACTCATTGTAAAGCAAAGACTGTTTGCACAGCTGAAATATCATCATAGGTGTCACAAAAGCCTGGCGGCTGAAGACCCTGATATTTTCTTTGTGAAGTAGGAGTCAGAAATGGCTGAGAAACTGCAGTTTAAAAATAGTAGCAGAGTTGAGTTGTGCTCTGTGGAGAAGCTGCACGGTTCTCTCTGTGCTTTGGTCGTCACTTTGTGTGACACGAGACACGTTTGTCTACGTTCTAGTTCAAAATCATGTATGACCAGTGAAATGTGTGAACTGGAGAGCGAGTTGAATAGAATTTTTTTTAAAAGAACAATCTCTCTCCACTGTAGCATGTGATGTCATTCATTCTAGATTACACACCAACTTCAATTCTGCCATAGGCTGAAAATGTCATGCATTTTAACTGTAGCTGTGTAAAACATGTGAAGGTCATGAAAAAGCTGAATTAAATTGATGAAAGTCCCCCACTTTTTGTGAAAAAGCTTTTGACATTGAAGTTTGTGACCAGTGAGTTGTAAAAAATAAACATTTTCAGTTTATTTGAATGAGAAATTGTCTTTGACAAAAAGCTGAATCATTTGAAATGTATGAAATACTGCAAAATTCTGAATGGATGGAATAATTTTCATCGAGTTTAATATTTAAAATTATTATTATTTTTTTATAATATAAGTATGTGGAGCTATAGTGAACGGATAAATGAACAGTGGAATAAAAATAAGTAGAAGAAGACATGGCCACTGCAGCAAGAGATAGATATATGTAGATAGATAGATAGATAGATAGATAGATAGATAGATAGATAGATAGATAGATAGATAGATAGATAGATAGATAGATAGATAGATAGATAGATAGATGTGGGACCAATCCGACTAAGTGTATGTTTATACTTGGAATTATGGAACACACTTATCTTATTATCTTCCATCATGGATTAATCACAACCAGGTGACTTACATTAATTATTCATTTGCATATTAATTAAATTATATTGCACTACTGAAGGATTATCTCATCTCTTCCAATTCTATATTTTGCCCTACAATTGTGTCCTATTTTATTATTGTTTGATCGCTGTCCTTTTGATGCTTCAACATATGAATTTCCCCAGAGTGGGATAAATAAAATCTTATCTTTTCATCCATTTATTTATGTCAACTTGGATTTCAGTATAAGATATTCGACACTTGGTGTAAATTGCTGAGCACAAGGATGTTTATTACGGTTTAATTGCAACAGTTTTTTCCATTAATAGAAGAAGAATACATGGTTAAACTGATGAAAAAAATCTTTAGAAAGTGAAATAGAGTTTAAAGGTTAAAATAAGTTAAACGTTTAGACACATAAGATGATAGAAATCCACAAATTAAGTTGTGTGTGGAAGTCTCTCTCTGTGTCTGTCTTTCTCTATTTAATGAACTGGATGATACTGATTCTGCAGCCACTGTCATTTTTCTCATTTTCTGCCTTTCTGCCACTGGAGGCAGCAGTGACACACACACATATATAAGACACACACACACACACGCACGCACAAACCATCCATCAAGTGTGTGAGGCAACCTTAAGGTCTTAACATTACTCTTGTTTGGTTTGATAGAGTGCTGGACAACTCTGGCTCCTCTTTTTCTTTTTTTTCCCTCTCTCTTTCACTCTCCCATGTTCTCCCTGTCTTTCTCACTGTCTTCCTCATGTACTCGCTCTAAATCTCCACGGTCTCCCTCTCTCACTTCATACCTCATAATTGGCTTCTCTCTTTCACCGCTGTGCTCATTCTATCTCACTGCCTCGCACACACATTGGAACACACACACATGCACACTTGCCCTGGAAGGTCGTGGTTATCAATCATGTCGATCATGATCTGTATCATTGCAGGAACATCAATGAGGGTTTTGAGGAACCGTGCCATCGCTCGTCGATACATCACTGCTAATATGGTCTTGATTTGGTGCTCTTGAAGTGGGGAGAGATGGAGACAGACGCACACAGAGAGAAGGACAAAAGCTCTATTTGAATGGGATTAGTTTTGTGAACCACGGCTGAGATGTAATTACTCACAAAGGGGCGATGCCGCTTTTATGTTTCTTTTCAGATATGATTTGAATCAGTGCCGTTTCCAGCCCAATATTAACAGAAAACTTACAGATTGAGTTTCAGGATAACGAGGATCTGGATTTGAAGTGGCTAGATGGGACAGGAACTGTTCACTGATCATTAGTTTTAATTTCTTATACATCTTGTAATGTGCTTCCAGCAGGCTAACAACTATGCGGCACATGGAGATGATAAAGGCCTCTTTTATTACGTATAAGCCAATGATATCCAGTATAAAGACAGACAGAGCAGATTATATAGATGTTTTTTTCCCAGGGAAATAAAATAAACTGAAGCAGCTGATTAACTGACAAGCTAATAGATGTGCGTTTACAACAATTTAATAACTGAGTGCCTTTTTAAATCAGACATGGTGATCAATCTCCTCTTAAGTATGTGGTTTTCTTCCTTTTATTTTGCCTTAATTAAACTGTATATATACACAAAACACACAATTTGAGTACATTAATGGGTGTATTTATTCTGCATTTTCTCCATTTCCATCTACTTGAGAAAAAGAGCTGCACGTTGAACGTCAGTTTAATAACAAAATGTTCTTATTTTAAAAATGCATTAAGGTTTTAGATAAAGAGCTAAATGTACTGTAATTACAAGATATAAGGTCTGCTAAATCCAAATAACATGAAGCACTTACTGTCCCTGAACAGAAGGTAGTAATATGATTTGTCACGTAGAATGAAAAACACAGGAATGGCAGGTTAATGTTTATGTGATTAATACAGTGCAGAATCTACTCGAAAAGAAAGAAAGAGAAAAGAGCAGAGAGTAAATAAGACAGTGCTGTTAAGATGTGATAAATGCTGCAGCAGTGCAGTCTGGGATTGAAGTGAGGGACAGCTTTCTGTCAACACGCCAGCCACAGAGAGGAAATGGTCAGCAGTGGAGTGAAGATTAATTGCCACGGTAACCACTGCTAGTAATGATAAGTAAGTGTTTGTGGAGCAATACAGCTTTCACTTGATGACAGGAAGTCGATTATTATCTTCCTGAGCTCTTTTCATGCTCAGAATTTTCTTCTTTTTTTAAAAAATTCTGTCTTTTGTTTGATTTAGACAAACCAGTGTGCAGCGTCATGATTTTGTCAAGGACTTTAACTTACTGTCAATATTAGCTGGTAATTTGTGTGCTGTGAGTTGAATTGCAGAGAAAAAGGGTTTCTTTCTTTTTCCTTCCTCCTGCACATTTTTCTTTTAAAGCTACTGAGTCAGTGGACACTGACCTTGAATCAGTTCAGTGTGGTCTGATCCTGGTCCATGTCAAACAAGGCCCCGGCTGGTTTTCATTGCAGCTAAAACCTCCGGGAATGAGTCACATGAGTTAAAGCAGGTGAATGAAGTAAACCAGGTAGTTTGATAGAAACCCATTGTAGTGATTTGTCTTCTGAAGGCCAGGACAGACAAACGATGAGCAAATGCATAAATTCTTCTAAAATAGTAGTAAAATAGAACTTTTTCATATGCGTTGCACTGCAGAAATGATCAAGACCAAAAACTGATTATTGACTCTCTTTTGCTTTAGTTTGGCTTTAACAGAGTGAAAAACTAAGACATGTGTATTTTAAATAAAGAGGAATACTTTTTAAAGAGTATTTTTTTTTTTGCATAAAGAAATTGTACAATTTTCTTCAAACTCTAAGACACACAAACACACGCACAAAAAAACCTTTTGAACTCAAAGAAAAAAAATTAATGAGCTCAGCAAATGAAGCTCGGTGGATGGCCACTGTTTATATTTCTGAACTGATCAAATGGAAATGAGTAGAATCCTGTCTCCACTCTGTGTCCATTTTAGCTGGAAGCCTGCTGGAGCTCTGACTTACATCTTGTATCGTGAAAGAGAATTGAAACCAGTTAAATTGAAGACAGAATATTGACAATATGCAAACCGCGCGGAGGAAAACATCTTTTTACGGGAAAGGAGAGCATTAAAAAGTCAAAATGAATCGACCACACTGGGCTCTCTGTTCTTCCTTTTCCTCTCTGCGTCTGTAAATTTGTTTTTTCCTCTTCGTTCCTTAATGCTTCACCTTTAAATCTCTGCATTTGTAACTGTTTCTGCTGCTCCTCGAATTCTCTTTTTTTCCTGTTTTCATTTGTGTGTGATGTTATCTGAACCACGCTCTGGTTTTCTCTCTCTTTATTTACAGCATTTACTTTAATGACTATAGATTTTCTGCAGCCGGTGAGATTTCCCTGCAAACTTTATTTTTTTATTTTATTTTTTTTTAAGATCTAGTGACATTGGGGATAAAAGTGAGTCGTGAATGGAGGTTGCGTAACTGACAGTTTTAGCACTGGAAAATGTTAAGCAAACAAATATACATGAAAGCATGAAAAGGCAGAGAGGATCCATGAAAACTGAGCAAAACAGTTGGAGAAAATACATTAGATGTACTAGTATTAAGTATTACAAAACTTAATTCATCATACATTGTAAAGTAAAAATACCCAGAGCATACATTCACACAACTCTGAAAAATTTGATTTTTTTATTTATTTCATTGTTTGCGTGTAACCAACAAAGAGGTTAAAGGTCACAAAAACAAGACACTGTCTGCTGATCGAGATGATGGTGAAGCAGGGAGGAGAAATATGTTCTCCTTTTAACACCCAGGGAATAATATGTCCTGGAATAAAATAATAGTGCATGTGTGTGTGTTTCTGTGTGTGTGTGTGTGTGTGTGTGTGTGTGTGTGTGTGTGTGTGTGTGTGTGTGTGTGTGTGTGTGTGTGTGTGTGTGTGTGTGTGTGTGTGTGTGTGTGTGTGTGTGTGTGTGTGTGTGTGTGTGTGTGTGTGTGTGTGTGTGTGTGTGTGTGTGTGTGGGAGGCTGTGTGGCTGTGTGAAAGCAAGCAAGCTGGCAAACTACCTTGTCTGCTGCAACAACCCGCCCATCAAGGAGAGCAGTGCGGAAAATCCATCTGGATCGTACACACACACCTAATGACGTCAGAAATGTACGAACACACACACACACACACACACACACACACAGGGAGAGAGAACTGTTTTATTTTTGTTTCCAAATTGGAAGTAGAAGTTACACAGATTAAACTCACTGAACCAAGAGGGAGGGAACCAAAATATGACATGAAAAATAAGAGAGAGAAAGAAGAGAAACAGATAAATGTAGAAAAAAGAGAGAGAGAGGGGCTTGAGAGTTTCATATCCCACATTACACACACACACACACACACACACCTAATCAGTCTGCATTTTAACACCCCAATCCCTTTTCCACTCATACATAAATATCAAACTATGTTATGCAGGTACAACTAATCCTGTGTGTGTGTAGGTGTGTCTGTGTGTGTGTGTGTGTGTGGAGTAGGGGATTCTGGCATGACATGGTAGTCATTTCCCTTCTAGACTCAACATCATGCAGATACACGCACGCACACACACACACACACACACACACGGCAAGCGTTGGAATATCATTACGGTAAGAGCTGCAGTGAGCAGGCCCCTGACACAAGCGGCCCTTTGTTCAAATGCAGACGCGCGCACGCACACACACACACACACACACACACACACACACACACACACACACACACACACACACACAGCAGACCCAGACTCAGG
This sequence comes from Microchirus variegatus, assembly GCF_963457635.1. Lineage (NCBI taxonomy): Eukaryota > Metazoa > Chordata > Actinopteri > Pleuronectiformes > Soleidae > Microchirus > Microchirus variegatus. The sequence continues at coordinate 5,812,574 of NC_139814.1, forward strand.
CCTTCCATATCGCCAATATAATTACAGCTATTACATCTGACTCAAATATAACTTTACATCTTTTGCCTCTCTCTCTTTCCCTCTCTCTCTCTCTCTCTCTCTCTCTTTGTCTCTCTTTCCTACTGTCGACTTACCCATGTTGGAGCCATGTATAACCATTTGTGCGTCTGTGTGTTTTTGTGTGTGGTGGTGGCATAATGCTATATAAACATTACCTCAACTAACGAGCAGTAACTGGTCTGGCCTGAAATGTGTGTGTGTGTGTGTGTGTGTGTGTGTGTGTGTGTGTGAGTTAGTGAGTGAGTGTGTGTGTTTTAACTTAATGACTTGTACAGTCAGTTTTTTGTTCAAGAGGATTTTTACTGTGGAACAAGGGGAAATTTCTCTCCCTCTCTCTCAGCCTTATATTGATAGAGGGATGGAATGGTGGAGAATGGACGGGTGAATAAAACAGAAGTGGAGAAAATGCATTTTTGTTTTTCCCTCTACAAAACCCTCTGAACTCTTGTGAAATGAGCTGCACTTCATACATTGAAGTAAAACATATGAATCAGTCAGTGGAGGGACAGAATATTCTTAAATGAAATCATTGTAATCATGATTCAAATTATGAAACAGCTGGACACCACATTTGGATTCTGTTGGCAATTTTGTACAATAAAGGATTAGCTGACGGATTAAAAGAAATCTTCTGGATAATGAAAATAATGATTTGTTCCAGCCGTGTACTCGATTGTGCTAGATGTTCAATTTGCTCAAAATGTTATTTTCTAAATGTCAAAAAACAGCGTTTTATTCAAGGAAAATAGACTTTTAGACTGAAATAGCATGGGATTTAAACATTTTGTGTTATGCATTGTTTTTAGGGTAACTAGGGGCTTAGTTGTGTGTTGTGTTTAGATCGGGGGTGTCAAACTTACGGCCCGCGGGCCAGAACCAGCCCACCAGAGGGTCCAATCTGGCCCATAGTGTGAATTTAATATGACATTATGATTAGAATCTAATATGACATTTTTTAGTTCCAGATACCTATGTCTAATGTTCTTGTGCCTTTGTAAATCCTCTGTGATCTGTTCATTGTAATATGTTGTTGAACTTGCACTTTTTTGTCAAGAAATGTCAGGTTGTTCATGATATATTATTTCAGTAAATGTAGAACAAAGGAAAAAAAAATGTATAGGTTCTTGTTGTTTATAGGTTATTATGCTATTATTTCACTGGTACGGCCCACTTGACATGAAATTGCTTTGTATTAAACTTAAATGGGTTCGACACCCCTGGTTTAGGTAATGGATGGAGCGCTGTGCTTTCAAACACTTTCATGGAGGCCAAATTTTCTTGTTGGAAAAATGTAAACATTTTCTCCAAAAAATCATAATCATGATGAAGCAAAGGTAAAAACACCAATGGGAAAAACTTATGAGCCATAATAAACATCATATACTAAAGCGATGGGAATGAAGCCTGAATTTTTGAAGCTTTCTCCCCACGTCTTCTTTCTTCTCCGTCTGTGTTTTATAGCACTTGTGGTCTATGGCACACCTTATTCACATGTCCAACTTCCAACCCCCCCTCTGCAGCTCTAACAGGTGAAGCATGTGGCACTAACAGGTTCATAGTTGATGTAGGTGAGTTCACGCTGTCACCGGTTGAGGCAGCTTTAAAGGGAGAGGTGCTTTAAAACCCACATGCTGCACAGAGAGGACTGGGACAAGGAGCAGCTTCAGCAGCAGTGGTAGCCATGTGTCCCGTCCCCCCCGTCCCCCCCACCTCCAACCCTCCGCCCCACCTCCCTGCTCGTAGTTAAAAAGAAACGTATGTCCTGGCTGCAACCTTCCTAAATCCTCGATATTTAAACATCTCCCAGGCCTTTTCAAAAGCCATTTAAGCATCAAAAGATCGGGAAGGGATTAAAGTGTAACAGTGTAACAAGCCCAAAGACAAAACTTCACTCATTCTCATTCTTCTGAGACACTTTGCCAACTAGTAGCTATGACATATAATGGTTTCTTCCAAACCGCCACACATATGTATGCTGTTACATTGAATGTTATTGGTCTTTGGTCTGCCTCATGATCGACAGTTTAGGTTGCTCTCTCTCTCTGACTGTATGAGCTATAGGCGTTTTCCACAGCGACAAGGCCAACAAGTCCCTACTGTGCTGAAAAACATGTGATGTCAAACTGATGTGCATGTGTGTTAGTTTGTTTGTTTGTGACAAATTAGAGGCAGCAAAGTCGAGGCCCTTTTTCTTGTCGGGGGTGGCTGGGCTGCAGTGTGGGAGGGGATGATAATGGAAAACAGTCATCTGCCATCTTGTGTTCAACATGCACACACAGTCATAACATCAGAAAAATCAATAGTGATCTACATATGCAAACACATAGATGTACATTCATATTCAGTGCTGAGCTCTTCTAATGCATAATGAATTCACAGAAACGCAAAGTGCTGTGTGCCACTTGAGTTCCCGCTTCCATGGCAGCAAACTGAATACCATCAAGTCAAGGATGAACACTTGACGTAGCACTTGTGCACCTTTAAGTGTATTCAGATAAATTGTCGGTGCTCTTAAGCAGTGTTTAACACTTTTAAAAAATAGATTAATGCACAGTAGCATCAACATTCCAGCCTGTCTCTTTCCTTTTCCAGTGTGAGTACACATGTGACTTCACATATGAAAGCTCTGAATGTTTGAACATTAGTCATCTTTGTCATTTTGATTCAGTTTTAATGAAGTCCTTTATCCTCAGTCTGTATTGCCTTATATTGACAGTATGTATGTATACATTATATATAAATGAAATCCAGCAAGTCATTTCCAGAGAAGACGTTCTATAATGTCCTCCAGGATGGAGATTTGTGTAAAACGTTGTGTGCACTGAAAAATATCAGAAATATAAACTTCCTTCTTAATGCATGGGTTTTCTCTCCTCTCTCTCATTCACACATGGCCAAAATGCAAATACACACATTTCTCCACTCATGCATGTCTAAGAGACTTCATTGATTTAAATGTCAGATTTGCTTTTAATCTTTTCCCCTCCTCATTTCCTCTTTGTAAAACAACATTTTCTGCATCACTTATTTTTGTTTGACTCTTTGCTTTCACTCGTTTCTTTAATCCTGTTACACATCCAGTTTTGTATTTCCAGGAACAATTCCCCCTTTTTTCCAAAACATACTTTTCCTCCCAATTTCTTTTCTTTCTTTTGATATTTATTCACTGCGGGTGATACAGATTTTTACAAACACTCACTGATCATATAGTGTGACAAATAGCTGAACTTCCCATTGAGCCAAATATAAATATGCCACATGTGAGTGTCTTACCTTAAACCAGGTGTTCTCTTTTGATCCTACTTAAAGCTGTAGTATGTCATTTGTGGTGACTTTTTTATGCTATTATTCTGCCTCTGTTTCGTCGTAAAGAACAGAAACATTGTAACTTTATTTGTATGCTGCGTCCATCAAACAGAATCTGTCAAGCAATACTATCAGTCTCTACTTAGGTAGCAGTTGTGTGTATGCATCAGGAGCACAGAGGTGGGTGGGGACAAGAAGCATTTATCCTATCAAAAAATCCTGTCAATATACACTGGTTCCGGAACGGTTGCATCTCCAATCCAGCATCAGAGCTGATACGCATCCATTCTAGTCGATGTGTCAAAGGTCACTAGTTTGCGAACGTCTGCATAACAGCTGCGTGTCGCTTCCGCTCATTTGCAGAAGGTCGGAGTGGATACACAGCACTTCTATTTCTGGAGGATGCCGCAGCAGAGCCGCATAAATTCAATAGAATTCAGCACGAGTGGTAGATGAAGTAGGAAAATAAAACATCCCGCGTTGACACCACATCGTATTTCACTTAAAGGGACACTGCGTAGTATTTATGGGTTCATATGACCCAAAATCCACATAATATATATGAAAAAGTGGATTTTGTGTCATTTTCAAATCAAGCATCGCTTCACTTGTAGCGGAAGTCCGGCCTCCACTCTCTCCGCTTCGTCTGCTACGGCCGCGGTAGCTCGCCCTCTCCCTCGGCTTCTGACAGCTCTACCGTGGCCACAAAGAGCTGTCCCTCGTCCTCTCCCCCTCCCTCTCGTTGTCTGAATAAATACTAGAACCTCATCTGCTGACACGGAGAAAGACGACGAGGACGACATTTGACCGGCTGAGAATACTGTAGCGCTCAGGGAAGGGAGGGGGTGAGCAGAAGAGCAGTTTGTCGTTGTAAATTTCAGCCTCTCCTCTAGATGTCACTATAAACTACTTACTTCACCTTTAACTCCATCACAGAAAGAATCCTTGCAAGCACAGCATGCTCCTGTTACCTTTTTGTTTGTTGCGTTTACAACATACACAGTGTATTTCAGTGCGAGACGAATCGCGAGAAAACCCAGTCTTGCAACTCCAGCTGTCCAGCCGCGTGGAAGCGGGCGGATGTGAGACGCAGGCAGTGTAAATTGGTGGAGCTGTGCGGATCAGAGCTCAGCACGTAATGTGTAGCTGAATGGCTTAATCAATGTGTGATTTGGTTTGAATGTAACAGACTTTTGTTTACATTACGGTTATGCACTACAGTTTTAAAATTAAAATCCAGACGATATGCCACTGATTCAACCTGCATAGAGACAGAGATACTTAATGTAACGAGCTCTCTATGCTTTTTTTCTGGTGAATATTCTGAAATTTAGTAACTGGGGGGAAAATAAATAGCCAATTAGAATGAACTAGTCGAGCGTAACTTGCACACATACACAGTTTGTCAGCGGGAGTCCAACACACCATCCGCATATTTAGAACAGCACAGCTGGAGGGTTGTGGGCACTAAATAAATTGGCATGGTTTAATTTATGTTTTTAGATGGGTGCGAGATAAACCAAATGGCTAATCATCCTAACATAAACCCTTGTGTCATAGAGAATAGAGCCTGCCCTGCATGCTTTTAAATCACTTGATACAAGCAATTATTTACACTGTACTGAAAGGGAGGTTCACCAATTGCTGAACATTTCATTTAGTTTACTCATATAATATGTTCTCCATTACCTTATGGCAGTTTATTATTATCATTATTATTGTTCTATATGCTATATTTAGATATTTAAGACTTGTGGAGGTAAAGGTGTGTAGAAGAGAGAGGAGAGGACATTTTAACCAGATTGTTTCACACGATCTTGGACAGCGAGAAAATGCCTGAGGACTGGAGAAGACGTGTAGTGGTAGTGATTTTCAAGAACAAGGGTGATGATGTGCAGGACCGTGTTAATTACAGCTGTATAAAGTTCATCGACCAGACCATGAAGATGTGAGATAAGAGTTGTTGAAGCTTGGTTTAGGAAAGGAGTGATGATCAGTGAGCAGCAGTATGAGTGTATGCCAAGACAGGAGCGGTGGTACTGTATGAGGAGTGGCAGAGACATTTGTGGTGCAGGACATCTACGAGGACAGTGAGACAGTGGTGAGGTGTCAGTAGGCGTGACGGTGGGATTACATCAGGGATCAGCTCTGAGACCCTTCTTGTTTGCAGTGGTGATGGACAGGTTGACAGATGAGGTCAAGCAGGAGTCTCTGTGGACCAAGTTGTTTGCAGACGATATTGTAATCTGTGGTGAGAGTAGAGGACAGGTGGAAGAGAGGCTGGAGAGGTGGAGGTCTGTACTGGACAGAAGAGGAATGAAGGTTAGCGCGAGCAAGACAGGTGAGTGTCAGGGGTGATGTGTCACAGAAGTGATCGCTTTTGCTGATGTCCTCTCATGAGAGGGAAGGTCTACAATACAAGACAGTAATGAGACCACACTGCATGAAAACCCAGATTATCGGCACCGTGAATGCCCGATAATTGCCGCAAACGGCCACGATTCTCAGCAGTTTCGCCGCGATGTTTGCCCGTGCCTGATAATTGTCGAAAACAAACAGGAGTGAATGCCTCTAATTTCAATGTCGCAATCGTCTGACCGGTGCTGACTGACACAAACAACCATTGGTTGAAACCACAAGCCATATACATCACAGCTGGCCAGATGGAGACACTGACACTGTCTAAAAGAAAGGGGATAAAGCTGGAGGTGTCAGATACTGTGATTTTTGTTTGGAGTGACCAGGATGGACAGAATTAGAAATTAACACATTCAACGGAGAGCCCATACATACAAAACCAATTTACCATTTACCAAATGATGTTGAAGATGAAAAGGAAAAGAAAAAGAACACAGAGAAGGTTCATGGATGTTGTGATGGAGGACATAAGGACAGTCGGTGTAACAGAAGAGGACACATGAAGAAAAAGGTTGTATTGATGTTGTTTAAAGTTTCTTAAAGATTCCCCTCATTCTTGTTTTGACTGAGTGGTTTTGATGATTATCATCACCATTAGATGCATCATCTCAAGTTTATTTTTTCCTCGAACGCTCTGAATGAGAGTAATTAAACATTCAACAAACATCTTTTTGAACACGTGCTTTGACTGAAACGAATGCCATGTTGAGCTGTGGATAGAATATAAGATGAAACACTGCGAGTCAAGACGGTTCGTGTCACCATGCTGGCATTCACAGCAGCCTGCAAAAGAGCTACGTGATTTCCACAGTTGGAGCACGGCTCGGCATGGAATGACTTGATGGTTTGGGTCGTTTTCCATTACTATAGTACCTCCTCAACGTGGGTGGAGATTTCATACCACGGCTGCACGAAACTGCTGTGACTTTGTTTTATACGCAAAGCAGTTATTTTAAGTAAAACTGAATCATTAGAATGAGCTCATTAAAAATTAGTTCAGCACCTGTAGCACAGAGCACAGACTCAGTCTGACACAGTCACTGAACTGAAATGCGACTGAACAGGTTGTGATTCGGCTCACTCATATCGCTAAATGCATCTTTTACATTTACATCTTTTTGACTGATCCATAGTTCGGCATTGTTCGGTTTGATTCTTGTGTCGGACGTTGCACTCATGTCTCTCCAAGTGACGACAGGCAGTCTGTCGATGTCACATTTTAGTATCGGCACAGCAAAAAAAGTACCAGTTACTATCGCTAATGGAAAAGCAAGCAAAAATAAAAGTTTGAGTAGAGTGGAGCGGTGCCGTGCCAAAGATATTCTCACAGAGGTTGAATACTTTTGTAAACTGGTTTGTAGAGTGACCCGTAAGCAACGTTCATCCTGTTATTTTCAGACATTCACAGTCAAACTCAACTAAGCGCAGCCAAGAACGGAATTAATTTTAAAAATAAATAATTCATTAAATGTTTTCAATGAATATATTAATAAAATTAATACATATGATGGGTGCACTGAATAGCATCGTTTAACTAAATACTTTATACACATCATGTGATTACTTTATTACTTTACTACATTATTTGCAGCTTTTTGCTATAGATTTAGAATATATTGGTACCTGCACCAGAGATATTGCCAGCTCTTGTAGGACGCGTAGGGAAAAATATCGTTTTGCAAACACATCAGAATCTGAAAGTCCTTGAGGAACTAATTTGCAGTCAGCTGAACAAAGATATATGATAATGTTTGTTTACTGTGTGTTAGCGTGTGTTCCTCAGTGAGAGTGAATCTCTGCAGGGAACACCGTTTAACACGCATGCACCATCTGGAATTCTTCAAACACTGCATCAATCTTAGTGTGTGTATGTGTGTTTGTGCGTGCATTGTATTTTTATTAACATGTTTGCTGAGCGGCTGCACATCAATGATGTTTGGATAAGAGTGTGTCTGTAACATGTGCTTTGTCTGCACCTGCCAAATTGTGTCAATGGAGGCACTAAAGTTAAAGACGTAATATGTAACTTGAGCATTAAAATATCTAGTAACGACAAGATTGATACATATTGTTATTTGAGTAATGTACTGACATTAGTCCAAGTATTTCAAACACCTTTTAAATCCTTAGAAATCTGTACTTCTATTCAAAGTAATGGACTGTTATAATTTGGCTGCTTTTTAATTACATCATTCATTTGAACCAACCCCAAGAAGGTGCACCACAATGAGCCACGGCCATGTCGCCACTGAGCAGACACCCACAGATGCTTCCCCCCATGCTGGCACTCCCAACCCAACTGAGGAGGGAGTACGTTGACCAGAGAACACACTCCTTGGTCTCTGTGCAGGACATTGATAATGAACATACAGTCAGTAAATCTCGGTCACAGACATGGCTGCCAATTGTAAGTATTATACCAGGTGATTTGTAGTCTGTTCCCAATTGAAACAGGATTTACTCTGGTTACCAGGTTACTTTGTTTGTGTTCACCACTGTGCGTCTGCTTGGACCACTGACAGACAGGAGCATGGCACTTTTCACTGTAAATTAACTTAAAGGCTAATTTTCCAGTAAATGCATTTTTAGATCGACTTTAGATTAGATTTTAGACTGAGTGTTGTGTCGTCGTTGTCTCCAGCTGTTGCCCATTTCAACAGTCTGCAACAATTAATATCTATTAGTGTTCTTTCCATTTGCACTAATTACATCTACTAACCTACTTCATAACCTACATTACCTCATTGTTACTGCTGTTAGGCTCTCTGACGTTATTGATAATGCACATTATGCCACTCTCGCAGCAGGTAATCAAATCTTCCATTTCCATTTTCTCATTGCTTTTCTACTTATTACAGCAGAGCTACACCCATTACACTCTTCACTTTCATCCATTCAGTGGTCAGAGTGAGATTATTTGTCTTGTGATTCACTTTCTCTCAAATGGAGAAGCAGGTATGACTGAATGCACACCAGGTATTTCTAATAACAGAGGGCCATTGCAGGGCGAGATTCCCCTTTGCACTCTATAAATATCATTTTAATCATTCAATAAATCAATCACCAACACATTCAATCAGTTTGGCTGTAATCCAGCTCGTCAGTCAATCAATTATGCAGAGATAAGTGTGCCAAGTGGACAGTCAGCCAGAGGAACAAGCAGCCAAACAATCTGCCAACAAGTCAAATAGTAAATTATCCATTCAGCCTACAAGCCATAAACAAGCAGCCAGCGAGTCATGAGGGTAGAAGAATGGACAGACAGAAGTGTAATTAGTGATAAGTGATTAGGATGTTTCAGTTGCTAAGGAAGAACAACTGCATTCTTTAATCAGGGCATTTCTCTTTTCCTCTGTGTTTCTCCACTGTCTCCTCTCATTCAATACTTTGTCCTCTCGAGTTTCACTTGTGTGTGGTCGGACACAGCACATCACATCACAGCACAGCACAAACATTAGGATTCTGCTCTCTGCTGCACTAAGAGGAACTTCCACTGAGAACCCATTAGCTGTCTAAAAGCACTTAGACTAATTATGAATATAAATTAACCGTTGTTCTCAGATGCAATGTTCACATACAAAAAGTTGTTTTTATGAAAACAGGATTTTTTAAAATTATTATTTTATTCAACACAACAGTGTTTAATGAAGTTAATTTTTTAAAAACATTAATTAATAACTTAATAAAGTACTGTACTTTAACCAAGATGATAGCAATAGGGTGAAATAATTATGCTCTAATTTGTATGCATGTAGTGAAGCATGTACTGTAGTTGCAATAATTATGTTTTGCTTTATTTAATAATCATATTGTTCACACTCTAGGTGTTGGACTTCATAGTCTCTTAGCTATTTAATGAAAAACTAATCTGTCTGTCTGTCTGACTGCATGTCATTATAGGCAGTGGAAAGTGTTCTATGTAATAACTGTAAATATCCATCAAGCCACTCAGCCACTTCAAAAAAATGTTATAGATTTATCCACCGAGTTCTCAAAACCCCCAAATCCACCTGGAATTATATATTTAGTAAACATCTAATCCGTGTTCTGCACTGCTAATTTGGGAGCTTTGCAGTTGCCGTGTAATGCAACCACAAGAGTTGGTCTCCAAGTCACAAGATTGACTCGTGATTTGTTGAGGAGACATTTATTGAAACACTCTGAGCCCAGAAAGTGCTCTGGTCTGAGGGAGGTTGCCATATTCACTAACCCTCTCCACACAGTGGTGAGGACAAATGTCCTTTTTTGTGTCTAGACATGATAGTCTGAAGAGTTTGTGTGGTCACAGGAAATCAAACCTGAGTCAGCAAAGACAGATGCAGCTGTAATGGGATTGAAATGTTCTTGACAGATGTTAACAGTTATTGTTCGCAGACGTCGGTCAGAAAGATATGTGATGCAAGGACATGTGACAAAAGTCTCAATGCAAATTTGGCCTCACAACTTTCATGAGCACAAGATGTGCTCTTTCTTTCTTTCTTTCTTTCTTTCTTTCTTTGCACAATGTATGAGAAAGGATTCATGTCCAACCCCGTCTTCATTATACAGTATATTACTTTTTTGTTCAACTGGAAAAGTTTTCCCTATCCAGGAACTGTCAATTTTTATACTGCACAAAAGTTGTCACTATTCTGACTCATCGCCATAGTGACAATATCACTTTGTCCAATGGTAATTCGCTTGGTTAAAGTAACGGTAACTAGGGTTTGGGGAGCAATTTTGCCCACTGGTTCAGTGAAGCCAGGCGTCTCTGACAGGACTAACTACCCCCTACTTGCAGATTTGTGCTTATGTATTACTTTCATCTGCATGTCAGCGACAAGCTTAAAGTGTCACTATATCAAGTAAAATAACGTGGGTGACCATTTAAGTTTGTCATAAATTCTGGTGATTGTCACCGTTGTTTTTATTGGAGTTCTGAAAGAAGAGAATGGTAATCATTTTGCTCCAGAGAGAGAGAAAAGAGAGGAGGTGGAGGAGGAGGAAGCAGAGGGGAAAAGGAGAATAGACAATGCACAGTCATAATTAGGCCATAAAGAATATTGTTAGCAATAAATGAACCACATCATATGATGACTCAGCAGTTCCTGGAGTCTCTCATGAGCCAGCAGTTCAGTGATTGCCAGTGTCACTCATGAATGGACACGGAGGTCTTAAGGTCAGAACAGGAATATCTCTCAAATTTGGCTGACTTTCTTTAAAAGATTTTTGTCCTGGTAGTTCTCTTACTTACTTTATGCCACAGTTTTCTGGCTTTCTCTGGAGCCGAGAAAATGTGCAGCATGGCTACAAAACATCAGATGACAACCATGATAACTTGTCATGGTAGGAGTCAAAGGCAAGGTAATCACTAAGTTGCACTGCTTTTGTTTTTAAAGGTTCGCGAAGGTCCCAGATGTCTGAAGCAACCACTGAGTTTTAAAAGATTTGATTTTCTCTGGAGCCAAATTATATTTCAATAAGTCGCTGGATAACTGCAGCATGAATCATTGCTGTAGATCGATTTCACATCACCACCAGATGTCGAGAAATTAGTATTTATTTCTTTATTTCTGGATGAGCAAAACCAGAAGCTGAACATGAAATGCACCATTCGCCCCAGAGATACTCATACAGGAATAAAGACAAACTTGGTGTCACTATAGTTTTATCCCTACATCACTATATTCTTTGGGGCTTTACATGTGGGCGAGGGAGCATTTCATTTCATTTTACTTAGATTTAAGTTTAATCCATTTCTTTTGTATTGTTCCACAGGAAAAAACTAAAGCCAGTTTGTGTTTGCTGTGTTCATTATCTTGAGCAAGATAAGTTAAAGGCATGTAATTTAGCCTGTAGGGTTTCTGTAAGAATACAACATTTCCTACATTAAAACTCATTATTTTATCTATATGCAAGTAATTATATGTAATTCTCTGACCCCAATTACCGAAGGCATTATTTTGATCAGATAACTATGGAATTTAAAAATGGACAAAACACATTGAAAAAGGAATAGAAAGGCAAATCGACACATTCTAGCTGAATCATCATCTATCTTTCCCCTCATGTAACTGTAATGTTTTTTTAGACAGACATTTGTCTGACTCCTCTTAGCTATACTAAACATCTGCAGGAACATTACTCTCATCCAAACGCTGATGTAGAGTGGACTCATTACCATGTAGCACAAGAAAAACGAGACAGAGGAACCATCAGATATGATGTGGCCAACAGAGATAATGCCAGGGTTTTATACATCTGGATTTCATCTGGATACAAGACACATGAAATGACGGCTCCGTGGTTTTCAACAGAGGTGGAAAGAGTACTGAACTATTCTACTCAAGTAAAAGGACCACTACTTTGATAACATTTTACTTAAGTACATTCTCACATTAACTGTTTTTAATTAAAGGCAAACCTTTGCAAATTTACAAAGTGCTGACAACATTAAAATATGTAAACACATAATGTATCAGTCAAAATGAGTCAAAGTCACAAATGCTTTACCTTTCTCACTCACTCAGGGACCTTAATTAATGCCAATTCACCCGTCCTTATCATTCATTCACCTGTCCTCATTCACTGCCAAAGTTTTTAGTACATGATTTATTTATTTATTTATTATTATTATTATTATTTATTTTATTTTTTTAATTCAGGCCAACATTTTTTTCCCTCAGTAACAGATGTCATTTAAAATGCAGCAGAAGTACAGAACATCCAAAAAACACATTTCACAGATTTTAAAAATGACAAAAAACCCACTCAATTACAGCAACTCGAATGTAATTCATGACTTTCCACCTCTGGTTTCCAGCTACAGTACTCTTCAAAGACAGGATAATATACAACCCAGAACACTTGTCAACATTGTCTCACAAAAATGACGTAATATTTAACATTCTTACCTGTGCATGGAGGGCACTGTGGTGGAATGAAATCACTGCTACTTGAATGAGGTAAAGACATGACCTTTTCCTAATGGTAACCAGGTGTCTTTTGGGCCTAAAACTATCAAATATGTGCTATTAAACATGCAAATAATGATGTTCATTAGGAAACACACTGCAATTTAGAATATATAGTAATTTTTGTTGTGTGGTAATGTATTTGGTAGAAGAGATTAAGTGTGCATCAGCAATTGCCCAAAGTTTGGTGCAAACACTTTGAGTTTGGCATGGAATAGCGCACAGCCTGACCTGCCTCATGCACATGTATAATTAATGTGAGGTGGAGACTGTAGGGACCAGTTATGGTCTAATGCAGACCTGGCCAGCGCCTCCTCCAGCCCCTCAAGTTGGATATCTTGTCCCTCACCATATTGAATCTGATGCCACAACTCCATCTGGAGCCATTTTTGAGGCAGCCATTTTATCTGGATAGAGGAAAGAATTCAGCCTATGTCTGTTTATCTTCGTGCTCCAACTGTAGTCCCTGAACAGCCCACTGGGGGGCCTTTAGTCATGGTTTGGGAACCAGCGAAATCGTATACATGCACCATGGAATCCATATGAAAAAGCACATATGATTTATAATAATAGTAATAATTGCATTCTGTAAAAACGTCATTCAGCCTATAATGTTGGCTCATTATATTTGGAGTGAGGGGAAGGGAATAAAACATTATCATCATGTACTCATTTATTTTGAAAGAAATTATGCCCAACATTAAAAAGCAATAAAAACATGTGCATAACAACGAATTCAGCCCATGTGAGCAGTTGTAATTAGGATGTAAACATGTGGGTTCAAATGGACTCACCGGGTAAATGATGTCGCTACACTCAGCGAAGAAATGTTTCATGATTTTTGGATCATACCTGCTTCCTTTTATTCCTTTTTTATCCTTCATTTTCCACCCTTCTTTAAACGTCCTTTGCCTCCCACCATTGTCAACTCACTTCGTTCTCTCCTTTTTCCTCCCTCTACCTATGTCTCATTCATTTTCAATATTTCACTCACTCCCTCACCCTCATTCTCTGCACTTGCATATGCTGTGAATCAGAACAGGTTTCCATTGGGAACAGCTTTGAATATTACCTTAAATTTTTCATCTCTCATCTCTGGCACTATAGTTTTACCCTCAATTTGTTGCCCAGAGCCAAAAAGCAACATGGGATTCATGAAACGTGCACATACCACAGAAAATGAGATTATAGCCTATCCATCTCTCTTTCCATCCTTCTCTTTCACCATTCGAAACAACATGGGAATCAGGAGACGTGCTCAAAAGTCAGACCGGAGAACTTCTTTCTCTCACATTCGTCTCTCTCTTTTCTCACCCCATACCTATTCGATTTTTCTCTCCCTTTCAATCTCTTTTATTTCATTTTTCCCTCTCACACAACTTGCTTCATGTTATCGCTCCTCTCTTCACTTCATTGTGTCTTTTTTTCCCTCCGTCTATATTTCACTCCCTCATGCTCAGAGGTAATTCTGTCCTGAGTCTTATTCATCATCATCATCCCCCTCTTTCCTTTCTCTTTCTCTCACTCTCTCTCTCTCTCTCTCTCTCTCTCTCTCTCTCACACACACACACACACACACACACACACACACACATATCAATGTCACCACCTCTGAACAACACAGAGGGTAACTGCATTTGGGTGAGTGGAGAGAGGGGGAGAAAAAAGAAGAGCGAGGGCCAAGTTTGGAGAAAGAGAAGATGGAAATAGAAGTAATTCACACACAAATCCATGTGTATAGTTTAATGTAGAAGAACAAGAGCACAAACACAAACACAACCTTTACCAACCTCTGCCATTGTAGGTAATTTTCTGAACTACACAAGTGGTGAGAGATACGAGAGGCATTGATACACAGAGAGAGAGAGAGGTTTGCACAGCTATTCTGAGGACACTGCACTACCTTCCATTCTTTTTGACAACCTGAAAGAAAGCGTTATTACTAACCTTCACCATAATCGTGACCAGGGATTAGACAGACATGATGAGTATCTGTTAAAAGTTCTGTTGGCTGTGGGGGGAAAAAAGGCTATGACAAAGAGTTGGCTTAAAAAACAAAACAATGTACATCTGCTTGAGCAGATGACCTAATCCATACTGCTCCAAATAAGAGCTTGGGGAGAAAAGGTGGGGAAAGTCGTCCATTTACATCACATGAGAGAAATGGAGAGATAGAGAAAAAAATGTAATGAGATTCAGCCTCAATCGTACAAGGTTTTGGGGTGAATTCCAATTCCTTGCTTAACACTCAATCTCAAAAATGTGCGCTCCCTCTAGTGCAAGTGATGTCCCGATTCTCAGAAAAATTAAGTTGAGGGGGCGAGTTTATGGGCTGTATCGCCCTCAATATTGAGATTTTCCGAGACCACCCTTGGGAGCAAGGGCTACCCAGAATGCATTGCGTGTTTTCACGTAACAAAGATGGCGGCGAAAGCAGCGAAACGAGTGCGCTACAAATTAAGTATTTTCTATGTTAATAGAGATATAAAAATTATGAAAACCATTGTATTATCTTAGTTTAGGCCCATATTGTGGATTACTGACGTCATTGTTGCGTAACATTTATTTTTATTTTACGATCTTTTGTCAATAGCCGGCCGGTGCGCACACGCGATCGTTTGCTATGGTTTACTTTTCAATAAGTCGTGGTGTGTGGTAACTGTCAGCTGAATATGTCCGTGTTTGTGGTATTTGTATGAGTATCATCTTATAACTAACTGACAACCTAATAACTTGACTGACAAACGGATCGTAATAAATAATCGTGACGTAAATGTGTTCTTCTTCTTCTTTTTTGGAGTCGACAGACTGGAGGCAGCTTTCGCGTTATTCTGCCCCCTACAGTCTGAAGACGTATATCTGCATTTAAGGGGTGTCCCATTTCTAAGTGACAAAATAACCCTCAACACTTGGTTTTGAGGGCCAGTTAAGATTAAGGGTTGAGCCTGAGGGTTAAGATTGAGGGTTAAGATAGGAATTGGAATTGGCCCATAGTCTCCATGACGACTACTGGTGCTGACAAGGTCCTAGAGAGTAGTACACACACACACACACACACACACACACACACACGCTTACAAACACTCACACTCAGTGAGAGAGAAACAAAAGACTGATAATAGATTTCACTGAATGACATGAAAAACTTGCTTCCTCATTGAGTTTAGTCAGAGAAAAGAAACTGTCAGACACTGTAAGACACTTCAAAAAAAAACCCGGCAGAAATAACATGGTGTGTTTTTGTGTTCACATTAAAAATGGAAGATGTGATTTCCACAATTCCGTATCTCCATTGTGAGGAAACTCTGATTATTATTATAAATGAAGGACCTTATTAAACTGTCAAAATGTTGTCAAGCCAAGGTCTTAATCATTTCGTAACAATAGAGGGCAGATGAAGGGGTACATGGAATAGCATGAGTGCATATTTGCAGGCAATATTAGATTTGATTAACCTCAATTTAATCAAAGTAGATCTCCAGGGTGTCACATCTGTTTCTGACATTTGTGATTTCAAGGCTTTTGTACACTATAGAAATTCAGTTAAAGGGTAATGCATACAGGGACAACAGAACAAGATGGTTCATATCAAGCCTTTGAAAGACTTTCAGCTGTGTCGCTTTCTTAATGGGATTCAATTTCACAAATATTTTTTTCTCATATTTTCGAAAGAAAAATGTTCAGTGGTCAATGCTTTTGGTCAGAATTGTTCCAAAGAGACAAGAGAACATGGAAATGAGTTGCATGTGTTGTCTTTCGGACACTGTTGTTTGCTTGTTTTGAATTAAATATGTATCGCATTCGACTGAGCTTTTCCTATGAGGTTGCAGTTAACTAATGGGTAGTTTTCAAACTGTTGTCATTTTGTAAATACAACTTCATACAACAGCAACTGTGTTTGGGTTTTTGATCTCTGGCCCTTGGTCCCCCTGTATACATTTTTATTTGGATCTTTGGTTTTTGTTTGGACTTTCACGATTCTATTTTGGTTAGTTTGGTTTTGGTCTTGCATTTATTGGTGACTTGCTTTGAAGTTTATTGATTTTGCCTCTTATTTTATTGTCTGTGTCTTGTTTCATTTAGTTTTACTTCCTGTGTTTGTCCAGTTTCCCGTCATTGTTGATTGTCTGTCCCACCCTGATGTGATTTACCCGTGTCTTATGACTTTCACCTGTGAGCATTATCCCCCCGTCTCTCAAGTGTGTTTAGTCTCTGTGGCTGTTTCTCCCCATGTGTCTTTGTCGGCTCATCGTGTTCTGCTTGTGTTCTGGTCCGTCTTCGTGCTCCTCATATTTCAGCTTCTAGTGTTGTGAGGTCATTTTGGTCATGTTTTGTTTTTCTTTACTCTCTTCTACTGATTTGTATTTATTTTCTTTTATCAAACACTTTTTTCATATCCACTTCTGAGTTTGGAACCTATATTTTCAAACTTTGACAGTTTCTAAATCTAAAAAAAAAAACTTGTATAGAGTTCTGGATGTCACACAGATGATTTATGGCAGTGATCTCTCCCAGGACATTTGGTGATCTGCTAAAATGCTTGTCCCCAACTGTTTGGTCTCCTGGGGCACAACAGCTCTCCAACATCTTCACTTTTTATTATAAATAAAGCAAAAAGATATTATACTGCCTGATATACGCTGCCTGTTATATATAGTACATCCATGGATTTGAGTGTGGCCTCCTGCCAAAATGGCATTGTTTTGATTCTGACTGTTGCAAGACGGGATTGGTTGACATCCGCTCTTTTGTCCAAAATTTAGTGGAACATTTAGAACGCTTTTCCACTACATGGTCCACGGCACACCTTGCCTCGGCACGGCACGGCTGAACTTGGTTGGTTTTCCATTATAATATAATACCTTAAATTTGGCGGGGTCATCACAGCACGGCTGCATGAAACTGCTGTGTGTCACAAAAACTAGTGACTTGTAAAGCAGTTGTTTTGATCTATTGAATCATTAGAATCAGTTAATTACAAAAACAGAATCGTCCACATTGTACTTCCTGCATGACCGGAGCACAGACTCCGTCTCTGAACTGACATACAACAGCAGGGTTTTGTGATGTCTCTAACCCTCCCAATCGCCGGCTTTCAGCAGAGTTGTCACTAGGCCTGGCAAACTCCATTCTTTTTAAGGATTTAGGTTATTCTGAGTCACTCACTCAAATGATCCGGGTTAAGCGAGTCACTTGAGTCACTTGAGTCAGTATTGCTAAATCACCAAGAAAACTCAGTAAACTCTGCTGGAAGTTCTACAGATCCACTCATGACAACGTAACCGACTGATTAGCGCGAGTCGTGACTCATCGCTGTTTCCGGCTCTGCCGGATGTTCTACAGATCCACTCATGACAACGTAACTGGCTGATTAGCACGAGTCGCGGCTCAGCCAGCGCTGTTTATGGCTCTGCAGGAGTTTCCTATCTCGAACTTGAGTTGACTTGTGGAGTTGTGGTTGCCTTCAAAATTGTAAGTTATACAACTTTTGACAGCTAAGATGGCTAGGACTAGTAGCTAATGTTGGAAGATGTTTGTGTGTTGCTCCGTTTAAATGAAATTGTAGTATGACTCTGATCAACTGATCCGGGTTAATGATTCTAGTGACTCGCGACTCATGGGTTAATTTAAAGACACAGGTTAAAGAGTCGGTTGAGTCAGTCATGATTCAACCGACTCTTTAACCTGTGTCTTTAAATTAACCCATGAGTCGCAGCTCTAGTTGTCACTGTACCAGACTAATCTGTTAAATATTGAGATTGAGATCCGTGCTGAATGTTGGAGATTAAAGCATGTTTTCAGTATTTTTAAGTCTTTTTTAATTGATCCACAGTCTGAATTGTTCAGTTTATGCTTGTGTCGGACGTCTTGCTCTGACCAATCAGTGGTGTCACACATAGTATAGGCTCAGCTCACTGGGAACCTCATCAGAGAAGGTACCAAAAAAATGACCAGGTACTATCGCTCATGAAAAAGCAAAAAAAAAAAAACGTTCCATGCAGAGGCGAGTCGAGTCGTGCCAGGACCATGTAGTGGAAAAGTGTTGACTGACTGCCTCTATGTTGGCCCTGTGACCATCTGTGTGTAAAAAAAAAAAGAAACTTGCAACTCTCAAAAAGAAAAGTTTTGTTCAGTTGTGCTCATTTTGAGATGTTGTGTTGTTATTTTCACAGGCTTCTGGCGAGGAGACTGTCAAAGCAGCCTCTGCTGATTCACTTGCGCGGTGCCAAACCTGGACAACACACAGTCAGTGCTTTTATTTTACATGAAAGCAGCAGGTTTGGGTCCAGTTTGGACAGAAATATGTGGCCCAAACTGCCCTCTGCTTAACACACGCACGCACACACACACACACACGCACGCACACGCACACACACACACATACTTCTGAAAACAATAAGATCATAAAACTGAGCTAAGATAGACAGATGGGGAAAATGAGAGAAGAACAGAGTATACAGTACTTACAGCACACACACACACACACACACACACACACACACACACACACACACACACACACACACACACACACACATACTGGGGAGGAATGATAAATGAACATCATGTGTCACCATAGACGGTTTACCCATGTGACATTAGCTAAGATGATGGATGAGCATGGCTTATAGTAAAAACATTTCGATGTGTGTGTGTGTTTGTGTATCTGTTGAATAACTGTGTGTATCTGGGTTGTGAACGTGCAAATATGTATGAATTTGTTTTATAGATTCAAGGATATGTATTCCTTCATGCTTGTGCACACGTCATTGAGTAGAGCCGCTCATTGTTTTTCGCATTTCTCCGATTCCCTTTCCCCCTTTTTTAGTTTTAGTATGAAGATTGTTATTGCAAAAATATCACATGACTTAATCCATTACACTATGTAAACAATATAATCAAAACAGACCTGAATCATATGAGATTGATTTATCATCAAATCTGTCTTGTTGATTCATTTTTTGTGTGGGTTTTATTTGTTTTGATAGTGTTACATTACATGTCTGGTTGTTTTGCCTTCCAGAGGTATGCACCCCTGCTCTGTGTGCCAGTCTACTGTAGTTTAACCAGATTAGATCAGTTTATCAAATTAGTTTTACAAGAAACAACAAAGGCAAGCGTTTAATTTGTGGTAATAAAGCAATCTGCGCATCTTTTACCTAATGGAGAAGAGAAAAGGGGGGGGGGGGGGGGCTGAACAATATCTGATCTAAAGAGAATCAGGGGAGCCCCTGTTCCTGTGTGACATTCTTATCATCATCTTTTTTTTTCAATGCGTCATTTACCAGGAAATATCTGCCTGGTTTTTAGCAACAATTTACAGTCAACAACACAGCCTTAGATTATGTTTGGTGTACGGCATGTACACTTGAGTTATTTAAATGTGTCTAAAATTATCTTCCACCCTCATAAAAGTCATCAATCAATAATTTTCCATAAAGTTGAGTCATCCTTTTAAGAGACAGACTTGCAATTTGTCTGAGTCATAAATTATCTCATAACTGATCTGATGAAAAATCTACAATTCTCACAAACTGCCCGTCTATCTTGTTCCACTGCAAATAAATAAAAATCAACTTTGTCTGTGAAACAACAAAGTGCCGTTTGAGCTTTCCCTTGAAACCGAGTTGCAAGCGGATGTCATGCCAGCAGTTCTAACGAGGAAAGTATGTCCTCATTCTCTGAAACTGACACTATTGATGCCCACAAATATGGAGTAAGTCGTGAGGGATTAAGTGGAAAATAAGTCGAGCCTGGTTTAGGGTGACTTAACCCTCTTAATCAAGCCACTCAAACGCCGAATGTGAGAATAGCCATGTGTAAACAGCATGTTGTCAGTAAAGGCCGGGTAAATAAAACGCACTGCCGAACTAAGAATAAGACAAGTGGAAAAAGCGAAACGGAAATCTGGAGTTTCTCCCACAGAAATGGCTTTGATAGCAATGTGTAAAAGTAGACACTGGTAGCGTGTAGACAAATGGCACCATGAGACAGACAAAGACACAGAAACAGGGCAACACATCGAGAGAGGGACAGACATTGTGGTTTTTCTTCTCATGGATATATAATCAGTTTAAGAGGAAGTTTTTTCCCCTCAGTTTTGCTTTGATGCACAATCAGATTTCGACCCACACTGTAATTCTGTGTCTCTCTCCTCATCTGTGCCTCTCCCTCTCCCTCTCTCTCTCTCTCTTCCTCTGAATCTCTCCCTCTCTCCTCGGTGTTTGATGTGGTGGCAGCCTGGCATTGTTCTTGCTATTGTGCCAGTGTGGAGAGAAGGGAGGAGGGAGAGCGGACGGGACGAAGGGAAAGAGACAGAGATAAATGAAGGGATGGTATTGCCGTATTGATGTGGCATTGAGGCCCCAGTAAAGTTGGAAATCTGGATGTAATTGACAGCTACGCTGGCAGATCTGGGATTCTCATCAGAATGTGGCGGAATGTTCTCGAATGTTCTGGGATGACCTCTGAGAACTGCGTGGAAGGGCCAGCAGGCAGCGGGACTCGTATATCATCATATCATCGTCACAAATACCAAACATTCATGTTTCTAATTATTCTCTCCATCTTTGTTTAGCTTCCATTACGCAGGCCTTATCTCTCCTCAGGGTGTGTGTGTGTGTGTGTTTGTGCCTGTGTGTGTGTCCTATGAGAATGTCTGTATTAGAACTTTTACCTGACTACACACTACTCGTTGTCTTTAAGGTGTATTTTTCAGGGTGAAGACCTGGTTTAAGGGTTATAGCGTTGAAAACAGACTTAGTTTTCCAGTTGCACAATCTGAACTCCTGTTGTGAAGCCTCAGTGTGTGCATTAGTGCCATGTTATTTTTCAAACCAGAGGTGTCAAACTGTGTCCAATCATACGTGCTGTGCTTTGTTGTCTCTTTTCCTCTAAATTGCAAAATAATTAACAAAATCAACATCATGTTCTGTTGAAGAAAACCTTCGAAAACCCTTGCAGACGACACGCTTGCGCAAGTGCACTTTGTTATGGGAAAGATTCCAACTGTTTCTGAAAGCTGAGAAGTTGCACGTCAAAGCCTAAGTGTGGTTATTACGGTAATTTAACAGGAAGCCGGCAAATCAGCGTCATTGTCACCAGAGAGGAGAGAGTTGGAAAAACGCCTGTACACATTTTATTGGCCTGTTTTTGCACATTGGGACAAAAACTCAAACAAATGTTATTTTAAATATGTTTTATAATGTTTTGTTTTTTGAATTTTTTCTAATAAAACTTTTTGTTAAATTGTTAATACACTATTTTAACATGCACTAAATTTTAAATAACTTCCAGATATTGAAAGCTATTCTGGAAAAAATGGCCAAAAGCACTTACTCACAGAACATTTCCTGGCCCTTTTAAGCAAAAAATTCCAGATGGACATTTTGAGGCTTAGGTGTTAAAGGATTAAACTCGCAATTGAGATCATTATCTCCTCAGGAAAGTGTTTACTGATGTTATCAATTAAGTGGGAAGTGCATTAATGCATAGTCATCCATTCAAATTGGTTCTTTTTCCAGCAAGTGGAGTCGCCCCCTAGTGGTTAGCTTATATTTCCATCTCCCTTTCAAGGCGTGCTTCTCAAAACAGAAGGCTACTTCCATTTTGATATGCAGTCTATATGTTTATAGCTAGAATTAGGCTTTTGGACATGGTTGGATTGAGGCACTTAATTGCACAGATGGGGTCAGAGTGAGGGTCTATAGGTACACGGTATACGTCAATGAATATCCCCCATGGGACACGTGAGTGTGTGCAGTCCATAGGTACTGTATATATGCAGGGTATGTTGATGACAGCTTCTCATCAGTAACCTTCCTGTTGATTGCATGCTAATAGTCAGTGAGAGAGACATTGAGAATGTCTGTGTGTGTGTTGATTGCGAGGTTGTGTGTGTGTGTGTGTGTGTGTGTGTGTGTGTGTGTGTGTGTGTGTGTGTGTGTGTGTGTGTGTGTGTGTGTGTGTGTGTGTGTGTGTGTGTGTGTGTGTGTGTGTGTGTGTGTGTGTGTGTGTGCCGGTGTGGACGAGTGTGTCTGCTGATTGCGGAGTAATGCAGATCAGATGAAGCAAGAAATCGGCTTTTTGGCTCCATCAATCATCTCTCAGTCCCTCGTATCTCCTCTCTCTCTTTCTCTTATGTCGCTCTCTCTGTCTGTCCTCTCGGTCTCACTCATACACTTTGAGTTTCACCTTCTTTCCTTGGTTTTCTCTCTCAGTCACACGTCATCGCCCTTTATCTTTCTCATAGCCGCCTTATTTCCTCTTTTGAATTTGTTACCGAACCACTGAATTTCATACACAACAAAGTTAATGTGAAAGTTCACCCGGGTCTCCGCCTCGAGTCCATCTCTTTGCTCAACTCTGTTTTTCTCCTTTACAGTCTTTGTGTTGGTGTGTTTACCTAACTCATCCATCTTTGGGTAATATGTTGTAATGTAACAAATAATTTGCTACTTAAGTGTAATATTCACATACCATAGCAACGTTTACTTTTACTCCACTACATTAACTCTAACTATCTTTGTTACTCGTTACTACCAAATAAAATCAGAAGAAGAAGAGTTGGTATTGGTCTGTATTTATATCGAACTATTCTGGTCTTGATGATCTGCTTTGCACTACAGTTTTCATCCATTCTACGTGGGATTAAGTGTCTTGCTCAAGGGCACACATAGACCAGGAATTGAACCAGTTGAAAGACAACTCGCCCTACCACTGAGCTACAATAATTATATGTCATATACTTTAAGACGTTCACTTAAGTAATATTATAAAAAAGGGACTTCAACTTCTACCAACGTCATTTTCTGGTGAGATACTTGTACTTTTACTCAAGTATCTGTTTAAGGTACTTTATACAAGACTTGTATAAAGTATGTGGCTCAAAGTGCAGTTGTCATTTACTCATAAGCACATGCGTTGGTATTAAAATGAGATGTGGTCACACGTATTGCTAAAGTGAGGTAACTATCGTTCTAAACACAGCACTGTGGAGGACACTCATTTCTTCTTTATCTGCTCCATTTCTGGCAGCAGTGAAAATTCGTAACTAAAACCCTTTAGAAACGCACAGAAACTGGCCGAGCGGTGAGTAATCTGTGTTTTGCAGTATCTGGATCTCTCAGCAGTTATTCACTGTGAGTTAGTAGTGGACCTTTTAGTATTTGGAGTAAGCAAACAGATTTATTTGGAGGTCTGGACAAGTCGCCCTTAGGGTTGTCTTTTTATTATTCAGTGTTAGTTACTGCGGGGATTTGAATAGGAATAAGCAGTTAGCTTTGTCTAATCGATATGGAGTAAGTCAAACAGAAAATGAGAGGGAAATGTGAATGCACACGTACATCAAGAAACATGTCCAAGTACTATCCATCCATCCATCCATCGGACAAGAGGAAACACTTTTGATTATATTTCACTTTTGTTTAACTGCTGTGACTGACTGCAGATTGTAAGTCATGTTCTTGAAAAAGAAAAGGCACTGTTGTTAAAGATGCTCTGTTCACTGATGAGGCTTTATGACATCCCAGTTCATCTCACCATGAGAGTCAAACCATACAAAGTTATATTCAGTACAATTATATCTAAAACGAATTTGAACTTTTTCAGACCGTGACAGTTGAAGCTTAGTTATGCATTCACTCTTCTCAAATGAGTAATTGCCATATTTATGCTGCAGTTATTACAAGGCAGGCTGTGTCTCATTTATTCATTCACTGCTCTAATATATAAGACAATCAATAGTTTAATGAGCACTAAATTTCATTTCGAACCCTTATGAATCATCATCATTTTGTGACACTGATAGTTTTAGTGTGGCACGGCTGCCAATTTTGCACCTTACTGCATCTTAAGTATTTTAACAGGACGTTTAAGTGAAGGGCACGGACTCAGCAGTTGTTTCGTTGGGAGTGAATTTATTTCACACAGATTTAGGACACTTGAATTAAATGGCCGACAGTAAATATCGCTCACTCTAAAGTGGCTGAATATAGTGTAATACAGTGTAGTTATATAGCTGCATTAGTTTGCATATATGTGCTCATGTAATGTACTAAGAGCCCAAAACAGAATTGCCATAGTGAATAAATGATAATATCCAGTAAAGTAACCTTGATACCTTTCCATTGGAAGTGCCTCTCACAGTCATACAGCCTGTGTGGATTAATGTAGTATCTTTTATTTCAGGCGTGTGTAAGTTGGACAACATATAAATATGGCTAAATAAAACTTGAGCCTACACGCAAAAAACCTCATTGGACAGTCACTTAAAGCGGAACTAGACCGGAAGTTCCTATTATCGCTGTTTTTTTGGTGTGTATCTGCGTCATTACCTTGTTTATGAAGCCCTGACGGTTCAAAAACAAACAGTTCAGCCATTGCTGAGAACGTTGTGTTTTATTGTAATCTCGTTACGTAAGCAGTGGTTCTCCTGAACAACCGATCGTCCTGCTCCGGGCGGTAGTCCGGGCACATCCGGTTACGTACATTGAACCGCAGAAGAAGAATAACGTCAGTTGTGGAGGTGTTTCACCAGCGACAGTGTCTTCTGACTCTGGGTCTGACTCCGGTTTAAAGTCATAAAAGGGACTGCGGTGGGGAGTCGTGAATAAGCTATTTTTAAACACTGTTAAAACAATGTTTTGATAATGAGAAGCAGTGCATCTGCCGTTCCAGAGGGGGGCGCTGCGCTTCTGAGAACGGATGTGCTGGATAGTACTGGCCAATCATAAGACTGTCTTCTGGGGGTGAAAGTTCACTCTGAAATCTCGCAGCAGAAGAACACTGTCAGAAAAGAGGATTTCTATCAGCTAGTTTACAGCAACTAGGAGGTTTTTGACCATAAAAACAAGTTAATATATGTAAGTAGACCTCCATAACTAATATTTATGTGCAACAGGACCACTCTATGTGACCTTTAAACTCATGCTGAAATGTAATTTTATTACAACCCTCTGGATGAATATTTCAAGCGTTTTGAGCTTATATTAACAGTAACCACACACTACAGTGGCATCACAGTACATCGCTGCAGCAAGATAAGATCACATGGCAAAAACTAACTTTTAATGTGGTGCTAAGTTTCTCTTAAAGCCTTAAATCAAGTGTGAATGAGGGCAAACACACACAGCACAGTATTCTAGATCCAAACTCGTACACCACCCATCGTGTTTTACTACTACTTTGGGCTCTGTGTTTTGGACACAGACCGACCTTGCACACCTTCCTTCTTATGTTCTCTTTTCATCCCTAAAGTCAAGTTACTCTTTTCACTTGCCTCCTCAACAGGAAGGTCAAACTGCAGGGTTGACTCCGCAACTGCTCCCCTGGAGCTGTAGGCTGTCAATATATTTGCTCAAGGACATCGTTTCAAATGTGGTGCGAATAATTAAAATACAGACAAATGAGAACAAAATATCCTGGCTTCATTCCATTTGAAAATTCCGATTTTAAGCGAACGACGAAAGATGATTAATTTGCAGATCGTACTGTATGGTATTTGAGTAGAATGGGAATGTTTGTTTCTTTAGCTTCCTCACAGTCCAAGATAATGTTTTTCAGTAACTATTTCTAATTTCATCAGCATTGTTTGGGGGGGGGGGTTGCAATGGGCTTCCTTAGAAGAGAAACCAGGAGGATCATGTACTCATGTACGCCCTCCTGCCTGACCCCTGAACGGTTTCAAGAAAAAGTATGTGAATAGTTCCATGTGACATGTTGATGTAACTACCTTTTACTGTAGAAGGAAACTTTTTCTTGAAACCGTACAGCACATGTGTCAAACTCACGTCATTTAAAGTGGCCCGCGAGTGGTTAATTGGTCTTAAAAATCTGTGTTAAAATAGGTCTATGCTGCCTTAAGGCGTGCGTTTACTATATAAACTACATTTCCTACAATGCATGCCGATTGCATTACCAGCAAAGTGATGGCATCACCATCGTGAACCAGGTTACTATCTATAATGCATCATATGTGTAACTTGAATAAGTATTTAGCAATATGTAACGGAGTAGTTACCTTTATTTTACATTATATTTGGTGACATTTATTCTGTATGACAGTTACATCTGGGCCCTTCGAGGGTAACCATTACGCTGATGTGGCCCTCAGAGAAAATGAGTTTGACACCCCTGCCGTACAGGGGTCCGTTGTCTCTATGTCCCAGTCCCCTTCCGTAGCATTGTGCAGTACAACAACAAATGCTACAAACAAACACCAACGAAAACAAAGCAAAATGAATCCAGTCAAACAAAAACATAAATGTATTCCCAGCCTCTCATGTTCACATTATCTGGTTCAAAAACAGTCACTCATATTTGTCTCCCACTCTCATCACTTGTGATCATCACTCCTCCTTTAGGTATGTTGCCACTGGAGACCAGTCCTTTATGACTCCCTCAAGAGTCCCTCTCAGTACATATAATCATGTCTCCAGAGGTAAAATGGACACAAGTTTTCCATACCATATAAGATTCAGGTGGTCCTTCATCTCGCCATCTCTGCAACATAGCAACATGTGCTGCATACAGAGCAGCTCTGAAGAACACTCCTGTACACATGGTCATAAATATCTAAACCCAGAACAAGATTATGTGGATTTCTTTCATTCTATCTTGAATATGATTTTTCTCATCTCATATCTGAAGTAAAAGTAAAAGGTTAATCAAGGGCAACTTGTCAAGCACATTTTGTCTGTCCGGATTTCCAACATCAAAAACCCGTGCTGCTCATTTCACTCTTACACAACCCTTTGTCAACAGGACGCAGCCACGCCTGTGAAAATGACAGCAATGATAGATGCAACAGCTGGTCCTCAACCTCAGCTACCAGGGACAATAACCTGCTGCAGCCACAACACGGCACTAAATTACAAGATGGATGCAAACAGGCAATATTCACATCGTTTATGGGACAGAGCGCCGCTCGCTCTGAGATCTACTGCTACTATAACTTCCATTTCTGCTTAGGTATCATACAAGTTAATGACTACTTTTATCTTTAACTGCTTGCTTTGCTTGTCCTGACTCAATGTCAAGCTCCACTTTGTTTAAAAGTGGTTAAACATAATTGAAATTTTTTTTATTTTGAACATATGATTCCACATTCATGACACTATAGTAATAGTAAAATAGTCTACAGTACACACTTAACTGTATGTTAATCAAATAACATTGTATATTTATACACTCACGCAGATGCATAGAAAAGCAACTCTACTTAACACAGGGATGATAAATGGATGCTGGGATTTGAAAACATTGTAAAGTCAATTAAACAAATGTCCCTCTCTTTCTTCCCCTCTCTCCCTTTAGGCGTATTTGGTTGAACACACATTAAGCACAGAATGATTTATTAGTCATCAAACGTGTGTGAAGCACATTTCACAGCGAATGTGAGCACGTATGCAGACGCGCACTCAAAACAGATGACTGATTAGTATCTTAATGTTAGTGAAGCGCAATCATTTTTCAGCTGAGTGCTGGAACTTTGCGGGTATGAATTATGACCTCCGTATTACTATCCATCCACCACTCTCTGCATTCTCTACATCCAGCTCACTCATCTCCCCGCCTGCCTGCCTGATCTTCATAATCACATATAATTTATTGTGACGCAAAACACACACACACAGACAAACTGGAGCACACACACAAACTGTTAATCAGATATCTGCCCTGAGGTGGGCTATTATAATCCAAACGATAACAGAACCTGGGGAGGATTTCTTTTTTTTTTTTTTTTCAAACATACTATAACAAGATGCTGTCTGATTAATTACTTTCCTTGAGTGGTTTGTGTGCACACACACGCACATTTGGTACACTTTGACGTGTCTGGTCGACATTGTGTATCTACTGTAAAATGACTAAATACATTTTAAGACACACATATCGTTCATCTGCATCATTATTTTCTACTGTGTGTCTCAGGTTACCCAGTGTAAAAAAAAGTTAAAATTATGCCGCAGCAAACTAATGAGTTTTATTCTGCGGACATGCTAATGATTCCTGCTTGCAGATTTTAAAAATGTGACCAGTAATGTTTCACTGGACTTTTGCACAGACTTGACCATGATTCATGATCAGGAGCGCACGCGCAAGTGTTGCTGAAATAACGAAAAAGGAGGTTGTATCTGCGAGTGTGAAAGCAATGACAACTCCTACGATAATGAAGCGGTGCAGGATGTCTGCACTCTCCTGAAATGAATGATTTTGTGCTCCAAAAAAAGAAAATGCTGCCATTTAAAATAATTAATGCCCAGCTTCTCCGGGCGCTTGTGGGTATGAAAATTGCACATTTTTATGGTTTGGAGTTGACATTACTGGTGATTAGAAAAATCTTTTTCTCTGAAAATATTTCCCCAATTTATTTTGCTAACACCAAATCTAGTGGCTCTTTGGGCGCCGACTGCGGTCGTCGAATTGGCCACATGTGTACAAAATGTTTTCATAAAGACTGAGAGTGATGGCGAATGGCTGATGTTAAAAACTCTATGTCTCTGTCTTGTTTGGCAGAAGACTGTTTCATAATGTCTGTTCTGCAGATGCATCAAAAGACAGTGGCCTTTTTCTGGAAGCACTTTGACACTTTAGACACCTTTACTGCAATCCTTGGCGCACAAGGCTGCATCCTCATCCCTATCTGGTAAACCATAAAAGATAAACAACACAAACAGGAGCTAAACTATGTCTTATTTTATAGACAATCAATAAAATGCTCAACTCAAGTCTAAATTGTATTGTCAGCTGGCATAATGAAGCTATATAATACTGAGCGTTAGGACTGCCCTGAGAAGGAGAAAGGGAGGATGGATGGACGGATGGAGAGCTGAGGCAGAGATGTTGTGATAGAGGGACAGGATGGATCGAGTGAAAGAAAAGAGGAGATGATGATGAGCAGAGACGCACAGATGGGCCAAGAGTGAGCGAGAGGCGGGGAGCGACATACTGTATAAGCACGGTGATGACCATATTGTCTGCATTATCTGCGGTGTGTGTGAGTGACGCACAGCAGAAACTATTCCAAGCCAGAGCAGACAGTCGACAACACTGATGCAACTCCCCTCTTTCTCCCATATTGCAGTATATAGCACAGCGTAGAAACTGAATTTGATTGTTTTGTGTGCATCTCTGTTGTTTTCTATGCCATTTTAAATGAAAATGTCTGATTGCTGTGTGCACAGTCTAGTATAAAGTACCTTAAAGGGATACTTTAGTAAAAGTAGTACTAGAAAGTGACTTTGGGAGAAGTTGAACTCACTTTTTAATAATATTAATGTAGTAAAAGTGTTAAAGTATACATTTACTGTACTAAAGTAGAGTATTACGAAGTGAGTAGCTCAGTGGTAAGCTGTCTTTCCACTAGAAGGTTGTGTGTTCAATTCCTGGCTCTGCTAGTCTATAATGTCTTTAAGCAAGACACTTAACCATAAGTGTGTCAATGAGTGAAAACTTTAGTGGAAAGCAGCTCGAGAACAGCTCTATATAAATACAATATGATATTTTTATAACATAAATATTCTTTTTTTGGAATGAAAATACAGCAGTAACAAAATGGAAATATTATGTCACTTTCAAACCAGGAAGTCACAATCGGATCGACTGTGTATATGAACACCGATCTGAATGATGATCGGCATATACCAGCCCTCTCATTCGGGATAATATTTGTTTCCCAATGCGGTTGTATCGTATCACAGTTTTGTAGTTCTGGCATGTTTTACATGACATATTATTATTCCATACCGGGCTTTTATTCCTATTACTTGTGTTCATCCATGCATAAACTCATACAACCTGAAAGCAAAGAAGTTAAAGCACAGTAGGTGAGTCACTCAATTAAAGCTGCAGTATAAAAGTTATGGTGATTTTTTTATTTTATTATCCTGCCTCTGTTTGGTCTTCCCTCTAAAAACAATGTCAGTTAATACTAATAGATCTGACAGAGGGAGTGTTTTTGTGTATACAGTGGCAGTGCAAGGGATCATCATTTCAAACTGCTGAATGACCGGGATTTTTAAACGTGAATTTGAATATGTTTCGTTTTATTTTTAGTCAGACTTCAACCTGTTCACAGCTGTCTCGCTTTACTTGTTGCCTCCATCTGTGTTGATATAAAAAGTAATCACGCCTGGCAACACGAGATCTAAACACAGCTACAGTGAGAAACTCGGAGAGATAAACTTATTTAGCTTTGTGTGAACTCATTTGGCAATAGTTTGAATCCAACTAATAGTTGTTATTGTGTGTTCAAAAGTTATGTTCAAAAAAAACTACTAAATTACAACCAGTGTCAGATCAAAAACATAAACCTGTCTCTATCTCAACAATAAAAAAAAGCCAATTAACTAAAGCACAGTCACACACACTCTAAATCAGTGGGTGACAAAGTGTGAGTCTACATGCTGGAATCAGAGTCTGGCTTTTAAATGTGAAACACATGGGTGTCTGTTTGATATACAAGTGCATTTGCTTCTCACAATATAGTTGGAATTAAAACAAATGGATCGATTTAACACTGTGATATTAATAGTGCAGGCAGGGGTTGGATGACTTGTGTGGATGTTGTGTTGGAACACAAAGAGGAACAGAGATTTCCTTGAGCCGGTTGCTGCTCTGCTCTTATACACTCGGGTGGTGCTCATGGCATTGCCACTGAAACCAGATATACTATGTTCACTTCCACTGCAGGAAGTAGCCTGTCCCTGTAAAGTCGAGTATCAAAGCTTTTTGTCGTAAGACTAGATATTATGTCCTGTCACTGCATTTGTAATTAACTTCTGTAACTATAATCATGATCTTTCCCTTATTAATTTTCCCAACCTGAACAATAAACCAACTGATTCTAAAGTGATATTGTCTGTAAAATGCACTGTATTTACTGTATATAGTGCTTTTTTTTTTTAGTCTCTTTTACTCTTCAGATGACTGGAACACTGCTGCAGAATGACCTAAATATAAAGGAGCTGGTCTCACTGAACACTTTTAAAGGGCTAATGAATGACTTGGAGGCACAGACATCTGGCTGTAGATGTTTTAGACTAATTTAACTGGTTTTAATGTCACTCAGCCTACATTTGATCGAACCACCAACCTTCTTCTTTTTCTTCTTCTTCTTCTTCTTTACAAACCATAACCTCATCAGAGTGATATGCATATGACTAGAACTTTTAAAAACAATTGTTGTGGTTAAATAAAAGAAAAAAAAGCGACTGACATTTTTCTTTTTCTTGGCAGTGCTCAAAACAGAAATTCATTTGCGCTGACCTTATAACAACTGCCAAAAAGTTCCACTTTGCACCTTGATGTGATCACCAGCTGTTCAACCATTAAAACAATGCTTTGTCTTTTTCACAGTCCTGGAGAATACTTTTCTAATTACATCAGATTTACTTTTATTGTGCCACCCAAGCTCCTTTTGTCTGCTGTTCGGATGGAAATCTGAAGTGAGTGTGATATTGTTTGTCTTCAGCACCTTATTCGAGAGCTGCTTGAGAAAGAATCACATCAAATTTGAGGAATGTACTGTGGGTTTTATGTAGGCTATAGACTGCACACTTTGTAGTGTATGAGAACACCATCTAAACACTGAATGTGCGGTGAATGGTCACACACTCTGTGACAAAGTTTCATAGACTATAAAATAACTGATATGCCTTTCATTAGTCCTCTATTCCTCCCATCCCCATCGCTCTCTGTCGTTGCTTATTAAATGGAAATTATGGTATGACAGCCTGAATTTGAATCTCTTTTTCGGGATACTCAGCAAGAAACAACAACACTCTCATTGTTATGCGTTACCCGTCTTGCGGTAAAGACAGAAAGAGGGGAGCGAGATGGAGCGAAAGGAAGAATTGTCTTCTCTCCCACTTAACCAGGAGGAAATGTCTCCTGGTGAAACCACACATTCAAATTTTCTGGACATTTCCAATGATTTCCTTTCCATTTCCTGTGATCTGCCTTTTTTTTTTCCTGCTGCCCACTGTCTCAGTCTCACCACACACACACACGATGGTACAAAAGTTTTGATTGATCCGTGCGTTTGTCAGTCAGAGCTGTGATTTCCCACTGAGTCACGTCACATCTGCTGCAGTGTTTTTTCTTTCTTTCTTTAATTTTTGTCATTCCTCCATCTTCTCCTTTTCATGAAAATAGCCTTTGTTCTTTAATTTCTGCCTTTGTTTGTTAACAACCTGATCGTTTTCCTATGTCTAGTTTTTCCTTTACAACATCAGGTCCGTGTCAGTCTCCCCTCTATTCATCTCTCACTCTGCCCTTTTTGATGGTGCTCTCTCTGTATGTCATCCACAATCAGGTGTTCCCTCCACCTTCAAACACATCTGGGAGCTGGTGATTTGATGTGATTTGATCCACCGTTTTTTTCGTTTAACCACTTGATGACTTCATCTCCTTCTCATCACTGGATGTTGGATTTCTTATGAAATGCCAAGTTGTTCTCAGGCTTCCTCCAGCCGTCCACGAGCGCTCCACGGTAGATGACTAATAAACCACTGGATTACTTCCTGTCTGTCAGCATATCACCCCTGTAACCTGGTAACAATTCTGCTGAGGGCCATTCTCCACCTCGTGCTTTTTGACCCAACCTCATCCCTGTGCAAAAATGTGGTAATCGTTATTCGCAGTTAAAATCATAATGAAACCATCACTCCACTGGCTCATGGTGTGTAATGACAGCCTGTTCAAAGAGAGTGCATGTTTAACAGCAAACTTAACAACACTGTCCTTATTTTTGTGTTATTTCAAACTTAATGTCAAACAGACTGTGTTTCGCATTGGAGGAAACAAACACTCCAATAACCTTGAGCATCGAGTGTGTGTCCAAGTTATCACAGAAGGTCACTTGGTCTTACTGTGGAACGCCACGGTTACTGAATTGGCCATAACAGATGATAGTAGTTATTCTCTTTCTATGTGTTAACCTGCGTGAATTTAGCCAGTGCAGATCTGAGATATGTCAGATGATGATGATGATGATGAGTGGCACATGTGTAAGCGCCAAGAGTCAGGGAACGTCTTCCTTTTCATTTAGGTGCTTATGTCATCAAAATAGAGCAGCCACACTCGGCTGCGTGAGAAACAGAGCTCAGACATGGCTCACACATGTGAGACTTCTCTTCTGGAGAATCCAGCCCCTCTGTTAAGTAGGTGGAACACACTTCTGTTGGGTTTTTTACGTTCACCAGTGTCTGTATTTAAAAATCTATTTAAAAATCCACTTGTTTATACAGGCCTCTTTATTACCTTAATTGTTTTAGTGCCTGTCTGTTTTGTGTTTCGTCTGTATCTGTTTTCCTTGATTTCTTTTCCCCCTTTTCAATCTTATAATATATGTTTTAACTTGGTTTTGCATTTCAGTTCCCTGAAACCGTGCTTCTCTCGCTTTTTTTGTCAGCCGAGCTTTTAATTTGAAATGTTTGCAAGACTGGCAGCTGCTGCGTCGTCTCATGCTGAAGAGTCCTGGCATTTGGCTGATTACAGAGGCATATTTACAATTATATTTATGGCCATTTTCAAAGGCAAACCCTCTGTTCTACATGGCAGCAGCTCAGCAGCAGGGATGCAGACACGCTTCCCTTCGTGAACAACAGAGGTGCGCAAGATGCAGCCATCACTCACTGCACATGCATCCAGTCTGGCTCAGTGTGTGCCATGAGAAGCTGGCACTGTAACACAAACAGAACTCAGTGTTTGCTTCTTATTCCCACATTTCCCCGAAGGATGTCTCCAGTGTAATTTGTGCTGTGACACTAGTTTGATTTGTGATAACCCCTTGTGTATCAACATACCCATAATTTGTCACATTTTGTCTTGGTTTTTGCGCTTTAAAATTATGTGAGACCACATTTAAAGAGCAATTCAAGCTGAGATAGTATTTTTGATGTCATGTTAATAAGCTCATCTTCTTGGATTTGCTTTGGAAAAGAATCGACTGAAACGTGACTTTTATTATCTCGTGTGTGGCTCAAAACAGACACGGGGGTAAATGACTTGTAGTGTAGTTTTCTGTGTGTTTAAATGCAGTTTGGAAGGTGCCCAGTGTCAACTGGCATTGGCTCAAGCTTCCTTCAATTCTTTGAGGGAAAATGGATGTGTGAAACTGACTACTTAACATGACATTCATTACACAGGGCATAAATTACATTATTACACGATTACTGCTGTTGCTGTGAATGTTTGTAACTCAAGTGTTGTTGACCTTAGATTTGGAGTTCAACCACGAGACGGTACTGGTTCAAAACAATTTTTCTGCTGGAGACACAAGCTGCCCCAATGCTTGAGTGGTATCCCCATAAAACAGGGCCGGTCCTGAGGGTCATGAAGGTTCATTGGCGAGAAAGAGGCTGAGAAAGAGTCGGGGAGGAAACAGAAGGGAGAGGGAAAAAAAGACGACCGAAGGGCATGGTGACGGAGTGCAAAACCTCATCAAAAAGGGATAAAAGATATACAAAGTTTAAAAACAGTTTTATGAAGACAAGAATCAGAAAAGAATGAGACAGAAGGGGTGGAGGCTGGGTTGATGGCCATACATGAAAACAAACAAAAAAAAAAGTTAAAAAGAAAGAGAAGAAACTTCACCACAGAGGAGTCGATTGCATGTTCAGATCTTTAACTGGCGGACAAAACAAGTACACATGCGTAAACACACACACACACACGCACATCTATGCATGCACAGCTTCACTCAGAGCAGAGTTATTCTCAGCAATAATGTCTTAAGCAGGGCAGAGGCCTCTCTGGATTCTGGCTCTGAAGACACAAGATAGTAACAACTTGTTTTTACACACGAAAAAGTGCAATTATTAATGAGCAGCAATAAATTAAGTGACAATAATAAACATGGTTTTCATTTACCTGAACACTGGTGACCTCAATTACATGTTCTTTTGGCTGCTTGTGTTTATGAATAAACCAATATTCTCTTCTTCTTCTTCTAGGGAGGGAAAGAAAGAAACAGATCCGTCTCACGTTTTTTCTGCAACACTTCGGTAAGTAAGTATGTTCTTTAACTGTTTTACAAAAGGTGCAGACGTGCAGATTGCAGTGGGCATGTAGTCAGGCAGCTGAAATCATACTCAACATACAGATTTATTTGAAGCTTTTTTTAGAATCCACACCTGCAATGACGCTGTTTCGCTTCACATATCCCTCCGTGCTTCTTCTGCCACGTTAAATGCGTCACTCAGTGTGGATCTGAAAGGCTTAATCAGCAGTGGTTTGAATGAAAGAGACATTTGTTTATATTTAAGAGCTGCAAACACTGTCTGTAACGCTATTTATTACGACAATAATGCGTCATAGGGAGATCTATGTGAAAAAATCTACGTGATTAAATGACATAAATACTTTTGCTTATTACCAAACAATACTGCATGATAAGCAGTACTTATATACACACTGAATGATTTATTGTCCCGCTTTCACAACAAAGCAATATTTAATTAATATTACCGGACACTCAACTTGCTGGCAATAAATTATTCATCTGTCTATTTATTAAGTTTAATTACTGGCTTTTGAATGTTGATTCCTGCTACTACAGGAGTGGGTTTTTTTTTACTTTCCTCCCCTCTGTTTCCTCTGAGATTTGAGGACTGCCTCTGACATCCTTCCTGAGCAAGAAAACTGAACATGTAAAATTTATAGATCTCCCTCAACTGGCCCTTTAGAGCACCTGTGCACACACAGACACACACACACACACTGTGTTTATGATGAGTGCATGTGCCTTTTGGACTGATTAATTTCTGATTCATCAGGAAGGCTGAGCACAGCGTCCTATTAATACCCATTCAACAAAATAAAAGGAAAAGAGATGCAGTTCAAATCTGCATCCAGTAAAGGACCAGTGGACGTCTGTGGGTATCCATGTTGGGGAGGCACTGTGTGTGTGTGTGTGTGTGTGTGTGTGTGTGTGTGTGTGTGTGTGTGTGTGTGTGTGTGTGTGTGTGTGTGTGTGTGTGTGTGTGTGTGTGTGTGTGTGTGTGTGTGTGTGTGTGTGTGTGTGTGTGTGTGTGTGTGTGTGTGTGTGTGTGTGTGTGTGTGTGTGTGAGGGAGTTGTGTTTAGAGACTAAATTTCATAGGGAGGCCCCGTCTCTCCTCTGTGGTCGGTCTCTCTTCCTCTCTCTCTCTCTCTCTCTCCCGCTCTCAATTTTGTTCCATCTTTGTGTTTCTCTATCAGTCAATCTGTTTGTCTGTTGTGGTCGGTGCTCATTTTAGCCTGAGGACAACCAGACTACACACACACACACACACACACACACACACACACACAGTATTCTGGCATGTAGCTCAAACAAAACCACAACGGTCCAGCCCTTGGCAAAAACAGCCCAACACGGACTGACCATGTCCGTCTGGACACAAAAGCGCACACACACACACGCACGCACGCACACACACACACAAGCCGAGCAGAATGGAGAATAATCGAAATATAATGTATACATTGTCATATATGTATGTGTCTGTGCTGCTGTGACGCAAATGAACTGAAAGTCTTGTTTTTGCGTGTCTAACTTTTCCATCCACATCAACGTTGTCATCCGTTCGATTTCTTCGCTGTAAATGTAAATATTCATGGATGAGCACACAAATCTCAGCGTTTTCAATCCCAAATACTGTATGAGTCAAGCGTGGAAACGCGAGGCAGGGCCGATGGATTCGCTTTGCTCTGATGAAATATGTGTGTATATGTGTATTTCTGCACTTATTGACGTGTCTGAGTGGGCACACACACACACACACACACACACACACACACACACACCCTGTGCAGGGCCCCAGCTAAAAGCAGAGGGGACCATTTCCTGTCTGTTGAACCACGCCCTGAGTGAAAGAGAGTAAGAATACAAGGCACTTGTTCTCTGGTAAATATTGTTTATCTGAACTTGCAACTTTTTCCATTTTTATTTAACTTTTCCATGAGATAGTGTGGCATGCACCAGTCAATGACATATACAGTACATGGAGCTGAGTGTATCTGCAGCTAACAGAGTGTGTAATGTGTGGGATGTGAAAAAAACAGTTTTCTTCATAATGTCAATATGTTTTCCCTTAGTCTTTCTCTGTTTTCCTTTTCAACTTCTTTTCTTTTTTTTCCCCTCTGTGTCTTCTTGACTTCTCGACTATGTGGCATTTTTTTTTTTACTATATGTGTAAAAGTGGCATGTTCTCCCCGTGTGTGCGTGGGTTTCCTCCCACAGTCCAAAAACATGCAGAATTGGGGCTCAAACTCTAAATTGACCATAGGATGGAGGTGGATGATTGTTTGTCTCTACGTGGCCATGAAATGGACTGGTGACCTGTCCAGGTGTGTACCCTGCCTTTTGCCCTATGTCAGCTGAGATTGGCACAAGTGACCCTCATGAGGAGGATAAAGCAGTAGAAGACGAGTGACTGAGTGTAGAAGTGAGTTGAGATTGAGCTCAGCCTCTACTGTGTGCTGCAGCATACAATAAATTATTATATGTCAATATAAAGTCCTATATAATACATCAGGGGTGTCAAACGTACGGCACGAAGGATTGTTTGTTGTGAATTTGTTGAAATTCTGGAACTGAACTTCTGAAACGAATGTTACAGAGTTTTCTTTGTGCCTTTGTATATCCGCTATATAATGTTGTAATGTACATGTGTAAATGGTAAACTTTGCATAATTCTTGTTGTTTATCGGTTGTTATGCTATTGTTTTACTGATCCGGGCCACTTGAGATCAAATTGACACCCCCACAAAACTGTGAGACAGTACTTTTTTACGGTTTATTGTTTCATCATGAAAAGTTTCTTGTACACAGTGAGATTACTTCCCTTTTACCTTGAGTCCCTCATTCAGAGCAATGATCTCAACCCAGTCCAACGCCTTTGGGAAAGATAGAAAGAATGCCAACATCATACTGAGTTTTATTAGCAAACTTCAGCCCGCTAATTCTCCTGAGGCAGTGTGGGGTCGGCTGTGCAAATCCCTGCGGCGACGTCCCAAATGTTTATATAAGCAAGAACACCAATGCGATTCTTACATGAGAGCAATGTCATGTGGGTTTTACATTGTTCTGCTTACAGTTTGTCTCTGTCTCAAGGTGACATCTTCAAATGTCAGATTCAACAGCAGCATGTTACGCTCGTGGTTTTAGAATGAGATGCTCGGAAGCGGTGTATGGAGTATAAAGAGGGACACTCGTGTTTGAACGGGACCGAGTCAAGTGTTGCCGAACTGCGTTGTGGTTCCGCCGTGTCGCTTTGCAAAAAGTTGAGAATTGCTCAACTGTCCAAGCAGCCTTGCTATACAAAGTCGGCCATGACAGACACTGCACTGCTTCCAGCACCGAGCGGCAGGCTTGTCCACTGTCGAGCGCTGAAGTCACCTGCAGGTGTGAGTCAGCTGTTTATATGTCCACTTACCTCTGGACAGATAATATGTTTCTCTGTTCTCAAAGTGAGGACGTGTGCATGTGTGAGTGTATGTGAGAAGCCGCACAGACCTTGAGTGTGTATCTGTGTGTGTGTGTGTGTGTGTGCTCACTCAGGTATGTAGTGTAAGAGAAAACGTAGCCATGTACAAAATTGGCTTCGCTGGCTGCTCATATTCAGCCAACCAGCCTTGTAGCCCCTCACAGAAACTATCGTTGAACTCACCTTGAATAGTAACCCCCCCACATACACACACATGTACACACACACACACACACACCAACACCCAACATCCCTCCAGTTCCACAGGCTGAGCTCTATTTTAGCAGCCAGCCATGAGAGAGATGACGGGGATTCAAATTGAAACCTGTCCATTTATGAATCAAATTTGTTCCGCATATACATTTTCCATATAGCGCATAGAGCTGCATTAGACTGTTTAGATAAGTCTCTGTCTCGCTCTCTTGCTCGGTGTGTGTGTGTGTGTGTGTGTGTGTGTGTGTGTGTGTGTGTGTGTGTGTGTGTGTGTGTGTGTGTGTGTGTGTGTGTGTGTGTGTGTGTGTGTGTGTGTGTGTGTGTGTGTGTGTGTGTGTGTGTGTGTGTGTGTGTGTGTGTGTGTGTGTTTGGGGCGTCACATGTAGTGAAAGTCTGTTTATATGTGATTTTGCATGCGTGCGTACCATTATGAATTGTGCCATTGTTCCTCTCATCAACGTTGTTTACGATACCCTCGAGTTACGTGGATGCTCTGGGTGTATAAATGTTATAATTCTTCGGACGAGGCTCGCATTTATTAATCCTCTTCTGATTGAGTTCCCTGTTTCCTGGACACACACAGACACACACACACACACTGTTTATTCAGGAGGGAGGAACCAAAATGTTACTTGGCATCATTCACCAAGTGGTCAACATGTACAGTTAAGGCCTGCTGCTGATTTGACTAAGCGATCACCTGATTCACCTCTAAAATCTAGTCATGAGGAATCAAAGTGAAGGAAAGCAAGAATATTGAGCTTTGAGACTTTTAGACACAACTGGAAAACATGGCACATGAATTTAAGTACATTATTGTGGTTTTAAGATAATATCCTTAGATAAACTGTATATTCACTTACATATTTTCTTCTTTAATTTGTAACCCATAAATATGCAAATCACTGCTTCATAGTTTTGAAAACTAGAATTTAATTTAACTTCCTCCTCATAACCGTGTTACCAGAATAAGATTATTTTAACTCCCTCTTTTCCCTTTTTTCTGGGACATTTTCATTAGACTGAAATTGAATATTGCATAATTATGCTTAATCTTTTATTGTATAATGCACAATGTTTTTGTCCTTGTTTTTTTGTTTTTTTCTAGAATAAGTATGTCACATCTGTATAGCCTCTGCTGAGCTGAGATTTTTAGACCATAATAGCTTTGTTTTTGGTGCTAACTGAAGGCTACATGGGTTCTAAAACACTATGGTTCTCAAACCATCAGTGGTACGCAAACTTCCTCTGGAGGTACTTTAGAGGAAAATCTGAAATACTGTTTAGGGTAACGTGATCAGAGTGGAGCTGAGGATTTTTTAATTGAAGTGTGTTGAGAATGAAACATAAAAAATAAGAATAAATTAAATAATAGTTAGAGTCACCGCCTAGGTCAACACCCTTAAAATGTCCTTCTGGACTTGTTTTGTTTGCTTATTTTAACAGAATAATGTGAGTAAGTGCGTTTGCCTTATTTTTCTAGAATGACTTTCAATATCTGGCAGTTCTTTACCATTCACTGAATGTTAAAATAGTGTACAAGAGACAATTTAAAATGGAGAAAAGTA
Organism: Microchirus variegatus; assembly: GCF_963457635.1. Lineage (NCBI taxonomy): Eukaryota > Metazoa > Chordata > Actinopteri > Pleuronectiformes > Soleidae > Microchirus > Microchirus variegatus. The sequence continues at coordinate 5,853,564 of NC_139814.1, forward strand.
AACATGAACACCAGAGTTTGCATGTTAAATTTGAACAGTATAAAACATTATGTAAAGTAACATTTGTTTGAGTCTTTGTCTCAATGTCCAAAAACGGGCCAAAAATTGAATGGTTTTTCCAACTCTCTCCTCTCTGGTCATAAAGACGGCGATTTGCAGACTTCCTGCAAAATTACCGTGATAACCACAGTTTGCTTTGACAGCTTTCAGAAACCGCTGGAATTTTTTTTCCCATAGCACAAACCGTTGCGTAATTACAGTAATGCAAATGTAAATGCAAACATGTCGTCTTCAACGCTGTGATGTTAAATTTCGTAATCTATCTAATTTCACTATACCAGTGTGTAGAGGAGGATGATGAGAGAGCAAATGACCTTATTTGGAATAAATCTGCCTCCTGTGAAAAGTCCGTAGCTGACTTTGCTCGACCTGTTTACCCCACTGTATTTTAACATTGGTGATAACGGTTACTTTGAGAGCTCAGTGTTTTCTCGGTTGGTACTTGGTATATAAAGTTTGGCATTAAACATTTGGAAAGAAAGAAAGTGGTGAGGGACATTCAACTGCAACATGCAACTTCACCAATACCACAGTTGACTTTTAAATGCAATGATGGATTGGTTGGGTGCATGGGTACAACACTTTGGAACTTGTCCCATTTCCAAGTCAGAGTTTTAAAAAAAAAAATACTCTGACATAATGCAAGCATGGTGGTTTGATTTAATTTCATTGTGAAAGTCCTCAAGGCAGATACGTTGTGACCAAACGAACCGCGAATGTCTCAATGTAACACAACACACTCTTCACTCAAGCACATCCAACATTAAGCTACAACAACAAATACACCTGAAACATGACAATCACAGTTGACGTGAACATTTGTGAGGTCCTGGCATTTACATTTTTGTCTGAACAAATCAGAAACTACATCTAAATAGTAAAGCAACATGTGTTTGTATAAATTCAAGTCTTGTTGACCCTTGACTATATTCTAAATGATCTTCAAAGAAAGAAAGAAATCCTCAGTGCTGTTTTAAGAATGCTCCCTCACTTCTTGTCTCCCCTGAGCAGAAAAGAGGGGGAGATGAGGGGAAAATAAGGCAAAGTGAGAGAACATGGTAAGATGGAAAATGTGAGGAGTGGACTGAAGCTGAGCCGGCGGTTTCACCAGTATAACTGTCCTATTGTCTGACTCAAGCAGACACACACACACACACACACGGCACAGTGTTGATGTTGTCATGACTGTCATCAAACGCTGAGTAAATTCTAATGCCTGTGTGTGTGTGCGTGTGTGTTTGTGTGCTTGTGTAAGCCATTACCATAGAATTAGAATGAACAGACAGAAACACCAAGGGGAACAAATATTGAAATAGCTGCTGTTGAAACACATGTGATAATATTATTGAAATGATTTGCACACAGATGCATACACACACACACACACACATACACTGCATGTGTGACTCATTGTCACTGTCAGTTTCTGTTTTTAAACGGGATTTAATTCAATGATTTAAATGTTTTGTTAGTTTTTCTCAAGCCTGGACGCTGCTTATTGCGGATTTAATTTGTGACGATTGTTTTAAACACAACCTAGGCAGAGACCGCATATTGCTATTTGTGGCCGTAATTGCAATTCTTCAGCATTGACACGCATTTCCACAAAATAAGTCCATATCAAGTCTCGCAATGTTATTTAACTGTGGTGTATTATCTTATTTTGCTGCCGTGCATTAATCAAGTGAATTTCTGCTGAAATGTTTGCAGAAATGTACTCATTTTGTCAATCAAAATCATGAACCTGTGTTTAAGGTTAAACGTTGTTGGTTTGTGATCACTCTGCACATGTAGCACACACTGAGTGTCTCAGATGATAAATGTGTTGTCCGTCAATCGGATCATAAATTGATGGAGCAAGCTGCAGAAATGTATATAAATAAATAAAGTGTAACACATGTAACCAGCCACCAGACTATGTTTATAATTCAGACTGTCATCGTTTAATTAGGTTTAAACATAACAGGGAGAGCGGGTTCAAAACATGTTGCAGAGTTACAACAAACGAATAAAACCGAGTAATAAAAAGCAGTGACAGGGGAAGCTCATGGCCTCGTGGAAAAGGAACTTGGTTGCTTTGAATCCCCGACAGGTCAGGGGCGGGGCTACCTCTGAGGAAGGTACCCAATCTCCATTACTCCCCAATGATTGGGTTAACTGGACACTCTAAATTGACCTCTGCCATGGGGGGCCACGTCCAGTGTACTACTGCTGGACCCAACCTCAAAAAAAAAGAAACTAACTCAATAAAAAAAAGTTCCAATTGCCTCCACATTGACTGCTACTTCAATATCTGGCGTCTATTTTTATTTATAGAGCTCCTTTAAAAGACTAAATTGCTAAACAGGACTGTAAGTGTAATTAGGACCTGAGAATGTTAAAACCAGGTCTTAGAAAATTGTTGCAGGCAACCACACTGTCGAATACGTTTCTATACCTCTCTGTCCTGTGGCATTGATCCCGATTTTAATGGTCTGAATCCAACGTCTAAGGCTTGCGACACAAGTGCATTTTGGGTGTGTCCTAATCTACTCTTGCCATTCAAGAGCAGAATGCAGGGAACAGTGCCAGGGGCAGGGTTCAATGGGTCTGTACTTAGACTCTTATTAAATCATGGGTGTGTGTTTTGGGTACAACCTGCAATAAACCAATTACTGTGTCATCTTACATTCCCTTTAAAAAACTCAGGTCTACATTCACCCCGATGGATTTGCTATTATAATGTGACATTATAATAGCACATTTGCCAAGTAATAGAGAATGAATTTTCAAGCACATGCAAACCGTGTGTGTGTGTGTGTGTGTGTGTGTGTGTGTGTGTGTGTGTGTGTGTGTGTGTGTGTGTGTGTGTGTGTGTGCGTGCGTGCGTGCGCGTGCGCGTGCGCGTGCGCGTGCGCGTGTGTGTGTGTGATTTGAACCCACCTGTTGAGGTACACATTACTGTGTTGAAGTGATGTACTGGCTCTGACGTTAGATCAGGGTCTCGTTGAGCTAAAGCATAATGACTTTTCACTGCCTGAAGGTAGTAATTTAGTGCTGTATTTAAAGCTAATGGTTTGCTTGAGCAGATTCTTAAAGGCAGGACAGAGCAAAGCTTATCCCAAACATTGTTTATGTTCCAAATTATGGAGTTTTCCATCTGTCTATCCATCCATATATCCATTATCGAGCATACCACTTATCCTTTGAGGAATTCAGGGAGATTCGGTGAGAGCCAAGATCAGCTGCCTTTGGCAGGAGGCCATAATGCAAACATTAGTTGGTATTTACTTGATTATGTGTGTTGTATTGGCTTTAATACATGTGTAAAAAAAAGGTTTCTTCGTCTTAAATCATCTTAAATTATATAAAACGTGCGTCATCTGTTCATCATTGGAAAAAGTTAGGTGCTGAGAGAGTTTCGGAAAGTTCAGCAGACTCACACGGCTGTGGACAAGTGGAATTAACTAAAAATGGGATAGTTAATGTGTTAATATTCACTGTAACCATGACTGCTGTGATGGTTTCCCTCTGTGGATTAAAATTGGACCCAGTTAGTTTTGGAAAAAGCTCTCCTCAGTTGGCATAAGCTGTTTTGTGCACCTTTAATGCCCCAGTCATTGAGCCGGCCTGTCACCATGAATAAACCTGTAAACAGAACATTCCAGTCCAGCTGTGGTGTCGTGCTCTAGGAGAGAAGAGTCTGCCAGAGAGAGGAGGGAAAAAAAGAGAAGACTAAAAAGATGAGGCTGTCAGCTCCGCACTCTGACTCAGCGGGAGGTTGCTCCTAATGCAGTGGAAAATAGTGATGATCCCAGTGGTGGTAGCAGAAGTCAGTGGTGATCAGCGACATGCTTTATGTTGACATTAAGTTGAAGTTTATTTATATGTAACACAGAGTGAAAAAAGACAGATAATTATAAAAGACTAAATAACAGCAACAGGACAAAACAAACTAACAAATCCAATCCCATCAGGGACACTTAACACCACCAGGACTAGACTGTACAAGAAAACAGAAACAAAGCATCAATAGAAATGGATGAAACCTTAGATACAGGTAGTTTGTGTTGGCACAACAGCAGAAAGTCAAAATCTTAAAGTAACCTGGTTTTGATTGACAGGCAGACATCCAAACTGGTTTTCCAATACTCTTAAATAGATTATTCCTGCAGAGTTCTGTTACCTATGTGTGTCCAAATGCAGGAATGTTTAAAAGGATAATGCTTTGTGTATTTAAGTGTAGTGACTGTGCAGTTTTGTGCCGATGGAGTTTTGCTGCATGAAAGATCCAACTTCATAAACACACACGGAGAGAGAGAGAGAGGCGCTGCCACAGCGGCCATATGTTTATACTGTATGTGGCCGCTGTAGATTCAAAACAGCCTCCATAGATCAAAATGACACTGACGTCGAAAAATGAAATCTGTTAGTTTTGTCTGAACAAAGGATTTTGTTGTTGCAAAAAAAAAATTGAAATGAAATGAAAAAAATAAATAACTGGTTGCAATCTTCCTCTTATTACTTTTCTGTGGTGAATAGCGATGATCCCACATTAATACAAAAAGATCTCTGCTGTTCTAAACAAGGCTGTCTCCTTCTGGTTCAAGCCATGCGGAGTGTCACAATGGGACAGAGACAGATTTATATCAGGACTTTTACTGAAAGCCTCAAAGTTTCAAAACAACATTTTAAAATCTCATCAAGTCCAGACACAAAGTCTGTGTGTGTGTGTGTGTGTGTGTGTGTGTGTGTGTGTGTGTGTGTGTGTGTGTGTGTGTGTGTGTGTGTGTGTGTGTGTGTGTGTGTGTGTGTGTGTGTGTGTGTGTGTGTGTGTGTGTGTGTGGGACGGAGAGCACAAAAGGAGCCAAACAGGCACAGACAGGAGAGAGAGGGAACTATAATATAAGTAAATGTAAATAATGTAAATAAAATGTTCCGCCAACATAAAGTTGCAGTCATCCAACATGTCGGCCGAGGTTAACTCTATCTTCTTAATTCTCTCTCTCTCTCTCTCTCTCTCTCTTTGCCGCTCCATGTGTAGAAACCTTGAAGCAATTTCATACGTTAAATCTATGTTATAGAAAATTCAATTGATACAGTTCCAGTTTTTCCTGCAGGTCCACAGTAAATATTCAGATTCATTTATTATTTTTTGGTTCCAGGTTTAATTTGATTTGGCTGTTTACGAGTGTGAATTATTAAATCTCCTGAAGCTGAGTGCCTTAAGAAAGTGTATCAGTGTGTGGATACGTACTGATTACAGTTATATTTTTAACACAAACACACACTCTGGTTATTATAATAATAATAATAATAATAATAATAATAAAAATAATAATAGTTGTTTTCTTTGCCTTTCTTTTTAGTGGTTATTATGTGGTGCACGTCAAATCCCTAAATACATTTTTGCACTTTTTGATTCAGCTCTCTGAGACTCTTTAATATATTTTACTACTTATGACAACAATGAGGCATATTCATTTAATGAGGGGTTTTATGTGTCCAGAAAAAAAGATAAAAAAAACAAAAAACATATAAAATGTATATAGATTTGTAGAAAGAGAACATGAGTGTGTTTGTGTGTGTGTGTGCGTGTGTGTGTGTGTGTGTGTGTGTGTGTTCGGCTGATGTGCTGTTTTTCAACATAAACACATATTTATTTCATTCTCTCTCATTCAGATACACATGGTGCGTTGAGTAGACCATTAACTAGCATTAGTTATAATATTCAAATAGACCATAGTTAAGTTTTCCCGCACAGCTGACATTTGAAATAAGTAACTCACTTCACATCTCACACGTGAATTATTACCAGTCAGTTACAGGACAGGATATGAGACCATGTCAGACTCATCTTTAATTGGCTCATTTTAAAAGCCGACTATACACACATACAAAAAAGATAATATGATATAAAAGCTGCTGCATTTACATGTGTCAAGTGTCTCAGATTAAAACAAAACCAAACAAATGACCCAGTTTTGACTTATTCTTCAGTGAAATGATGTGCATCAAGTCAAAAGTATATACCATATAATTATTCTTCAGTATCCAGTGGTCGAATAAAGTCAAAACTGTGGAAAACTAAACTTTTTTCTGTGTAAGTTAGTAGTAAAAAGTGTATGGTCTAAACATACAGTATGTGAACTGACCCAGTCTAAACTAAAATTGTTACTTTTGCTGTAAAGATTTACAGCGATGTTTACTTTTATGCATAACCTTGACTCCATGGTGCTGCTCTTTTGAAAAGTAAAAAAAAAAGTAAAAAAAATCAGAACACAGAGTTGTTTGCCTTTAATGTCTTTCTGCATTTCAATTCCTGTGCACCGTCGGTTCACTGTTGTTAGGAACAATGGCATGACAGCACTGAGCTGACAACAGGCCCCTGGGGCATATGAAGAAAATCAACTCAATATTACAAGTTATTCTTTTTAAGTTGTTTGTGCCCTTGAAGTACTTTATTTATTTTTATTCTGCAAGTTTCATATCTTGAAAATCACTTTCTCCTCTTCAGGGAGCACCACTTCAAGCCAATATCAAACGCCAGTGCTTCACCGAGTCTCATATCATTACTAACTAGGTGCCCATGAAATGTAGACCACAGTTTGTAATATATATGATAAACATATACATATAAGTCATTTATATACATGAGTCGCATGAGGATTGTTATTTAGCATTTTCCTTCGCCAAAGTTTCTTGGTATTGAGTTCTCCGACTGACAGCACTGCTGTGAAACACCACAAAAATCTGCACGCCGAAAAACATCTTGACGAAATCTAAATATAAACAAAACATGAGCTTTGTAAAACAACACGTAAACACACTCTTTGTGACGTAAAAGGAGCGAGACTGGGCTCTCGGAGTAAAGAGAAAAAGGATGTTATCTTTTTTGATGTATGCCTTTGTATAAAGGAAGATTCATTAAACTAAATATTTGCAGCATTGTTAGGCACGGTGGTGGATTTGCAGCTGCATTGGAACAATCTCATGAGAGTCATTAGATTATATGGGTCCTCTGCATGGTCATAATGACCAAGGCCATTTTACAAAATGTTCCCAGTGGTGCAAAGACGGTCCCCTCAATGTGTTTGCTTATTCTGAAACCACAGTGCTTTCATACTCCCAAAAATAAAGTCAAATTACCTTCCCTGACCTCAACAATTGCTCCAATGAACTTGAAAGGTTGCAGTTTTACGGGTTTTCATTGCAACCAGAAGCTCTTTTTCGACTTGGAATCCAGTCAGTTACACTGGCTTACACTAACACACACACACACACACAGCATAGACTCCATTTTCTTGAAATGGTTTCATAAGTAGCTTTAAATATGCAAGTGCTCGTTAAGCCCTGAAAAAGCCGCTTTACACCACTGTTACCACTGTGCTGTTGACAGCTTCACAAAGGCGCAAATGACAACCTTGCACCTTTCATGTCTACAAAGAGTTGTTTGTTTGATACTCAAGAGATAAATCTTTGGGTGGAGTATCACTTAAATGACGTCGAGGGCCTGTCCGTTCTGGTAGAAGTGCACCTCCCTCTATTGTAGTTGACAGCTTTATTGGGAAAACAACAAAAAAATGAGTCAGCTCATTAAAATTTGAGATTTGACTGGGTGCTTGGGGTGTGATTTCAAATGGGGCTGAGGCACAGAACACAAACACAAGGCACGTTATGTGTGTGTGTGTACTTGTATTTGTTACCTCTTTAGGTCCTTTTTCCAGGCATAAACAGTGACCTTGTCAGGACCAGTCGTCCTCATGGAGGTCAAAACCTGGTCCTCATGAGACGGAGGATCTGGGCTCAGATTTCAATTGTGGTCAGGTTAAGGCGTTAACTAGTTACGGTTAAGGGATTATCTTTGTGAGAACATTTTGGCAGGTCCACACAAATTTAACAGGCTTTTTGAGGATTAAGACCTGGTTTATGTGTTAGGTTTACAACTCAGTTGAGGTTAGTTTAAAGGTTAGGGTCAGACATTTAGCTGTGATGGTTATGGTTAGTGTAAGGGAATAGAGAAAGCATTATGTCTGTGAGTGTTCACACAAAGAATGCAAAACAACCGTGTGCGTGTGTGTGTGTTTCAGTTCTGAATGGAATCATTAGCTGATACTTAAACTAATGCCTGAGCAGACACTGCCTAAATTGAAGCACAGATACCAAAACAGAAAGGCGTTGACAGAAAAGATCTGTTATTTATGAGTGATATCAACACATAAAGTATGATACAATTACCTCTATATTATGGGCTTGAAAGGCACAGATGGAATTTTCCTTAAAGCTCCTCTGAGTAACTTTTTAATATCAATGAATGTCTGTTACATTCTTGCCAAATGAGTTCACACAATACCGATTAAGCCTATCAGCTCAATGTGGCTGTGTATTTTTCGGGTTTTGAATCTCACGTTGCCTGGCGACACTCCCATGCTGCCCACAGGACGGGATTAGTTTTACGTCAAGACTGACGGAGGCAAGGAGGTAACACAACAGCAGCATTGTGCCAGCAAAGTGGGACGGCTGCAACTGCAAGAAAATGTCTCAGGAGTGGAATCTATTGCTAAAAAAACCTGGATGTTCAGCAGAGGCGGTGGTGCGAGATCACGTAAGCATACATCATGTGAAGAGCGCTGTTTCGGTACCCCCATACTCCTTAAGGGGGGTCATTTCCAAACTGCATTGTATAGCTTTTGGTGATTTTTGTTGTTGATGTTGCTTATGTTTGGTCTTTGTGAACAGAAACAGTGCAACATTATCTGTACGCTGTGTCCTTTGTCTGAATACAGGCTCTGTCAGTAAATACTATCAGACCGGACTGAGGGAGCGTAGGTGTATACTGCAGCAGAGCAGGGGCAGGTGGGAGCAAGAGAAACTTCTAAAACGTTTTGTGGGTGCTTCTTTGTGTCATACTCCGACCTGTTTGCATCCATCTCACTTTATTAGCACAATGTATTTCTGTCTTGACGTATAAAAAATCACTTCCTGTGTGCGGTGACTTGTTTTCATCATGTTACAGTTTGGTTTGGTGCAGTACGATACATTTTGGAATGGTATAAAGCCCTTGGTGAGGCTTGTGTTTCGATTGAGAGCGGTACCTTTTCTTGGTAAGCATGGTGTACGCTTTGCGTCAGCGAGCTACGTAGAGTCACGTTGTACCAATGCGACGATAGCGGACAATGAAATTGAACCAGACACAACAACCAACAACACAACAGACAATAACGGAGGACAATGTGGCTCGTTGTCAAGCTCTGTAAGGGAAGGGTATCTTAAAAAATTGCACGGTAGGGGCCAGTTATTTTGGTACTATTCCTAATTGAAGCGTAAAAACATACATACCGTATCGTACCAAACAGTTCCACTCAGTGGAAACACGGCTTCACATTTCACCAACCTCAGGTGTAATTTCCTCTTTAACAACCTCTCACACTGCACCGTGTGTGTGAAAGCAGACTCATCATGCTCACCTCAGGGAATGGCAGCATTTTGGTTCCATCAGGGGACTGATCTCACTTTCTATCGAATGATTCCGCAGGAGCTGGGTGTCCTGCTGCACACATGAATCAGCCATCTTGGCCTCTTTCATTTCCAGTGTTATGCTGACCCCAGAAATATAATTTAAATGCTTTTCCTCTCCACTCTTCTGCACTGGAGGAGGACTGGTGTGATGCTGTGATAGGCTTTTGGTGATGAAGTCCATCTGCACATCCAGATTTGGCTTGAAAGCACTTGGTAGGGTCCAGGGAAGCACAGTCGAACTTTAACTGTGAAGCTTCATCTCCTGACAGTGCTGTAAATGCTCAGCGGCGATTCATTTCTGCATGCGCCTGCACTCACAGTAAACCGGTGTTCATTTTCATGGACACCCAATCAGGATCAGGGCGATAGCAGCCATACCACAGGCTTCAGTGACCAGCAGAATGATAAGGTAACTCATTACAGGACCCCATTTCCAGCTCACACTTCCACTCACGTTGTAACTGTCACTATATGTCTCATGCAAGCCGTGCATCTCCCTGACTTCAGCTTGTTGATGGCTAACATGACGGCTAAATCTGCTGTTGTAACACTGGCAAAATAAAACGGCTTCCTATCTGTTTGATAGTTTTTATTACCTACTCTTATCTCTATCGCCTCCCCAAGGCCGGGTTCTTCAGATTATTGACTGTATCTGCACATGTGCACATGGCTTTTTTTTTCTATCCTTTACCAAAATCACAAACTTAAGTATCAATGACGCAGTCTTTTTGAAAAACGTTCAAGCTGTTAACAACAGAGATGTGCTGAGGCATTCACCGCCAAGCCATAACCAACCATTTCAACAACTGAATGCCGCCACAATATGGCAGACACGTGCAGCTGTCACTCTTTCATCTCTTTCAACAATATGTAGACTTGATGTGGATATCTAATCACCTCCAGGGCCAGTTCTTGATGAATAGCAGCTTCACCACTGGACCTTCTAAATCTTCCGGTGGCATTTCATTATCTAAAGCTGTTGTCGGACATGGAATTATGGGTCTGGACATTCTCTGGAGTTTGCTGTTCATATCGTCTGGGTGAGCTGAGCTGCATCCAGGTGAGGGATGGTGACTGGGCTTCAGCTTGCAGGAAGCGGGACACCTGCTCATTGACTTGCTGTGGATTCTCTGAGTTTCTCCTGCTGTCTTCTCACATGAGCTGAACTGAAGATTATACTTGGGAGCTGGCAGGCGAGTCAGTACAATGCATTCTAAGGACATTTGTGTTCACATGCCGTCCCTCCGCACAATCTCCAGAGTTCAGTGCATGTCTGAAAGCTTAAGATGCACATGCTCTACATGTTGACTTCAGGATTGAGAGAAAACTCGCCTGGATTTAGACGCTACTACAACTCCTCACTTTGAGTAAAGGCTTATTTTTTACCGGAGCTCAGGCTCACAGATTATGTAATCTCATCTGATAGCCATCTTTCAGTAAAGGCCGGGTGAAACCAAGTCAGAAATCCTGCGTTATCCATTGAAGGGCAAGCACATCACAGATGGGGAATCTGATTTTGAATCTTGAGTTGCAATCGTTTACATCTTGCAGACTTTATTGCATATTCAGACATATGAATGTAAGATGTATGATGTTAGATTTTCCTTCACATGTTGACTGGCTTAACTGACTGACTTATTTCATCCCTGCAACATCAAATATCTCTCTCGTCTGTGGCGATAAGGCACAGTTGTATAGAATTGCAACTATGGGTTTTTGGCTCATTCCTTCCATTGATTGTGATGGCTGTGGTCACAAGCCTGGCTACAGTCTCCCAGCTGGACCACCATGGGGAATAGTCATCTTTTCTGGCTAAACTCTGTGGTCTCTGGGTCTAACCCAGCTTCAAGATAAAGCACTTGGCAAGAAGAACATGAAAGTGAATCTTGCTTTGGGAAAGCTTAGTTAAAGTTGCAGGGTTGGCAGATAACTTGACTGCAATCCTTCACTTTCTCACTGCAGTGACTGACTTAATGATGGAAATAATGACCTTTTCTTTATAATTGGAACACAGGTCTCAGTTTACACAAAAGGTTGTGTTAGGTTAATTCAATGCATAAATAGAAGAGAGATGGGATGTTATGTTGGGTGAAACCTTTGTTATCTCGACTTGGAGATTTTAATTGTCTCTGACAAGTTGAAGGATGATGTGTTTCTTTGAGGACACCACAAATATGTCTGCATTTCTTTGACTTTTATTTCAACATGTTCCCATGATTATGTAGCTCGCTGTTTTCTGATGCCAAGGTTAGAGATGATTATCACTGTGGGAATCAGGTAATAATGTGTTGAACAACCAATTGATTCCATTCCAGTGGGAAATTGAGGGTCATTTATATGAATAGATTATGCTACTTTGAAAACAAAAGAAGAGGTTACCTTGGCAAACAGAAATATGAGTTGGTTTCTTGTTTTACAGCAGTGAATCTAATGTGGAAAATGCTGGACATAAGGGTTGGACAGCCTGGCGACTCCGTGGGCTGAGTAAAAGCAATGTCCAGAATTTGTGTCAAACCATGCGACTTTGTTACACTCAGACTTTCCTGCGGCTAAACCTCAATAAATCCCATGGAAATGAACCATTTTCAAAGACTGAAAAATGGACAAAGCTGATCTAAAATAGCCAGTATCACAGAAGACAAATGACTGCAGGAACCTTTTTGTCTAAGTAAGTGCCTGTCCACAGGGCAGCTGTCTGCCAGAGCGCGTTACGTAAAATGACTGAGTACAAAAAAAATCAACAAGCTGCCTCCTGTGCAGAGAGTGGACGAACAAAGAAGTAAAAATAAATGCAAGAAACTAAGCACACTGTGGTATTATCTGCTTTATGAGAAACAGAGTGAGTTACAGGGACAAAGAAGAAAGTAAATGTTACACAGCTTTCTACACTCAAAACACTGATGACTTTTGTTGACACGTGTAGAATCTGCTCGTCTGTTGTCCAGTTAGTTATATATTTCAGTCTCTATTAGTAAATTCGTTTTAAGTGTATATATTTCCTCTGTGCAGCTGGGAATCATCTTCATGTCTGTCATATTAAAATATCAAACTGAAACTGTGCATTTGTTAGTTTAATGTCAGTTTCATCATCGTGGCAGTCTCAACCCTCAGTGGTTTCTGTGTGTTTTTAAATAACAAAGCTGACATTTTCACGTTTATTAATGAAATACTGCAAATAACACAATAATGTCTGACAGTTTTTTTAATATATATATATACACATATTGCGTGCCATTGTTACATCTGTTTGTTTTTTTATCATCTGGATTTGTAAGGATTGTGTTTCAACACATGAAACAAAAAGTATTTACTGCTTACAGAATACAGATTCCCCATAACTGCTGAGTCAAAAGCTTCTGTTCTCACACGGATTATGCATATTGCTGAGTAGCGGGATGTGGTTTGTTGTTATACACACTTGTTCGTCGCCCTCTTTGTATTCTTTGATTAAGGTCAGCGACATCCAAAGTTGGCAGAGTGGCTGACAAACTTACTGCAGCCTTGATCTAAGACTGCACTGAGGACACTCACTATTTGTATTTCAGACGGTACGAGCGGAGCTTTTCTTTTTACGCTGACCTTGTTATTTGCAAGACATGTGTAGTACTTTTCTTTGGCTGCTGCTGCGAATGCTGCTGTACATTTCTCCTGACATTTGAGACCGCTTTAGTTCATTTACTACAAATCATGCACAACTATTAGGAATGTAAGCCCCTTTTTTTCCATGCGGTCTTTATTGTTTCTGTGGTCAAGTGTCAACCCTCTGCAATTCACTCCTTGCCCACCAGTAAGGGATTATTACTCCTTTGCTCAAAAACCCACCGCCCCTCTCTCTTTCTGTCTCTCTCTCTCTCTGCCATGCATCTGTCATACATTTCATTTGTAAAATACTGTTTTTGCAGGATGAACATTTGTGGGAACCACTGCACACTACAATAACAAAGTAGTTCTACAAAGTGGCTTACGTTCATCTTACATTTCAATTTACTCATTAAGGCAAAATAATATACTGTGCCATCTCTATAGAGGGAGCTTTGACAACTTAACACGTACAATGTGACAAACAGAAAATGCAAGCAGATGTGTCATCTCAGAGGTCCAGTGTCTAACGTTTAGGAGGATTAATAGGAAGAAAATTAACATACTAGCCCTAAGTATGTTTGTATAAGTGTATAATCGCTTTAAAATAAGAAATGATTTGGTTTTCCCAGTCTTAGAATACATCTTTTGATATGTGCTTTAGGCAAGGACGTTGCCAGATGGAAGCTGCATTTCACATTTTGAAAAAGAATCTGACTATAAGGGCCGCAACTAACGATGTTCATGTTCTTAAATGTCTTGTTTTGTCCACAAACCGAAATGAAAGCTTGTTTTAATTATTTAAAAAATAATAATAATAAACTCAAAACTCAAAAATGATCAAAATAGTTGACAACTAAGGCCACCATGTTCCCCAAACATGCTTGGGAAAGGCTACACACCACATGTTGAGTGCAAGAAGCAAAAGATTATTAACTGTTGAGTAGGACGGTGTCAAAAATAAGAAGAGGTACGGCAACTATGGGATTGGTACACAATCCCTGTCTTGAGAAGAGATTTTAAGAAATCGAGAAAATAATGTGGGCAGGCGAGGAAACGGAACATTTCAAAAACGAATCAATGGGAGGTTTTACAAGACCTGAAGCAGGTGGCAGGTGCATTATTTCCCTGATGTGAGTCTTTCTCTGTAGTCTATCCAAAGCCTGCACCACTCAGGATGTGATGGATCCAGCAGCGTGTATGCCTGGAGGCTTCTGGATTGCCTTTGTTAGCAAAAACATTCTTACCTTTGGCTTTTGAAGGACAGTGTTTAAAGAAAAATAGGAATAAAAAGTTCACAGTCCCTTCCTTCCCATGAGGAATGAGGGATAGGACTGCGTAGGAGAAAGTGAGAAACTCAGCCAGAGCCTGGATTTCATACAGAGCTAACAAGGGCATATTCATTATTCATCATTCATGTCACCCAGTTCCACACAACATTCCTGTCAACTATTCTTGGATTATTTCTACATTAAGGCCACAATTTCAAATTACAATGCCTGGCTGATTATGCAACAGTAAACATCTCCTTCATCTTAAACATATGCATGTACTAATAACACGGTAAAGTCGCTTCAACAAAACCATCCATTTAATGAAATCAAATATTCAACTCAAATTCTGTGCCGTCTGTGGAAAGTGAAAGATGAGAGAAAGTCCCGTTGACTTAGATGTTGCTGTACCTACATAGTTCATTATAGAGCCATTCATTTGCCCTGTGGTCGGCGAGGTAGTGATAGGAATTATTAATATGTATGGACCTCTGATCTTACAGGGGAGACTGCTTCAAATTACAGACTGAATTTATATTTTACACATTATATTTCCTAAAGGTTTTTGATTTAAGATATGCGTTTGGACCAGCTCGGTTAACCTGAGGTCCTCATCTATTTTTTAAAGGCTGTGGAAAGATTGATTTCCATTTTTAAACACTTATCATGAAGAGTGAAGCAGATTATGTGCTTGTTGTTTGTGTTTTTGACCATTAATGTTGAACATGTGTTAAATGTAATAGAAAAGAAACAAATTATTATATTCTGCATAAATTAGAATTCCTAATTATCCACTTGTCCTGAAACATTGTGAGACATAATTGCCTAATTTATGATTTTATGTTTAGGTTTTGCAATTGTGTGCACAGATACATCCCAGGCAAGGGTAAGGCATCAGATAAGGCTCCAGACTTTATTTATTTATTTATTTTTATGCTGCCCATAGATTCAATTCGTAATTAAAAAAAAAAAAAAAAACACAGAGTAATTTTGTAGAAACCTGCTGAGGAGGATTATTAAACATCTGCATCTGAGTGTTACTAAGTACAAGATGTGCCACTGCACGGTTATTTATTTTTACAATAAATAATATTGAGGAGACATGTCTGTGCACACACTGCTTGGCTGAGTAATGGATTTAGATCTCATCCACATGGATACAGAACTTACCCTATATGATCTTTATCAATAACGAAAAACAATGTATTAAACAATAACAATAATTAGAGTCACCTTATCTCTCGCTCCATGTTAATCCAGTGTGTGAAGCATATGTGAGGAAGAGGAGGAGGATGAGAGAGAAAATGTATCTTATCGGGTATAAATCAGCCTGATGTGAAAAGTCTGTCGCTGACTTGGCTCGGCCTGTTTGCACTACTGTATTTTAACGTCGATAATGTTGCTACTTCGAAAGCTCAATATTTTCTCAGGTGGTTCTTGGTATAAGAAGCTAGAGAACCACAGCTGTAGTACAGTATATATGCCATGTGGTGTTGTAACACCACCACAGAAATAAACCAAAAATGGAAGACGATGACATGGAGCATGTGCATAAAGCTTGGCGTTGAGACATCTTAGCAGGGTTAAGTGTTAGAACACTGTAGCTATTGTTTTCCTAAAGTTACATATTGGTTGTATGCATTTCACTTTGGGATCCGTTTTCCGAGGATAGAACTTTCAAGCTCCCAAAACGCTGAGTCTGTGTGGATAAAAAGCCGGTACGATACAAATCTTAGTATATCAGTATGGAGATTTCTCCCCATGTGTGCGTGGGTTTTCTCCAGGTTCTCTGGTTTCCTCCCACACTCCAAAAACATGCAGATTTGGGGATTAGGCAAATTGAAAACTTAAATTGGCAACTGTAGGTGTGAGTGTGAGAGTGGATGTTGTTGTCTCTATGTGTCCCTGTGATGGACTGGCGAACTGTCCAGGTTGTGACCCATGTTTCACCCTGTCAGCTGAGATTGGCACAGCGACCCTCATGTGGAGGATAAAATTGTGCAAGATGGATGGATTATTATTATAGATTGTCATGATCAGTTTGTCACACTTTGATAATTAGACTTATGTGAATATGACTTACATGAATTATGTGAATATGATTTATGGGAATTATGTGTATATGAGTTTGTTGTCGATAAAGTGTTTTGTGAACAAAGTGTATTATTATCACCAGAGGTGGAAATCGATGAATTACATTTACTCGTGTTACAGTAATTGAGTAGTTTTTTTGTTGTGTTTTTGGTAATTTTACTGTTTTTTGGAAGTACTGTACTTACATTATAAATCAAATCCATTACTGAGTAAAAAAAAATGTTGTCCTGAATTAAAATAAACAAATAAATCAAGCATCAGAAACTTTGGCAGTGAATGATGAGGACAGGTGAATTGGTGCTAATGAAGGTCCCTGAGTGAGTGAGGATATCGGAGCATTTGTGACCTTTGACCCATTTTGACGGATACATTATGTGTTTACATATGTTATTTTGTCAGCACTTTAATTTGTAAAGGTTTGCCTTTAATTAAAACAATTAATGTGAAATGTGTGCCCCATTTTCCTTTTTGCACGGCACAAGAAAGAACCCCAAACTTGTTAAATAAAAGTAACTAAAGTAACTTTTACTCTGAGGTACTTTTTGTTTTTACGTTAACTTGAATACATTTTTAAGATCAGTACTTTCACTTGTACTTAGATGAAATGTTATGAAAACACTGTCACTTTACTTGAGTAGAATATTTCAGTACTCTTTTCCACCTCTGCTTGTTATTTTTAAAGGTGCCATATGTAAGAATGTGGCCAAAAACAGTGACTACATTCAAATTCAAAATACCGAGGTCTTTTAGGTTTCGTTTTCTGACGTAACTGGCAACCCGTGGTCGCTCGGCAGCTGAGACTCTACTGACTGCAATGATTGGTAGACGGAAATAGGTGGCACCACATGCCAAAACATGATTTCAAAAACATAAACATGATTTGCAGTCTGCAAAATATATTTTTTAATGCAAATATTGTGGCTGTACTGTTGTTGTTGGTGAGTTCAGTTTGTTATATGAACATTATTCCTGAGTCTCTGTGACATATTAGGAGGATTTTTTTACGGCCAGTTGCTTTAGATTTATTACACAATGCCCCTTTAAGGATGTATGTTACTTTAAGAGCTAGTGTTGCTGGTTCCAGTCAAGTTGATGCGGTCGAGTATGAACAGTGTAAATAAGTGAGATTACAGTGCGTGTCACTTTAAGAGTCAGTCTTCGGGGTGGCTTCTTGATATTAATAGAGCTGCTGTGTCTTCCTCCTGTGACGTAATGTCCACAGCGTACAGACAGACAGACAGAGAGAGAGGGAGACAGACAGACAGACAGAGGTCCTGGCTGTCACAGCAAAGCGATAACCCTAGTCTAAACCAAAAAAAAAAAAAAGGAAAAGAAAATATGAGATAAAAGAGATGCTCTGCTTTGGTTTCGCTGCGGCTGAATAACAACACGCTGTAACAGCGGAGCAGCAGAGCCAAACTCACCCACCATTCAGTCGCTATTAGTCTAGTTTAATGTGCTGCCGTAAAGCTTCAACTATCTCTCTGTCCATCCCAGAGCAAAGAGGGAAAACAGCCAAGACACAGTCACACCGTCCGACATCAGCAACAAACAAAAAACCCCTCAAAGAGACGAAGCAGCCAGCCATCAGCCACCCAGCCAGCCTGCCACCATCTTAACAGAGACACACACACAGAGAGAGAGAGAGAAAAGAGGCTAATGCTTATTTTTGATCAACAGGTAAGCTGCTCCAAAAGGAATCACTAACGCACACCGTTGCTCTTTCTTCAGTTGGAGTTTAAACGGCGAGAGAAAGGGTTCTTTCTTGGCTTTAGAGTCGGAGAAGTCGCGAAAATGCACGCCGTCTCTGTGTGTGTCGGACAAGTGGCGAGATGAGATTTGTTCGCCTCCAGAGGCTGAAGAAGAAGAAGAAGAAGCTCGTATCGGCGAGTGAGTGTGAGTGTGTGTGTGTGTGCGTGAGTGCTGCGTTCAAGGGACAAATATCGCTGTTCGTTAGCCGTTGGTGGTTTTTTTTTACGACGGACAGCGGTCGGTTTGCGTCTTATGTAACTAACGGCCTGAGCAGCAGCAGCAGAAACAGCGGCGTCGGTCAGGAAAAGAGGGATTCACTGAATGAGAGGGAGGAATGAGAGAGAGGGAGAGAGAGAGAGAGAGGGAGTGGGGGAAAAAAAGAAAAGAGCAGCACCGCTTTGAATTCACATGGCAATTCACATTTAGGTTAGGACACACAAACGCTACACAAATACCAATTGGGGGGCTACTGCAAGGGAACGGCTACTGCTTTGATTTAAAGGCTGACTTTGTTGAAGGCAGCAGCAGCAAGGAAGTGGAAAGTCGCCTCAAATAGGTTTGTCAAGTTTTTGTTTCTTGTGTTTTTGTTGCTTTTATTTATTTATTTATCTGTTTGTTTATTTATTTTGACACTAAGAAGCATCCCGAGTGAGCGGAGGAAGCCGGTGACCCGGAGTGTCTCTGCGTCCACACTGTTCGCTGCCTTTTTTTTTTTTTTTTAGACGTTTTCATTGATAACTTTTTTTTCGCACACAAGCTTGATAAAGTTAAAGTTGAGCTTTTCTTTGCTGCTGCCGAATGTGACGCACGTCGCAGTGGAGGAAAATGCGGCTTCGAAAGCGACCTCGAAATGCTTGTAAAAGTTTGTTCGCTGGCTAAAAAGTGGTGTGACTCTGGATCAAAGAGTGTGTGTTTATTAGGTGCTTTACAGCCGATGTGGCGCTGTTTTTTTTGTGTGTTTTTTTTTTTTTGCACCTCTTTCATTGTTGGGAAGCACGAGAGGCGCATGGTGGATGTGAATTGTCGTAAAGGGAACATCATCCTTCCTCTGTATCAACTTTAACGGAGAACAAGCACGCACTGCAGCATTTGTGCTCATTTATTTGTTTGTTTGTTGTTGTTGAACTTTTCCTGAGTGATGCCGGGAAGCCTGAGATGCATTTCCACTCGACTTTGAAAAAGTTTACCCCCCCTTCTTCTTCTTCTTCCTCTCCCCCCTCCTCCTCCTCCTTCTTGTCGTAAGAAACTGTGATGTTCCTTTGAGATAAGGGAGCTGGGTAGGCATGACAACTCTGAGGGGAGAGCAGAGTATGTGCAGCCAGCACAATGAGGCACACACTGCTAGGAAGCCTTTTAACATAGTCCTTCACAGTTCCTCCAAATCTGGCCCCCAAAGAGCCGCTTATATGTGTGTGGACTGACTTTTATCCAGCAGATAACCTCAGGACAGTTTTTAAAGCAGAACAGGCCGGTGAGCGCTTCACTGTGACCCCCACACACCTGTACACAGCTCCCACTGTTTTACAAAGTCATTAATATTCTCATTTATTCATTAATTCAAAGCAAACACCTCCAGTTTAAAATCACCAGGAGATATTGCATTGACGTTTTTTTTATCGCACTTAAAGGAACTTTAAAAGTTTTCTTCTTCTTCTGCCAAATAGATTTTTGTGCAACTTTTGCCACTTTTGCATCAGCCGGAGAAAAGTCATGCACGTATGTTCCTGAGCTCATGAAAGTGCGTGGATTGTCACCCCAGAAAAAAAGGTTCCCTATGAACAAAGTGATTCATGGGACGTTTAAGGTTTAAAGTTTACTCTCTGAGTTTTAGAGGCAGCGTTGTAACACAAATCTTAACCCTGGAGCTGTAAACACAGGAGTAGATATTCAAGCGCCATAACTTGAGTGAATTTAACTTCAGGGACAGACAGGAGTGTACGCCGTCTGTTAGATTTACGATGATGACAAAAGATTTCTATTACATCTGTGAAAAGAAGAAAAAGAATCACCAAAACGCTGTCAAAAGTTAAATCATTTTACACTATAGACGCTTATGTCAAATATATGTCAAACTAAAAGTTATTTATCTACTATTATTATGTAATTATTAATAGTTCCACAAATTCTCGTTAATTATTTATGTTTTTACAATTCAAATTCATTTCTTTTTTGACAATTTATTATTTAAATGTTTGTCATGGATGATGAGTTTTGATATTTATCATCACATTTAAGGCACTTTTAGTTAGTTAATAATTTTTTAAATAAAGCTTTTATTTAAAATATTTGCTTTATTTGTGAGCAGTTTTCAGACGACGTGTTTTATGTCCATCATTGATGTTTTTAAAGATGTGACACACTCCCGCCTGCTCATCGTCTCTCTTTACTTTTTTTTTCTTTACATCCAAAGATATCGTCCCCTTTATTAAACTTTTAATAAAGTTTTAACAAGTTTCTATAAACTAAAATAAAAAAAAAGGACTTCCCTTTATCAGAGTAGCTTTATTACTTTTTAAGAAATTGTTCTTGTTTCCAGACACTGGATATTATTGTATCGTATGGCCTTGTTCGCTGCTCCTATTAAACGTCAAAACAGTTGACGACTTCCTAAAGTGAACCTCTGCTTGTAAAACTCTTTCCTGTGTGTGTGTGTGTTAGTGTGTGTGTGTGTGAGTGTGAGTGAGTGAATGAGTGGGAGAGATAGCACAGCACTTTTTTCCTGTGTGTGTGTCTGTATGAGCAGCCATGGCTCATTCATATGGCTGCAATATGTGAAGTCTCTGCGGTGGAACTGGGGAGAGAGAAAGTTTTGGGAGAGAGAGAACACATGGAGTGAGGGAAGTCTGAAATGTCCTGTTCGACTAGCTGGAATGTATCTCCTGTGTTTTATTGATGGTTTGATGTTCTGTAAGACATGAGGAACAACTGTAGTGATTTTGTGGGCTGCCATGCATTTGTCTTTGGTCGTTTTCAAAGTAGTGCAGCATTACCAGTGGGGGTGAAGGAGGCCAGTCAGAGCTAAAAAGGAGATTTCATCCCGGTTCAAACGGCTTTTCTGGGGGAAAATTGTACTTTTTCATTGGTACGCGCACAATTGATTTTGCTGCGTCAAAAGTCGAGGGGGGATCCGAAAAGACGGAGACGTGGAAATGTTTATTGTACGCTGTAATTATCTTTTAATACATTTTAACTGTTGTTGTTGTTGTTGAAGTTTTTCTCAATATAACATTTTATTAGTTTAAAAATCGCAAAATAAGTCAAATGACGTGGAACGTGGACATTTAGTTGTTCAAGAGCTGGAGAAGTTGCTAAAACCTGATGGGGCTGTGAATTTTCCACGGTAAAGTCAATAATCTCACCTAAGCTAGATAAGAAGCCCATTCATCAACAGAAAGGCCTCGGCAGTATTGACTAAAGTTTGTAAAACTTCCTCCTCTGGGTGATACGGTACAAGTGTCAGATGAGGTGTTTAATGTGCTTTACGCTATCAGCTGAAATTCATCACAGGTGAAGGGAACACGCGGAATAATTCCTGCTCATTTGCGGCCGTCTCTCTCTCCCTCTGGTGCAGACCGATGTGGTCGAGACGATTGCTCTGTGCGCGCTGTCCTGTTTCTTTGTCTTATATGAAGCAATGAGTGAATGCAAAAGAGTGATTTTTAGTTAGTCCTGGCCTGTTATTACTCTCTTAGAAATTATTTTTAATTGGATTCTATATTAACATAGAAGAAAGTAAGATAATAATCCACAAACTTGTTGCCCATTTCTGACGTGTTTAAGGAAGTGAAAAACAGTTTAGCTGAATAATTAACTCGGTTATTAGAGACTGAAGTAAAGCCATTGTTTTAAAATCAAAATAATTACTTTATTCCCTTTTTTCTTCGTTCCTTTACCAGCCTTTTTCTTTGTGTATTTAGTCTTTTTCTTTTCAGTGTTTTGACGTGTCAGACAATTAGACATGGAAAGCCTTGCTCAGATTATTATGGTTTACGTCATCACAGGTGAAGTGTAATTACCGTGCCCATACCTACAAATTAAGATCTCTCTGAAATAATACAAATCCAGTCTTTGTGATATAGCTGATGCCACACTGCTGAAACCTGGGGAAATCTGATGTGATTTCAAAATGTCAAGGACTTTTGTGTGGACACGACTCCCCATTTATTTATTTTTGACTCCCCTTCCCATTTATTTATGAACGTGATCTGACTTAACTCGCGCTGTTCCAAATAAGCACGAAAAGATAACATCTATTAAAGCAATCAGCTGTTATTCATCTCAACCCTGCCTGCAGTTCGGATAAAGGAAAACATCCATTTGTCACGGATAGTTTATTTAAAGGAAAAACCTTTTTGCAAGGCTTCTGGCTCTCTTGGCTCGAAGCTCGGGAGCTAGCACTTCTTAATTACCAGGTCTCTTGTTTTGCTCATATCCCAAGGACACAATTGTTTTGAACTTACTTTACTGCCTGGGCACATTGTTTTGTCTGTTTCATTGCTCTATATTAGCTGCTTGTTACGTCAGTGATACAGGGATTTGAGCTCATTCTCCTGTTGCACTTACTGGAAGTCATTCTGGAAAAGAGCGTCTGCTAACTGCCCCAAATGTCATCCCCACTCTCTGTCTGTGGTTAGTGCAGCCTTGTTTAGGCTTGAGTTAGTTTCTTATGTCTTTGGTCTATTTTAGACTTTTTAAGTCCGTCTTTTAGACAGCCTGCTTCAGATAACGAGCACATGGTCCTGGTTTTTGGGCAAAATGGATCCTTTTTCCCCCTCCCAATTTTCTTTTCAGTTTCTTTTTGGGACATACGAATCCTAAACATGGGACAGTTTTGTTCCTTTGATCTCGGCGAGTAAATAATCCTTGTGTCACGATACAGTGCACACTGATAAAGTGGTGGTTGAGCGAGTTTAGGCGTTTCCAGTTGCAAGTGGTAACACGGGCAGCAGGTCGCACTACTCATCAGTTAGCCCTTAAAGATTTACTGAGAGTATCTGTCAAATCCACGAAATATCACATTGCTCTTAATTGGACATGTGCTATATTTTAAGGCTGCATGTCAGTCCGTTTTGATATCCTGGTCTAACACAACCCATTGACTCCTGAGTGAGTTCGTAAATGCTGTCTAGTGTGAGAAACCTGTTGCTTTGTTTGGTGATGCGTGTTGACTTGTGAAGTCTGCTTTGACTCAGCAGTTACTTAATCTAGCCGATGCTTCCTGTGTGCACCCAGACATTTAGTTGGCATGTTAGTTTTGACCTTACGCTTAAAAAAAGCCATGAATGATTTACTCTAATGCTGCATTCAATCAACTATAGAATACATCATGGCCTAATTGAACATGCGTCAGTTGCGAGGAAGTTGAATGCAGCTTCCACCGTACAAAGGAAAAAATGTAATTCTTAACATAAGGCAGAGAATTCAATTTTTTTTCTTGGTAAAAGTGGTAAAAGTCCTTAAAGGTGTGTGGGTTTGAATTGCTGCTTGCCTGCTGAGTGGCAATGGGGGAAAAAAAGCAAAAGGAAAGAGTTGCGTCTTTAAACAGCTGTGACTATCTCGTGGAGTCGATTTAAGGTTGGTGTCACAGAGATCGTATCGCGCATGAGGATAGTTTTGAAGTCCTGGGTCATTAACTCTGCGTTAAACAATAATAAATGGCTTGTTTACGTCGATTCTGTAAATAGTCTCTCGGCCCGTTCACACTGAAGGTACATAAAATAAGTAAGTTTGACTCCTGTAACCCAACAGTATCAGGTGTTATTGTGATAATGGCCAATAAAACATTCCCCTTTACACCTTTTGAAAATGTGTCTCTGCGTTAAAAGCTAAAGTCCCCATTACAATACCTCACGACAGTATATACTGAGCCAAAAACCTGCAGCACAAAAAGCATTAAAGCAGAATTAATGTTGCAATTGCCCTTTTTAAAGTTTTAATTCTTGCATAATGAATTTGAATGAGCTCCAATATTGGCTTTCCCCTTAGCAATGCTGTTTTATAATTGTGATCAGTGGAGTGAACCTAAATATTTCCAGCTGTCATATCAGGACCCTGTTCAGTTATCAGCGTAGGGTGCTTTAGCTGGAGTTTGTTTGTTTTTGCTGTTTAAATCTTGTTTATCTTGTTTGCAGCCACTGTCCAAGAATCGGAGCTTGTTTGTCTTTACAGTGTAAAATATCTTAAAATGACAGGGGGTAAAATAGTAGATGTAATGCATGTGTGTGTGTGTGTTTATATGCATTCAAAAGCCAGTGTGTACTCACACTTTGGTTTACACATTATTCTACAGTGTTTCCGTGGTGTTGCAGAGACGGTAAGATCACACACACACAGAGAGAGAGAGAGGGTGATCGCGATTTGACTTAAAGCTGTAAATAAAGGATTTAAACTTGTTGTGGCGTTATGAGTCTCAAATGAGATCTCAAAGTGTTCCCACGAGGGAGGCTCTGGTGCGTAATTTCTTACAGCTTTCAAACAACACCCGGCAGACAAACAGCGGGAAAAATTAGCCACGTAGAAATGTGACAGTGGCATAAGTGGCACGGATTTGTGATTTATGTTGTAATCTTCTCTGTGTTGAGGCTGGAAAGGCTGTAGATGGGAGAGAGTGCTGAGGCATTCTCCTCAACAACTGCACGCTTAATTCAGCGAGACCTTTCTCAAGTAGAACTGGCTGGTTTTTTTTTCTATCAAGGAAAGCCACTTGGGTAAAAGTTGTACCAGGCTAAAGTGAGTACACTGTGTCATTGGTTTACATGTGAATTAACACTTCCACCTGTTGTAAATAACACAGTCAACCTCTGTGATGCGTTATATTATCTGCAACAGATAAGGGTTCAAATGATGTCTGATAACATCAACTTTCAGATGTGGTGGCTGTCTGTTCACCGGTGATTTGAAATGTGTTATCGTTCATTAGTGGTGGCATCTGTGTGCACATCTCAAATAAATCAGAAATACTTTCAGTATTACAGAGTTTGAGGAACATTCATTTCCAGACAGTGGAGCGTTTTTTTTTTTTGATAGATCAGTTATTGTAAAAGTCAACCAGTCGTTATCTGTTGGTCTCAGTTGCCTGCTTTTGGTTTTTGACTGAATTGACTCACGCATTGTTTATTTCTGAAGTGAAGGTAAACTGTTGAGTCAAACCAAGAACCTGCACACACACTCACAGTCAGATTTCAGGGCTGACAAAAGGCGTTGCTTTCTCTTTTTTTGCCTTTTTCTCTGCAAGTGTCTCTCGTTCCCTCCTTCTGTTTCTTTATCTCCAAAATCTTTTCGCTCATTCTCACTGTAAAGGGAAATGAAAGAGACAGTTGGCATCACTCGTGTTTGATCATAGTATAACCACTGTCAAAATACCCCACCTACTTGCTCAGAGATTGCAATTATCTCTGATTTCAAGTGTAAATACCCACTGACATTTGTTTGCTATTGTTTCTTTCTCAGTGACAATGATGTTTCCTCCGAGGTTTGTGTTCAGCCTCTCCGTTAAGGTGTTGTGTCTTTTCTTGCGTTCATCGAGGATAATCACGAGTTAATGCTAATATTTTATGGATGAGTATGTGTTTGTTTATGTGCTGTCTGCATGCACGACAAAAGTGTGAATTAGTAAAACAATTAGTCTAATTTCTGTCGCAGTATATATACATGCTGCAAAAAGACTCTCATACTTTTTTTTTTTAAATTGCACTTACTCCCCCTCTGCTACACGCATGTGCGCGTGCACACACAAACACACACACACACGCACACACAGCCCAATTAGTATTGTAGTCTGGGATCTGGCTAAAACATCTGGTGGCTGAGTAACTTTTCAAAGTAGTCTTTGTCCTCACTCTGTGTGCATGCATGCGTGTGTCTGTCGGTGTGCGCCTTCGTCTGTGTGTTTGTGAGTGTGTATAATAAGGGGCAGACTTTTTATGGCGTCCCGTCAAATTAAAACTATGATTTAAAAGACTAACATGCACAAGCCCCCCCCCCCCCCCAAAAAAATAGCCTCTGCAGATTCTTTTTTTTGTGCCTCTGGCTGTGTGGACTGTTGAAAAAACATCAGAATTATGATTATGCTGGGATTTAGTCGCTGTAATTGATGAATGGCCAGAAGGGCCTGTTGTGTTATTTTATTCATGCAGCCTTGCTTCATAAAAGCGAGCCTGCAGAAAGAAAGAAAGAAAGCAGAGGGAGATACGATGATGTGCCCCCTCCCCAACTTCCGTCTGCTTGACATTTGTGCCCAAATCGGAAAAGAACCAGTGAAATTCAGTTTCGATAACAGCTAAACTGTCCCACCTGTCGTCTGTAAGGTGGGACTGTGCTTGCTGATACTGATAATCCCACAGTAGCAGCCGTGGGCTTCAGAGGTTGCAGCCTGCAGACAGTTTGAACTGATGCCCTCGGGGCTCCACTTCAAACCACATTAGCTGTAAAGAGAAGCAGGGAATCGTCTTCTTACAGCAGGTAATTTCCTCTTACACAGCATTTCTACAGGTGTAGCATCTTGTTCCAGTGTAATGTGCGTATCATGTGTGATGCTGGAAATCCTTTTGACGTCAAATGAAAACGGTTGACTTAGAGGAGAAAGCCACAACCGTGGGTAGAAGTTGTCTTTTTTTCCTTTTCTTTTCTTTTTCTGATTTATCTCAGTGATGGGGTTTCTCTCTGTGGCTGTGCGTCAGTCACTACGTTTCCATTCACAGTCAAGTTTTGAGCTGAACTGTCCTTGTCCCAGTATAACAAGCACTAGTGGGGAATCGAATGTTGAAGTTCCGTTTTTAGCACGGGTCTAGTGGTGAGCATTTCAAGCAATTCAAAGTCTTCCTTCATTCATTAACTTAAGAATATCCAAATCTTTAAGTTGATAGAATTCAAAACCAGTCTCCTCGTCAGTGCATTGTCAGCGTTTCTTATTTTTCTTTATTATTTCCAGGCCTTATCTGGGGGTGGGAACTTCAATCTGACTGCAGTAATAGCTCAACAACAGAATTGCATTATTTGTGTGTTTCAGTCTGAGAAATTTGATTTTGTGCAATTTCAGCTCAACTATCGTGTTTACATTTATTTTAAAAGTATGTGTTTTGTTGCGTAAACACACTGCCTTTTGAAGTGTTTTTCCAGCTTTTCCAGTACAATATACCGACAAATGCATCAGTTAATCCAGGATATAACTTGCAGATCAATTTACAATATTTTTTTGCAGGCCCAGTGTATTTCTCATGTGATTCTTGGCCTTCACAAATTGTTTACTTCAAATCCTTGTATGGATTAATAAACCTGGGGCCAAGTTCTCCTCATGTAATTAATTAACATTTTAACACAGCAGTGCATTCGTGGACATCTCATAAAATAAGAGTTTCTTGTTTCTACTATTGATATCGATGTCTTAATTTGCACTTCCCTCTTTAAAGACCAGATCAGTGATATTTGTCACGATCAGCATGTTTTGTGCATTTATTTTTGGGATGTTAAAAGTGTCTTGTGTGTGTGCGTGTGGAGATAGAGAGAATGGATAGATGGCTGATGGAAGGAGGGAGGTGTCTCTCTTTTTTGAAATGGAAATGAAGGGGGGGCACACATCTGGGGGTCTTTGAGACTTTTTGGGGGGTGGGTTGGGGTGGGGGGGTGATAAGATGGGTGTCAGAGGCCCACAGTCAGAAGTGTCTGTGTGTGTGGGTAGAGGGGTTTAGAGGTTAAGGAGGCATGGATGAAAAAGAGGGTAGAGGAAAGGACAGTTTCTCATTTCTGGTGAGGTAGGAGGGAGGAGATAAGGAACGGGGGGAGTCAATGGGGGTGTCTGTGGTCAGAGTCTGCCTGTAGAGTGGGGGGGGGGAAGGGAAAGAGAGAGGGATGGATGGGTTGCGATCTGGTGCTGGAACAAAAGTGAAGTATAAGGAGAATTTGCGAAACGAGCTAAAGACGAGCAAAATGGTAAAAGATACCAGAAAAACCTAACAAAGAACAATGAGGAAACATTAGAGTGTACGCAGACAGGAAGGAAGTAAAGAAAGAAGGATTGATGACCAGAAGGATGGATGAGGAACTCATTTGCATAAACACAGAAGGGGGAGGAGAGAAACTGGAGGGGGAGAAAAGGGCCAAAATCGCTCGCTATAGTCAGAAACGTTCCGCCTGACAGTTAAATTTACTTTGGGTGTGTGTGGGCGCTTGCGTGTGTGTTGCAGAGGCTGGAATGGCACAGTGGGGTGCATGGTGCTTGTTCTGCAACATGGCTTTTGGGCTTTTAACTGCTTCACACACAAGTTGTCTTCTTCCTTTTCTTTGGAGGATGATTTCACCTAGCCGTGAGAACCCCTCTTCCTCTCGCTCACTCTAGCCTCTTTCGTTCCTTTTCTCCTTTAAGACAAGTCGGGGAGTGACGGTGACAGTTAAGTGCCGGGACTTTTTTCAGTTGCTCGGACGTGCCCATCTTTTTTTTTTGCTTGTGTAAAAGAAGCCTGCACTCTCGTATACGTTATTCATCTTAAGCAGATTTAAATAAAACCTTGAAGGATAAACCCGTTGTGAAATAAGATAAACTATGTTTTTGTTTTTCACCTAATAAAAACGTCAAGGATTAGTTTGGCAAGCTGTGAAGCAGGAGGATACTCAGGATTTATCTTGCCAGTCACTTAAAGTAGCTCATGTCTTGAAGGATGAGATAAAAGTAGTTTTTGCCTTATTTTTCAAATATATCCTAGTTATGTTCCAGTCGTATTTCACCACAGGCCTGCTACATTTGTAAGACCGTACCTGCGGGGTTGTGAAGCAAAGTGTCTGAAAAAGTTCTGAGGACGGAAAAACCGTATCCTCTGAATAATACTTTGAATAATAGCCCTGACAGTGTTCAATTTTACAGACGAAAACAGAGGAGATGGGAGAGGAGGATACACGGAAAGAAAAGAGAGTGAAGAAAAACAGCATTTGTAGCGAGAAGTGACAGATAATACTAGATGATTTAGCGCCAGTGATTGAAAAAGTGGAACAAAAATGTTTGGGGCGACCACAGTGTTGTTTAAAGCCACTGCAGACCATCAATCAGTGGAATGTGTAAAATTGTTTGTTGGTCCAGAATCTATAGGAAACAAAAAATAGATTTGATTTCAGCATGTTTTTGTTCACACGAGCGGCCACTCAATCAATGATCTCCAAAAAATAATGTTTTCAATAGCAGTGAAACCAAACTCTATAGCACGACTTAGCCACCGATGTTCATCTGCTTCTCATGCACCTGTCATGTGTGATAAAAAACTGTGTGTCAAGAGCAGCAATAAAAGTAACGTTTCACAGTTGAACATAGTTGTTAATCCTCCTGTAGGCAAGCTTTAAAATGTAATTTTGTAGAATGTAAATGATCACCGGAGATGATGTATGAAATGTTGAGGCTCTGTGGCGTTCCTTTTTTCGCTTTCTGATTCTCTTGCAAGTTATTATGCACTTATCATAGAAGCCGCTTGTTGGAACAGTCTGCAGAAGTGCACGATGCCTTGGCATCAGTCACAAGATTTTATAGAAGCCGCTATTATGAAAGGATCAAATCAAAAGGAAGCTTAAAAGCTCCGGGGCACTACCGGTATGTTTGATTTGTGACACTAAGGAATATTAAAGCGTGTTTTTATTACTGTGAAAATTCACGAATTAAAGAAATTACAGTGACTCACTGTGATAGTACGATGGTATTTGGCTTTGAATTTTGATTAAACTCCACTTTTTTTATTTTTTTATTGTTGAATGGAGTCCAGCCTTCCATTGACATCACGGAGGCCCCGAACCGCCCAGTCCTCGCTTCCCGGTAGTGTTCAACAGGGAAACGCTGCTTCACTTGGCCGCTGTGTGGATAGAAAAGGCTCTGGAAAGGAATATAAAGTCAACATTGTGGGTTAAAAATGTTCCGCTCGTGTGTCTGTGTGTACGTGTGCGCACATCCAGACATATTTTTTTTTTCCTGTAGGGCCAGGCGCTCAAAGGAAACGTCCGATCCTCCGGAACGTGTGTGTTGGCATGCGTGTGTGGTGTGTACATGACAGAATTGTAGGTGTGTAGAAGTTTGTGTGTGTGTGTGTGTGTGTGTATGGCAGAGTGTTTCTTTCTGTGGATGTGCGTGCGTGTTCCTACTGACGTAATGTTTGAGCTTACCCAGACAGAGATGAACCAATCCATGACACACATACAGGGATGTGTGTGTGTGTGTGTGTGTGTGTGCGCGCACGCGGGTTTCTGGCAGAGCAGTAGTTTGTTTTCCGTATTTTGGGGGGGAAAAGACAGCAAGGCAAGAGTCAACAATCAGCATGTTGATTTATGCAGCTACTAGTTCCTTCCATTACGCCTACAACTAGCACTGAAGCAGAGTTTGTTCTCCATTATTTTTGATGTATGGGAGTCTTAGCTGTGGAGAGCAAGGTCAAAATCAACAGTCCCGTGTTGATTTATGCTTCTCCTGGTTTCCTGCTACTATCGTACATCAAGGCAGGACTTAGACACCATCCACAGGCTAATGTGGATATTGTCTGGACTGTGGTTGGTAAGTTTTCCACCTTTACCGGCCACAGCTGTTTACCTATCGCCGCTATCGTTTTCGCGTTTGCTGAAGTTTGCTCAGATTTAGCGGTTATGTTTAGTTACGGCACTCCTTTTATTAAGTTCAGGAACAAAGTGTTAAGTGTTTTTTGTTTTTTTTAAGATGTATTTGTTCTCGCCAAAACGTCAACAGCTTATTCGACTGAGCGTAACATAAGAAAACACTGTTTGGACATGCAAATTACAAACAGATTGTAATTACTACAATTTCCCGTGATGTTTGGACTTAATGATGCGTGGGGCTGCAACTAACAATTATTTTCATTATTGATTAATCTGTCCTGTTTTGTTTCTGATCACTTTGTGAGCCATTTAGTCTCCGTCAAAGTGTGGTCAGTCATAGAGGAGCAAAGGAACAAGAAAATATTGACATTTATGAAACAAATCTCTCTCTAACTAATTAATTAATTAACTAATTAATTAGCAAAATAGTTCAAATAATTTTTCGACTCTTATTAATTTGACTTTTCCCACAGAGTGTGTTCAGGCACTGTGAGGAAAATGTCTATTACAGGGAGGATGTGAGTGAGTTGGTGTGCATATGTCTTACAGCAGCACTTCCTACAGTAATGAACAAACACGCCGCGCCTTCAACCTCAAGACATTAAAGATCTGGTTGATCAAGGTGCTGCTGGTGATGTTTACCAGCGGGTGAAATCACTCTCGTGATCGTGTTACGATAACGTCTGACATCTTGTTTCATGGGCAAACTTGTCAATGAAGAACTTTGTCCTTTTTTGTCTCGTCAGCATGTCGCTCATTGTTTCTTCTGCTGCTCACACGAGGCAAATCTAAAACAGGTGGAGCGAGTTAACACGACGAAGAAGCCAAAACAACAACTAGGTATGAGTTAGATTCATCTTAAAATGTATAAAGTGAGAGTGAAGTTTATTAACAATTATTAAAGGATGCAAACATTGTATTTTATTTTATTCTTTTACTTGATTGACAGTTAATTACTTACTTTTTTTTAAAATACGTTTTAGAAGAAAGTAAATATATATATATATAATTCCAAATTTTCAGATGTCTAAAATATAATTGTAACCTTGCAAAATAAGTCAAGATAAAGCAGCAAATTTCTACCCAAGAGAAGCTAGAACCGGTGCATTGTTGAAATGTCTGCCTACAAATTGACTTAAAACTGTTTAATACAGTTTTTTTTTGTTTTTTTTGTTTTTATTTGTGGCAAACACCTTTCTTCTGCTCAGCTGACACTCTAACCTGAGACGTTTGAATCATTGTACAAAAGGAGCTGCAGATGTAAGAGGAGACGGTCTTCAGTGCACTGTTTTGACACGGACATCAGCATTTAGTGTCAGCTGTGTATCAACGTGAAGCTCTTCTGTTGCTTTTAGTATTAGAGTCAAGGGAAAAGAATCCTATTTTTTTTATCATATGCATAATCCTGGCAAGGAAATAGTGTAATCTAGTGTTAAAAAATAAATAAATTGTAACGTCAGTGCCCGGATCATTTTGGGAACCTCTTCTGGTAATTTTTTATTACATTTAAACAAGGAATGGGGAACAGCAGTATCTGCGCTTCCTGTTCTGTTTGAGTACTCTTTTGCCTCATAATCAGCATTTGATGTTGAATCTATGCTGCAGCAGTGATGAGTCAACAAGTAAAAAAAAAAAAATAAAGAGAAACCTACTTCAGCATTTCTGGCTGAATATTCAGGGCAAACACAGCTGTGCTTCACTTTACTCTTCCGATGTATAATATCCAAAACAATAACAAAACAGTTGCAACCAATAATAAACGGTTATTGCTTAAAGAAACAAACTGCAATTCAAATAAATAACAAAGTCTGTACTTTTGTTTTTAACTACCCTGAAGCATGAATGCAGCAGGTGATTAACTAACCTTAATATTTTTTATCTTTTTAAAAGCAGTAAAAGAAAAATCCAATTTCTCGGCTTATGTTATGATTTTGTGTGTTTCTTAAATGTTTTTAATATCGCGCTTCAGAATACAAACAGTCAAAACAATACAACCATGGCATCATTTTCAGTTTAAGCCCCTAAATAAAATTCCTGTCCGTCCCGTGTGTAAGTTCACTAAGCGTCACTCTCACATCTTTGAGCTGCTCCCTTTGTTCGCGTTGATACGGTAACGCTGTAAACGCAAATGCAAACATCAGCATTTGTTGTTGTTTGTTTTTTATTCGACTCCACAATCCAAACAACAAAAGTGATTCAATATAATCTGTTTCACATGGTACGCTTGAGTTGAAAATGAAACAATGTGCTCTCTGTTATCTAATTGGTGGAACATGGAGCTCAAACTGCATCTAACAATGTCTAAAAAAAGCAGCGAGACACATCAAAAAAACTGCCCTTCAAAGACAATGTTTCCCCCGAGAGACGAGGGCATAATAAGTTTTACCAGCGTGT
The DNA here is from genome assembly GCF_963457635.1 of Microchirus variegatus. Classification (NCBI taxonomy): domain Eukaryota; kingdom Metazoa; phylum Chordata; class Actinopteri; order Pleuronectiformes; family Soleidae; genus Microchirus; species Microchirus variegatus. The sequence goes on from NC_139814.1 coordinate 5,886,788, forward strand.
CATTTGAAACAGTTATTAGCAATAACATATCGGAAAACAATAAAAGATGAATTCACAGATAAGTTGAAGGACTTTGTGTTGTGAGTGTGCGTGTGCGCAGGATGTGTGCGTCTGTGCGGTTAAGTGCTAAACATATGTACGGCTACATGTATACATGTCTGTGATTGTGTTGTGCGAGCGAGGGAGAGAGAGAGAGAGAGAGAGAGAGTGAGTGTGTAGAGTGTGTGTAATCACGTACGTCAGGCCGTCATGAATGGTGTGTTTGAGACAGAGCGGAGTGTGGAGTTCCTCGGGCTGGACCAAATTGGAAACAGAAAAACAAACATTCCCTCGGAACCCCCGCTCTCCAACCCCACCTCCTCCACCCCCACGTCTGCTGGCTAGTGGCGCAGTCCAACCTGTCTGGGACAATGTAACGGTCTATAGTCGGACTGGACCACACGCATTCGCGGAGGGGGGTCGGTGTGCAGAAGGCAGCGGCTGTGGTGGTGGCGGGGGGAGACATTTTTTTTTGTGGGGGGGATTTGACAGTTGGAAAAACAGACAGAAGAAGCCCATGAATATGACAGAAAAGTCAGTGATGGATTGATGGGGAAAAAAAGAGAGGTGGAGGCGAGTGAGGGAGGGAGGGAAATGTAAGATGGAGAGTTTAATGTTGATGGACACGAGATGCAGAAACTAGATATATGCAGAGAAATAGTCGGGAGTGAGATAAGTCACGGTGGCACGGTGGAGGAATAGAGAAAGGAAGAAAGGAGGAGGATAAGGAGAAAAACAGATTGGCAGGGAAGACAGTGATTGAGTAAATGAATAAGCAGCAGCTCGACTGAGTCAGAGTTCCACAGGGAAAATTCTTAGACCCACATTCATTCTTTGACAAAAAAAAAAAGGAAAACGTTGTTCTCTCCTTTTCTTTTCCCCGTTGCTGAATACAATTAATGAGTAAGTCGCCTTCCACTTTTTTCCCTTTTTTTTTCTCTCTGAAGAGAACATTCCTACTCACTTTCAGCTCTAATAGCTAATGCTATTATGTGGTCAATCATGTAATAACCGGAAGCATGTGTGTATGTGCTCAGCGTCATTATGCACTGAGGATTTTTGAAAGCCTGGAGAAAACATCAGACTATATCACCGTAATCTTTTTTCTCTCTCTCCTCTCTCTCTCTCAGTGTGAAGCATTTTTAAAGCAATTAATCATTCAACTATGTGTCCCTTTTGAGCGCTGAAACACGGGGCGCTCTCACCTCGCATCGTTCACTGACTGATAATCAGAAGTGCAGACACGTGACGGGTGGAAATCACCAGCCGCTTTTTTTTAAACCTGTTTTTTTTTTTTTTTTACATAAAAAACAGCAGTGTTTGAGATGGGAGAGTCTTAAAAAAAAAATGACTCATAATGTCAGTAATGAGTCATAATGTGTTTTAAAACTCATGCCAGCATTCTCTCTCTCTCTCTCTTTTTTTTCCCTTGTCAAACGGCAGCTATCCCTTTTCAGATAATGACGCACTCAAGTTCTCAAATGGCTCATGTGTTCATTTTCTGTCCATTATCCAAACAAAGTTAGAACTGCACGAGGATGTGGTCAGGTCCAGGTAAACCACTGAACAGGTGCCCTGGGGGTATGAAAAGCCCTTCTTTTTTTTGGTGGGGAGGAGGGGGGTAATTAAACCGTAAAAAGCAAGTTGTGAAACTGATGGTGGGAATTAAAAAAAAAAAAACCAGGCGTCGTGTTCTGCTCAAAGGAACATATCTGCTGTTTTATCATTTAAGAAAATAAAAACCGCGGCGTGCTGACCCACCAAGACACGTGTTCCAAATATAGACCCGACTCCTGGTTGTGAATGTGTGTACGTGTGAAGACACACACACACACACACCTACACGCTTACACACACGAGTCAGACTGACCCAAGGAAACCGGCTTTGTATAAATACAGACTCTGATTTAGATTTGCGGTAAGAGGGAGAGAGAGAGAGGCAAGATGGATGGAAAGAAGAAGAAGAAAGGGTGGTAGAGAGGGAGAGGGTGGAGTAATCTTTGTGGTTGGGGCAACAAAAGGGGGAACCGAGAGCTGGAGAGTCTGACATTTAACACTAGAATTACCAAATAAAGACAATATAATTGTCAATGGTTACGGCCACTGGAAACGTGATATTCAATATTTATTAGTATCTTTTTTAAATTGCACAGCAATGATGGGTTTGTCCTCACTTATAAAGTGATCAATATTGGAACAGAGTGTAAAATAATTGAAGTGAGGGAGGAGGAAGAGAGGTTTAGTGCCAGTGCCGCTGATTGAAACAGACTGGTTTGCTAATTTAAATGATTTCCTTATGCTTTTATTAGTGGCTTTTCTGTCACCAGTGTATTGGCAGCAAAGTGTACCGACTACTTTATGCAAAGTATATTTAGCTGACTGTACATTGCCAATATGTCCGCCTCGTAGATATTTTTCACGCCAGCTTCTATACCAGACCCCACTCTTCCCTTCCTCACACATTCACATGCTTATTATAAAAAAAGTATTTGCTTTTAATTGTGCTCCCTGACGCATGGCCTTCCTCACAGAGCAGTTTTGAGATGGTTTGGGAAAACAGCCTTTTAAAAGCACTCCTTTCATCATTTTTATCGTAAATATTTTTCATGCACAAATGTGAAAAGAAATGAATCGCTGATTCACCTCTGCAGGTTGATCATTTCCTTATCAACTGCTGACAAGTATTTGAAGACGCATTATCAGTCATTTGACTTCATCCCGGGGCCTTAGAATAATCTTCACACATGGAAGGCTTTGCCAGCTGTCAGATCGGGTGATAAAAACAAAATTGGTACGATTAGAGAATTTGAATCGCCACGGTCTCAGGAGGGCACTCCTTATTGGGCACCTTTGATCCGCCAGTCACTGTGGACGTCTAACGTCTGGATGAAATTGTGTCCTGTAATTGTTAAATATGGACAAAGTGTTTGAAGTCGAACATGTTCCGGTAAATGTTGCACACGGCGCTATAGTTTCTAACTTTATTTGTCTTTCTGTCACTTTACAGGTTGGTGAGGTGACGGTGGAATCTGGCAACCATGACTGAGAGCCCAAACCTGAACTGAAAAAAAAAAACAGCACAGAAAGAAAGAAAGAAAGAAGGGCCTTACGCGGATCCGCCATGCGCTTGATCAGACTCAAAACTATAATATTATCCAGCTGTTAAATACAAGAGGAGCAACAGCCGTGGACCCAAAGAAACTGATGCTGCGTGGAGTTTTGAGATTCTCTTAAACAAAGCTGAAAAGTGGTGCATGGAGTTATGTGGACCTGATTGAGCAATGGAGGGATTTTAGTTTCTATCTGGCACCCGGTTTCTCCCTCCTGTTGCAGTGTGGAGTACGGAGCACTAGTAGCCGAAACCGTGCTGCTGGACAGAGCGCTGCGGCCCGGGGTGGAAACGAGACGCTTCAAGAGAACTAATGCCAAGTCCCAGAGTCAGCCATGATGTTTTTATAACCTGATGATCAGCAGAGGTAGGATATATTCTATCTTTAACTTCATCTCATGTCATTTTTATTCGAACCGATCACCCACTGTGATGGTTAATAATATTAAAATCCTGATTATCCACCTTAAAAATAGCTTTAAAATCTTAAGCTTTTTATTCATTATCATTATTTGTCATGAGTTCTTCCTGTTGCCACATAAACGTTCTCTACAACTGCGTCACACAGTTCTTCATACACACAGTTCAACGTCATAATCAAAAACAAACGTGCACCATTTCTAAAAAAGAAAGAAGAAAAATTGTTCTGGGTCTCGGTAGATGGATGTTCAATGTGGGTTCGTTTTTCAGAGGCAAAATGACTGTTGATGTAATGGCATGTATGCAGAGCACCGTCCTCTGTTAGTATTATGAAAAACTGCTCTTAGTCATCACTGTTGTTGGAGGAAGTGAGTGTGCGTTGCCTCGAAATGCTGCCCGTACGCTGTGGTCTTCAGATTAAGCAGATTTACATGCAAGGTTTTCCGTAGACTCTCTTGTGTGTGTGTGTCGTAAACTGAGTCTTGGCCAAACATCACCTGCTCCTCCATCTATGCCCACTGTTGCCGCACCCTGGCCCAGTGGAACCTCATTAGCAGAGCTCAATTAGTTCCTTATTCGCAGTGGAGGTTTGTGGAAGCGACCTGGTCAGTTGTTTAATCGGCTGAGTGAGATTACATGTACTTAGAGGGAAAGTATGAAAGTAAGTGTTCGCAGCTGTTTCTCAAAACTTGAACACGGCTGTTTTGATTTGGCCTTTCAAATACTGCAACTGTACTTTTTGAGATTTCACTCCGCCACTGTAGTGAAAGTAAAAGTGACGTGTTTTAACACTGCAGAAGCAGTTACAGAAACTACATGATGTATATGATGTTTTTTTTGTGACCGTCCATAATGAACACAGCCTCTGCGTGTTCAAATGAAACAAATGAGGTTGTTTTTTTCTGTTGCAGCGCACATTAACTCATTCACGAATATGTGCTCACATTTATGCAGATTATTGTACGACAGGAATACAGTTGAGGTTTGTCGTGTACGTGGTGCACACAGAGCTGCGGTGGTTTTGTGGTGGAGGCTACTTTAATTACAGCAGTGTTTTATCTGTGTTCTGTTTGTGGAGTCGAGTTTTATTGAGTCTATATGGAAATGCCTTTACTCCGCACTTGTGTAAGAGATGTAAAGTCGGGTTTTGCATTTGTATTTTTTAGAAAAGTAAGCAGTTGTGTGTGTGTTTAAACATAATAGTTTACCACACCATATTTGCTGCATCGGCACTATTTTAAACATGTTGATTTTCTGCATATTGTATATGCAGACAAACTTATATATCCAAATGTGTTTAGTCTTGCTTATTTTTCACCATTCTTCATTAGTATCAAGTATATGCACACGCACGGTAACACATGACGGCCATGTTATCCCCCTGTACTTGTGTCCCCACACATACTGAAGAGCACTCTATACTTTTTATGTCTCACACATGGCTTTTGTCAACAGTTTTTTTTCTTCTTTCTGTTAAGTCAAAGAAGTCAGTGAACTCATCATTTAAAGTTCCAGTGTCTAAAATGTAGGTGAAGTTATTTTTATTCAGCAGAACATTGAAGCTAAAATAATTATACTTAATTTAAAAGTGCACCATCACTTGATTATATGAATTGATGTTTTTCATTACCCATGTGTAATGTGCATGTGTGTACAGTAGCCCACAATGGACAATCCTTTGAGTTTTGATGGTGACGGAAAAACGAGGTGAAAAAGACGAGGTGAGGGATATTCAACTGCAACTCGCAACTTCACCAATAAATGGTGATCATTTTTACTCCCTGTACCTTTTTAAAGAGAAATGCTGAATATTGGATAGGCAAGGTTTCCCACAAATATAGTGTTTATTCAAAAACATATGAAAAGTGAGGTTTTCATATACTAAAGGGAAAGCTTTAGTATATGGCAGTTGGCTGCATACCTACGAGGTCTTTTGCACAGTGGAGTGTGTGTGCATTTGTGTATGTGTGTGTGTGTGCGTGTATGTTTTTCATGATGTGGTGTGGTGGCATTGCTTGGTGATGTTCTTCGGCAGGGCGGATCGCTTTGAGCCGCTTGATGCTTTTAGCTGTGGTCTGTGTTCGTCTGAGCGTCTGCACGTCCAGCTGTGCCTTCACATGTTTGCGTGCCCCTTAACCATTTATGTATACATATATGTACATATGTACATATGTGTGTGTGTGGGACATTATGCCGTCTTTGATGTGGTCATACATGTCAGATTTGCTCAATTTTTTCTTTTTGTCTTTCAAACTTAAAGAACGTTAAACTGGGACAATTCATTCAGGGCCACAAGTAAGTTCATACAACTGCATAAGACGCACAAAAACGCACAGGTTCTGCTGACTCCCGGTGTGTCAGTCGATCTCTTTCTGTCCTTGCCATCTGTTTGTGTGTGTGTGTCACCCTGAGGCTTTCTCACACACTTCGACACCAAAGGTCACAGTATGACCCGGTGCAATAGAAAACGAGCGTTCACATGGAAGTTACCTGTCGACCTATTTGCTGAAAGTGTGTCAGCCAGTATCTCATTGTGTGTGTGCGGGATGATCTCATCTTCTCATAACTTTATAACTTACAAGCAACAGGATGTATCACTTCGTTTTCACACTCTCTCTCTCTCTCTCTCTCTCTCTCTCTCTCTCTCTCTCTCTCTCTCTCTCTCTCTCTCTCTCTCTCTCTCTCTCTCTCTCTCTCTCTCTCTCTCTCTCACTCACACACACGCACACACACACCCCAAAACCCAAACTACTGTTAATGTCATTTTTTTGGGCTTGTATATTATGCAAACAGGGTTTCACTTGCTGTTATGTAAATTAAGAACTTAATTTTCCAGTTTGTTAGAATTCAATGTGTTTTTCAAAGATCGAATATTTTCTGTGTGGGAATTTTTGTGGTGAAAAGGGAGTAAATGTTAATAATATTTAATATTCAAGTTTTTTTTTCAGTAGTTTAAAAAAAAAAATGCAGCAGCCAGATCCAACTGAAGCTCTGAAAGTTGTTTTTTTTCTTAATTGTTTCAGAATATAATTTAGTCATATTATTCGGGACAGAATGTTCTTAATAATGATCAATTTTTTATTCAGTTTTAAGGAGTTAACTTTTTTATTATTTTAATGAACCCTACTGTGGCCATAGTTTGGTATTTCTGTTCGCTATATTTTCAATTTAGAATTATTTTCATAATCAATACATCCGTCTGTCATTTTCTCAATTAATTCATTAGTTGTGTGGACCACAAAATGTCAGAATATGGGGAAAATGTCTGTGTCCCAATTATCAAAATGTCAACATCTCCTAAATGTCTTGTTTTGTCCACAAACCAATGATGTTGACTTTACCGCCACAGGGGAGCAAAGAAACCAGAACATATTTACTGTTTAGAAGCTGAAATCACAGCGCTTGTGTTTATTTTTTTTCAAACGATAGTTGATTATCAAAATAGTTGGCATTTTAATTGGCTTTTTACGTGACTCATTATTTCAATCCGAGCACACTGGAGCCTCCTGTGAATTCCATTTGCTGCTTTAAAATGATCTGCAACCAAGTGACCAAGCCTTGATCCATGTAAGAGACAGACATGTCTCAAACGGTCTTTGCACTGACACTGATTCCACTTGTCCATGCTTGACTCATGATTTACTCTGTGGTCATAAGTACAATGTCACAGTGGCTCGTTTGCCAACATTATCCTTGTAAATAACATGTGTTTTTGAGTGCTTTGACATATCATGACAAATGCAGGCAAATGACTGCCAAAATTCAGAAAGATAATGAAAAAATATCCAAAAGTAAAATAAAGTGTAGTAGAATATAAATGTGATTTTGGGGGGGAAAGAAACAATAACTTTATCCGAGGAAGTGCAGAAAACATGAAATTATGCATTAATCCTAAACAGTATAGTGTATTTGACCCTGTTATTGTGGCAGCAGGAACTAGAAATCCAGTTTTTATTTGGACTGTGACATCTCTGGAAATCATTCTCCTCTCCCATCCACCTGTCTGTGTACTTTTCCAGCTTTACGGAGCCAAATTGCATTGGCATTTGTTGGCAGCTCAGCGTGTTCATTTTCCACTGCTGGTTTTCAGTTTTTTTAGTGTTTTTTTTTTTTTTTATTGTCCAGTCCGGTCAGGGGAATAAAACCCATTAATCAGATTAAGAACAGTAACTAGGCAAAATCGGGGGGGGGGGGGGAGCACTGGGCCCAACTTAGTTTCCAAATCGTCGACCAATCCATCTTCCTCTCTGTCTGTTTCTGTGTTTGCAGCAGTAACAGGGTTGAAATCCATTAATCAGATTAGGTTAGCAAGTGACCACATAGCTAGAGGGAGACCAGACACCAAATAGTGGTTTCAGTATTTCACTGTTATTACACCGCGGAAGAACACTCCACGCTCATAGACACACACACACACAGTCTTTGTTAATTACTAACACACACGCTACTTACTCAGACTGTGTGTGTGCATATTTGTGTTCCTTTTTCCAAACCATTAGACGTGTGTATGTGTCACTACTTGCTCCCACAATCACTTGTGCTGCACCCATTCACAAGTCGTTTTCACTGTGAAAGGATGTTCACTTGTGTGAAGGGCTACCTGTTTGGTTTGTGTGTGTGTGTGTGTGTGTGGGTGTGTGCAGATGTGGGTGTGCTTTCTTTTTCTTTTTTTTCTTTTTTTTTCAAATTTGGCTACAACTGTGTGCTGTAGCAAAGTGAACAAGTGTTAACAAGCTCTGTGCAGACTGTATTTATTCGATCCATATGCTGGCGAACTATACAGCTGTGTGCTGCTCCTGGTATGTTTGAAAGAAGAAAAAAAAAAACTCTCTCTGCAGTCACAGCCTTGTCTGAGGTGCAGGAATTACTGCTCTGTCAGCTTGAATGTGGCTGCCTGTATTGACAAAAAGTTGTACTTGTGATGTTTTTTTTTTCACCGCTTAAATGCGTGTTTTGCTGATATATACTTTTTTTTTCCTTCCTACTATGTATTAGTCAGTGGAGACCTGCATTTACTGGAAGTACACATGGATACCCTCTGCATCGCTGCAGCCAACAAAAGCAACTTTCACCCTTCACTTATATACATCCTGACATCATTGGGAGAGTTCGGCTGAGACCTGGCCAACTTACAAGCAGATGTAAACAGTGAATTTTATGGGTTACCTCACATTTTATAACATGTCGTATTGGGTTGTCAGAGACGCGCCGGAGAAACTCGGGAGCGCAGGCTGCCGCTGATATTGTTGCTGCCAGATCTGCAGCAGAAGCACGGGCGACTAAGATGATAAAGACAGAGCTGCTGGGAGCTGACAGGTTAGTGGCGAACAGTGATGCAGCAGCTAGAATCCAGCGCAACCAGCCAAAGCAGGCAGCGTTCCTGGCAGCGGCAGACCAGCTCACTAGAACAATAAAAACACAGTAGCTGGGAGCTGACAGATAGTTCCAACTGGTTGTTTTTCAGTTCCAGGTGCCCAACATTCAACCGAATCAGTCACCATACTCTCAGTGGGTTTCACAGTAGACTGCTGTGCTGCTTGGCGGCGATGGCAGCGCGAGGGCAGAGGGAGTGCTGGTGTGTGGAACAATGTGGGCACAAAAATTGTCATTGTGAGTTTGAACGGGGGGGAAAAAAAATAACATAACCAACAGAAACCATGGAGATGTTGACTGGGTGTTTCTGCGAACATACGCTATGTTGTAAAAATCCAGCATTGGGCTGTGTGACATGACCGAAGTATGACATTTTAATAGAGAAAATCTCTAATCCGGATTAATATGCATGTGGTTACACACCTCGACCGTGTAAATTGTAGCCATGTCTTTTCATTTTATTTTCCATTTCACTAGTCTGTTTGACATGATTCTTGCATATACAGTAAAACAATTCAGTCACATTTGAGGCAGTTATGGGACCATTAAAGCAACGTTTACAACATACAGTTGTCTGGTCAGCCTCTCTTTGCAGTATGAGCGCTTACTTTAATCTGGACAGGTTCTTCGGCTTTATTTTTTTGTGTATACTCGCATCTGTATGATTTTTTTGTGAAAAACAAAAGTTTTTATTCATTAATGAGTTCATCTTCTATGCATGGATTTCCTAATGTATATGATGTTAAACTATGCATATTTAACTCGGTCTCATAACATCATTTAATATACATGAATTGATATGCATTATCTAATCCCATCTTCTTGCAGTAGCTGCTAATGCTATTACAGTGGCACATCTGCCGTCACGTTAATTAGTACGTCAATGAAAACTAAAAGGTCAGTCTTACTTTAGTGTTATGTGAGCCACCTTTTATGTTCAGCGGACAATTCTTTAAATTATAACATTCAATAGTGTATACGGATATGCGCTTTCTTCTTGGTCAGTGTAAAAGGAAGCTTTCTTCAGCGAAATGAGTCATCGCTGTTCTCTTTGCTGCGTCATGTCTCACAGAAGTCACTTCTTTGGTCCTAATGAATCACCGCTGAGTAAGTCAAACTGGAAAATCAAATGTTTTTGTCTCCAGCTGCTTTGAGTCCGTCGGATATGTTTGACTGGAATAACAAACTGTCCAATTTTGACTCCTGAATCTTTTCAGCGCCAATTGTCAGTAATGGAACATGAAAAGTTCCATATTGTTCAAAGTTCGGCGACCTGCTGTGTCTTTGATGGCATGAGAAGAAAAGAGTCGTTAAGATTTTCTTTCAGTAAACTACTCTTAAAGCAAATAAAGTTGTGACGGATAGATTAAATGAAAAGGTTTTCTTTTTCCGAGCATTATTGTTAAGTACTTCCAAAGCATTGGCAGTGCATTGTAGTGATGGAAATGCTAACAACGTTATGATGCCTTAATAAGGAGGTGTCTGTGCGTTGTTTAGCTTCAATCTGCTTAGGTTTGGCATCTGGTTCTTACTGAGACCTGCTGCTGTTTATGTTGTCACACTGTGAATTCTGACTTTAAAACGTTGCTGTCAGGTCACTTCTTCAGACACCGGTGCTTGCCATTACTCAAAATTTCAAGAGGAGGTGACGGCAATCCGCCCCGAGGCTCGGCAAAGAACTCTTCACTAAATTTGTTTTGCATGAGGCTCCAAATCAACCTCAGTAATGGTTTATCCTGTAGACATGATAGATTCCAATTAATATTCTCTTCTATCTTTGTCATACGATTAGTCAGTCGGTGCAGATCGCTGAGTAAAGATCACTTTCCCCCTCTAGAAGTTGTTAAATCAGTTACAAATTCCATGCTGTGTCATCAGCATAAATATTTCACCTTAACTCTCTGGAGCTTTGTGAGCACAGCAGTGTTAACTTCTGATGGCCCTTTGTCTCAAGCCAAACCAATAAGTAATCAGCCAGCAGAAGTGGTCAAATTTCATTCTTTGGTTCTGCCTCGGCTATTTGAAAGCGCAGATTTACAACCGTCCCTGTTGGATTATAACCTGGAAACCTTCATTTAGATTGGCAAAATAACTGTAACCTCTTTAATGTATAAGTGCCATATAATGCTCAAATCTCTCTCTCTCGATTACTCTCTCTATGTATAACCATCATGGCAGGTTCCTCACCATTAGCGCACAGCTGAACAAGGGAGCAATTCATTCCACAGATTTAAACGTGTGTGTGTGTGTGACAGGTTTCTAAGTGCAGAGTGTGTGTTGTTTTTAGAGAATTGTTTCCGTGCGCCTGTCTGCACCATATGGTCCAATGTGGAAAAAGGGCCCCTTTAGGGGCCTGTGCCTATAGGTATATATGTAGTGTGTGTGGGGGGGGAATGCGTATTTGTGTGTAAGAGTGTGTGTGTGTGTGTACAGCGGTCTGGTTGGTCTGGTCTGCCTGGACCTGGAGTGAAGCTGTAAAAACAAAAAACGTCTTGTGAAGAAATAATGTAAAAAAAAAAAGAAAAAGAGCACTGATGTCAAATATCACCACATTCTCTCGCGTTCACACACACAGAAGATCAGACCAGTGACCATGTGTGTGTCCACTGTATTGGTATTATTTATTTTTCTCAGCTGTGAATTGAACGCGTTTTTTCCATGATTCACAGTAGCTCGGTGGTAGAGCCAGTCGTCTTTGTACTTGAAGGTCGTGGCTTCTGGCTCCGCTATAGCCTTCATGCCGATGTGTCCTTGAGCAAGACACTTACCGCATGAAATGGGTGAGTGGGTGTGAATGGGTGAATGGCAAAACTGAAGTGTAAAGCAGCTTTGTGTAGTCATCAAGACTAGAAAAGCGCTATATAAATACAGACCATTACTGCAGTGGTGCCTTTCCATTTCTCTGTCAGTGACCCCGCGGCGTCTTACATTTATATTGGCACTTCTCTCAAAATGGTGCAAATAATGTATTTATTTTTTTCTCTGTCAGTAATCATTTTCTCTTCTCTTCTTGTTTTCGTTTGGCTGTTTTGTTTTTCGCTCGTCGTTTATTTTGTCTAATTGGCTTAAACCTCAGGGATGTGGTAATGACTTCTGGGGTTAACGAGCTTCTGCTAACAATCACTAACTCACACATACGCACACGCACACACACACACATGCGAAAGCAGATACTTGTGCAACCGTCAACCCACTTACATGCACTCAAGTCAGCATTTACAGTATATACAGTATATACAGTTGGAAGGATGTGCTTACAAACACGCTCGTGCAGGGCTGTACACACAAATACTCAGTCAGAGGCACGTACAAAGCCACAGACTCGCGTACTTTCATACACACAATCTGCAAGTACCGTAGCGACGCTGGCACAAGAAACCTGTCCGCTTTGATTCATGATGCGTTCTTACGACTTTGTGAAGTTAACATTAACATATGTTCGCGTTTCATACAAATCATCTCTCTCTCTCTTTGAAATGGCTCCTCAACTAAAGCTAATTCAAAAACATCAACACCACTGTTGGAATCAAGGAGAGAAGGTCGAATACTGGCAGAACTTGTGAGTATGGAGTTGTGGCTGCTAAAGGGAAGCTCTGAAACCACAGACGTAAGCAGGTGTCTCATACATCCGACTGGTCAACGTATTGCATTCTTTTAAACCCAGCAGCACATTAAGGAGTTTGGATGTATATCTGTGAGATGCTAAATTCCTCAAAGCCGTATTGACGGCTGGATTCTGATTTGACTGCAGCAGGATGTGAGTTCTCCTGGTGTGAACTCGCTATAATCTCTCTCTCTCTCTCTCTCTCTCTGTCTCTCTTCTGCTCTCTCTGGTATCTTGATATGGTCTGTGTTCTGCAGGGACTTCCAAACATTTACATTTCTGCTTTCAAGTGCTGTTTATATATGGCTCTTATCTGCTATCTAACACACACACACACATTCAGACGAGGACAGACGGTGAATCAAACCTTCTTTCTTTTTTCTGTCCTGACAGTAACACTGGTGCTATGTCCATAATAGGACAGGAGGAGAGAGAGAGAAAGAGGACGGCAGTTAAGAGAAAAGAGTGCCACATAGACAGGAGGGGGAGGCAGATAATTTGCCACCAGAGTGTTTTGTGGTAACGTGAGGCGTGGAACTTTGGTGAATTTGCGTGTGTGTGTGATACCTTTACTGATCCCCTGTAGTTACTTGTCTCTTTTCATCACCCCTCCCTGAGTTTTGCAGCCTCTGCTACATAAAGAGCACCATTGGGACTGCTCGGGGTTCGATGTGTTGCTCAAGGACACTTAAAGAGGGTGGATCCTTTCACATACAGGAGGAGATAGCCTGGCCTTCTTGCTAAAGGATGCTTTAGTCTTTAGTCACTTTGCCACCCTGCCCTGAAACTGATGGCTTATGTGCTTGAGCACTGCCCTATCTTGATCAACACATTTCCAATGTGGAAAAAAAAAAACACCTCTGGGAGCAATGGCTCCTCCCTCTTTGTTGAAACAGAAACGGTACCAGCTTCTTTCTAGCAGGGTTTCTTTCAAAAAGATTTATTTGGGTTTCGAAACAGACTAAATTAAACAAGTTGAATGCAAGTTGTCTCATCCAAAGCATAGTTCACACTACCTCGTTTCCAGCCCAATGTTTTAGTAACTAATGAGTTTTGTGGCTGTCCAAGAAAGTCATTTTTATCACTCCTTGATTGGCAGTTGTCGAATGAACTCTTCAAAGACGCAATTTTATAGGCTCGCCAAATTATTGCAGACCGATTAGTCAAATTCCCAATTTGAAATAATGCAATAAGCAAATCACAAAGGCTGCAATTTAGAGTAATGTTATGCAGCATATCTGACCCAGGATTTATGCTTCATTTCTGGTCATTTAAATGATAACCACTCTTGTATTAGTTCTTTGTCGAATGTTAAACTGAATCTTCATGATGTGTGTGAAGGCAGAAGTCCGCAAAAACACAAAAAAAACAAACCAGAAGAAACGTTCAGGAATTAACGGAGGAGTAACTGTGTTTTGAAAAAGTGAACATTTAACCTGTGAATTATCCTGCAGAGATTGATCTTGTGGCCTGTCGTCCTTTTCAAAGGATCGAGGCTGTACAAGGTTTAGGATTCAGCCTCTAACACAACTGGGAGTGTGTCACTGAGTCCCACAGGGCTCCAGAAGTGCTGCTCAGAGCTGACCCCGACATTTGATCTCCCTCTTACACCAGCCAGAGATCAGATGGCTGTACTACAGAGACTGCTGGAGTATCCCTCACACGGGACTCCTTTCCATCCTTACCCAGTGATCAGCCTGTGACACATTGTCAGATGGCTCGGAATCAACAATATACTTGTTGCTGACTTGACAGCTCTAATCTGTTTTTCCTTCTTTTCTTTTTTTTTTTTTTTTTTGAGGATAGTTGAATTCACTGCTTCAGGGAGATGTGCTGTGAATGAGAGTTTGGAGAGAGAGTGTTAGAAAGTCCTCTTGCAGTGAAATCATGGTGAGAGAGAGGAGAAAGGGGTAAGGCACTGAGAGACAGAGAGAGAGAGGAAATGACACATAGGTGGAAAGAATCTCATCCCTGCTCCTGTTTCACACCAACTTTCTCTTTCTCTGTCAATGACACAATTACATACACACACACACACGTTCAACTATTCTTCTTAGGACACAGCACTGACTTCCATTCACTTGGACAGCCTCAACAAAGCCAACCTTAGCCATAACTAGTTAATGCTAATCCAAACAATGGAAATCATAGCCCCTAAATTTGACCAGTTCCCGTTTAGGTTCTGCCGTGTTAGGGCCAGGTTTTGGTCTCGATGAGGACTACTGGTCCTGACAAGGTCAGTGCTTATGCCAGAAAATGTTCTTAAGAGCTAACGCACACACACACACACACACACACACAGACACACCGTAATAGAACAGTAATTGAACACTTCTTATCTGCTTATCTGTCCAAAGACGTTCAAAGCAAAGATTCATGGATCATGTGTGTGTATTCGTTGAATGTGTGTGTGTGTGTGTGCAGTCTGATTCTTATCATACTGTTTGACTCGGAGCTGCTTTTAAGGCAATGAATTCGCATCTCATCCTCTTTCTGTGTCTCCATCGCTACTCTTTCGAGCTGTCTGTCTCGATCGCTTGTCTCCTCTTGTGTGTATATCTCTCTTAACCCTTCTCTCTCTCTCTCTCTCTCTTTTCGTCTCTCTGTCCATCTCCTCCTCTTTCGGTGAAGCCAGAGACTCTTCTTCATTGAGTCCACTTATCGTCAGTGCTCGGTGCCTACACAAAAACATGCAGATTTTCACGTCTACCAGACTGAAAGGTAACAGAAAAACAACTTTGCCAGTGAAGAGAGGAGGAACTTGAAGGAGTTTTCTCTTCTCGTCCAGTTTAGCTTCTCTCCAAGTCTCAGGTGAAAAATCTGTGTACGTGTGTTGACACGTACTTTGCTAAATTACTAGTTAACTGGCGTTTAGCTTTTTTAATGCCAAAGAACATAATGAGCATATGGAGAATCAGGGCATACATGGCGTTGTGTTTCAAATATGACCAATTTTCTTATCAAACTGAGGCGTCTCAGTCTGTGCACAGATCTGGGCGTGGGGGTTTTCGACTTCTCACTCAACATGAGTTGACTGTAGCGGTGAGAATATCTGATGTCAGAGACTCTCAGGTCAGCTGCCAAATAGCTTTGATATTTTCAGTGTAAATCAGTCCCGGAGGATAAACACTGTCAAGCGTTTGCATGTCTTCAAGTTTCTGAATCGGTGCCAGATTTGTGGTTTGTTGCGTTTGATTCTAACATAAGTAGCCTTTAATGGTTCAGGTAGAACCAGAGATAAATGTTTGACTACAAAGGGGATAGCCGAAAGCTAGATGGAGGGGGGAACAGTTAGTTGGCCCTCTGTTAATATACTCTGTGACGTCCGTGTAGTTTTGCATTTTACAATGTGCTGTCTGTTGTTTGGCCTCAGGGCTACGAAACATTTTTGAACATGCAGGAGACACACTCAGCTGTCAATTGTAAAAAAATTTAAAATTTGAGGAAAATGATTACCAGCACACCGAGGGCATGTGTGTGTTTTTATATTTTAAATGCCATCATTCACCAGCAGTATAGATCAGGGCAAGATTAGAGAGAGGAGGAAAAAGATATGAAAAGAGGGATAAGTAAAAGATGGAGGGGCGTGGTCTAAAGTAGAAGATAAAAGGATTTAGGGCGTTGTAATAGATAGATAGGTTTAACCACTAAAGTTGGAGTTTGTGCGCGTCCATGCTTGCATTCGTGTGACTGCGTGTGCGTTTTAAGGGTGTATCAGCAGCTCGATGGGTGTGAGAACTCCAGATTACATACCTGTGCTGTTATTGCTGATCCACAACTTAATCTCCTGTAAACCTTTGACCTACTTAGAGTGTCCTGATCTCTTGGAGGTCGCATGATTTATTTGAACCGTGCCCTTCGCAGAGGCTGAGGAGCTCTGACAGAACTGAGGCGAGATAGGGTGTGGTGGTGAGCTTCAGAGTCTGACCAAACATGACGATGTCATTATTTTGAGGCCTGGCAAACTGATAGCTTAAACATACTGGATGTCACGCCCTCAGAAAAAAAAAACAGACTTCCTGAGTCTAGATCAAGAAATCTGCCACTGTCTTTTGAAATCACATGAAGAGATTGCTCAATCCTCTCTGTTACAGAATTAGTCTTTTTCTTATTCAGATTTATCTTTGGGCCTGTGTGTCTCACAGACATTGCACATTGCAATTATTCCCTTTTAACTAAATATACATGGTGATTAAAATGACACACGCATAGTGCAAGGCTTTGGTTTGACCTTTCATACAGGAAAGGCACAACAGAGATGTCAGAGATTAGAGTTTGTACACAGAGCCTGTAATCCTACTTAATGAAATGTGTGTCATGTGTGGAAAGCAAAGCAGGTGTAATGGTCCAAATATGATTAAAACCTGAGTGAAGTCAAAGTGAATTCTGTCTGCATGTTTTTTTTTTTTTTTAGTTATTATTCCAAAGAGCATTGAGAGGATGAGAGGATGCTAAAGCCTGCTCTACAATACACAATTAACGGTCGATAGTGTTCCGTCAATATTTCAGTCACAGAGGACCCATGTCAAGGCAACACTCTCTGAATAATGGCCACCTTCATCCCACTCACAAAGCCTCCGCTTCTCTCCCTCCCATTAAACACCCAGAGCATGCCAATACACATAATCACAGACGATTGATTTCAGTTTATCACATTGCGAACGCAAGACTTTGATCAAATCATGCCATTGTATGTTGTAATCACCTAATGTGTGTGACCAGCTGTGCAGTCTGATGCAGAGGCCACAGTAACCGAGTTGTTTTAAGTTAATGTGCCTTGAAATACTTTCCAGCATCGGCCGTCGGAGTTAGCAACAGTTCCCCCAGATGCAGTGCGTTTGTTTTGCATCAGTGAAAACCAACAGACAGCAGTGACTATGCCCCCGAGATGTTTCAGCATTATTATTGGTTGTGAAGTGTGGCCAAATTTTAAGTTTCGCAAAAAGAGAGACTTTTTGCCAAAGAAAACTTGCACAAAGATGGTCACCTTATCTGCAGAACATGCAGAACGAATCTGGCTGCCAAATTGAGCAGCTCTTTAAATGCAGGGCGAGTTAAGTCGATGCATGTAGGGAGGGATTTTGAACAGGGAAACATCTGCGTTTTCCTCCGTCTAGCTCACTAATAGCGAGTAAATAACCTAAACCGAAGCTTTTAGTGTTATCTCTGAAATCAAATCAAATCAATTTCTATTTGTATAGCGCCAAAATCACAACATAGTATACTATCTCCAGGCAGTTTGAACAGTAAAATGAGATGCAGGTTGGCTGCCGTCTCTTTCTGCCTCATTCACACTAACATGCTTTGGAGTGTAGTCATTCAATTTAAATTAAATTAAAATTGCTTTCCAACAATTTCACCATCAGAAACATGTTATATTGTATGACAGGAGTTAGCTACATTTTTTACCTATTATTATTCATGTGAATTGTGCATTTAATCAATGCATTTCTTAGAATGTAAAACATAATTTCCTCATAATTGTATGTTACTGGATTTTGTTGATGTACTACAGCAGATATATGTACTGTATATAATCTGAAACTGCATTTACTGCAGGTTCTTGATCAATTATTTGACTCAAAATGTTAACCTAAGTCTTTAAGTGAATCCACAGTGTGTGTGTGTGTGTGTGTGTATTGTATGTGTTTCCATCTGTGTGGGTTGTGAGCTTTTAACTCAGACTCTGATGTCGCAATGATCTGAAACTTCCCCCAGCACAGGAAAGCTCACTGTCTGCGTGTGCGTGTATGTTTGCGTGTGTAACATAAAGATGAAGCCAAGCGAGAATGTAATGCAGGAGAGATGGATCTGAGCTCACAAAATAAAATAAAAAAAAACTCATGGAGATTTTTTTCTTCTTCAGGCAAACCTCCTCCATCACTGTACGGCTTTACAGCTTTAATTAGTCAGGGGGAAAAAAACTGTTTTTTTTATCTCTTCTCAGAGGAAGAGATGATGATATTCCTTCAAGTTTCCTGAGGTATCTGTCTTGTAAAAAAATATATATCTCACCTGCTCCTGTATAAAGAGTGATGTAGCCTGAGGTTAAAACAAAAACTTGACACTTAATAAACATTTTTTTTTACGTCCCTTCAGACTCTTGTCAGACAATTAAACTCCATTCAGTGTCTTTTATGAATGTATCGCTGCAGGTATTGTCTTTTTAGCCTAGAAGCTGTAAAAGGGATTTGAAAGAAACCAAACTTTTTTTTTTTTTTTGCTGTTCTCTTATTCCTGATTACCATTCTTTTACTGGCATTGTCCTTTTGGGCATAATTATCACTGGAGTAAAAAAAAAAAGGAAAAAAAAGTGTAATTTTTCTCCTTCTGCATTATGTTTCCAGTAAATGTTAATCCCAGACAAAAAGAAAATAATAATGATTGTTCAGTCTGTCCCATGGAAAGTGTTCCTGATAGTTTTAGTGCAGAATGGGGTCCTGTAGTAATTCACTTAATTCACTTAGAGCGAGTTGTCTACCTCTGTAGTCCCTCAGGGCAGACTGAGGTCTCACAACCATCCGCTCTCCGAGTGTATCTGTGTGCATGTGTATCTGTCAGTTGTTATGCAGGAGAGAGGAAATGAAAGCTCAGACTGAGCCCCAAGGCTTTCTTAACTGTCTCAGTGTCCTTCACATGCATGTGTGTGTGAGTGAGTCTACTTGTATTTGTTATCTCTTAAGGACCCTGTCTGACATAATCTCTGACCTTGTCAGGACCGGTAGTCCTCATGGGGCCTGTATCTTTTAAGTGTAGGCCAAAGATTTGAAAATAATAAATAAAGCTTTGTTTAGGGTTGTCCAAATGAATAGAAGAGTACTTAAAAGGATAGCTGTGTCAACCTGTGTGTGTGTGTGTGTGTGGGGGGGGGAGAAGTGGGGCACATCTGCTCCCATAAATAAGTGTGTGAGAAAACAAGAGTTTGTGTCAACAGTGAGGAGACTCTCATGCCGCCTTTGTGTTGTTACTCTTGAGTATTCAGTCGTACACATGAGCATATACAGTACATGTATGCGTACATACGGTATAAATACATGCATATTGTTCCGTACTGATGCAGTGAAAGAGAGTGATTGAATCTTGGGTGTTATTGTGAAATACTGGACATTACTGGCATTTTCTTCCGGCATTTTCTTCCCCTTTTTTTTTGTACTGCCCGAGTGTGTGTTTCTGTAACTTTGGAGTATTTCTTGTAGTATTTTGTGTTATTTAAAAATATTGCTGACAATAGGTTGTCGTGCATCCTTCAGGTGCTTGTGACTGTTACTTTTTACACTGCAACTTAATATCATTTTGACGACCATCATTTAGTGAAACAGCTTTTTTGCTTATGAGTTTTTCACTTCACCGACTTAAAAACACAGCGTTTAATGCCGGGTTTTCTCTCATTAAAGTTCTAACTCGACTCAACTCGTATGTGTATGTGAACAATTTCCTGGTTGTCCCCCAGCAACCCCCCGAACTCTGATCACAGGATGTTGAGAGGAAGTTGTCGGGTCTCCGCCACACACAAGCGCGCGCACACACACACACACACACACACTTTTACCACCTCCCATGCTTTCACACATGTGGTCGTGAGGAGTGAAAAAAAAGGTGAGGAAGGAGGACAGTATTCAGGTGTGTTTTTCCATGTGGGAAGCCAAAAAGTATATTTGTTTCAACCTCACCATCTCTCACATAGTCATTATTTACTTAATTATTTTTTATCTACATCATCTACCACCCTTCAGACAACTGCCCCTCCTATTGTGCAGAACAACATTGAATCCCGGTCGATAAAGTTGGAGTTGTGCAGGAATAACCCAATTTAACGATTGCCTTAGCATGTATGCATAATTAAAAGAAACCTTAAAATAAGCAGTAGTTGCCACAGTCGTGAGAAATGATAAGCTTCCTCCTCACTCTGCACCTCGGTTGGCATCAAACCACGAAATCCTAATTTCTCATGTGTCTTGATCGGAGCGATGTCTTCACAGATGTTACGTTGCAACAGCAGCCATTCTTCCCGTCATGGCCTCCGCGCATTGCATGTTTGTGATTCTTTCTCTTCCATCGCAGAGCTTTTGACTGCTTCCTTGTAATCGTCAGACTTTTTTTGTGTGTGTGTGTGTGTCTTGTCTGGTCCGTCTCCTGTGGCGAGGCTTCTCCTGTTTATCCAATATTTTAGTCTCATTCCACCTCCTCCACGTTTGTGTCTGTTCCTTCGAGCAAATGCATCCATGCTGTGAAGCTCTATACAAACGAAGGAACATGACACACACACACACACACACACACACACACACACACACACACACACACACACACACACACACACACACACACACACACACACACGCTGTATATCATCATATCACAGCGACGCTCCAGTGCCAAACCAATTAACTCTTAACTGTTGGTGTGAGGCATTTTTTTTTTTTTTTTTTAAACTGCATACCATTTTAAATTTCCTGAGAAAATTCCATCATTGAATAAAAGCAAAGCATGTTTTTCCTTCACATATGTCAGATTAATCTTTAAAATGGTTGTGTCAGGGTATATAGACGTGTGACTAAAGCTTGTGATACTTTTTGGCTGTGGTCATATTTGTGCTGCTTTTGTTTGTCTAACCACCAAGTTCAGCGTCTTGCTTACACCGCTTTTTACTCCGTGAATAAAGGCTTTTCAAAATAGACCCTTTTAATATTTCTATGATTTGGAGGACACCTTTTAGTTATTTATTAGACACATCTTTTCATGGTTTTTCCACATTGTGCTTGTGTTTTGTGAAGGCTGTGATTTAAAGCTTTTATCAAACTCTTTCTTCGTCTTTGAAGAATTTAATTTCACCAGAAATAACTTCAGTTGACTTTTCATTTGTTGCGATTCGACAAGAAAAGGTTTCAAAGATTATATTTAGTTAATTATCAGCAGTCGATGGAACGGATTTATTGTCAAAATGGTTTAGGAATTGCTGACTCAGCATTCCCAGCTACTACAGATGAGAGAATATCAATCAACCAAACAACTCACCGAACCAGGAAACTTCACTCCTATAATTTTCTTCTACCTCTAGCATATAATGATCAGTATGTCGATAGAGATCTTTGTATTTCCATGGCAACAAGTTTGACTCGGCCACATTGAGAGCAGCAACAGAAACGGACCATGCAGCGTGCTGTTTACATGATATAGATGTGAAGGGATTAACTTGTTATTACCGGCACTGAATTACAGGATTAGCTAACACTCGACACTTGAACTGGAAATAAACACTGACCATAGAATCCTGTGGGCGGCTCACAGGTTGTAAGTTAAGAAGATTACCAATTTGTTTTAAGCATGACGAGCGTTTTCCAATCTTAACCAACGTGTTTCTGCATTAAAAAACAAACACAGAAAATGTTACAGCACTGTATGCTCCTTCATGTTTTGTTACTGACGAGGGAGGATATGATCTGCTGATGACTCTTTTCAGTCCATTAAGTGTCTCTGCACGTTTAAAACTTCAACTTAAACAACTTAATTTTTAATCTGGCACTTTCCTGTTAAACTATAGAAATATGATGCATACATGATATATACTGTATGCCTGACATGTGTTTTCGCTTAACTGTGTGGGTGTGGAATCCATAAGGATATTTTCTCATTGCCAATCTCTGTCTCCTGGCAGCCAGTTTCATCAGTAATGACCGTGTCTGTGTGTCTGTGTATGTGTGTGTGTTCGTACTTGTATTTGTTATCTCTTTAGGACCATTTTATGACATAAACACTGCCCTTGTCAGGACCAGTTGTCCTCATGGAGACCGAAAACCTGGTCCTAATGAGGCAGAACCTAATTTTTGTGGAACCGTTTAAGTTTAGGTCTATGATTTGGTTAAAGTTAGGGTTCGACATTAACTGGTTAGTGATAATGCTTTGTTTTGGCTGTTTTAAATGAATGGAAGTTGATACAGTGTCCTGATAAGAATGGCTAATAGCAAACCTCTGTGTGTGTGTGTGTGTGTGTGTGTGTGTGTGTGTGTGTGTGTGTGTGTGTGTGTGTGTGTGTGTGTGTGTGTGTGTGTGTGTGTGTGTGTGTGTGTGTGTGTGTGTGTGTGTGTGTGTGTGTGTGTGTGTGTTTACATACTTTCATGTGTGAAACAATCCTCCCTCATGAATTCCATGATATATCCCTGAAGTTCTGAGTGACATTTACAAACAACAGATAACAGATGTTTATCAAAACATGCTGAGCACAAAAACTGATCAACGTGACATCATCACATTAGTGATGGAGTGAGAGAAAGAGAGAGAGAGAGAGATCCATTTTTAAAGAAGCTTTCTCAGACGTGACCACACATACATGGTATGCTACACACACACACACAGCTCTTTGGCTACGGTCCTCAGAGCATAGCTGTGTGTGTGTGTGTGTGTGTGTGTGTAAAGTTAAAATCCAGACAGCCATCCCAGAGGCGAGACTATTGAGTCTTATAAACTCTCAGGTCACAGATTATTGAAATAGCAGAAGAGATATATAGTCTGTCTGTGCGCGTGTGTGTGTGTGTGTTCTGTTCCACTCTTTCCCATCAGCACAGAGGACTCAGAAATCCAGACAGACATATGAACACACACCTGAACACGCACACATTTATAATATATATAAGTTCATATGTGAGTAAAGGTGTGTGTGTGTGTGTGATTTGGGAATGCCAGTATTTAACACAGCAGGCTGGATTTGTGTGTTGTGTTGTCACACTGATTTATTTCAACATCATTTATAGTGCCTTTGGGAATGAAATGAACAATCTCTTGGCAGCTATTGTATCGTAATAGTCCAACATACACACAGATGCTCCATTGTGTTGGCTTCGTGGAGCAAAATGTACCTTGTTTTAACCTTTTCTAACCTCAGTGATTGGAAAAGAAATCCGTAGGCGCCATCATGGGTTTAAACTGATTTCCTTGGAGAAAACGGAGTAAGCTGCTGTTATAATTTTCTGACCCACACCTGTGGGTCTTGTCATGGACACACTTCAAATTAAGGTTTTAAAAAACCGTGGTGTCCACAGGTGTTCGCACGCTGCTTTCATGTGCGTCTGCTGATTAAAGCACCTACTTAATGTCTTGCTGTGGGTATTATTGTCACAGTTGAGAGGGGGGGGGGAGTGGATTTCTGTCACTTTTAATATTTTCTCTCTGCGTGTCTTTTGTGTGAGTCGTGAAGTCAAAAAAAGAGTCGGTGTCGGGGGTTTGAAAGCAGAGTTTCAGCTCTTTTCAGTTTGCGGAATCGTGTAGAGTTTCCACTTTGTGACATGAAAAATGCTCTTCTCCTTATCTGCTTTCTGCTCTATAGCCAGAAGGGCATGGTTATACAGAAAAACTCCCTCTGTATATGTTTGTCTGCATGTCATGTTAAACAGTTTGTTTTTTTTGCTTCAACTCACTTAAGGGCTAAGAAGCCCTCCTGCAGAGAATTATACTCTCTCTCACACACACACATACACACACACAGTGCTTCCCAGACCCTGTGTGGTGCAGTAATCCAATGTAGTTATTCAAGGTCAGATTCCCCTAATAGACTTTTAATAAAATTTGTGTGTGTGTGTGTGTGTGTGTGTGTGTGTGTGTGTGTGTGTGTGTGTGTGTGTGTGTGTGTGTGTGTGTGTGTGTGTGTGTGTGTGTGTGTGTGTGTGTGTGTGTGTGTGTGTGTGTGTGTGTGTGTGTGTGTGTGTGTGTGTGTGTGTGTGTGTGTGTGTGTGTGTGTGTGTGTGTGTGTGTGTGTGTGTGTGTGTGTGTGTGTGTGTGTGTGTGTGTGTGTGTGTGTGTGTGTGTGTGTGTGTGTGTGTGTGTGTGTGTGTGTGTGTGTGTGTGTGTGTGTGTGTGTGTGTGTGTGTGTGTGCGCAGCACACAGACGTTTCCTTGTTTTCTAATGTAAATATGTATACATACGGTTCCCTGTAAAGGGAAAGAGCAATGGCACTGA
This sequence comes from Microchirus variegatus, assembly GCF_963457635.1. Taxonomy (NCBI): domain Eukaryota; kingdom Metazoa; phylum Chordata; class Actinopteri; order Pleuronectiformes; family Soleidae; genus Microchirus; species Microchirus variegatus. Next base: position 5,911,283 of record NC_139814.1, read on the forward strand.
TTAAAAACAACAAAGCAGCAATAATTCGCAGAGTCTGAGTCCGAGTACGTGAGATTGGGCTAACTGCTGTTGCTGTTTTTCAACACGTGTTTACAACCTGTGCCTTTTAATTAACATCGCTTAATGAGCAATAAGTCATTAAACATTAAAGCAGGGGATTAGTATACCATAAATCAACTGAAGTGCACGCTTGTTAAAGCATGTTTTTATTGTTTTGGTTTTCACTCAATGTTAAACAAAGTTTAAATATGAGGAAAAACAAACTTAAGGAATCTGGTAAAGGTTTTTCCTGTTCTTATCCAGTGTTTTTGGATTAAAAAGATGTTGGATAAAGGTGAAAGTGTGATTTACTTACTGCATGTGTGTATAGAGTATTACGGCGGAGTATTAGACAAACTGAAATAGGTTTAATCCGTCGAGAATAAAGTTGTAATTTGAAGTCAAAATATTACATATATATATGATATATATATATATATATATATATATATCATATATATATTTGACATTTTGCTTGAATAATAATTACGACTTTGTTCTCATAATATTACAACTTAAATATCGAAAAATTACCACTATTCTCATAATATAACGACTTTTATCTCGATAGATTAAAACTCTTCTCATAATATTACGGCTTTATTCTCGAAAGATTAAGACTTTATTCTCATAATACCACTTTATTCTTGAAAGATTACAACTTTACTCTCATACCTCTTTATTCTTGAAATATTATGACTTTACTCTCAAAAGATTACCACTTTATTCTCATAATATTACTACTTTATTCCCGAAAGATTATGACTTTATTCTTGAAAGAAAAATAAATAAATAAATACTGTAAATAAAAATCTTCAGTTCGGCCCTAATACTCCATTGGAAAGTATACTACTGGCAAGTGAGTGTTTCTTTTCTTTTTTCTCTTTTGCCAGATTCATACAATTGTTTGTCACATTGAGTGATTGAAGCTGTACTTCAGACACCTGTTCACAGGTTTGTGCCGGGATAAGTGAGAAGCATGGAGAGAAGAAGCGGAGGAAAAAAGATTGATAAGAAAACAGCCACAGAGAGGAGGGAGGGAGGGAAATGGGAGGGTGAGAGTGAGAGATTAATTGAGAGGGAGCTTGATGAGAGATGGGCAGATAGGGAGGGGAGGAGCAAAGTGTGTTCATAACACCAGTTTGATATATGTGTGTGTGTGCGTGCGTGTGAGAGCCAGACCGAAATAGCGTGTAAAGCAGAGAGAGAGACACCTAGAGAGAGGCTCATAATGAGAGAGGGAGTATTGAAACGTGAAACTCTGATTAAGTTTGACATTTAATATGACATATTTTGCATGCTGTTACCCCATTACAAATTAGTCCGACACATTGTGTGTATGTGTGAGTGAGTGAGTGAGGGGGAGTGGGAGAAAGATTTCCTTGATCTGTGACATGAATGAATTGGGCCCCCACCAGAAAGCAGATGAACAGTACTTATGTGTGTGTGTGTGTGTGTGTTGCACTTTCTGGTATTGATTAAGGGTCTTGCAGGCAACTAAAAGCTTTGAGTCTTAAAATGGCAGGTGGACTCGGTCTCACAGTGCTCTTGTGTTAGCCTCCTCGCTCGCCCTCCTCCTGGTTCTCTGTCGACTAACTTCAATTAGACGTCTGCCTCTGCAAAAATCAATTCCAAGCTGTTTCGCTCCTCTCAAAACACAGAATCCTCCCTTTTAAGCCGACTCGTTTCCCTTCCCAGTGTTTCTAGACGCGGCCAGACACACCCGCACTCTCATCCAGCGCTTGAAATGTGTGGCGTACAGAATCCGGCAACTGTGGCTGATTTGGATGATTATCCCACTGCTCTAAATAGGCTTGGTTTCACGGACTTAACTGTTTTGACTGCGGGGACTTAAAGGTTCATGTGCACACTTTCATTAATATTTTTCTTCAGCTGCTTTCAGTCACTGACGCAATACCTAAAGCCGCAAGTCGTTTCAGCGTGACTGCCATTCTGTGCCTCGGTGACCCTCCGAGAAGTAACAGTCTGTGGCTTTTTCATATAAATAAATGACCATGAAAGCCTTAAGATTTGCCACAACAAGAGCTCGTTTCTGCCAAGGTGAGGATACGATGTAGCTTAAACAACATAAATATTCAAGTTCAGTTTATTTGAATGGAGTTTGGTGGAAGGTCAGGATGACGGTGGTGGTCACGTGATATGATAAACAAGCCAAGTTGTCCCTTTGAGCTCATGTACTGTGGGCAGGTTAGCTCACCCTAACATGTCCACACAACATACTCACTTACTGTCAGTGGTTTTTCTTCTTCCACTTCTCCAGCTTCTTCAAAAAATTCAACTTCTCTGAATTATTATTTTTTGTAATTAGCATTGGCCAAATAAACCAGGAACCACACTGTGGGTTGCAGAATTGGTTCCACCAGCTATTATTCTATTATTGAAGGATATTTCAACGCCTGACCCGACGAACGACTCGTTCCTTTGTGCAAATTAGATCCAAAGTGTGCCCGTGTTGAATAAAAGGAAGGGTTTTTTTGTTGTTGTTCCACTGCAGCTTTGAATGGTAAGAAGAAGTTGTTTTGAAAGTCCTCTTCTTCAGTCACTCAGCTTTTGTACCTTGATATAAACATTTTTTTTTTCTTTTTCTGTTTTTCATTTCCAAACTTTCTTGAGACATTCTGGGAAGTTTTTAAGTAAATCATATACCTGTCAGTTGAATTATAGTATTAGTATGTGGAGCTTATCTGCTCCCTGCCTTTATTCTCTCCTTCTCCTTCCATTTTTGCTCTTTTCCGTCTGTCCATTTCTGTCGAGAATCTCTTTTTTCTTTATAAATGATGAAAGTATATTGTCTTTCTTGCTTAAACCCTCTCCTCCCACCCAAAGCTCCTGCCATCCCCCTTTTTTGTCTCTTATCCCACTGTCAGTTCAGTGTTGTTCATATTATTAAATAGTCCTATACTTACTTTGTCTTTGATCCTCTCCTCACCATGGCTGTACCCTCTCAAAGAGAGCAGATTTAGCACCTACCACTCACTAAATGCAAGTTATAATACATAGGTAAAGTGAGATGAGGTCAGTTGCATTAGACACGTTAGTGAAATAACTACAGTACAAGCTGTCATCATTTATCAAGTCGACTGACTGTTTTTTCTCAGTTCTTTGGTTGACTCTCGTCCACCAACAACAGTTTGCCAAGCTAAATTTAGCAGGACGAGGCTCTAAAGTCAGAAAATGTGCGGAGGCACATTGCCAGTGTCTTATCAGCTTTTCCTCTTGTAGCATTTCTCTAAGGCAGACTGCCATGGGGAAAAGGATCAATCCATCCAGTCAATCATCTAATCCTGTGTTTCGATGACTCACCCAGACAGGCATTTAGTTACGTGCAGGTAGAGGTTGTCCTCTCTCTCTCTGAGGTCCATGCTGGGTTAGTTTAGCTCTTATCCTGGCCTTCAGGAACAGCCTCTTGGTAATGATAGCACCACCTAAGCTTAATCTACTCACCTGATGGCTGACTACATATCCTGACTCCCCCTAATGGCACATATTATGTTGGTTTTTTTTGGCTGCAACAACAAGCAGGGGCTTCTTTTACTCACCTGGAGAGACTCACTTCACAAAAAAAGCCTGCCAAGTGAAGTCACATATACGCAGGTGAAGTCGGCCTGCTGATACGACGTTGAGTTGGAAGTAGAAGTGGCCGATGGGATGATATTACATCACGAAGGACTAGAACGTTTGGACGACCTGCTCAGGCAGAGAGATTGTAGTATTGTCTATAAGACATATTCTATTCATTGCTGATCCATGCTCTTGCATAGACTCATCAGTTGAATCACACTATTTGCTAGTCTGCTTCATGCCCAACCTAGATAAATTGTGCATGTAATGGGAAGCCATGGCTGAAAATTAAAACAAAATGGAGATGGCAGTCCCTAAAAAGAGGTGGAGTTCTTTTTAGGGAATGCCATCTCCATTTTGTTTCAATTTTCAGCCATTTTCAGCCAGGTTATATGGAACTGGTTTGGCTTTCCCCCAAATGTCAAGGCACAAATGACAATTATTTGCAAAGTTGACACAGACGAGCAATACTACAAAAAGTTTCAGCCACCTAAAGAATGTCCTCAACAATATGGCGAGACTGAAACAGCACAGAGAGCAGCCACTCTGCAGTTAGCAGAGGCAACAGGTGTGGATCTAAGTAACTGAAACAGTTACCTTTTACCTCGCGAAAAATCGGCACTGTTCTTTACCTTTTAAAGCAGACCTAGACCGGAAGTTCCAATTAATTACGTTTTTTAGTGTGTATCTGCGTCATTACCTTGTTTAAGTAACCCTGTAAGTTCTAAACAAACAGTTCAGCTATTGCTGAGAACACTGTATTGTATTGTAATCTCGGGCTCAGCAAGATCTCTGAAAAAACCTGGTCCGGTTACGTAAACAGCAGTTCTCCTGAACAGTGGATCCTCCTGTCTGGGCACTAGTCTGGGCACATCCGGTTGCGTACATTGAACCGCAGAAGAAGAATAACGTCCGTTGTGGAGGTGTTTCATGAGCGACAGTGACTCTGGGTCTGACTCCGGGTCAAAGTCGTGAAAGGGACTGCGGCGGGGAGTCGTGACGAAGCTAATTTTTAAACACTGTTAAAACAATGTTTTGATAATGAGTAGCAGTGCATCCACCGTTCCAGAGGGGGGAGCTGCGCTTCTGAGAGCAGGTGTGCTGACTATGTCACTTCTGGGTATTGGCCAATCACAAGACAGTTGGGAAGGCTCTACGCTGGCTGGCCAATCACAACACACTCTGTCTTCTGGGTGTGAGATTTCTGTCTGAAATATCTTGGCTCAGTACAGCGTCAGAAAAGAGGATTTCTATCGGCTCGTTTACAGCAACTAGGAGGTTTTTGACCATAAAAACAAGTTAATGTATGTAAGTAGACCTCCATAACTAACATATATGTGCAACAGGACCACTCTATGTGAGCTTTAAATTAAAATAAATGTTAAACAAAACAGCCTGAGAATAAGTGTAGATACATACTTGTGCCAAGTGCAACGGACATATAACAAGTTGGTAAATTTGCACAAACTATAAGGTTATGTTTTTTACATAGGGCAATAGTTGAGTTGTATTTTCACCATATCGCCCACTCCTAGTTGGAAGATGTGAATTACAAATGTGGCGGTTGAGCTGCAGGTAAGATTAAAGCCCAATTTATACTCCTGCGTAAAGTGCTCTACATCTGTTACGGAGACCCTCTATGTTGCCGTAGAGCCTGTTGGAGAACCTCTCCGTTGGCTCCGGCTGCACAAAATATTATGTTAAGTGTCCGTCACCGTGTCAAGGGACAACGTAAAAAGGCAAAGGCTGTGATTGATCCTTAGGACAGGCCGAGATAACGCTGCTCTGTGCCGGCCACTGTGCACACAGTGTCCACAGAGGCGGAGCTGATCACCGCCGACGACGTCGCTGGCAAACTATAAATACGTCATATCGTAATACACAAAACACATGTTCAGATTCTTAATGGCCAATTTCTTGTCTCAAATGATCTTAAAACTGTGTTCCGGGACACAGAAAAATATTTATTTCAGGTGAGAAACAGCCACTGTTTCAAAGTTATTCAGCTGCAACAGTTCTCTCTTGGACGCCATTGCTCACTGTAGCCAGAAGCACAACAAACTTGCATAGTGACCCCTACTGATCAGGTGGAAAAAATTGCAGTGCGTATCCAGCACCACGACAGAGAACTATGAAGGCTCGAAGGGTCTCCGTGGTTGCGCAGTTGGACAACGCATTACGCAGTTGTAGAAGTATACTGTGGCCTTAATACTGAAGACTCAGGCCTTGGTTGTACCATTGTGTTCAGCAGTAGAATCCTCCCATCAGTCTCCCCCTGCTCACATCGTTCCATATCAAACCCTTTGATTGTCAGGACACACAGACTTCTGAAGGTCTGTGGCTGTAATATGAACCGTAATTCTTTTTTTTTCAGCTACCGTCCTATGCCAGATTGACCAGAAACTTGAAAACAATGCAAAAGAAACGAAACACAAGGAGGGAGATGACAACAAAAGGGAAAAAAAGAGGACAGACGATGAAGAGCAGTAAAATTAGGGACAGAGACTATGAGGATAATGTGAAGAGACTCAATGACGCAGATGGAGAATCGGAGCTAGAAAGAGATCTCTGTGTAACGAGACCTTGCCCTTAGCATTATTTCTTCATATGTTGCACATTAATCCTTTGTTTATGAAAGATGGAGATGCCAACTACAGCTGTCCCACGGGGTGGGGAAGAGCACAGATATCTGAAGGCGGCAGAAATATGTGGATGTGTTTTGGTATTAGTATCATATCCATCCATCACACTGACTTCATAATAATACTGTGGCTAAAATGGTGGAGATGTACAGTTAAGCTGTTTTTCTCCCATTAGTGGGATTGAACTTTGATCTCTGGGGGGGGGGGGGAGGATTTCTTTTTGTGTGTCATTTCTTGTTATGCGATGTGTAATGATCATTGTCAAGTGATTTAACAAGCAAAAAGAAAGACTTTGCCAGTACTTCACTTCTAAAATGTCATACTTTTGATTTTAGGACTATTTATCAGAAGATTTGAATATGCAATTATTTATTATGCTTTGTGATAATTGACTCAACAAAAAAGTATGACTTGCACCTCTGTCATCATCACCAGCAAAGTCTTTCAAACAAACTCAAACTGCGATAATCAAACTTTTTAGACTTTTTGGAGCTGATATGCACCGCAGCTGTGATAAAAGTCCATATGCTTGTTATCTGACATATACTGCAGGAAACCTACCATGCTTCTCTCAGTCCATCTTTCAGCAGTTGTCTTTTGGTGATAATTGACAATTTTAGATAAAAGCTTCACTCGCGTTGGGGTTAATTGTAGTTTATGGAAGTGATTAACTGTCGCATTTATCCTCGCTGTGGTATTGAGGCCATTGCGGCGTATAGGGGCTAATTGTAGCTAGTAGCAGTAGTTGTTATGCGGCATGTTGTGGTGGGTTGTACCTAATTGTAGCTGATAGTAATGGTTCCAGCCTGTGTATACAGCCTGAAGCAGACAAAAGGCTGTGCTGCGACACTGAGATACGCATATGCTCAGACACACACACACACACACACACACACACACACACACACAGCCGTGTTCTTCCTGCAAATAAACAAAAGTAGGGGAACGAACCAGTGATGCCATTCTAAATAAATAATACGTTCTAAAAATCACTTATAATAATTCCTGTTCTATTGATTTCCCACTCCAGTGACATCATTTGTAATTTTGTGACAGTCGCCACTGAAATCATACAGGGCAATGGAAATGCACTTGGGTCAGTCAGTGCTTCTTAGGTCGGGATTCAACTTCATAGTTTTACCACAGCGATCTGTAGTTTTCCACTGTGTGTGTGTGTGTGTGTGTGTGCGCGCGCGTGCATGTACGTGCGCAAGTAAATGATGAATTTTGACTGGGTGTGGTGAACATCAGATGAGATTTTCCTCTGCTCCCTGCACTCTCTCTCAACACACACATAGACACACACACACACACACACACACACACACACACACACACACACACACACACACACACACACACTCAGTGCCAGGGCTGGTCTAGGCGTGGGCCCTTTCAGACATAAATTGCTTTATTTTAATAGTTGTATGGTCGAGAAAGAGGGAGAAAAAAAAATGGTAAAACACTAGAAAGTCTATAGAGAGAATTTTTGATTCAGCAAAGAAAGCAGGTTTTTCTTTATTCTTCATCCTCTGCCGTGTGTGCATGTGTGTTTGCGTTTGTGTAGAATTGTAAAAAAAATTATTTATCTGAATGTGTGTGTATATTTTCTGCTTCATTCCCTTACCTTAATTAGGTGTGTGTGTGTGTGTGTGTGTGTGTTGTAACTGTCACAGTTACAGATAGCAATGCTATCAGTAAAGAACATCAAGTATCACAACGTATAACAACCCTGACCAACATAGACTGAATCCCTGGGCTACACACACACACACTCGCACATGTGCGTCTGCTCTCGTATAGCTTTGATTGTTCCGCGATCAGAGTTTTTTTGATTTTTATCAGTCGTCCTTTGTTTTCGCAGTGTTTATGACTGATGACTGACAGACAGACAGCGCATGGGTCAATGAGTTGACTGTGTTTACGTCTGAATATGAACTGAACAACCACAAATAAGCACACGCTGGCGCGCGCGAACTCTCTCGCACACGCGCAGGAAAAAAACACACATGCAATATCGCTCTGTCACGACTGTTGTGACCGCAATTGTTCTCTTTTCAAACAAAGGAAAGATTATGGCTTAACATAAAACACATGCTCGGTTATTTGATGGGTCTGTATAGTGATTATAAGGGAGGCATGGGAGGGATGGTGGGAGAAGAGGAACGACGGAGGAATGGAGAGGGCAGAAACAGAAAGAAACATTTTAATGAAGGGAATTACTTAAATTATTGTCACAATTATTCCTGCATGCGAAATAGAGCAACAGATAATAAAAGTGACTGGAATGTGGAAGGAAAAGGCCTTGATAAGTGCCCTTTTTTTGTTTCATAGAGGTACATTGATTATGCATGAGCAAGGTGGCGAGGAGGACAAGGAAAGGGATGATGGGTTGAGGGAAAGGAATGGGAGATGTGTCAGGGGGTCAAAATAAAGTGAGATATGTAATAAGGAAAAAAAAGCAGAACGGAGTAAAATAAAGAGAAAAGAGGAAACCAAGGACAGGAGATGATGCTGATGGAGCACGAGAGACAGTGAGAGATGAGAAAAAGAAATTTTGGGAGCCAGAAAATGAATGAAAAGCTCTCAGAATGAGAAATTTGGAGTGCTGGGGGGATGAATTGCTGTCTACCGCCTCCCTCATCCATCTTTCTGATATGGGGTGTGAGGTTTGATGTGGTTGAGTGTTGGCCACTCTTCCCATCTCTCCCTCCTCCCTCTGTCTCCCCCATTTCTCCCTCACCCGCTGTCTACCACCCCCTCTCAGTCTCTCTGATATGGTTTGGGTTTTGATGTGGTCATGTGTTGAAGATTCTCACGGATGGTTTCCATAACGATAAAAAGATTCACTCCCTGGTTTGGAAAAAAAAAAGAAAAAAGGCAAAGAATTGCACTTAAGGATGCAACGAACATCCCAACACACACACACACGCCTAAAAGTCTCTCACAGCTAAGATGTTTCTGATTTGTTGGGGCTGTTTTTCTTTGACGAGGTTTGTGGTCGAAGATCGTCACAGATTTCAGCGTTCAAAGAACTTTGTAAATTGAATCAAAGCTATTCTGTACACACACACCATTATAAGAAAATTGTATTTGTGTGCATGTAATCTGCAGTATAATATTTCTGTCCCGCTGAGTCTGTGTATCTCTCAATGTCTTGATTTTAAGGGATTATGAAAATCTGCTTGATATTTTCACCCCACCCCCCCATCTATTTAAACAAGATATACTGTTTATATACACGTTTAAAAAAAAAAAAAAAAAAGTATTGGGTTAAAGATAATGTGAACATTCAAACAAGAAAGGGAAAATAAAACTTCTTCTGTGTCTCTCCACGTGCTTTTCAGAGATGGTGAGGAAGAAGAATCCCCCTATCCGCAGTGTCGGTGGTGAGGAGGAGGAGGAAGAAGAGGGGAGGAGGCCAGCAGGAGAAGAAGAAGAGGAGGGAGAGGAAGAGGGGAGAGTAGGAGCGGAGGCCGAACGAATAAACCGACCCTCTGAACCAGAGTCCTCCGACCGGGTCAGAGGAGATGAGGAGCCTGAGGAGGAGGGGGGAGAAAGTGAGTGCGTTTCGTCATCTGTCTCTCCCTCATCAGTCGGTGATCGCTACAGTAATGAGGAGCGAGGGGGGAGGAGAGGAGGAGGAGGAGGGCGGAGGACAAAGCAAGGAGATGCTGCGTTGACTGACAGACCCGAGAGCCAGTCGGAGCCTGAGGATGGGGAGAAGGGGTTAGAGGAGAGAGAGAGGAGCGATAGAGTCACCCCTCCTCTCCTCTCTGCTCCCCACCTCCTCCCCACACAGGAAGGAGGGGAGGAGTCGACAGCCGACACCCCTCCGCTTTCCTCCAGCCCCTCTCCAAAACTCCAGGACTTCAAGTGCAACGAGTGCGGTTATGGTTACTATGGCAACGACCCTGCTGACCTGGTGAAGCACTTTAGGAAGTATCACCTGGGTCTGCACAACCGCACACGGCAGGATGCTGCCCTCGACACACACATCCTGGCCCTCCACAACATGGCCCCCCAACACACACCTCTAGGTAACTGCAGCTCTCAGACTCATGCATTTGAGTTTATATTAGAATTACCGCTGTTTGCTGGACAGCATTTGTTTGTTTGTTTGTTTGTTTGTTTGAAAAATTTATCAGAGGACAAACCGCTTCAGATGCACCATCTTGTTTTCAAGGTTGTCCTCAAACTGAAAACATGAAAGTGAACCATCATTTAAGCAAACAAACAAGACTTAAATAAATACAGGTTAAAAACAAAATAAATAAAAAATAATAAGTAAACAATCTAACAACATAATGACATGAACAACACATTCACACAAGAGCTCTCAGATGTTACCAAGCACATCAGTAATTGTTGTTTTAAGACAAAAATACGAGAAGGAACAACAACAGGAAGATTGACAACAAAATAAACAATGAAGTCTTGTAATCATGAAAAGAAGTTAGAAAAAAACCTTTTAATTATGATGGGTAATGGAAGTAGAAACAGATAGGAGCCACCGAAAATGAACAGGTGCACAATGACAGTTAGGACTCCTCAAAACAAATGTACCTAATACTGTTATAAACTATCTTTAAGGATGAAAGGTGTGTGTCTGATGTATTTTGGTATATGATAATCATTATTGTGTAAAAAAAAAAAAAAGGGCTGCTGAATGATGTTTTATTATTTGGAGGGTGAATTATTAATAGACTGATATTTAACATATATATAATATATATAACAAGTTAAAGTTGTACAAAAAAAAGAGCTGTATCTGACATAGCTTATCAATCCCTGCATATCAAGTATGATCTTTACCCAGTTTGTGAAACAGCCACATGTTGATGTTGAATCCCCTCCTTCTTCACAGATGTCAGCTGCTCTTGGATTTGTTTTGGTTTTGTTTCCTTTGTTGCCTTTAGCAAACCTGAATACCCGCTCATGTGTTTACCTACTTCCACAAGTCTGAGCTCTCCTTGTCTTTCTGCTCCCAGACACACAGACCGGACAAGGGCAGAGGAACCAAGCCAAAGAGTATGGGAAGACGAGGCCAGATGTCCACAATCCACAGCATAGGGCGGTTATGATGAATGGCACATATGACGTACAGGTAAGTGTTAACACTTCAACAGTTCCCAAAGTTCATAAATGTGATATTTTGCAACTTTTATTTATTATTTTAGTTATTTTCTGTGACACAATAACATTTGTGGAAATGTAAATAGTTTCTGTATCATTATAACGCATTTATGTAGCTGTTAGCAGGTGCTAGCTGGTGTTAGCAGGTTTTTAGTAGCTGTTAGCAGAAGTTAGTTAGTGTTAGCAGGTTTTGGCAAAAGTTAGTGTTGGCAGGTTTTGGTAGCTTTTAGCAGGTGTTAGCAAAAGTTAGTTAACGTTAGGAGGTTTTACTAGCTGTTAGCAGGTTTCAGTGGGTGTTAGCAGAAGTTAGTGTTAGCAGGTTTTAGCGGGTGCTAGCAGATGTTAGGTAGTGTTAACAGGGTTTAGTAGCTGTTAACAGGGTTTAGTAGCTGTTAACAGGTATTAGCATGTTTGTTTAACCAGTGAGAAATAACTCATTTTTAAATATGAATCTAAACTCTAAACTAACACCATATAGCCTACATTGCAATACATTAAACAAATAAAATGGACCTAAACATGACAGAGCAGTAGTAGTGCCACCTTGATAATCCTTATGATAAAAAACCAGCAGGGTTTAAAGTTACACAAAGCATTTTGTGGTTAGACAGTGTTGGAAGGAAATATTTTGAGAGGTGAAACAAAGGCTTGCCACTTCACCAAAGCTGTTGTTTAGTTTCTGCGAGTAAAAAGAGCTGGATGGAAATCTAAGAGGTCATAAATTCTGCACTAGTTATGTGTTGAAGCTGCAACCTTTTTAAAATCTGGTTAAAAATGTAATTCCGGGGCCTTCGGAACAAAACAAAACACTGATCAAACGGCATTATTCACTCTGATAGAAGTTACTACAGTTTTATGAAGAAGGCAGTGCAGGTCATTTTGTGGTATTGTTATTTATTTATTTTACATAGTAGACCTAGGTGACATGTATAAATGTGAATGCAAATAAATATCTATCAGAAATAATTAACTCTACTGTCACATAACAACATGTAGTATACAACAAGCTAATCTCTCATATTAATACTTAACTAGTAAAGGTTTTATAGGAAGTGAGGTGTCTAGTACATATATATACAGTAAATTCAGTCCAGAGGGAAATGGACACAGACTCATTTTAAATCAAGAGGTCAGTTTTGTCTACTTTATGATGTCACAACCAAAGAAAAATAACAATACAACACCAAAGAGTCGGTCTGTGGCTGAGCTAGCATGCTAAAAGGCAAGAAAATATCATTGTACATTATATCTATTCAAATGTTATTGTAAGTATAGGTAATATCTACCAGATTGTTCAGGTTATGATATTTAGTCAAATCAAAAGCTATAGACTTTGGTTGGAACAAAAATTTAACTTGCTCCATGTGGAATTGCTTTCTGTTCCTTTTGAAGTAGACATGAAAAAAACAAAAAAAACAACTCAGACACAACTTAATAAATCACAGCTATGTTTACTTCGAATGTAAACCTGGTTAATCACATACATTATAATGCTTATTTCAATGCCAGCTTTCAACATATACATTCAAGCAGGCAGCACTGTGAGAAGTTCTTACATTTATTTGTGTGTGTGTGTGTGTGTGTGTGTGTGTGTGTGTGTGTGTGTGTGTGTGCGCGTGTGCGCGCGTGTGTGCAGGATGTATTTTCATAGTTGAACAGCTTGACTTCAAGTTTTCAGGAACATTAGACTTTTGTCTGAAAAGCTTTAAGCAAAAATGATGGAATAAATGCACATATGTATATGTGTGTGAGGGAAAATAGTGGAGGAGTTTCATTTCATTTATACCAGCAGTCTGTAATGGCTGTAATCACGTAATGGACATAGAAACACACATACACACACACGCCGAGTCAGAAATAGAAAATCCAGTGGGCTTAAGTCGTCATTATGATGAAAAAGTGAAAGTATAAAAAAAAAAAAAAAAGAAATCGAATGAAAGGGGTCTCTATTCTCTGCATCCCTCACTCACTTCTTCTCTCTCCCGCCCACGTTTGGAAAATTCCATGTTGTCATTTGCTGAGACGGGGCAACATGTCAGCCAATGAGATCGCCAGTACACGGACACAGGGAGGAGAGGGATACTGAGACAAAAAGAGAGGGAGAGATGGAAAAGGAAATGAGAGAAGGAGCTGAAAGAAAGAAACAGACAGAGAAAAGCTTTGACACCAGTAGTTATAATCAGCTGTTATGCAGTGTCTCTCCTTCACCTTCTCCTCTGGCATGCCGTCTTTCCTTTGTTCCTCCTCCCTTACTTTAAGCCCTCTCTCACTCCAACTTCTCAATTTGCATTTCATCAATGTCTCACCCCCACCTTTCATTTTCCTCACCTCTATTACTCTGTCTCTTTTCTTTCTCTCTTTCTTCTCATCTCATATTCTCCTCTGTATCTTTCTGTCCATTCTGCTTTCTGAAATCACTTGGATGTTTGGCTCTTTTCTAATTGCCTGGGCAGGGACTGTGGGGTCATAATGATTGGATGATTTCTGTTGCGATGACAAACATTAATAGATTTCATCGAGCTTGTACCATCCTTATCTTTTATAGCCCCCCTTCACTGGATATTGCTGCCCTCACTCTTTTTAAGCATCCTAATTTCATTTTTATGTATTTATTTTTGTCTCTGCCGTGTCAAAGTTAAATGCCTGTGATTAGGCGATGGCTGTGAATGAATATATGTTTGTATTCAATGTCCTTAACGCAAAACAGTGAAAGGTTTAATTACTGAAGAAATATGAATGAAAAAAAAAATAAACATCTGGGTGAGAATAATCAATGAATTAATACATAATTAATAGAAGAATATATTATAAGAAAGACTGCCTTGGGATTTGGGACTGACCTCATTTGCGCTGTAAAAAAAGTTTTATCTAAATACTTAAAGCAGTCAAAGAAATCTAAAATGTAACTGCTTTGCTCAATTAAAATGTAGTTTCGGTCTATATTAGCAGATGGTCAGCACCAAACCACAGTTCTGTGAGAGAAAAATCCATGCTGTTCAGTAGTATGTGTCATTTTATTGCATGACTTGCAAGGCCGCCTGTTCACCTATATAGCTAGCAGCACACTATAATCACTTACAGCCTATTGGCTAATCTAATAAAAGGCAGACGAGTGTCAGGTTTTCTACTCAGTAATGCAAACTCCTGGCTTCATACAGCACATGTTACAGTCGAGCCTGGTAGACATATTAGAAATAGAATGGGTCATTGGATTTAGAGCAGCCTTTTAATTGTCTGCATTTACACAAAAAAAAAAATATGATGGATTGCATTTGCTGTGTGTAATAAGTACTAAAAGCAGCTGAGGCATCGTTTTCCAAATTTGCAGAAGTGCATCCCTGTCAGTGAAGGATTAAATGAGAATAAAATAATAAAAGTAACAGGCTCCTTCCAATTTTCTTTTAATTCAACATTCTTTGTGAAATGTGTGCCTGGCACTGTCCTGTAATAATGTGCCTCACAGATGTGTGCATTAATAAGCTAAGCTCATGTCAGACAACTATTGAATAACAGCAGCTGGTCGGTTTTATATCTGAAGTGTGTTTGGGTTTGATGCATCTTAAGTGAATCTTTCCAAGCCCCTTATCAAAACTGGGATTTACTTCCAGTATTTGCTGGGAAGTACAATTATAAATAAATACATACATAGATGCATAATTAACCCCATCAGCCAGGAGGGCAGACATTTTGAGAGTCTGTTTAATGAACTTAACTTGAAGCTGCAGCCCAAAATATAACATTTGCACAGATAACTTGTTTTTAAGCCATAATTCTTCACAAGCTTCTTGGTAAATGTTCTTTGTGTTGATGAAAGGTGCCAATGTGTTGGTCTCTTTCCTTTTACCTTCCCAATTTGGCTGTATAAAGTCAACCTCAGCGTTTTAGTTGAAGGGACAGTGAAATGTTCACAAGCTACTGCAAACAGTATCAGTCACCAATGAGACATTCAGAATCAGCTAAACCTGCGACCTTAACTCCACTTTGCTCTTTGCTTTGTAAGATAAAAGGTTTTATGGGAGATTTGTAAGCTCCAGAGGCTAACACATCAATATATAATGTCTGCTGTAAAGGTCAAAAACATGTACAATTGGTATCCTTCTCTTATCAACAGGTGACTGTGGGTGGCACGTTAATTGGGATTGGCCGGAAGACTTCTGATTGCCAGGGGAACACTAAGTACTTTCGCTGCAAATTCTGCAACTTCACGTACATGGGCAGCAATTCTTTAGAACTTGAACAGCACTTCCTGTCCTCACATCCAAATAAAGTCAAAACTCCACCAACCACACCCCTGCTAGCAACGAACAACCTGGCAAAGCACGAGAACCAGGCAACGGGGAGGAGTCCGATCATAGACGGGGCAGAGCGAGTGGCTGTAAGAGCGGAAGACGATTCCTTGGTCGGCTACTCCATCCCAGTTAGGGTGTCGTCAGACTCGTCAAGCTGGACAGGGGAGCCGGGTCGAGGCTCTCTACAAGCTTACTATTGGTGTAAATTCTGTAGCTGGAGTTGTGAGTGGTCGGGGGGCTCAGCAAAGCTTTTGGAGCACTATGAACAAAGACACAGAATGAGCACGGGAGGAGCTATGAGCCCCAGCAACTCTAATCCTGGGGTGTTGGACAGAGAGAGGGAAAGAGGAGGGAGAAGAGAAGACGGCGAAAGAGATCACATGGTATCCAAAAGCCGCAAAGATCTATCATCAAACCCTTCCAGCACCAGCCAAGGTAATAAAATAAGAAGAAAGTACAGTGAAATGTGATGAACCGCTCTAAGTGATATTCAGTAGAAGGTAGCTACATTTATGGAGCACAAGATTAATGATGAATATGTAATACACAATTATTACTTCTAATATTATGATGCTACTCAACATGGCTCTTCTTTGAGACCCTGTGGCCTCTACTTATTCATTTTTACAAGTGTTGTCATACACTTTGAGTCTATCCTGTGTGTTCTTTCAAATGCTATGATTCTACCTCCCTCTCCTTGTTTTCTCCTATTGGACACCTTGATACAGTTGATCTTCCTTAAAAATTCTGACATATCCTTGTTTTCCTTCTCAAAGACCCTTTACTGTTTTATTTAACAGGCCTTTGCTCTGTTTTCTACTCTTAGGAGACACAAACTGCAGTGATCCGGAGGCGGTCGTGACCAGTTACAACTGTCAGTTGTGCGATTTTCGGTACTCAATGGCCCACAGTGCAGACGTGATTGTCGTAGCGCCGTTACTACTGCACTATCAGCACAACCACTCTATCCATCGATGCTGCATCCAGCACTGCATCTATTGTCCACAGGGGCTCTGTCAGCCACAGAAACACCTGGGAGAGGTGAGAATAATGAAATATTGAAATGTCTATTTGCGTAGTGTTTTTGGTATATGCTGGCACTTGGAACAAGAGAACTGTTTTGAAAGCTTAAGAAAGTAAAATATAATATGAACTAGTGTTAAAGTAATTGGTCCAATTTGCAGCCCAGTGAAATTTCCCTTGCTTACCTCCAATCCACCCGCCCTCACTCCCCAAACTCATTTGTTTCTACTGCCCATTTGTGTTGATGCAGCTCTTAAAAACAGCCAAACTTAAAGGTGGCATTGTTCATTTAATGATGTACAGTATGTTCATACTTCTGTGGCTGAATTCCACCTCTGTGATATCCCTCTGTGTACAGAAACAAACAAAAAAAAAGTGTTGCATCACAGCATCAAAGTGAGAGACACAAAAAGGAAGGAAATATTTGAAAGGCTTCACACATACGGTCAAAGTTATAATGAATTTTTTTTTTTTTAATGTATGGATGTACTGCAGGGCTGGGTTTCATATCAAGTTATGTTCCAAAGTGAAAGCTCAAACAGGTTAAATGTAGTTTTAAACCTTTTAATGGAAAAAAAAACCCAACAACAAACAATAAAAACACCTCAAACAGAAACGCAAATCTGAGGCAAACATTTCACAGCAGTTATGTTTGGTGTCTCAAATTGTGTTTGCACAGTGCATCAATACATGTTAAATCATTGTTTTTTTTATACAGCATTATTGTGATTGAATTATTGATGATTTGACTCATTGATGCATCAATCTCTTGTCTGATTGTCTAATCTATAGGTATCCCACCCCTTTGCTTGTCGGAAACCCACCTGCCCTAAATGCTGTACCAAGTTTCCTCAGTCCACCAAACAGCAGGAGACAGTTGGTTCGAAACCTGCCACCACGTCACCCAGCATGACCCCTCCTGCTCCCAGAGGTGACCCAGGTGGGAATTCTGCTTCCATGTTTCCCCTCTCTCAGACTTCAAAAATGCATGAAATGCTGAAAGGCTCTGAATAAATTAAATAAAATTATACTTAGGATAAAAAATGTAAACAATGGCTTACCAGTGCTGCTTACCCTTTACCCCAGCTTTGGTGTTTGATTCTTGTGGAGAAAAAGGAAAAAGACCTGCAATATCTGTTGCCATCCTCTCCTTCACCTACTGATTTGAGAGCTTTGTCTGGATGATGCAGGCTCAGTGTTGAATTTCCGAGTGATAAAAGACAATTTTGGCTTCTTTTTTTTTGGACCAGAGTATATCAAAAGATGCACTGAAAGCCATTACTGCATTCCAGTAAGTTGAGATATTGTGTCACTCTTGTTTGTGCTTGCATCTCAGATGTGTTTCTAAGCACAAAAGATGCTGCATAATATAATGGAAAATCTATTAGTTGAACCTGTGTGTACCTTATTATCCATTCCAATCTGAATGCCCTGTAACCCTATTTTCCCTTTTGTCACAAAAGGTTCTTTCTTTTTTTAAAAAAACAGGACACTGACATCACTCTAAACTAAAACACAAAGCAGTTCCAGGTGTCCATTATGTGGTCAATAGTCTGTATTTTTATAGCACTTTTTTTAGTCGTGATTAGCATTGAAAGCGCTGTACACTACAGTTTTTCACCCATTCACACAACACATTAACAATATGTGAATTGCTTTTTACATCACACACCACTGACACAAAGTTGACACAGCCACAGGACCAAAAGTTTAGTGGCTTGCACATAGAGACATGGACCAAAGCCTCAACCTTCTGTTAGAAGACGACTTTCTGTACACACTGATGCACAGCGGCTGGTCATTTCCTTATGTTTTCATACATCACGTCCATGTCTTCACTCCTTGCCCCCTGATCTGAACCGTTTTTCTTTCTCCTAGGAGTCACCCACTTGTGTGATCAGTGTGCGTTTGCCACCACCGACATTGATGTGTTGCTACAACACTATGAAACCTGCCACACCCTCATCAACCTGAGGGGGGCACCCCCACATGTCAAGGCTGAGGAAGATGTTGTGACTGACAAGGAAGGTGGGAGAGGAGCAGGGGGAGAGAGGGAGTACTCTTGTACCAAGTGTCACTTCATCACAGAAGTGGAAGAAGAGATTTTCAGACACTACAGGTGAGCGACGGGATAAGTATTATGATTTGATATTGTCTTTGGTTTTGTTTTTGTCTTGGAGGACTGTAGACATCAGAGGGTATCATAAGATATAAGACACATTGAAATCTGCCTTTTAGTGAATACAGCACAGTACTGACAGAGATAGGAATTCAGTTTATCATTGTGTCTGAAACCAGTGATTTTGTGTCAGGTGTTCACTGAGTGATTGAATGTGGCATCAAGTGACTTCATGGATGTGAATCAGTGTCATCCAAAGAGTCGATTTTCCAGTTAGAGTGACTGAATGCTCCACTAAGGGGATGACTGTGTGTGAAAATATTCCAGTCTCTTGTTGAGAAATGATATTAAAGTATAGCTGGTGTTTGGATTCAAACCCCAATAATTGTTTTTTTGTGCTCAGTTATCCAGGAAATGATGAGTGAGCTCACTAATTTTCAGCAGCGACCCATTATAATATAAGCACTCATTGGCTTCATACCTGGCAGCTTGTAGATTTAATAAAATCTATTGAGAGATCATTCTCTGGAACTCATTTTGGCCAGTTCGCTCGGGGATTTATGACATTACCAATTGCCATGTTGAGAATTGGGCATATTTTAGTTTGAAACTAATAGGAAAATGAGAATGTGCCTTTCAATTCATTGCGCACAAAAAGATTAGCACCAGGTCTTCTCACCTGCTGAATTTGCAAGAACATAATCCAGTCTTGAAATGAAATCTGGGTCATAAAAATGGGAGAAACTGCTTTAATTTAGAAACGATTGAAGAAATTGGCCTTTGCATCGCTGTAATGAAAAACTATGTATTATATTTTAGTACATAACGACATTTTATACAACTATAGCTAATGCTTTGTTGCTCTCATGCATCGATTTTGTCGTGACTGACAGATTGACAGGTAATTCATTCATCTTACTTGTCAGAAATGAGCACCTAGAATTCCCCACAATGCAAGACGCTCACAGTATACTTTCAGAGATTCAGTTTCCACCAGCAGTTAATTTAACTTTGAGTTTCTGCCCTCAAGCTGAAATGAGGAGCAGATGATATACTGAAGGTCTGGTAAACTCACTTCTCTCCAACTCAGCATCCCCAGATTGTCTCAGTTTCAAACATTTAGTTCTCCTTCTATGGATGCATTAGACTTTGCACAGCTCGTCCTTATACATTTTTGTTTTTTTGCAAATATGTACTATCACTTACTGAGGCCCGCAGGCAGGCCTTTTCCCTATGACTACTAAAAGTTTTTTTTTTTTACCAGTTCCCTCTTAAACAGACTCCATCTGTTTGTCAGTATAAAGCCAAACATTAACAGTCTGCAGAAAGGGTCTCGTTTTAAGTCTTAAAACATGTTTTGCACAGTTATTGCAAATGTATGTCCTTAAAATAACTCATAATCATGGTTGTACAGGCCTAAACGCTAGGAAAGGTCAAACAGCAGCCAGAATGCTGCTGCTCACACACACACACACACACATACACACATACACGTTCACTGGGGTTTCAGTGAAAGAGCCGCCAATGATAGAGAAAGTGCAAGTGACTTAGGGTGGGAAAGAGAGCGAGTGGTGGTGTGGGAAAGTTTGGGCTGTAGGAGATGGAGATACAGAAGTATTTTTTTTATATTGCTTGAGTTTACTGATTTATTGATCCACGCTAACAACACTGAAAACTGAATGGTGAAACACAACAGGGTGATAAAAGCAAAAGAAAAGAGGAGAGCAATAGCGGCGAAGGAGACAAAGTGATAGGGGAGGAGAGAGACAGGTGGGAGACGTCCTAAACAGAATCCAAATTTGAATCATGGAAATAATAAATAATATATAAATATGACAACCAAAGCTAACAGATTCCAAGGTGGTATATTATATATATGTATAACAAAAAAAAGACGGGGCCAATAATAAGTCTTAAAACAACAATAATTCACTAACATATAGCAAAGAGTTTTAGCCCATTTCTCTTCTTTAAAAAGATCCTAAAAATAAGTGTCCATATGTCTATTATATATATGTATACATATTTTTATATATATGTATTTGTATATATATTTATATATATATATATGTATGTATATATATATGTGTATGTATGTGTATATATATTTATATATATATATATGTGTGTTTGTATGTGTATATATATATATATATACACATACATATATACATATATGTATATATACACACACACGTGTATATACACATGTACAGTACTGTGCAAATGTCTTAGAACACCATTAGATTTGCTGTATTAGCAATGCTGTAATGATCACACGGTATAATTATTTCTCAATCACTTTATTGGAACACATTCAATCTATGCAGGACAAATGACACACACATGTTGTACCAGTTA
Organism: Microchirus variegatus; assembly: GCF_963457635.1. NCBI lineage: Eukaryota > Metazoa > Chordata > Actinopteri > Pleuronectiformes > Soleidae > Microchirus > Microchirus variegatus. The sequence continues at coordinate 5,932,474 of NC_139814.1, forward strand.
AACTTGTTGAGAGCTTGTTAATATAGACAACCGACTTTCACTCCAAGTGCCAATGATCACAGAATTTAACAGACATGAAAACAACAAAGCTGTGTACATAGCTTTCTCGTAACTAGCCATAGATGTGAACGTGATTTTTATTTGCCTCAGTGCGTTGGCCCCTGTAACATGTCTGGTGGACTAACCCATGAAACAGCTGTATTTAAATATAAAGCATAAAAGTAGTGGATTCCAGCTGCCTCGACATTTTTCATGTTTTAATACAAAATGCATTTTCTTTGGAAGGAAAGAATCATATTACTCCAGTCTGTATGTGAGATAGATGCTGTTGTTGACAGCATTCGCAGGGGAGAGTAAGATTAGATCTGTACATGTGTAGAATGAAGGATATAAACTTCATTTGTCACGTTTCTCCCTCTCACTGATGACATATGAAGGAAGGGAGATCCATGTGTGGGCGCATGTATGTGTGATGCATCAATTGAAATGACAGGGAGAATGCCAATGTGTCCATGTTTAAGGCATTTGTGAAACACGGTTTGCACATAGATGACACACATTTGCACAAATAGTTTTATATAACTTTACTCCTCAAGGACAAGAGAGGAGGAGAATAGGCACATAATGACAAATGTCAGAAGGTGAGGGACACAGAGAAAATACCAAACACAAATACCACACAGATAAGAAAAGTGGTGTATTTAAACTTATTAGAATTGAAATCCCAACATTTTATGTCCATGTTTATCTCTGTGAGCACTTTTTGTTATCACTCAGAATCTAGTTTTATGTGACCTAAGCAAGTAGCACTATATCTTTCAGCAAATCACAGATAAATGCAGCAGCACAGTGTTATTCTGGCTGGGTACTGACAAAAGATGCAACCCTGAACTTTTCTAGACATTACGCACAGGATGGATGGATATGTCTAAATCACATCAGTACTTGCTAGCTCCATTGAGTAAGCAGATAAAAGGCTGAAGCCAGGTTGATGACTGACAGAATGAAAGTAGAATGTGATGGCATCATGGATATTTTAAACACAATATTTTCCTCTTGTTTTCGCCCTGTATTGAAACGTGTTGTGGCACGATTTTAAAGCAAAAGCATTTAAGTTCTTGGTGTAGATGCTTGATTGACTTGCCTGTATTTGTTCCACACAAGAAGCAGCAAAACTCTTTATTGTGTCAGTAAAAGTTGAGCTGCTGTGGACTGTTTACATTGCTGGTCACTGTGGGCCCTGCCAACAGGAAGTGGAGGTGGTTTTGTGATGCCTGAATTATTTTTCCTTTTTCAGATTCATTTACATTCCTCACAGTTTTGTCTTAATTCACTGTGATTTAGTGGAACACTGAGTCACTTTTTGGCTGCAGGCTCGGTGAAATAGTACCTGAGTGGTTGGAGGAATGCGGGCTGGAACTAATGCACTTTAAATTTAGTCAATTTGTGGAGTGGATTTTCTTCATAATGTGATCAATAAAGACCTTTTTTTTCTTTAAATACATGTCACTTGCAACCCATTAAAAGCTATTATGGATGAAGGCTTTTTACATTTTATATTGATGAACTGACTCAAGACTGGAAAAGGAAACAAAACAATATCTGATGTTAAGATTCACTGGTGTAACTAGTTAGTGAGACAAAGAGGGACAGTGTTTCCCTGTCTCATAGTGCGTTTCCATCCCATATCATGTTTCAACACAATTATCCTCTGGTATTTCATTTAATTAATGTATATAATCCACTAAGTGCTATTTTCTCTCCACAGGCGTGTCCATGCATGCTGCCGTTGTCGGCGCTGTGACTTCACGGCTCCTGATTCATCGGCCCTCCTCGACCATTTTAACTCTGTCCACTGTCACGACTCCTCTCCCTCATTAAGCTCAGTGACAACAACCTCCTTGCCCACCTCTCTGACAACTTCACTGACGCCTTCTTTAACACTCTCAGCCAATGGCTGCTCAGCTCCCTCTACCTTAGCCATTAAAGAAGAGAGCAAGGGGGATCTTCGTCTCCTGTACTCCCTGGCACCGCCGGAGGGACGGTTGGCAGAAGGCGGCAGAGAAGAGGCAGGAGGGGTGGTAAAGAGTGAGGGAGTTGAGGAGAAAGAAAGAGAGCGGGAGAAAGGCTGGGTGCTTGGGGAGATGAGAGGAATGGGTGAGAGAGGAGGTGAGCAGGCCCATGGTTTACTCTGGGTGCCCAAGGAGCGAATGGGCCCAGAAAGAGGAATAGACAGAGGAACAGGAGGTGGGAGCCCCTCTCTTTTCCCCTCCCCTCTCCCATTGTCTTTCGTTGCAGCCAATCATGAGGCCTCACAGCAGAAGAGAGGCGTGGCTTCACCGAGCATGGTTTACCTGGGAGACACCAAGCCATTTTTGGGAGATACCAAGTCGTTTTTGGGAGATGCCAAACTGTATGGAGGAGGAAGGTCCGCAGGAGGAGGAGGTGCTGCAGGCGGAGGGGAGAAGCAGAGCCCGATGCCCACTCAGCAATATACAGGAAGTGGTGGAGGACAGGAAGGGAAAGGAGCTGCTAAAGAAGAGTCTCAGTCTCTACTAAGGGTAAGGTGGAACATGTGTACACCCTCCTAGCATCTTCTTTTTTTATAGTCCCTCTCTCACAGTCTTTCTCTCTTTAAGCCAAATCTTCCTCTTTCCTCTAATTTTCTCCTGAGTTTCAGCTTTTAAATCCGACTGAATGCCTTTGAACTTAGAACCTACCTGCTGAGAGCAGTAATTTTCAAAGAAATGCTATTAATACCCCTTCATCTGCAGCCCCTTTGAATCACTTACAGGACAAGGATCATATGCACGCCACATGTTGCGAGTAGTTACAATAACATCTGTAATTACTCCATCATATTTCCAGCACTTAATGTAGCTTTCTGTTGGCCAACAAAGTGTTTACAAATGTCCCCACATGTTCATATGTCTCCATATCTGTTTGACCATTTGTCCATGTGTGAATGATTCCATGATATAATGTTCTTTGTCATAACTTGTGTTCACTTTTTAACTCGCATCACAGAGAGAATGAACTGCCTGTTGCTTTGGCGACCGAGAGGAGAAACTGACGGTTCCCATGGCTACTTCCTGTCAGTCAGTTCCCTCACCCTACTTTGTGGCCCACAATGCTTTTCACTTCCCAGTGATGTCATAGACTGGAAGGGAACAGACTGCGGTTTGCCAGCACCGCAGAGCTTATTGGCTATGATCACATTAGATCAGAATAGACTGGACTGTGTTTTGTGTATGTGTGTATGTATGTGTGTGTGTGTGTTGTCAGGGCACTGACATGGGTGTATGAAAGTGGTAGTATTAAGTGTGAGAGAGTGGTGTTCGTGGTGAATGCGTATGCACATATCAGTGCGTAAGCTGTGTGTACGGTGTCTTTGAACAAGTTGTGGGCTGGCCTATTGCTCTTGTGTGTGTGTGTGCGTGCATATGCGTGAGTGTGTGAGGTGTTGGCAGTAACTTGGCAGACGGTGCAGGGTGGAGCAGTAAGAGTTGTACTCATTATCATGGGTGGGGCTGTGTGTGTCTGAGAGAGAGAGAAAGAGAGAGAGTGAGACAGACAGACGGACTGCATGCGTGAGAGAGGGAGGAAAATTAAGATGAAAATAGGGTCAGATAGAGATAAAAGTGTGTAGCAAAAACGTTACTCCCGAACACACAGTGCTTCTTTTATATCTCTTTAATGAAATATGTTTTTGCTGGAATAAATCAATACATTGTTACATTTCTTTCAGTGTACTATTTAACTAATGAGAGATACAATATGATAAGTCTACCGGGGAAGACACCCAACACCAAGTTGATCCCGGTAGCTGTGTCAGCAGTGTGTGAATGGGTATGACAGATATGCCATAGAAAATGCACTGCATAGATTCACTATATGATACATACACTGTAAGATCTAGCCAAACCTACACACCCTGTATACACTCTTTATGCTAAACTAGGCTAAACATATACCAACTACACAAAAGGGATGTTATACCTATCTTCTTCTATTTATTTACAGTCTGATAGAATGAAAAATATATCATCCCATTGTTTTCACCAGCAAACAGCATTTTTATTGCTGTACGCATAGATAGATAGATAGATAGATAGATAGATAGATAGATAGATAGATAGATAGATAGATAGATAGATAGATAGATAGATAGATAGATAGATAGATAGATAGATAGATAGATAGATAGATAGATAGATAGTCTCTGTTGAGTGTCAAGCCTACTTCCTCTCTGTCCTGCCCCTCTGTCCCCTCCCACCGATTATGTACTTGTACTCATTGGCTCGGGAGACAAAGGAGTTTTTCACTCCGTTTGTGTTGCTCCTTGGGAGGAGCAGTCTGTCACTGAACAAGCTTCTCTGGTTACTGATGACATTGTGCAGAGGATGCCTGGCATTTGCTCACTGTCATCTTTTCTGCCACTTTAACCAGAGTTGAGCCTGGAGGAGTCCTCTTTTGATGTGCTGCCACCCCAACGCAGCATAAAGTAGAAGGGGAGTACTACAGTTTGTCATGTAGTACCAGGCGAAGGTACCTGTAGCTACCTGCAGTCTTAATATCAACCTCCTCACTCTGAACTGGTCGGGGGTGGTGCAAAGTCTTTGATTAGCTGATAGCCCTCACCAGACTCATGTACTCCTCCTGATTTCCTTGATGTACCCCATGATGGATGTGTCATCGGAGAACTTGTGAATGAGACATGACTCGTCACATTGTCATAGACATATTAAAAATTGGCTGCACATCCAAAACATTTGCATATGTTGACACCTACTTTCGTGTAAACAATGTTATAGCGTCTGCTTTTGAGTACATCAGGCCCTTAATTGTTTTAGGTGTAAAGGTGAGGACAGAAGAACAAGGGGGCGGCTGGGGAAGAAGAGACAAACTATTTATTAGAGACAAGGAACTGAACATGAGTCATTACTTTAATAGCTTCATACAATATGGCCTTTGCTGCTATCTTTCTCCCTCCTCTCAGAACAATATTTATTCCCAGTTTCTATGGCATGCACTTTAACATCACACGCGAACACCAAATACACGTCAGGGGACACACACTCACGGTGGCTGACTCATCACTAGGCAGAGGCAGGGAAGGGCATTGATGCAAAGATCATCGGAAATAGCTAGTGCACACACATTTTGGTCCAATTTAAATTTGGCCTTTGACGTAACAGGGCAGAGTCTGAATTATAAAAGGTGTATCCGCCCAAAATACAAAATGACTTTTTTGTAAGTGAGTAGTATTAAGGGAGAGCTACAGAGAGAGGGTTCAGGAGTAAGAGCAATGATGAGAGGATGTTGGGAGAGGCTTAGCGGGGAGGAGGGAAAGGATTAAAAAGTGACAAAAGTAGAAACAAATGGTCGGAGTCGTATTTCATCTGAGCATCCGTTTGCGTTTTTTTCTTTCAGCAGTGTCTGAGCGTGCTGCTCTGCTTCTTGTGTGTTTCCCTCAACCTCACTTGTTCTCTCTATTCTCCTCTGCATCGATCTGTCTCTCTCCTTTCCATTCTTTTTCTTTCATTTCCGTTCTTTTCTTCAAAGGACAACTCACCTGATACACAGGGATCGATAAACACCTAACACACAACAGAGCTTTCAGGTGCGCACACACACACACATACACACAGAGACTCTACGTTCTTAGTATTCTGCTATACGACGCTGTTTGCTGCTTAGTGAGGAGAGAATATTTTCTTTTGAAAGGCCTGATCTACGTATAATTGCTGCACTGTGCTGCCTTGTTGAGACAGTGCTCTATTGGATTTGTTTTTATAGAGATTTATTACGATGAAAGGCATTTTCTCAGTCTGAAATTCTCTTCTTTGGCCATTTGACTGACTGCATGAGACAAGGATGGAAAGCCTATGAGGTTTAGAGATGAAATTAAAGTAAAAGCTTGGTTGACGTTTCAGTTTATAAATGGAATGAGACAGGCTTTGAGTAATGGTGGTTTTTCAAATTAAGCGGGGCTGAGAAGGGTCCACCTCTGAGCCAAACATATGTGAACACATGTGAATGTAACCCAACGTATGAATCGACCCTGAAATTTAGCTCATCTAATAAATCCCAGACTGGTTTCAAAGGGAACTTCACCTCAAGGACAGCAGAGAAGAGTAGATAAATGGACGCTTGCAGGGAGAGGAAGAAATTGTCGATTTGACCTTACAAACGTAATATGATTGTCTTCATCTTATGTGGTCATAATGCACTGCTGAAATGTGAACCTCCAGGGTTTAAAAGCCCCACGCATGACATTCAATGCCATTTCAGTCGGAAGACAGACAGACAGAGAAAACAGAGACAGACTGAGAGTGATAAACGAGAATGTGTGCTTTCAGCAGATCAGAGAAGAGTTTCATTAAAGTCTCTCGTGTTTACATTTCTGCCAAACTGAGCTAATTATGTTTAAAAGACACACATGCAAAACACACACACACCAACTGTATTTCCATATTTCCATAAAGTTCTCATTACTTTGTGTCACATTTTCAGTCTTTCCCTGTGTGCATCCATGTGTGTCAGTCCACATGTGCATCTGTGTGACTGTGCGCGCAGTTTAGCATGATGTGTCTTCATTTGCATTCTGTCAGAGTGTGAGAGTGAGTGTGTTTCGTAAGGAAATTAAAGCATGAATCGAACTTATTTACTGTGCAGATAATTAATAAAGAAACCACTTTATATCCTCCACAGGAAATGATGGCGCTTACGTTTCTCTCAGTGTGTGCGTGTGTGTCACTTGGAGTTTTTTAAATGAGCTACATGTATGTATTTTACAGTCACCAGTTGGCTTAGCATTAACAGCTGTCTATGTTTATGTAGTTGTCTGCAGAATAAACAGCCCATACATTCATAGACACTATGAAGACTTGATAAACTAATGATGAAAACATCACTTATTAGCCCGTATTATTACATATATATTGTGAATTATTAAAACAAACCTGCAGTCCAGAAATGCCAATATCAATTAGCTCTCAGATATGGATATCACAATCAGGGTTTCCTTTGTAACTGATCTTCTCTGATATTTATACAATGCTGGCTGAAATGCTCATTAAGTGCCATCTGGTAAGGTCAGTTTGACCAGTATTGATTAATTCCCTTGTTTGTTAATCAGGAAAATTTGTCTCGAGAGTTTATGTGATAATGCGCTGAGCCATTCTTCTGCTACTGTGTTGTATATGCTTTAATACAAGCCACCATAACAATCAAGTGCTTTAACAGCCATTAAACATCAATATGGTAGAACAGTTATGAGCAGTCTTTGCTCAGAGGAACATTTGTGCGTCTGTACTGTATAAATGGAGCTCATATACACAGATGCCCAGCTAGAGTTAGAAAACTACACTTAGGCCCTTATGGAAAAGATGAGGAGAACTGGCTTTATTTTCTCTAGTCACTGAAGTGCAGTTTTTCTGTTTATATATTACGTGTGTGCCTGTGAGTGTGTGTTGGAAAAACAAAGACAGTGATAGTCGCCAAACTGGGCTCCCTTTCTCTCTGTCTCTCTTACACAAACTCACACATTCTTGTACAGCATTCTTAGTGAGAACACTCATAGACGTAATACATTCCCAACCCTTTTTCCCCTGAACTTAACCATCACGTCTAAATGGCTAACACGAAGCTAAAGGCCTATTGTGAGGACCAGCAACAATGTCCTCACAAATATAGGTTTGAATTCAAATTTATCCTCACACCCCAATAAAGACATCTCCACACACTGTTCGCAGTTCAGTTTGTTTGTGTTGCAGTCATATTTCCCATCAGGATGTAGACTCAAATAAACACAGTCATGCTGGAAATAAAGAAGTGTGTGTAGTGTGTTAAATCCGGGCTGTGTTAAGTGTACCAGAAACATAATCAGACAATCCTGTTTGCTATCATTTTGACCTGTGTATGTCTGTTTGGCCGTCTGTGGAAAGACTTTATTTACCCCTCTATGTGTGTGTGTGTGTGTGTCATAGGTCTATCCCATGTGTGGCTTTACGCTGTGTGATAATTCACAGCAGTCATATTGTCTGCTAGGAATATTACATTTGGCTTGAAAAACAAATGACACAATTTCAACCACATTCAAGCCCATTTTGGCTTTTCCAAGTGCTTGCCACGAATGCACACATACACACACACACATTACAGCTGACAATGTGTGTAGTGGGAAGGTGACAGCTTGGCTCACCCGCCTCAAAAATTATCTAATTTGTTTGACTATATTTTGGCTCTTGACTGGATTTTAATCCTCTTTCAAGGGTGCTTTGAATCGTCTGATTGACTGATTCTGACTATGACAAGAAAAAAAAAGAGGAAAATTCAAAGGTTTCCTCTCAACCTGCTTTGGAAACTTGACTTTTTACTGCATCAGACCACTTCTTAAAGTATAAAGTCAATCATCAATCTTAGAAAAGTAAACTAAATTGACTTTGAAATCCCAGGATTGGCTGTGCGGGTTAATTTTTTGGCAACAGGGCAACATGGGGATTAGTTGGATGCTCCTCAGCTAGAAAGCCAGGGCTTAATCCCTCGTTCCTGAGGTGTTTCTCCATTTTAAGTGTCCTTGAGCAAGACATTGAATCCCTATTTCCTTCAGGGCTGCTGCTGGGGAGCTGACCCTGCACTGGACCTTTCTCTGTTGGGGAGTCGGCAAGATAAGGAATTACTCCTTCTCGATTCAGTGGAGTATAAAAAGGGTTTCCTGTGATTATCGAAACTTTACAGGCTGGCACTGTGGCAGCTGTCCTATTTATGACAAACCGCAGTAATCTGGCACCAACGCAGGAAAAACCATTAAATGTATTCATATAGTTTTTGTACTGGCCTTTAGATTAAGTATGATTACAGGAATCTTGATTTAAAATGAACGACCAGAGCCAACCAATGTTAATTTTCTCTGAATGACGCAGTAGTGTGTATCTCATCATATCATGTAATGTGGTATAACGAGTTTGACTTGAGCCTAACATGCCATCTCTACACATCCCCTCTCATTCCGCTGAGTATTTCATTGGTTAGGACACATGTCGCTTCCACACGCAGCCCCTTGATTGGTTCATCTGGCGCCCATGACACAGATGTTCCACCTTCCCCGCCAGTGAACCAACCAGGTGTTTCTCATCATGTCGACATGGCAACGGTAAAACACAGTGGTTATTTTAGCTCCTAGCTGTAATTTAGACGTTTACATCAATTACTGTTACAATCAACTTGCACACACACACACACACTGAACTGAAAGTGTGTGTGTACGCATGTGTGCACGTGTGTTCTTTTTCATATTTTTCACTGTTTTGCTGCTGTGGCTTTCACATTACAGTCCCTCAGTCTACGTATGTTTCTTTTTGTTAGTCTCTCTCTCTCTCTCTCTTTGTGTGTAAGGCAGGAGCAACTCACCACAAGCTCTATGCTGGTGTGTGTGCGCACGTGCACACACATGCAGACGTACATATGCGTGTGTGTTCACACATGGAACTAATACTGAGTCCAGATGTTCATTTTGCTACAACAAGAACTCTACACGCAATGCTAGCCAGATACACACACACACACACACACACACACACAAATGCATAGGTTACCACTCTGGCAGCGTTTGTGTAATTAGGAAGCTGATTGGTTAGATTAAAATTCCATCTGACCCCTGACCAATAGTTAATTTGAAAACCATGCCAGCCTTCTCTTTCCCTCAGTCTCCTGGCTCGAGTCTCCGTTCCTTTCCTCAACTCTTATTTTAATCTGTGGTTCTGTCACACAATCAGGCCTTTTGCCTTCATGATGGTGACTGATGTAATTTGACAAAGGAGAGAAAAGAGGCTGGAGAAAATGACGGCGAATTGTTACGAGTAAAGCTGCTTCCAGTAAATGACGGAAAGTAGATTGACAAATGAGAACAAATGACTTTTTTTCTCTCTTTTTATCCATTAGTGTAGCCAGGCCATGTAATGTAAAAATTGGCCTGCTTAGCAGAATCACCTAATGAAGAACAATGTGCCTGTTTTTAACGTACAGTATCAGTTGAAAGAGTTTTTTTTTTGTCTTTGATTTCTTCACTTTTCTGATTTGCTTAACTTTATAGGCTTATAACACACAAAGAAATATTAAGTTATAACAGGTCCCAGACATTCAGTCTGCATTTCTACATTCATTGTACTGCTGTTTTTAGTTTTCCCTCCTGCTTTGTGACAAACATCTTTGATGCATCTTTCACTCCGGCCATGTTTCAGTATGTAAGAGGAGACTTTTTGACAGATCACGCTGCGACGATGAAGGCGATTCAGTGAAGATCTAAATGTGCACGTCTTAAATCCCACATTAAGATTCTGGTCACACACTAGCCCTCAGTCATATGCAATACACACATACACACACACACACACACTCGTACACACACACAGGCCTGACTAGTCATCTTGACACTTTAATCCACTTCACTGTAGGACACCTAGTCACACCCTGCTTTGGTGTGTACAGTATGTGCAAGTCTGTGAGAAAGAGACTGAGGAAGTGTATATGTCTGTGTGTGTGAGTCATCAATGCCATGGCAACCTTGGTGATCCAAGGCCCTCTTGGCAAGGCAGCAAGATTGCTCTGGGCACATGCCTGCGCAGCAGACTGTGTGTGTGCGTGAGTGCATGTGTGTGTGAGTGGAATTTAAAGTGCATGGTGGAGATTTTCACTCTTCAGAGTGAGAACACACATTCACCATCAGACTGAGAACCACACACACACACACACATATAGCACAGTATATACTGGATATAGTGGTATAAAGCAGGCGAGTTCATCACTTTACTCTCCCTCTCTTTCCGTCTCTCCCTTAACTCTTACCTTTTTCTCTGTTCGTCTCTCCCTGTGTCCCCCGTTAGGTCTTCACTCATTACAAATTCTCCACTAGTGTGTGTGTGCGTGTTATGAATTCTGCTCCATCGACATGATGCATCTTGTATACTCGATTTCCCTTAAGACCATTTCTTTTCTACCCTCTCTCTTTCTCCCCCTCTTTTTTTTTTATCTCACTCTTTCTCTGTGCTGTGCAACACAACAGGACACGACACAACATGGCACAGCTTCGACTGTTCAGGACTTGTTTGCTCCTGCAGTATATCAACTGGTCCTGTGTAGCTCAGTGGATAGAGCCACAGCTGAAGACATTATAGTCAGGTTGTGTCGCAGAAGCTTTTCAGCCAAGGTGTTTCCATTGACTGTTATATTTTGGGCCTCGTGCCACTGCTTCCTCCTCATAACGACTAATGTCTCCCACCGACGGCACAAATGAGGCTGTTAGTGAGCAGTGTGAACACAAATATAGTGTTTTCCTTTTGTAAAGGAATGTGCACAAAATGGTGCCTGACAGGTTGATGACACACTAGTGGAGACTGAAAATGGCACTGAAGTGACATAATAATACTTTCAGACAATGGTTTAACGTCTTTTGTTTGAAATCAAAAACAACTAAATCAACACTACTTCTAATATCATAAGGATGCCGCCCTCATCAAGTGGCAATACTAATTATCTTTTCATAATTTTTAACCGGAGAACCTGTACATTTAGATATGTGTGTGTTGCCGAGAAGTAGTTTGAGCTTTGAACAGCTGAGTAGAGGTTTCTTAACATCTGAGGATTAAACTCAGAGTTATTGCAGCGTAAATTTAAATAACCCATTAAGTTACAGCATGTTATTAATTAACTAAATGTTTTTCTTTTTCCGTTAAGCCACGCTGTTATCACTACGCGGTGTTCAGTCCATTAATACTGTTTTTATTGGCACTTGTGCTCATAGTCGCTTCTTCGGAAATCTGTTGTGTTTGGATGTGATGGGGATGTGAATCACAGTTATAAGAGTTATTCAGATATTTCCAATTGAATAAGCTTGGATAAAGATATAAACTTCTCTTATCATATGGTTAAAATCACTCGGCGGTATCAATTGTGTGAGTGTGTGTTTGTTGTGTGTGCTCTTCCTGTACTTGCTCTGTCCCTTGAAGATGCGTCATTGCTGCAGGTGTTTGGCTTCTGAGATTGTGCAGATGCACACATTTGATATTGCTCTCTCTCTGTCTCACACACACACACACACACACACACACACACACACACACACACACACACACACACACACACACACACCCCCCACACACACACACACACACTCCACAACAGAAACATTTACACAGTTACAGTATGTCCCAGAGTCCCATCTATCCTGTTTCTTAATACACCAGGTGCAGCCGAACAATGTGTGTATGTTTCCGCGTGTGTGTGTGTGTGTTTTTGCTCATTTGTCCTTGAACTTCTTTTTGTTGTTTCCCAAGTTGTCTTCTGTTGATTTTGCTGCATAAACGTCCAACAGCAACAAAGATATAAGTTATGAATGTTTCACAAACACATTTACTCGCAGTGTTTATTGAGTCTGGCCGTAACTGTAAGTCTATGTTAATGTTTCTCGTTCTAAGAAAACAAAGCAACTGACCTCATGTCCGTTTGCACTGGATCAACACAATTACAACAGTGTAATCTCCGAGATGTTGGAACCACAATTCATCTCTGCAACAGTAACCGGATACTCTTGTGTTATTTAGGCCATGTCTGATAGCATCCACGTTCCCTCCTACATGTATTCCTTTATTTTGGGTTGAGGTCACAGAGATAGCCGAACTCATTTCAGAGTGGAAATCCTTTCAGAAAGTGGACTAATGTTATTCCTTTGATCCAACACAGATTACTGATCAAGAGCAACTGTCTCTCTCAAAGCTACAGTCCTGTGATGCCACTAAGAGTCTGGGGAAATATGTCGACTATGAAAAAAGACAATTCACTGGTGTGTGTTTTTTTATATTCATTTATCAGTACTGTTAAGAATAAACAGTAGTGGTTTGACCTGTGTGTGTACAGAAAGAAGGACATGCATGAATATATTATTCTTAATATAATTTAAATAATGTTTGTGTTTAAAGCGCCCAACACAGTTTACAAACACACCCTTAGCTTCGACCTTGACCTACCTTATTTTCTGCCTGACACTTGCAAAGTTTTCTCGTGCAGGTTCTTTTTGACACTTGTTTTTTTTTTAGTTTTACCTCCAGTTTACCACCTGTCTGCACATTTGAACGCTTGTGTTTCTTGCCTCGCTTTCTTATTTTTGCAATGCTGCAGTGGTACCACATTGCAGGTCAAGCACACAATTTAACTGAACCCTATTGAACGTCCTTGCAGTAAATTTGAAGTTGTTTATTCGACAGTCATTTCTCTTTTCTTTGAAACGATAAAGCCTGCATCCTTAAGGTCACATGAGCTGACTTTCTTTCATTTCTGTCCACATGAAACATCACTTTTACCATTTAAATGCATGCTTTTATTTACAGCCAAATTAAAGCAGTCCTCTGGGTTCTTTACTGCCTTTGTTAGTGTGGCATTACGTTTGGTAGCCTGTTTTAAATCACCAACTGTCAGACAGTCGAATGGCACAGAAAGAAATCACAATATAAATCTCACTAATAGAAGCATTGCTCCTCTAGTGGTCAAAGGCATATCTTTAGTCATTGGATACAGCTACATTTCACCATTAAGACTAACTTTAATATGAAAATGCTATTTTTAGTAATTAGTGAGATTTATTCTGTATACAGCTATGTTACATACACATTTGTATATGCTGTATAAAAAGTACGCAAACACACAAACACATGGACGCTCTTGCACACCTTGCAAACATATGTGACAGATCATCATTACTTAAAGCCCCTCATTTTCAGATGGAGCAGGAAACATTACATTACGTGTTACATTACCTCAAGACCACCGAGTGTGCGAGCAGTCGGCATATGAAGGGAGAGAGAGTGCTGAAGGGAACAGTTGTTGTGAGTCAGAGAGACAGAAAGAGTCAAGGAGGCATGACAAAGACAGGAAGATGTGAGAAGACAGGGGGAGAAAGAATAGAGAGAAAAAATAAAGGCAGAGAGAAAGAGAGAGAGATAGAAGGTAGCAGCTGCCAAGCTCTGAGTGGGGTTAAGCATCACCACAAGTACAACCTAATAAGGTCTGAAAGTGTGCATGCACGGCACGCACACACACACACATACACACACACTTGGCCGGTGTTCAAACTCTGTGTTTCTGCAGTAAGCAACTGTAAGCAGCAACTCACATCTGCCCCAGAGCCTCCAAAGCCAAACACTGTTGTGATGCATAATGTAAAAAAACTTCCTCCAGAGGAAGTATCCTTCATGATATCTGAAGCTTGTTCAGCCTCATGTTGCTGTTCTGAATATGTGAGACACCGCAGTTATTACTCTATCACGTCTTTATTCTTGTGGTTCTTCAAAACAGCAAAACATATTAACACAAATTAACCAGGTGTTAACTTGTCCTGTTGTGTGACTGAAAATTCCTGAAACTGTACGGTATACTGGATTTAAATGTTAATGTGTCCATTCTGAACATTGACAGCTATTCTGTCTGCCATGTGTTAGCATATGAGCGAACCAAGCTATACTTACAGTTTAAATATCCAGTGTTTAAAATTTAGGCTGAAATATTTTATTATGGCAGATGTTGAAGATAAAGTAATTATAGTTTCATTACTCAGGAAGTGAGCCGTTTCTATTTATACCAGGAGCTGACTCAGCTCTATGGAGGCTGCAATTTTGGACCAACATGTTTTTACAAAAGTCCACAAATAGATATGGAAAATAAACAGCTTTTGAGTTTTGATGCAAAGGCTTACATAGATTCTTCAACACACTTGGAAGGAAAGGGTGAGTTCAGGGATATTCACTTGCAACATACAACTTTAGCAGTAAATGTTGCTTAATGTTACACAATGTACACTATATGGACAAAAGTATTGGGACACCTGACCATTGAACCAACATGTATTCAAATACATATGCAGGACTTTAATATGAAGTCGATCCCCGTTTTGCAGCTATAACAGCTTCCTCTCTTCTTGGAAGACTTTCCACAAGAGTTTCTATGGGAATTTGTGTCCATTAATTCTGTAGAGCATTTATGAGGTCAGGCACTGATATTGGACGAGAAGGCCTGGCTCACATTTTCTGTCCCCAGTTCATCCCAAAGGTGCTCAATGGTCGTTGAGGTCAGGGCTGTTTGCAGGCCAGTCAAGTTCTTCCACGACACAAACTCGGCAAACCGTGTCTTTATAGTCCATGCTTTGTGCACCAGGGTACAGTCATGTTGGGATAGAAAAGGAATCATGCTCAAAACTGTTGCCACAAAGATGAAAGCATAGCATTGTCTGAAATATCTTGGTATGCTGAAGTGTTAAGATTGGCCTTCATTGGAGATAAGGGGCCTTGAGCCCAAAGCCTAAATTGTAACGATCCTTAGGTGTGGCCAAATATTTTTGTCCATATAGTACATCTTGAAATGTCATGTCTTCCCGATTTCAAATCGCAAGCATTAAACATGTTTGATATTTACGACTGAACACCAATAACCAATGAGTTCGCGAGATGACTTGGAAACAGATGTCGCATACTTTTTTGTTTAGAACCTTAACATGTACAAGTCAAGTTGATTCTCATTCCTTCTTCATCAACTGTTTTTTTTTTGCGTTTCTCTGCACAAAACATCGCGCACACAACAGCTATTAACAGCCCGCCTCCATGTCTTTTTACTTCTGAAGTTGCGTTATATCACGCAAGTTCCTGTGAGATTTCAAAACCCTCGAATCTCCTCCCCGAAATTGTTTGATTAAACACCAAGTGTGTGGTCCTGCATCTTGACTGCCTCGTCTTGTCTGTGCTTTCTCAGAATTAAAACACTGAAAATCGGTGTCTGTGGTCTCCCATGTTTTTAAAATCAAGTCAGATTTGAAAATCCTCTAGTGTGGAACAGGCTTTTTGAATCAACATGTTTTTGACAGCATCATTTACCCTCTCTAGACCAAAAAAAGAAATGTTTGTCATCTTATTTTCTGAATTACATTGCGTATAACATCCCCAGTCAGGTGTGGATAATGGCATGTTGTGCAGCGTGTTTTTTCTGAGTTGTAGCAAAGTATTTAAGTGACAGCCAGATGCCTTTGATTAAGGTGCAGTAGCATCAGGAGTGTTTTAAGTCAACTTTTCTAAACCATCTTTTGAGCATAATTAGAAACAGCAGACTTTACAATTTGAGCCTATACTTTATTCATCTTCTGAAATGTATAAACATCCCTTTAACTGGAGGCTGATAAGACTGTGGATCTTTGTTACTCAACTCACCAAACCTTCCATTTAGTGCTTACAATCTACTTAAATATTACTGAGCCCCAGCCACGTTTCACACCTTTTATACTTAAGTTAAAACACATACTCGACTGTATCAGGTACAAATAACATTATCTGGTCTGAGCAATATGTCGTGATCTAGTTTTTGAGTCCAAATGCAAGAAAATGAGAGAAAAACTCTTAGTGGTTCTCCTTTATTTGACACTTCTTAATCTGATTTAAAGTCCATAATGTTGTAATGTACACGGTTTAGGTTACACTTTCATCAACTCGGTGTTTATTTGTTTTGTAGACAGGTGAAGTGTAGTGAAAACACTCACACAGCAGATGTTACTGGGCCGAAAGGATGAAACGCTACGGTTGCTGTGGTGATCCATATCTGTGTTTTTCACCCGTTCCTACTATTATTGAGCCTTGAGCAGGATATGGTCGCCAGATTTCCAACATCAACATGCTCTTTGTCTTGGTAAGACAACTCTCTGTGATAGCTATGAAAGCAAACATGAACATCACTGCACACACAGATTTGTTTATTAGACAGCCACAATGGTGTGAACGGTCTAAACAAAAACGAAAATAATTGCTGTTGAGTCCCTGACTAACACCGAGTGAGGAATCAAAGTTGACTTTGCTGCCTGACGCAGCTTTCCGATGTAACTTAAGACGTCAGAATGCAAATTGTAAATCGCCTTAGTTTGCACACAGTGAAAGTTATATCTCTATCACACACACATACACACACAAGAATAGACAACGCCTGCTCTCTTGCTCCCTCTGCCCCTGGAGGCTGGAAAAAAACAAAGAATTCTGACAAAACAAAATGAATGATGGGAGGATGGAGAGATAGGGGATAACTGTATGTGCCCTCGCTCACTCAGTGGCTGTCGCTTTCTTCACTGACTGCGTATTCTCAGTCTCTTTCCTTTTCTGCTGAAGGGAGATTAAAAGCTGATAGGAGATTGCAAAGACATGTTGCACTCCTGTTCTTACACACACGCACATGCTCACACACACATGCGGACGGGGAACATTAGCCCTTGTATAGCTGGGAGCCCTTGATGTAAAACACATGTTTCTGCCTCAGCAGTGTGTGCCGGTGTGTCTACGGCTGTTTAAACCAACTTTATCGCTCCATCAGTTCAGAGACAAGGAACGATTCATTCCGAGAGCGAGAGAAAGGAGGAGGGTGGAGAAGTGTGTGTGTGTGTGTGTGTGTGTGTGTGTGTGTGTGTGTGTGTGTGTGTGGGAGACGGTGATTGACAGTGATATTTATTTATTTATTGTTTCTATATTAATCAAACTATTGGTAAGTCAGGCTGCTGTTATTTAGAGTTATACAAGCATGATAAACATTTAGCGTTTAATGATGGACGACATTAGCCGTATTAGTGCAGTGAAATGTTTGACAATATTATTTACGTCTTTCAGTCTTTCCATTGTTTTTTAGCCACAGACGAAGTAAGTGTAAGTTGGTGTTATTATTATTATTTATCGTCTGATCACTTCAATCAAATAATAGTGTTAGTGCACTTCTCCAGGGGACTAATGAGCTGTTTAGCAACTCAGGAACGTAAAGTGTGGCTTAAATTTCATTCATCTATAATGGTTTTAGGTGCCAAAAAAGTCCCTGCTCTGAGGTAGTACAGTACGTATGACAGCGTGACAGCAACAGCTTCATTCACACAGTAGAAGAAACTAAACTTGCATCAATATTCGGATAAAAATTGACACTTGTTGATATTTATTATGCCTTGAAGACAGCATGTCACGATTGGATTTCCCTCACCTCCAGTTTGTCCATTGTGGGCTTTTGTAGAGCTGATCCATCTACTGATATGAATATAAAAGTCTCATTCAAATGAAAAAAAAACAATGGTTCATAGATTAAAACAATTGATTGCACAGACCCTCCAGTGGAGGAAACGTTCAATAAATGATATAATGGGATTACACGTTTGCTCTGTCCCCGTGTCTGAAACACAGGGACATTTAATTAATGTCCGATTTTTTTGTTCACTTACCGGGCTTCTACTGCTTTACCTTACAGTTTTTTAGTAAAAATGCAAAAGACATGATATGAGTTTAATTCCTGTAACCCTGAATTGTTCAGTAAAGAAATATTAGGTTGATCCATTGTGCTTTTTGTGGGCCTAATGACAAGAAAAGGAGAGAAAAAGAAAGAAAAAATAAAAGAGACACTTGGTTGAGATCAATAATTAATAATGAAAGTCAATTCAGCAGATAAGTGTGTGGAGTTTCTCTCTTTGTGACTCGCCTTTGTGTGTGTGTGTGTGTGTGTGTGTCGCCCTCTGTTTAGTTCTGTTTTCCTTCTCGGTAGTTCCACAGAGTTGTGTTACCGGAGCAGTGGATCAGAACTGTTCACATTTTAACTAAATTGCAGAGTGCTGTGAAATTAAAGCTACAAAGCATACATGTCGATAACATTTTGTTAAACCGATTGATAGGACGTCAACCGCACAGAGCGAAATAGCAGAAAACAAATAGATTTGCTTGATAAAGGTTTCTTTTTGCCGCCAGTCGTTCTAGCAGACTGAACTCATCTACATTTAGATTCACGGGCTTGTGTGTGTGGTCATCCGTACCTTTGATTTAGTGTGTGGGAGTGTGTGTGTGTGTGTGTGTGTGCTTTATTGACCAGCAGATGAAGGCCGCGTGTGTGATGAAAAGCAGGCAACCAGATGGACTTATGGGAAATAAAAACCTTTTATTTATTTATACCATTTGATTAAATGGCATTTGTTTCTGTCTTTCGGTGTGTGTACGTGAGTCCATGTGTGCAGTGTGCATGTGTGTTTGCGTCGTATTTAATGACAAATAGAATAGAGGGATCAGAGCAATCAGGTTTGAATGATTACTATGGGAGTGAGGGAAAGAGAAGGAGAGAACAGGGAGGAAAAGAGACGGCATCAACTTATTCTTACACATCAACACAGCACTGAAAATATTGCTTCTGTTTGTTGATCTCCCCGCCCCCCATTCCCTCCATCCTTTTGGCCGTGCTTCCTCATTCTCCCTGTTTATTCATCTCCTTGAGATGGATTCCAGTTTTTCTTTCCTCCCTCTTTCAGCATCTGTCTCTGCTTCACTGCCTCTGTAATGGTGCCATTAATTACAGTTTTTTTTTTTTTTTTTTTTGGAAAAAAAGAAAGCTTTTACACTACTGCCCCTGGATATTTTTCTATTTTCTGTTAGTGCCTATTCATGATGTATGAGCTCATTTTTATACAAGACGCTAAAAAAAATGTCATTTGACATATCATGGTCATTACAGGGCTGCAGCGAACGGAATAGGTAGTGATTGAGTTTTTGATCTTTTAATTAATCTAATATCGATTTTCTTTGTAAAGCTTAAGAAGTATTGTCCATTACATTTTTCCATAGCCTGTGGTATTTTCCTTCATTTTGCTGTGTAATTCAACCAACTATGCCTGCAACAACGGCTTTTGTGAGTTTGTTTAAACACAAATGGCCCTTTTCCACTATGGTCCCAGCCCGCCTCTGTTAAATATTGAGATTGTAGACATTTCCCTGGTAGTTGTTGGAGATTAACCCACGTTTTAGTATTGTTCAGTTTTTTTAACTCATCTACAGTTTGGCATTGTTCGGCTTGATTCTTGTGTCGGATGTCTCTTCCTGTGACGGTAATCTGATGACGTCACACATAGTACCTACTCGGCTTGCTTGGAACCTCACCAGAGCAAGTCGTAAAAAAAAAGTTCCTCGTACCAGGTACTATGCCAGTGGAAACGCAACTTAACCGTTCTGTGCCGTGCCAAGGCAAGCTAGTGGAAACGTGCCAAAAACCAGAAGTCCAATAATGTACTATAATGAAAATTAGTCTTTTTGCTTAAAATGTTTGCAACACTCTAGTTTTCTTTCCTGTGATTTGCAGTTGTAAACAGAATCATGTAACACATGCAACCAATGACATTAATATTAAAAACTGTGAAATAAATGTTTGGCAGGTTAATATTACAGTACCTGTACAGTTTGTACTTTCCTCACCTTTGGACGGACTTGTTTAAAGTTGGTGTCAAGTGCATAATTTGAGCTGAAAGGCAATCTGATTAAATATTGAGGGATGTTCTTGTGGTGAACAGCGTGGCGTCCAAAGGTCACCATCCATTAGTTCATAAATATGTGGTGTATTACTCCAGGTTGGGAACTGAGGCTCTTTTTAATGCACCTCCCTCACACTGTGAAAGTTTTAATGGAAAGAGCGAGAAGTTATGTGTGGTATTTTTTTGTTAGCACAAAAGTTATGATATTATATTTGAAAATAATAATTTATCCAGAAGCCTTACTTTGACATTTCAATCAAAAACATGATCGATGTCCCATGTTATGTAATTCTGCATACGTAAGCATGAACAGTAATGGTGATTTTGGTTGGTTTTGCCTCATTAAGGTGATTTCAGCTTGGATGTTTTTCTTCTTAAGTTTATTGGCTCATGATTGAAATGATTTTAGAAATGTGGCTCCCCAGAGGAGCTGAGTGTCCTGTATGTCTGCCAGTACTAAGTACTGTGTGTGTGTAACAGTAATTTTCAGAGACTAGAGTGTGTGTCTTCATAATGTACACTACTGCACTGCACTGACTAACAACCTGCAGCTTTTTGAGAGACACTCACTCTGGCCAAAGAATGAATGTGATCTGTTGATCTGCTCTTGTGTGTGTGTGCAAAAAAAAAAAAAAAAAAGCGAACGAAAGACGAGGAGTGTCTACATATGTTCCAGCACTGATTCCAACCTCATA
The DNA here is from genome assembly GCF_963457635.1 of Microchirus variegatus. Classification (NCBI taxonomy): domain Eukaryota; kingdom Metazoa; phylum Chordata; class Actinopteri; order Pleuronectiformes; family Soleidae; genus Microchirus; species Microchirus variegatus. The sequence continues at coordinate 5,953,504 of NC_139814.1, forward strand.
AATCACTTCAACTGGTGTTGAACAGTCAATCTTTATCCCTCTCTCTCTCCCTCTCTCTCTTCCCCTCTCACTCAGTAGAAACACACTGTTCTTCCTCTGCCAACAGGGAGATTTGTGTTCTGTGTCTCTGTCGTATTAGATTAGAGAAAAGACAGAGAGAACAGAGAGAGAGCAAGAGAGTGAGAGGGAGGGAGGGAGGGTGGATGAGGAGGAAGTAAATGAAGGGAGGGAAGAAGACGGAGTGAGGAATAAAAGGAAAACAGGATTTTTTGCAGTATTCTTGGCAGTTTTTATGTGTGTGTGTGTGTGTTTGTGTGTGCACATGCGAGCACTTCTTTGGCCATCTTGCTTCTTCAACATCACCTCTGTACTTTCTCAATTACTCTGCCTGTGTGTGTGCGTGCATGTGCATGTACTATGTGTGTGTGTGCTGTGAGTCTGTGTCTGTGTCCTGATGTTATCCAGATGTGCAGCTACAGTGGACTGTAAAACTCAGAGTTATTGTCATAACATTGTTGCTCACTGTGTGTGTGTGTGTGTGTGTGTGTGTTGGTGGATGGGGGTTGAGTGGGTTGTTGAGTGGGTGGGTGCACGTGCGTTGCTTCCTGTCATCGTCCTAACACTTTATTATCGAGCTGATGGAGAGCCAACACATGACACCCTCTCTGTCCGACACACGCACACGCACACACACACACAGACACACACACACACACAGACACACACACACACACACTCACGCGCGTGCACACGTTTGAGCAAAGAGTCACTTTCCTGCAGTGTAATTGGTTCCACTATATATTTACAGACTCTTTACTCCATCTGTGTCGAGAATGACCAGCATCTGCTCTGTTTGCTCATCTGTGTTGGTTGAGTTAAGATAGCTGGCAGTGATCTGCAATCAATAGGCCCCTTTGGTTTTGTGTAGCTCTGTCGGGGAGTGGATATACAGCTTTGTTTTGTCCAAAATTGCAATTTGAAAGAGTGAAATTTTGAAATTGCTTGTTTAGAGCTTGAATAATGACTGAGTGAGCCTGACTGATAACTTGTTTCTTTAAGATTTTGCTGAGCCTGAGTTCCTCATCAACAAAAATTAGACATGATTTAAACCTAATATTCAGGCTGTGGATGAATATTTTGGTTTATTATTATGGTCTAAGGGGAAAATTATTATAAAATGTTACTAAAATCATCAGAAACTTAATGACTAAACTAAATGACTTTCCATTACCTTAATTCGTGCCTGCTGAGTTCTCACAGTTCATACTTTCAAAGTCGGCTTTTACATTATGCTCAAAAAGTAGTTTGTAGTGACTATAATGCCTCACATAGAGCCTTAATGTTGTTTTGTTTCACTTTCTGCTTACACACTATTCTACTTACTGTCAGGAACCTGACGCAGGAAGAAAAAAACAAGTCTTTGCCAGGAATTAATCCCTCAAAATGTTATTGTACCTACAGTACATCCACTGGTGATGTAAATTTGTCACCTTGAAAGCTGTAATTTGTCAGTGTCGCTGCTCCAATGTGGAACTTCACAGACGAAGAAAACCCACATTTTCTCAGCTGGTGTTTTACTGTTGGCCACGAGTGGGAGCTCTGAGCTGTGGCTTCCTGCACATGTGTATTAAATATGTCATGTTTCCAAAAAAAATCACACACGGTCCTTGGAGAGAAAGAGTGAGAAACTTTGTTGGATTCTCAATTGTGTGTTTGTATCTCTTATTGTTTAATCCAGGTGTGTCAAACACATGGCCCATGGGCCAGAACCGGCTCACTGGAGGGTCCAATCCTGCCTTCAGGATGAATTTGTGATAATAATAATAATGTGAAATACTTATAATATTTTTCAGTTCCAGTTATCTGTTACTGAATGTTTTGTGCCTTTTGTAGATCCACTGTGATCTGTAAATACGTTGAAGGCATAATGTTGCTTATTTTCCTCAAGAAATTTCAGATTTTTCATAATATGACTTGAATATGAAAAAGATACATAATTGAATTTAAACAAAAGTTTCTTGTTGTTCATAGGTTTTTATGTTATTGTTTTACTGGTCCGGCTCAAATTGTGCTGTATGTGGCAGCTGAATTATAATGAGTTTGACAGCCCTGGTTTAATGTTTTTACTCAGGCTCTCTCTTTGTTCAGCTCACTATAATATACCTATGACGGTGTAAACAATGGACTCACCTGGGCCTGAAGTTCAACTGCAGTCCATCTGCCTTGTCATGAGGCAAAGCTATGGCTACAAATGATCAGTACCTCTCTTCAACCACCCACTGTTTGCTCCACCTCCGACCAGTGGTGCCTCCTATTTTTTCTATTTTATTTGTTTTCTCACTATGAAGAAATGAGAGAAATATATAGCAGGAGATAAAAGAACATAATGAGGGGGAAAAAAATGGAATCTGAGCCTTGGACTCTCTGCTCATTATTGGCACCACTGTCTTTCTCGCCCTGTAAATGTTTCCCTCCATCTCTTCTCGCTCTAACCCTGCCTGCCTCAGTCAACTCTTCCTCTCTCTCTCAGTCATGATGAGGTGCTAACTATCACTTTTGAAGGTCGTGATATTTGCTACCTGGAAGTGTCTTGAGTGAGTGCATGAGCAATGTGTGTCTGTATCTATGTATCTCATTATGAGTGTGTGTGTGTGTGTGTAGCAGTGTGAGGAGAATAAGTCATCCCTCGAGCTGTATTTGGATGAATGTGTCTGTGTTGGTGCACATCAAGCTGTTAGTTCAAAATCCTTTTTTTCACCACTTGTAATTTGTTCACTTTCTACCCGTTATTTTCCCCCACTTGTTTTCCCCCCCTCAATCTGCCTTTTCTGCTTCCTCTCGTTTTCTCTGAGTCACTCTCTCCGTTTCTTTTTCTAACAGATTGCTTTCTGCGGGCAGGGGTGGCAGAGAAGAGATAGACAGAGAGATAAACTGAGATTCCTTGTCCTTGAATGACCCAGTTCATTCCATATCTTGCTGAAAATGAGTTGTAGTTCTCCATTACAAGGATTTTTGTCATTGTCATTTGTTTTGGAGTTAATAAATTTTGTTTAACAACCCGAAAGATAAAGTTGGATTTGGAGGAGTTGCAGTCATTTTTATGACAAGTACCATCTTGAGAAGTCAGAAAATGGCAATGACTTAAATAGGTTGTCAATTTTTCCCAAAAAATCGAGATGGAACAAATTTACAATGACACGAATTGGCAAACAGCCATCCATCCATCCATCTTCTACCGCTTTATCCTCCATATGAGGGCGTCCCAACTGACATAGAGCAGGTCACCAGTCCATCACAGAGTCAATAGAAACACACACAACCATCCATTCTGACACTCAAATGGTCAGAGTGTCATTTACCTAATCCCCAAATCTGAAGGAAACCGGAGAACCCAGAGAAAACCCACACATACAAACCTGAGTGCAAATGGTACACCTTAATTTAGAGACACAAGTGTGGCTCTCTCTTTATTTACATCATTACCTGCGGATGAGAACACTCGCTCAGATGTCCCTGGAACACACACACATATTTATGACCCAGAGATTATTAGGTCAGGTTATTAGTGGGCGATCGCTGCACACCGTGTCTCTCCACCAAAGCTGGAGGTGCTATCAAGAGAGGATGTTGTCGCTGCTGTGCTTGCAGTTGACACTATCATATGATATGATCGCCGGCTTTAAAGCAGATGTATACGTGCGCCTTCTGCTGGATTCTGAATGGTACTACTGTACTTAAATTGGCACAGCTTGTGTTTTTAGCACTTAATTACAGATTAAATGTGAACTTTACATCTCACGCTGGAAATACTATCGAATTTTCAATAGAAAGTGACAGGCTTAGTATATAGAGCACCATCTTTCTTTAAGATTTAAATGTCAATGTTTGTGTCTATGGAATATTGATTCCATATCTCAAGATTCAGGACAATTATACATTGGTATTGGCCAATCACAACACAGTTGGTAAGGCTCTACTCTGGCTGGCCAATCACAACACAGTCTGTCTTCTGGGTGTGAGATTTCAGTCTGAAACAGCGCAACTGTCAAGAGCTTCAGTGAGGAGAGATTTCTATCAGCTCATTTACAGAAACTAGGAGGTTTTTGACCATAAAAACAAGTTAACTTATGTAAGTAGACCTCCATAACTCTCATATATGTGCGATAGGACCACTCTGCGGGAGCTTTAATTATGTTTTGTTTCACACATGGGTGTTTTAGGCAGCATTACCTCACCTAATACACACAATACAATTTCGTAATACTTCTTATTACTCATCACTTTTCTTAACATAGCTACGAGCCACATTTTTTTACAAAGAAAAACAAATAGCAGATTAAATATGTATATGCCAAGTTAATTTGGCCAAGTACTTTGATTTTATGTCATTTCAGAATCAATTTTGTGGGCATTTCTGTTAACACAATCTGGCAACCTATTTATCTGCACTGGCAAGTAAAACCATCGGAGATTAGGAAGTGCAGAAAGCTATGGATTAATTTTTAATTTTGTGGTCTAGAAACACGGCAGATTACAGAGACACTCCAAGTATGAAAAGTGCACAGGGCTACATTTAGACAAAGTCTCCTTGGGGAGATGTGGCTTTGAATGAAGCTGTAGTACACTGACTGTGGAGGTGTCAGGACACATTTGGCCAAGTTTCAAACCTGTTGATAGATCTGTGTGTTTGGCGAGGGCTGTGTGCCACGTGCGAGTCTAATTAGGGCCTCAGATAAAGTGACAGCTTGTTGTGGAAGCCAGATAGGACATGTATCTGTGGTGATGCTGTTTTCTCAGTGGGTGGGAGGGGGGGCTCGTGTCAAGCACAATATGAAAATACAGAATGTCGGGGGAGATGCTCCCCAAGCAACCATGTCTGTCTCTCGCCTTCCTCTGATAACGTGAGGGTTATCACACATGGTGCTACCTGGAGCAAATGGAACAAAGATGGGACATCGATTACACACGTGCACACATGCACACACACACAGTCCCTAGAGAATGGTTGATCTGTGTGGCTTCTTTTGACAGCTAGAGCATGGCCATCAACATCCATAGAGTGTGTGTGTGGGTCCCTTTGAGTGCCTTTGCGGGCCACCCTGCAGCAAGAGGACTTGAGAAAGCAAGAGGAAGGGAGGTTGGGCTGGAGGAGGGGCTAGTAATTCAGATATTGATGTAGTAGAAGTCAAACAGGCCTTGGGCCAGTTGTACCACTTAGCATCACTGGAGCATCAGTAGTGCCAAAATGGTAACAAATAATGGTTAAAAATTCAAATATATTGATTTTTCGAAGCACCACCCCCATGTCTGCTGCTTTAATCAGTAATACGATTACATGGCAGAGGAAAATCAGTAAAAACAAACTGTGACACACGTGAAACTAATGCAATAAATACTGTCCACAGTTGATTGAAAGGAGATAAACGTTATTGATTATATCCTGAGAAAATCCACAGGTAGAAAATGAATGAAAAACTATAAGTACAAATTAGAAATAAGAATATATGTACAGACTGTCCAATACATGCTATATTATAAGTATTGAAAACTATCAGATATTAATAAAAAATGCATTTACACATACACAGTTCCCACTGGTCACAAACTGTAACTAATCCTGGTTTCAATCTTTCCGTGACCATTTGGCAAGCATACTTCTCATTACCATAACTCCCAGACTGTTTGTGATGTCCGGAAATTCCTAACTCCTAACTAAATTCCCAAAAACTATGGACTGTCCAGGGTGTGAACCCACCTTTCAGCCCCCCTATGTCAGCTGAGATTGGCACAGCACCCCGTTGATCCTCATGTGGAGGATAAAGCGGTAGAAGATGGATGGATGGACACGGGAAAGCAGAGAAATGGTGCTTTGCGCCCATAGGGTAGAACCTCAGGACTTCAGCGGTACGACCGTCTCAGACAAGATTCACCAGTGCGTCACAAGTGAAAGTTATCTTGGAAGGGGCAGGAAAAAGCACACGTTAAGCAAGTTAAACAGTTTTTAAACCAGTTGTTATGTGTTTAACCAGCATTCAGTCCCGGGTTAAATGACTCTACAATAGACGACAGTTTTTATCGGCTTCAGCTTCTATTTTCACCAGAGGTGCACCATGGCCAATCCTTTTTTAAAACTTGGGGCATTCAGAATTTCAACACAAGAGCTTAAGACACTTACCACAGAAACCAAAATTCTACAGTCAAGATAAACTTAAATTGACATAGATTTTTTTTACATTTCTGACCAGATTCTAGGCGATACCGTTAACATCGGTGTTACTCACAAAGTTGCAGACTCCTCACTTATTTTCACAAAATATGACTGCGTGCAGTTTTTTTGTTTGAATTCTTCCACACAACCTTGCTGAGCCTGCAAACACTTGCTCAGGAGAACTGCTCCATAGGAATTCTTACCAATAAGCAAGAAGCCTGGGGCAAACTCCAGAATATCAAGCCTACTTTAAATGACCTGTTTTGTATGTGGGAGCATTTTAAACTACTTAGACATGCTCTATGCATTTCAATGTGTTTCTGTTTATACAGACAGACGGACAGACCGGCAGCGTGTAGTGCTGTCAGTAACTCTTAAGTCTCTAACTATGAATAATAATGCACCCTTTTCCTGAGCACAGCAAATGCACATTGCTACCTTACTACGCATTCACATGCGCGCACGCACACACACACACACACAGACTTGTTATTAAACCTGGTGGATCACACAGAGAAGCAGCTACTCAACAAACTGACTGCTCCATCATTGACACCCCTCAGCAACGGTGTCAGCCTCCAGTCAACAGCACTCTACAACAGTCTGAAGGGTCTCTGACGGATTCGTGCTGTTGTACTGAGGCTCGAGTAATGAAATGCTAAAGCACTGTCAGTTCCACAGTAATGATGGTTAAAGGTCAAAGTATTCCAATAATTTCAGGCCCACTTTATCACTGGCAGTAGTGCTCTCAGGTCTCATTTGCTTCCACTACTGGGTGACTGGGCAGGAAAAAAAACTTGGTGGGTAGTTAGACATGGAACCATCAGGAGCATGGATGGATGGATGGAGAAAATGAGATTTCAATTGGCTTCAAGTGAAGAGGTAGAAACGTGTCATTGTACTTTTTTCAGGAGGCCAATTTTCTGTGTTTTAAGGCCAATTGTGTGAATGTGGTCATAATCACATCTCCAGAGCAACCGTTGTAGCCTCTCCAGAGGTGCTTTACTTATTTGCTGCATGTGTATCATGATTATTGGAATGGAATGGTGTTAACCAAGCACATGTATGTAATACTCTCTTAGGAAATATAACTTACAAGTCAGTGCATGTAGGCCTTTAATGAGCTGTGCTGCCTTGTCATTTGTCATTTTGGCTTCAATTTTGAACTGCTCAGGATTAATGTGAAAAATGTGGGTTAGAGTTCATTCTCTATTTTTCACATAACAAAAAATCTGTTTGTGGGTCCATGCATGTCTGCTGAAAAGCATTATTCTGCCATCAGCAGCAATGCTATTGCAGTAGGTGGGTGGGTGTGGTAGTGTTTCCTTTTGTCTTCCTCTCCTCTGTGTTCACCTTGACCTTTGTGCTGCCCATCCACTACTGTGACCTCTGACATGAAGACACACAATGACAAGCAAACACCATTCGCTATTTGACTGAAGCTGAAAGACACTCTTTTATTTCTAACCATTTTATTGTTGCTTAACATCTTATTATTGAATTGCATTATCCTTGACGCTTTGGCAATATTGTTCTTCCACCATTCACGCCTATAAAAACAGACCAAATAGAAGTTTAATCATATTTAAATTGACTTGCAAATGTGCCAAATATCCAACCTCCTTCGCTCATCTTTTCTGTTTCTCTCTCTCTCTCACACACACACACACACACACGTATATATGCTATGGTCATAAATGATGTGTTTATGTTTATGTTGATGTCCATATGGATGTTGACGGCACACAAACAACCAGAAAGGCAGGTCAGGCAAAAATGTGGAAAAACAGCTAAACTCAGGGACAACTTGAGTGCATGGTGAATGTAAAAGTTCATTTTCATAATGGAGTTTGTCATGTTTGTACATCAGCCTATAGAAAGCTATAGAGAGCTGGTCTTTTTAGCTCTCCTGTGTAATATAAAGTAATACAAATGGCACCAATAGTGAGGAAATTTCCCTCTCAATTCATTCTTCTCTCCTCCACTCCTCATCACCCTGGTGTCCTCCTCCTCCTCCTCTCCCTCCTCAGTCTTCCCCACTAGTGCTAATTGGGGAGATAAAGTCATTTGGCAACCCTGTTTGTGTTATGTGTGAGGTCGTTTAGAGGTGTAATACTCTAAAGTGCCATCCATTATGTAGTTTGGTTGGGATTACTCTCCTCTTCCCATCTCTACTTTCCTCTTTTTCCCTCTCAGTGATTCTTACATCCTACTAATTGTTCCCCATTTTTGATTGTCTCTTCTTCCCTCCTCGTCACTCATTTTTTCCCCCTTATTTTCCTCTGTTTCTCTCTTCATTTAGGGAATACTTGCCTGTCCAAGAGTGTTTGGAAATGAAGATGTATTCCAAGTTTGTGTACTCTATGTGTTGGTTTTAGTGCGCATCTTTGCCTTGTTTAATTCAGACCAATATCATACAATTAGCTTCACAGCTGTTGCCATCTGTCCAAAATGGAAATGTGGCAAACTGGAAAACAGATGGATTCAATGCGAATGTGAAAAGAGATATATATTCACATATGAAGTTTAGTGATGGACAAAATGGTTTCTTTTCAGTCTACTGAATCATTTGAATCAAGTTCATTAAAACGCATTTATTCAAAAGATTTGTTCAGGGAGTCATTCACCAAATCATTCAGTGTTTGACCAGAGCTTGGAACACGTAGTTCAACTCACTGAGCTGAAACATGGCTGAACATTGACTTCAGCTCTCAAACAATTGAACTGTTAACTATTTAGAATAAGCCACTGAGCTCAGGATGTAGCTCGATAAAGATGATGCAAAGTGAAAACTATTCTACACCATATATATATATGCTTATAGATTCGTATTCCCTAAGGGACCAATAAAGTGGATTTACCTATATTTCCTTCAAGTTATCTTTCCAATCTCAAGGTTCATGAAGCCTAAAGCAGAACATAAATACCGTGTTTTCAACCAGTTAATTGTATATTTACATAAATTTACCCAGTTGATTAGCTAATGTGATTTATTTTTTTTAACATTCAATATTTTATTTTTCCTTCCTTTCCACGTTGTGAAAACGACATTGTTACAATTTTTGGAAATGTATCCATTATCTACCTCTTCACATGGTCACAATGGGCAATCTCAGGGTGCTCAAGTTTATTTACATTCATTAATAAGGGTAAAAGAAAAAAGTGGATTTATCCTCAAATCCATGTAGATGTTATGCACTGATAAAATATCAAAATAAGATAGAATCAGGGTTGATTGTAGACAAAACTCTGAATATGACCCTACTTCCTGTTAAAGATATGGCTTCCATGTCTCTTATTAGATGCTATTATTTAACATTTTAGGTTGAAGTTTGGCACACAGTGCTGTGGCAATGTTGTGTTCATCGCCTCTCACTTTACTATAAGTTTAACTATTTTAGCCACACCAGTGGATTAGCTTTCAGCCCAGCTGTACCTGAGTGGGTCATGTTGGGCTGTGTTGTGTGGGAATCATCGCACTGAGCCATTCTCAGATAAACAATAAAATTGGATCTAAGACTGTTAATAAGACACTTTATACCAATGGATAAGACCACAGGTATGTAGGATGCACATCATAATAACTCTTTTCTTGCTCTCTCTCTCTCTCTCTCTCTCTCTCTCTCTCTCTCTCTCTCTCTCTCTCTCTCTCTCTCTCTCTCTCTCTCTCTCTCTCTCTCTCTCTCCTTCCTTTGGGCAGTGAGGTGAGTTAAGGTTTCGGTGTCCTGGTTTCCACACCAGATTATGTGCTTGTGTGTGCGTGTGCTCATGTCAAAGCCCTTCAGGGCCTTCCCATGAAGACACACACACACACACACACACGCACACACAATGACACGGTGCATTTACCGGTCAGTGTGAAGTGGGCCACTTCTCTCCAGACACAAATATATAAAATGTATTTCCTTCCTTAAAAAATGGTTTCATAATTATAGATAAGGTAAATAACCTCAAAGTAAGGAAATGCACAAAAAGCTTCAAAAGTTCAGAACATTTATAAAACAGAACTTTGTAAAAACAAACAAATGATCAGTATTAGTGTTAAAGCAAGTATTTTTTTTTCCTTACTTTACTAGATAGAATGCAATATGTCACTTAAACACATTTGTGCTGTGTCTTTTTCCCAGAAAAATAAAGCAAATAATAGAGAAAAGTCATGGTAATGTCCCTCTAAATGATAAAAACCACTCTGCATCTGTCATTCTCTCCCATTTCAGCTTGCTTCACCTTATTCTTAGTATATAAAGCATTCTTAGCATAAATTGAATAAACTTGAGAAGAAGAATCCCAGAGCTCTGCCCTCTGCTTTACATTCCACACAGCGATACATCGGCACAAAGAAAGGCTGAGGTCGAATCAGGAAGACTTCCATTACAGATAGACGATAATACACACATGGTGCACACACTTTGTTTACCTCATCACTATGATAACTTCTACCTTCATTGAATCTTGGAAAAACACAAACCTACATAACTGGATATCGGCCCCAGAAATGAGACACATTAATACACATTAGTGTGCACACACACACACACACAAAATAAGAGAACTAGAAGAACACACTAACACACATCTGTGATCTTGAGGTCTATGGACTCTGCATGCTTTGCAGCTGTTTATCAAAATTAGATCAACATGAAACGATTTCCTTTTTTCTGTTCACTAATGTGATTTTCCTCTCCCTCTCTTCCCTCTCTTCTCTCTCTCTCCCCCAGCAGTTCACTGGTTATCAGGCCTTTACCCTGAACACATAACTGAGGAGTCAATGCAAGCACGATAATTTATCAAAATCAGATCAATGAAAATAGGATTTTGTTTAAGTGCAGCCTGGGTTTTGTTTGTGTCGGTGCACAGTTTCTGCACTGAAACTGAGACCATCTCATCCCTCTGTTAAAGAAAAAAAAAAAACTAAACAGGAAGAACTACTTTATGAACAGAACCCAGGCGGGATGAAAAGACGAAGGAAGTGAGAGGAAACAGGGCCAGAAAAGAGTGATAGTGTAAGGTGAAAGAAAGGAGATTGGAAGAAAGGAAGAGGGCCACACACAGTGTGACCCTGTGTGTGTGTGTGTGTGTGTGTGTGTGTGTGTGTGTGTGTGTGTGTGTGTGTGTGTGTGTGTGTGTGTGTGTGTGTGTGTGTGTGTGTGTGTGTGTGTGTGTGAAATACTGACCTTGTCAGGACCTTCACATGGAGACCATAACCTGGTCCTAATCAGGCAGAACATAATTTCTGAGTTAGTGGTTTAGGGCTAAGATTTACATTGTGGTTCAGTTAAGGTTATGGTTAGGCATTAACTAGTTTTGGTTAAGTTTTGGGTTTCTAAATGAATGGGAGGCAATTCAGTGTGCTAGGAGGAATAGCTGCACAAACGTGTGTGTGTTTGTGTTTGTGTTTGTGTGTGTGTGTGTGTGTGTGAGAGACTGACCTCACTCTCCCTTTGTGCCAAGTGTAGATGTGCGTGTATCATGGTGATGTCATCTGATTCTGGTGTTTTCCGGTCTTTTCTTTTCGTGCTCATCTGTCTTGGTCTCTTTCCTCACAGTTTTACACGCGCGCACAGAAACGCACACACTCGTGCACACACCCACACGTTAACACACACACACACAGGATGTCAAGGCTGTTGTGAAAGATGACACCTCTCACACAGAGCTGTGTGTGTGTGTGTGTTTGTGTTGTTGTATGTTCTTAACAAAGGATCTGATTTGCCGTATCTTGTGCTCTCTTACCCAGCTCCTCCACTGTGTATAGACATTGTTTTGTTATGGTGCAGCTGCATCTGTACGTTTACAGTATTATAATTGGACTGAGCTGTTAACAAACACCAGCACATGTCACATTCATCAAGTTCCAACTTTACTTTTTTCCCCAACTCTTATCAGCGAACTTGCATCATACTGAAAGAGTCTGGGTCACCGTTAACAAAGCACAGTGCTTATGCAGCGTTTCAGACGTCATTGTCACAGGCTTCTTGAACATCAACACCAATCACTGATGAGCAATCATCACCTTCCTCCTGACCCGCTCACCTCCCTCGCACTTAAGTGACAGGCTGGAGGGATGAAGTGTCGCTTTGGCCGTTCAAGTGAAACAGACTCATTTGTAAACATTTGTTTCGTCCTTCTGACTTTGTGGTTTGTTTTGTCCTACAGTGATGTTACATGGGGAACATTATCGTTTATAAAGAAGGATAAAATAATAGCTCCTCAAACTTTATGAGCCAAACCGACTTGATCGCTCCCTGGTGGCTGGCGGCAGTATAGATCCCAAACCCCGCCTCCTCCATGGTTGTAACATGAGCTAACTAAAACCTAACACATCAAGTAACCTTTTTCTTTTTAAATGTGTTTCTATTTGTAATTTCAGATTATTATTTGTTTATTTATTTATATATATTTATTTATATTTATTTATCACAAAATGGAAGTAGGAGGGAAGTAGTGCCCGGTGCTGTGTGCCGTCATCTACCGACCGCCCAAATACAACAAAGACTTCCTAAATGACTTCTCTGATTTTCTGGCTGAAATTATGCCCAAGTACGATCGCGTTCTCTTTGTAGGGGATTTTAACATTCACGTGTGCTGTCCTGACAAACAGTTGGTGAAGGACTTTTTAAGCCTTATTGACTCTTTTAACTTAGAGCAGTGTGTGTCTGGTCCCACTCATGAACGTGGACACACACTAGACCTCGTCCTCTGTCACGGTCTGTCTGTGTCAAACGTGGAAATATGTGACGATGTGTTTTCCGATCATTTGCCGGTACTGTTCGAAGCTCCTGTCTCCTGTGCTACAGTTAAATCTGCCGCCCCTGCTCGCTGTCGTAGGATATTTAACTCTGTCACTGCCGGTCAGTTTTCTGCTGCCTTTAACCAGCTCTGTGTCCCTTCTGAATTATTACCAAACACGGAGGTGCTCAGTTCTTCGTTTCACTCCTCCTGCCGAACCATATTGGACTCTGTGGCTCCATTTAAAACCGTGCAGCCCAAAGCTAAACCTGAGCCCTGGTTCAATGCGAGAACTCGCGCAGCCAGACAGGATTGCCGCAAAGCTGAACGCAGGTGGAAAAAGGACAAGCTGCAGGTTTCTCGCCAAATCCTAAAAGACAGCTGGCGCTGCTACCAGAGCACTGTCAAAGAGTCCAGAAGAGAGCACCTGTCAAATATTATTGAATCAAACTCTCACAACCCACGTGTGTTATTTAAAACCATAGAGTCTGTTCTTGGCTCACCTCAGCCTGTGTGCACAGAGGAATCCCCTGAAATGTGCAATAGCTTCCTGCAGTTCTTCATTGATAAGGTTGCTACCACAAGGGCTCTAATCACCACACCTGTGTCTGACCCCTCTGACAGTGTGCTTTTCTCAGCTGTGCTTGATTCGTTTGAGCCCGTGTCTCTGATTGCCTTAGAAAAAGTGGTTGCCCAGATGAAGCCATCAGGCTCTCCCTGTGACACTGTCCCGCCTCACTTTTTTAAAGAGGTATTTCCTTGTATAGGGCAGTCAGTCCTGGCCATTATTAACAGCAGTCTGTCTTCTGGTGTTGTCCCCCAATGTTTTAAACATGCTGTTGTACAACCCCTGCTTAAGAAACCTGGCCTTGATCGTGTTATGCTAGCCAATTATAGACCTATCTCCAAGCTGCCTTTTATTTCAAAGATCCTGGAAAAAGTTGTCCACGCCCAGTTGCAGTCGTTCCTGGACGAGCATGATATTCTGGAGATTTTCCAGTCTGGCTTTAAAACAAGGCATAGTACAGAGTCAGCTTTATTAAGAGTGTTTAATGACATCCTCCTGACGGTTGATTCTGGAGACTCTGTGATCCTTGTCCTGCTGGACCTAACTGCAGCGTTTGACACTGTGGACCACAATATTTTAGTGGCACGCTTGCAGCACCTAGTGGGCATTAGTGGTAGCGCCCTTAATTGGTTTAGATCGTATCTTGAGGGAAGATCTGTGTGTGTACGCCTCGGTGGCTCTGAGTCCCGCTCTGCTCCACTGTCATATGGGGTTCCACAGGGCTCAATTTTAGGGCCCCTGCTCTTCTCCCTGTATCTGCTTCCCCTGGGCTCCATCTTGAGAAAACATGGCATCTCATTTCATTTTTATGCAGACGACAGTCAGATTTATGTCCCACTGAGTAAGAAAAATGCCTGTCTGCAACCACTTCTATTATGTCTTGATGACATAAAAGCATGGATGTCACTGAACTTTTTAAAATTTAATGAAAAGAAGACGGAAGTCATAATGTTTGGTCCTAGCGGCTCTAGTGAACCCCCCCCTGCTGATTTGGGCCCTTTGGCATCGTATGTGAAGCCTTTAGTGACAAACTTAGGTTTTATTATGGACAGTGATTTTAAATTGGACCGGCAAATTGGGGCAACAGTAAAGTCCAGCTTTTTTCACCTCAGGCAGCTGGCAAAGGTGAGGCCTTTTCTCTCACAAAAGCACTTTGAAACAGTAATCCATGCCTTTGTTACATCTCGGCTGGATTACTGTAATGCTCTTTATCTTGGAGTCAGCCAGTCCTCCCTCTCACGCCTCCAGTTGGTCCAGAACGCTGCTGCTCGCCTCTTAACTGGAGCACGTAAGAGGGAGCACATTACTCCCATTTTGGCCTCCCTTCACTGGCTGCCTGTGCATTTTAGAGTCCATTTTAAGATTCTTTTATTTGTTTTTAAATCTTTAAATGGTCTTGCCCCGCCTTACCTCTCTGAGCTTCTCCATCCTTACACTCCTGCTCGGTGCCTCAGGTCAGCTGACCAGCTGCTCCTGGAGGTACCGAGGTCTAAACGGAAGCTCAGAGGGGAAAGAGCTTTCTCCATTGCCGGTCCCAAACTTTGGAACGCCCTCCCGCTTCATATTAGACAGGCCCCCTCACTGTCCATTTTTAAAACTCATCTTAAAACACATTTTTATTCTTCTGCGTTCAACTCAGCATGAGACTCTGCTCTTGTTTTAGTGTTTTATTGTTTAAACATTTTTATTGTTTTATAGTTTTATTGTTTTTTTATTATTTAAACATTGTTACTGTTTTATAGTTTTATTGTTTTTATTTTGTCTCCTATGTTTTATGTGCCATGTTTTATTTATTGTACTGTTAAGCACTTTGTACCAGCTTTAGCTGCCTAAAGCGCTCTATAAATAAAGTTGAGTTGAGTTGAGTAGCAGTTAACCAGCAGGCGGCGACTCTCCTGGTTTCGAAAACAACAGTTTACATCAGTAAACCTTTTCCTGAGCATTTAATGATCCCAATTGGTAGTTTAAGGTCTTCTTCAATAGAACACGATGTCACTTTTGTAAAATGATGTTCCTATTTAGAAGAAATGGACAATAAAACACATCACATAAGGATAGGGCTGCAACTAACGGTTATTTTCATAATCAATTAAACTGTCGATTATTTTCTTGATTAATCGAGTAATCCTTTGGTCCATAAAATGTTGATCACTTGAAATTATGATGTTCTCAAATGTCTTCTTTGGTTCACAAACTAAAATTAATAAATTTTAATGATTCATTTGTTATATGGAGCAAAGAAACCAGAAAATATTCACTTTTAATTAGCTGAAAAATGCGAAAAAATTCAAACTGATTATGAAATTAGTTGACAATTAATTTACTAACCCATTAATAATTAATTAAACGTTGCAGCCCTACATACAAGTTGACACCAGTGTGATTGACAGCTGGTATTGTTTACTCAGTGCTGGCTTGCAGGTGAAAGTATGAGTTTGTTTTGCAACCAGAAGACAACTTCCATTTTGATATGCAGTCTGTTGTCGAGATTGACTGTTTATTTCTTTTTTTTCTGGTCTAGAGTGGTCTATTAGATGGGTTGTAAATACAGTGGCTCCACACCACAATCACAACAGTGCAGGTTCTGGCTTCAGTTGATGTATTCAGTGTGAGATGTCAGCGCTTGCAGCATATTTTGGCTTCATTTTTGTACAGAGAGAAGGAGTCGAGACGCTATATGTGACACAAGTTTCAGCAAAAACTTTCAGACTCTTCAGACAATTTACAGCCTCTTCTTCTTTCCTCAATCATTACATCATGATTGTGTACAGTATATACTGTAGATATACTAGAGCAGGCTTTTGTGAGTATTATTGCAGTAGAAGGCCACAAAAATCCACCTTCCAGCTCCTGTGTGGCTCACTGTACAGCTTATGTCTGAAGACGGATTTTATTCTGAGTTTCCTCCTCACTGTATGTCTTGGTTTTTAAATAGTCTTGTGTCATCACCAAGGTTTTTTTGGCCTGAAATTTGATTTTCAGTTGGTTCTGTCACCGCAGCCTGTAAAGAGCTGCTGAATGTGCTGACCTGATACCATTGTGCTGGAGTGTGAGGGCTGCTGGAGCAGTCTGTGTCTGGAGGACGGGCTCCAAGCAGACGCACACCGAGCTGAGGTTCATGCTCAGTGTGAGCTGTTGTTTTAGCACACACACTGGTCATTTTCCCTGTCTTTCCCCATCTAATATAATATAGTAATACTATATTTGCAGTTTTATTGCCATAGAAATCCATATGACATTTTGTTGAAGCATCAATATGCTGTTGCAAAACCTGGTGGTAGATGTGACGGTCACCTTGTTTCTTCATTAGTATTCAATAAGACCTTGCGTGCTTTGAAACACAGCAAAACAAACAATTTAGCTGTGTTCCTCTGTGACTTGGTGAAATGTGCTAGCACCTTAAAAAATAATCACTTATGCATTACCTGGCGAATACACAAGGGCCCTTTTGTTATCATTATTGTTTTGTGAAATGCCCCTTGAATCCTGTAGGGGGCTGTTGTTTTGTTTCCCTTTCCACAAAGTTACAAGAGATGGGAAATATTACACTGGCTTTCTGCCATTTCTTTGTGTGTGGCTTATTTTTATCCCAAGTGCTTTTGGGTTTTGTTTCCCTTTTGTTAAATAAGAAATAAACTGGTGAAATAAGTTTAGTGTCCATTCAATTGTAATTCGTTCAACACAAACACAATTATTCTATTAGAAAAAGTAATTTAAATGCATACAGTAGTCAGGGAAACCACACAGCTAGAGCCATATGGCTCACATACACACACAGTTGATGGTTGGTAGCACCTATACTCTGTGAGATTGGTCCCAGATGCTAACCCTAACCCTAGATCTGTGTGTGTGCGTGCGTGCGTGTTCGCAAGGATTCTTTTCTTAATCAACTCTCCCTGTATCCTTGTGCACAGCTCTATTCTCTTTCATCCCTCGTGTGTGTGTGTGCGTGCATGCTTGCGTGCGTGCGTGTGTGTGTGTACATGTGTGTCAGTGCATGAGTGCACATTAAGGAGCGAGCAGCAGACTGATACAGTATATGGGATATTGGACTTGGCATTATAGAATTTAGTTAATTCGTCCTGCTAGTCTTCTAGCCTGATTAAATAATTGCTGATTTAATGCAAGTCAATGCACGCATCTGTGCACGTGTGCATCTCTGCGTGTGTGTGTGTGTGTGTGTGCACGCGCAAGAATGACTTACTATCTAAGTGAATTAACTGTAATTTCATTTTGAAAGACGTTGTTTAGAGAGCACAATTTTTTAAAATGTATCTTCGACCGCAGGGCAGCCTCAATCTATTTATTCTTTTTCTCTCTCTTCACTTCCCTCAATGTCTATTTCAACACGTAACTCACTCAAGGTTTTCAGCACATTTACATTTTCCTTTAATCGTGCTCGGGAAAAAAAGCAATCATAAGAATTATTTGACCCTTCTCATAGAAAGAATTGTTTGGGGTGGGTTTTTTTTCACCGTATTCAAAAGTAAACATGTTTTGCCTCTTAAAACAAATTAAGGAAATGCCGTCAGTCTGTGATAAAAGCATATTTTCTGAATTGGTAGATTAACATAAACTCAGGATGTTTATTTTTAAAGTGGAGGTAAGCATTAAAACAGACTGCAGGCGCTGCTCATGGTTAGGCCACCAAGCTGCTTGGTGGAATTATTTGGAGATGCCACCACTCATTGCTTGCAGATGGCCACTGTAACAACAGGGGTACACAAAGTGAGTGAGAGTGGCTCAGTGTTGCTGCACAACCAAACCAGCGGAAGCTTATCTATCCAGACCAGCTCTTCCATAAAGATCTAAAAGCGCGGGCAGTGTAAACAGTTTGTATAACATCTGTAAATTTATGGCTTCAAGAGAGAGCCTGAATGGACTCAAAGCCACAGCTGAAGGGTTCAGCCACTGTGTGGTTACACCATATGTTTTGATGTTGGAACAAAAATCTGATTCTAAAGAGTGAAGCCATAATTTATTGGTGCATTTTATAGAGTAAAGTCATGAAAAAGTGATTTAGAACGGCCAATAACTTCTGTTTGAATTTAAAGGATAGCAATCTTTTCAACCCATTTAATAGATATCTGGCATGACAGTGTAAACCATACAAGTCGGAAAACGGAGTTAAAATGAGGCAATTACAGATGTTTACAAACACTGAGGGAGGAAAACATATCATGTGAAATGAAGTCCATTTAACAGGTGCATATTTCCCCTTGTGTATGTTTTAAATTTACTACCATAAGGGTAAAAAAGCTCCCTGATGGGAGCTGCCATGCACTAGAGCAGAGAGATTGAACTGATTGTGAACTTAATTACTGTAAGCCTGTACATGTTGTTTTATTTGCTCGCTGCCACTGAGTAGTTTGTGCTTAATTTCATCATTGGCATTGTGAGCCTGATAAAACTGTGAATATTCTGATGTAATCTGATTGTTCATACTGATCCTTTCCATAAAATACCACATTATCTGTCTCTTGATAACACATTTAGGCGGCAAAATAATAATGAGCGAATCCCACATGGTCACGTTTTATTTAGCAGTAAAATACACTTCTTTCTTGACTCAAACTAAACTTTTAAGCAACTTTTAAGTGTATTTGCTTGTTTGGAACTGGCGTAATTAGGCAGAAGTTGAGAAAAAAGTTTAATTTCCTGACCCATGGATGTTTGTGTGTGTCTATATACGTGCTGCCTGTGTGTGTGTGTGTGTGTCAGAGGGCGTCAACAGTGGTGCTAATTGAACGGTATCACAGGTCGCAGATAAATAGATGTCATTAAGACCCTGAGCTCTAATTACTAGCCGCCCTCCTCTGCAGGCTGAGGTGAGTGGGAGAGGCCAGGTATCAGTCATCAATCAGAAGGAACACACATGGATTCCCCCACACGCACACACACACACACACACACACATTCTACAGGTAAATAATGTGTCCATGTGTGTTTGTGTGTGTGTGTGTGTGTGTGTGTGTGCGTGTGCATATACGAAAGTAAAGTTTGAGCCAAGGCAACCAGCAGATAATTGAAAAGGTAGTTTGAGATCATGAGCAAACGTGTGTCTCTGTATGTGGGATTTTTTACAAGGTGATGGGGCTATTTTTGTACTTTCCTATGTAATTGACACTTGACCTTCTCTCTTTCTCTCTCACACACACACACAAGTATGTGCTTGCTATCTTTGTAGATTTGGATTGCTGCCTCACATCCAAATCTCACTTTGCCATTATTAGCACATATTTTCAATATTTGCTACCTATTTAGGACCTTTTATGGCATAAATACTGAACTTATCAGGACCAGTAGTCCTCAAGGAGACCAAAACCTGGTCCTAAAAGGATAACTCTGTGTGTGTGTTGCAATGAGGGGCAGCTGTGGGGCCATATGTGAGTGATTTAGGTGCTCAGAGGGAAACTGAATTCTGATGACAGACGCACTGTTTGGCTTGCAGCACTACACACACACACACACACACACACACACACAGGCGTGTGCATGTGCACCTACACATACAGAGACACAGGAAGCATACATCAATCAATCACCTGGCTTTGTCTCTCCACATGTGGTGACCGTATGGTGCATGTTACACACACACATACACACACACACACAGGTCTTCACAGCTATTCTTCTTAGCACACTGCATTGACTTTCATTCATTACGACAGCTTTAACAAAGCATCAATCCTAACCTCAATCATGGTTAGTTAAATTCCTAACCTAACCACAATTGAAATCTTAGGCCTAAACTTAGCCAGGTCCTCAGAAATGGGGTTCTGCCTCATTAGGACCAGATTTTGGTCTTCATGAGGACTACTGGTCCTGACAAGGGCAGAGTTTATGCCAGAAAAGCATCCTAAAGAGGTAACAAATAAACAAAGCACACGTAAGCGCACGTGAGGATGTGTGTTTGGCTGATGTCAGATGCACAAAAACACATGTCCCATAAATACTCCAGTATTATCTCAGGTGTTAAGTGCATAAAACATTTTTGTATCACACACACACACTGGGACTGTGAGACCAGGGAAGTTGTTTCTCTTCTTGTCAAACACATTCAGTCACTATAAATGCGTCATCTTCCTGTAAAAGGCCTGTTTATATGCTAGAATTATTGCAAGGAAATAGATAAGCAATTAAATCAGCAGAATTTATGCTTAATCGATCATTCCTCATATCTAATCCATGTACTTTGTTGAGTACGAAGGTTAAATCAGTTCCTGATCTGAGGGACATAAGATGCTTTTTTGTAACATATTTGCTCCCATTAAAGGCACCGGCATCCTTACAGTGTGTGTGCACACAAATATCATAACATTTAAAAGATGGGTGATAAATTTCTTGCGGCATTAGCATTCACACTGTATATCGCCACGGTTTCTCCCTCTCTCATCCTGAACAGAACTGACAAGTGATATCCGTCAAATAAATCTACAAACTGCACTGCATTATGGCTTCATGCAGAATGTACATGTACACGTGTGTGGTGTGTGTTCCCGCAGACGTGTAAAGTGCTTAATTGTACTGTGATCGTTGCATTACACCACGGCTGCAAAAGCAAACCGTGAGTCGCGTTGTTCCCACTCGGGCTCCACTGCTTTTAGCTGGCATCATGAAACAGATGCTTGATGAATGTGCTGCTCGTGGCTCCAGCTGCAGCTCGGAGACTACTGAAAGCCCAACAGAGGAGCAGCACTCTTTTGTGAAAAGTTAAAACCCCGAAGAAAATGTGCCAAGCGCTCAGTACTGTCATGAACATAAAACGAGCGCTGAAAAGCGAAGGTCCCGGTGGACAGTAAGTCCACTATGCAGGGAAGAGGGAGAAATATGCTGTGATAACAGAGGAGGAGAAATGACAGTGCAGAGCATGGCAGACTGGTTTTTGGATTTTAGGGACTTGTACCTGTAGGCACATACCACACTCACCACATATTCTCCATCATTAGCTGCTGCTGTTGTCATGACGACCCAAAAAACATAAAGAGACAACCATGCACACAGCACAGATCAGTCAAGAGTAAAACAAACTAAACTAAATGGGTTTTTCCACAGCTTGTAACATTAATGTAATTGGCCATTACTTATTGAGTTAATCGTCTGTTAACCATTATTTAAAAAAAAAAGAAAAAAAAAAAGCTCAATCGATAGATCATTCAACCTCCTCTCTTAACCATACAAGCAGAGTGTTGTATAAACAGTTTACATCAGACAATATAAGAGGAATGCAACAGGAAAGAGAAGTGAGGACAGGGTTAGGAGAGGAGAGCAACAATAGTTAAAACTACAGGAAAGACAAACAATGGTTGGATAGACAGGCAGATGGACAGAACAGACAGACTCATGGAGGAGAAAGATGTGGTATGCTGTCCTCCCAGGGTCATAAAGGTGCTGAATGGGGCCAGGGACTTAATGGGATGGAGAAACGTTGTGATTGGCTCATTACTGTGATGGAGCGCGGTGCCGTGACAATTGGCCTTTTCACCTCCCATTCCTTGCGCACACTACTTTTCTATGCACCACTGCACTGTAGAGGTTGGTGTGTGCATGTGTGTGTGTGTGTGTGTGTGTGTGTGTGTGTGTGTGTGTGTGTGTGTGTGTGTGTGTGTGTGTGTGTGTGTGTGTGTGTGTGTGTGTGTGTGTGTGTGTGTGTGTGTGTGTGTGTGTGTGTGTAAAGTCAAAGACTTGACTGTAAAGTACCTCTTGCAGTTTGGATAAACATTAATACACTTTGTACAACAAGGTAAAAGAGTCAATCGTTCTCTCCATGTCTGTCGAGGAGTACTCGACAAAATGACTCTCTTTGGGGAGTCTGAGTTCTCTCTGAGATACTCACATATTATTTAAAACACACACCAGCTACTGTCACACAGTGTGTGTGTGTGTGTGTTGGCATTTTATTAACTTGATCCAACAAAGTGCTGCAACTAATGATTATTTTAATAACATTTTAATTTGAATGATTTCTTTGTTATGTGGAGCAAAGGAATAAAGAAAATATTCACATTTAAGAAGCTAAAACTATCAGAATCCTGTTTTAATTAAAAACTAGCTTCAAAACGATAAATCGACTATCATAGTTGACGATTAATTTAGTAATCGATTAATAATTCGATTTGTCCATTGATCGTTTCAGCTCTAATCCAATACACATAAAAATCAGTTTCTCTCTCCTTTAAATAACATGAAAACTACTCCTTCTCCTATCATATTTCCTTTTCTTCATCATACATGTATTACTCCCGTCTATATTTTCACGTTCACTTTCTAATTGTGTGCGTTTCTTCTTCATCCGCAGCGGCGCAGGGGAAGCGGCGTCTTCTGTGCAAACTGCTTGACCACCAAGACATCACTGTGGAGGAAGAACGCTAATGGAGGCTACGTCTGCAACGCGTGTGGTTTATACCAAAAACTACATTCGGTAAGAACGTGTGAACATCCACTGATTACTCTGAGCAAAGACCTGTGAGGGAAAAAGAACATGGCTGTACAGTAGTCGCACCAAGAATAATGTTCTCTTTCAAACAATTTAGTAGAGCTTCAATAGCACTTTACAAATACCAACACGGATACCTACAAGTGATCTTATTAATAGGAGCCGTATCATGCAAAAGTTAATTAACATGTAGTAAACTCTTTCATAAAGATTATCTGGGATCAGGAATTCAGCACTTCAGACTCTTTAATAGACTCTGTGCTGAGTGTCTCTCAGTCGACAACGTGGTTCTGACCACTAATTGTCATTCCCTATGTCTGCTCGATTAGCATACGATGCAAATTAAATGGAGCACACTGCGGTTACATTTTCTTGAATATATATCTGTAAATCCCGCTGTGAAAAAAGTAATATTATGAAGGGGGGGAAAAAAATATATTTGCTTTGGTGCGATCCAGGGAGTTACACAGACCGTTTCAGCAGTCACAGTGAGCCATTTCCATAGAGTGAGAAATATGATGGACTGAATCTGCTCTACCATCTAAGCCTGGGGAAAGTCTATGGAAATACAAAATTTAATTAGAGTGCATGAATTACAGATGAGATAAAGACCCAGCCAGGAATTTAGTTGACTTCAGAATATTGAACTTTGCTACCTCAGATAGGTTTTAAGGGGTCTAAGCTAATTCTCACTTAAAATGTTGCTATTTAACTCAAGTTAAGGGTGAAACAAGCCCTACAGAGCATTGGCGTATAGTATTCATGTATCCTGTTCCCAGCGGCTCAGGAAACTGTTTAATCCTGGGTTTAAACTGTTTTTTGAATGTGTTTAATCAGCATTCACTCACTTGTTAAATGACACACATATATATATATATATATACTGTACATTTATGTATATATATATTTATAGATACATTTCTAAATGAAAAACAGTTTCTGTCTAATTAACCAGACAGGCTGATAGTATCACAGCACAGGCCACCGTGTGCTTTCAGGGGATGACAAACTACAAAACTTTACTCCTTCCTGCCCCTGCAAATGTCCTTGGTTCAACCCGTGCATCTCATCTGCCGCTCCAATCACGTTCCAGCTCCCTCCTCTCTTGGCAATCATCATGGCAACCATACTTTATATCCCGTAATAAAAGTTTTATATTCTCTACACACATTATTAGAGAGGATAGCAGCTAGTAAAACACTTGAGAGGGAGAGGGGGGAAGAGAAAGAGAAGAGAGTTATGAATAGAAGAGGGAGAAAATGGTAGACATAGAGGAAGGGAGAGAAAGATACACGGAGAGGAAAACAAAAGAGGAGGAAGACAAAGAAGGAGGGGAAGAATAAGGTAAAGAGCGGGGAGAGTGGTAATGAAAGTTGAGGGTGTGTATGAAGAGATATAATAAAGGTGTACAGCATTTGTGTGTGACTTAGAATTGTACACACACATCATCCTCCTATTTATGTTATATTTATGTACATCTTGTAAGATTTAAATAAATATTATAACAAAATGAACTATGAAGTTGGAAAAAAAAACATCCTGTGACCAAGACACATGAACATAAACCTGCTGAGTTAAAGAAGAGGACATTTCGAGTGAGACGATGGACAAAAACAACAAAACAAACTGCGTTTCATAAAAACAGTGCAGAGAACTATACTTAAAAACTTCTTTTGTTTTGTTTTTACTCTTAAGAAGACATTATTTACTGCCACAATGTTTCTGTTGGCTGTCAATCAAACATTATTTAGTTTTTTGTATTTTTAATGCCAATTACTTCCTACAAATAAGCAGCAAAAAGTATGTTTTCTTTATGAGTTGTTTGGGAAGCATCTAAAATTCCATCTTCATGTTTATTGTGTATCGATCGATAACACAATCAAAAATAAGGGTTTTCGACCTCTGAGTGGGCTTTATTTTAGCACCTCGCCATTGTAAACAAAATGGATCCTGCTCCACGCTCGGTAAAGAACACAGCGTTGGACTTTTTCTGTCTTCTTTAATAACTCCTGTCTCTCCCTCCTTCCTTTTGCTGCTTCTCCTATGCATCTCCTGCATCTCCCTCCTGTGTTCACCACACATTACTCTCCCCCTCTCTCATTCATCTCACCTCTGTCTCCTCTTGACTCAAATCTTTCCGTTTTATTTCCCCTTTTCTCCTCCTTAAGGTGAAACACGATCACTCAAGGGCTATAAAGCAGAAAACTAATTTCTGTGCTTTCACTCACATCGTGATTAACTCGTTTACATGAGCACAAGAAAGTCTTTAAAGTACGGTGTATTATGTATCAATATAATATTAAAGCAGGGTTTTCTCTAAACACATAAAGCTGTTTAAAAGTTAAGAAGACCAATACACCCACCACACACACACACACATTCTTTGAGGATAGCAAGTCATTAGTTTTGAGTTTAAATGCAGAAAACTCTTTAATAATAATGGGAAAAAAAGAACAATCTTCTCCATTTGATTTTACTTCCAGAAAATACATTTCTTCATTAATTTGGAAATGTTTTGACTGATTTTTTTTTTGTTTTTGCTCATATTTTAATTTGTTAATGTTTCATCTTTTATAACTCTTTAAAAAGTACTTTATCCTATTATTTCAGCCTTTTTTTACTTAACCATTAAACTTTATTCAACGTTTTATTCGTTCACTGAACAAAAACACGTCAGAAGAACGAATAATCTCTGAGTGATGGTCGTGAAGACATAAATTTATTCTTTACAAATATGTTTATGTTCAAGAAAAAGTTTAGTCCTGGGTTAAACTTCATTTACATCAAATGCAAGTGCTCCCCCTTGTGGTTTGGGCAAAAACGGTTGTCCTCAAGAATGCTGTGTATGTTATTTTATTTTATTTTTCAGCATATGACATTTAAAGGTTGTTTTTTCCGCTTTGCTTTGCATTCATTGTTGGAAACGACAAATGTAGGGTTAACTTTTTACAATATTTCACAAAAATGGAATAATATGATTTCATAGGAAACCATAAGTCACTATTTATGTCATCACACTCACCATACTTGTTTGTTTTCTCTTGTCTTCTAGACGCCCAGACCTCTAAACATCATCAAGCAGAACAACGGCGAGCAAATCATTCGACGGCGAACGCGCAAGCGCCTCAACCCCGACTCTTTGTCGTCTGAAAACCCCACCTCCAAGCAGCAACGAATCACCAGCGAGGAGCGCATGAACGGGGAGGAGTCAGAGCGAAGCTGTGCGTCGGTGAAAAACCAGCAGCCTTCGCCTCGCTCGCGCTCGCCCCGATCCACGCAGGCCTTCCTGGCCAATCAGACGCTGGAGATCCACAGACGCATGCCGCCTCTGCTCCTCCCTTCACACCCTCCCTCCTCACTGGTCGCCGAGGGCAACGGGGGCATCGCAGATGGAGGCCTTACGTCGAAAGTGGACGGAGGTAAAGGTGGAGGAGGATCAGAGAGGGGAAGTCCGATCGAAAAGTATATGCGTCCATCCAAACCGTCCAGTTATTCACCCCCTGGTTCACCAATTGAAAAATATCAGTATCCCCTTTTCTCTTTACCTCTACCATTAACCATCTCCCCTGATTTGACCCCAGAGTCAGACTGGCTCCGATTCTGGACCAAGTACAAGATGGCGGCCACCTCTGGGGTTCCTGGTAGCATCAGTAATCTCAGCAGCCCCGGTGGCCTCGGAAATAACGCACATTATCTTGGTGCGATGGTGACTTCAGTACAACATCATCAGCCAAGCTACACGGTGCCTTACTGCGCCTCTCCCTATTCTCCTCTTCCACCTCCTCCAGCTCCTCCGCACTATCCCCCTCCTCCTCTTCATCCACAAACCTCATCATCATCATCTTCGTCGTCATCACTAGAAAACGACGCTCCTTTGGATCTTGCAATAAGACAGAGAGATACAAGTGCTGCAAACGCCCACATGTCAACAAACGGTGCTGAAAGGAGGAAGCTGAAGTCTCCGCTTGCTGAGAGATTGCGAGAGAACTGGAAAGGAGAGAAAAAGGAGGAGGAGAGGACTGGTGAGGGAGGGAACCAGAGAGAGGAGATCAAAAAGGAAGAACAGGATCACTTGACAACAAATCGGCCGATCGTTTCGTCGAATCGTACAACGGTGGAAGTGGCCACACAGGACGATCTGACCAATCGCTGCGTCCACTGTGGGATCTACTTTCTCGACGAGGTCATGTACGCCCTGCACATGAGTTGTCACGGTGACCAGGGACCATACCAGTGCAGCTTTTGCCTCCATGTGTGCGTGGACCGCTATGACTTCACCACACACATACAGAGGGGCTTACACAGGTACACAGACAAGAAGGGTCACCCGCAAGATGGGAAAATTCAGAGCAGCACAGCCATGTCAGAGCGGGAGTCTCGAAGCGTCACTCCAGAGGGAAAAACAGACAGAGGTGACCAGGACGAGGTCACATGTGAACGTGATGATGTCACAGCAGTGTGTACTGATGATCGGGAAGAGGAAGAAGAAGTGACAGGCGGTGGTGCCAATGATAATGAAACAGGAGCTGGAGAAGAGGTTAGAGTAGACACTCACGACACAACAAACCAGGAATCAGGAGGCGAAATGCCGTCGGACAACGGCGCCGACATCACGAAAACCGCAGAGGTCTCGACTGTTGCTGAGGGTAAAGACTTGGAAGAGAACGCAGAGCGTAATTAACCCGAGACATTCGACTCTCACAAACTTGTACGAACGTGTTTCACTGAATGAATAAGCTGTATGCCATCCTGTTCCTGGAGGCTAGCTCATGTCAAAAATGGGCCTATCCTGGGCACTAAACGGAACACATCCACATGCTGGAAGCACTCGGCTGTCAAATGGTCAAAAATCAGTGTTGGATCCCGCTGGACTGCTGCAGGAACAATTTGGAGGAGAAAGTCTAAATCCTTTTGTTGAGTGACGATCACTTGACAGCTCTGTAGCAAGTATTCAACAATGGAGTCTGGGCATGCAGCTGAAATCACCTTTAATTAACAGCCACTTGTGCGCTTTCCAAATAAAAGGATTGGAAGCTCGACTGAAAGTTAGACTGGTCTCATTTAGAATGAGTTTGAGGAGCTCGGCACTTGCACAGCCACCACACAGCAGAATAACACGCTGGAAGCAAAACACTTCAGCTGAACTGTAGTGAAATGAGCTGATCCGCTCTACACCGCGCTAAACTAAAACCATGCATCATTCAGTCTCTTTTATGTAGGTACAATCAGATCTGATCCAGTTCAGACTTCTTATTTCCTGGTACAAACATGTTTTAAAAGAAAAGAAAAAAGTTCCATTGTGCAAATGGGTTCAAAAACCAAAACTTATTTTTGAAAAGTGAGAGTTTCCGTCGCTCTGGGCTGCAGTTTAGCTGGTGTGTGTGTGTTTGTGCGTGTGTGTGTGTGATCGGTACAAAAGGATCAGTTGGTTTCTTTCACTCCTGCCCTCTTGTTACTGACAGTGTTCTGGGATTCATGCAAATTCACCACAGCTGCAAAACAGTGGACTGCTTGGGTTTTGATTTGACCGTGACTTCTTGAACTGCTTAAAACCAGTTTGTAACTGGTATAAAAAAAAATATATATATATATATTAAAAAAAAACAATAACAAAAAAAAAACGGTGTAATGCCGGACCGAAGTGTTCTCTTCATCCGTTTGGATCGAACAAGTGACAATATTTTCTACTTTCCTCCGTGCCATGATACTAGCTACGTGCCTGGCTGCCTGCCTAACTGAACAACCACCTATTAACCAGCTTAACATTTATATGAATAATAATAATAAAGGTAATAATGATGATGTTTTAGTTTAAAACATGCAATTTGCTACACTTTCCTATATAATGTTATTTTGTAAAGGAACATAATGCTTCTTCTTTTTTTTCTTTTTTTTTTTGCAGGAAATGGTACTATAAGAATTTAGTCTGTTTTTGTTATTGTTGTTGTTTTTGTTTGTGTTACGTTGATAACAGCTGTCTAACAGACAAGGTACAAGATGAGAGGGGGTGAGGGGGTTGTGTGTTTGTGTGCATTTGTGTTATTGCGTTATTTTGTTGTTGTTGTTGTGTGTGAGGATCAAAATCCGTCCCCAAAACAGTGATGTAAACATAATGAAGGCTTGCGCTTGTATTTTTTTGTTTGTTTTGTTTTTCAGTCCTCAGGGGTCACGCGTGTTGCACACCAGCCCACCTGTTTCATAGCATGGGACACATCATTATTATACGGTCAATGGTGTCACGGTTTTGGCATGTTCTCTTATTATATATGTTCTTTATTTGCCAATAGATCATTACGGTCTTAGTATGTAACATTTTTATTTTTTTTCCTGTACGTCTTTTACGTGTTGTCATGGTTTTGTGTAGAGAGAGACGGATGAATTATTCGGGTTAACTTGTACGATCCTTTTGCTCTGTAGCGGAGTCTACGGAGCCCTTTTTTTTTTTTTTTTTTGCCTACAGTGTTTTATTCAGCTGATATTATTGCTGAGAGTTCGCTAGATTACCTCTATGTAGCATGATAGCGTCGTATGAAATCTGCAAAATGAGTTGCCTTTTCTAGGGATGGGAGCTGTTACTTGTCAGACCTAAATAATACTGAAGAAAACACAAGAATGTAAAATTACGTTAAATAGAACAAGTCAAATGATCGCCAACAAACTCATGTCACATGTCACCCACTTCAATCCCTGATGCGTCCACAACCGAGTCTTTTCTGTAAGACACATTTTTTTGCAATTCCCACCGTGTACTTTTGTCATTGAGAGTTTTAAAAGACGCCCTAGCTGCTTCTTACTGGAGCAACACTGTGGACGCCTTGTTTATTTTTTTATAACAAAAAAAAAGAAAAGAGAATCACTCCTCCAGCCTCGCTGCCTTAGTTGCTAGAAAACAAACAGGAAAAAAAATCACCAAGGGACTCCTTTGAAGGAAATAATAGTAATAGGCCGATTTAAAATGAAAGTCAGGAAGGAACAAGCTAAAAGATCTTTTTCTTTGCTTTTCCAAAAGACTTGAATGAAAACGATGTTTGCCTAGTGCCTGGGGAACTTATATGCGTCTGTTATGAGCCATGTCGGACACAAGTCGTGGGGGGGGAATCGTGCTGTCCGGTTTCAAATATGCATTTTCAGCCCATGAGGACAGAAACCTTGTGTGCTTTAAAAAAAAAAAGAAATTGGTTGCTATGCTAACTGCTAATCACAACTTTCATTTTCACATGTATGGAAATGTAGAGACGCGTGCCTCAATGATTTCATTGGTGTTCAAAAAAAAGAAAAAAGAGCACAGTAGCAGGTTTTGTCTCTACTGTGCGTGGTTTATTTGAAGATAAAAGTTGAATTACGGCGTTCTACGGTGTGAAGCAGTTTTCATATATTTTCCACCAGTCTTAAGGGTTCATCTCAAGACTTTTGCTTTTTCGTCAGCACTGTCCAAACTATGACAATTCTCTCTCTCTTTAATACTGAAACTATGAAGCAATCATTTGCATGTAACTCCCTAATTTGAGCCAGTTTCGATGGAATAATTCCTGCTCATCACAGATGTAAACGAAGCATTCGTGCATCAGTTAAAATGCTTTTAGGAGACGGTACGTCAGAGGAACAATATTATAAATCATACTCCAAACACATAGGTGGCAGTATGGACTGATCAGGCAGATTCAGTAGACAAAAAAAACCCAACAGGTTTTATTGAAATATGAATAGCTGGATTGTAATAATGTAGAGTTTTTTAGATGTTGGTTGTTTTGGGGGCTTTTTTCAAGGCGATGCCAGCTTACAAACTGTTTACATCTGCAAATGTAGCAACAAAAACACACAGAAAAAGGAATGAAGCATTGCTTTCTTAAAAGACAACAAAGGGAAGAATGGAGGGATCCTCGCTGAGATGGATGAATGGTTGCCTTTAAAGGATAAATGGATGGAAGGTGGATGAATAGAGGGAGGGTGGGATTAAAATAACCTCAGTGGCTGATAACAAAGAGGTTTAGTTGATGTATCCATTTATTTTCCGGTCTCCTCTTTTTTTGTTTCACTTCGCCCACTTTCAACATCTATTGCCTTTAGTTTGACGTCGGCCTCTCCATCTCTCCGGTTATCTCTCCACCTGTTCTGCTCACCTCTGCTGCTCATTCCTCACACGTGTTCCTCCTCTCTTCATTCATTCATTCATTCAAATGAACGATTCTCTCAGTTTACAAGCGGAAAAGTTGGAGTTGAGCGGTTATGTCGTTGTCCTTTTTGAGGGTGAATTTGTCTCTTGATCAAAAAGTGTTGGATTTGTGGGAAGAAATTTGCAAGCAGCACAGAAACTGCCTTTTTTTTCCAATGGGGCTGACATTTGATAAGAAATCAACGTTCTTTGATCCCCATTTTCAATATTTTCCCGCAGATTTCCGAGAAAACATGTAGGGAGGACTTGGGATGGACGCGTTTCTTCTTTTTCGTCTCACTTTCATTAACGTACCGCGATGATTTCTCAGTGAGCTAAAGACACGCAGTCTGACGCCTAAATACTTAAGCGGCGCAAACTTCTGAAAGGAGAATCCCGTCTCTGTACTAAGTTGAGAGTTAAAAAAAAAAAGAACACATGCAGCCTTGATGTTGAAAAAAACGTTTGTTCATGCACACTTTTCATATTCAAAGTGCCTCGCAGAACTCTTTTCTACATACAGATTTCTTCTTTTTGTGTAAGGATACTATATATATATATATATATATACATATATATATATGTGTGTGTATCAAGAACACATGTTCATGGAGACGGGAGCGTTTTTACAAAGTTGGACATTTTTAGTGAGGATTGAGTTTCTGCAGGACACACACACACACACATATGTTCTCTATGTTACTTTGATAATAAATTGTATGTTGTTGTTGTTTTTTTGGTTTGATGGCATTTCACATCAGCGTTTACATTGGGGGCCTTAACAAGTGTTTTCATTTGAATCTGTCAGAATGTGTTATAGGATTGATGCTGTGGCTTGCACTCTGTTTTTTATTATGTTCTTATTGCCAAGGAAGGGACAACACACACACACACACACACACACACACACACACACACACACACATATGAAGACACACACAGACACAGTGGTACGAGTTGTGTACATTTTGGGATGTACAGTATTAACTATTGGAGACAAGGGAGCTAAAGGCCAGTTTATTATTGGTCAGACACACACACACACATGCATGCACATACACTCACGTCAACTATGTACATTTAACCAATATATTTCAGTAGTAAATGTCTCTATTTGTTTGCTTTTATAGAAAGTATGGGATTTTTTTTTTTTAGGTTATTTTCTCTCTCTTTCATGTTGTATTTTATTCTGCTACTTTTGTTCCTGTATGTTATTGTTTAGGTTTTATTTCATGCAAAAAAAATGATATTTCAACAGCATATTTTGACAGCCAAGAAAAGTTTGTTACACAGCTAAACTTGAAGAATAATGATGACGATGATAATAATTAATAAAAAGTAATAACAAAAAGTACCCGAAAGTGGACAATGGGTGTTTTATTGTGTGTGGAGGAACGCGAGGTTTGCCTTTCCGTCTCCTTGGCAGTTGTTCTTACCGAAGCCTTGTGAAGTTTTTTGAGAAATGATTTGCAACAAGAAAAAAAAAAAATTAAACTGTCAAACATTGCTTGCGCTCTGTTCTCCAGGAGCTCCAGCACATGCTTCTACTGCTGCCAGCTTTTATGCTCAGAACACAATGAAATCAAATTGGCTCTAAATAAAACACTAACATTTGTTTTCTGCATGACTGTTCTGCAGGCTGTGTATAAATAAACAAACTGCACACCTTTTATTTCATGCAAACTCCTGCCATTTAGTATTTAGTGGCGTTGCAAAAGGATACTTGCTTATAATTTTGGTGACTAATGACCTTTCAGTCAACTTAAATGTTCCTCAGTCAGTAGATCACAGTTGTCATGCAGGAAGTTGGAAACGTTCAAATCCATAGACACCATAGTTGTATACCAGGTTATATGTTAGTGTCTCTTCACCTGTTTATAGATAACAAGTGAAGATGGTGAATAGGTGTTGAACTCTGGGAGGCCAAAACGATAGAGGTGAAGAAAACCTTTCACTGAATGCCCAAAGATCCTGGGATGCAGAGGAGGTGAATCACTCGGTGTGTTTACATGCGTGCACAAAGTCTGATTTTAGTCCGACTAAAGTAGACATCTTATACACTATTTCTTAACCAAGTTCCCCGGTGTCCTCATGAACATGTATGTGACAAATACCTTAAGGATGAAGCACCACAGCAGTTCAATCACCCTGTTCAGAACACGCTGTTTTGTGTGTCTGTCTCTTTAAATGCAAATGAGACACAGGAAACTACATCAGCGTCACTGAGGCTCCAGCAGCTAACAGCAGTTAGCATTTGGAAAAGTGATCATTTGCCAACTCTAGCCGGCAAATTGCTGTCATATATAACCACTATCCACTGGACAGCTAAATCCTCTGAGGCTGGAAGTTTGTGTAGAACTCTGTGCTGCACTGTGGAGCCAAGAATAGAACACTTCGCGGACTTCCGCTCTTCCAGATACTATTGCCCTTGCCTGAACACAAAGCGGAGCCCCGCGAGACAACAATTCCAGGAATGTGTCATTGTGACGTAGCAATGACGCAGAAGTCAACATTGTGTTTTTTATCTCCTGTACTTAGACTGAGGAGGACCACAAAAACATGAGTGAGTCATCTTTTCCTACTCATAGGGCCTCCAGTGTCCCAAATATAAGTATTACAATGATTAAAACGTTGATTTTGCATAATATGTCTCCTTTAATGTCATGTAAACGCGTTAGTCCGACTAAACAAACATGGACTAACACACCTGTATAATGGGATTCGTAGTCTGATTACTCCTGCGTGTATACGCTTAGTCGGACTGGAGTCAGACTTGGCGTCCTCCCTGGTCTTAGCAGGTACGATGCATCTCGCCGTTTCTGTGACATAAAGGTCAACAGGAAACTGATTCAATACTCAATAGCTTATAGAGAGATGCAGCGCCACCTACGGAGGCGTAGTCAGACAAACATGGCCAATAAATCGATTTTCTCTTCTGCATGTATACATGGACTTGAGTTGTCTTAGTCAGACTACGGCCTTATCTCGATTAAACTGAAATGTACCAAGTGCCATAAAATGCATTCTGAGTAAACATAGAAGACAGTGATGTGAACCCACAGACAACTGATTCTAACTCATTTATTTGATACGCTCTTGTTGTGATTTCTAACCATCAGGGAAAGTTTATCATAAACTTGAAGACGTCGAGAAACCGCTGTTGTGAAAAAGTGTCCACACCCGCTGTTTCCATATGCGTGAAAAGCACCTGGGAGCATTTTTTTTTTTTTAAAGGGTCAGTTATAATCAGTCTGTCAACTTCTGCGATGTATTGTTTCGTTCTCCGAGGATTTCAAGTGCACGGTGAACTCTGACGGCTCGAAAACAGCCACTGATGCCGATCATTTTTGCGGGAACTTTTCCTGCCAAAGTAATGGTGTAAACAAAGTGAGTGATGTGACGAGCGGCGCTCTATGAGCTGTAACGTCAGCGCGATGACAGAACTAAAGGCTCATTCGAGTCATTCTGTGCTCCTCTTTGCCTTCATCCCTCCTTTGGGGTCACAAGACAAAGCCTTCTCTCCTTTTGTCTGTATTATGTTCAGCATTATCAATTTATCATTGTGTTCGTAATACGAACATTGATTGGAGTTGATTAACTCTGCTTTGGAGGCTGCGATGAAATTATGTGACAGCAGGGCTCTATTTAAATGTGCGAGTGTGTCTTGCGTTTGAGAGTGTACAAGTGTGTGATGATTGGGTACAGAAAGGCAGCGGCAGCCCAGAATACTAAACACCCTGGTGTCGACTGGAGAGGTCAACACAGACACGTGCAGCTGCACATAATTATGAACCTGTGCGAGGCAAAAAAGGGGAGAAAAATCCATACAGGAATATAACGGCGTGGAATAATTCACCGGCACGTTTGCGTACACTGTGTGCTCCAAAGGGACAAACACATTAAGGCAGATGTATGTTTGCACATATTGAATTATTCTCTCTTTCTGCATGAATATTATCCTCCACATCTGTGTTCAAAAACATCAGTTTTTATTAGTTTATGTTTATGTATGAAAATCCTACACAGCTGACATGAGGTCTGACTCCGTGTGCTGTTGCGTATGTATGAAGTCGCTCCATCGGCTCTGTTTTCATGTCTCCACGTGGGGTCGATTGAGACGATACCAGCCAGTATCAGCCTCTCCAATTTTCTGAGCTGATGCAGAGAACATGAACACACGAAAGGACGCGGGGCTGCCATGAATTAAAAGTGTCATTTACCCTAAAACGAGCAGCTGTAGTACACTGGATCTTTGCTTCATGCCAATCCCCGGTCCCTGCTGAAAGCATAATTACATCTCTACATCGGCTCAGTGTGCCGGCTGTTTATCATCAGCTTCACAGTGAGGTCCGCTGCTGAAAGAGTTCATGTGTAATCTTCTTTCCTTTTAATTCCTCTTTACAAATGTAGATGTACAAAAAAAAATGGCCTCTTCTCTTCTCTTCTATTCTCTTCTTTCATGATCTTAAGGAGTCATTGATTGATTTCTCCGTCGTTGAAAGCCTTATTAATCTGGTTGATGATATTGGAATTTTAAAATATGAATGCCATAAAAGAACACGGTCTACAGCAGAGAAGATATTAACGTTGATATTTCACAGAATTTTAAAGTAAAAATGCTCATTGTTGTTGTTGATAACTGTAATTAAAGGGCCACTTCACCCACTGTCTTTTTTTTTATATACTAATTTCCAGATTTAAATGTGTTATGTGATCGTCAGTGGACATGCAGAGAAATGAAAGAAACTGACAAAAAAAAGTTGACGGCAAAGTGGCTGCCTTCAAAGAATAATAAAAGCCCTGCACGGCTCCTAACTGTGTTTCTGTTCATTACAACAAGTTTTATGGGTAAAAAAATCCGTAAAAAAATACAATGGGTCAAATTAAACCGACTGTAATAGAATGTGAATTAACTAATGGGTAAAACAGCCCTTTAAAACACCAAACAAGTACAAACAAGTAATACATTTAATAATGTGACCAAATGTCTTATTATTGCAATTATAAACACATATTTAGGCATGTTCTCCCTCCTGTGTGTGTGTGTGTGTGGGTTTTCTCCAGTTTGCTCCCACAGTCCATAAACATGCAGGTTTGGGGATAAGGCAAACTCTAATTGGCACCAGCGCCCCCTGTGACCCTCATGTGCAGGGTAAAGCAGTAGTAGATTGGATGTCCAAATATATTTAGTATTATATTCTAGTCTGTATTCTATGACCTTGCTGGCAGCTGCAGCACAGCTGTGGGTCATGTTTTTTTATTATCACATGGTATTAAAAGTGTTGTGCTGCAGTTTGACACCTCCGGTCTACGTTGTTAAAAAGCCTGTCTTGTGCTTTTATTGGGTTTTCTTTCATTGAAGTCCAATTGAACTGGAAGAAAACTCATTGCAGTCATGACAACTATTGTGTTTAATAAACCTTTATCTCTAAGTGGAGACGCCTTGATGACTCACATTCAAACAATGGGGACTCAAGGCTTTGGCTTTGTGAATGTGTACATTGATAGATGCTATGTATCTTTTTTTTTATTGTTGGCGTCATATCAGTCCTTCACTGGACTCAAGGTTTTTTGATGTGTTTCTTGTTAACAATGTATTTTATTTTATTTTTTTCACTATTGTTCGCCTTCTTATTTCTTCAGAACATGTAATGAATTTTCTATCTCCAAACTTTGAAAGGCACACACACACACACACACAAACATTCATGCACACAAAACATCATAAATGCACGTTTCCCTCGTCCCGTCCTTCACATTAGGGCAGCTTCTTTCAATAATAACCGCCCTTTCAATCCTAATTCCCTTAATAATATCTCCTAACAACTGCACTGATAATGATGTGTGCACCTTTGTGTGTGTGTGTCCTCTAAAACTGATTCATGCATGTTTTTTTGTCTGTTTGGTCACCTGTGACCCAACACTCGTCTTTTCGTGGACCATTTTAATCCTCTCCCTCTGCAGTGTCATCTGTCTCCTTCATCAGTTTAAGCATTGAGTATATGTGGGGAAAAAAAAACAAAAAAAACATTCATTTTGATCACGTAGGATACTTCAGCTTTAAAAAGCAAAGCCCACATCTGCTACGGCCGTGCCTCCGTAGAGAAGGGTCCTTGCCTAAAGTACACATAAAAAGCTTATTCTAAGGCTACGGGAATCACATGGGTTTTATTTAAAAGCAGTTATATACTTATACAAACATACTTAGTAGTGGTACCTGTATTTACTTTCTGCCCTCTTAAATGTTACGCTCTGGACCTTTGAGAACAGCACTTTATCTTTAAGTAGAGGCAGAGTAGAAATGAAGAGACCCACGACTCATCGTATCTGTTAATGTGTGGTTGGAATTCATCCATTCATTGTCACACAAGTACATATACTCTCTTATTTTTTGTTTTTGCTTATTTTAACCATAAAAGGTCCAGAAAATGTTCTGTGAGTAAGTGCTTTAACTCATTTTTCAATAAATATCTGGTAGTTATTTACTGCATTCACAATTTAAAATGAAGAAAAACAAAAAAGGTTTTATTTAAAAAACCCACTGTAGTTGGACATGAACACCAGGTTTTGCGTGTTAAATTAGACATTTGAACAGTTTAAAACATATTTAAAATAACATTTGTTATGTCCAAAATGAGTTGACACTTAAGTACAGAAAATGTAACACATACATAGTAAGTAATATTGTTAAACAAAAAAAGACTTCTACTTCTACCATAGTGTCGTGAAGCTGGTTGTGTTTAGTTGGTTTCCTGTTTTATTTTGAAATTTTCACTCGCCTCTCGTTTCAGGTTACTTGCCCCGTTTCCCTTGTGTTTTTCCCACCAGTCTTGATTGTCTTCCTCACCCTGATTGTTTCCACCTGTTCCCCATTAGTGTGTGTGTATATTATGGTCTGTGTCTCCCTTTGTCTGTTGCCAGTTCATCTTGTGACCCAGAGTACCAGTCCCTAACCTGTTGTGCCACCGTCTTTGCTCAGCGTTTGCTTCATGCCTGTCTCGTCAGGTTTTGTACTTTTGTTTGTTACTTTGTCAAGCCCTTGTTTATGCTATTTTCCCTGTTTATTTTTTATTATCATTGTTTCTACAATTACAATTATGGATCTCAAAGTTGCTTCCTGGCATCCTTAAATATATCTGTTACTTTTTCTAAGAACCAGTTTTATTTTGGGGCTTGAATTTGAAGTTCAAGTTGAAAAAGTAACTTTTATTTCTGAAAAATGAAGGACTTTTATAACCATTTTATTCACTTTTACAGTTGACGTATTTGACAAAGAACTGAATTGTTGTATCAGCATAATTATGAGCAGACAAGTTTTTTTTCTAAATGCAAAGGCAGCAGTTAGTCAGTGCAGAGGCAGGCGAATAAGTTCAAGAAACATTCAGGTGCCCTAAAACATTTCATATATCATTGATAATGAAAGTAGCACATTAAGAGAACACTACAGCGTGATGGAGAATAGGGATGAGAACATATTTTCTGTGGCCATTATTAATTATAAATGAATCATGAATTATTTCATGCAGCCCATAGTTATTTTAGCACTTTTGCAGTGAGACGCTGAGGAAAAAAAATGCAACATTTTTAATTTGTGGTTATGAATACGGACCCAGGCATGTTTTCATACTTCTTTATGAAGAAAATGAGACGACTTAGCCAAATCAGCTCATGGCCTCCGAACATTTGAATGTATTTAAATAATTGCACCAAAAAAAACGCAAAGAAAAACTTAGTTGTTCAAAGAGTGGAGCATGTCGTTGATGTTATAGAGCAGGGGTGTCAAACTCACTGAGGGCCACATCAGCATAATGGTTACCCTCAAAGGGCCAGATATAGCTGTCATACAGAATAAATGTAAGTAAATGTCACCAAATATAATGTAAAATAAAGGTAACTACTCCATAACATATTGGTAAATAACTTTCTGTATTTATTACTTATTCAAGTTACAAATATGATGCATTATAGATGTAACCTGGTCCGCGATGGTGATGCCGTCACTTTGTGGGTAACGCAATCGCCATGCATTGTGGGAAATGTAGTTATGGTGAAAGCACGCCTTAAAGCAGCATAGACCTATTTTAACACAGATTTTTAAGACCAATTAATCACTCACGGGCCACATAAGATGACGTGGCGGGCCACATCTGGTCCCCGGGCCTTGAGTTTGACACGTGTTATAGGGTAATAATTAATATTTAATTTAAGTTAATAAGACTGATCATACTGCACTGACAGGAGTAAAAAGGCTGTTATAGATTACAGCCATGGGCAATTTCCCTTTTTCACACCGTGATTCCTTAATTTCCCCAATGGTGTTTCTAATAGTGTGTTTACATCTTAACTTGGCTTAAGGCTACACTGGATTTCCCATCAGCAGCCACTGGAACAGGAAGCACTTTAAATATAGGCAAATTATGATGTGTGGAAAGATGTATAGCTGCTCCAGGAAGCTGAAGATGGAATTATTGATTAGTGAAGATAGTTCATTAGCAGTGACGTGTTCCTTTTGAATGACGTTACAGGTCAACGTACCGAATGACGGTGCTTTTGAATAAGGGTTTTTTATGGGATGAGTCAGCTCCAGGCTTAGCTTTAGTAAGACTTATCTGAGCAGACTTTTTAGACTCCTCTTTAAAATTCACCTGGTTTCCCTGAGAAGCATCGACTCTCCTCCACTTGTCATGATCCTGAGTCAAGTCTTTAACGGCTGAATCAAAAACTCCCACTGAGTTTTTTAATAAAAATGTCACACGAGAGAGTCGGATGATTTAAGGTAAGTGATCAGCGTTTACCAAACTTTTTGACTCGTAACATAAAAGGTTCAATAATTAAATGTTTTTTGTCCGTCCTTGTCTTCGCTCTCCTGATTTCCCTGCACTTTTGACTCCAGTCAACTCATCAAGACCCATCATTATACACATATATACAACCCTGGACTGGTGTTACTCATTCTTTGCCATATCCTTGAGTTTACCTCTTGGTATTGCTGCACTGGCTCAGTTTTTCAGTGGTAATCTTCAGAAGCTCCATTTGACATTTTTCCCCCTCAGTTTAATCTGTGTGTTTTTTTTCTCTGTGACCAAGGTCCACCACTCTGAAATCTGCAGTCTGCCCTCGCCTCTAATCTGCCGGCCCCTCTTGCAGCGAGCGGCCTGCTCCACCAGTCCGCCTGCCTCAGTGAGCTTAACTCTTTTATTTAAGTTTATTACATTTCAAAATCTTACCTGAAATCCTGCCTCTGAATCCTGCCTTTGGGTCCAAAACGTGGTCTTTAGTCTCTGAGCACAACAGCCTTCTTTACAGGCTGTGACAAACCCAGTGATCCAGATGGATCCTGGCATTTAAAGACTTTTTACTCTTTCTTTTTCTTTGTAATTGTGTATTGTATGTTGTGGGTAACATCTACTGCACGTCTGTCCGTCCAGGGAGTGGATCCCTCACCTGTGCTTCTCCCTAAGGTTTCTACCTCTTTCTTTTTCCCTGTTGTAAAGTTTTTTCACTGGTGGTTTTTCCTTACCCAGGTTGAGGGTCTAAGGAGGGGATGTAAGGATGGAGAGGATGTTACCAACCCTGTGGAGCCCTGTGAGACAAACTGTGTTTTAAAATTTGATTTGATTTGATTTGATTTACAACAATAGTGTGGTGAAATGATCGAGTGACTCACAGGTATGCATTTGTCATTGAGTGGGAATTAGTTTTGTCTTTTTGTATCAGCTTCTCAGTTGACCTTTGACACTGCATTGTTGTTCCCTACACATGTTTTCTAGCATGTTATTAATAATCATCATCAATAAAGGGCACTTTTAGCAAAGTGGGAACCACAACCCCTACTAATTCATCTGCCAAACTACTCTGAATGCTTTTAAATGGAAATTTAAATCTGCAACAGACTGTGCCAACACTTTTGCTGTGTTTTAATTGTCTTGGACTATAATAATAATTATTATTATTATTATTTTCCAACCCTTTAACACCTAAGCCTCATAATGTCGGTCTGGACTTTTTCTTTTTTTTCTATAAAAGGGCCAGAAAATGTCCTCTGAGTAAGTGCTTTTGCACATTTTCCAGAACAACTTTAAATATCTGGCAGTTATTTACATTTTACTGCATGTTAAAATGGTGTATTAACAATTTAAAATTAAGAAAACAAAAAGATTTAATTGGGGAAAAAACACTCTAGTTGTACACGAACACTAGATTTTGCATGTTCAATTTGAAACTGGAAAACATATTTAAAACTGGAAAAGCACTCGGAGAGCAAAGTCCTCCGCCAAGGCAGCTCAGCCCCCCCATGGATCACGCCAAAAATGTAATCAAGGTCAGTAACATTTGGTTAAGTTTTTGTCTCGGTGTTTAAAAACAGGCCAAAATTGGAAACTGTGTTTATGTACAGGTGTTTTTCCAACTCCCTCCTCTCTGGTGACAAAAACGCCAACTTCCTGATTCAGCACGAGTAAAATTACCGTAATAACCACACGTTGGCTTTGACGTGCAACTTCTCAGCTTTCAGAAACCGCTGGAATTTTTCCGATAGCACAAACCGTCGCTTAATTACAGTAATGCAAAGTGTGCTCACACA
This sequence comes from Microchirus variegatus, assembly GCF_963457635.1. NCBI lineage: Eukaryota > Metazoa > Chordata > Actinopteri > Pleuronectiformes > Soleidae > Microchirus > Microchirus variegatus. Next base: position 5,995,179 of record NC_139814.1, read on the forward strand.
ACGTTTGATACGTTCAGTGTTAGAGTTAAATATACCAGCAAACCCCCAGAAAGCAGTGATTATAAAGAGCTAAATAAGACTGAATTGTATCATAAATAAAGTTTAAAATGATTTGTTTGCACTTTGTGTGAGGTCATGCGAGGCGTTCTCGTGTGAGGACGCCTGAGCCATCTCCATTTGCTGGAGACGATTTGGAGATTTAGTTGAAAGCTCAGAAAAGTTTGTTATAGTATGCAATATAATGATGTCAGTCTTGAACAAATATTATATTCTTTCAGCCTGTTGAGATGATAATGATCCTTCAACGACTGTTTCCTATGAACATTTCGAGAACCTCAGCTGCTTCCACTGATCCTGAGATTATTCTTTTTTTCTTCCCATTAACTTTTCTCTTTCTCACCGGAAAAACATGAAAGCATGGAAACAACCGACTGCCGTGCGATTAGTGCCTAATAACCAGCAGCCTTTCCTCTGTTTGTTTGAGCATCGCTGCTCTGACCTTTACAGTATTGCCTATTTATAATCCATTCAATCCAGGAGATTATGTTTATCCTCACGTCTCTCTGGAGTTATCAGGGTAATATTTAGACTCCACTGTTAATGCAGGTCAAAGCAACACAATTTCTTCATCAACACAAATAACAAGGATGCATGTAATAATTGTAATGTAAATCCCTTCGTTGCACCTCTCTTAGCATGGGATTAAATCCAAAACATAGGTCATGATATCCTGCCCTTGTGTGGGACTACTTTATTATTAACTGACTGAGGGGAAATAAAGATTCATTACAGTCTATTCTACACACATCCTTTTAATATTTGACTAATCAGTGGTTTAGCTATGTACATTTGAAATGTAGTGTGTGTAAATGATGTGATACTGCTTTATTTAGTGAGAAGAGAATTGTGTGAAGAAAACAAGTGTAAGCAAAGAAAAGCAGAATTGTGGGAGAATAAGGTGTTCCTACCTCTCCTCTCCTTCCTCCACAAATTCATTCATTCATTATTCAGAATACCTTCAGGTCAAACTCTCAGTGTCTTCTTGACATATCCCTCCTCTTCTCCACACTCGTCTTCCCCACCTCTCTGTTTCTTCCCTTTCTCCATCTCTTCTACAACTGTCACCCTTTCATTTCCCCTGGAAATTACCTCAGGGATGAGAAACCTGGCTTTGAAATGTCAAAATTCCAGTGACGTCGTACTTTTTTTTTTTCTCTCCTTCTTTACGTTTTTAATTATACACAACATGGCTCTTTTGAAGGTAAGTTTTCTGACAAGAAAAGTTCTCCTATCTTCTCTCCGTACACACTCAGGGCTTGATGGCGGTTTCTCACAGCGGCTCAAGCATACAAGGAAATATGGGCTCCAACAAATTGAAAATGTCAGGTTTTATTCATGAGCAGCCATTTTGCATTTCATTTGTAAACTCGTTCAGGAATTGAGTCAGTATTGACCTTTCTTTGTGTGTCCAAGTGAGTGACTAATAATGCTACTTAATGTCTGACAACAGCCTGCAGGGATGCTCGTCTTTTCCCAATAAAAACCACATGTGGAATTATCACTCACTCACTCACACGCTCAATCATCTTCTACCACTTTATCCTCCACATGAGGGTCGCGGGGGGCGCTGGCACCAATCCCAGCTCTGACACAAGGCGAAAGGCAGGTTGTGGAATTATCAGTTGACTTTTATTTTGAAAGTGTTATAATGTAACAAGTGGCTCCACAGATAACTGATGGTTCCTTTCACTCATAAAAGCAGAGCTCTCTGCCAACTGCGTTTGAGTACTGTACTTAAAGCAGAGATAAAGTTCAGATTTTGCGCCAGTGCTACTGCTGCTACGCCATCATTCCTCTGTGGGATGCAAATGCATTATCATCCTGAATTGAACCACATGTACGTTGCCAAATATGTTTGCTTTCATAATAATAATACTACTAATAATAGTAATAATAAACTTTATTTGTATAGCACCTTTCATACAAGGTTTGCTCAGCTCAAAGTGCATCAAAATAAAAGGAAAAGAACATTTAAAAAGCAAATACAGCAATAAAACAACACAGAGTGGATAGAAAGGAACAGTTTCAAGTGAAAAAGTACTCTTAAAAACCCCTGTTTTGAAATAAAACAGTAAAATACATCACTGAGTGGACTACATTATGAAAGGGCAACAGTAAAGAGGTTAAAACCCTGCTTTAACTTTAACATAAACTAAAAATGGATGATTTTATTGTATTTAAATCATTCAAATAAATATAGGTGAATGAGGTAACCAACAAAAAGTGCATGTAGGTTGCAGTAGGTGCAGGAACGTAATCTTTTAACTTGTTGCTCCATTGCCATTGTGATTCAAAGTTATACATTAAAGCATTAAATAGGACTTCGTTGTATGTTGGCAATAAGATAAATGTCTGTAGTATGTTCTTTTTGCTTACTTACTTTTATATGCAACATTTCTTTAACTCTTTAAAGTTAAGCTTAAAAAAATCTTAATCTGTTGTTAGAAATCATTTAATTTTCACAGTTCACACATAGCCGTTTTTGTTCCAGAGTTTCAAATTAGAGCAGAGAAAAGGATAAGTGATGACGTGTCAGTGTGTACAGGAGAACTAATCACCACTCTAATAGCAGTACAGTGGACATAAACAAACAATCATCTGCTCAGACTCATGGTCATCACTCACCAGCTCACAACTCACAAGACGTCCCTCGTGGAAATACAGCAAACATGATTCAGGATTCAGAGGATGGCACTTCTCACATCACCAGCACATGTTGGGGTTACAGGAAATGAAATGGCTAAAATGTGGCAAAGGCAGCAACAAGACACACTAATTTAGATTCAGCAATTGGTTTGAAACCAAGAGCACCATTAAACAAAATCTAAAGGATAGATAGATGGCAAAAACAATGTGTGGAGGAGAGAAAAGAAGGATGGTTTTTCAAAATCCAAAAACAATTGGTTAGGGGTATAATATACCCCTACCAGGTGGTGGCGGTAGTGCACCACATCGTTGTTTGCCAAGCGCCATGAGACCTCAAAGAAGAACAGGAAGCAGTTAGCTGTAGCCACGCCCCTGATTAGCTTAATGAGCTGCAGGTGTCAGGGACGTGTTTGTGACATTGAGCGATGATGACGATGATAATGACACTTGGAGCAGAAATAACTGTAATTGTTCGTCTCAGAAACAGCAAGCAACTTTTTTCCAAGTCAAGAACAAGGATATTTTTTACACAGTGAAAAGTCACGGACTGGATACGAACTGGAGCAACAAACAAGATGGCACGAGGACTTAATTTCCAGGTGAGTTTTCACACAGCCGCTCCAACATTTCAAATGCGCACTTACTGCCAAAACTATGGCGAATACTTTGAGAAAACGGTGAAAGTCAGCGTTGTCTGGCTTACTGCAGCGTGTAGAAACTTCCAGAAATACCCACTTTTATTTTGAAAACCGGAATGTTCCACCCGCTACAGTAAGCTAGTAAAAGTATTTGATATGAAGTTGGCAGTATAGGCGCACTTGAAATGTTGGAGCGGCAGGCTTGACCGCAGTGTTTTCACGAACAATCTCATACTCTACTCTATTAGAAGATGCTTTACTCTGACCACTGTAGTTTTATGCATAGAGTTTGTTTTTTGTCTGCAGCTGAACCACTTGCATTGCCAAATTAAATTGTAAGAGTATATTTATTGTGTTATCTTTAGTTAAAATTTACAGTGCAAAAGTCTCAAGCCACCATTAGATTTGTTGTTTTAGCAATTATAATGGTCACACAGTATATTTATTTCTCAGTCTTTTTATGGCAATGTATCCAGTAAATATGGGAAACATAACATAATTAAATAACACATTTTTCAGGGGAAATGGTCTGACCTACACTCACACCTGAACAATGGCATGACCCTGGCTGTCAAATCTGGAGTGAAACTCAAATTAATGTTATTATAAAAACTTGTTTGTCCTACTTCTTCAAATTGAAAAATATCTGGTATATTTCACTAGGTTTATTCAAGACATTCTTGAGCATTACATACACATGTGTGAGTTATACTCATTAACAACTTTCAGTGACATTATTCCAGGCCAAGAGCCAAAGATTGGACAAACATAAAATACCAAGAAAGCTGGTGGTGCCTTGAGACTTTTGTTAAACAAAACAATTGAACCTACCTCCTTTTTTAATGTAGGATAAGCTGTTCTTTTATGGTCTGGGTTGTTGATTTTTATTCATTTAGCCTTATTTAACCTTTATTTAACCAGGTTAGTCCTACTGAGATCAAGGCTGTATTTTACAGGGGAGACCTGGCCAAGACAGCAGCAGCACAGTTAGTCAGATACACATAAATTAATATTAAAATATGCTCTCATAAATTATTTGTTGCTTAAATAGCAAGACATCCAAAGAAGGTCATGAATATATGAACAAATAAGGTATTTTGTCCAGTATTTATATTTGTTTTTAGATAAACATACCAGTGACTGAGGTGATGAATGCATAGTGACATATTATTCACGTCAAACAGTTGTGAGTCATCAGTGCCCCGTAGTGCACGCTGTCCAAAATGCAAAGACAATGAGCAGAGGTATTCATACTCGGATTCCACCAGTTTCTGTTTCACAAAAGCAGTAAAATAAACATACGTGCTTCAGTTTCTCAGCTTCCCCCAGTGACTCATCATGATCAGATATTCCAATGGGAAGTGAAAATGTTGTGTGATGCCTCAAGGTGGTGTCAATTATGTACATGGTCCTACTGATTTAATTTGCATCAAAGAGGAATGTTCAAAACTCACTCTGAGAATGAGGTCATTTTACATTGACGTATGCAGGCACCTTTTTTTTGTGTCGCTATATCATGCATACTTCAAGTACATAGAAGGAACTGCAGTACTGCAAGTAATTACTCTGATGGAAGGTTTAAATCAAGTCACTTTGTCTGTGTGTGTATCTGCACACAACTGTCTTGTCAAGGATGTTTATGAGAGAAGAGTTGGCACACAGGAGTATAACTGGCTGTCTCTGCAGCTCCATCAAATCCAGCAGAGTGAGACATGGGGGTGGTCACTATTGTCACGCTCAGCCCTATATAGTTACCACTTGTTAATGAAATATGAAATATGACCATGTGAGTGTCTATAATTGGCTTTCACAGCAAACGGTGACACACGTTTATCATGTTGGTTACATATTCGGCTAATTGATTTATTGCGTATTGTGAGAAATGGCAAAATCACCAACAGTGAGAGCCCAAGATGTGTTTTTCACATAGATGGCTGCAGTTTTTTTTTCTTCCATAAAACAACCTATAGTAAAATCTTTGAATGGATACATTAACCCTGTAAGATCCATGTTTATGTTCACTTATTCTGTTAATCAATTTATATTTTTCTGAATTGACTTGAAATGCATGATAGAAATGTATATGGAGCTCATTTTGAGTCTATTTTCAGCAAATGTTGAAGGTGCACGTCTCTGTTGATCCTATAAATGCAGTTACAATATCAAAGGCCTGGTTGAAAACACAAAAGCTGGGTGAATTCATTAATGTCATAAAAATTGTGTGAAAAGGCTTAAAGGTTATATATGAAACATTTTAGTGTTTTTAAGTGGTTGAGTTGAACTCATTGCACGGCCATGATTGCCAGATTTTCTGAAAATATGGAAATAAGAACTTGCACATAGACCCTGTGTTACAGTGTATTCATACACAGAAGTTTTATTCTTCTAAACATTGAAAATATTTTATTACTTCATGTATCAGCACAGGCACAGATTGAGGGTGAAGGTGTGTTTGCTTTAATGCAGCAGTGGAGAATCACATGACCGAGAAGAGGACAAGGTGATAGACTTTGAAATGATATGTATTAAATATCCACCAACAAATCATATGAAAGAGAAATTGTTAATCTTGGCTGAAGTTCCCTATTTTGCCTTCCTGTCCCAGAGAAAAGTATTCACTATAATGTCTGCTGCAGTCTCTCTACAGCTTCCTCTCCACATTCAGCTGCCTATGTTAAGCCATCTCCTCTGCAGACCGTTTTTTGCTTCTCCTCTGGTCATTACTTTTTTTGAGAGGGGTTCTGAGTCTTCTCAGATTCCGTGTTGTTCAACTTGCTCTGCTGGCATCATTTGTGTTGAACTCCTATGTGCTGCGTTGTTGGGTGGGTGGAGCTGAGTGGGTGGCGCAACACACTAAAATGGAACATAAACGCTGTTTGTGGCCTGCAAATTATTTTTCTCGATACTGGTTGGCCCCAATGGTATCAGTGAAGGTTGTATATTTTTTTATAACACGTTTTAACACGTAACGTTTTCTCAATCTCGGATGAAGCACCATGGTCATTTTGTCTTAATATAATACATTTTTGACATTCATCACCCTTTTAGGTTTTTAACAGAATCACTGAAGTGAGCCCAGGAGAGAGGATTTCTGAAAACTAGACCGGACGAAGCTCCAATGATTAGATAATGATTAAGCGGATAGACTTTGCATGATAAAACATTTAAAATTAATTGAGGGTTATTGTGAGTTGAGGAAATAGCACAGCAATTGTTAAATGATTGAGTAATTTAAAGTGGAGTACATGAAATAGTGAGGAGGAAAAAAAAAGATCATTCTCCATTGAAAAGCTGAGGAAGCCTCGGAAATGAAGAGGTCAGATGAGAGAGACAAAGAAAGACGAAGGGGATCATAAATTATAAAATGAATGAAATGGCTAGCCTGACAGAGAGAGGAGGACATGAATTGTAAGGAAAATGAAAGCCGGCACCAAGTGATATGAATTGTCCATGGGATCTCCTATGAAAGAACTGAAGGCATTTTAAACAACTGTGGGACATGCAGCCGACGACAGTAGCAAAAAATGGACTGTGCTGGACTGATGAGTGACTGAATGAGATGGAGAGAAATGGTGAACATGGGAGAGAAGGGGATGCAGGGCAAGAGAGATGGTGTACAAATGCAATGTAGGGACCTAAGGAGTGAATAAATGAAGCAAGAGAAAGCAGGGAACGATAATGATCCTCGTGGAGTTAAGGGGGAAGAGCATTAGGAAGGAGCAAGGTGGAGATAGGGAGAGTGACAGATGAGGGGAGAGTCACAGAAAAGGGAAACAGAAGAAAATGACTGGTGAAGACAAGATGACAATGGAGATAAAAAGGTGCAGATCTTTCTCTTCCTGTCTCTCATTTTCTAATACTAGATCATTCGCTGCCATCCCATCATTCAAGCCCCCCCCCCCTTTTTTGTTTTACCTTCCATTTTCCCATTTGCCTGCTCATCCCCTGTTTTTCCCCTTGCTCTGTTTCATTTTCCATTTCCGTTTTCCTCTGGTTTTAGACATTGTTTTCCTGATGATTTAGCTTGTACACATTCTGCCTCAGAAACCCAATGTCCAATTTCCATTTATGGAAAGTGTCTGGAAGGAAGAGGAAAAAAAGAACAATTGTGAATGCAAGGGGAATCGATGCAGTCTGTAAATATCATTTGCTTTTCTTACTTTAATGCTTACACGTGACCAACAAAAGAATTACACCATGACTAAGTATCGTTAACTAATATTGATTTGTGTTTTTCTGAGATGGTGCAGTAATAAGTGGCAGACACATTTTTGTGCACACAATCTACACATTCCACTGCAAATATAACCATTTTAGAAAGTAGATATAAACAAGCTGCACAACTGTTTATATTTAGTCAATCTGAACAAAAGATAGACAGATGGATCATTTTCTGTGGCTGCTTACAAGTGTTGGACTCTGGCTAAAAAACAAAAGTAACTCTTAATGTTTATTTCTGATGACATTAGATCAGCGTTTTTTTGCTCCACAGAACGGTTTAATGTCAGGCAATATTTTCACTGACCGGCCCCCAAACGCTCTCTGCTCGCTATGGTAACGCTTAAACATGCCTTCAAATAAGATACACAAAAGTGAATATGAAGCCTGTCATATTTGGGACAAGAGTCGGGACCTTAAATTTCTTGCACAAAACTATTGATCAGCATTTGTTTGTTGTTCATCAAAATCAGTATGCGCCGAGAGCGTGGGCAGGCGCGAGAGAGAGTAAAGAGTGCGAGTGAGTGAGGTCTGTGGTCTTGGCCATTGGTTCATTTACAAATTTTTTTTGTAGGTGTGTAGGCTGAATACGTCGCACAAGTAAGCGAGTTTTGCGACCCACTCCTTGTCACTGAAATGTGCTGCCGGTGGTGACTTCTTTTCTGAGAGAAATCTCTGCAGCGGCTCTCGTAATTCAAACACTCTGGCCAGCGATCTCCCACCGGATGTGTCAAGAGTGAGTCATAGACAGATGTAACGGAGTGAATTTTTCAAAATAAAACATTCTTCAGACCCCGACAATAAATTAAATGGAAATAACGCAAGTTATTTATTCTTTCTGTGCGGCTTGGTACCAAGCGACCCACGGACCGGCCTGGTGGTTGGGGACTGCTGCATTAGATGACAAAGATCTTTTACATACTTTTCTTTAGGTCTTCAGTGTGAAGAAAAGCTAAGGTCAACTAAACCTTGCCAAATATCTCTCTCGACTAATGAATGTCACTTCAACCACTGCTAATAAGAATAATAACGGCAACTCTAATCCAATCAATCAGTCTAAATGCAACGGATAAATTAAATACAACAAATGTATCTCTAATTATAGTTTACCCAAATATTTTCCAAATATGTCATACTTCATTTCCGAAAACAGAATGGCTGACATCTAAACCATTCATCACTGTATGAGCCAACAATGTAATCAGCTTCTGCTGTGATTTTTAAACAGAGACAGGTGGGGCTTTGAGAGGGTACTGAGTAAGCAAAGTCAGATTCAAGCAATTATCTCATTAATAAAACAGAAATGATTAATGTCACCCATATTGTTCTATTAAACACATCTTCAAGGGTGAAACATGAACACATACTCTTAGAGTTGTTGTACACACAAGAAAGGTCAGATGACACCCAGATTCTCCAAGAGTACAATGAGGCAGGCGGCGGTTTCAAGCATTTTCCCACAAATCATTTGGAGTGGTCTAACATTTGGGAGGGCTAAATGGAAAATTATTTTAAAGGTGCATGTCTGCTGTATGATTTGTAGAGCTGTTAAAAAGTACCACTGAGTGGGTTGGAATGTTAAATCTCTTCACTTCTATTTCAACATCACTCCAAGTGTAATCATGGTAGGGCAACTTGATGCTGTAATATGACAATACAGTCATAGTACAGTCACTGCCCTCTGATGCCTCAATCATGACATAACTGAAAGCTCAACTGAAGTGTCACTGTGAGTGCTCTGACTTACCCCTGGCCTCAAGTGAGCCTGCAGAGCTTTTTGAAAGGATGACACTAGGCCCATATTCCTACTGTTGTCTTTCAAAGACACATTTTGCTTTACTAATGCAATGTTTCTGCTGCCTCTCACTTGAGATAATGAGTCATGTCGTGTGGAGTTGATGGGCTTAATCAGCGTTGTGTGAACTCGTTTGACAATTGTTTTGAATGTGATACCTGTTTTAATATTGTAATGTGTAATATTCCAAAGTTACACACTGCTGTTTTAAGATGACACATGAACATAGATGGAACATAAAATAACATGAAGTTGTGATTCTGATATCTTTTTCAAATGGCTGGTTAAGTTATCAAAAATCATATCAGGTTTTCAGGCTGAAATTTAAGTAAATAAAGAAGGGTGTGCAACAAAAATTGCACTTGTGATGATTTATACAGTGAATTGGTTGTGATAGTGTGTCATTAAGAAAAAAAAAAAAGCGTCCCCTTACAACAAGTTTGGAAAGCACTGGTTTAGAGGAGCTCAGGGAGTTGATCCCGTTTTGTTGCCTGCTGTGGATGTCTCGCCCCCCTCCAGTCCATCAACAATTTGGGGATGGATCATGATTATCGAATAATCAATTAGTAAGATTATTTTTAAAAGACGATTAGCGCAAGACTATTACGCTGATGTAAAAGGCAAATTCCCAATACCATTGTATTGTATTCAGCATCCGATCTGTCTGTCTGCAAGAGGTAATATGGAGGCAGGACTTGGAGGGTATATACTTGTGATCATGAGGCGTCTGTAATGTACAGTCGATGGAGAATTGGATGGAGATGACAATTGAGGTAAAAACTACAGATAAATAAGTTTTTCCTCTGTGATCACAGTGCCTGGCACAGCCTACCCTCAGCCTATTGAAATTAACCAAGGTTCAGAAACGGATTTTTGGATACAGCATTCAAATAGTGTTTTTGTATGGAATACCCATCACTACATCACAAACGTTCTTAGTGAGACACAGTCGCCCAAGTTACCTTTTGGCTATTATGCTATCCAACCCACATTTTGCTGTATTCATTATGGGCTCATTATAATATTCGGACCACCTCTGCTTTTAAAAGGAACAACTCCTCTCCTTTTTTATAGGTGCTGTAATTAAACCTCTGCTCAAAACTAACTAACCTTTCACCTGATGCCCTTTTAATAATTACAGGAATTTCAAATCATCCTCTTCTCACTGAAGTCCAGGGAAGGAAACGGATGAACCCAGTGGCAGATTTTCTACAGCAATGGCTTAATGCTGTAGAATATCTGCCACTGGTTTTGTCGGTTGTAAATGACCAACTTGTATCCCCAGATGCCTGGAATCCTCTCATTTACTTATTTTTGAGTTGGAACTATTTTAAAATTGAGTAAATTCTCAATTGTGTGTGTATTTTCAAACGGTACTTTTTTGAGATGATGAACCTGGTCATTATGGATAATTGAGTGTATACTGACAAAAAGCGCAGGAAATATATGTACAAACTATGATGGTCGAATTTAAATTAAATAAACAAATAAAAAGTTTTTGTCTAATTGCAGATTGAATTAGCACAAAGTTAATATGAAGCTATCAGGTTACATAACGTGAATCAAAGAAGTTTGATATAAATTCATGTTTTCTGTGTAAAATGCTTCCTTTGATCAACAATCATAACTGTTTTTGAGATGGAGCATTATAATGTAGCAAATAATCCAGAGTATATTCACATTACATTTTTATGTAAAACAATAGTTTGCAATTAATTGACTTATTTATGATGACTTTGCATGCAAGATATTATGCAGTCAGTTTTCCTTTTGGTTACAATTGGGTGCGCAGCAGCCAGTTTTGTGGAGCATGAAGATTTGCAGTATAAGGATTAGATAAACCAGAGAGAACACTAAAGATCTTAACCACAGTGTGAGTCTGAAAACTTGAAATTATGACTTTCTCAGTATAACCACCAACATCTCCACTGACAATCTGTCATACAGCATTGGGTAAATCTGGAGCTTTTACGACAAGCCACTATTTCAGCTCCTGCTGCTTTGCAGTTGGCCACAGCAGTGTCCAATTTTACCACAATTGCTCATCTAAAATTAATGAAATTGAGTTTATTTTCTATTGTGTACCATCCCAGTCCGTGGGTGTCTGTGTGAGTGGTTAAACTGTGGAAATCAGCCAGGCCAGTTCAGGCTGGAGACAGACTGGGATGAAAAGATGTGGAGAAGAGCAAAATTAAGTAACGATAAGGAAGAGAGCAGATGAAAGCAAGGGGGGTAAGAGTTCAGGAGAGGTGAAGCATGAAGAGTAAAGGGAAAGGACAAGTGCTGAGGAGAGAGGAGACTTAAGAAAAGCCATGCTGGGACAATAAGTCTCACCTGCAGCTAACTCACACTGTGAATACCTCCTATACTGTGTGTGTGGTGGCCGCAGCTTGAATTAGTTATTGGGCAAAAAACCCTTGTTGTATTTTGAGTCAAAAAGAAAAAATCCTTATGTATGTACTCTTGTATTTGGCATTACTGCCTCCCTTTGAATATTAGTAAAGCAAATGGAAAGACTGGTAGTTTGGTCAAATATTGTGAAAGAAGATGACAGATAAAGAAGGATGGGTGTACAGGTAGTAAGTCTTTTCCTCCATCTCTGAATCGCCTCAGTCCTCCTCTATAATGCTCCACCCTGCCTTTTCTTCACTACACTGTTCTTTGCTGCTGGAGTGATGCTCATTTCCTGCCTCATCTCGACTCACACAATCAGTCCCTGCTGGTCTGTTCCACTGAATAACTTTCATCGTCATTATTATTTGCAGAGCACTCTGCAATTTTCTCCCTGTAACCACAATGCAATACAAATAGCTCAGGATGTTGTGTGGGCTCTCCTCTTCCACACTGCTGTGTTTATAATATTCAGTCTCCCACATAGATACTATCAATTTGTTTTTCTGTTTATTTGGGGTATGTATGTCGCTTAGTGTGTTGTCAAGATAAGGCAGAGGTATTCTTTACATTTGCTAAGGTGGTTGTAATCATGACTGTCACCACTTTCGTCTTTGGGGTGAAAAGTGGTTTGTATCACTTGTCAGTTAAGTGGCCTCAAAATAAAAAGAATGATTGTATAAAGAACCTTCAGTTTATGTGTGTGTGTGTTTGTGTGTTTCAGTGAGGCAATTCGGCTGGAGTGTAAAATGTGGCAATATAAATTATTGCTCACTCAGCAACACAGTGCTGCAAAAACAAACTCACTGAATACACAACAGTGACACCCATGTTTCTTTTATATATACTGCAACAGTAAATCTGTAATGGGTTGACTTGTGGTCATAAAACCTGAGAAACATGAGACTTTTTTTTTTCTTTCCATAGATGAGGCCTGAAGAGGTCTTCAGACTGAACGGCTGAATGACGCAATACTACTTTTATGGTGTGTTAAAAGTGTTGCTTCAGAGATGATTCACCTTTTGACAGGTAAGTTTGTTGACAATGCACTTAATGAAATCACATCAAAAAGGAAGCAATTTTAAGTTTGATTGCGAGTTATTTTACATTGGTCTAAGCAGCTCAAATGATACAAACCCACAAACCCATGAGTAATTATTGTTATTAAAGGTCCATATACGTCAATGTTTTTATACTATGCGCTATGACTCAATCAACGTCCCATCTTTTAATGTTATGAATGGCTGCTATGCTGTTCCTTCCTCACTGTCTTCAGAGGAGGTGAGGGCAATGACTGCGGTGCTAAGCTTTCTTACTAGTCCTGGAATGTGGTCAATAAGCACAGGGACTTAAAGATGTAGCTAATTCAGGCTAACACCTTACTTTTTGTTAGCAGATGATGAACACAAGACCGTTTGCTTTATCTGGACATATAATTTCTTCCCACTGGCACAGAAAATTATATACATTAATACTTTCATTTGTCTCTGCAAACCTTGACAGTGACCAGTCTTCAGCCTGAGCTTCTCATGCTTCACACACACACTCGACTGAACCACTCCCTCTCTCTTACTCAAGCAATCACTCAGTGTATACACACTACAATAATCACTTGCATGACTGAGAACCTTCAGAGAGAACACATTCTAATAGTATTTTTTTAGTATATTTAATAGGGGTATTTTACCGAACCGTTTGGTACACCCTGTTCGGTTCACTACGCAACGGCCAACAACGGGATTTCGGTACGTTTCAGTCAGTCAAAATGTATTAAAACGCACAATGCTGCGTGATTAGATCCACTCAGGAGCAGAGACATGAGCGCAGGTAAACAAGACTCTGAAAATCAGCACTAGTGAACGAGACTTTGAAAAAAGGAAGTTTGAAGCGGCACTGTCTTCGATAAGTCCGCTGTGTGAGATCATTTGGGATTCAGCGTAGACTACGATGAGAATGAGAAAATGAATGTCAACAAACCACGGTGTGCAAGAATCTGTTACAGACACTCGCTCTACAGCGCCACCCAGAGCAAACCTCTCATTTACATCGTCATCACACGTCTCTTTCACTTGGAGCAGCATGGTGTATTTGTAGTTGTAGTTTCTGTGAATGGGTTAAAATTGTGTTTATTTATGTTGGATAGCACTAAACTTTATTTATTTTTAATTTGTGTGATTTTATGTTTGCTGTTTCATTTGATCTGAGTGCACTATTGTTAAAATAAAATTTGTGGTGTGAATATATCTGTGCTTTTAATTATTTTTACAATGTAATATTGCCTTTGCTAGTCTGAGCAGTTTTATATTAAGATATTGAAACCGTACTGACACGTGGCCCCAAAACTGTGATACATACCGAACCGTGGAGAAACTGAAACGTTGCATCCCTAATATTCAAGTATATTTTCATTGCTTTTGCTGCAGTTTCTGCCTTTAATGAAACTGTAATGATCATTTTGTTCTTGGTGTTTGAGAGGCTTTGCAAAGTGAATACATTGTAATGTTGAGCTAACTCATACCTGGGTCATATCAAGGCATGTAAAAAAAGTTTTTTTCATATGTACAGACATACAGACACCCTTCTTTTCATGTGTCATAAAAAAATAAATCGTAGGATTTATTTTTTTATGAAATGCCTATTGAATGTTAGCTAATTTGGCTAATTTGTAATTGAAAATGAGTATTGAACCAAATCAAATTGAACTGAATCATTCCATCATAAAATTATTGTTCTATTGGGAGAAATTGAATATATTAACCACAAGTATTTTTGTATAAATTGATAACTGCCAAAATAGTTTGGTTTTTGCAGCCTTAACATGAGCTTTTTATACTCCATTTACTAATGCTGCCATTTCTACTGCAGCCAGAACAGACACATCAGCCAGAGTGTGCCTTTTGAGGACACGCAAACAAAGAACAGGTCCATCGACATAAACCTATGAGTCTTATTTGCACACAAACCAATTAGTGAAAGTGAATTTGACCTCTGCATTTTTTTTACACACCATTAGTGAATGCACACAAACCAGGCTCAGGAGCAGTGGGCAGCACTTATCTGCGCCCGGGGAGCAATGATGGTTGGATACTTTGCTCAGGGGAACCCCAGCCGTTGACCTGATGCATCAAGCCAACAAAGGCGGAAACAAAACCAAAAGGTGTCACTGATTCTGAAACTGGATGTTTTAAATTTAAAATGCATTGAAAATAACTCTGTCCGTGAATCTGAAATAACACACAGCCTGATACCGCGTCTGAGTCTGGTATTAAAACTAGTTCTAGCAGTGGAATCGTTAATGGACAAACCAGCTTGCAGACAGGCTTATGGTCAATTGGTGCTCATGCACTTGCTGGTTCCATAATGGATTAAAACTGTCACTTTCTTTGTCTGCAGAACACAAAGTTAGTGAAGCCACTCATGTCATGATTTACAGTGGGAATTGGACCAGAAACGATTTTTATCCAAGACTCCTAAATGGTGTACTACCCTTAACACAACTCGAATGAAAGGAAGATGCACACACCAAAAGAAATGAGTCTGCTTGGTAATTAAGGTGTAACCATCCACAGAAACACAGACTCGGTCAATGGAGTGATTTTTAGAGTGAAGCCTAAGATGGGTGGAAGAATAAAGGTAGCTTTTTAATTTGGTGGTCTGCTCTCAGGAAAAGGCTTTTCTAGTCACAGCGAAGAACAAACACCATCAGACAAAGTGCAATCTCAAGCAGGTCTTTTGCTGGGTGAGGAGGGTCATAGAAATCTCTACAAGACTTTGCTGACCCTTTGCAGGCCTTTTGATAAAGTGAAGCAAACAGCTCCTGACCCTCTCAGCGTGACAGATGACACTGCAGATATTTGTGAGGGCTAGTAGAAGACGGGAAGGAACCAGGCAGTGATGGATGGTGTCCTGATTCTCAAAAGGAACCAGATCTGTAGACTTGTATAACACTTGTGCTGTTTCTATGTGCGACAGTGGATTACAAAAACCTCAGTTGTACTTTTGCGAATGGACAGTGGGCACAAGTTTTCGAAAGTTGGAGATATCAATCATAGGAACTTTAACAAGTCTCCCATGCTCACTGCTGTGACTTATTTTATAAGTGTGTAATGCTTTATTGATCATCATACAGTCGCTAACTTCCTCACCGATACTTGGGTCAGAGCATGGGGCTGAAAACAAGTCCTGTTGTTTGAATATTGCCTCACTAATAACTGAGCCGTCATGCTGCCTGGAATACCTAGGAGGAGATGAGTAGGTGAGTGTCTGTGAAAGTGTGAGACCTGAATGTCTGTCCTTTTCTACACATTAAGCGCCAAGTTGTTTGTTTGCACTCAGTGATGACAGCCGCTGACCCATCTCCCATAGATGCCAGTGTGGTATCATCAACAATTTAACAGAGGGTCCACTGGAGGAGCCATCATTTGTGGGAGGATGGGGAAGAGGGAGAAGGTGTACATATGCTGATACACCAAACCCACAGAATTGAAGAAAAATCCTACAACTAGGGATGTTGTGATCTTGAACTGATTTGGACATTTTTTTTTTTAACTGATTAGACATGCCAATGACATTTATTTATTTTATTCAACAGTGATACTCATCAGTGTTTGCACAGACTATGAATGTAAACACTCAGTATCATACCACCTGTTGAACAAAACACAAAGGAAAGTGATTTTTTTTTCTCACCATTTTGGTCACATTTCAACAACATGGCTTAAGCCAACATCAGGCTTGTGATGTCTCCATCTTCTCTCTTCCTCCCCGTCTACCAGCCTCACAGCAGATGTACAGACAGATGACAGAAGAGTCTTTTAATTTTTCTGTCTAAACTTGAGTCAGAAATAGTGCACTGGGCAGCTCTGCTGTCGAGACAAATGCAAGTATCACATCAGGGCTCTGTATTGACAGATGCTTGAGAGTAAAAAGATCGGATCGAAGCCAGATAGCTGATCGGGACATCTCTGCTCTTTTTTTAAAATCTATATAAAGGCATAGTTTTTATGAAAACTATTCTGCCTTTATGGCTCAATTTAAGATACACCAGTAGTCATAATCAGGACATACTTACACGTACAATGCACATGAACATGCAGTTCATTTATTCTCCAGGAAGTGATTTCCAGATAACTCATATGTGCTTGTATATACTCTGGTTGAGTGGCAAAGTAAGTGCAAATGTGCAGGGTATTTGCCCATATGCTCTCTGCATAACTGTGTGGCACTATGCCTTATTTGAGATTATTTGAGATTATTTGACATTTGTGACACTTCAGAAGATGCAGATGGCAGGGGAATATAGAGGCCATAAATGGATGCTGAATAAAACAATATTAGGAATTATTACTGTCAAAAATAAATACATTTTGTATAATTTGTTTATAAAATCATATGCTGCCACTAAGGGTGAAGCAGACAAATTGCATCATGTTGTTATAAGCTCTTGGGGATCTTTGATAGACTGCGTGTTTAAGAGCCACTAAAGACTAAACACAATTCAAAAAGAATATACTCTTTGCATTAAGGTGTTAATGGGGTGAGTGAATCAGTTTCTAACCTTAGCTTTAAAATTGTCTCAAGGCAGATGAAGTTGCCATTTTGTAAAATAAAATATGTGATCGGCTGGTTAATGTGCTTGAATTGTTGTTTAGCTATTGGAATGGAGTTTACTTGTGTCAATAAAAAGTTAATGTGCTTGAACATCTACAAACCTTGTGGTACCAAAATGGAATATAAAATTCAATAGATCAAAGCAACTTTAAAGCAGAACTGCATGAGTGATTAGCAAATGCAATGTTATCACAAATATCATTGTCATCCTGCAATGCTTGTATTTCCACTAAGTCGTTGTTATGAAAAAGTATTTGTTTTAGTGACGCCTCCATGTACCCAATGTGTATTAACTGTGAAATTCCAACTTTAGAAAGTGACAGCTTTGTAATACCAGTTGCAAACATCCATTACATATTAACTTCTGTTCAGTATCATCATGTGTTTCATCATTTCAGTTTCACTTCATATCTGCTTTGTTGTCATTAAAGATTCAAAAACAGTGTTTTCTAAAACAGCAGATTACAAAATAACATCCAAACATGAAGTGACATTTGTCATATTGTCATCCATAATGTGGTGTACAAATATGTTTTTATGTCAGATATCACTTTTGCTTTATTTATTTGTAAATGTTCTCTTTTGACGGACCCCCCACCAGCTTTATCTATAGATTATTTGAATCAGCGAATGAGTAATGAACATTGCTGTGGGGATCAAGCTCATTAAAACATACTGCTGTCATAAGAGACTCTGTTGGGACTGAGCTTCCCAGGGACGGCACTGATACTAATTACAAGTGCACGTATCAAACTGCACAGTGGGAGCCGTTTATACATTTTAATTACAAAAAGTAGAATAAAAATAATATTTGAAATGTGAATAATTCACAAGTGTTTAATGAAAGCTAATATGAGTTCAAACGGAATAATATGCCGAGGCTTTGGTGAGACTCAAAGGTGAGATATCATAGCTGAACTAGTAAAATCCTTCTAAGTCCAGACAGTGGTGGTGATGGTAGTTGGTGACCTAATGACACAGAAAGATGAATAGTGGATCCTATGAGACTGTGGAGATTTGATGGCAATGGGGATGTGGAGTATGTACATGACAGCAGAACTAAGGCAGAGAGAATTATTATTGAAAAAGATGGGATATGAGGCGACTGACTAATGAAGCAGGTGTGCGATTTAAATTTAGCTTGTATTGATAAAAATGATATTTTTTCCCATGCTGATTAACGCAAATTCATTAGAGATTAATGCACTTTTGTGCATGGTTTTATTGGTGATGAGTATGAATACCTGATTGTTTAGTCGCAAAGTTGAGGTGACCATTTGATAATAATAATACATAAAAGGGACCACTGTTTTATCAGTAATTGCAGCATTTTGCATTTTGTTTTTCTCCAGTGATGATCTATTCTGTGGTGCATTATTACCACATGGTTGTGGTAGCAGCAGAAGGAAGCATTTGGTAAGTAGGACTGAATGTGTGTTGGTGATCAAATCTTCAAGGTTTCTTGAATGAATCTCGTTAGTTGCTCCTCTTCACAGCTCACCATGCTGTGCACCCTGCATTATTTTTACAAACTCTCATGCATTCATTAGTTTTTGCTGATGCTTTATTTATTTATTTCCCCTCAAAGGCCACATTGAAATTAGTTGGGGAAAAAAGCACACTGTGCTGTGGGTTGGTGTTTGTTTGTTGGTCAGATAATCCCCAGTGGCTGTTGCTCACCCCTAGTTTTTTATGTCATTAACAATTTAAATAATTTTTTCTTCAGACGCCCATCCTGGATAATTAAATGACACTCGGACAGATGAAATACTCAAAACTGCTTGCTGTGCTGCCATGGTAGATACCAGCAAAGGTAAGTGGGAAATTAAGTATTTCCAATATGTATACTCATACATAAATTCATCCTCCATTAAGCACATGATAAAGCAAATGCAGAGTGGTTGATGGCTTTCAGGGTGTCAATTTAGGCAGAAAAGAATAAACCTGGTCACCTGGCAAAGACATCTTTCAATTATACTTATCAGACTCTGGAAAAAAACAACAAATAATTTTACTTAATACACTTTTTTAAAAGGCTTTGTTTCTCAACTTATTGTCTTCACCAATGACTTCAGAGACTACAAACACAATGGCTGCAATGCTTCCAGTCATTTTCTTTTCCAATTGCAGGACTGTGTTGGACAATCTCCCTCTTAATATGAGGGTCATTTACTGCAAGCTTCAGGGGTCAAATATAATCAAGGGTCAAATATAATCAAGTGCCAAAGACCTAGCAATAATATGTATGAGCTAAAAGCTCACCACTATCTGATGTTTAGTGTGGACAGGTTGCATGTATTTGATGCATGGACACACGCAACCCCAGATGCAATAGCACTAAGGCAGACACACAGTCAATATGTGACACCTATTTGTAACCTTTAAATATGAGTAAATAAGCCTGTCACATAGGGACGCAGACACACCGGCAGTTTCTGTAATCAATGGCTATAGATTGCATGGCATCCCGATACACGTGCACACAATCACAGGTCACATGCACAGCAAAAAAAGAACATAGCCATGCAATGGTACAGTTTCTCCACGGTTCGGTATGTATCACGGTTTTGGGGCCACGGTATCGGTACGGTTTCGATATCTTAATATAAAACTGCTCAGACTAGCAAAGGCAATATTACATTGTAAAAATAATTAAAAGCAAACCACAAACTTTTTAAACAATAGTGCACTAATCAAATGAAACGGCAAACATTAAACCACACGTATTAAAAATAAATAAAGTTTAGTGCTATCCAACAAAAATAAACACAATTTTAACCCACTCGCAGAAACTACAAATACACCATGCTGCTTCAAGTGAAAGAGACGAGTGATGACGCTTGCTCTGGGTGGCGCTGTAGAGCGAGTGTCTGTCCAATATCCAACTTCAAACCAACTTCACTGCGCTGCATAACGGATACTTGCACACCGTGGTTTGTTTGTTGACATTAATTTTCTCATTCTCATCGTAGTCTACGCTGAATGCTAAATGATCTCGCACAGCGGAGACTTATACTTATACGAAGACAGTGCCGCTTCAAACTTCCTTTTTTCAGAGTCTCGCTGACTCGTGTTGATTGACGCTGAAGGCGCTGAACTCAGGAGCAGCCTCTGTATTGTGCGTTTCAATAAATTTTGACGGACTGAAACGTACTGAAATACTGTTGTTTGCCGTTGAGTATTGATCTGAACAGGGTGTACCGAACGGTTTGGTAAAATACAGAATACTGTTGCATCCCTAATAGCCATACACATGTTTGATGAGGGAATGTATTCATGATGTTTAAATATGAGCGGAGCACCAGTTGATAAGCAAGAGACAAACATGATCTGTCACACATCGTCCCAAGTGACCCTGACATTTTCTGTGATTGATAAGGCTATTGATGTTCCATATGGTTAATCTCTGGGGTTATGACCTAATGTATTGATCCATGATCGTGTTTGAGTCTTTTTGTTTGCGTGTGTGTTGTATCTCCTTTGCATTCATTTGTACATGTGTATGTGACTAATAGAGGGAAGTAATATCTAGTAGCCTGTCTTGATCTATGAGTTAGTGAGGTGTATAAATCTCATCATCAGAGTGTGTGTATGTGTGACCTCCTGCCATTGATTACATGCATGTTGTGATTGGAGTAATCACTCAACTGTCACACATTCATTGTTCAGCTGAATTCTGCAAAAACCTCTTCTGAGATGTTTGGCACTTTGAAAAAGTGCTTCAAACGGCAGTGAAATTCCTAAAATACCCTTAGGGTCACTGCTTTAATGCTCCACTAGATGAACTATTTTCTTTGGTTTGTGTTGCCACTTTTTTTTCTTTTTTGTTAAAATACTCTAGATGTAGCATATTGATCAAAAAGTCATGCAGAGTTGTGTATGGCTACGGGGAGGTAGAAGTCTTCTTGTACAGTGAAGACTAACAGAAATGCCAAGGCAGGCCGTGTGAGATGATTATATCATGCGAGATGAGTTTTGAACTCAGGAGTTTCAAATCATCTTTGAGGGTCAGATTCTCCTGCCAAGTGTAGCTTTCTCTGAAGTCCTACTAGCTGAAAGAAATCAATGATGCAAGTAATTCTGAAAGAAAATGCTGTTCCAGTGATTTTGACTAGATGCCAACTGGTTTATTTATATATGATTCTTCAAATTAAGTATAGTTAAGCAGAGAGAGATGCTTCTGAAAATGCATGATTTGGCCAAAAATCACAGAACATTTTTTTCTCTATGATTTTGAATTTATAGTTGGTAGTGGCATATAATATCTATGGTTTGGTATATTTCCCATACAAAGATTTAGAATGTGTGACAGACGGGTGTCATGATAATTCTGTTCTCTGCTTCTACTGAGTCAATATGACAGCAATGGGGGGTCAGACGGCTTCAGAGTAGAGGAAAGGTGGATGAAAACATAAATGGCTTGTGAATAAAACATTTTTTTTAAATTCTGTAGATATTCAGGCCCTCACTATACCATATCGCCCATTGACTGCAATGACTTGCTATAGTGTATCACGCTGTCCGTCATTGAAATCTTGTTTGGTTTTATTTTTGTATAAAAGTTCATTTTATATACTGTCATTTCAATTCAGTTAACTTCAGGGGACTCTTGGACCCCACATGGCGCTACAACTAGAGATCACATGGCCTTATACACTTTAACATTGCCTCAGGCTAATAATCCCTATCGTTTCTTTTTGTTTTCGCTCTGCTTAGTTGGCAAATTAGCTTCTTCATGCTCATTTGCAGCAATTCATACTTTCCAAACATACATTACAAAACTACTTGAGACCCAAAAAGAAATGGAAAAGAAAGTTCAACCAGTAAAAATACTTTAATATTAAAACATGATTTGATGAAATGGGCCCAATCAGTCGCCCACATTTAGAGTGTGGTTAGATCTTGTATACATTTCCTCGGGCATACTCGGGCTCAGATTTGCTTTGAGTTGAATTTTATGATTAAGATGCTGATATAATATGATTGCCTGCTGATATGCATTGGCTGCAAAAACAAAATACTAAACATGTAAAGACATTTGAATAGTGTGTCCAGGAAAGGCTAAAATGTTCCATAGAAGTAAAGAATGTGTGGAGAAGCATAGCAAGGAATATACACATGCATTTTTTTATTATTCCCAGCCAGACCATATCTAAAGAGATGTTTATTCTGCCATGATGTCAGCTTTGTCAACTCTTACACATGTTGCCGTCTTGACTGTCAGGAGCCCAGAAAAAGAGAATTGATTTAAGAAAATTGATATCTTTGGGATGTAAATACACAGGGGGACCTATGGACCTGTAGCATCAGTCATGAAACACCAAGTAACGAATGAATGGTATAACTTACAGGTAAAATTCATAAGATTGCATCACAGATCTGACAACAGCCTTTGTTTTATAGGTACAGATAAATGTGTGATAACGGTTCATACAGAGGATCATGATATAGCATTGTTGTTCATAGTTTGAGTTGTATAAGTTGCTGTTGTGGCATGAATGCTCAGGTTTTGTAACCTGATATGCCTCATAGTGTGAACTCTGCAGAGAAAATGCGTCAAAACCTATGTGTGTAGTTTGTCTTTTTGCCTCACTTGTCATACAGCATGAGATGGAGCAGCATATTTAATGAACATAAACACCACAGACGCCATTGCTCTGTGAAGGCATGTTGGTGTAGAAGTGTGTCAGGTGATGTGATGAGGTCTGTGATTTGCACTCATTATTTTTCCACTTCATAAATGATGTCATAAAATTTTCAAAAGAGAATTGAGATGTGTATATATTTGCCGATAGGGTATCCACTTTTTAAAAACAATAAAACACAATGGGATCGAGGTGCACAAGAATACTATGCGTGTTGCCTTATATACACAATGTTTTGGAAAAAAGGGATGTGATTTGGGTTTTAATTCTGAGAAGCCTGAACCAAACTTCACCGTGGATTTCCTCTCCTCATCTGTGCTGACTTCCCGCCTTCTCTTTTTGAAGTCAGAATAAGGCTACAGAAGCTTATAAACCCAAGATGGATCAAAGTATTAGAAATGTATATATATATATATTTCTGGAGCATGATTTATTCGACTGCATGCCAACTTAAGGAATCAAAATGCCATTCACGCAAAATACTGCCACACAATGTACTTCACATTAATTATGACCTTATTAATTTATTATTTCTCCAGAGGAACTGCAAGAACATCAACTCAAAATGTATGCACGATCTGTCGCTGTAGTCAACCAAAGCAAATCCTGCTCAACTGAACTAGTATTTGCAGCCTACCAAATACTTTTTATTGTTAATGCCAGATAAAATATTGAAATATAGTCATTCTGATTTATTTAGACAGAAAAGAGACAACCGTGTTGACTGAGAGGTGGTCTGTGTAGAGCTGGTGGTGAAGTTTATCTGGAAATATTGATATTATTGCTCTTTGAGTATGATGAAAATATCATGGGACTGACACAGTAGGATATTTGCATGGAGGCATGTTGTGACATGTTTAAATGTTTAATTTTTTTTATTTAGTCAACAGTTGCATGTTGCAAATTACAAACCCATTTCCATTACTGTGGCTAGTGTCATAAATCTTCTTTTTTCTTATTCAAGGCTAGAGGCAGCACTTCTGCAATTAGTCAGTGTGTGGGCGTGTGCACATGCATGCATGAATATGAATTGTGCTCAGAATGTGTTATATGCGATCAATGTTTCTGATCTACCTCCAGTTGTTAGAAAATGATGTTTCACATGCACACTCTCTATTCTTTTTGTCATGGTATTCAGTCTCAAAGAATTATTGCTTATGTTGAATGCCCACTCGTTTTTGATCACCAATTTCACCATATCTACGAGTTTACTATCCTAAAGCTGGAAGTGTTTATTCAATTCCAGTGATTCTTTTTTTTAATCATACATTAGAACAAAGGAACATATTTAAACAAAATAAAGTTATCTAATGCAATCAGGGGTCCGTTTCACAAAGCAGGTTCAACAAACTCTGAGTCCAACTCAACAAACTCTGAGTCTAACCCTGAACTCTGAAACTCTGAGTTGATCTACTCTGAGATAGGAAACTCTGTTCCACAACAGCCGATTTGTTTGTTTCACCTGAAGTTAAGCACGCGCACCACAAGTATAAAAAGACAGCATCAATGGAGCCCCGTTTCGACTAGTCACCATGGCAACGGGGAAGCGGAGGGCTACGTTCTTCAACCACTGGAGTTGGAAATATTAATTCGGTCATACGGTGAGTTTGAGAATGCTTTTAGAAGAAATTGTAACACCACTGCAGCAGCAAAAGAGTGGCAGAACATTGTTGCTCGGGTCAATGTGTACGTTTAAATGTCGTCCTTTGCATAATCACAATGATATTACAGGGGGAAACTGCTTGAGTAGTAGCCTATTCATTTATTTCATTTAGGTGTAATCCCACGGGGGAGAAGCGCACTTGGCAGAAGTTTAAGATGAAACATAAAAACATTGTTCAAACAGGTAAGACAACGGCATAATCTCATGGGATTACCTCATTTTGATCATGTTTTACATTGTAAAGTAAATATGAAGTGGCTGTTTGTCTGTACAGTTGAATTATCCCCAACATTTATTCACACACATAAATGACTTCTCAGTTATGGCATGTTCAAGTGCTCTGCGTCTCCGGCTTTGTATAAAAAAAACTCCCGTTTTGCAAAAAGACAGCGCAATACACAATTTCTGCAGAACTATACTACGGCAAAACTCGACTGCTGACTGAATGAATGAAGAAATCAAACCATGTTTGGCTGAAAGAGGCCGGAGACGGAGAGAAACTTGAGGTTTGTTGAGAAAAACCTTTTCTCGACCAGGTTAGGTTCATAGAGTATGTTGCGATGGTAACTGACCGAGAACTTAAGTTACCTCTCTCTGTGGAACAGGCTAGAGTTACTCCTCTTTCTCTGGTTTGACTTACCTCCCTTTGTGAAACGGAAAACTCAGTTTCCTCATTTCAGGGTTAACAGACTCAGAGGTTTCACTAAACCTGCTTTGTGAAATGGACCCCAGGTGTGTAGATAAAGGCTAAGAGGCATCCACAAAAGTCAAGCAAGTCCTGTTTCTATATCTGCACTTTTGACAATGCAATAACCTGGCTGATTGAGAATGTTAACAGACCTTAATTCAGGCATTTTGGATGTTACCACCACTGCATTGTCTTAAATGTGGATGTGTGTTGGGGAAGACCTGAAGTGTAAGACTGTAAGAAGAGTGACATTCTGTATCTATACTGACTGACACTGAAGAGATGTCCCATTAAAATCAAAGTTTACTATTCTTACAAGAAGCATAAGATCTCCTTTGTGACTAATTGTCAGGTGGGATCACATTTCCAACCAACAGAGAGAACATGTGAAGTCATGTGTGTGATATAGGCCTTTTTACTTGCAACCAGTTTAACTATGGCTCATCATGTGTTCAGTTTGCATGATCTTTCTGTGTTTAAATGGAAACTTTTCACATTCCAAAGCATGCAGGTTAGGAGGACTAGACACTCTTAATTGCCCTTTGCATGAATGTGAATCCATCAGTGTCAATCTCCATTTGTTCAATGATTGACTGGTGACCTGTCCAAGATGTCATTGTGGATTCCACTTAGTGCAAACGGATAAAAAGACTGCCTGCTTTGTCCCTTACTGGCAACCCTACACAATATATTGTTGCATTATATGTTGGCGTTTATACTACCACATTGAAGGGTGACTGTGAATCATTTTGTTTGTATAAGTGTATTTTAGCTTTTAATTAAACAAAGTTTGGTATTTGTAGCCTTAGAATAAGCCTTAATGTACATATATATATATAAGCATAACCATAGACCATAGACATGAATCAGGATAACTGTTCTGGTATGTCAATGCCACTGCATTTATGAGAGAGAGTTGAGCAGATGAGTCGCTAATTCTTAGGGGATGGATATTAAACACATACTTTTAATGAGATAATTTTCATCTACTGGTTGTTAGGGAATTTACAGGTTTTGGTCAGAAGAGCTCAGGGTTCAATAAAAATATCTGCTCTTTTTTTTTTTTTAATTAAACATGCATGCTGTTTTCAGCTGTGTGCCCACTGACCTTTTGTATTGCACTGACCTCTGGGAACTGCCCTGACCTGTATAGTCTGTCTCTCTTCATTTTAAGCAAGTGGAGCTTTTCTGGGGTTAATTGTCTTGCCCAAGGGCGCATCAATATTAGTATTTTTAACAAGGGCAAACCCATAGTTGCATGCTCCTCCATTTAACCTTTAATGTTACTCATGCAATAGATTTGTATAGTTTTGTGTATCCCACAGGACGGGATACATACACACCTGTATATTTTGTAAATATGATGAGCGTTAGCCAAAGCTACTTCAGAGCGGAACTCCATGCGCGTTGAATCACATGGCTGCTCTGTTCTGCTGTTGCTGCGTGCGCTTGATCCGTCAACACCAACCGGCTTTGTTTACAGCTCTTTCAGAGTGAAGCACGGCTGCTCAGTGGGATCCTCGGCTAATGTTAGCACAGATGAGCCTCGTACGGAGAATGCAAGTGAAAAGTTGGGGATTGGGGAGCCACCATTCTCCTTCAGCTCTCCTGTTTGGGAAAACTACCGTTTCCCACTGAACTACATCAGCATCAGAGAAAGGCCAGTGAAAACAATGTGATGTCACTGTTCACTGTTTGAAACCGCATCATCCAAATGTGGATATCACCAGTACAAGAAAAAAAGGGTGCAAAATCTGTGCAAATACAGATTAAGCTGACCATTTAAGCAGTCTTAATTAAGAATTTGGATTGTTATTGATTCCCTTTCATATTTAACAAAGAAAGATGTCCCTTGAAAATAGAATGAATCTAAGTACAAGCTGGGAATGTTAGACTAACTGAATGTCACACCCCTATGAAAGTGGCCCTTGGTAAAAATGTACTTGTTTGTATTCACAAAACATTGAAATTGTGGAGCATTAACGTCATGTGTCCACCAACAATGTATTGGCTTGTGTATGAGCAAAATTGGGTTCAGATTTCACCCTTTACTTAGATGAGCAGAATACATGGATATTGGATGCTAATGTGGTGTCTGTGTTAATTAAATTGGATGGTAATTGTTCATGGACACACATTTGCAAATTGACACACACGCACACATAACCTCCTATTATCCTGACCTGTTGTACCACTGACAACAGGCTTTTATTCTATCTGAATACAGCTTTTAAGACAATTGGCCCCTGAGTTTTAAACCCTGGGCCCACAAGCACAATTTAACCACATGCATGCAATTTGGAGTTCAATTTGCCCCAGGTGAAAACACTTTTATTTAGATAACCAGAGACAACATTTTTACAGGAGTGAAAAGGTGTTTGTATTTAGCTCCAGTTTCAGGTTTAAAATAAATGCTATGTGACCTATATAGTGCTTTGTGATTGTCATCTTACAAAGAAGAGCTACCAATTACAGAGCATTGCTGAGTGTTTGTGCCCCAGACAGGGTTCACTGGTGACATACACAGCAAACTGTTGCTAGAGGTGCTGACCTAACAATATTGTGTTCTCAAAAACAATGTCTTACAGGCCTTTCAGGCAGAATTAAAATGAGAATACAAGAGGACACACTGGCTGCAGTCTCGATACTGCTTATTCAGTCCAGTTCAATGAACACATGGTTTCATGTGGAAATATAAAATTGATTCACAAAAGAAACTTATTGTCTTTCAAGTGCTCAGGGGCGACTAACTGCAGCACTTGCTTCTATTATGGACAAGGATTTGCTGCAATGCAGTATCTCAATATTTGAATCATGACAATGGAGACCGCATGGACAATGAGATGGATACTTCTGCGTGTGACATCAGGAAGTTGGGTCAGGTTGAGCATGGTAAAGTTGGTTACTAGTGGGCATAATCTGTTTTGATAATCAATTACACGGTTTGATTTAAAAATATATATATATTTTTCAGCTTCTTAAATGTCAGTATTTTCTGGTTTATTTGCTGCATACAACAAATAAATCATTTGATTTTTGACATTTGAGTTCATCTGACATTTTCTGGACCAAAAAATTACTTGTTTAATCAAAAACTAGACAGATTAATTGATTAGGAAAATCATAGTTAATTGCAGCCCTTGTCTTGTCTGTATTACTGTATTGTGTCTAATTAAATCAACCCATGAAAAGAAGATGTAAAGCATTAAAGACTGGTTAGTTTGTTTGGGGACATTAGTAGTGTTTTAGTGGGTTTTTTCCCAGTATCACGAACATGTTCAGTAATATTCAGCTCATTACTTTTTAACCCACAACTCTTTAAAGACTGCATTGTTTTTTGTTTTTTATTATTATTTGTTTGTTGATATTTTGGCTTCACTTGCAGTCACCTGTGCTCTTGGGTGATGGCAGCCAAGCACAAAAGTGTGGACAGATTTTCTGTCTTCCTTCACAAATACTTTTGCAATTGTTCTTTTCTGTTGTTTTTGTATTCAGTTCAAGTCACTAGGTCATAGCTTTCACTTTTTCTTTCTTTTTGCATTTGCAAACCTGGTCATGCTTGAAAAATGCTGTTTTGGGGTATACAGAAGTTGTATACAGGAGTTATGGTGCCATCCGCATCTAGAACAGTTGCTTTCCCTACAACTCTCATTTATGTCTGCTCCGCAGCAGTCCTGGCCGAATTCATGCCGTCCTGAAACCCGCTCTTTTCCAAAGAAATTTATTTTGCTTTCATCATAGCAAATGTTCTGCCAACATTCAAGAGGATTCTCTTCATGTTCTCTGGCAAGATTTTATGCTGCAGTTTTGTGCTCTTTAAGTGTCCTTCGCACTGTTTGAGCAGTCACAATTTCAACTTGTAGTTCCCGTGCCAACACTTGCCTCTCAGTCTTTCAATGCAGCATTGCCTGAACAGTTGTAGTGAATTGTGTGTCCTAGCTTTTTGAGTAGGACCACCTCCCCCTGACTTGCTCTTACTGCAGCTTGGCTCATGTCTAGCAGCCCGCTGATGGTCACGTACCCTCTTCCCTCTTTGAGAAGTCTCACAATCTGGTGTCTTGCTTGTTTAGGCAATCCCTCGTTGTGTGGAGTCATGTTGCATTAAATATCCCACAGCTGTTTTGGCCACAGTCACAGATGAGAAAGCTGCAGTGCTCACAGCTTCTTTTATAACCATGTTCATGCTGTCAGCTTTAGTTAGAAGTCACAGGTGTACTTACTATTGTTGCTGTGATCCTAGGTGTACTCACTTCTGTTGCATATTGAAGTTGCACATCAGCATTTTAAAACAACAATAGTGAGCTAGCAAGAGCTGGCCCGAGGCATAGGCAAACTAAGCAGCTGCTTGGGGCCCCCCTGGTGATTGGGTTTGGGAGGACAAATATTTTATCTTTTTTTTTGTTTTTTTGTTTAATATTGTATCATCATAGATACATTCATATATCTGAATAGTGTTAATAATATTCTTATTTCAATTCAAGTCCAGTTGAATATGAAAGTGCAAATTAAAAATAGGCCATGTGATTTATTCCCCCTAATGCAAAAAAAAGAAAAAAAGAGTGACACTGGTTTGGAGTAAATAACACGGCTATAATATAGTTGATCCAATTTATTGAGGTACAAATCGAATTCAGCTTCGGGCCCCATAAATGTTTGTGCCAGCCCTGCAGCTAGTGAATAACGATGCAGCCACATAACGCTCTGAAACGCACAGTGGATTATGAAAAGACAAAACATGTTTGAATCCCTGTATGTGACTTCAAATGAACACTAACCAAACATAGACTAGCAACTTTGATGAAAACTCACCCCATGAGAAGATAGAAGGTTAATAAGAGGTTCGGGGTGCTGGCGTCATGTCATCATCTCAGACAACTACTGTGTCTGTTCCTCAAGGTGTCCAGTTATTCTCATGTCCTGCTCTCTTTCGGCCACTAAATTGTGGCCGAAATGTTTGTTGATTTTGCTACAATGAAGTCTGCTAAAGTTTATGCTAATGCATTAGCATAGTCCGCTTAAATGCTAAGTCTCTGCTGCATATTAAGGAGCCATGTGATTTCTCGGGTAAACTGATTGCCCGAAAAAACAACAAAAGCACTGGAATATGATATCACCACAAGGTAACTAGGAATCGATTCACAGCGATTAAACGACCTTAATTCAAATACAAATACAAAGTTTATGGTTTTAAGACCCACAAAATGCATGTAGTAGCTTTTTCGAAACTTCAGCTTGCACAATTTAGAAAAAAATTAATAAACGAAAATCCCTCATTTTGAAAAAAAAACGTTTTTCTTTGTTTACTCGGTTTGTGCTGGGCCGACTTGTTCCCTCTTTTGCCGTAGCGGGCCACAGATGCAGTGATCGTATAAAAAATGGCTGGGGGTTGGTGCGACTGTTAATTTAAAACTTTAATTGTTCTTCTTTGGAAGTGTTTACTGCTATTGCCTGAGCATTAAATTCTGCTTTTGGAAGTTGAATTAAAATATGGTGAATTGGACAAAGCATGGATCAAGTTGTAAATGATCAACTCCTTGCTTAATAGCCAAAGTTTGATTTTTAGGACCGAGACTTGAAAGATCAGATCAGAAATTTGGGTCTTTAAAAAAAAATGCTTTGGCATTCAACACGTATAGTGACTATTATCCTTAAAGCTGTTTAAATTTTAAAGTTGATTTCTATCAACCCAGGTCATAGTGGGTATCATATCTTTTTATCATTTAGTCTGTTTTATCCTGCTTTATCCTTTAATCTTTCATGTTTTGTTTTTTTTGATCTAGGAAAACAGTTCCGTCTCTATCACTGGACTTTAGACACAGAGAATTCATTTTAATGACTTTGGTTTTCCTTTGTTTGTGTGCATCATAATACATCATCTCATAAAATATTTAGGAGTCCAGGTTTTGTCTCCTGCCTTTATTGTATTATTTTGTTTGTAAGTAGCTTTCTAAATTAACGTCAATGCACGACATTGAATTTATTAGTTTTGCTGCTTTTATCAACACTCAGAATGTTAGTTTGTTTTTTAGGATCTACTTTTGGCTTATGGATTGTAGCAGCTATCCCAGTATTGTGCGTCCAACTTGTGACCTTTATCCTATCACCTGCTGGTGTGTGCGTGTGTTTTCTGTTTTCTACATGGCACAGAACTTGCCAACGGTTTTTAATTAAAGTCTCCTGTGGTCCAATATACAATTTGTTCTGGCCTCTGGGGAAGGTCATAAATATGTATAAAAAGAACAAAAAATATATAAAAAACAAGTCATGTCATTTTTTTTTTTTTGCAACAAAAGAGCAGTGATCTCATTATGTGGAGAAGCAGCTGTTCTGACAACAAGGTCAGTCTACCGTTTCTTCCTTGTGTACCTTTTACAAGATCTGAATACTGTCTACATATTTTCTTTAATAACACATATTTGTACTTGCTGCATTGTGTTTGTTTTTTGGAATTAAGGCAGGCTAGTGTGTTAGGAAACCATTTTGTTCAGTGTTCTGTGAGGCCATTTTCATCCTGCAACATGAGCTGTGTCTGCTGCACTGGGAGCACCTGTTTCTGTAAAAAAAGGCTATTTCTGTTGCACTTTTTTAGAATGGTCATCTGGCCTAATGAGGCCCATAAGATGGCTGGTCAGTACTAAATGACAATGGGCACCGATTATTGCAGTGTTTGGCTCGCTAAAAAGATAAGCATGTGGAAGACACCATAGCGCATTATTCTTGTGCTGTTTGTCCTCATACAGCCATTAACTCACATCACAAATGTCAACTGCTAACACTACTTTTATTAAAAAAAAGAGAGAGATATGTAGCTCCTAAAAATGTGGTTTAAATGGAGAACATTTGAATTGGTCATTTATTCTGGCCTTAAGCTAATTATGCCACTTATCACTTTAAGGTTAATATTTAATTGGCAATTTAGATGCAGATTTTAAAAGGAAGCCAATAAGAGACACCTCATGTCCTTCCTGGGTGTAAAAAATGTTTGTGATGTCAATTTGCATGAGCATTATCTGAATGTAAATGTTTCATCTTTGGTTGGCATGTTTAGTTGGTTGCCGGTACACTTGATTCTGTGTGCACTTTATTATATGCAAACACATTTCTTGACATTTTGACTTCTCCCCGCACACAAATATTGTTTTTTTGTTGTTGTTCTTTTAATCAAAAACATGTCTGCTGTGTGCCTGAGTGAATGTGTTCTTCTAATGCCCTGTTTTTGTGCATGTTTGTGTCTGTGAATGATGTGTGTGATCCAGAATGACAGTTAAATGCAGTGTGAGCCAAGCACTGTTGACTTTGAAGATTAGTGGATTTACACCATATCGGTAGGGACCTATAGAGGCCAATAAACCTGCCCATGAGTTTTACCATACGGTACACGTTTGTGTGGATTAAGATGTAAAAAGTACAAATACATCTTCCACATTTTTGATCTCCCGCTGATGGAATATTTCATAAATAACATGGAGTTTCTTTCTGCACAGTTGGCCCAGTTGAATGCTCATTAACTGATGTTGTATTGTGTATACTGCTGCTGTGGTGGTTGTTTTGTCTATATGATGACATATAGTAGACATATGAACAGACACAACCTGAATCTCTGGGGATGGAACCTGAAAGGTCCATCAAATCACTGGTCTTTATTTTCTAATAAGACACATGGTCCTACAAGAGAGTCAGCCTGGTTTTCTCAAGACCATCAAGTGCTAAAATAAACAAATGCTGTGCAGTGTAGACATCCCATGACAATGTTTTTATTTTGTCTGTCCTTGGCTCAAGCTTGAGATACAGCATATATTAAAAGTTGTCAGAGTAACGGAAAAAAATCACTCGGCCCACACAGGGCTTGAGGTTTTTGCAACCTAAGCCCCCATGACTATGGGTAATGCCTAATTATAGGTGCATGCAACAAAACCTATGCACACACACAAACACACAAACACAC
This sequence comes from Microchirus variegatus, assembly GCF_963457635.1. NCBI lineage: Eukaryota > Metazoa > Chordata > Actinopteri > Pleuronectiformes > Soleidae > Microchirus > Microchirus variegatus. Next base: position 6,028,478 of record NC_139814.1, read on the forward strand.
AAGGGAGAGAATACATCAGCTTGTGCATTTTACACACAAAACAGAGAAATCAGCCATTGAAAACCCAGATGGCCTTTCCTCTCCCCTTGTCCCTGTCCTCATTAAATATCAAGTATCTCAGGCAGTAACGGGTACACACATTTATATACACAGACTCACACACCTCTTTGTCATCAAGGTCTAAATCCTAAACATGCATCCGCGCACAAAAGCTGTGGTTATTGTCAAAATCTGTGAACACACATGTACAGCCACATGGTGTATATAGCTTCTCTCTAGTAATTCTGAGGCCTGCAGCTCATCCCCTGTTGTCCCTTTGAGAGTGTTCACACCCTGGTGTCAAGGTAATTATACATGAAGTCATGTGAAAAGTGTAAAAAGCCAAAAATAAATGAGTCAAGGAGGCTCTAGAAACCCCACCCTGATGTTTTGGTCTGATCAGTGGAAATTGAGCCGTTAGAGCAATTAAAAAGTACTTCAGTCTGAATATTAATTATTTCTGGGATTTGTGATATCTGAACAGCTCAGTGGGCATGAGAAGACCTGTGAAATAGCTTTTTTAGAAACAGCAGCGATAATGAGGTCTGAAAACGCACTGTTTCAGATGTATTGGCCAACTGGCACAAGCTGGTGTCATAAACCCTGCATGAGCATTTAAATATGAAACTGATAACACCAAAGAGCTTTGGAGGATGGTTAGAAAGGTGTGGCAGAGCGTTTTGTGCAAATAATTATTTTGGTTTTCTATGTAGTTTTTACATGAATTGTCTTTATCATATTTCATGACAATCCTCATATTAACAGATCTATCACTGCGTGTTCTACAGTGTTTCCTTAAGTGCATATAATATATTTAACGGATTTCTAGTGTTTAGAGTTCCAGCTGTTGCTTTTACTTCACGCACAGTGTGTATTTGCACTTGACTGCCACTTTGAATACATCTCAGGTAAGCGTGTTGGTTGCCTTTAAATTCTTGTTTTTGTGTCTTTAAATATTTATTTAGTATGGATCTCAAGAGAAAGCTGTCATTTTCTGTCTGAATTACCGTTGTGAGTGCAGAAAACGGCAATAAATCTGATTTGTACAAAATAGTGATAAACATGTTAACGAGGCCCTTTATTTATTCACAATTAAATTATAACTTTCTGTGCCAAAGTCAGCCAATTCAGTTTTTGGGGTTTTCCATAATGGTTGCAACTGGAGCAAACCCCAGCTGACATAAGGCGGAATGTGGGGTCACACCTTGGACAAAATCCATCTTAGGTTTGGACAAGTGTGATTGAGCAAAGGTGTATTTAAGTAGTGTAGTGTAGTCTACTGTAGTGAGTATATTGTCCCAGAAAGTTTTCATTTTTTTTATCTTGTCCACATAATATGTGGAGAAACATTCCAACATAACGATACAGTAACAATGTTGTTGTAAAGGAGAGTTGTCCCGCGTTTTAAGTGGTCCCTGCTGTGACAGTTGTACTTAGGGACAGTGGGTTACATTTCTTTTTAATGCATCAGAGGCGAAGGGCGCGTACATATCACCATCCCTGCAATGAATAACACAATAAAAAAGCATGATGAATGGCTAAATCTGCATTTTGGGGGTGCACGAGAAAAGTTAGAGGATGCAGCCCCCCGTTACCCTGCAGTTATATCATAACATTGATTCATTTGTGCATCCATTTTTTAGTAGTCATCATAAAGACATCCTGGTTGACTGTTTCAGTAGATATACAGTTTATCTTTGTGCATTACTGAAGGCTTACTAAATCCTTGTGTGCACAAAACACAATAAAAAAAAAAACACCCACTGTTTCAGTGTGGATAAAAGACTGTACAAACACTGTACAACATGTAATAGATGAGGTTGCTGGATCTGTTACCTCCATGACTGTTTCTATGCCAACCCTCAATTTCAGGCCATAATAACAATATGGTGTGAGCCCACTATCAGTTTAGTCATAATCATCCTGCCAGTTGCTCATAAACTTGGCACAATTCAGAGGAGCCAGTTTAATTGTCACAAATGTAGTAGTGATGGGTCATGCAATGTTTTGATATGTTCATATCAAGGTTAGAAGTGGGCATGGTTTTTATTTTATATTTTGAAATGACAATTGGGGTAAGCTAGATCTAAGTCCTGACAGCTGTGGAGAACATCTTGTTCTCAGTGTTTTATAATGGATCGATACATCTATATGGTAAGGCGACTTGACAGCGAGACTGGTCATCTGATGCTGATGCATCGGATCGTTGTCAGCACGTGGCAGTTTTCATGTTTGAGGTACGATACAATTTTACACACAGTGCATGTCCATGGGTGTGGGAGGCCAGCATGAAATGATTACGAGACATCTCAGTCGAGCAAACAGAATACAGACTGATACAGATGTCAGTTTCACTTTAGTTTGGCAACGGTGTGTTGCATGTCTGAAGGTGGCAAGATGTAGCACAGGCAAAACATGACTTGCTTTCTATCTTGTATCTGTTGTGGATTGTTTATCTTATATGACAATATATTTTAACCCACTTATGACCATCATGATATTCAGGCTGCTTGGATTTATTTATGAGTGCCTCTTTCTGCCCCTTTTTCCAAGATACATTTCACTTTCGACATCTGGCAGTTCAACCATTTAGAATTACAGAAGTATGAAGCTGATGTCAAAAAAAGCTGATGTGACGCGCTGGTGAATCTCGTCTGTGATTGGGCGCTCATTCTGCGGATGTCCTGAAGGCTACTGTAATGACAATTCTATGGGTGTAAAGCTCAATTTCTCTGCTTTCCAGTATCCATCCATTCATCCAGGGGGATGCTGTGCCGATCTCAGCTGACATAGGGCCAAAGGCAGGGTCACGCCCTGGACAGATCACCAGTCCATAGTTTTTGACTTTTCACGGCAAAACTGAAAATCAGGAAACACTTGGCTGAAAATCAAAACCGAAGAAATTATGCCAATTCTGTACTATTGTTTTTTTTTTTTTTTTTTTGTTAAATCAAATTTTGTTTTGGCGGCTGGGACTGTGTATACTTACCACACTAAAGTTAAGCCATTGCAATTGTTTAGATACATAGGTTATATCGATATATAGATTAATATATAGAATATATATATATATTATTATATATATATAGAATATATATATATATATATATATATAAAAATAAATCAATTAACGATCTATGAAAATATTTAGGACAATCTCATTGAACATATCCGACAACGAGGGTGCATGGCCCTCATCTGGTGCAGAGAGACGAGCCTTTTTTTCTGCGCACCACGCCTGCGTTGTACGCTTCTCTGTCTCCTAGCAGGCTCTCCGTATCCCACACAGCCTGGATCATTTCTATACGCTGCTTTATCCTCACATCCAAGTCGGGATCTTTATGACGAGCATCGAGTCCCTAGATCGAGTGCAAACCTGATGAAGTGCAGGGGATCTGAGTGAATGTCGTGGGGGAGTACATAATCTGTGCTGTATGCAGCCAAGTTTTTCGCTTTTGCGCAAAGAGACTTTCTAGCCTTTAATAGATGCTGTTCCACTGTGTACTCACATCTTGTTGGAACCGTTTTATTGGTGGTCCAAACTGATCTTGGACAGACTTTAAGTGGGTATAGACAGGCGCGTGCTGGCTTTAGTTTTTGCATGCGTCTTCACAACATCCTGTTTCCGTCGTTTTGTTTCGGTGTTAAGTCTTCCAGCCAAAGAACGAAAATGCCTTTATTGGCCATTTTCAGCCCAAATGATTCGGTGCCCGAATTTTCGGTACATCTCTAGTTTTCTATATATCAGAAACGGTCTAGGAGTTATGGTAATGAGAAGTACGCATGCTAAATCGGTAACAGAAGGGTGAGAAGCAAATCATTTTCTCTAAGTTTATTTTTCTGCTTCATAAGAAGTCAGACTAAACTGACATTGTTGTCCTGCAGTGGTCATGTTATTCAACACTTCTCGACTGCCAAGGGGAAGCAAAAGAGGAAAACTTTATCCTTGTCCAGCTATAATATGAGATGAAGTTAGGTGTGTCTATCCTTTATCTGTCTTTTTAGAGAAAAGTGTTTGTGTTATTCTGCACCGACTCAGGTACAGGGCAGTATATTGATGCCTTCATGCTCTGATGAACAGTTCACTCTGCTGTGCTTGCTGCAGCACTGCTCATCTGAGAACTCTACTGTAACTGCTATGATTATTTGCTGCTGCTGCTCAGTGTAGCATTTCATAAGCTTCACCATCACAACATCCATGTGAAAATGTGTCTATGGTGTGCTTGTTATGTCTTTGAACCTAGTTGTTGTTATGAAATGATTAATATCAATTAAAGGAATCGGCATCAGTTATATTTCTTTTTTCTATTCACTGACCGGAGGAAGGTGTGTGTCTGTAGTGGAACCTTTGTCCTTTCTGTGATGCCTCATTAATGTGTGAAGCAGCCCCAGGTGTTGTCTACCTATCACACTTGGCCTTGTTATCTCCCCTCCTAATTGACCCATGCTCGTTATCTCCTCTAAATTGAGGGCCTCTAACAAGCGTTTAATGAGGAGAGGAAGAAAGAACAGAGGAGTGGTGTATGGGGCGTGACCTGTGACATTCTTGATCCCGGGGGGGGGGAAATCGCACACACACACCTACATGCTTGGGTCATGTCAGATCTTCATGTGTCAGACGTAGACAACACGAGGTCACAGTCACATAGTCGAGACCACATTAACAAGACCAATTGCATGTGTACAAGAGACCAATGTTTTTCGGGACCAGAACCAAGGCAGAGCAAACATATTTATAAGTGAACCCATCTCGTTCTTGACATGGTCTAGCCCTGCTTTGGTCTTGTTAGCAAAGTCTTGACTGCATATAGAATCAGGACAGACGGCGATGGGAAAGGAAAACTAACACATATGTGATCAGCCACAAAAAACAGAGTACAAATTGAGTAAACAAGAAAAATCTTCATCTCGGCTGATGTAGGGTGATAGGCAGGGTGCACCCTGGACAGTTCATTATTGTTAAATATCTGTCAGATATTTTGACTATTCAAATATTTGTTAAGTCCACAAAATGTCAGAAAATGTTGATCAGTGTTTCCCGAACCTCAAAATGATTTTTTCAAATGTTTTTATATTGTCCAGTGTCCACAAGCCAAAATAATTTCTTTGTTAAATAGAACAAGAAAACTTCCATATTTAAAAAAAAAAAAAAAGAGAGAGAGATTGTTTTCATTATTATAATATATATATATATATATATATATATATTTTTAGGCTACCATTAACCGCATAGCAACTTTATTTCATAAATATCAGATTGACACAAACACAACTGAAAAATGGAAGGAAAATAAATGGAAAATGTCAAAGTGGGGAAAACATGATTAAAACATGGTTAAAGACACAGGTGCCCCATGCATCTTTATAAAACTCTACATAGCTCCCATAAACTGTTTTGATAAATTTTCCTACTCATGATTATTTATAATGGATTTACTGTTCTGCAATTATATTCATATTTTGTTTAAACATTAAGGCATAGTCTTGTGGAAGTGAAAAAAAAGTAATTACTTCCCAATTGCAATCTTTAAATCCAAAACAATATCCGTGATCTTGGTATGTGTGGATTTGCTAGAGTGGTAAGTACTGTGTTTCTTTGATTGCTCCCTCTCTTACACTGTGCTCCACAGCAATCACTTTCACAGCTCAGTTGGCATCTGATTATCTCTCTCTCGCACACAGAAATACAAATCTAGAAATACTTGCAGATACACACACACATTGCATGATTCGCATAACGCTTTCATCTTAAAGCTGTTACTTTGATAATCAGACGGACAGAGAGGCAACGCAATTATGGTGCTGCTTTCCACTTAGTAACAGCACGTCTTTCCAAGTGTATGTGTGCATGAAAGTTGAAAGTTGACTGTAGTGTCATGTTGTCCTATTTCCACACGTTGATTTCTTGGCGTCAAATTGTCTCGGCAGTGTTTCAGAGACTGCTCATCGACTGTGATTTTCACTGACAACCATCTGTAGGGTTTACAGAGAATTGTCTCTGGGCAAAAAAAAAACCTTGTTGATGTCACAGGTCAGAGGAAAATGGCTCGACTGAGACTGGTTTGAAATGACAAAAAGACAAGAGTATTTCAAATAGCCACTTCTTTTACCCAAGGTAGGCAGAGGACTATCTCTGAAAGCTCCACATGTCAAACCTTAAAGCACGTGGGGTACAGCAAGAGAAAGCCACTTTGTGCCTCTCCTGACACTTTATTAGGTCTCATGTGTACCTAATGTTGTGGATTGTGAGTGCAGATGTCACTGAGTTACAGTAAATTAAGATGGAAGACAGCGATTTGATGCTGTATTCAATGCTTTCTTTCTTTACCGGTCTCTTTTCAGGATTTGATCTTATTCAAGGTAAATTAACATTCAAAACATTCAAGAGCACAAACTACCATGTGGAAGGTCATATTTGTCTGCTGACGTACACACACGTAATTTGCACAGTTATTCATTTACAGAACGGATGTCGAATGGACAAACCATTTCAAACACTTTTGATGATGCAGCAGAAACTGTTATTGATAAACTGGTGGTGAATAATATGCTTTGTCTGGCCCCAAAACATACACACACACACACACACACACACACACACACACACACACACACACACACACACACACACACACACACACACACACACACACACACACACACACACACACACACACACACACACACACACACACACACTTTATCTCCAAGTGTGTTCAGTGATTATGACTATGGTTATTTGCTTTCAGTGACAGACCTGATGGCCCACTTACCATCTTGTTTCCTCGTTTCATACTTCCTCCCCTTGTTTCCTCTCCTCTCCTCTCCTCTCCTCTCCCCTCCCATCCTCCCTCTTGCTTTTGACAGGGCAGAAACAATATCTGTCGTGTGTCTCACTGACCATTTGGTAAATTGCTCTGTCTTTTTTGGCTCGCTCTCTGTCGTCATTCCCCCTCACACACACACCCTGCTCTCTCCCTCCACATCTTCAAGCCATTTGTTGAATAATTCAGTAGATCTACCGCTCAACCATTTGGTAAATATAATGGTATCTTTTTGTCATTTACCGAACGATTCTCACAATATCCATTTGCCAGCACAACCTCATAATCATCTCCTCTTCTCCCTTCCTTCACTGTTCTCTCTCCCTCTGTTTTCCTCTTTCTATAGCTTACCAAATGATTTCCACTCTATCTCTGTCTGCCGTTTGTTGTTTAATAATTATGTATCAAGGATGTGCATGCATATCCAGGCAAAATTTTATGCAGCTGTGATTGGAAAGTCTATTACACCCATATGTGTATGAGTGTGTGTGTCAGAGAGAGGAGATGGGATTGGTTATTTGTTTTGTGCAGCACTTACAGAATGGCAAGTAGTGATTCTACTCAGCAGGTTGTGTTTGCTCAGACATGTATTTGTTTGTGTTTTTATGTGTTGGTCGGTATTTAATCATACAGTCAGCTGAAAAACACGCTGAGCACAGTTATATGCCTTTTTTTAAATAATCATATATGACTTGATTTTATCCCCAAATGCAAGTGAAATAATTGCAACATGCACCATGCTACAGTTTACCTGTAAAACGGTGTATTTTAGCTGAATAACATATTAACCTCCAGGGCACTAAAGACAGCAATTTGACACAAAAAGGGCCATTTTCTTTCAGTAATGTGTTAAACAATGTTATCAATGGTCCACTGTACTGCTGGGAGCACAGTCTGTTCAAAATATGCTGTCACAGTAGTGCTGTTTTTTTTTTCGCATTTAAATATTTTTGCCCCAAGATTTTATTTAAATGCATACACACATATTTCATTTTCACAATGTGCATACAAGCTTTGGAACTTCAATCCTCACCATCTAAAGTCACAGCTAAAATAGCATTAACTGATATCTAATCAACATTTTTTTCCCTGGTGTCTTTGCTCTTCATGAGGCATTTAAGGACAGGTTAGTTAGAAGTTTGGGGTAACGTTTTTTTTTGCATTTGATGGACCAAACATTCCATTGAATCATTGAAAAAACCCCAAAAAGCAATCGTTAATTGCGATCCCAGATCACCATTGCCAGTATTTATTTTTGTGAGTGTTATTTATCTGATCTTGTAGTATGTTGAATAATTATCATTATTATTAATCATTATTACCACTGTAAAGGCTACGGGATAAGGCATGCAACATATTGCAATGCAAATCTAAATCTGAACTTAGCAGTAGTGAGTCATGTAAATTACATAAATACAGGTACTACTGGATTCCTTACTCGCCTATAAATATTTGTTGATACCCACTCAAGTTCCTATTTATATTCCAAGTTGTTTCAATTCACAGCGAGCTGATCCCATGGGCCTGAATAATGCATCCACAACCTTTCCAATGGAATGTAATCATCAAGTTCTATCAATATTCGATCAAAGTCCCGGGTCATCTAGCAGCTTGTAAAAAATGAGATTGTGCCTTGGTGATCAAATCACATCATGCCTCGACATCCTGATGTGAATTATATATTGGTCAAAGTCTACAAAAATCAGTTTGCGGAGACAATACACAGGGAAAAACATTTTAAAGGCACACATGACACATATACACACACACACAAACAGATTTATAAATAATGCATGCGATTTATTCTGCAGTTGCTCACATTCCTTCATCTTTGTTTGTTTGTCTAAAAGCTGCCATTTTATTTTTGTAATTCACAATTCTCTTGGTTTAGGTTTTTTCAAAGCTATAAAACAGAGCAGAATAAAAATCCACACATTCAGGAAGCTGGAATGTTGTTTTTTTTACGATTAATGATAAATGTGTCAAAACTGCAGTGACTGGTTTTTAGTAATCTGAAACTGAATGCAGTGTAACTTCTGTGGTCTGTTACATGGAATAGGCTTGTTCAAGTGTGGTCATAGCAATGTCACTTGCAGCAAAAGACCCTGGTTTGTGACCTGGTCATAACAAGGGCATGGAGTTTGCATGTTCTCCCTGTGTGTGTGGGTTTTCTCCAGTACCTCCTGCAGTCCAAAAAACATTCAGATGTTAATTGGCCCTAAGTGTGAATGTGAGTGGATGATCGTTTCTCTGTGTGGCCCTATCCAGGGTTTCTGTGCCTTTTGCCAGCTGGGATTGGCACCAGTGGCCCGTAACCCTCATGTGAAGGATAAAGCGGTAGGAGATGGATGGATGTGTGGATGTGTGTTCATGTTGCTCTAATGCCTGAGTGAGTTACATGGAATACGGTACCATGCACTGATGACCAGGATGTCACATGGGAGATCATATGCGGTGAACCTGCCCCTGTGCTCTATTCTGCCCTGAATTTGTGTCGGTGTGTTTATTCACATGTGCAAGGATCTGTGAATATATTTGCTGAAACCACAGGGGAATGCCAACTGATCAAAATAGGTTGTTCTTGTACGTGTCAGATTAAACAATGCCTACTCTGCAGCAAAAAAGCCTAATGTAGCTCCATTAAAACACACTCTGTCTAGGTATGCACCTTGAGTCTCCAAACTAGCGTCTCTGCATCTCATTTAAATCACAACAATGAGGTGTCAAGCAGTGTATCATTATGAGGGTGGCTGTGAATGGACGAGAATGTTAATTAATTAAAATTCTCTTCATTCAGTATAAAACATGTCCCAGGAGATTAAGACCGTGTGTGTGTGCTTACAATAATTTGATATTAGTTTAGTTGTAGTTTCTTTGCCATGAGTCTATATTCTACAGCATTACACCAAGGGTAGCTGCACTGTATATGTTTGTTTGTGGTAATCACAACTTTCTTGCTGGAGATCATAATGGCCTCCATTTGTGTTTGTCCGATCAGTTTAACATTGATCAGCATTCAAACTGTTGCAGTTGTCCATGCTCACTAGCAACATTAGGCTCTGCTTACTTAAATGAAAGCAATCATCACCAGTCATAAACACCCCTGATATCACTTGAAAATATATAGAAAAATAAGCATGATTTGTATAAAACAAAAGGTCCATTCAAACATGATGTCAGCATATTAACCTCTTCTTCACGGTTGCCCCCGGTACCAGACGCAGCGACAAAAGCGTCATAATACCATATCTAACTTTAACAAACAGACATGCTGCATACCCACAGAAAGGTCAGAAACTCACCTAAAAGCACATATGAACTATTCTTATGTTCCCGAGACACAGTTAAAACACCGACGGATCAAACGAGCAGGAGCGGAAAAAAACTTTACAGCGCACACGTTGAAAAGCGGCACTGGAGCGTCAGCGTGATTATGTAAACAAAAAAAAACATGTACCGCTGGAATCCGCAGATTCCAGCGGTACCATTTTTATCACTCTACGACGAGATTCAACGATCCAGCCCCAAAATAAGAGCAAAACAACAACTGACTTTCAAGAAATACAAGCAAAATGTTCTCTTACCTTTGCTTATTCCCACCAGAACTAAACCACTTCTAATGAAGAACTACACTTTCCAGCATGCTTTGGGAACAAATCCCGGTACAGAGCGACATTAGATCGTTCAGATTAGAGAAGTCTGCACAAATGCGTCATAGGCATTTATGTCCTTTTGACTTGCTAATGAAGTGAATCACACGCATTTGGAGACCTGGGTCTGATTCTACCGGTTTAGAGGTTTAAAACGAGCTGTCAATCACCCTAATTGACCAAGGTAAGCCAGAGCTATGGCGCTGCGTAACTGAAGACGCTGCAGAGTCACAGAGTTATTACGCACCGCACAGGGAGCATCAATTTACAGCCAGTTATCATAGTTTATTTTTCTTTTTTTCAAAACAAGTTATTTTTAGACCCGTAGTAAAGGACTAGACATATAAATAAAATTAAATGGGTTTTTAATAATTTGGTACCTAAGAAATCTCAAATGGCACAGATAGTGCCAAACTGTGCCGAAAGAGAGAACGCCTAGACATCTCTTTACTATACCTCTGTAATTTCACCCTGCTTCATTTCAGCAGCATCAGACTTTGCACAGCTCATGTCCACATGTTGTTACATGACTCCTGTGTGTTTTTAAGCTCCTACTGCATATTTTAAAGGTAATATTTGCTTTAAAAAATATTTTTTTTTTGCGAGAGAAAAAAATCCTTCAGTTATGCTGTGTGTACATTTACTCTGACACAGTGGCATCTACAGTGATGCTGCAGAGATTTACTCTATTTAGTTTGGGCATGTCATTTTCGAGCAGGGACTCCAAAAAGAAGAGGGTCAGGGAAGAAGTGGTTAAAGCAGCTTGACTTGCTACAATGCAGTGTCATTTTATTTATGTATGAGGATATGTAACTAGTCAAGTTACCTCCCATTACTGTGACAGTTGTGTTTGAGCATATGGAGCTTAAATTGAAAATCATGACTATGAAAACCAAATTCACATTTCGAAAAGAGCAAAAAACAGCAGCTGCAGTGGAGGACAAGCTGCTTTACTTCACCACACGGTGAACAGGTGCGTGCCGGCTGTGCTACAATATTGCTGTGAATTTTTCAACTGTGAGAAGTTACATTTAGAGCAGATTAGGAATGCTCTTGTACAAGACTGATGGAGTGATGTGTGCACATCAAAAAACTGTTAGTCTAGAATTTAATTATATTTCCTTTATGTTTTGCGTGACAAATGTGCAGTACGTTTAACATCATTCGTGTAAACCTTTGAAAGATATAATAACTGGGGAAATTAGTTTGCTGTTGGCCTTTCAAAGCTTTCCTTCTGACCAGAACAGAAATTCTACGTTTTTAAAAAACACGGGAATCCACATCATTCAGTGTTTCTCTGAACACCTCAGTGAAAAACTTGTGATGTTGCAGTATAGCCCTCGTCTTTTGACTTGTCAAATATTCCCTAAGATGTTTGATGAGCGTGAGGCCTGATGGCTGTGAAAGTAAAGTCATGCATGTCAGCACTCTTTGCTCTTCCCTGGACTTCAAACAGACCTGACACAGAGTCGCTGCATGTTTAGGGCATTGTCCTGCTGGAGAATGAATCCCTTTTCCACTCAATTTCAAGCCAGCGGGGATGGCATCCCTCTGAAGACCAGAGAAGAACTTCTCTTTGGTCAGTGTGTAGTTCTTCCCGTGCACATCACCAAGTCCTATAAAGAGGGCAAAACATCCCAAAACTTGATTTCCACATGAAAACGTTGTACCCAATTGCATTCACGTCATTTAGAATCTGTATAAATTATACTAGTTACATTTAATTATGCTTTAATTTTGTTTGTCCTTTAGTTGTGTTTGTCCATCAACAGTTTAATACCATGTGTAGACACTTTTTGTTCACTTTTTTTTGGAATAGCAGCAATTTAAAGATGTTCTCTTCAATAAAAGAGAAACTGAGTAAATAAACTGTATTTTCCAATAAATCTTAGATTATGACAGACTGAGGGAACATGATGTGTCCACAGTCGGTTTCAAATGGCTTACTATTGAGCTCTGTTTCTACCCACATCCTTGTAGTAGATTGTCTGTCTTTGATGACTGTTATTGGGTCTGCTACATTCTCACCTGACTGTCTGACCTGGTTGTGCCTCTTGATGCTCACAGCTTTGTAGCTTTGCACACATTGTTAATTTCAGATAATCATCTGTCTCTTTTTTCCAGCTAATTGTTTAGAGTGTAAAGTGTTTACCACCTATTGATCATGGTGACATGGATTCTGGTTACAGGCCCTGGCCGTCTCTGAACAATAACAATAATAAATGCCTCACAGAACAACATGTAGTGGGATTGTTTGCAGCAATAATCAAACATATTATTTTGCACAGGTTTAAAAAGTGTTTTTTACTGACAAAGAAAACAAAAGGGATACTCGGGTTCAACACAAGACAAACCAATGGCACATTTCTCAAGATCAGAAGCTTTTCTGAACCCAAGGTCATTTGTAGAGCACTAAATATCATCAGTAGCACATCCATCACTCTTGATATAGACTGGTAGATTAAAAGATTTTACTATGTTTAACTGGAGTAATTTAGTCTGTAACAGGTCTGAATAAAACCCAGAACTCCCCCACAGTACATCTGACCCTGAAGCCTCCAGGTCAGTGACCCAGGCTGCCGTGAGATGACTGGCATTTACCGGTACCATAAAAGCTGTAATGAAGTGTGAGATCAAATGTTTACAGTTTTGCTGTGAGAGAAGTAAATCACAAAAATATGGCTGTTTGGATTGATTGTAAATTCTGGAATACACCCCTATACAAATGTCTGTCTCCCAGACAGGGATAGAAATGTGTTTCAGTCAGGTGATATTCAGTCGGAGAGGTTCAAAGGGAGACACGACACTCACTGAATCCAAAGGACTATGATGCTGGTGGATGTATTGTTTGTGTCAGATTCTGCCCAAATCCCTCTGTGATGTTACCTTTACGAGAAGAGAATTTCATCAGCTGCTAATATTCCCCCAGCTTTGCTGCGGGCATCAAGTTCTAGTGTAAAGAAGTGTCCGTGTCTGTGTACTTGATGTTTTCAAATGACTTTTGTGGTCCTCAAAACCAAAATTATTCCATTTGATGATTTCGTTGTTATGTGGTGCAAAAAACCCTGAAAATATTCACCTTTAAGAAGCTGGAAACTCTGAAAACTTGTATTTATTTAAATAAACGCTAATTTACACTGATTAATCGATTGTTGATGGCCCTGTTGATTATGAAACGTTGTGCTATTTTTGTTGCACTGATGTTGCTAATCATTGGTTCCATTTCCTGAATCACTGTTGGTTTCTAGGTTGCCTACAAGAAATTCAGTTTCATTCAGTTTGTTGTCAAGTACCAATCGTAACAGGCTACGAATCAATGTGATGTATATCGTCTTGTCAAGCTTTAATCGGGCAGAATACCTGAAAACACCTGTGTGAGATTAGCAGACTTGATTTGGTGTACTTAACCCTTAAACGCGCCTTTAAAAAAATCACGTTAACACACCCAGCACACCAAATGGTGCGCATGAAAGTACACAGCTATAAAAATAGTATACATCTGTATTTTTGCCTTTTTTTTTTTTTTAGGTTTTAGACCAACATCTCATCTTTCCATCCATATCAAATATTAATATATATTTTTTATTTTTAACCCTTAAATTTCCAGGTTTATTCATGATGCACCTTGATTTTATGATCTAAAAAACACAAAAAATGAATTATTTTCAATATACTTCATGGAAACTGGAATTTTTTTGTTTGGATTATTGCAGCCTGGTATATGTGAAAGATTAGCAGAATCATTTTTTTTTTGCATTATTATTTTTTTTGTAATGTCAGATGGCCTAAAACACTCACGTTAACACACCCAGCACACCAAATGGTGCTCATAAAGTACACAGCTATAAAAATAGTATACATCTGTATTTTTGCCTTTTTTTTTTTTTTAGGTTTTAGACCAACATCTCATCTTTCCATCCATATCAAATATTAATATATATTTTTTATTTTTAACCCTCAAATTGCCAGGTTTAGTCATGATGCACCTTATTTTAAGATCTAAAAAACACAAAAAATGAATTATTTTCAATATACTTCATGGAAACTGGAATTTTTTTGTTTGGATTATTGCAGCCTGGTATATGTGAAAGATTAGCAGAAACATTTTTTTTTTTGCATTATTATTTTTTTTGTAATGTCAGATGGCCTAAAACACTCACGTTAACACACCCAGCACACCAAATGGTGCTCATAAAGTACACATCTATAAAAATAGTATACATCTGTATTTTTGCCTTTTTTTTTTTTTTAGATTTTAGACCAACATCTATTCTTTCCATTCATATCAAATATTAATATATATTTTTTATTTTTAACCCTCAAATTGCCAGGTTTAGTCATGATGCACCTTATTTTAAGATCTAAAAAACACAAAAAATTAATTATTTTTAATAAAAGTCATGCAAACTGGATTTTTTTTGTTTGGATAATTGCATCCTGGTATATGTGAAAGATTAGCAGAAAAAAAAAAAAATGTTCATTCTTTTTTTTTCTGTTATGTCAGATTGTCTCATAAAATCACGATAACACACCCAGAGCACCAAATGGTGCTCATAAAGTACACAGCTATAAAAAAAATTATACATTTATATTTTGAATTTTTTTTTTTTTAGGTTTTAGACCAACATCTGTTCTTTCCATACATATCAAATATTAATATATTTTTTATATTTTTAACCCTTAAATTGCCAGGTTTAGTCATGATGCACCTCATTTTATGATCTAAAAAAGACAAAAGATGAAATATTTTCAATATAATTCATGCAAACTGGATTTTTTTTGTTTGGATTATTGCAGCCTGGTATATGTGAAAGATTAGCAGAAACAATTATTTTTTTGCATTATTATTTTCTTTGTAATGTCAGATTGTCTCATAAAATCACGTTAACACACCCAGAGCACCAAATGGTGCACATAAAGTACACAGCTATATCAAATGCATACATTTGTATTTTTTTTTATTTTTTTTTTTAGGTTTTAGACCAACATCTGTTCTTTCTATACATATCAAATATTAATATATATTTTATATTTTTTACCCTTAAATTGCCATGTTTAGTCATGATGCACCTTATTTTAAGATCTAAAAAACGACAAAAAATTAAATATTTTCAATATAATTCATGCAAACTGGATTTTTTTTCTTTGGGATTATTGCAGCCTAGTATATGTGAAAGATAAGCAGAAATAAAATTGCATTATTATTATTTTATAATGTTAGATTTCATAAAATATTCAGTTAACACACCTATAGCACCAACGTGTGCTCATACAAATACAAGCTATACAAATTGTGTACATATGTATTTTTGTTTTTTTATTTTCTTATTTCTTAGACCAACATTAGACCTCATTATAGATACCAAATAAAATTTAAAAAAAAATGTTTTGTGCTGTAATGAAGAACTTCCACTCTTGGTATCCTCTCCTTTGCAGAGGTTATAATCAGAATGATCTGGGGCTTCTGGGCCTCTTTTTTTTTCCCGTTGCTGATCTCCGGCTCCCGGTGTTTTTGTTGCTGAGCAGGAGGACATTTTTGTCCTGCTTCGGAGTGTAGGACAGCAGGGTGTGAGTAGATGAAGAGATGGCGGAGCCTCGGGAGCTGAGGGGGAAGCTCTGGTCAGTTTTTACGCATTGTGCCAAAAATGGTGATCTTTCGTCGCAGCAGCTCCTCTGCCAGCCCAAATGAGGAAAATAAATGATCAATAGTCACAGTCACCCTCCCAGCCCCTCCGTCATGTCCAACACGACCATCTCTGTCCTTGGTTTTGTTTCTGCAGCGCAACAGCTGCCCAATAGACGCCAACAGAAGGAGTCCAAACTAAGCCCGCACGGTGGTGGTTATCGAGGTCCTTCCACTCGGGCACTGTCCTTCTCCCATGCAGTTTGGTTCATTCCATGATAAGTTTTGTGATCTCCGTGGTGAAAAATAAATAAAAAGTGTCAATCAGCTCACTAACAATGGCCACGGCATGGCGGGGAGGTTCTGGAGTTAGTCCTGAGTCTGGAGGCTTGAACTGGAGCATCACGGTGTTTGTGGGTGCCCAGATCGCTCCGTTTTTGGATTTCCATAAAAGGTCCGCTAGTGTCACCTCTTCCCCAAAGTCAGAAGAGTCAGTGGAGTTGGTGGGACACTGGAAAGCCCCCGGGAAATACTCTTCATCGGCTGTGTCGGTGTCCAAAGCTGATGGAACGCATTGCGCTCCGTGCGCTCGTCTTCAATGACCATGTTTAGCGCCTCCGTGGTGCCGCTGTGATGCTTCATTGTGTGTGGTTTGACATGCAAAGTCCAGCTATGCTCCTTAGCTCTGCACAGACACCTCATCACCTGTATACCTGTGATCATTGCAGCGCAGTGCACAGGTGCACAGATCGGGGTTTGTTTTGGCTCTAATTTTTGCTGTACATTTCATGTGCTGGGAAATCGCCTGCATTATGGATATTTCAAAAGCTGTGGGGACCCCACAATTTAGATGTCGGGGTGCTTTGGAGACTGTACTTTGAAGTTTTGGTGCTTTGAAAGTTTTAAAAAATTTTTTTACATGAAAGGAGGGCATGGAAAAGGTGCCACTTGAAAGCCACCTGCGCTTTTACGCATTGTGTCACACTGTAAATGCACTGTGCACGTTAAAGGCACGTGCACGCGCGCACGTGCATGTGCACACGCGCACACTCACATGCACACATGCCCACACACATGTACTCACACACCCATACAAAATTTCTGCCTCAGACCTTATGTGGAGAGAGGGGGGGCGGGGTTTAGTGGGAGTGCCCTCGATCAGAAAAAGCAGTTTTTTTCTCCATGTGCCAAAAAAAGAAAAATGACGTAATCTTGATGGAAATGTGTCAGAGCACACATTTAAAGCCTTTTGCTTCAAATGATGTGAAAAAATTAGATGATTCATGTTTTTTACTTTACATTTGAGCAGGATCAAAAATAGTGATTTGAATGGGTTTCAATGAGCACACTTTGGTGCAAAGGTGTGTTAACGTGAGTAAATTTGTCACAGTTGTTTAGAATAGACTAAAAAAAAAATTCACATGAAAATTTTTTAAAGCACCCAAAAATACACAACCTAGCAAATTTTGAACAATATGCATGAAAAAATGAAAAAGATATGCTAAAAAGAAAAAGTCAAAAACACAAAAAGGTGTCTAGGTGTGTTAAAGGGTTAATAATTGATGCGTGGGTGCAATTAAGGGATGGTTACACCCTCAAGATTTAACACATCTGCATGTTTCTGAAACATCATAATTACCTTCCACTTCAATCATGGGGGCAATGAACTTCTTGAGTCTGTGTTTAGGAGAGAGGTTTTGGATGTGACATCATGGTGGAGGAGAGGAAGACGGAGGAGGCTCGTAAACAAAGACTGACTTTGGAAGGTGTTGGCATCAAGAAAAAACCCAGTCGTCTAAATTGTCGACAGTTTAATATTGCATCAGAATCTCATCTTTCTTCTGCTTTGGGAAGGTGTATGTGATTTATCTGAAATCCCATCTCATGCTTTTTCAAGTAAAGATGTTCAGAAAATGTGTGTGTACATGGGCCACAGGGCGGCACAGTGGCAGTTGGCACAAATATACACAGATTATTAAAAATAATGTTCATTAGATGCAGTATCGATCCAAACCATTATTTCTCAATCCTGGTCCTGGAGACCCACTGCTCTGCGTGTTTTAGGTGTTTCCCTGCATACAGGGCATTAAGTAAGTAAATTAGTAATTAAGTAAGTAATATACAACAGGCATTATGTTTAGTCAATGCAATGAAGCCCAAAACATCACATACATCTTAAATATTGTGTCAAATTTCAGTGAAGATGAATGGAATCGGCACAAAAATGCTTATGCTTACCACTTGCGTTATTGTCACAGAAATACTGGAAAAGCAGTGAGCATTTAGTTTTGCTCTTCTCTGTGTTTGAATGTGTGTAACTTTGAAATTATTCATGATTAGTCTCCACTTTCATTCATTATTCACAAATCACGCTGGATTAAAGCATTAAAAGCGCCCCAAATGTAAAATCATAAAACCCAGGAGTCAGACTTGTTTAAACGTACCATGTGAACACCCAAACAGAGTAATGTGTCATCTTGGGACCTTAAGGCTCATTAGATGATACCACTACTCTTCAAATGGAGATTCTAATGACTAAAATGTTGTCTCCCTGCCTCATTAAAACATATTAGCTCTTGTGTCATGTTGGGACCCAAACTGAGCAAATCTAGTCTCTTTCCCTGGGAGCCAGATTCATTACAACATACTAGTACTTCTGGCATGTGGGAGCCCAAAGTGACTACATGTATTCTGTCACCCAAGGACCACTTCTCATTAAATCATATTAGTACCTGTGTCATGTGAGGATAACGGAGTCCAACTTATTTTAAGTCTCGACCCCGAGTAGGCCACAAGGGAGCAGCACTATCTCCTTGTCTAAACTCTCTCAGCCTTCATTTAACTATATTTTTCTCGTCAGTCATCTTGTGTCTAATGCACCAAGAGGGGGTTGGCCCAGAGGTCATTCAACCAATCAGCATCCAAAGCTGTAAGGGGAAAGTGAGATGATTTCCTTTTCTTCTCGCCTTCTCTCATCATCATTACATTTCTCTCTCTCTTTCTCTGGCTTTCATTCTATGTCTACCTCACTCACATTTTCTTCCCTCCCAGTCAGTGGTTGTCTCTTTTTATCCCCCCATCCTATGATCCATTCAAAGACTTCCCCTTTCCTCCTCCCATTAATCACTGTGTCATTCTCCTATAGAAAATGAAGTTAACAGACAGATTACTGCAATCAGCTTCAGTTCAACTATGGGTCAGTCAGCATATAGACTTTGTATGCATGTGTGTGTGCGCATACAACCTAGTGTGTGGTTGTCTGTGTGGGTACCTTTTATGAACCAGTGGTCATGTGACAGTAAAGCAAAGCTCTCCCCTCTCTATGAAATGCCAATTCAACTTCCAATTAAACTCCAACGTAGAATCTGCATGTTGTAGCAATGCTAACTTTATCACATTGATATCATCGGTCAGCACACACTCGGCATGAGATGATCAATTGTAAATATAAAGGTAGTTAAAGACAGACTTGGACACAAACCTTGAGAAAATTAAAAGGATGAGAGGGGGAGAGTAGAGTGTGGTAATAAATTTAAGTGTTTTACAGATTTAAGCCTGAAATCCTCTTAAGTTTGTGATCCTGACAGTGTGGTCCTCCATGATGGCTGCGTTAACGGCCCGATGATCGCATGTACTGATATGAGTAAAGCAGCCATTTCCGTCTGTGATTTGTTGGGGAACTGTATCTGATGACTGGAATATGAATGAGATGATGACTTCAGAAAATCATGCCCCGAAGAAAGCTCGAACATGAATCAAATAAATTCACAATATCATATGTTTAAGAAGCAAAAATGTGCAGCGGAGGAGACAAATGATTCATGTCTGAATTGAGACTACAGGGATGAAGAAAAGGGATTTACAATGTTGATTCTTGTGGGCACAATAGCTCTAATACTTTCAGATAGGGAGAGATACCGCAGCAGTTTTCGAAAAGTGAACAAGGAAAATGAAGAGAAGATATGAGAGGAGATTTAAAATGGAAGGAAAGAGGGAAAAGGATGAGAGGTGTCGAGGGGAAAAATGTGAGGACAAAGTCATGGAGGCAAGATTGTAGGAACTACAGTGGAAAGACAAGTGAGAAATACCAGACAAGGGAGGGATGGCAAGAGAGAACAAGAGTGAAAAAATGTCCCTGTGTATATAGAGGAGGTAACAAGAGGAATAGACCACATACAAAGGGAGAGGATGGGTAGAGGGGTGTAGCCAGATGGAGTTTAAGGAGGAGCAGAGGGAAAAAAAGAGTATAGTCATAGAGGAGGGAGGGAACAGATGAACAGTAAAAGGGTGGAGAAATTCAGGAATAGGTGTCCTATATGAGAATAAATGATGTCATTTATGCTCCAGAAATGAATCCAGGCGTGGTGTCTCTCCCTAAAGGACAGTGGAGATGATGGATAAGGAGGGATGGAGTGAAATTGTGAGCAAAGGGAAGGTGCAAGAGTAAGAAGGCAGAAGGTTACGATATACCTGAGATATTACCAATAGAAATAAACAACAATTTTTTTAAATAGTATTTCGGGAGCAACTGCTTGTTGCTTAATGACAAATCTTCATAAAGCAACAAGTACTTAATGCTTCTTCATTTAAGATGTAAGAACATGTCTTGTATGAAAACGCAGCTTTCAGAGCTTATTGCTCTTAAGCTGCCCTTTAGAATTTAATTCCAGCACACCATGGGGTCTGTGGGTTTGCATACTTAACTGTCATGGTAACACCAATAACTATAGTTTATAACTCCTCTAAGATTCCAGGAAAAATCGTTATCTTTAGCGAAAGAGATTAATGGCTGAATAATGTACACGGTTATTAAACTGTTTTTGGATTAAAGAAAGAGCTCTTGTGCGAAAGTATTTGTGCGAAAGGAAAGAATCAAGGAGGGACATGACACGCACTCTGTGTGACTCAGTGGTTGGTGGTATCAGAGAATATTTGCAGAAGTGAGAGATGAGAAGGCACCATGTTGATTTGTGAGACCTGAAATGTGTTTTGCTTCATCATTCATGTTCCTCTAAACATTTACAAAATCATATTTTTTTTGAAGAAGACCTGACACTAGTGATTGGTACCATGAGCTTCTCAGGAAAATATTGAGTGATGTTAAAAGATAGATGAGAAAGACTAATTTTCCCACTGAATTGGAGTACTTGGGAGTTGCCCCCTGGTGGATAACTGCTTACTTTGTCCTACTTCTGAGAGTTCACTTTTCAAGCTGGAGGGCTATGTCCAGTTCTTAAGTACAGTGTTTCTGTTGGAAATTTTACATGTGAGAGTTCCCATGTGTCAAAGCAGGAGATGGGATCAGAGGACGAAGTGTCATGTGTCAAAAACAATATTTTAATTAACTGTCGATGAAGAGATCATGCGGGTCGAGGAGGGTGAGAGAAAGGGAAGAAGACAGTGGCGAGAAATAAGGAAGCACTGGTGAACAGAAGAAATGAGAAGATGAAAGAGAGAATATCTTGGGAGTAAAGGGTGTCTTATTGTGGTCAGATGTGTTTGCTCTACAGGTGTCGTCTTGCTCGCCCTTCCACTGCAAACCTTGTGGCCATTTAGGTTCTGTCTCAATAGCTATTAAAAACATAAAACCCTTGAGATGTGACTCGGTGGCTACAAAAAAGGAGCAGCAGAGGAGGACGAAGGAAAAGGGTCAGAGGAAAGAAGTGGGGTGAGAGGAGTGTCATTTGTCACCAGAAATGGTGTAATTATTTGCTGCAGAGTAAGATAAAGCAGCTCCACAGTGACAGCTTACTGACGTCAACCATTTTCTAATATGCAGATGAATATTAATGAAACCCTCAGTGCTAAAGAACAGAACTAAGAACAATTGAGAGCTTCCTGTGTGTATGAAAAGATAGCACCACTTACTGCAGGTGTGTGCATCATTAAAATTGGCTGCCTGTGAGTCATGTACGAATTTGGCATCTCATCTGTTAAATTTAGTCTTGTGAACGCAATCATCCAAGAAAATGCAAACCATCCATTTTGATAAATTATACTTTTGGCTCTTGGCATAGATTAAATATAAGTATGCAGTATACAGTTCTTACTTCTTTTTCAGTGAGCATTGAGAACGTTGACTTTGTCCTCAGTGAAATCTGCCTTCAAAGAACTGATACCTGTGATAGTGAATATAATGAAACTACAGTGCATAACATTAACAAATGTCTGTGACATGCAAACCATTGTCAAATATTTCATACAGTGCTGATTCAGCTCCGCACAACCGTGTGCAATGTTTAAGTTCCCATAGAGTGGTCCTTTTGCACATATATGTGAGTTATTAACCCAGTTAGTTAACCCAAAAACCTCCTAATTGCTGTAAATGAGCTGATAGAAATCTCTCCTCACTGAAGATCTCGTCAGACGCGGTGTTTCAGATCTCACCCCCAGAAGACAGACTGTGTTGTGATTGGCCAGGCAACGAGAGCTTTGCCAACTGTCCTTTGATTGGCCAATACCTGGAAGTGACGGAATCAGTACCCCAGCTCTCAGAAGTGCACTGCTTTTCATTATCAAATTCATTCATTATAAAAAATGGCTTTGTCACGACTCCCCGCCGCAGTCCCTTTTACGACTTTGACCTGGAGTCAGACTCAGAGTCAGAAGACACTAACGCTCGTGAAACACCTCCACAACGGACGTTCTTCTTCTTCCGGGTACAATGTACGCAACCGGATGTGCCCGGACTAGTGCCCGGAGCAGGAGGATCTGCTGTTCAGGAGAAATGCTGTTTACGTAACCAGAACATTTTTTTTCAGAGATCTCGCTGAGCCCGAGATTACAATACATCAGAGTGTTCTCAGCAGTGTTTGTTTGTTTTGAACGGATGGATGTTTTAATGGATGCAGATACACACCGAAAACCAGCGTTAATTGGAATTTCCGGTCTATGTCCGCTTTAAGATCGTGTGTCGTACTGCAAACAAGAAGTGGTTCCTTTTGTCAAAACGGCCTGAGGAAATGACATCATTGCTTGTAAAGAGACATCCATGAAAAGTTTCAGAATTTAATTCTACATGTTAAAAAAATATGTTTTTGGCAGGAAAAATTGTCTGCTCTACTGCTCAATTATATACAACATTTTCGATAGAATAATGTATCAACTAACTATTATATTTAAGCACTGAAGAGAGGTAATGTTGGGTTTCTCGTCTCTCCTACGCCCAGAGAAAAACCTTTCCAAGTACCTTTCCTTGATAGCACAGGTGGCTACTCTCACACATTAATTTTCTTGCCAGGGGCACTTTGCATGTGTGTCTTCATGTGTCTAAGTACTTTTTGTCATTCTCTTTGAGTTTGGAGTCCCTGCCAAAGTTCACCTGGGGGACAAGGCTTTTGAGGAGTAAAGGTGATGAGAGGAGAGAGGGAAGGAACTGTCTGCTGAGGGAAATGGGAAGAGGGGAGACCAAAGAAGGACAAAAATGAAAGAGATTGATTTCTAAATTCATAAAGTCCGAGTTGATAAAATTGTTTCATGCATTGTTACTGAAATCACATTGTCTCCATAGCCGACGGTGTTGTTCACCTCATATGAACTGTATCTAAAGTTCCTACAAAAAGTGATTTTTCACATTTCCCCCTCTGCTCTCACTAATGTGCTGTCAACAGAATTTACTTCCCCGTGTTTCTTGTGCCCTTGAGTCAGCTCTTTGACCCACTGAATATTTCCTCCCTCCATCACTATTAAATGTTAAGCAGCATACATTAGGAGAAATGAGCTTTCCACTTTCCCCATGCATTACAATGAAAACACATTTAACAATGCTCATGGCAGTGGGAAGCCGCTGAGGGATGATGTCCTTGTTGCTGCATGCGATGTGGGGTTCGTCACCACCTGTGTTTCTCAGGTCTTCGACCCACTTCAGAGTCGGTTTTAAAATTCACCATGGGAGTGATTTGCAGGCTTGAAATCTGTCCTGAATGTGTCTTCAGTTTCGGTGGATTGAGGACACATTTGGCCATGTTCTTGAGCTGCATGAACACAATCCAGCCTCAGGATGGATTAGAGACTGCTTTCTCAGAATTTTTTTTTTTTTTTTTTTTTTTTACACTGAGTTAATTTATTTGCAGACACTACCACCATACTAACCCTGATTTATTTGACCTAATGGTTACATCTTATGTCATGTTACAGCAGTGTGGAAAGACCTTTGATTCACTCAAACTCCGAATACCCTGTTCACAACATTTAATCCTTGGGTGTCAAGTGCTGTTCCTATTTTCTCTGATTTAATCTGACTCCCCAACAAATGCTCCCCTTTATCTTCACATTTGTGAATTATTAATATGTGCTGGGTCTGTGGTTTCCACACCGTCAGCCATTACAGAGAGAGTGAGTGTGAGTGTGAGGGTCACAGTTTTCTGTGCCATCAGCAAGTTCAGTCAAAAGTAGACACTTGTCAACACAGCATTTGGTAGACCTGATAATGACAGAAATATATTTGTAATGGGAAGTGGCCTTCAGGCTGTATTTAGAAAAGGCTCATTATGTAAAAAACACAGACTACCATTAACAGTGATTATTAAAAGGGCTGTGAACAGGCAGATTTTCTTTGGCTTTCTTAGACTTTTTCATATGAACATTCCGTGCACAGTGTTCAGCATAGGTGTACTTTAAAAGAAAATGAGAAAACAGTGGAAAATCAACAATGCAGTGAGCTCTAAAGGAAGTGGTGAATATTGACATCAATCGCTTCACAATCATGAAGCTGCTTAAATCCCTGCGAGTACTCTGAATCTCAGTAGAGCAAAGGTAGTTTGTAGTTTGTATACAATAATTAACCCTGGAAATATCATTTTCCACGATCGGTTATTCTTTTCTTCCACTTTTAATCAGTGACTAAACCAAAGCATAGTTACAGCTTTAGATTAATGAGAAGCGTGTGTTGTTGACAATAATTTGAACCCATAAAATCTTTTATTATTCTACATGTGAGGTTAATGTGGTGGTTCTGACGCTGGAGAATTTATTTATATTAATACAAAGAATATAAACGTAAGCACCGGCATTGCAATCACTTCAACTCCCAAAATAGTTGCGATGTTGTGACTCCTTTAAATTAAAATAAAAGGTAAACAAAAGCTTCATAACGTGTGACACCAGTGTTCTCTTGTGATTAACTCATAGATGCGCATCGCACACACACATACGCGCGCATGTCAAACATTACATTGTTCACTCACTGCCTACTCTGTTAGGAAAGCAAATAAAGTGACAGGAGTGTGGTCTTCAGCTCCAGCCAAAGGTTTGATGTGTTGGGCATTCAGAGATGGCCTTCTGCATACATTGGTTGTAAGAGATGATTACTGGAGAACTGCTGCTTACGGGATACTTTCTCTTTTTTGGACTATAGCGATACTTGTACTGTACATGAAAACCCCAGTAGATTTGCAGTTTCTGAAATATTCAGTGCAGTCCATCTGGCACTGACAACCATGCCAGAGTGACTTAAATCACCTTTCCTCACCATACTCATTCTCAGTTTGAACTTAAGCACGTCATCTTGACCATGGCTAAATGCACTGTGTTGCTGACGTTTGCGTTCACAAACAGTTGAACAGGTGTATCTAATAAAGTGGCTGGCCGGTGAGTGTTCATTGATGGAATTCTTGAAAACTCAGTTTTCATATCTTCTTGTGCTCTTGCAATATCTGATTTTCTTGTTTGGGAGAGAAAGAACGATGAATCAGAGTTGAACCTATTTGAGATGTTACTTGATTTAACAAGTGTCTTATGTGAGAGATCAGGACAACGACTTTACTTAGAAATATCATAAGAAAGGGTATTTTTTCCTTTTTTTTTTTTTTTTTTTACAAAATGATTGCTCCTGGGCAGCTGGATTGTGAAGGTCTGCCCATTAAACTCATACAACCCTTTAAAACAAAGCAGTTAAGAATATCCCCATGAGATAAATTCAGAATTTCATTAAGTCTGAAAGAAAAAATCTGCATGTAACATTTAACAGCTTAACATGTCGAGGATTTATAATCACAAAAATTAAAATACGTCGAGAACCACTTGGACCGTTGTTTGATCTCTTGAGGTGCCTTTTCTGCTGCAGAGACGCTCGTATAATCAGGTGATTATTTAGGTTTTATTCTTAGTAATATAAAGTACATAGCCACTATTGACACTAATAACTGCCTTCATTTTATGTAAGTTGATTAGATTTCAAAATGATATCTTTAAAATACTTACTCTGAACAGATGATGTATCAAGAGGTCTGTAGTTTCAAATGAATAAATAAGGTCCTCAGTGGAGATGTTAAGAAAACAAGGGAAATGAGCTTTTAATGAGTTTGGAGTTAACTCAGCAGAGCACCACATCTTCAGTGATGACTGATGAGATATGGGACGTCTCCAATGTGTGATTACAAATTATATTATATATTATAAAAGTATTTGCTCTTAATGTATACTTTCTGCTTCAAACATTGCAATTTCAGCCTCCTTTCCAGTTTCCTCTCTCTGGCCATTTCTGCAGTTGTTTTAGCTTGTTGTCATAACAACTGAGACTTTGAAAGTTCTCTGTGCATTTGACTTGATAGTTAACCTTTTCAAATGAGCGCAGTATTGTATGCTTCATGGTCACGTTAATAAATGACCCTGTTTTTGTGCTGTGTGTCTGTATTTTGCCTTTTACTGAAAAATGCACATTTTACTCCTTTTGTCCTCTGGTGGTGGTTGCTGGCTTCAGTCTGTGGTTTGAAGTCATTGTAGTGCACGTCCTAGTTATTCACTCCAATATTATGACAGTTTATCATATTTATAAGTGCAATTTCCAATACTTTTTGTACAAAAGAATATTGTAGTGCTATATTTCTTGAACAGGGGATTGCATTTCCATGCTGACAGGCTTCTTCTTCTTTTTTGCCAATAAGCCAATTATTCAGGTCACCATTTGCATTAGGATCCCACTTGTTCATGTAAAGACCATTCTCAAGCATCAAATGCAAAACAAAGTACTTCAGATTTCTATAATGAATGTGTGTGTCAATGACCTCATTTAAATGTGTTATGTAAATGACTGATGGCTGATTTGGATAATTAGTGTTTTTATTTGGGGGGCAGTGATGTTCTTACAATTATCTTCAATGATATCACAACACGTAGGTGCACCTGTTACTTCTTCAATTTAATATTTTATTCATTTATGTAGTATACATGTTTGTGTTTATGGCTTTTAAATAAAAGCTAATGTCACCTTTCCTGTGGCATATTATCTATTTAACAAGCAACGCTCTTCTAGCATCAGTGTGTCAATTAGTACAAAGTGTTCTAATTAGTTAATCAGCTTGTTATTCATTTCAAAGCAGTGTACCAACACTATTGTGTATTATGTGCTGAGCAACACAGCTTAAATAAAAACTACATAACATTTGCACAGCAATGTTGCTGTTGCTAAGGTATTGAATTGACTTCTATTCATTTCAACAGCCTGTAACCATAGTCTTATCCTGAAACTTAATGGTGGGTTAGCCAATCCCAAACCCTAACTTCAAACTCACGATAGTTAATAAATGACTTTGCTTTGCTCCCAATAAATAATCCTGAAAATCAACAGAAGCTAACTTTGGGTTAGGGCAAATAACTGAATTGTGATTAGGGTAAAGCATTAACTGGTTATGGTTGAGAAAATACAATTGCATAGAATTTATAGCAATTAATCACCAATTACATCAAATTTAGTCCAGTGGTTTCCCTTACCTTGAGGTTACTCTAACCTTAACCATCACAACCAAATGCCTAACCCTAGCCCTAAAACCAGGCCAAATGTCCTCACTTTACCAAAATATCGTCACTCTGTATGGTTTATGCAAGTTTTGGTCCTCACAAAGCTACAAATACAGGTACTGACACACACAGGATCGATATCAAACACACAATATCTTTGTTCAGCAAAAGACAAAAAAATTCACTCACCCTGAAGTAAAAAAAAATATATATATAGCTATGAG
Organism: Microchirus variegatus; assembly: GCF_963457635.1. Lineage (NCBI taxonomy): Eukaryota > Metazoa > Chordata > Actinopteri > Pleuronectiformes > Soleidae > Microchirus > Microchirus variegatus. The sequence goes on from NC_139814.1 coordinate 6,056,574, forward strand.
AGAGGAATGATATTAGAAGGTTATCACATAGTTGTTGTCATACTTGAAGCTCCACTAGTGCAACATCGGGCCTGAATGCAATTTGCACTAAAGCCGAACCTCAGTCAAAATAACAGATGTCATTAGGACACAATTGCACACACAAGAAACTGGACTCATCTCATGAAGGATGCTTTTATGCTGGGTGCAAATGATCTTACGCCAGCAGCACAAAAACAGAAGAATACATTCAGAATCATCAGCAGGTAACATGGCATCCAAAGAGCCAGACGACTGATGATCACGGCAGCACAGACAATTTCGTGAAACTGCGGTTTCATTCAATTTCATTTATATCCTCTTATTTTTTTCAGAGAAATTGTAATACAGTAATGACAGAGCACAGTGGTCTACCCAGAATTCTCTGTAGCAAACCGTATAAGAGCAAACACAAGCAGCCTCTAAAGTGTAATTACTTATACATGAGGTAATGAGATAATAAGAGCCAGCTGTGGAGACAGGTGTCCAGAGCACAAGGGCTGATGAGGAGATGAGAGCAGCTGAGCTGTGGAGGAACACACCTTGTCAAGTGAATAATACACACTCTCATGCTATACTACACTCATACACTGTATATTACACTGCCAAGCCCTAGAAATGACATCCAAAATATTCTTACTTTTTGTCCTCACTTCCTACGGTTAAGTAGTCGCAAAGATAGACATGTACACACACAAACACACTGGTTTGCACAGCTATTCGTCTTAGGACACAAAATTCACCTCCATTCATTTGGGCGGCATGAAAAAGTCCCTTAATTTCTAAACTAAGCATCATCCCTAACCTTAAGCATAACCAGCCCTAACCTTAAGCCAAGCACAATTCAAATCTTTGAAACCAGTTCCTCAGAAATGAGGTTCTGCCTTTATTAGGAACTGTTTTTGGTCTCCATGAGGACTGCTGGTCCTGGCAAGGTCAGTGTTTATGCCAGAAAAGGACCTAAAGAGATAAGAAATACTAGTACACACACATACACACACAAACACACTTAATCACACAACGATACAGACTGAAAAAGCACCAGAGAGAAGGAGAGGAGGAAACCTAGAAAAGAAGAGGCTTAAGGAGCTGCTGGTACACACACACACACACACACACATACACAGTGCTACAGAGAGTAACCCCCAAGCTTGCATCTGGGAAATAATAATTGCACAGTTCAGTGCTGCTGACAATTTGGGCATTTTGAAACCCATTTCAATAAGCTATCATGGGCAAGCACCTGGGACAGTGAATATTATCGGTAATATGTCAAGAAAACCTTGCATGCTATAGTGGAGTGTGTAACGCAAACAGTGTTCTGTTCTTTTAAGAACCATACAAAGGAACGATAACATTTCCTTCCACGCACATCCACCTCTTCTCTAAAGCAGCATTAACAAATTAACAAGTTGTTAATTAGCAAGTCAACTCTTTGCCTCACATTCAGCCATCAGTTTAAAGTTTATAACAAGGACGGAACTAAACATATCCACCTCAGTATTTGGAATCAACCACAACCCAATTAGTTCCACATTTATTGCTTTAAAATGTGATAGTTAGATGCTGGAAATCCTGTCTGCAAACTTCCAAAATAAAACGTTTTAATTATTCTGTGAGCATAGTGTATCTGTCTGCCAAATTTCATGGGGGTCCCTTCATACATTTTAGATTAGTTAGAGTTATCTAACAGAAAAGCAGATGGATTTTTGAAACAGAAGGAAAAACATAACCTCCCACTGAAATTGCATTTCTTTTTTTTATGTAGTGACTGAAAGAAGAAGATACCAGTAAAAAACACACTGCACTAATTTGCCATCAAACGGCTAATTAACTCATAATACCTTGCTGTCTGGTCACCACCAGAGTTGTAGTGTATCAAGGTCGTATGAGGACAAATTTAATAATTGCATACGTTTGCCTATTTGTGTGTGTGTGTGTGTCGATGTACAGGAACCCCTGTGTATATGTCTCAGTCTTCTTTTTGGGACAGATTACAGACAAAAAAAGTCAGTCGAGGACAGTTTCTTCTATTGGGAACACAATTTGCGGTTTAGGTTCTTCAAATGAATATATGTCTTTAAGAAGTCCCCAAAGGTGACTTATAACAATGTTTGTGTGTGTGTGTGTCTGCCAGCCAGACCTGAAGAAGAGACTGTGTTGTTTTGTGCTGTTTCCAGGGTTACACCAATACCAGCCCCTGGAGTTTTAAATAAGGGCTGTGAACACAATACACACAATGCCCAGAGAAGAATAAATTGCTTTCAATCTGAGAATGCTTTTCACCCACATGTCTCCGTCTGAACACCGGCCACTCTGCTTGTTCATCCGTCTTCACACGTGTCTCTATTTTGTTGAAATTAAAGCAGTAGTAAATTAACAATGTGAGAACAATTTCAAAAGTGTTCTTTTTTTTTACTGGGAATTCCAGATGTGAACTCATTAGCCATAGGAGTCACTTAAAAATCCAGCGGAGACTGTATAGAATCATCTTGGTTTGGTCTGGTTTCATGATGTTTTTATTGTGTTTGTTACACAAAGTTTCAGAAAGAGACTGAGTGAGTAATGAAAGGGATTGTGTGTACATGTTTGATTGGATTCCTTGTTTGTATGTGCTCTTCTATGTGACAGTTGTTTGGGTGTCAGTCTGAAGATTTGAGGTTTTCCCCCATATCTTCTGTTGAGGAATGTGTTGTTTTCTGTGCTGTGCAACCCTGTGCAACATGTATGACTATCTCAGAGACACAGCAAGCTTTTGGTCTTTCACAGATGGGCAACAAAGCACGCACACAAGAGAGAGAGATGCATCTGTGCATTTGCTTGGACGTCAGACTTTCTCAACCTCAGCTAACCTCAGAGAAGAGTTTTAATGGTTACAACAAATCCACCTTATTCCTCTGGTTCGAATGTCCACTCATTGCAACCATGCTACCAGCTGTCTGAGACTTTAGATAAACTATTGCCTTGTGCAGGTACGCTAGCTTTAGTATACTAAAACATGCTCTCAATGATGACATGCTGGTATTGAGCAGATATAATATTTGCCATCATAGTTATCCAAATTTCAAGCAGAAAAAAAAACAGTTTTTGAACCATTTACAAGTATTTGATCATCAAGCAAAGTCTTTCAATACTCCTCCCTGAGGAAGCATGTACAGTCAATCCACATATTGAGACCAAAATGCACGTCTTTAGGATTAATATTGGTGAAACTATGTGTACATTTCTTGTGCAATAATTGTTGAGATATTACAGTCTGGACCAAAACAAATTAACTGACATATACCAATAGTTGAGTCATCCTTCGAGTTTGGCTAATGAACCCAATGTTCCTTTATTTGGAAGATAAATAGCCTCTGGGATTGTCAATGTGTAAAAACATTCACCAAGTGACTGAAGAGACTGGGTTCAAAGCAGGATCAGGACACACTTGAGAAAGTAAGATCAGGATACAGTGTGTTCTATCTTTTTATTTTTGTGGAAAATGAATTAACATCATTCTGCAGTGTCCGTGCACATTTGTCATGCTGACAAATGTATCATTTTCTAACGTTGCACTCTCCATTCACAACAGGGAGAAGTGTCAAAGCTGACAAAGCTGACAGACGGCAAATCAGATAAAAGTGATGAAAAAGAAAGCAAATCTAAAATGCAAAGGGAATATTAAAGAGACTTAATGGAATCTGGAATTTTAATCCTGGCGATGCACCTTTGTCGTGTCTCCTCACAGGCAAACTTTTTGTATATATATGACACTTAATAATTTACATTCAACCCGACATCATTCTCTGGCTTTTGCACTCCCATTCTCTCTTGCTGTCTGTTTCTTTTTTCCTCTGCCCTAGTGCTTTCTTCAGCTAAAAGTCTGTATGTAGATTATCGCAGGATGAGCACACGCATTTGAGAAGTATAATCCGTCATTTAGAGACGGTGGAGTTACACAGGATTTGAAAGACTGAACAGAAGAGAACCTGGACACATACTGTATACGTGATTCAAAATTGATACAAACTCAGCTGAGAAATGTATGTGCGCCCATGATTACTCCTTATATTTTACACTAATGAAAAGGTTGAAAGTTGGAGCAAACATCCAAACAATTTTCCAAATCTACTATCTTACGAATACGAGGCTCTTGTTGTAAATCTGCATGCTAAACATTGTATAAAACACATTCCCTTAAAATCTCTTCAAGTGTTTCTCATCTTCATTTTCTCATGTAAACCGATGTTGTGGCTATTCATTATTACGTTTATTATTGCTGTAGCCAGCAAGCGAAGCAGGTAACATACAAGTTGTGTCCTTCAGAATAGATTTAAAGAGATGTCTTCCATCTTAAAGTACTTATTCATAATTTAATACACACGTGACATGAAGCTGTATTGGTGTGCCCACACTGTAGTAAACTCAAGCTGAGTTGTCCAAGTTATGCAGTCACAATTACCAAGACTCGTTGAGATGGGAAGGCAGCAGCTCACAGTTGCATGTCAACTTTGAAAGGTTTCAACCTGTTTCTTGTGTGTCTTCTCCATTTCCAAGGATGGGGTCAACTAGTTCACCCCGCTGGGTGGCTGATTGGCTGGCAACTGGCCTTCGTGAAGGGTGAGCAAAAGAGCAGGAAATGGTGCACAACCTTGCACAGCCAGAAAACCACACATTCCAACAGAAAGCTCAGGTTTGGAGACCCCCGCCAGTATATCGGCATTTACTTTTGTTGCCCCTTGAGCACATAGGATGTGATTCATATTATGTCAACACAGAGGAAGGCAACATAAACACTGTGCTAGTAAGGCAAGATGGCTGCTTTCAGAGGTGAATTTTACTGCTCAAAAAACCTGGTCGTTTAGCAGTTTGATGGCATGAGTGGTTCACGTCGCTGCTGCAGTTGCATACACACAAACACTCCCTCAGTCAGGTCTGATAGTATTGCTTGACATAGCCTGTTTTCAGATGAAGGACACAGAATATAAATAATTGAGTCAAATTAGTAACAACAAAATCACAAAAAGCTATGCACTGCAGCTTTAGGTCTCAGAAGATACATCCATGCATTCTGTCCTGTGATGTATTTTATGATTATTTAATTGTATTTGCTTGAGCTTTACTTGATCCACTCAGATGATGGCACTTAATGTTTGACATGCTGCACAAAGGTCAATCAAAATTAAAGAAAGAAAGAAAAAAATACTGACACCAGCTTATATTTGAATTCTAATTAAATCTGACAAGTAGGTCTTATTCTCAATTATGTAGAAGATGGCTGCATAGTGTTGTGATTCCTCTCTTGTTATATTTAGGTTAAAAAGACCACCCTCCCACTCTTTTACAGTAGCTGCTACATTCAACAAATTCAAACACAAGAAAAGGTTAAAAGACTGTGTGGAATAGCCTTACCAAGGTTGTAGCACTGCCTGAAAGTCCGTGACCCGAGCTCTGGAAGCATTCGTGATAGAATTGTGCATGTGAGTGGTGTCGCAGTCTGACCTTTAGAAAAAGGTCAATCCATTTGGCGGAAGAGGAATAGAGAGACCGCACGGACACACATGATGACTCGTTATATAGATCCACTGCAAACAAAAAACAGTCTTTGCTGACCTTTATCTATATCTATATAAGTAAGGAGTTGTCTGGGAACTGATGTAATTCTTACGCTGTGATTTGGGTAGCCAATTTTTAGCATCTGTGACTGCAATGCTAAGCTTTGCTTCCTCTATTTCTTTCTGAGCCTGACTCTCCCCACAGTTTTTCTCTGTCTCTAATTCACCCAACACTTACAGGTAATGTGAGTAGTGAGTTTCTAAATAGACAGGATTGACACAATTCAGAGAGACGACATTTGGGCAGTCAATTTCATTCCCCCTTGAATTAAGAGAATCAAGATGCTTTTTTTGGTTATGTACAAATTATGTCAACATTCACTTTTTCTTTTTGTTGGTGCAGCTACAGTTTCGGTTTTATTAAATTCTTGATTAAGAACTGATAAAAAAAAACCTGAACCTCCATCCCCAATGGTGAATGAATTGGGGTTTGATTGTCTATCTGTATAACGTTATAATGCTAAATGCTATAGGCGTAGAGGATTTTGTCACTTGGACACAGGCTTTTAGCCAGCAGGGCGTCCGCGCGTCCTGGGGACGCCTTGTGCTGAAAATAATAAGAAATTAGACGCCCTACTTTTAGGCAGGACGTCCAAAAGTCGCCCTATTTTTTCCTCCCGTAACCACCAAAACGATGTTGTGATGACGTGCAGATATAGACTGGCGCACACCCTCTAAAAAAATCCTAGCTAAAAGCCTGCTTGGACATGTTTTTTATTATTTTATTATTAAAAAAGGCAAACAATAGAGGCACAAATCATACAATGCCTGATAAGATTTTAATAAGTAAATAAATAAATAAATAAAAAGATTCTCATTAACTGACAGAGAAGAATCCTTAGTTATTGTTGTGTTTTTGAGTCTCACAAAGAACACATACAGGCACACACAATCGTGTCATGGCGTGTGTTTAATAGGCAGAGAGATTGCAATAAGGGATTTTATCAATGTCACTTTGGGAACAATTAAGTTAATGCATAGAATATTGTCTTTGCCTGTATGGGAACTGAATGTTGGCTATATTTAGGCTGCACAATATGTTGTATTATTATTAACAGAACATACATTTTTAAATATCTTTTTTAGGAGCAGGCATCTGTCTGTGGTTGCAGTTTGGAGAGAGGACAAGCTGCAGAATATAAACCTCATGCTTAAGAAAACACATATCTATATATACTTCATGTGCTGCATAGTAATCCTGGTGTATATCCATCCTGACTGTGACCTTTATGACCTATGAATATGACCCCTCCTGCAAATTCAACTGCAGTTGGTCTGCCATTTTGGCTCAAGCCAGATGTGATTTCAGTATCCAAGCCTGGCAGAATAAACAATGCCTGATTATTCATGCTTTCTTCACCAGAGCAATAAACAACACAGTGTGACGTAATTACTCTGATGCTAAATTTGACTCAAATGGACATGAGCAGAGTGGTGACAAATAAGATTACCCAGATTGCCCACATTTCTCAATGGATTTATAAGGTTGAAACCCACTGTGCTGCTTTTACGTTTCTTTTTCAGCACTCCTCCGACAGATTACATGTACACATAAGAATAGTTTCCAACATGAACACAACCCTCTAAGGAAACCCTGTAGGCTTCACTATACGCGCTTTTAAATCCATGGTATATTAAGCATGTACTCCAGGATTATCCCATTCACCTTATAGTCAGCCTGACCGTATGAAAAGGCAGCAACAAGCGTACTCCTCACATGCGACATCCTCTCTGTGAAGGGTGGAGCAGCAGGGTGACTCGTTCGACAGCTCTGCACGGAGTCTGATAGCTGCACCCCCTGCCATGACACTGGCTTGACAACATATAACATTAAGGCTGTGTACGTCAGTCTGCAGAAAGCTGTCACTCAATTCATTGATTTTGAAACATAGAAAATATTAAAAACTGAACCAGATATTTAAAATGAGATTGACAGTGAATGAAAGAGAGAGGGAGAGAGAGAAAAGCGGAGGGAAAATAAAAGCATGTTTGCTGGCAGCTTTTCAGTGGGAGGTGTGGGCTTTGTGGTGGTTACACAGATGGTCAGTTTTATCTGACTTTCTTTCTGTCTGAGTTTTTGGGCTGATAAGAACAATTACTCTGTTTGCTGGTCATGGCAGCAGCCGTGTCAATGCAAACACCCACACACTGAGGCAAGTCGGCTCCATTTAAAGCATGCACTTTTTTTTTAATGGGCAGTCATTCTTTGACTGACTTGCAGAGCCACTGTGTAATTGTTTCAGAAAACCTTTTTTCTTAAGGTGAAACTATAGGTGCAAATAATTATGTTGCTGTTTGTCAGCTACACGTGTTCAAATCTGTGTTTTCTGTTACTTGAAACCAAGATTACAGCTTGACATTCACTTGCTCCACATGCTGAAGTTATATCAATTTAAATCAATCTACAATTTATTCAGTGTTTGTTTTTGTTTTTTATACATCAGCCTGTTTATGTGAACATTTTCAATGTGTACATAAAAACATGAACGGAAACACAGAAAGTTATATAGTGTTGAAGTTTCGCTGCTTGGGGGATATGGCATTATCGGTAAAAGATAAATGAGAGTGACTACAATGGAAACAGGTTCAGCTGAATGAAAGGAGATATTTTGCTGCACTGGAAAAATAATGGAAACAGTGGATGGAGTGGAGTTAAGGGTGGTGATTTTATGTAGGTTCAGAGTTGGTCTAAATTGTATCTCCAAGGTGAAGTTTCATTTAGTTATTTTAAAACTTTTTCCTCAAGGGACATATGACTCCTTTAAACCCTTATAAAAGAGATCCGTTTCATCCATTTCAGGTTTTTTAGGTTCATGCCATTTTGACAGAGTAGAGCCACCAAACTGCTACCAGGGGAGGGACAACCAGCTGTGAGATCGGAAAGCTTTCTCATTTAACTCCTTGGCTTGTCATTGCTGCCTCAATCTCAGTCCATAGGGGGATTCAATGTAAAGGGCCCTCCTGTACTGCAGCCAATGAAAGCTGCTTAAGTCTCAATGATCCTGCTCCTTCTTTCAAGGGACTGTCTGCTCAAACACATCTGCTCAATACTAAAGAGGGCAGCCAAGCTTTAAAGAATAGGAAGTGTCACCGAGGTGAAAGTCCTTTCTTATAACAAGCCTGTCCTCAAACAGGCTAGCTTACTGAGCGGCTGTGTTTGCTTGATGGTAAGACGATGAGTATAGGGCATTAACACAGCTCTGCTCATCAGTCCAGCTGGGGATCAGGAGCATGGCCGCAATTTCTGCCATGCTGTCTGTGAGCCAGAGTAGTGGGCCCCGACTTGCCTCCAGGCAAATGTTCCGGGCACAAAATAGTTTTTTACGCCATGGCTGCTGCAGTTGGCTCATACTTACCAAGGCAGGCTCTGAGCTGAGACACCATTATTGGCAGTGGCCCTCACCCCAAACACTGTGGCCCAGAGCCAGTGAAGCAGGAAGCGTGTTGCTGATTTTAAGCTAGGCTTGCTTTCCTGAGTCCTTACCTGTTCAGGAGGCAGAAAGCAGGCGGGAAAAAAGCCAAAATAATAGATCCTAGGTGACAATGGCAGCTTCTGTTGAAAGAGACACTGGGAGAGGGCGAGCTGAATGTTGTAGAAATTTGACTCAGGACTAGAACATTTAAATCATCTTATCAGATTTAGTGTGAGGTTTAGGAGGCGGGATAGCGGTACCATATTATATTGGACCCAAATCACCTTGTGTTTATGAAAATGTTTCCGTTTCACCAGGTGTTTAGAACAACAACATAAAACCTGTACCATTGTTTTATGTGTCTGGAGAGGATAAACAAACCATTAGTCCAAAAACTGTTGCAGATTATGATTTTAAAATGTTTACCCTCATCTGTTGGTCAGGTACTGTACGTGTTGTAAGCCGTGCTGTCACTTGGGACAAAAATGCACTGTCTGTTGGTCAGAGTTAAGTAAGAGTACTTTTAAGAATCAGTCACTGTGGCAACCTTCACATGAGCTTGTGGTTAATGAAGTCAGATATGCACAAGTTGTGGGATCATAATTAGCTCTGGCCCTTGGGGAAAAGGAGGTGGCAGCTTTACACTGCCTATTTGCTTCGTGATCTGCAGACAAGATTTCAGCAACAGCAGCCTCATAATATAAGGCTTCAGCAGCCGAATATCAAGGAGTGTTAATTCATCTCAAATCAAATGCAAGTAGATGTATGCAGTAAGACGTGTACAGTAAGACTATGATATAACTTAAAAAAGCATTTCTTGGCTAGTTTAAATGAATAAAGATGTGACTTTTGCCTCTAACTCTGTGCTGTCCTGTGTATTTCAGCAGAGCAACTACTTTAAAAGACAAGGCAAAGTGTTATCGTTTGGGTAAATGTCAAATATTCAACACCAATGGCCAAATCCCACCCTTCCGTCTCTCCATTTCTCATCCCCTTCATCCCTCTCCATCCTCATTAGCAGTCTCCTCTCTTCCCCCCCATCATTCCATCCCTCCTCATTTCTTAGTCAGATAGGGCTTTGCAAGGCAGAAGGTCACAGAAATGTCTCTCTTACATACACACAATCTCCTATACCTCCTTGTTCTTACACACTTGCAGTCTCTCATGAAAATGCATACATTATTCAATTTATTCTTTGTCCCCTCTTCATTCTTAGTAGTCTCTCTCTCCATCTCTCCTCTGAATACAGTACATATATTATGCTCTTTGGCCAGATTCCCATGGGCTCATCACATACGAAAGTTCGACTGTGACCTATTACTGCAAAGGTAGATTGGAATAGAGGAAAGCAACATTCGGACGCTCCTTCATCAGTGCTGACTGCTCCAACAATCACAGTGATGCTGTGAGAACATAAACTGAAGTACACAAGCATACAATATTGTTTTACATATTATATATTATGGTTTGTATCGATGGGTCGCGTCTCTGTGGGTATGGACAAAAATTAACTCATGTTCAGGTTGTATTTGGTCTTGTGGGGAAGAGGAATGCGAGTCAGTGTGACAAGTCAATAATCAAGCAGGTTAAACAAAGAAATCTGTGACCATGGCAACGTCTGTTTGGTAAGATGACATACAGTAAACTTGGTGTTTTGGCTCGCATTCCTTTACTGCACCAGTCTCATAAAACACAATTATTTTCATTCATTTACACATTTTGACTATACAAAAAGTAAGTGCAAGGCTTGAATGTTGTTTGTGGACAATTCCTCGACATGGCTTATGCAGTTGTTCTTTAAGCTCAGTTGTTAGCTTTGCGAAAATTTTGGAGTCCTGAAGTACTTGACTTTGCATTTTCTGAGTTGGCTTGAAGTGCAGTGTAACAAGCGGAATCACACGCATCTGGCAGGTGCAGAGAAAAGGTAATTGTACTGTTGTCCAAAAAAAACATTTAGAGTAAATGATAGCTGAGAGAGAGAGAGCGAGTTAGGCAGAGGTGTGCAGCTGTGTTACACCCACAAAGGACAACAACAGAGAGGGGAGGATCAATAATCCCACTCTGTGTTTATACTCACCAAGACATCAAAGATGTGACCTCCACCATAACCATTGAGATTAGTTGTCACACACTTGTCAGCTCTGCACTCCTTCTGTGCAATGATGACTGTTTGTGTGTGTCTGTGCTACATATGATGCCATCCTTAGATAGTTCGAGTCGTCAACAATGATGTTTTTCTTGCCAACAGTCCTGTCGTTCCTGTCGCCTGATATTACCACTCTTTTGGGGGGAATCAAAGAACGATCACCATACAGGACTCCTAACACTTCGACGATTCAAAGAGGGCTGACTTCAAATCACCCAAGTATGCATTTTCCAATGATGAAAGAAACATATTTGTTTTCCTGCTTTCAGTGCCATTTCCTCACAGTTCCACACAGACTGTATGTTGACACCGGTAATTGTCAGATGATGAGTAGTGCAAACCCTTGGAGTGAGTCTCCCAGTGCACCCTTTGGAATAGTGTTGTTTATTTAAGTTGTCAGTGCTCTGACCACTTCTCTTGTGTTTTGCTGCAGATGCACTGCTCATTAGCAATTGCTGCTGCTGCTGCTCGCAAAGCATTTCACCAAACATGTCTAAGTTCCAAGTTCCTTAGGGACCTGTTAAAACAACAATCACACCCCAATCCTCTTGGTGCTATAGCGTTAGAGTGATATGCCTCCAAGAATGACGGTGTTAGAGCCTAGATGCCAAACATCAACATGATGATAATTGATTTCAATATGAGTTGCATGGTTTTTTGCATTTCTCGTTGTATTTAATGTAATGCAGTGGAACAAAATTCATCAGGGAAATGATGTGTTGATTTGCAATTTGAAAGATATAGCATTTTAATCCTCATTGCATGAAGAGTAATGGGTTACAATAACTGAAGCCATTTGTCATGCGTTTCCTTATCTGTAACCTCTCCAGTTCCCTTCCAGTCATTTCGAAAAAACTGGAAAGGAACACATTCATGTGAAAATAAGGATTTTGTGAGTAATCTCCTCAAGTCTCACCACATGTATCCCACAACCTCACTGCAAGGGCCCTGACCTGTAAGGCTGGAACCATTCACCTTTCAGGTTTCAGGCTCCCACTGTGAACCACAACGCCCCCGACTGAAATCTGCTGAGGATCCTTCCTACACGTTTATTTCATCCCGCTCTGTCTTTTTCCTGTCATCCCTCGGCTGTCAAGTGTCAAACGTTAAACTCAGGTCAAGGTTGTTCTGAACCACTGCGTGCTATGTGGAGTCTAAGGGTCAGTTCTTCCTGATGTGTTTATTCCAGGGTAATCAATTTATCTTCCTTCTTTCGTGTGGTATTTTTACTATAGGCAATTTAGCATGACTCAATCCTGATAATGATTTACATTCAAAGGGAAATAGTTTCCTCACCAAGTTTTTGTTGGTCGCTCCCTCTCTCCCCAATAAAGCTTTTGCAGCAAATCCCATTGTGTTTTCACACAATTATTGTTTGATACTTTGGGTTGGTAATCGGTGATTAAACAATGGATGGATTTATAGATAGGCAGACTAATTGACGTTATGCTGCCATGGCTTTGCTGCAAAATCTTAAATATTGTCTCTTTTACTTATAGTGCTCAAATAACAACCTCTTATCTCCAAAAGTGCATCTGTAGTATGTATGCGAGTGTTCCTGGATGGATGAATAGACCTGAGAGAGGGCTTGAGCACCTGCCATTTTTTCTCCTTCAGAGTAAATGGCCTATTCTGGGGTGCTTTTTTTTATATATATAAATAAATAAATCTTTCTTCACATTTTGGTCTTGCTGCCAATATGTTGATATATAAATCAAACCCCCACAAATGTAAAATGTCAGTTCAGGAGATCAGTCCTCGGTGGTGCCTTCTGCCCTTCCTCTGGCCTGGTTTCTGCCAGCAGTGAGCACAGTGTGGACACAACATGCACACTCAGAGTGAATCAGTCAGTGTGATGAGTTAGTTTGAGACAGACATCAGGTATGTGGCCAAACCACCCCCACTGCCTGCTAAGAAGCCCTCAAGCTCTAAACCCCAGTATTTTTCCTGAGGTGTGAACATGTTTGCTCTAAAATGATTCCGATACGCTGCTTGAACAATATTGTACAACCCGTCATTACCCAGCATTGTGTGAAGGGAATGATTTTGTCTCTACAACATCATAGTTTTTTTAAAATTATGACAACAGAGGGAGCAGAAGGCTAAATTCCCTGCGATACAATCTTATTTCAGAATCCAATTTCTGCAAGATATGCATCTTGGTCAGTGGAAGTGTACATAAAGATGTCAGTCAGAGAGATATGTTTGTGTTGGATTTGTTAATGTGAGGAAATATACTGAAATACAAGTGTTTTACACATGTCATTAATTATCTGTCTAGTTTAACTGCTTGGCATATATGTTTTTAACTTGGGCAAAAAGTGTAAAAAATTGGACTTTCAGCATCTCTGTGTGTGTTTGTGTTTTTGAGTGTGTGTGTGTGTCTACACAAGCACATGGCCGTGTGTGTGTGTTATCACCAGCTGAGCAGTGAAGTTAATTGGCTTCAGCTGAGAGGAGAAGCAAGACAATAGCTTGAAACACACTCAGACACAACACACACAACACTTACGCTCAGAAAAACTCCCATAGAGACATAGAACATACACTCTGTCCCAAAATAGAAACATGCACACACACTCCCTCACACTCACTAGTGTGTAGCTTGGCTGAATCCAAACACTGAAGCGTATTGTTGTGTCTTTATTTAGACACATGGCTTACACAGACCACAACCTCTCCTGATAACAATTTTGGTAGGCCTTTGTGAGTGTATAGAGTGTGTGAGTCACTAGGGTAATTTGTGGGCAACGGAACAGGCCTTTTGGCTCACTACATGACAAAACAATCGGGCAAACAAAAAAGAATTAGCACCCATTCATATTTCAAACTGCCAAACTTTAGAAAAACGGAAGTGTGCTACCGAATGTAGATTTTAAACATAGGTGACTGTCTGCTACATTCGGACCACTGCCAAACAGGATGCTGATAAAGCTAATCGGCTCCGCACGGGTGCCACACGGTTGGTGTAGTGGTTAGCACTAAGAATCGGGTTTGCAACCCAGTCAGAATAATGGACTCTCTGCATGGAGTTTGCATGTGTGCATGGGTTTTCTGCAGCTTGTCTGGTTTCCTCCCTTGGTCCAAAAACATGCAGATTTGGGGATTAGGCAAATTGGACTGAGTGAAAGTGGATGGTTGTTTGTCTCTGTGTGGCCCTGTGATGGACTGGTGACCTGTCCTTTTGCCCTGTGTCAACTGGAACTGGCATCGGCACCCCCCTCCTCATGTGGAGGATGAAGCAGTAGAAGATGAGTGAGTGAGAGAACGAGAGCTCCACGTGGCTTTTCGTGTTTCTCAGAAAAGCAGTTTTGTTTGTTTTTGTGTCTGTGGCAACATTTGCAAGCTTCACACAGTAAGACAAATTTTACATGGTTGAAGAAGCACACCGCTTGAGTAAAGCTGTCTGATCGTGAAAATGTATGCCCTGCCAACAGCGCTTCCCTAAACATCTGCCTGACTACTGCATCTTCAATGTGTCAATCTGCCCACATCTGCACCTCTGTATCAGTCTCTCAAAAACACGCATTCTCTCTCTCCTTCTCTGTGTATATGTGTGTGTGACTGAGCAGGGGCAGGAAAGAAAACCGAAGTCAAATCAGGTTCCCCCCGGAATTTTACCAACAACCACAGCACCCACCAACATACTGTATATACTGCTACATACACTATACTTATGTAGTGTACTGGTTTCAATATGTTCTGTCTCTTGACTTTTTTCCTTTTTTACACTCGTGTACATCCTCCTGTGTCATGTGTACATAGACCCCCCCCCTCTCTTTTTATCTTTACCACTGAAAGACAAACACAAACTAAGACAAATCTCAATCCACCCACATTAAATATGTGTATATTGGAGAGAAAGAGGGAGAGAGAGATATGTTTCATTTCTGTGATGCTGAGATGTGCTCAAGCACCTGAACTCATAAACCAGTTCTACACACACACACACATTCATCCTAATCCGGCACCACTGCCTCTTAGGCACTCCTTGGTGAGAAGGGACGAGAAGAGACAGCAAAGAGGGAGAGGCAGAGGGAGTAAGAAGTGAATTCAGAGTTGAAGTGTTTTGTCTCAGTTTTCTCTGGTGAGCTTCACTCTTCATCTTACTCTCCTTCTCTCTCACACACACACACACATGCAGGCACACAAACGTAAAGTCTTCGGTTGGAAATTACTTTCAGATTGTTTCCTCACAAAAACACTTTCACCAACAGAAAAAAAAAAACAAGCAGTGCATTTATCTGGGTATTGGATCACCAAGACAGAGATAGATTTCACTAACAAAACCCATGTACCCTGAATACAATTTTAACAATGTGCCTATGTTGATACAATACATTTTCTTCAGCTTAGACCTCAGTTTATAATTCATTGGAACGCTGACCCTGAATCACACTGCAGATCAAGGCAGTGGTACATGGTATGAATAAACGCAGCGGTGTTAAGCCATGCGTTGCTCTGCTTAGATACCAGTTCACCCCAGTGTTGTGAATGCTGAAACACTTCAGACATGAGGAGGCAGAGTTCAGAACAAAAAAAAACTCACTCAATGGAAAACATGAGCGAAGCAATTTCAATTACAATCAGTATTTCTCTCATTCTCTTGTACATTTTAATTTGTGTTCATTTGTCAGTGATCTAGCTTTAATTCACGTAAAGGTTAGGGTGGGAGATCATTTTCTGGAGCATTTTTAACTGTATTGCTTAAAATCCTCTTCACACCCCGATTGCAACCATTTAATTAATGCTTTATCACAAAAATGTAAATTTAAATTCACCTTTGGAACTGTAAAAACACCATCCACTCATATTGAACAGCCCGGACAAAATAATTGGATTGTGATGCATCAATCAAACTGGCATCTAGACCCCCCTTCCCTATATGTACCCCAAAGTGATGCCATAGTGGCTCTGTTTCTACTGTACTGATGGGTTAACTTTATGTCTTTGTTATATTTTGAGATTATTTTAGAGCATTTGAAGAAGAGATTAGTGTCACTGAAAAGTACAGAAAGTCACTGATGCTGCGCAGTGCTCGTGAATCCGTGTTTGTTCTTTGTTCCTGTGGTCTGGAGGTGTAGATTCGTAGGGAAGTCGGAAGAAAGGGCCTTGGACTTTTAAATTCAAAATGCTCAAACAGTTTTTCCAGGGTCTTCAACCCAACTTTAAACAGCGGTAAATGACGATGAATAAAAAAAACACAGATTTGTCTAGGTCTGGAAGCCTGGAAGCTCTCTCCTGATTCTGGGTATGCAGAACAGGAACTGTCCAGGGTGCTAGTTTTTTTTTGCGCCACAAGACAATGTGTTTCCTTTTTTCTTACTTTCTGACTTCAACAATCTTTTGTTTTTTGTCTCACATTGCTCAGTCCTCAATTTGCCTCCACTTTAGAGAACACCAGTCATGTTTTGTGCAGTGGGAGTGATAATTAACTTCTGTTAGTTGCTAAATATGGTCTTCTGTTGTTGTTTTTTTTCCGTGCAGTTGTGCATCCACAGCCAGTGTTTAGATCTGCTCCTTCCATGTTGGCAGCAGTGGTGTTGTTTTCTATTAGTTGTCCTGCTGAGTCATATATAAAGAGACTAACCTGTGCCAAGCTTCTTTGTCATCTCTGCAAGATGATACAACCCACACAATGTTGCAATTGTTTTGCCACCACCACCACCTGCTACACATTTGCACTACATTTCAAAGCAGACATTTGTAACCGGTAGAGGTTCAAAGTCATGAGTGATTGAATTAACTCCTCTAGCTACCTGCATGGCATCTATACACACTCGGGCTGCAACAATCACATAGTTTGATTACTGTTTTTTCTATGTCTTACAACTCTTTCCCCGTCAAACCTTTCATCTCTCCTTTTTTCTTCTGAAATCACCGCTGAGTTTGTCTCGTACATGTTTCTGAGGTGAACTAATCATATGTGAAGAAAAATAAATTACGCCCTCCTATCAGTTTCCTTCTGTTGGCCTAGTTTAACAAGCCTTCATCTCTAACTCCCTCTCTTTACCTGTGTGTCTTGAGGGAAGAGTTTTTCATGCTTCTCTGGATTTGCACAAGAGTCAAATCAGCCCGTATATAATTTAACTTGCATTTATCCCAAGAAAGTAGACTCAAATGCTCTGTGTGGCGTTCTGCACATGCATAAAAATATGCATAAATACACTAGAGTTCAAATAAGTAGTACTCTGTGATGCATTCCAGCTGGTAAAGTGACTGCATTTAGTATTCAGTGCACTGAATCAGATCAACTATCTGTATTGATCAGGAAAACAGCCTGAGGCTAAGACGGCTTCTTGAACCTAGAGTTCTGAGCGCTAATCCTACAAAATGAATGACTGAGACTCAGGCTAGGGAATTGGTGTTTGACCAGGACAGTCTGGGTCTTAACAGGGTAATGTACAGGAGATGAGTGCCATCTAATCAGTGCTGATTGGCTGTGGAAGGGTGCGGCACTCAGATGTTGTCACTTTCCGCTTAGCCACATGCATCATGGACCTAATTTACCGAAAGCACTATAGCTCATCACAACGCCACAGACATTAGTGGCGATGAACCGTTGAGGCACTGTCTGCTACATACACCCTCACACTCACACAAGCTGATCAACATCTCATTTTCACCCCATCTGCATGACCTGCACACATGATATATCCTGCAGTGCAGATTTACACAGCACTTACAGTTACACACTAATTATCTCTGAAACCAAATTCTCAAATCAGATTTTCATATCTAACGTTTCCCTTGCAGACACGTTCTGTTGCAGATAAGTGTTAATTTCCTCCTAATTTACTGTATGAACACTTTTCGACAGCTCTTACGAGGAGCTCGATTGAGTGTTGAATGCTCGGGCTAATATTCAAATGGTGATTTCAACTAAGGCATATGGTCTTTTCGAGTCTTGATTGACGGTGCTTTATAGTAGTTCTTCCATTTACCATTCCGAGCACACATTCAAGCAGTATCTGCACTTTTTTCTATCCCACAATAATCATGCTTATTCACATGCTACAGGCACAGCCGTAGCAACAATATAGGTTCTTTAATTTCGCAATCTTGATTAAGCTTCACTCTTGCCTTTAAGTTAAGCTGCTGTCAGTGATATAGCTCTGTGTGGAATAGCTCTATATTGTAAAAGCTATAACCGATTTAGAGTGTGTATTAAGTGTCGATGGGCCTCTCCGTGTCAGGGGTCTGCAGCACTTTTTTTCAGATCTGGAGCCAGAACTTCTTGAAATCTTTGCGGCATCAGAACTTACAGAACAATTTGATATCCTGCCCCTCTGCCAGTGCCCTGACTCTGTCAGCTACTGGTTTGTTTGTGCTGCTCTTTATTTCACCCAGCACACACACGTCTCTGTGGAATAACCTAAAGACAGCGATGTTTGTGTCTATTGTGTGCGGCTGTCAGTACTGTCAGCAGAGCTTGCAGTCGCACCCACTGCAACCAAGCTTACTGTAATGTTTTTCTTCACCAGCTCTTTTTATGTTGATGGACATTTAATGTAATTTGTCAAATCTGGCAACCGCATTCAGATTATGTTTTTGAATTGAGATTTCAGTTGTTTTTGTACTGCACATATTTCACACTTATCACCTTTAAGCCTCAAAATATGCCAGTGGTAGTAACACAAAGCCTCAATTTTTGCTGCAGTGTATCACTTTGACTTTCTTTGGGGAGTCTTCTTAAAAAGTTCAAAAAGTTGAAGAGGCTCTTGTTTCACATTCAGTTTGCTTACAGAATGATAACTACATAAACACATGCCAACGGCTTAGTTTGAACAATACACAGACTTTAAGATCATGTCCTCCGTGTGTGTTTGTGTGTGTGGCACAGCATGTGTGTCTGAGGTATTACTGCAGACATGCTTGGGAGGTTTTCATCTGCTGAAGTCTGTTGCCTAAATCCTACAGAGGGAGAGAGGAGGGGGAGAAAACAAGAAGGTGAAGTAGAGAGAGAAGAGAGTGGGGGAGAGAGGTGTTTTAGAGGAATTAGATTGTTCCTGAGTGTGAGTCTGGCTCTCTGCTTCAGTCTAATGGTGATGGATGGTCCAACACTTTGAAACAATGGCACACATATAACGGTACAACACAGTGACACACACACACACACACACACACACACACACACACACACACACACACTAGCCTACAACAGAGCATACATCACCTGACAAGGTTTTTAGGCTTGCTTCATTTAAATTATAATCCTCACAAATTAGTCAAACCTGACAAAATGAAGACATGAAATGGCACGTTGTTTGTGAAGTAAGGAAGGTCCGACACGTTTGGCAGCCAGTGATACAGTAACCAACAACATGAAAAACATCCACAGGCTCAGACCGGATTTGTTTTGGTTCAGGAAGCTTTTAGAAGAAAAGCAAAAAGCTCTGATTTCCTAAGTCCTGCTCTGGAAAAAAAGACAAGAAAAAAACATGTAGAGGACAATGCTGAAGACGATAAAGGACAGCTAACTGGATAAAAGCTCATAGACTCAAAACATGAATTAGAATTCAAACCAGTTGTGAATCTCATGTTCACATTCTGTCATGTGACAAAGTATAACCTAATCACATGAGCCTCCTTCCCCTTTTTAAACTTCACCAAAGTTTAAGTGGAAAGTTAATGTGTCTGACGTCGATGTTGCATCACCGTAAGCGAACCTGAATGCCAGTGGACAAAGCTTTTGTTCTAAAACACCAAGCACAGACTCAGGAATGTATGATGTAGGCAGTATTTCAGACCTTTTTGAAGTATTTGTTCAGTCACTAGTACTGATCAATACTGTTGGGTAAAGACAAAAAGAATCTACAAGGAGTTTATGTGCAAAAATAATTTAAACTCCTCTCTTCATCTTGCAGTGTGATATGCAATGAGATGCCAGACTGAAAAGCAATGCACCATTTAAGAGAGTGTATTTGTGCCATAGGCAATGCAAGGCAATTTTATTTATGAAGCCCCTTTCATATACAAAGGTAGATTTGTGGTGCCGTACAGAGACATTTAAAAACAGTATATTCAGGAACAACACAGAGGCCCGAATTGAAATGAATCAAACCAAAGTCAAAAAGTCCATAAATAGTGTTTTAAAGAAGATAAAAGAAATGAAACTATTAAGACGAATGAAAGAGGCAGTGGGACGTAAAAAGATAAGACAATAAAAAAAATATATATATATGAATTAATCATTCATAAGATTGGGCTGCAAAACAAATAAAATGAAAGGGTTTGACCCTTGGATTTCTGTTTTAGAATATTTCAGACAAAAGCAGACGTTTTTCAATCTAGATGTAAAAACTGAATAACACCAGATATTGAGATGTAGACATACATATGATAATGCAAATGATAAGATTTTTTTATTGAAATCACAAGGTTACAACAAAAAGAAGGGGAAAAAAAAATTACATTTAAATAAATAGGCTACTCTTGAGGTCAGCTTTTGTGGCAAGAAATCACTATTTAACATAAATAGGCCGTAAAGATTTATCACAGTTATCTTGCTGGAGAGCCATCAAAATGATATGTCAACATGTTTTTAGCATGTGATCCTTTTCTCGATATCAAGACTCTGACACAAAGCCAATGACTTAAATGTTTTTTTTCCTTCCTTGTGCACATACAAATGTATACCTTGTCCAGTCATGTGTTCATTGAATTACCCTCACGTAGTCACTTTTGATTAAAAAGGTAAACTTCAAAGGGAAATTCAAGAATCCACTTGCCCAGACATTCAATAATTGCTTGTAATGACACAGGATATTTTAATTCAGTCCCCTTTTTACGTGGTCAATGTTTTAATGAAAAGGAAACTTCAAAGGAAACATCAGAGGTTAATTTTTAATAAGATTCATTCCCAAACATTTAATAATTCCTCCAAGTCTCTATAGGTGCATGTGGTCTCCTTTGATGATTCTAGCTGTGTGTGTTGAAGATCTTAATAAAATCGAATCAATACAAAAGCCGTGACAAGGCTGCTTGGAGTGCCGCTTAACACCAGACTATGACTCGTAGATGTCGATGAACTGACGCGTATAAAATTAATCCAACAGCAAATGAAACCCTCTGCTGTGTTCTCAACAAAACTAGTTATTAAATGACTGGGTACGTCTACAGTGACGGTACAGACAGTATCACCTCCAGGGTTTAGGTTTGGAGGTTTTTGGTTGTTGTCACATGAATTTGGCTGGCAAAAAGATTGTTCAAAATGTCCAGTGTCTTCATGTGGTCACGTGACCGATGTAGGCCGATGAATGTGTAGCTTGGACGTGCAGCGAGATGTCTTGAAATGTACACATCTTATTCTACAGACAGAAGAGAACATATTTGTTCCTTACAGATCTGCACAAATATCACACAGTAATCCTTTTAAATATGTTTTTTGAATGGAAATTAGTAAAAATCACCATTCCCTCGGATATTGCGATTCATGTCAAAATAATTATAATAATAATACTAATCGCAATTAAACATTTATTCAAAATCGTTCAGCCTTACTGGGTATGGAGGGTACCGTGACTGGGGCGAAGCTGGGCAAGATCGCCACCATAATTCCCTTGTGTCTGGTCCCGCCTGCCGAACGTGGATTCTTGCTCCAAAGCCAAATAAAAACAGCCCAAAGAAGCCGTCTTTAATCAAACACCGACACAAACTGACATAAATGGAGAATTTGGAGATTTGGACTGAGTGGTGTGTTTTCATATATAAAGTAGTCTTAATGTTAAGGAGTCCTTAATAATTAGAATTTTTATTTTCCAGAATTCAATGAAAACTTTTAAAGCTTAGATTGTGTACAAGTTTTTTTTTTCTGTGTCTATTTAAGAACACTGCATACCGGCATTAAATATGCATGGCAATAATTTTGTAATATTAACGACCACAGGGGCCGTCAAAAACATATTCTAGCGTAAACACTGATCACCTCTATAAAGTCCCCATAGTCTCCAATCATTGAATCAAATGTACCATATGTGCAATTGGTTACAATTTTTAACAATTACTTTCAGCCGTATTTCCAAGGCCTCAAAATAAAGGTTCTTGACATTACAGCCACTGTCTGTCATTTTCTCACAGTCAGCAAAAAACACAAGTGTGGTTGAAAGTTATGATTGGTATATATGAAAAGTAGCTGGCCTTGCTCAGTTTTATTGAACTTGTAAATGGAACTATAACTGACATAAGATACTGTTTGACCTTGGTTTGGAAAGGTTTCATTTCCCCTGCCATAATGGAAAGATGACCTCGCTTTGACTGTATCACAATCACTTCCTTTGAATGAAAGTAATTTGAACTCTAGGAACTGAACTCAAAAGAACTCCGTCCGTGGATGTATGCTTCTGAAGCTCAAACCTGTCAAACGACAACAAGATAACCTTAATCATATCAACAAAAAATCTGCCACACAACTTTTTATTTGCATTCATTTTTGATTTGTGGGACAGCTCTTGTTTAATATTGACCACATTTTTCCGTTTAGGACACAAACCACTTTTATGTGCAGAGTTAGCTTCACTAATGCTGCATCTTCTGCTGGTGCTTTTAGCAGTAATCCAGAGCCAGGAATCCCATCACCGTCGCACTTTATTCGATTACGTGGTTTACACAGTACCGTCTTCTCTGTCAATTTGAGTCTCATCCCTGTGAATCTGATGAAGCATGGAGTCTGTATTCCACTGTATTCTGACCGCTTGTCTGTTCTGCTTTTGAAATCAGAAGTCCTTGTTTGCCACACACTGGACGGTTGCATTCAACCCATTTTATTTGTTGTTAAGTTGAAATGTATGGGGAAGGTTAACATACTCTAAAAGATAATACTGCAGGTATCGTTTGAGAACTTTTGAAAGTGTCCCAATTGATATTAAAGCTGGATTTTTTTTTTTTTTTTTTTTTTTTTTCGGGGGGTGTCTTAAATATACATTCTTAAAAATAGCTTCCAGTATGTGTCTGAAAATAGATGACACCTGTGGTTGGACCACATGGAGAAAACGAGAGCAGATGTGAAGATAATTTCAGAGCGTAAGAGTAAGAATTACCTCCGCAGTTGTTTGCCTATATAGTCTATACATGTATACGTTACTCGATTCATACATGCAGTGAAGACTTATAATAATTAGTATTATTAATAATTTATAGTGAGTATTTTAATATATGAAATATAGACGAAAAGGATCTAAAACCTAATCTCTCAATCCTAAAATCCATATGAATATTTATGTCAATAATGTAGAAATTCATGTTAAATTTGAATGGACAGACAAATGGCAGAGGGTCAGTCTGACAGACTGAAAAGGTAATGCCTTTGTATTGACATGGCTGTCACCAGTGCTGAAACACTGAAATTAGTATAAATGTATGTAACTGTAATTATATCTATTCAGCGACTAACACTGACAAAGAGACTCCAACCCCGAAATAAGAATTTCACCTAATGGATGAAGCTGTTAGAGGTAATCACATCATCTTCATACTAATTGAATTTACTGCTATTGTGACTTCTATTATAATTCCTTCTAATGTATCTTCCATATTGTACACTTCTGTGATGTATATGTTCCTCTTCTTTGTAAATGTGATGTTTCTGTGATCTGCTGAACTTGGTTCTCTTCTTGTGACACTGACATTATTACTGCATGTGTCTGTACTGGGAGAGGGATCTCTCTTCTGTCACTGTTCCTGTGGTTTCTCCCTTTTTTTTCCCTGTTAAAAGATATATATTTTTTAGGGGGAGGATAGTCACTTCCTCTACAGACCGTAAAGCCTAAAACAAAAGGGATTTGACAACAATATTGCAATATTTTACGGGTATATGGTAGTTTACCTTCTTCCACAACTCATACTAGACAAAAGAAAATGTATAATGTTTCGGCATTTAGCATTGTTGTTTTTCTTAAAATAGACTCATTCACTACATTGATTTGTTAGAGTAAACCATTGCTGAAATGACTGAAAATAGTTTCTAATCAGAAACCTTTGCTCTTTAAATGAAGTCGTTGAATCTTTGAGCCAAAACGAAGGTCCATGTTTACAGTTAAACATGGCTGACTGACATAGTATATTATATTTGTATTATACTGTTTTCATCTTAAAACGTGGCCATTTCCTACTCAGCAGTGTATGTGTATGGATTATTCTTTTTGTCCCTGTATGGCACATTTCCCGGGGACTTGTGCTAAGCCGTGTTTTTGTTTGTCCCTGGATGCTATCGATGTCATAGCTTTCATGAATGTTAGCCCTGGCTGACATCTGATCTGACACAGTGTTTCTCCCTGGCTGGGGACGCAGGTGCTGTCCTGGCTCCTGTCGGCTCAAAGTCCCACAGCTGCATCATTTCTCTCCATCTGTTTGCTTGTCTTATTGCCATTGTCTAAATTATCCCACCGTGTTCTTGTGAGCTTTTCATTGGCGCATTGGGAATTTATTTGCTGTATTTTCTTATTTTTATCCACTCTACATTCCGTTGCATACATCTATCTTGTGATTTATTTCTTATTAGTTAGAGATACCCTATTATTTTTTTCTTGAACTAGGACGGGGGACTTTTGTGCTTTTGTTTTGTGCCAGAAACAAACAACAACAAAATAACGGGGATGATTGGACACATTTCCCAAACAGTCCCTCAGCTGGAACCACCAAGTGAACAGAAGCTGTGGTTGACTCAGAGAAAGCTGGAAAAGGTTGACTACAGCGGAGATGAAAGAACTCAGATACTCTTGGTAACAGCTGGACAAAACAGAGTCCAGTAGAGTTGTTTCTTTTATGACATTTCCTTTCCGTGGAGTAGCAGCATATATGTCAAGTGGTTTGTTTGTTGTGGTAGTGTGACATCTTACAGCGTGGTTGGCTGCCTGTGATAAGGTGGAAACAATTTATGCTCCTCTGTGTCTCTAATTTTGGTGCATACACCAGCGTTCACAGTGGCACATTTTACCTGCCAGACATTAATTCGTATAACTTTATATATTCCAAATAGTACAACTTCCTTTTAACTTTGTAATGAAATATTACATCCGAGAATATAGCACCTTCTTTTTCAATAACATGCTCTTTGTTTCAAATCTCTGTGAAAGAAAAAAAAAATTGAATTACAGTTGACTATATTGGCCACAGAGACCTCAAGCAATTCATGAAAAATTTAGAGACTGTGGATGAATTCCGTTCTTGACACCACTGTGTCTTTAACAAGGCAAATCAGTATTTCACCCTCTAGCTAAGTACACTTCTGAAAGGGGATGTCATGTTCACTGCACAAAAACTACAGATTTTATGTCTTTGTTTCTTTTTCATTTATCCTTCCTTTTGGTTTCTCGCCGAGATTTGTTTTCTGTTTCACTTGTTTCGTTATCGATCCAACCTGGCAACCCGGCTGCAGGCTCTCCTAAGTGGATGTCCACACTGTCAGTCGCAGTCTGTGACACACACACACATGCATACACACTCACAAACAAAGGACATAGAGATGGATTCAGCACAGTGGTTGGCCAGGGGCGATGTAATGTGCAACCTGTGTATGTGTGTGTTCTGCCCTTTACAAATGTATGTCTTATGATTACTTCCTGTCATTCATTCTCTCATTCCCCCTACCCATTCTCTGCGTCTGGCTTTGTATCTTCCTCTCCACCTCTCTCTCTCTCTCTGTCTTCCTCTTTCACTCTCTTTGTTTCGCACTCATTTGCCTTCGACAGTACCTCAGATTCTCACTGACATTTTTCCCATAATCCTCCAGTTCCAGGAAGTTGAGCCCTGCAGGGGACAAACTGACATTTAGGATCTGCTCTCTAAGCAGGATAGCTCGAATGCAGACTTTTTTTTTTTATTTCTTTTGCATACTGAGAAATACACATACGTGCGGACAGACTCACACTTGTATCTCCACATTTTCTTATATCTCACCACAAGAATAGAAGCATGTAGAGCTACTTAAAGTCGATATATGTAAAAATATGTGGCAACCTTCGGGGTTCAAAAATGTTGCATGAGCATGTTTGCCAGAGTCTCTGAAAATACAGAAATAACACTTATACCCAGTGAGATATATATAAATATTTATATATATATATTTATATATATATTATGAAAATGCTAAATTAGAATTCACGTTCTTAAGAAAAAAGAAGCAGTGCTATCATTTTAGTTTAAAATACACAATCCATTGAGTATGAATGTTAAACAACCTTTATTGATTTTTTTTTTGTCTTTGTGACCCGCGTGACATTTATGTAAAAGTATGATTAAAATAAATTGGTGAAAATTGTTTAGAAATAACTTATTTGACCGGTTCAAGCATACTCCTCCATATTAGTAACAACCCACTTTTGAGCTAAGCATAAATGTACAATATGGTCTCATACATATGTGGTTCTCAAACTGTGGTACGTGTTCTACCAGTAATATGTGAGCGTCTTCTGGTGGTACTTGGAGGAAAATCAGAAATACTGTTCCATGCTACAGTATATACTAGGTACTGTAACGGTACATGTTTTTAGTAGGGCTGAGCGATTTTATCGATTCTGCCATATATATCGATATTTTATTTTCCTAGAAAGTATAGATTTTTCAGCCGCGTGGATCGATACATTAAGTCCCATTCAAATTCCTTGCAGGAAGTGCGATTAGATTAGCCAGCCACTAGTGTCGCTGTAGAGCATTTATAGCAAGTGACTCGTCTTCACACGCCAACGTCTCCCTCTTCCTGTTTACTTGGTGAGAGCGAGGAGATTCAAGAAAATAGCTGCGGATATAAGTCCAGCAATTTTGTGCTTAAAAGCAGATGTGTGGGAGCACTTCGGGTTTAAAAAGAAGAAAGTAAAGCAGTTTTCTGTGCCGCGGCACCGAAGTCTAGGCACCCTTTACCAGTCAGCTCCGTTAGCCTACAGTCGAACTGGAGTGGTCTGTTTATCAAACGAAAAGAGCAGCGTGACCTGTGTACTGTGTATGTGTGTCTCTGTTTTTCCACGTTTAGTGTTACTTTAGAGACTAATTTTAACAATCGGGAGTCACGTAAATATGACGTAACGCGCATATTTTTTTGGTCAGTCTTCATGGAAACGAGTCATGCGTTAACACCGTTCATGGTCCAGCAAAGCCATGGTACTATGTTTACTTACCTGGTGGCTAGACTGGCTAACTCATATGTTCAGTGTCGAGCTAAAAAAAGCAACTGTTCAGAACAGGCACTTTTTAACTCTCCATTGTTAATTGCAATACTGCACTGTTGTAAGCTACAGTTTGCACTCTGTCCACTTTAAATCTTTCAGAAAATGATGTAAGTGTATCGAATTATATCAAATCGTATCATTGGCTTAATATCGTGATATATATCGTATCGTGAGCTGAATATCGTGTATGGTATCGTATCGCGAGATTAGTGTATTACTACAGCCCTAGTTTTTGGGGCCAAATGTACATGTACGTGTGTATTTTCAAAATATGTTAAGCGGTAAGTGCGCTAATGCAGAGTGGAGCTGAATCACAATGCCTCGTTTCTCCCAGAGAAGACATAACACTATCGCCAAGTCTCACGTGTTGTCTTTGAGCCGTTATAGCAAGTGACTTCAGCATGAGTTTAATGTTAGCACAGACGAGCCTCGTATGGAGAGTGCGAGTGAGAAGCCAGAGCTTGAGGAGCCACCGATCTCCTTCAGCTCTGCTTTTTGGCAATGCGATGGTTTCCCAGTGAACTCCAGCAGCAGTGGAGAAAGGCAAGGGACCAGGACATGATAACTGATTTGAAACGGTCTCATCCAAATGTGGATATCACCAGTACTAGGAAAAACAAGAGCGCAACATCTTTGCAGATAGAGTTGACATTTAAGCAGTCTTATAACGCTCCTCTGTTATGGCTTTCCTTTTATATTTAACAAATTAAAACATGTGCCTTGAAAATAGAGAGTACAAGCTGGGACTGTTAGTCTAACTGAATATTATGAAGTTGATAATGTTTACTGTATTTTCTACATGCAGCATTATAATTGATTGTTATTTTTTGGGGGGAAAGAGACAGGGTGCTGTTTTACGAGCACACATAATAACTAGCCAAGTGGCTGTTGGCTGTATATAATGACTAATAATGACAAGTAATTGTACAGGTATAAAGACAAAAAACCTCCCTCGCTGAGTTCCTTGTGCAGCTGAAACAATAATTATCTCAGCCCAAATGCAATTACCGGGTTCCATAGTTTTTGTAGCATAATTTGACAAATTAAAGACTTTCCTTACGCAAGTGAATAGCATGCACCACTTTACCAAGGAGAAGTGAGCCACTTCACACGATTGCCTTTTCCCCTTTTTCAAGAGACTTCCGTTTATTTTCAGCTCAGTTGACTGCAATTTGGCTGTCATCATGTCTGTGTTTACAACTACTCCAAAGAGTAGAGAAGGCAAACAAACCAGAAGAAAAGAGGGGAAGAGAAGAAATGTTAGATGGAGAATATGCATAGCAGAAACGTGCATGAGCTCATGTAAAAGAACACAGCAAGGTAAGGATGAAAGATTAGTTTGAAACACAGTGTAGTGGGGAGAAGAGAACGGCGAACAGCAGTGGATAGAAGTGGCACAGGAGGTGAATAAAGAGCAGGATATAATCTCTCTGCAGAAGCTAAACGTTGGTGTCAGCGTAGTTATTTTGAAATGCTGCGAGCTTGAAAATGACATCTTTCTGCATACAACCCTTACCCCTATGAAAATGCAATTTGACTCAGCGGTTTAATCTGTGAATGAAAATAATATGCAGCTTTTGGAACATGGTTTACGGGGGTCAGACTTTCTTAAGCATCTTGCCTGTGTGCTCTGAAATTGTCAGATGTCTGTTGTCCTTCCCTCTCTCTCATCCTCAACCTATCCATTCATCCATCCCTTTCAACATCCCCACAGCTTTTTTTTGTTTTACCCTTAAAGGCTTATTCGCACTCTGTCTGTGTGTATATGTGTACATGTTGAGCTGTCACTCTCCTCCCTCACTATCTCCATCTATACCCCTTCTCTCGCTCTCTCTCTCTCCTGCCCCCACTTACCCCCACAATAACAGCCCCTGGGCATGAAAAGTTTTACTGATGTGCGTTGGCAGACCGTGTGTGTGTGTGTGTGTGTGTGTGTGTGTGTGCGAGTGTGTTGGCAGACCTTGAGACCTGTCAGAATCTTACTGTGTCAAATGAGGACTCTGGCATAATGCCGACCCCTTCCCCCTTTTCTCTAATACTTGATCGCAGGCTCCCTCTTTCCCGCTCTCTCTCTCTCTCTCTCTCTGGAGACTGGACACAGATCTGAGTGTTGCAAACCACTTGCTAACTACCCTGCAGATACTGTGTAAAAAGGTTTTCTTCCTGCCTGGCACTTAATTGGATGTCCTAGTCATGTCCTGCCTGGAAAACATACTGTACCAGTCCAGGGTCAACAGGTTAACCTGTTGCGCAGCCTTTGCATTCATACCCAGGAGTCATTTCAGCTCACGCAGCTCTACAATTTATCCTATAGAGTTTGTTTCAGAGATTTCTCGTCCTGTGTGGGAGTTTTGTTTGAAAATCGTCATAAATCGTCCACATATCTCACAATTTTATCACTTCTTGGCGTGGTTTATGTTTATATTTATTTACTTACGTGTTCTTGCATACATTTATACATCAAGTATGCACATAAAGTGTGCCTTTTTCTCCACAGAGCTCCCCCTACAGTTTTGGGGTACATATTTTTTACAACATCCATCAATCCAGTGGCCACTGTTTCATCCTCCACGTCATAAAAACTCACCACTGACCCTCCCTTGCCCTCTCCTGGCCATGTGCAAAACTCGCACAAAGCGAGTTCAATGTTTACTCGTGTGTGGCCCCTCGCTCATTTCCTCCTCTTCGCTTCTTGCGACAGTGGTTTTCTCTGCTTCTTATTCACCAGGTCTAAAATAACGCCATTGCTGCCTTGACCTTACAACTAGTTCCTGGCTAGGGTGTGTGTGCGTGTGTGCGTGGAGTGCAGTGAAGCAATTTGTGTTTCTCGCGAAACCCAAGACTTTCTGATTCTGAGGTCTCTGGGTCGGCAGCCCTGATCTCGCAAGACTGCTTTTCCCCCTAAAAGACGTCAGTGGGAGGGGAGACGGCCCCCAATCTCCCCACAACAATCATTTTAACCATTATCATAACTCAGAAGTTAGAAAGTAAATCCTTCAAACTCTCTTCTTCAACCTTCACACAACTACTTCCATCACGTCATTTGGCGTACACATGTTATATCGGTGAAATAAAAAGTGTGCCCTAATATTATTTCCATTCATCATGTGTCAATTTGGAACAGTCTGGCTGACAAAGTTGTTAATGCAAAGTAAACTGTGGTTATAATTTAGTTGCATTTGAATTCATTTTTCTCTCATAACTTGCTTGTTTGCACCCTAGAGTGTGTTATTAGACATGGTAATGTTCACTCTGATTGCTTTTCCATTAAGGAGAGTAGAAAAAGGCCACGGAATATCTACACTCCAGTGTGACTATATTGGCAAAGTGATGCTTTTTTTTTTTTTTGTTGTAGACAATAGAAAACCTACGTCATGATTATTTCTCATTTGAAGTAACTGGAAGTCGTGGATTTTGTCTTTTGTAATCTTAAAGCTCCCATAGACCGGAAGTTCCAATTAACACTGCTATTTGGTATGTATCTGTGGCAGTACCTCGTTTAAGAAGCCCTAAAGTTTCAAAACAAACAGTTCAGCCACTGCTGAGAACGCAGGGTTTTATTGTATTCTCCGGCTCTGCAAGCGGTCTGAAAAAGCCTGGAATCATGATATAAAGATCACTTCTCCTGAACAGCGGATCCTCCTGCTCTGGGCACTAGTTAGGGCACATCCGGTTGGGCACATCCGGTTGTGAACATTGGAACGCAGAAGAAGAATAATGTCCTTCGCTGAGGTGTTTCACTTGCGACAGTGTCTGTATGAACAATTTTTTAATAATGATTAGCAGTGCATCCACCGTTCCAGAGGGGGAGCTGTGCTTCTGAGAGCTGGTGTGCTAATTACGTCACTTCCAGGTATTGGCCAATGACAAGACAGTGGAAAAAGCTCTTGTTGGCTGGCCAATCACAACACAGTCTCTCTTCTGGGGGTGAGATTTCGGTCTGAAACACCGCAGTTGACGAGAGCTTCAGTGAGGAGAGATTTTTGATTTTTGACTGGTTTGCAGGTTTTTGACTATAAAAACAAGTTAATGTATGTTAGTAGACCTCCATAACTCACATGTGCGATAGGACCACTCTATGGGAGCTTTAAAACGGGTCATTTTTTCTTCTACCTCACCGGTTGTACAGAAACAATTCAGTGAAATGATTCCTGATGAGATTCTGAAAGTGTGTGCTGTCAATCATCCCTACCTGCTGCTACGTTTCACCACAGTGTTGGGCATGCAAATTGCTGCCTCTTTGTGGGCTTCGCTTTTTTATCTTCCCTTCCTCTCTTCCTCACTGCCATCCCAGAACTGAGGCTACTGTAACATGAAACACTATGGCCTAAAGTGATCCAATTACACCGACTGAGGTCTGCACTGTTTGTATAAATTTACTATAAAATAAGTTGTAAAATTAATTCTGAAATAGTCAGAAAGACTCCAACCTGAAGTGACCAGAAACCAATTTACTACCGAGAAATGGTCAATGCCATGAAGGCAGAAATTCAAGCATCACTGAATATGATTGACAGTGAATCACCTAGAAACACAGTAAGACAGACAGATGGTCTTATGGACAGATGACAGGAGAGACTCTTAATAAACCAGATGAACAAGCAAATGGACGTGGCATGACTTTGAGTCAGGCATCAGCAAGATGAAGGACTCATTGAAGATCAGCTTTTAAACCCATAGCCTGCGTCTGAAATACTATTTGAGATAAAGTACGGAGACGTTCTGCAGCTGTTCAAAAAGCCTATGGTTTTCATGCAGGACTAATTAAGTGCTCCACCTACTTGGTTCTCAAGCAAATGCTTTAAAGGTGATGAATTTGCACAGCTCCCAAATCAATCTGTGCAACGTGCAAGAGCTCCTGTCCTAAAACTTTTACTAGATTGTTAAAAAACTAAAAAAAAAAGGACAGTTATAATAACCGTGGTACCCATTAGATCCTCCTGAGAACTATCCAGGCCCTGGTCAAACATGAGATTCACAGTGAGGGAAGACAGTAATCCTCTTTAAACAGCATTTGGGCGGCTGGAGTTGTCAGCAGCTGCTGATTGTGAACAGGTAAGGAAAGTCTCCATGACTCCATGGATGAAAGGCTCATGTCAGGGCCACTGCATCTTTTTTTTTTTTTTTTTTTTTAATGTCCAAACTGCCATCCTGTACTTCACTTGTTAAATTTTAAAAAGTTGAGAACGCACTAAAGCAAAGGCTGTTAATTAGGTGGAGTATAGTCTGGATGCTCTCTTATCTGGATCAAGATCTAGTTCCATAAATCCCTGATAATTGCTCCGTTTTGATGGAGCATTTTTTATTTTAACTGGCACAGTTTCTCCAGCCTTTACGGCTCCGCATGTCCTGGAACTTCACACCAGTTATAAGTGCTGTAACACATGACACCACTCAGCCAATTATATCATCAGTAAGTGACACACACAAACGCATGCACACACACACACACACTCCAGGGATAGATAAAGGAAGGAAGAATAAACTGATGAATAGGGAAACACAACAAAGGTAAACAAAGACAAATGTAATGTAGACAGCGCAGAGATTTAGTCAAATGGAAACACGAGGAAAGAGTTAACCAAAAGAGGAAAAAGGGTTCACTTAAATAAATACTGTAAATACTGAATGTTAAATTAAATTAATATAATTAAAGTAATTAAAATCAATGGGATTCTTTTCTAATGTTATATTCTGAAGTCAGGCACTTTTAATTAAATTCATGTACATATATAGAGCCTTATTATTCATGTATTTATTTATTTATTTTTTAAATGTGTTTATTTTTTCACATGAATGCTTAATCAGTTTACTTTGAAAATTCAGTTTTGGACGACATGCAAACACTGATACGGACACTGATAGACATATGTTGCACTTAACTATAACCATAATACCCTTTGCTTTAGGGCATTTTTCTCTATCTGGACCTTTATGAATATTGCTTTTTTTATTTGTTTTTTAATAATGTTGAGCCTATAATGACAAACTGTCAGATTAAAGGTTGATTACATTGATTAATTAACATCAAAATAATTATCAGGAATACAACTTGGAAAGCTATTTCGCACAGCGTTGTATGGCAAAATAAAATGTGCTTTCACAGCTGTTCTTCATGCTTTTTATTACCTTTAAGATGTCCAGACCACTGCAATAGAGAGAATCTGTATAAGAAGTTTTTTTTTTTTTTTTTTTTACACCTTTTTCTTTTATATTTATGTGTTTCCAAAAGTATGTTTTATGTGTTTTGCACTTAGGTATCCTTGTGCACTTGCCAAAGTGGTCTATATGGGTTTTTTGATGAAAGAGGTAGGAATGTAGTGATTCATTTGTCAGATGAATCTTTATGCTGGACTGAAATGGTGAAGATTACACAAGCTAATTGCTGTAATTTATGTAAATATCAAATTGAGAAAGCTTAAGCAGATTTACTTCTTCAACTCCCTAATGTGGTTTGCTGCGTATTGTATTTAGAAGAGATTTTGTGCTTGGCCTTTTGTGTGCTTTATTCAGTTATGGCCTCACACAGATGAGGATTAATGTGAACTGGGAATACTGTAAAATACGAACAGTTATTTACACCCACAGGTGCTGCTAAAACAATCTAGATTTAAGTATTGTTGTGTACTGATATATTAACTTGCCGCTGGACATGGTCCTGTTCTCAGTTATACTCTGATTTTCACTGATAAGCTATGATTTACATCAGTTCTGGCACATATTCTCAAACCCCCACTCACACACGTAACGTCATGCGACATCTGCATCTCCTTTCATACATTTCATTCTTCTGTCATCTTTTCTCTTGTCTTTATCCATTTCCCCCCCATCCTTTTGACCCCTTTCTTTGTGTGCCTGTCACTTTATCCAAGTCTGCCACTACTGTCCCTCTTATTCTGGCTGCAAGCAGACCAGATGGCACTGATCCATAACTTAGTTAAGGGACTGGATATAATGAGGAAAGACAGACACGCTGAAAAGGAGAGATGCCAAAGAAAAAAAAAGAGGTATTTTTATGAGAGAAAAATCCAGAAAACTCTCATGCAGGCCCATTAGGAAATACCCAAACTGCAAAAAACTTTTATCACCATCAGTGGTAATAAAGAAACATATATTTGTCATAAAGTACATTCTTTTACAGTTTATTCCACAAACAAATCAATACACTGAAGATTTGACTTGAATGTGCACTGAAAAATGTCGCAGAGCCTAAGCTAATATGGCTCTCTTTTATGAGAAGGTGACATGTACTGTAACATGGTTGGTCAGTGTGATATTGTACATAGATCACATAAAGTGCTTTCTTTATTTGGATAATT
This sequence comes from Microchirus variegatus, assembly GCF_963457635.1. Taxonomy (NCBI): domain Eukaryota; kingdom Metazoa; phylum Chordata; class Actinopteri; order Pleuronectiformes; family Soleidae; genus Microchirus; species Microchirus variegatus. The sequence goes on from NC_139814.1 coordinate 6,091,227, forward strand.
AGGCTTCTTTTTATCCTGTGTTTTGTCCTGTTTTACTGGCCACACGTTGGTGCAATTGCTGTGAGTGTGGGTTCAAATGGTTGTTCTTCTCTGTATGTTGGCCCTGCAATGGACCTGCCTTTGGCACTCTGTCAGCTGGGATTGGCTCCAGCTTCCCCCGCAACAGAAGTGGAGAATAAAGCGGTAGAGAATGGATGGATAAATGGGTTTTCTAGTGTCTAAATGTGCAGTTTTGTTGTTTCTTTGTTGCTTTGTCTAGTTTATAGTTTTACATTTGTGAGTTGCCCCAATTTATTGCATAGGAGCAACCAACCTTAACCTTAAAGACGCAGTCATTTTAACAGAATGCCACCCTCCACCCCCACCCACATGTGTCCTTTTAAAGAGCCGTGAAAGGATAAATGTGATCACCCATTGCTCTCCTGTTAAATGAGTGATGAGGTGGACAAACTAAATCCATCTGAACACTGTAAATTAATGTCCAGGACACTAGCACGGAAAGTGAGATTCATCAGGCAGTGCAGAGAGAACAAAGTGTAAAAGTCCTTGAAAACTTTAGGTACAGTAATCAGATCTGCATTACCATAGCATTGTATTGTATAAGAGAAGAGACCAAAAACAGTATTGTTTTTATCTATTGTTCCTTATCATTTCACAAAACAATAAAAGAAGAAACAACAATTTTATTAAAAATATAATAACATTTGAATGATATAACCATTGGCATATTTAGAAAAAGTTGCACTATTGACCTGATGAGGCGATATGACCTTTAATTATTGTAATTAATCTTCAATTTTCCAGCAATATGAAGTCAACAACTTTTTTTGTTTTTATTAAAATTCATGCTTACCTCATTTTTATGTTGCTGAGGACAGATTTGTGTTGTTTATCTCATTTCTTTAAAGCCCCTGAACTTTTTTTTTACTTTCTTACATAAAACCATGGTTTGGTTTGGTTTTTTTCAGCTGCAGGAATTTACAGAGCAGTGCCCCTAGGGGGATGAACAGACGAGAGGATAAAACACTTCCACTGGGGTTGTCTTTTGGGGAACAGCCTCACTGTGTATTCTTGGGATCTGCTGAGCTAAATTCACAAGAGCTGCTATGGACCCAAGCTGTTTCATTGGGATTTAGTCGAAGTCCAGTTTCCATTATCTGATCAGGACAGGTCAATACTTTCATCAAGAGATTAGATGATGCTTTGGCCTCAGGATTGCTATCGGACCTTCAGATGAGCCTCCATAGAACTTTCACACGAACTCCATCTAATAATTACACTTACATGAAGTGACATAGCACACTTCTGCCAGATGATAACCAATTGCTTTTGCTGTTGAAGAGGTTATTTGGCTGAACAAATGTTTTCGAGTGGAATTGAACAGCAGAAAGTTTGAAAATAATTTTTTTGATCTGCTGTTTTGTAAAATGCCTGAAACACTGTGGTCAGAATTCAACATTTTAAATAATCTAGTGCAACCAAAACAACATCTTTATTTCAGCCAGGGATGCAGGACTGAATTTTACCTTAGAGGTAGTAAAAGATGTAGTGAGTGGTTGTTTAGAAGGACATAAGAGAAGAATATACCAAAATGTTACAAATATCAAAGGCCCTCGGTTAGACACCTAATGCATCAATGTATAATGGGACACACCTAAGCTTTAAACACAACACAACTCTCCACAGGTCCTTGTGCGGTTATGGGAGTAAATTAGAAGCAGACGAAAGCGGACCATGTTCCTCCGGAAAGAAAGTAAGTCCTGACCAGACTGCAAATATAATGCCCTTATCTCTTCATTTCCTCTCTCCTCATTCGTTTTACTATCATTTCCCCTTTTTATTTTGTTTTCTTTCTGCCTCGCTCACTCCTTATCTACCTTCTGTTTCTCCTATCACTCATTTTTCTTCTCCTGTTGCTTCCCCCCATTGTCTCCTTCACACCTGTTCTTCCCCAAACAGTATTGTTTCTCTCATAAAAACTGCAGGCTGTTTTAAAAAAAAGAAAGTATAGTGTATATCTCTGTGTCTGTGTCTGTGTCAAGCTCTTAGTTGTAAATTGACAGACAACAGGTGGAATAACTATGTCTGTCTCCCTCTTGAACACAAATTTAAAGGTGTTGTTAAAGGGTGCATGGCACACCTTACCCTTCCTTACCAACAGCTTTCTCAAATACAGTTTGAAGGATTAGCTAGCTTCGGAGAGGAATAACTCCAAGATTGAACATAAGACATGGATTAAGGTGCATTGGCACTTTGGATCAGCAAAGGAAATGGGAGGTTTTAATGTTTAAATTATTATAAACTCTTTAAAAAAAAACATTTTACCCCTCCTGTGAAAGTTTTAACACCTTAAATAATTGACTCGCATTATGTCGGCCTTGTTTGTGCTACAGAAAAACTATTCAAACAGTCTACAGAGGGATAATTTCAACTTTGCAATCTTCTTTTTGATGCTACCGTGCTAAAAATCCCTCCACATTTGAGGAAATGTGAACGATATCTTAAACTAAAATCGGAAAATTGTTTACAGTTCCTCTGTGCCCGGCTTTTACCTGCGTCACTGATGGCATTGATGCTTTTGCACTGTCATTGGCATCATAAAAGGACATTTGAAAAGTGGTGCTCAGCCCCATGGTTTTGTGTTATAAAGTGGAGGGTGCTTTATGCATATTAAATGTGTCTGAACACACTCCCAGCTGGCAACAGCAAATACCACTGCTGAGTTTTGGGCCGAGGTACTGTGGGGTTGGCTGGTAATCGGCAACTCTGTGCCTGATGAGCTCTATGGCTTAGCTTTGTAGAGTGGGCCAGTGACTGAAGATCCTCCACAGCATGTCATGGAGAAGGGTAGAGGTCATCGCATATTATGACAGAGAGATTTGCTAACATCCTTCTCTTTAACACCACCAATAAGCCCAGATTCAAGCCAATGTCAGAGCTAGTGTAGTCTTTCTCGGGCTCCATGTGTCCTCAGAGTTGACTTTGCCAACCCTGCAGCATATAATAACACAAAAAAGGACTCTGACTGCAGCAGTCTGATACCGAGTGTAGAACAGTGTATTTGTAGAGTTTGAGACACAAGAGTCTCCTTAAGAAGATGAGCCTGTTGTATAAGTCTAATCCTTTCTGCTGTCAAACTCGGTCTTACCTCGAAACTTTATCCTGTACTTTCTACCAAATGTTAATTAGGTTTTCAGAAAAACTTTAAGAAAAGGATACACAGTCTCAAGTGAAACTGCTCTCAGCTGGTAGAACTCCAAGGATGTCAACATTGAGACGGATAAAATCCCTAAATTTCATTTCAAAACACTTCCATTTTATACCAATCATAATGCATGTGCTTTATTTCAAACTCTACTATCTGCTCACGTTGTGTACCTAACGGGGCGATAAACGTATACAACTTGGTGGATGACCTTGATGTCCTTGCAAAAGGGATGTAAGAGGAAGGTGCAGTAACAACACTCTGGGTGCATGTAAGTGCTTTATTTGGTTGGGCACGTTTTATATTAGGGAGAGGAAAATTGCCTTTGTTTAAACAGAGATCAGGTCAACAATGGATGGCAGCTTCACCAAGGACAAACTGGAGGAAACAATCATGTTTGCAGACATGCTATGGTCATCTTTGCTGAAAATGTTCAGTCCATTTAGTTTTATACTTGGTTGCATCTGTGATAGTGTGAAGGTCTTAAAAGGTAGAAATTTAAATTGTGATAGTGCATGAGAAACTTGTCTTCCTGCAGGACATGATGTGATGGGATTTGTTTTGCTTTATCTGCATCATATATCAAAGCAAGACTGGATATCTGCACTGGTTACATCACACAACAAAAGCCTCTGATTATTACTTTCTTTAAGACACTCTTCACATGTACCCTGACTCACTGGTTGTTAAATTTGTCTATATTTTTAATTCACTTAAGAACTCCAGAAAACGCCTGGGAGATTTGGGTCCTTGTATTTTCGAGTTTGTGTGTGAGGAACTGAGAGGGATGGATGGGTCACATGTGTTCACAGAAGCATATTGTTCCAAACATTAAATCAAGGGGTGAAGTGTGGCCTTGGTGGTATAGGAGGCTGGACATTTGCCCACTCGCTCACTGTGAATTAGTTTTTCCTACTGTAGTCTCACATTAACTCACTCCGACATTCCCCGAATATTTGATACGGGAACTAGCAGGAAAATTTTGGGAGAATGTTTGCATTTTTACATTCAGAGATGTTGACAAATTATTAAATTAATTATTAATGATAAATAATAAATTATTATGAATTATTATAATAATGATGATGAACATAACATGGAGTATGACGTATTGGCCAAGCCTCCTAAATTTGATCTTATCACCATCCTTTGCAATATAACCTCACCTGTGACACACTCTACACCACTCTACAACTTGCTAAATTAACTCAAAATAGTCTTATACCAATCTCCTTTGCTGCACGTTTGTCTTGGACGCTGTATGCTATGCTCCTCCACTCTGTTGTCCGTTATTGATGCCTTTCTGTATTTATCCATGTCTTTGTCCAATGTTTTTTCTTTTTCACATCAAGCCAGCAACTCAATCTATAGAACAAAAAAGTCCAAATACTCCCAATTGCCAGTCCAAACAGCAGAAGTGACAGCAGGTTTTTCCTTGCAGTGTCATGTCGGCTGGAATATCATTGTAATAAAGAGAAAAATGGTACTCTGATGCTTGCAGAGTGACCCTGCGCTGTCTTAGTCACAATTACATGACTCTGCAGAGTGCTTTTTATTTAAAATGACAGTTAGACAAAGTAGAGTCGCATGGAAATTCTCCGCCAAGGGTGAGCAAGTTTATTCAGCTGGATCTGAAAGTCACAGAGTGTAACATTTATCAATAATTATTGATGTAGTTTGTGTTACAACTGAATATCTGCAGCTGGAAGTGTCAATTTGTGGGTGGCTGTTAAATCACGGCGGTCCAAAGTGGTGGCCTCCACAGAGCTGACCCGGCTCCTGATATATACTGTGTATGGCTTATTGAATAACCAGTTAACCAAATTTCACAAACATTTTGCACACTGAACCTTTAACGAGGATATAATATACCCTATTTCTCCAAGTTAACCTAGTTCCCTGGTGTCCTAATGAACATGTCTGTGACATGCTTTGGTCAAAATACCATAAGGATCAAGCAGCACAGCAGTTCAATCACCCTGCCAAAACAGCCCTGTTCAGAACTCTCTGTTTCCTAGTATCTCTTTAGGTCCACCTTAAGAAGGAAATGACATCAGCCACAGAGGCTACTGGGAGCTAACAGCAGTTAGCATTTGGAAAAGTGATCATTTACAGGCTCTAGCAGGCACATTGCCATCATATATAACATGTATCCACTGGACAGATAAATCCTCTGAGGCTAGAAGTGTGTGTAAGACTCTGTGCTGCACTGTGGAGCCAAGAATAGAACTTTTCTCGGACTATGCAGACCTCAGGTTTAAGGAGCTCCACGAGACAACAATTCCAGGAATTTAAGCGCATTGTGACGACCCAATGAGTGCGGAAGTCAACATCGCGTGTTTTATCTCCTGTACTTACACTGAGGAGGACCACAAAAACATGAGTGAGTCATCTTTTTTCACACTTTGACGACTGATAGGGCCTCCAGAGTCCCAAATATAAGGACATTCAAGATATATTGAATTATTTTATTACCTTTATTAACCACCAGTGTATTCTGCATGTGCTCTGCTCACATGCAAGGACTGGCCATTGTGGGGGAGTGAACAAGGCATGTGAATGAATGAGCGGTATAAAGTGAATTCACACTTACTCAGTTACAAATGTTTTTGACGTTTACAGTCTTACAGTCCCCCATTTTTTAGGTGTTGGCCTCAAGTTAAGTCAATATTATTGATGGATGTATCACAGAAACACCATAAATGATATATCAGGGACACACTTCATAGTGTAGCGTTATCAAGCAGGAGAATAATGAGGCATAGATTGAACATTGTGTTTGAAAGAATAAGAAGACTGAATGACAAAATGAAAGGTGGATGGATGGGATCAAGTGATAAGGGGAGCGATGGAGAATGTGGGACAGAGACAGATCAAGAACAGACCACAGCACTCGGAAATGTGTGAAAATGTAAAATAGAAATGTGCGAGATAAAAGAAAAAGTGATAAGGAATATTTCTAATTCCCTGTATTTGATCATACCCAACAAAACCCCATGAATAAGTGAAAAGGACCAAAAAAAAAGTTTGCAATCAATGCATATCAAGTAATGTGCACTTCCCTTGCATTTTAATTATACATCAAGCCATTTCAATTCATGCATTCTAACTGGTGTATTGTTTGCTTTTTTTTTGTTTCTCAAGCAAATAGAAATTACCTAATTGTGTGTTCTGTCAGAATGCGCCATTAAGTTGAACAGGCAAAGTGAGGCTGGAGACAAGATAAGCTATGTGCAATTAAAGTCAGCTTTACCTAAATATTTTCAAACATATTTGCTGGTGTCAGAGTTTCAATTTGTTTGGTCATTAAAGCTGATACATCATTAAAATCCTGTTTTGTTTTGCGTTTTCCCATTTGGTCTTTGGACTTTAGTTTCTTTCCCCATAACAATATGCATTTTATATGTTCATAATTACAACTTGGACATGCTATTGATTGTGTTGTTTTGTGCAGGAGCGTGAACAGCCCTCAAGCACCTGTGTTTTTTTATGAATTATCATTCACATACAGTATGCCTTCTTTAACGTCTGCATCACTGAGCATTATCTGTATTCACGGCCATGTAAAAATACGCAGTGTCTTATCAAACAAGCTAGATAGATAGATATTTAAAGGTCCCATATTATGCAAATACCCCATCAGTCAGCAAAGTGTGAAAGAAGATGACTCACTCATATTTTTGTGGTCCTCCTCAGTCTAAGTACAGGAGATAAAACACACGATGTTGACTTCCGCACTCATTGGGACGTCACAATGCGCTAAATTCCTGGAATCATTGTCTCGCCGAGCTCCGCTTTGTCCGTAGAACATGCGAGAGTGTTGGCAAGGGATACGGTATTCGAAAACCGTAAGTCCATGAAAAGTTCTATCCTCGTCTCCACAGTGCAGCACAGAGTCCTTCACAAACTTCCAGCCTCAGAGGATTTATCTGTCTAGTGGATACATGTTATATATGATGGCAATGTGCCTGCTAGAGCCTGCAAATGATCATGTTTCCAAATGCTAACTGCTGTTAGCTCCCAGAAGCCTCTGTGGCTGATATAATTTCCTGTCCCTTAAGTTTCATTTTACTTTTTTTTAAGTGGACCTAAGGAGATACTAGTAAACAGAGTGTTCTGAACAGGGCTGTTTTGGCAGAGTGATTGAACTGCTGTGGTGCTTCATCCTTATGGTATTTTGACCAAAGCATGTCACAGACATGTTCATTAGGACACCAGGGAACTAGTTTAACTTAGAAATTATTTTTTTTAGTTTAACACAGACCCCAAATAAGAAACAGTTGAGTTGCCTTAAAGTAAGCTGAGAAATAGGGTTTAATATGACCCCTTTAAATTAAAATAGGGCTGCAACTAATTTCATAATCGATTAATCAAGTAATCGTATGGTCCATGAAATGTCAGATCAGTGTTTTTCTGTTTGTTTTGTAACCTGGAAATAATGAAGTTCTCAAATGTCTTACTTTGTCCACAAACCAAAATGATTAATTTTTAATGATTTATTTGTTGTATGGAGCAAAGAAATTCACATTTAAGAAACTAGAACAATCAGACATCTTTTTTTTATATGAAAAAGCTTCAAAAAGCTTCAAAATGGTTAATCGAGTAATTATTTCCACTCCAAATTCAACCAAAAAAAAAACATTGGGAAAAAACATTGATTCTTGGATAGATCACGTGTCAGACGTGAAAGAGGCTGAATTGATTCACAGAGGTCCAAATTACGATTATTTAAATGTGAAATAGTTGTCACGCAGACACTTTATGGGGAGCACATAAAAGAGAAGCATGGAGCTGAGATACAACGGTGCTATTTCACAGACATGGGGATCTCGGCGCTCAACAAAATCAAAACTCAAGTCACGGCCTCACTGGTGAAAGAGGGTAGGATAAAAATGACATGTGATGCTTGGACATCTGTTGCCACCGTATCGTACGTCACTATAACTGCGCACTTTATCACTGATGTCTGGAGGCACATGTGGTCCAAACAAGAGCAATGAATGAGAGCCACACGCGTGCTAATGATGCTGAGTTGTTAAACGTTATTGCACGTAAAAGCATGATTCATTTTACATTTTGTCTTTAAAATGTGAATTTGTGATGCGAGTTCTTTACATTGTAGTTGTAACTTTCCAGTTTGCACATTTCATTTAGTTTGATAAATGATAATGGAAATTAGTTCAACTCTTGTTTCTCATTGCAAATGCGATAATCAGTTTGAAGCTGTTTTCATTATTAAAACAAGATGTGTGGTTGTTTTTAGCTTCTTAAATGTAAATATTGTGTAGTTTCTTTGCTCATATAACACATAAATCATTAATAACTGAATAAATTGCTTTGAAATCATCATATCCCGGTTTGATAAACACTGATCAATGTTTTTTTCACGTTTTTCTGGACCAGATTACTCCATTAATTAACAGATTAATCGATTATGAAAAAAATCGTAAATTGCAGCTCTAACTGTTAAAAAGAGCGGTGGGTAAGATAATTGTTTCATAAAAAAATCATGGCCCCTGAATTGTAATCCTAATCTTGAGGCACCTAAAGATTCCCACCCCTAGTATGAGCCCCACTCTCTCTGGTGAACACACTCTGAGCCCACACTGCAAAATAAATAGATACAATTTGTGCTAGCGAACATAATTCAAGAAACACTGACATTGCCCTTCAAAATTTAATTTGCAGAACAAATTAATGTCACATTAATGTAATTACAAAGAGACGAGTAGGTCTGGGCAGGATAGCTCTGATTTTGATTTCATTTTTCAATATATGTTTTTCTTTTTATGATGGCATTCCCCTGCTGTAGTGTCTTCAGCTAAATTTTTATCGGCAAAGTAATTACTAAGAAAAAAAGTAGCATTCATTTAATCTCAAATACCAATCTCTGAACTTCCTAACCAAAAACTCTGGCCAAAAATGTATATTCAAAGATAAGAACTGCATGCTTTGCTACATTATTAATAACTGCAGTATTCATTTCCGGGAAAGGTCATTTCAAAAGTATTTGTTTTTAACAGCAGTTAACCTTGGATTCCACTGCATCTTTTTTGGTTTAACACAGACCCCAAATAAGAAACGGTTGAGTTGCCTTAAAGTTAGGTGTGGAATAAAAACCCAGTAGCTTTTTCACAGTCTTCCTTTGAAAAGGTCAAGTAACAATTAGCAGCCATGCGCTTCTCTGAGTAGCACTCAGTTAATTAAATATCCATGAAGCAGCAGCAGCAGAAGACGAATGAATAAGTTGGCAAAACATCTCCAGGTAGCTGTTTTTCACTTCATTATGTAATTGAGAAACAGCAGTTAACGGTGGAGGTCAAGTGGAGGTCTGGGATAAAAGAATGGCTCGTATTGTTGGGGGAAATCATCAAAATCCAGAACTTGTCAAAAGAACATGCACAACCATGATACATTTTACACAAGTCATGTTTTTGATGATGAGCAAAGAGAAACTGGTATAGAATGCCATGAATGCACAGGGAAAACAAAATGGTTTGATTGAAAACCAACACACTTCATTCCACCATTTATAGAAACTAGTGCAGTGCCTGTAGGAAGTATGTATTCCTATAGTGGGAGCTGAAGAAGATTTTTCAGTTATGGTAATGCATGATAGTCACAACAGCTAGCTACGCTAATGCTAATCAAAAAACATTTGGCTTGTGCCTAATGAGATTGCACAGTGTTTGCATTATGTTAGCCCTACGCTCATGCTAATCGTAGCCTAGCAAGCTTACCTTTGGAAACAGGTTCCAGCCTCTTCACTCCCACCTCCCCGCTCCAGACAGCACAGCTGCTGATGATGAGCCGCTGCATGCCTGGTGTAGCGTGATAAATCAACAACAATTACATTTCTCAAAAAAATGTGGAAATAAAGGATGCACAGCATCGAGCCATGCTCAGCCCAGGTTCCAAGTCTTAGGGCGGTCAGCGAGATTTCATGTCAACCTTGCAGTCTTGTCATAAAATTCTATATTCACCTGCTACACCACTGTACTCTATGTCTAACTTGACAGAAGCCACACTTTTTGCTTACCCACTCCACTCGTTTACTGCCACCGGCATATTCAGTGCAGCTATAGATACAAGGTGTATCTAGCAACTTTGTGTCCTCAACTTTCAGTGATCACAAGTTTGTTGATGCTGTCTCCTTCTCAGATATGTTGTCCACTGCTTGATGGATCAAAACTTGTTCTGGCCAGGAGGCTTTTTATTGTGGAATGACAGTAGAAAGTGAATTTACAGCTTTTCTTTTTCCAGCTTAATTTATACAAAATCAAAACGATCAAAAGAAATGTTTGCCAAACAAAACAAATATGGTCGTGGAAACGATGATAGTTTGATTTTCATTACATTGTATTCAGAGCTGAATTACTCATGTCCTTTGTTTAAAGTTTGTATTCCACGTTGTGATTACCTGACAGGTTTTAAAGTTTTGTTGTGTAGTTGTCATGAAAACAAAATAAAGTTGAGGCAAACACACACACACACAGGTTCACATCAGGACTCTGCATTGACTTCCATTCATTTGGACAGCCAAAACATAGTCTTAGGACCAGGTTTTTGTCTTAATGAGCGCTACTGGTCCTGACAATGTCAGTGTTTATGCCAGGAAAAGTCCTAACAAGTTATAAATCGCTTGATTTGACATAATTGCTGATATGTTGGGTTTTTTTCAGATGATAGAATCCTCTCTGTGTGCGTGTGAGAGAGAGTGAGTGCAAAGGTAAAAAACTTGCATCCTGGAGCAATGAATTCCAACAGCTTGGCACCCTACGGTTATACACATACACATACACACCTCTGGAACAACACACACAAAACCAACTAAGCAATGTTTTATTCAGAACAATACAGGAGCCAAAAGAAAATGCTAATGAAGAAGTGAGATATATCCCGTATACTCAGAGATGAATAGATTTTTTCTTTTTTTGTGCAAGTTTTTTTATAGCTGCCTTTTTGGGTTCAAGGCAGAACCTCAAACAAACACGAAGAAGGATCCTCAATGGGTCTTTGAGATAAATATTAACCCTTGTGTGACTAGTTAGGTTAAGTGCTTTGGTCAAGGCTGGTTTGATGGCTTAGACTTCTACTACTATACCTAACATGACAAATAGTAATGTCTTAATGTATTTAGCGACGAGCCGCATCACAACCCCTGCCGCTGTATTTCAGTTCAGAGACTGAGTCTGTGCTACGGTCATGGAGGAACTGATTCTAATGATTCAAACAACTGCATTACACGTCACAAGTTTGTGTGTGTCGCATTAAAACTAAGTCACGGCAGTTTCATGCAGCAGTTGAGTAGGTGCTAAACCGTGCAGAGTCGACCATAGTGGAACAAGCGAGTTAAAGTTGAATCCATTCACTATTTGGTCAAACTGTTCCCGTTGCTGAAAACCACACAACTGCTATTGTAGCAAATAATCCTGATTGTTTTGATACATTTTTTGTAAGATGATTGATTTTTTTTAATCCGTTGTTTCATATCCTTGAAGATTTAGATACTTTCTTTGTCTTAATTTCCTTAATTATGCAGCAGATATAAATGATTTACACTGATATGGACAGGCAGGCAGCTGGCCAGTCAGTTAGATAAATGTTCAAACTGACAGTCAGAGGTAGCCAAATCAACATTATAACTGTGCTGGAAGATTTACAGTAGATGTGCCAGTGGTGAAATTGAATGCAGCACTTGTACATAGCTGCAAATGAGTCCAATGAATCCAGTATATTAGTTGTAGGTACACCAGCAAAGTATGGCCTCTTATTTTCAGCGTAGGCTTTGGTGGCCTTGTTTACAGCCAGTAAAGGATGGTGTCATATGTGTGTTTGACAGCACATTATGTTGTGCTTCCTCTCATCTCTGAAATCAAAACCTAATCTTGTGTAAGAACTGGTGATCTACCGCAGACCCCTCCGCTCACCCCCGCCCTGCACCGTGTATGTCAGAGAACTATGGTTTGCCTTATCATAACAAAAGGGATTCACTTTTCTTTGTTTACTAATCTTCTGTGTCAAAATTTGAAACACATGTTCTGGCTGCTGTAGAAATATGGGGGTGCAATAGTGGCCTAAGGCCCTATATAAAAGGATTTTTCTAAGGCTACAAAAACAGATAATCTTAATTTAAAAGTAATTATAGAGTACATGTATGCTAACATTCTGATGAGTAGTATATCAAATTTCAGTTCTCCTAAGTTTCTATTGGTTTGCTTTGGTTTTTTTTTTTTTAAAGCTGTCCTTGCTTTGTCTCATGCTACAAACTTTTAGAGGTAATAAAGTTGTGTTTGAAGGGAAACACCATCTGTGGTATCTGGATCATAAAATCACTCATGGGGCTATACACAATTGCTTTTCAGCCAGCAATAAATGGTAAATGGTCTGTATTTATACAGTGCTTTTTGAGTCGCGAGTTCAGTCATGGGGCTGTCAATGGGATGTTCACTGTTCAATTTTGGCCGCTCACGTCAGTGTTGTCTAATTCCATGACTTTTTTGGTCCGTAAAATATCAGAAAATGTGGAAAAATGTTGATCAGTGTTTCCAAAACACTGGAAATAACAATGCTCTCGAATGTCTCGTTTGTGGGCAAACCAGAACAATTTTGGTTTGTGCACAAACAAGACATTTGAGAATGTTGTCATTCAAAAATGATTCACTTTGAATGATTTTTTTGTTACTCTATGTGGAGCAAAGAGAGCAGGAAAATATCCACATTTAAGAAGCTAAAAAAAAATCAGAAAGCTTGTTTTAATTATTAAAAAAAAAAAAAAACACTCAAAGGGCTGATCAAAATAATTGTTATTTCAAGTGCCATCACTTATGTTCCATGTTTGTCATTGTAGATTCTCAAAAGCAGCGGTCCCCAACCTTTTTTGCTCTACGTACCGGTTTAATATCAGGCAATATTTTCATGGACCGGCCCCCTAACGCTCTCTGGTTGCTATGGTAGCACTTAAACGTGCCTTCAAAATAAGATGTAAGCTGTAAACGTTTCATTAATGTTGGTATATTTGTTTCAATCACTGAATGTAGCCTGTCATATTTGTGTCAACAAGTGTCGGGATCTTAAATTGCTTGCACAAAACTATTGATCAGCACTCAGCATTTGTTTGTTGTTCATCAAAATCAGTATGTATCCGTGGCCGGTGGTTGGGGACCGCTGCTCACAAGTATATCATTTAAAAAAAGTATGTGTGTGTTCCACAGCATCACCTCAGACATACTTGACCTTATTACTTTATGTCTAGAGACATTTAAATATGAATTGTTAATAGTCCTATTCAAGCTGTATGCCATCAGAAGCCATATTTCAGTGTTCTATTTTCACACTGTTGCACACACTGGTGTGTCCTCGTGTGCACGCGTGATTTAAATTCCAAGCAAAACTGACATTGTATCTCATTGTCAGGTGTCAGTGTTTTTACTCCAATTTGCATGGCCCACGAGCTCGCCCTTAGCGGCGCCTCCAGCTGTGTGTCTTTGATTTGACTGAGGCATGCTAATAATGCCATGAGGACATTCCAGGCAAAGTGAAAAGTATTTCTTATTTTACACCAGTCGATGACACAAATTCTCATTTTTGTGAGCATATTAGTTGTGTCCCACTGCATCCTGTAACTGGCACATTTGACTCTGTGTGTGTTTTGATGTTGTTGTTTTTTTTTTTTTTTTTTTTTTTTTTTCATAGTCTGAATCAAGCCAAACAGTCTATAACAAACTCAACTGTAATATGAATGCATATGATTGAAGGCTTAATCTTCCTGTACAAGATAGAGAAATTCCCAGAAATGTGTAGGTGTTCAGAATTTTACATACATTTAAAGGTGAAGTAAGTAGTTTATAGTGACATCTAGAGGAGAAGCTGAAATTTACAACAACGAACTGCTCCTCTGGTCACCCCCTCCCTTCCCTGAGCGCTACGGTATCCTCAGCCGGTCAAATGTCATCCTTGTCGTCTTTCTCCGTGTGAGCAGATGAGGTTCTAGTATTTATTCAGACAACGAGAGGGAGAGGGCGAGCTACCGCGGCCGTAGCAGATGAAGCGAAGAGAGTGGAGGCGGGACTTCCGCTAAGTAAAGAGACGCTTGATTTGTTCTCTCGGGTTTGTCTATACAGGCTCCAGTAGAAACATGGCGTCTCGCTGCTAACAGTGGCAATGCAACAGCGGCACGTGACCATGTTATTTTACATGACTTTTTGAAACACTACGAAAATTAAACAAAAACTAATAATATGTATAAAAAAGTGGATTTTGGGTCGTATAAACCCATAAATACTACGCAGTGTCCCTTTAAATAGAAATGAAAATTTCAAGTTCATATTCAGATACTGCATTAAAGTTGATGACATGACATTCAATTGAATTAAGTCTCCCTGACTGTCATGTAACTTGAGCTGTACAATTAATCCGAATTGTATCAAAGCCATAATACGGCTTACTGCTTACTTATCAAATCACAGGAGGCTTAACATTTGTTAAAGTCAAAGTAAGTATTGTCCTGACAGACTGAAGGAAACATATTCTTCTCTCACAGGTAGGGGCCTAATCACAATGTGTGTATTATTTCAAGGTACTCGGTAAGGAAACACGAGGACTTACTGGTCTTACTTATTATTGAGAAAAACGGAGTGAGGAAGCACTTGGTGACAGTGGAGCGCAAAGAGAGACATGTTGTCGAAGCTAATGGATGGTTGGGTTGAAATGAGAGAAGTGGAGAGAGGAGGGGTAGAGGGAGACTGAGAGAGAAGAGGGTGTGAGACCAGGTCAAGCTGATACAGGTATCTTTAAAAAAATAAAATAAACATACAAAAATCACCAAATGCAACAATAATTACTGCATGAAACCACTTGATCTCTTGTCAGGAGTTTTCTTTGCCTCAGTTATATTCTGCTTTCTCAAGAAGAACATCAGACACCGATCTTTACTAACACATTCAAGAGCCTTGAGGGTTTTGGTTTTGACCACTGCAGTACAGCACTTTCACCCCCTTAGGGCTTGGTCTAGACCACATTAGAATCAGCCAAGTTTTTAGTCATCTGTCTGCGCTTTCTTTTGAACAAATGTTGCCATCTACACCAGGGATGTGCAGACTGGAACTTCAGTTCCATTATTTATGTTGCAGTACAAACTCAAACGTCAAGAGACGACGGTGGCTCAGTCATATTCATATTCTGGCTGTTTTGGCAGCATGTGAAATATGCTGCACGTAGATGCGTTGTGTGATTTTTGTGAATGGGGGAATGGCAAAATTGTAGTGTGAAGCAGCTTTGAGTGGCTATCAAGATCGGTCTTCGGTTCCTGCTTTTTCTTGGGGCATTTACCTTCAGTTTGGTCTTCAGCAAGTGCGATGCATGCTCAATCAGATTCAGGTCAGGTGATTGACTTGGCCATAGCATAACATTCCACTTATTTGCCTTAAAAAAAACTATTTGGTTGCTTTTGCAGTATGCTTTGGGTCATTGTCCATCTGCACTGTGAAGCGCCATCCATTGCGTTCTGAAGCATTTGGCTGAATATGAGCAGATAATATTGCTGCAAACACTTCAGAATGAATTCTGCTGCTTGTGTCAGCAGTTACACTATCAATAAATACAATGGATTGGCAGCCATACATGATCACGCCATGACACACCATGCTTCACTGATGAGGTGGTATGTTTTCCTTCTCCACACTTTTCTCTTCCCATCACTGTGGTACAAGTGGATCTTGGTCTCATCTGTCCATGGGATGTTCTTCCAGAATTGCAACAGCTTTTTTAGGTGTTTGGCAAATTCTGATCTTCCTGTTTTTGAGGCTCACCAATGGTTTACATCTTGTGGTGAACCCTCATAGGCTTAGACTATAAAAATAATTAAATGAAATGTACTAATAAAATAGATAAACAAGGATATAGCAAGGATTTGCATGGTCCCCAGTGATGTTATGCCATTTTAAATTGCATCCAAATATGCTTGCGTTCTAGTTTTAAACCGCCAGTGCTCAGCCAGGTTGTAATAATCCATTATGTGACATGTAGGTGCTGCCTGGAGCACGGAAGTCAGTGTTTTCTTCTCAGGTGAACTAACACCTGCACTCCTTCATGTACTGGAAGGTGTAAGACTGCTTCATTAATTCATTGGTTTCATAGGGTTTTCTTGTCTTCTTGTGTAATGATAAAAAGGAAAAGACAAAAAGGGACTGTTAAATCAGTTCATATTCAGTGTTCTTGTGATAAATGTCAACGATTGTATGCGTTGGCTAATTTCTTAACATTTCAGTGTGAGCTTCAGTGGCGGTGGTAGCATGGCATTAAAACTGGAGTATTTTATCACTTGAAGTAAAAGGATAATTTCTCTTACATTCCCCCCTTGTATTAGCATTACAAAGTTGGCACTGGCTCTCAGATCACTGTCTGTATTGTTCAACAGGTCTTCAGATTTCAGTTTTATGGTTTGGGACGTCACACCTGTGGAAGGTGAGATAGAGAGTGTTGGCCGATTGACAGAAATGAAACAGCTCCCAAGCCAAAACTTTTGTCTCTAATTAACAGCAGGGCATGAGACATAACAAGCCGGTGCTGTTAAATTTGAAGCCAGCACCAACACTCCCTCTGCTCAAATATCACGAGCAGCTCTCTTGCTGTTTATCGCCTACTTTTTTAAACGCCTCCTCTCTTGTGGCAATATTGTCAGGCACACAACACAGCCCGGTGGCAGAACGACTCATCCTCCATTCCCATCAGACTGTGAGAGGTCATAGCCTTGCCCCTTCATTCCTTGCTCCACGACCTGAAGTATATCAAATGTAACAGTGAAAAGAATGTAGAATATCAGTGAAACCTCTGGTGAGGGGCTGGAGGAAAACCCTGAAGGTTTGTACACCTGTAACCAGCAGATAAGGAGACGAGGGGGCGGAGGGGATGAAGGGCATTTTAGGCTCGAGCATCATTAGGAGCTAATTGACTTTATTCTCTAGAAATGTCTCCCTACTTAAATAAAAGGGGATTCACTGAATGATACCCAGCAAAATCCATAATCTGTCATTGTGCTTCATGTCTGGTTCTGTTTTAGGAGATAAAAAGTAAAATATTCACTGTATCAGAAACTCTTTTCATTGGGAGACCCCTTGCATTAATCTTTCTTTCTTTCGTTCTGTCTCTGTCTGTCTGTCTGTCTCTGTCGTTCTTTCTGTCTGTTCTTTCTTTACGTCTGTTCTTTCTTTGTCTTGCTTTCTGTCTGTCGTTCTGTCTGTATGTCGTTCTATCTTACTTTCTTTCTGTCTATCTCTCATTCAGCCTTTCTGTCAGTCGTTCGGTCTTTCTACAGTCCTGTCTTACTTTCCATCTGTCATTCTTTCTGTTGTTCTGTCTGTCGTTCTCTTACTTCCTGTCTATCGTTATTTCTGTTGTTCTGTCTGTCGTCTTACTGAAGAAAGACTGCACGACAGACAGGAAGTCTGTCGTGCAGTCTTTCTGCAGTTATGCCTTATTTTCTGTCTGTCGTTCTCTTACTTCCTGTCTGTCGTTCTTTCTTCCTGCCGTTCTTTCTTCCTGCCGTTCTGTCTTCCTGCCGTTCTGTCTTACTTCCTGTCTGTTATTTTCTCCCGAACACCGTGATTGCATCTGTATAATATCTTCCTTATGCATTTTGCTTAATTTAAATGTGATTAATGCAAAAGAAAACTAATCATAAGTTTCAGATATAAACTTATGCTTTAAGATGATGATGATGATGATTAAACGAATCTTAAAAGATTCATCCATATTGTGAAAGTACTATTATTTAAAATATGTGCTCACAGCATTTTACATTTTAGTCGTCTTTCGTCATTCACCATTTGCCACTGTTACATCTCTAAGTTTTAAAGGGTGAGAGGAGTTTTTAGAAGAAGTTTTAAAGTTCATTGTTTGGGTTTGGGTCTGATTTATTCTCCCAATTCTAAGGGCTAGAAAGCACAATTATAATAAAATAACTGCATTTCTTGTTTTTATGCTGTCTGGAATCAGACCCAGATAATTTGCTTGACACTGAGTATTTTCAGAGCAGGTGAAGCTTGTGGAAACTACTGTGGTTGCTAAGATTTGATCTACGGTACACTACGTGGTACTAACTGAAATTGAGAAGCTATCTAAGTTTGATTAATGTTCAGGGGATACCATCATGGACCATTCATGAACTTGAACTGAGTGAGCAGGAACACATTCAGGATCCATCTCAAGGACCATTTGACATGATACATGGTTGTTGATAGACACTCGGTGGCTTTTTCTGTGATCAAAGCCGTGACCTTTCAGTAATTGGATGGTATCTCAAACCACTAGGTCACCCTGACCATATGATCATAATACTCCCTGTCAAGCTGAACCTCCTTCCTCCCCGGTGCTATTTCCTTTGCACAATACTCTCAGAAGAACTAAGAAATGAAACCCTACCAATACTTTTTTATGTGCCCCATTTCCTCTCGAGCATACTATTTATTGCCCTCCATATTTTTGAATGCCGCTTCCTTTCCAGCTTTTAAACCCTGAACACCGGATGAGAAGATGTGTCTGTTGTTAAAAAGAGCGTTGAATGTCCATGCGTACAATAAAAGACTTTGAGAATATTATAGGCACCTGCAAATATTGGAGCACAATGTTTTATACTTGTCCTAAAATGAAAAATGTATCTAAAATATGGAACTTGAGAAATTAGATATGTTAACTTTCTGACGTGACACTGCCTAGAACCAACTTGATTTTGACTATTGTAATAATACTTTGGTTTACAGTGAATTAATAGATGTTTCATAGCATTATTAGTTAGCAACAGCGATGAATACTGTGAGCATCTGCCCTTTTCTGCCTCTGTGTTCCTGTTCTGTCTGTCACAGACTCAACCACTTCACCACTCACTGACACTTCATCTATCCTCCCTCTACCTCCAGTTGATTCTCATAAGTCCCTGTGCAGTGGGTCTTAGAGTGGAGAACATGTGAATGCACATTGTCCTTCCCTTGATGATCTTTATATCTCACATTTTCTAGCACGGCGCAAGCAAAATGCAAATGTGACAGTTATCGAATCAGCGCTCAAGACGGTTTATTTATCTGCAAAACGAGTCAGCCTTGTCAGTTGATGGCGTTTTTGAGTGGAATGTGTGTTCCTACAGAGCCGTGGAGGAAATATTCAGAGGAATTGAGAAGCTGTGAAAGAAAGTTCATCCTCGTTTCTTAATTCTGCAGAGGGGGGGGGGGGGGCTGTGTAGTGAGAGATTGGATTATGAAGCTTATATTTATGTATAAGTTTATGTATTGCCAGATGTTATGTTATACTTTACAGTCTTTGTACACAGCAATAGCACCCTGTTGGCAGCTGTGAGTCTCGTAATATTGCTTTTGCACCTACACTGTATGTGAGCGGGGACTGCGATAATCCTGGAACAGTGTGTTGTTGACATTAGTTGAAATGTACACACAAGTCAAAATACCACACTCCCACTTGTACTGATATCCATATGCTTTAGCACGTAGTGCATGAAAGGGTTGAATACAATGTCTCCATAAATAACCATACATATAAAAAAATGCATCTTCCAGTAAAGGGCACGTATGTTTTCCAGTTCCATTTTTCCCTGCTTCTTGGCTGTTGCTAGGAAACTTGTTGTCTGTTGCCTATGCTGGCAATCACAGGTGACGTTATTGAAAGCATTGAGATGTAATTGGAGCAACAAGTTTATTTGAGTTGGGTAGATTGCACAGTGACATGTTTCCCACAGTACAGTGGCTCTGATTTACAGAGACGCTGCACGGCTCGCTCAAGGACACTAAAGCAAAGAAACATACAGCCGATGAGCTTCCACGCGAGCATTATGAGTCTCCTCAGCCTGTCTTGTAAATATTCATGCTTGGGATTTGGACAATTGGGTCAACTTGGACTGTGCTCAGGCAAAATATATGATCATAAGCCTCTAATGTGCACATAAAGCTCCTGTAATGAGGAGAAGCATTTGCCTTCTGAGATTAGCACGACACACTGAACAAGCACAATGTTGAAACAATGACCGCCAAAGGAATAGTTGGACATTTTGTAAAGAAGAAAATACACTTTTTTGTTTGCTTGCCATCTTCTTGCCGAGTTAACTCCAGCTGATTGCAGAAGACAGGAAGTCACTTCTTCCCATAAAGTATACACTTAAGTTTAAAATATATATATGTATGTATCTGCAGACAGTTTTGAATCAAGACAAGTGCTGGATTACTGCGTAGCATTCTGCAACGACTTTAACATTTGACTTTACCTTTGGCAATGATTGAATGACACCCTGTTCTCCCTGCATCCCTCTCTGACATGAGATGATGGACAGACATGCCTGTGCTCCGCCGTGTCAGTCGCCCTCTTTCGATCTCCTTTGATGATGTTCTAAGTGTGACCTCATTGTTCACTATTAAACTCGAAGCCATAAATTAGACACCCCCTCCTCCCTCCCACACACACACACACACACACACACACACACACACACACACACACACACACACACACACACACACACACACACACACACACACACACACACACACACACACACACACACACAGTCTGCATAGTCACACATGCATACATTCACAGGGGATCCTAATTTATCAGGTGTGGCTGGTGACAGGTTCTCAGTTGGTGCTGGATTTACAACCCCAAAACACCCTCTGCATGTGTGTATGATTGAGTGTGTGTTTGTGTCTTGCTCTGATAGTGGAGAGAGGAGAGAGGTACTGAAAAGAGGGAATGAGATGTAGATAAATAGCCATTTTAGAGGATTCCTCCTCTCCTGCAGGCATGGGTGACTGAAAAAAAGCTGTAAGTAGTGAGAGAGGGACAAATGGAGAGAGAGAGAGAGAGCAGGTGTTGGAGAAACAGTATAAAAGGTAAAGTATCAAAGCATGCAGTACAATACTTAGATTCAGGCCATCTCATTCAAAATGACGGGACACTACAGTGTGCCACAGCTTTGTTAAAGATTATACACACACAACATCTCTGACCACACTTACATGGTGCAATGGAGTGCAGTAGATTGCATCCAAATCACCGTTGTGAGGAAGTAGTCGGTGGCTGAGAGCCATTTCTGAGTCGCCCCTTGAAACCAGACACTGGATCAATATTCACTTTGGTTTGAAATACCCCCAACATTGCTACAAGAGTTGTTCAAAGTGTTCAGAGAGCCTTGTACTGTATGTGAATTTTGTTATTGCTAGCATTAACTGAGGCTTACATGCCAAACAATGTTTGAGAATTCAACATTGAACTTCAGTTGTCTGGTGGAAAGCAACACACCATTGGTCACTTGTGCTTTGCCTCTATTTCGATCACTTTTCTGCTTGTGCGGAAGTTAGCACGCTAACCACCTCTTCCTGGGATGACCAGTCAAATTTATAACTTTCTGATAAACTTACCCATACAGAGTCACATCCAGTCTGGCCTGAGTGTGTCGCACTTCTTATGCAGTGTAGGGTTGAAACAATTCATCGTCAACTATTTTGATCATCGACTAATGGCTTTGGCTGTTAAATACAGTGTTGGAAACTGTTACAGTCACTAGATACTTCTCCCAAAAAGTAACTGAATTAGTTACTGACTTACATATGATAAAATTAACTAGTTACTAGGGAAAGTGACTATTGCATTACCCTCATGTACATTTTAAATGCTAAAAGATTTTGGACCTCACCTCACAGAACTTAAAATTATTGTGCATGTTCAATTATTTATGATACATCTGAATATTATAATGACATGGACACTTGCTGTGGGACAAAGACAGTCTAACATACCTGGCATTAGGTTGCAATTGCTTGACACCAATGTGGATAAGCACTTCTGTACACGGCATAATGTGCATTTAACGAATAAATTATTTACTTGAATTCTTTATGGAAAAGTAATGGCTACTTTAGGAATGGCTCGCCATTCCTGTTGTTGATCGTTTACTCGTATTTTTGTGTTTGCGACGGTGCATGCTTTCATTTGTGTGTCAACACCTGTCCAACTCTGCCTCTAATTGGCTTCCAATGTAATTTTACTCTACCTCAGCCAATCATCATCACTCATGTGGTTGTCTCATGCAGAAGAAAGGTAAAAAAAATCTTTGTCTCGGTTTAGAGAGATCTAGTTGGTCTGATGAAAACAGCTTCAATGAGCTTATATTTAAATTCACCACATTTTTTGACAGTAACAGCATTATCGTGATTGAAACAATAATCAATTCGACTAGTGCAGTGCCCATAGAAAGTATGTATTCCTATAGTGGGAGCTGAAGAAGAGAGCTCCCACTACCCTGCAGGTAATGAGGTTCTACAGGTCGTGAATAGCCTACTGTTCTCTTCATAGAGGCCCTTGAAAACAGTGAAATGCTGCAACACACGTCCTACGTAAATGAATTCAAAAATCTTCTACTGTCGAGCTATTAGGGCTAATGAAAACTGTCGGGCTAGGCTATGACACGCGTCAATACATTAACAAACATCTTTTGTTACCAGTAGGCTATTGTCTACATTATCGCAAGGTATTTCACTGTGCTTACTATGAAAGACAATCCTGACGGCGCCCCCGCCTGGTGTAGCGTGATAAATCAGCGAAAATTGAAATTACTCCAAAAAATGTCAATATCAAGGATGTACACCATCGGGCCATGCTCAACCCAGATCTAAAATTTTAGCCAGATATGCCTGTCACAGACACACACACACAGACACAACTTGCTTTAAAGATAGATTACTCTACTGAAAAAAGTACTTTTTAATGCTGTGACTCCCATCACTGGTTAAATATGAATGTGTTCTTGTTTCTTTGCTCCATATAACAAACAAAGAGACGCATTTTGGTTGGTGGACAAAACAAGACCTTGAGCCATAATCGTCAGATTAATCGTTAGTTGCAGCCCTAATGCAGTGTACATTGAAGTTTGGTATTGAAGCTTGCTATTTTTTAAATGAAATCCTAAACTTCAAGTTTGTATGAGTCACTAATAACAAGACACTCTTATCTAACCAGCTTAAGTGCTTGTTCTTAAATTGGTGTAAATAAATCACATTGATTGACCATTAAGAACATTCCTGATGAGTAAATCAGTAAATTCTCATTGTGTGAAAAATGATACTGTCTAAGCAGCAGCAGACATTCTTGTAGGGTACTCCATTTATTTACATCCCCTATTTTTGTTGTATGTCTATGGCTGTTGTTTGGTCCATACAATGTCAGACATGCCAATCTTGTTTTGTCCCTGAAACAACATGATTTAGTTTACTTTGAATGAATTATTTGGTATATGAAGCAAAGAAAAGATTCACATTTCATTGTTATTATAAGAAAAAACGCTCAAAAACAAATTATTTATCCATTAACATTAATTATCAATATAATCATTGATGAGGTTGTGTATGGAACATCTGACTAGAGAAAAAAAAAAGTACAGCAATGAAAAAAAAACAGGGCCATATTTTATTCAATGCTACAATGATGTGATTCAGTACACAAAATAAAATATAAAATTGCAGCCCTCAACTCGGCATAACACAATCTACAAATTTTGTCTGCATGTCAGAGAAACCTAACATCACCAGTGCCTGAATGTTAACACACACTGGGTTTCTGCAGGACACTGACAGTAATGCCATTCCTCCCTCTTCCCATTTTCAATCAGATGGCATCTGTATCTATCCTCACAAAAACTGAGGGTAACACTCCCCATGCTGTCTGCCATGTGTGAAACTAATCAGAGCCAAAATCTGCTCTGTGCGTGCGTGTGTGTGCGCGTGCGTGCGTGCGTTCGTTCGTTCGTGTGTGTGTTTGCCTCCAAAAGCCATTCACACTTTGCTGTGAAGTCAGTGATGCTGCCACTCCTTGAACATTGCCCTCTTTCACACAGACACACACTCACATACAATCTGTCTCTCTCAATGCACTCCACACACACAACATTGCTTATGCACATGCAGCTGGTGATGAGCAAATATTCTCTCTCTTGTAAAGTGTTGTGGGCATAAATGTGTACGGCAAAATGGGAATCACTGGATTGTGGCGAAAGGCAACCGCCTTGCCGCCCTCCAGCACTGTGGCCTCCTGATTGGATATCTCATTATCAATTACCTCATAAGTGGATGTCCCGTTGAGGGACCATTCTCCACTGACAAAAAAAAATAAAATAAATCCATCCTCTTTGTTTTGCTTGGATGCCTCTCTTTACAAGACATATTGCGAAATGGGATTCCTGTATTCCACGGTTGCAGTCGAGCCGCCTGCTCATTTACAGACATGACCGCTCTGTGTTAGTCCCAGAAGGACTCAAGTCAAATATTCCGAATACACATCTGGCAGGGTCTCACCGCACATCCTGCTGCGGAGACGTCCATGTCCCGATGCCCGCTGTTCTCAAGCGCCGCTGCTTCATGTGGAGCGGGGCCCTTCGTTATCAAACGGGCTTGAATAACGGACCCCGTCACTTTGGGCAATGACATTTTAGCATTCAGCGGGACATGTAATCTGTCGGAGCACCTGTCTCAGGGTCTGCATCTTAGCCTCATTTAACCACAGCTCATTTTGCTTATGGAGAAGGAAAACGCAGATTGTGTTCAGTCCTGAACTTGATGATACACAATTGTTCACCAGGCAAGTAGTTGTAGTATCTCAATGTATGTGGAGATAAGAAGATGGACTACACCTATAACTCTCATCCTTATATGTAGACAACAAGAGAAAGAATCTCATGCCTTGGATGAACAATCTATGGTGGCATAATTATAAGTCCTCCCACACAATGAGCTATAAATATTACCCTTGGTCATTCTCCAGCCAGCCTGTACACCAGGTGGAGAGCACAGGGTAAAGAGAAGCAATAAACAAGTTCAACTGATGAAGGTGAATTCATAGTTAAGTCTGTCACTAAAATGATAATTCATCTGTAAACTGCACTTGACAAGGAATAGATGCTGTGATAGTTTTGGTTGATAGCACACTTGTCATTGCACCAGGCAGAAGAACAGTATACTGCTCTTTCTCTTAGGGTCACTGATACAGTACATTCTGTTCAAGCTTTGTCTGTCTCCGTCTCCACGCTGCTGCTCGAGGGAATGCAGAAAAATGACAAACACAATACAAAGGACAATCTGTGGGAAGGGCTTCTTAAAAGATTTGTCATATTCCATTGTGCCATGCACAATTACAACAAAAGGAGGAGAAATTGCAAACTGATTTTGGTTCTTATCAGCCGTTGGCTTTACAATCTAAATAGACAGTCTGTTTTATTTGATTTGAAATGGAAGAGCATGATTGCTTAGATCAAAATAGAGCCATCCACAGTAATAGAACCAAATGAATAGCCTTTTTTTTGGAAATATAATGAGCATATACAGTACATAACCTCATTTGTACTAGTGGAATGACTTTGGTTGGAGAAAAATGGGCTTGAACTTGAGTAAGGACAAGATGATAGGTTCAGACAGTTGCTTTGATGACACTCATGCCCTTCCCTGAGACGTACAAGATGCTCAGCACGCAGTAGGTGAAGGTAAAGTGTGTGTGATGTGAACCTCAGTTTCTCAGATTTCTGGGACATACTGGAATACATTACATGTGCCTGTTCACCGTGTCTCGTTTTTGGGGCGACTGCAAAGAGCAATTGAGGAAAGTGGATTACTAACGCTAATGAGCCTCACTCTCTCCCTCTCTCATTCTCAGTTTCTCCCCTACATACATTTCAAGACATTCCTCCCATGCATTTTCTTCATTCATTATCTGCAAATCTCTAACTTGCCTGTTTTACATCTTGCACAGCACATTTCCTCTCCACTCCCCCAGTCTTTCTATATTTTTTCTCTACTTCCTCTCTTTTCCTAATCCCCTCTTCTTTCTATCACCTTCCCTTTGCTTCTGCCCCCTCCCACGAGCCTTTTTGCATCCTTCCCTCTGCATCTTATCCAGTATCCTTGCTTCTCTCCACATCATAGCCACCCCTTGCTTTCTCTCCTCGCCTCACTCTCTCTCTTCCTTCCTCCCTCTCCCTCTCTAAGGACATGAACCTCACACATGGCTTATTGATTTCCTAAAGGAACACGCAGGCATTTGGCTGCTGTAGGGCCCACAAATCTACACATGGAGGATTTGAGACACAAGCATTTAGGTATGCTCATATAGACAGTATGTACAGTATGCATGCACACACACCCAACGACGGCGGACGTGCGCTGAATATTTAGCCGATGCCAGGATGATTAACACTGAGTTTATGATGGGAAGAAGGAGGGAGAGAGCCATGTGCCTGTAGATGGCAGAAGAGTGCTTTAAGGAACTGTGTGGGAGCAGATCTCACACACAACGTGCACGCACACACACACACACACAGAAACAAAGATACAGTCACCCACACACTCAACCTCACATATTGTCATTAACTTTCACTGGGGCACACTCATACCTGTAAAGATATTCCTTCACCTCGCATAAATTCACTGAAATTATTACAGACCAACAGCCCACTCACTCACACACACAAACACACACACACACACACAAACGTGCACACAGCTGCACTTGGACTGGAAATGAATGGTCAGAAAGTCCAAAGTACTGAAGCTAATGTAATGCTTTGATTATGATATGGGAATGAAATTGACCAGTGACATGACTGGTTTCCCAAATGAAGTTTGCGTATTTCCCTCAGGGTTGCTGACTAAAAAACATCTTACATTTAAGTAATATTGTATTACTGTTTAAAGTTATAGTAAGTATTCTCCTTTTCAGAGACATTTTCATGCCCGGCACCCATGTTGAGTGCATGGGTGTGTTGGTCTCAAAATTAGGTGTGGTCGGGCACACCGCTATCTTGAGGCAGCAGAAAGCCACTGCGACATTGACCGACAAAAACCTGGTCCAAAGTGAATGGTGCAGTATTTTCATGCTCATTTAAATGGGGGCATTAATTCACAATGCATGCACACTCTTGTTACACACACACACACACACACACACCTCAGTGTTCTCCTCTTCCCCATCAGTTAAATGCTGATTGAATCGGTGCAGTTCCTTATCCTGGGCAGTCTAATGGGGTTGTTGATGGGACAGAGGATCAGTAGACGGTGGCGGCAGAGAGTTCACCAGCCAAGGACCAAATACCCATGAGTGCATGGGAGGGGGGGTTGCTGGCTGCCGGAGGGGTGTTGCAGCCCCCTCCTGTGCATTAACAGGCACCGACAGACAGTCATATCCTTCAGTTCTCTATGGCGAGGTTACACGACTCATATCTGCTGCTGTTCGTCTGTCTCTTCCTCTCCTCCATGAGTAAACTGTTTTACAGAATAACAAGCAATTTGTCTGACTTTTGGCACTTTTTTTTTAACACTGCTCTTTGAGCTAAAGTTTTTTTTTGACTCTGCATTTATTGAGTTTGTGCACAGGCAGATCCATCTCATACACTCCTGCATTCGCCATTTAAATAGTAACGCATCAAACATAGGTGCACCTGGCTTTTAAAGGACATAGCAAGGCACAAATCTTAATAATAGGGTAGGGTCCAAAACACACCTATGGATAATTCAGACACTAAATACAACCCCTGTTGTGCCTCATGCAGTGTAATGTGCTAGACATCGTTTTTGTATTTACCAGGAATAATGTCTTTGTTTATGTGGCTACAGCTGTTTGCAGCTTGGAATTTACTTTATTAGACATAATATCATCAATTATAAGATAAAGGTAAGCAGCATAATGACATACAACATAAATAATGACATATAAGGATCCGATAAAGAGGAATAATGGCCAACTATTTGCCAATATGCAAATATTTGTATAACAATTGGCATTTTACCAGTATGTGACTGCATTATACGTAGTTCCCTTTCAGTATATTTCAAACTCACCTTGGCTGCCAACACTTTGGTTGGATTATCCAAAGACTGAAATGCCCACTAGCTCCCCAGATCTCTTAAGTCAAATGGCCTTTAGATCAAGGACTCAACTTTATCTCCAGTCAGAACACGGCTCGTTCATAACCTTGGAGCAAAACCACATGCCATGCAGCAAGAAATGGATGGTCACAGATGGGCAGTGATGCTGTGACTTCCTGTGAGGGTCCATAAAAAATGCATCTATGTGGGGGAGAAAGAACCCTGGCAGATCATTCAGTTAAACTCAGCTTATGATACCTCCTGCACATCAACTGTATTGTTTGCACAGTGTTTTCTTGCAGTGAAATGGTGAAATGGTCATTTTCATTAGAAAAGTAGTTAAATGCAATTAAATTCATCAGGTGTTTTAGGAGGAAGTTGTCTGGCCAGCCATGCTGCTTTGAGTGCATGGCTTTTTGTGAAGGGGTTTGATTAAGCTGAACTTGACAAAGCTCGAGCACAGCACGCTATATTCATCACAGAACCAGTGAGGACAACGTGTCCACAGAAAAAAAAAAAGAAGAAAGAAACACTACTTCATTTTCATTCGGAAAACACCTGAAATGGTTACTGTGTGATATTTGTGCAGATCTGCGAGAAGCAAACATGCTGAAATCTCGATTATTTGTTCAGTCCGACTAAAACTCCAGGATGAGCGTGATTCTAACACGACCTCCACAGCGACGTGAAAGTTTCGGACGTGTTTTCTTTCTCCCAGTTCTTATCCAGCCAGTGAAGCACTGTCACTGTTTAGTATAGTCACTGCAGTAGACTAAGCTACACCACCCAAACAAACCCATTTTCTTTCTCCTTCTTACTTTTTCAGTGAAACACGTGGTCATATCATGACACTGAATACAACTGTTGCTGTTTTGGGAAATGGATTCATGAGTATTGAGCTACTCTTACCTCTTTGTCTTTTAAATATTTACACAGCATTGAGTACAAAATGCACAATGGAATTGTTTTTTTAAACTGAAAAGCTATTTGCAAGAGCTATTTTTTTAGGGCAATAAAAAAGTGATCCAAGTTCGGTTGAAATAGGGAAAGCAAATAAGTCAATGACAAAATTTTTCACAGCAGCGTTCAATACAGCACACAATAGCCTATGTGAATCAGTTTAAAGCCAGGAGACTAACTCACTGCCTCCCTTCACTTATGCTGTGTATTGACTCAGTGTGGATCATGTTGTTTCCTCAAATTATTCCAAATTCTGTTGAAGAGGGGGATGTGTGCAACCCAAGAGCTGAGAGACTGAGTTGCCAGATGAGTCAATTAAATCTAGTTCACACTACGCAACTTTCAGCCCAATAATCCTCTTGCTGATGAGTTTTGCCAGTTGTGGCTAATTGCCACTAATTGTCTCGTGATTGGCAGTTGCCAAGTGTGAAATATGCAAAGACATGGCCCGTGGAGACTCACGGATGACTTGCCAATGACTCGCCGATGCCTCCACATGCTGGAAATTTGATCGGAGTCTGCTACGACCCGCAGGCATGCCAGCCAATCAGAGAGCGGGGTGAGGGCGGCTGCAGGAGTACTATATCAGATCAGATCATTCCTTATGTCACCTCTCTTTGTAGTTTTTTTGTTTTTATGATGAGACACAGCACAGTTTGTCTGCTGTAAGATTAGTGCGTGACTTAAGGGGGCAACCATGATTTAAGGGTAAACATATATAATAACATACTGATTACAAATGAATGTGTTTCCTTTAGGGATACAGGTGATGTGCGACATGTCTCGACTAAATCAAAATCAATGACATGCTGTGAAGAACACAACAGTGTCACTTTGCTTAAGTGTCGCGGAATGATAAATGCAAACTCTTCTGAGTATTGATTTCATTTCAGAAGACAAGTGGAGCCATGAACAATGACTGCTAAGCCTGATTGGTTGGTCCATGTGACTAATTATTAGACCAGGCTGACCACATGGACAGTAAACTCCCAGTCGGACTTGACTTTCAGTTTGAATGTATATTCCAAGTCAAATTGTTCCTTATTTGTGTTTTTTTTTTTTAATTGTGCATTCCATTCTTCAGTGCATTTTGCCACTGGCCAAAACTACCTACGGTTCACACACCCATCCCATGTTGGGCTATTATTTCCGACCAAAAGCACGTGAATAGAAGCAGGAGTTAATACGGAGGAGCACTCTCAGGCAGGGAGGAGAAGAAGAAGACAAGCACCAGCCGCTACACAGGAGAGAGGAGCTGAGTGCACCAAGCACAGGAGGGATGATGCATGACTCCCAAGGTTTCTGACAACTGGAAGGATTTTCATATCATCTTTTCCTCATTGGACCAGTACAGAGAACTGCACGGGAGGACTGTCTCGTCGTCACCAGCAAGATCTGGTTTTTGTTTGGTAAGGGAAATTAAAAAAAAGGAGTGACAGGTGATGATGCGTCTGTGAGCGGAAGCCAAATGAATGAGAGGACGGCGGAAGAGTGATTCATTCGTCTTCTGTTTGGAGAGGTAAAGACGCAACAATTTTAACATCGACGTTGTTCGTGAGTGAAGGAAAAGCAGGAGAAGAAAAGAGAAGAGGAGGACGATTTTTTTGGACAGACGCGCAAGTCCAGAGACTTGGTTTGGATGGTCGTCAAACCGCAAAGACGTTCATTTTTCCCCCCCCACAATTTTCCGTCTTTTCTTTAAGAGCACGAGAACAGTAAGAGAGCAGAACAGAGGGAGATTCTCTTAAGAGATGCGCGCGAAGTGGAGACATAGTGCGTAAAACGGCACGGGAGGAGACGCATATAAAAAAAAGAGGGGGAAAACTATAGGCTACAGAGAAAGAGGGATATATCAGAATGATGAGGGGATGCGGGACACAGGAAGTGTGGATTTGATGCTCTGCCTCCTTCTCAATCACTCTTTTGCACGGGAACGGGACGGAATAGAGAGATATTGACTGCAAGCGTCGTTAAAACCCAGCGGAGAGTGGATTTAAAGACAGAGCGACAACCTGTGCGCCTGTCCTCCGTCTCTCTCCGTCTCCTCTTCTCCCTGCGTGTCTCCTGTTTTTCTCTGGATTCATTTTATGGATATGAAGGATTTATCTAGTCTGTGTTAGAGGGAGGAATAAAACGCACGCGTGTCACCCCCTCTCTCTCTCTCTTTCTCTGTCTCTCTCCTCTCTCTCCCTCACTCTCTCTCTCTCTCTTCCACTTTCTCTCTCTCTCCCCCCCGTTTTCTGGATGTGAAGCAGCATGCGGCCCGGTGAGAGCTTAGAGGGCTCGCGCTCGGCTCGCGGAAGATGTACTGATGCTGATCATTTTGCCAGCAGCGGCTGTCTCGCGCACCCCTCGTCGCAGAAGAGGAGGATGAAGAGGGGGACGACGAAGAGAGGGATGAGAGGGATGGACGAGAGGATGACGGACCGGGGAATGACGGCGATGCGCTGTTTGCTGTGGAGTCTGGTTCTCTGGTCGCTGTCCGCGCGCGCGCAAGGTAAGGGGATGCGACACGCGCGCACACGCAAACACCCCCCCCCCCCCCCCCCCCCAAACACACACACACACACACACCATCACGTCTTGTGTGAGTGTCTTGCTTATGCTGCAGTCATTAGAAATAAGGTGCTCTCTCCTTCAGTGTGTGTGTGTGTGTGTGAGTTAGAGAGAGGTGTGTGTGTGTGTGTGTGTGTGTGTGTGTGTGTGTGTGTGTGTGTGTGTGTGTGTGTGTGTGTGTGTGTGTGTGTGTGTGTGTGTGTGTGTGTGCGCGTGTGCGTGTACGTGCGTGTATGTCCGCGCGCAGGGGCGTGCGTGGATATATGGTGTGTTGCGGAGGAATAGAAACTGGTCCAAAGGGAGGATGGAAGGAGAGAGAGAGAGAGGGATCGAACCGGCAACAGCCTCTTTCCCTCTTTTTCTGCTTGCTTCAGTTTGCTCTCTCTCTCTCTCTCTCTCTCTCCCCCTCTCCCATCCTTCTCTTCAATACAGCCATTGAGCTGGTAGCCAATAAATATTCTTGCGGTACCTCTCGGGCTGTGGCAGCGAACGTGAGCTGCTTATTCCAAAGTGAGAGTGTGTGTGTGTGTGAGAGTGTGTGTGTGTGAACGTGAGTTGTTTATAGTTATAAGACTCATGCTTACGCAGCATTTTATTCCCCAAAAATCCAACTCCCATGTCCATTTAATCATTTTTCTGCTTTATTTCACTCCAAATATGTTATATAATGGTGGTGCCCCCCCCCCCCCCCCTCTCCACCTCCATCTCTCTCTAACACACACTTTCTGTCCCTGCACCCCTCAAAATCCCCCCCCCCACCTCCCTTCCTCATCTCCCAGCCCCCACATTCTCTTTTCCCTTTCTTGGGCGAAATAAAATGTTAAAATATTCACAGTATAGCACACTCTCTATTTCCCGCTTTCTTTGTCTGTCTGTCTGTATCTCGGTCATCCTCTGCTTTCCATTTTTTTTTTGTCGGGGGGTTTCTCTCTGATTCTTTTCTGGAACGCTGTATTAAAACCAGAGACGGAGATAATATACTGTACACACTCATGCAAACACACCCATTGCTGCGTCAGGTGGTATGGAAATGATCTTTCAACATCCCATCTTGAAAAGAAGAAGACGGAGGAGGGATGGTGGTGCCGGGGAGGGAGGCGATGTATCAGGAGGGAAGAGAGGAGGGTAGAACGGGCTCACGAGGAGGAGAACGACGAGTGACAAAAGGAAGGACAACTATCACAATAGAAAGAGATGGAGTAAGTTTAGAGACTAAGTTTCAGACTCCATATGTCGTGAGTCTGTGAGTTTGTGGAACAGTCCAGTCAGATTGATGGGAGGGCATTGTGGGGGATGAGATTTGGTCAGCAGAGAAGCAGAGAGGATGAGACTGAGATTGAAAATCGTACAAGACAGCATCAGAAACCCAAAGAATCCATCTTCGGTGCGAGCTAGTGAGAACCATTTGTCATCGTCACTGTACAGTCGGCATGATCCTCGCTGTAAGGAGATCGCGTGTAGGCTGACGGGGCAGAAGCGCTATGGATTTCTACTGTGATTAAACAAATCGACAGTGGGGAAACGTCTAGACACTTGGCTTTTGGGACATCACAGACCGCAGGGTTGGACTTTCACTCTTGTTTGAGCCTATTCTGAAAGTTTGAGTTTCACTTTAAAAGTGAGTGATATCAGTGCTTTTCTTATTAAATACTTTTGAACTCTTCATGGGAGGAATTCGGGCCTCTTTAAGGCTGGTTGAGAAATGTGTTAAATTCCAGTGGAGATTAGATTAAATAGTCAATCAAGCCTTAAAAATCAACAAATAAGAGCAGAGGCTGAAGTGAAAGGCAAATAAATGTGTAATTAAGGGTCCCATGCTGACATTTTGCGAAACCAAGGCCTTGAGAGAAAGACTGGAAAATTAAAAGCAGCCACCAGCCAACACTTTTGGCTGTGAATGGTAAATTAGTCTACTCAAGTGGCCATTGGCAGGTAACCAATCATTGTATAGAGCTGCAATCTTATTCTAAAAACCAATCTGGAAGTTAAAGTAATGAAATAGGCATTAATAGATTGACACGCTGCTGAAGCCTGTAGACAAAAACATTAATTCCTCAACTTACTTAACACATTTGACTTGGAAGTCGCAGTGCCTTTTCCAAAGTAGGGATAATAAAAGGTCTCAGCACTCCAGGTTTTATTGTGTGTTGGGCATGTCTCTTTTTATTTGTACATGTTTGAACAACTGTAGGAAGAACGCTTAGCCCAAATGAAGTTTCCGACTGAGAGGAACTCGTCTCATCTCTACCCTTAACCCCCCTCTCCTTCTCTCATCTGTCAGATGTGTCCTGTGACTCCAGAGGCTTAATTTACTCACCAAACACACTAAATTAGATCTGTGTACATGCACACAAGAAAAAACCCCAGAGACATTTCTCACCATCACCCAGGCACTAAATTTATTCTTGATTATATCCAGTCACGTTAGAATGGAAGTGAGAGCTCATATCCAGCCTCACGCCCTGCACCTTTACGATGTATAACCTTATCACAGATTTCTTTTAACAGTGGGTGTGGGTAAAATAAACTTAAAATTATAGATCATAGTTAGTTTTATGACTTTTCAGCTTCTTAAATGTGAATATTTTCTGGTTTCAAACAAAGAAATCATTAAACAACAAGACATTTGAGAAAATCATTTGGAGGTTTTGGAAACCAATCAACTAATTGATTACTAATGATTACTCAAGAAAATAATAATAATAGCTGATGACTACCCAATAAGTCGTACGTCTATTACCACAAGGGGGCAGCGGCAGCAAGCTTTTTGTAGGTTGTGAGTTTGTGGAAGTGTTTGGGGTTCCTTGAGTGTAAATCCTAGCATAGCTTACCTCGTAGCAAAGTTAATTTAGCCCATTGTTACCCTGAATAATCGCAGGTAATCCTTGCCTGTTTTTCTGCCTCATCGGTTCTGTATGTTTGTTAATTTATTTCACTGTTAAGCTCTATTTGGACGGGATTAGTTATACATGGAGAGGAGGGGTAAAGTAATTATTACCAGAGCTTCTCAGTGATTTTAGTCCTTTACGAATGTGCTATGTGCAGTAATCATAACCAGATGGTGTCAGTAAAGATTATAGCGGCTTTTACCTCAGGTAATACTAATCCAATGTGAATAGACCAGCGGTAAATATATGCATAAATATTACGTTATATCCACTCTATGTTAGTATTTTTTCCACGGATTCTCAAGTATGCAGGTGCAGGTGTGATCGGACGACTCTGTGTTAAACCTCAGGTGTTTTCGGCATACGATGAACACCAAAAAAGGTTGAAAGCACTTGTCTGCGCCACGGTCTGCACCCCAGTCTCGAACTGAAACCAATGTTCTCCCCAAATTGTAATTAAACACAGCGTTTCCTACCTGGTCCAGTTTGGCGTTTTAGCTTTTCTTGTTGCTATGTTGATGTGTATGTGCTTGTGAAGCAGCTTAGTACGCAACATAGGAAGCTACTTCATATGCACATGATAGGAGGTGACGGAGGTGCATAAATCAATTTACCCCCATCTACTTTCGGTAGTTTTACAGAGATTTCTTATCCTGTGTCAGTTGGCCATGGATATTTCGGATGCCCTTTGGTAAAAGTATATTAAGATTGCTTCTTTTTTTCGGAAACTGAAGTTTGCATCCTCTTCCCCCTACACCAGAGTCTGTCTGTCCCCTGCTGCATCCATCTGTAAGTGAATTTGTGTTACTTTGTGACTTCGGTGTTTGAATTCCTTTGTTCAGATGTACGCGAGCAAAACACAAACTAGCCACACGTGGCAGCAGTAGACCAGCAAGTCCAGTGTCCTGTTTGCTGATTTGGCTTTTCAACCAAGCTGTGTTGTCATCAAGACGCCACGTCAACAGTCGGCGTTAACGTTCACGTTGTCATATGGCATTTTTGTTAATCCCATAAATATCTGTACTGCTATAATTGTGTGAACGATATAGCACCGCTGTAAGTGATGGTATGATTTCATCAGCAGTCAATCAAAGGGCTAACTCTGCTCAATCATCTAGCTCTAATTATCAATTAGACAGTCAGGTAATCCATCTCTGGTCATCTGCGGGGCGAGGAATTAAACTGGTTCTTCACGAGGCTAGTCTTTAGCATGTGACCAAGCAATTAACCTGGCAGGCTAAAAATAGCTAATTTAATTTATATTGATGAGGCATGGAAATGTAGTGCTTTGTTCTTGCAACATAGCTAAATTGAAATTTATCAGTCATCCCCTGGTAGCATCTAGTAATTGAATGCGGCTCATCAGTTGTGGATTGGACGGGCTGGCGGACTCCGTGAAATGGTCCTCCAACTGGGTTTTATAACCCATCGCTGGATATCAGAGATTGATTGGTGTAGTCAACAACTCTGATGTCGATTATAAGTCATTGATTAATGTTGTCCATAATTATGCCACTGCTAATCATTTACCTGCACATTTTGGTCATCATTCTGTGCTGTCACTTATCGATTGATATTCTTGGTACGATTAATAGACTGGGTAATTGGTTAGCTTGAAGGCGTCTTTCTGGTCTCGCTTTGTGACATATCGCCATAAATTTGCACTATTAGTACACAGCGTGTACACACACACACACACACTGAGGACGGTACTCGCATAAGAACATTAGCACAACTCAGACTTATAGCCCACGTTTAATCCTGTTGACAGCCTCTTGAACATGTAAATAATTATTTTGTAACTAGGTAGAGAGATGGGGGGGCGGGTGGGAGGGACTAATAATGGAGGGACAGCATTAAACAGTTGAAGGTGTTTAGGATGCATGGTGGCATTAGCGAGATTATATAATTTAAAATTTCTGTCGCATGCATCCCTTGACATTGAAATTAACAGCATCTCACCTCTCTCCTTTGATCACTATCTCTTCTTTGCTCTCCTTTCTGTGTTTCATTTCATGTTTCTCACTGGTTTTATACTGTTGCATCTCTCAGCTCCCCTCTCTGCAGCTTTCATACACTTAATCCTCTCTTCCATTTGCAACCTCTACAGAGTGAATTTTTAATCACACCTTAATTAATTGCCATCATACGATGACAGTGTGAGTTAGAAGTGTGACACTCATGTCGCACAGAGACTGACACCAGACAGTGCGTGCAGTTATTGTGTGGTATGGGTTCATATTTCTGTTTCTTTAACATTGACCAAGTGGTTTCTTGTTCTTTAAATATAATCACCCTGTGTTCCTCATGTGTGCAGTGATATTATTGGATTCAAAGAATAAGCCAACACCAACAGCGACCATCTTTGCATATCTACTTTAACATAGTGAACGTGTTTTAGTTCACATTAATTAATGTTGTGTACGATAGTGATGTAGGCAGCATTGCTGTCTCCCTAAAGCTTTTTTTCTTCCTAAAGGCGAAAACACTATGTTGTGATTCTTGGGATAATTGTTGCCTGTAACCTCGAGAGCAAGTTGTTGCTTCATATTTTAATGAATCTGAAGCCTTTGATATTTACCATTTGAGGGCATTTGACATTCAGTTTGTATTCTGACTCAATCCCCTTCTCTTTGTGTGCTCTTTAACAATTTTCTCTCTTTTTTCCCCGTTGACTTGAAAATCTTTGCGTATGCTTGTGCGTATTATTTGTGTTGGTGATCTTTCACTGCTTCATCCTCCACATTTTTTCTCTCCATCCATCCTCCTCCGCCCCCAATCACCCAATCACACATTCTTCTCTCAGTGCCTTCACCGCCTTTTTTTTACCACTGCATCTGTCTCCTCTTCCCTCTTACTGCCTCTCTTCTCTCATTTTCTATCCTCCATTAGTCTTGCCTGTCCTACCTCCAGCTTCTATTCTTAGTGACTTTGTTAGGTGATGGTAGTAATAGGTGGGCACTCACAAGGTGCAGCTCTGTTAATCTTACTCTCTTCTCCAACAACAGGTGACACATTTCATTTCTTAAACACAGATTATCACCCGAAATGGTGTGCCTTTTAGTATGCAGGGTGCCATTTCTACTTCTTAAGATATTCAGATGTGTGTGTCCCTGCTGTGAGGTTTGACATTTCACCTTAATACAGCAGTCTCTGCAACAACATCAGTGTGCTGTAAAAGTGAAAGAAGTAATCATTTTCCACTCTGTGACATTAACACAGCAAGAACCCACTCAAGATAGTGTTGTTGTTCCGTAACAATGTGTATCATTTGTAACTGTACATAAATACATGGTTGCTCCATTAGCAGCGATAGCACAAAAACGTCACATTAAGTGTTTTTGTGTATAAGCTTTAAGTAAAACACTTCCTGGTTGATTCATTTAGTCAGAACGTGACTTTTTGGACATGCACGGTTTCTGCATGACGGGTTGCATGTCTCGTGCTCACAAACATCTGTCAGTCCTCCATACCCTCTTCATTATTCCAAAGATGATTATAAGTAGACATGACGTGAGCATGTTGAATAGGCAAGCGCATGCGCACACAGGCAAACTAAGTACACAAAAAATATGTTGGGCACACCAAGATAGCATGTGTTACCCTGAGGGGTCTAGCGGGCAAACACATTCAAATACATGCAAATCACACAAGTGCACGAGCACACACACTTGTACAGTGATGGGGGACAGGCACACACGCACACACACACAGACTTTTTCTGGTGTGTTACAAGGAAGGCAGATGAGAAATTAACAAAGACAGACAGCCGCATATCCAGCTGCTTCTCCCTGTTGGTGTGTGGGTGCATGTGATGTTTGTAAAGACTCATGCAATATCAGTATGGACAGAGGTGGGGGATATTTGAGCTTGGCGTCAAATAGGAAATTCTCTATATAGGGGTATAGATGGATGGACACATAAAGAGCAGTGTCGGGCAAAGGTTCGATCCCTGGTGACAGCCTGAGTCTGTCCCTGTCAGACTGTCCTTGAGGAAGATACTGATGCCTTTAATGACTGTGTGCTGCCCTCTGGGGAAAATATATAATGTAGCTGACATGAAATCCCTACAAGACCAGGATCGCAACAGAACATGAGTGGAATAATAAAGATAATTCAGCCTCTGATTGAAGAATACACAAGGATAGAAACGATAATTTCACTTTCATCGGGAAATCATCCCAAATGCTCCGAGGACCAAACCATGTTGGTCTCATGGCAACCAAAGATTAACTTGAGCTCAATAAATTTAATGTCATCCCTGTCACCCAGCCTTTGATTTATACCTATTTTAACGAATAGGCTGTCAGCTTCTAAGTTACTCATCCTGGATGTGAGGGTGTTACTATTCATGCCAAGCAAACAAAAACTCCTTCTGCCTTTTTGTCTAAAAGCAGTAAGATTTTTCTCCCACGGTAACATTGTCCTAATTTTTGACCATCGAATCCAAATGATGCAAAAAGCTTTTATTTATTTGTTTAATGGATAGCATACACATTTAATCAATGTAAGATAATCAATCTTTTGCAGATGTATAAAATATAAAGCATTCATAAAGCTTCAGCTATAACCATTAGTTGCAAATGAATGTGTGTCTAGCAAGTGAACAATATTGTTAGTAATAATGCACACTATTATCAGCAGTTATAATCTATATCCAGGAATAAGATATTTAAGTTTAATTATAATAGCAGTGGTGTGATCCCCCAATGAATACTTATAGCATGTTTTGTTAATTCTAAGAAATAACCTTTTACTTATTTTACACCCAGTTTATCTCTATAATATAATTATTATTTATATAATAATAATAATAATAATAATGCATTATATTTGAAGGCGCCTTTCAAGACAGTCAAGGTCGCATATGTATGTATATCTGTAGATACTACTAAAACATCTAAAACCTGTAGGACATCATATACCAATGCAATATATATGGGAGCACAAAGGAAAATGTTGTGAATAAAAAGTGTTTGGTAATAGCTAAAACACTTTGGCCATTTTAAAACAAAAAACAAATGTCAGGCAGGATTTTTGCCAGTGTAGGTGTGAGAAACGTGTCTGTTATGTAAGATGTCCAGTTCATGCATTAAGCCTTTCAAAGCTTACCATTAAATAACTGCTCTAGTTACTGTTTTTGCTCATTTGCTCTGTTTACTAATTATTCTTATAATGGTTGAAAGGGACTCATTATTTGGACATTTATTTATTATGTGTGGGTTTTTTATTATGGAACATTCAGTTCTTTTAAGGCAACACAAACAACAGTGTGACACAAGATACATAGCATGAAAGTCATTTGTTTGGTCAGTTTGTGAGTGAAAGTGAATCCTCAGTGAACTGAACGCTGCTTTAATTGGATTAATGAATCCTACGGGGAGACTGGATAATCATCAAACGATTTAACAGAAGATGTATGATTTTAGTGAAGGAAAAAAGAAGGGTTTCCAGGACAAGTGGGGATAGAGAGAGAGCGGTAGACAGAGTGAGGAACAGCAGGTGTTTTTGTGTCTTGTGTTTTTAGACCTGGTGTGTGTTGACAGGTATACCCATGTGCCCCAAACCCACTGAAACATTGCTGTCAGCAAACATCATACACACTTTGTTAGCTAAATACATAATTTCACCACCTCATGCTGTTATTCTCATGAGATTAGTTAACTGTCTTATTTTGCATTTATTCCTTGTCTGTGTGTGTGTGTGTGTGTGTGTGTGTGTGTGTGTCCTCCATTGATTTAAAAGCGGACATACATTTTATGACATGTCTAAATCTTTGCAAGTTATTTGGTTGTTATCATTACTGTAATGGTGCAGTTATTCATGCGTGTGCTGCCTCGCCTCTTCTTGTAGTCTCTGCAGGTGATGCATTTCTTGTCTGAGTCTTGCGCCCTGGGAGCCTTTTTGTTCTGTTGGTTATTCTCTCTATGCGTGTGTGTGTGTGTGTGTGTGTGTGTATGTGCACAGGATGCCCGTGTGTGTGTGTGTGTGTGTGTGTGTGTGTGTGTGTGAGAGAGTGTGCTTGTCTGCTTAATTCCCAGAAAAGACTCATTTCCCCAGCAGGCACTGTCAGGCTGTTTGTGGGCGCATTCAGTTCACAGCTGTAGGCTACTGCTGTCACCTCCTCTCCTCTCCTCGGTATTTTATTATAAATGTATCTTCATGTCACCCGACACTGGAAAACTAAACCCTCATAAGACACTTATAATTTCAGTTTGCGTGCAGCTATCTATAAAAAAAAATGTAAAGGTAAAGATCCTTCGAAGGTGGCTGTTAAAATTACTCCAAACAGACTGTCCAAGCAAGTGACAGCACAGAGAGTCCAATTTTTTTTACACCAGTGTTTAAAGCAGCTCACACTGAAATTACTGTTTCCAAAAGCTCTCATGCTTCAGTGGCCACGAGCATCACCTAAAAAAGGAGGACACCTCTGCAGGGCAGACAGGGGATGGAAACCAGAGCAGCTTCAGTCCCAGCTACTGTCTGTGTATACATTTACCCACAGTACTAAAAATGGCACCAAAATGGCCTTTGTGTACGAAACATATATCAAAGCCTAAACATTATGCAACAGAGTTAAACATCAACTGGTGAGCTAAAGGAAGTGGGGATGATTTTACAGTATGTTGGGCTCAGCGATATAAAACACTAGTATTGATCATTAATGCAAAGTTTAAAGCGGACCTAGACTGGAATTTGCAGTCTAGGTCCGCTTTAAGAAGCCCTGAAGGTTCAAAACAAACAGTTCAGCCACTGCTGAGAACGCTGCGTTGTATTGTGATCTCGGGTTCAGCAAGATCTCTGAAAACCCGATCCGGACTCTGGGTCTGACTCCGGGTCAAAGTCATAAAAGGGACTGTGGCGGGGAGTTGTGAAGAAGCTAATTTTAAACATTGTTAAAACAATGTTTTGATAATGAGTAGCAGTGCATCCACCGTTCCAGAGGGGGGAGCTGCACTTCTGAGAGCGGGTGTGCTGAATATGTCACTTCTGGGTACTGGCCAATCACAAGACAGTTGGGAAGGCTCGACACTGGCTGGCCAATCACAACACAGTCTGTCTTCTGGGTGTGAGAGTTGAGTCTGAAATATCGCGGCTGGGGAACAGCGTCAGAAAAGAGATAAAAGATTTCTATCGGCTCGTTTACAGCAACTAGGAGGTTTTTGACCATAAAAACTAATTAACGTATGTAAGTAGACCTCCATAACGAACATATATGTGCAACAGGACCACTCTATGTGAGCTTTAAGTTAAAATTGATATGAACTGTATATTGCACCCAGTCCTAATTTGATATCAGAACAGTTTGGCTTTGCACACAAACTTGTGTTGGGAAATTAACCTGTATGCGCTGTACGTGACAGAGGTGATGGCATGCAGCCTTTGTCCAGCTCACACACATACAAATCTCAGCAGGGCGTTGTAGTGGACAAGAGTAAACGTTCTGATCTTTGACACAGGCCGTCTGTTTCTCGCAAGGTCCGACCCTTCCCCGCGCCCTCGCTCCCCTTTCTCACCGTCTCCCTACCGCTCTTTCTAAGCGACAGTAGGTCAGATGGAGAGCAGATGCTCGACCGTACGACCTCAACCAAACCTGACATCACAAATCACTTACTCCCGTTCTGTCAGCTTCCCTTGCTAAATGTAGTTTTTTCCCTCCGGAGGATATTTTTCACCTATTTTAGCCATCCATCCCGGCATTCCAGTGACTGTGATGGAAACGCAATGAAGCTGGAATAAATGTAAACAAATTTGAGCGTCATGATTGACATGTGTAATTCACCTTAGGGGTTTTCATTACAAATATTGAACATGATTAAATGTTTACTGGTGATGTTGATGTTGATATGGTTCTGCTGAGGATTCACAACAGAGTTTAACAAGGTGAAGTCTATAAAATGACCCTCTCAGTCATAACCTCTGTTTGCTTCTGTCAGCATTCTTCAGTCAATTTCTTAACTCCATCACCCTGAACACAATGTGATGATTTGTTTGCGTGGCTTTTCTGGTCAGACGGCTTCATGTTAATACCACAAATGATAAAGATGAGCATTAAGTTAAAAGATGTCTTCTTTGGCAAGTTTCCTGTGATACACTTTGCCTCCGTTTCATTTGGTGCCAGTGTTGCTTTAGATGTTATATGGGTTCACAGAAATAAGGCTGTGGTTAAGTGGTTATTTGGCTTGTAAGGCATGGGAGACTTTTTTGTTCTCCATTTTGCTGCTAATACAAAACCATAACCATATTTTGTTTGTGATGGTGTGCTTTTCCACCCAATTTTTCTAAAATGGTAGTTTCAACAGCACTGAATTGTAATGAGAGCAACAGTTTGAAATCAGGAAATATTGTAGTAAAAGAAAGAAAAGAATGAAGGCAGAAGTACAGGGAATGTCAGCATATCATTACTTATTCCTAAGACAGTTAATGTAATATTTACTGAATTATACTGGAGAAAAATCTCAAAGACGTGGACTCCCAGCACCATGAGCCATATGCTCTCATTGCAACTCTCAGCCATGTTGTCATGTTGCTTCCTCAATCTCCCAGAGTTAATTTACGGTATAGCCTCCAACAAACAAAGGAAGAAAAAGCCCTTTCTAAGTACTCGAAAATGTCCAAATGCCTGCTTGAGGTAGAGCTGAAACGAGTTTCTGGGATCAAAAGAAACGGAACGATAAAAGGATAGAAGGGATTGGAAGATCAAAAGGATGTGAGCCACCAGATGAGAATTGCGCCTTTATACAACAGAAATCAACAAAATTAGAATCCATTGAACCACACGGAACACATTTCTCTGGACGTCGTGGAACCGATTAGGTTCAGTTTCTGCAAGAACATTGTTGTTGCACTTCACAAAAGCTTTAAAAAGCCAGGCTTCACAAAGCATCTGTGCTTTCGATTTTAAAACCTGTGCAGAGCAGTTTGCCTCTCCTACAATATAC
Organism: Microchirus variegatus; assembly: GCF_963457635.1. Taxonomy (NCBI): domain Eukaryota; kingdom Metazoa; phylum Chordata; class Actinopteri; order Pleuronectiformes; family Soleidae; genus Microchirus; species Microchirus variegatus. The sequence continues at coordinate 6,134,683 of NC_139814.1, forward strand.
ACAACATATAAAGCGCTTGACAAACCTTTATTACAATGGGATGATGTTTTTTGAGTCATTTTTTTTCACGATCTCTCAAGAGTCAAATGTAAGCAAAACAAGCCTGTGTCTGCCTGTCCAGTTTGTTCTGATCTGAAAGCTGCTTTAGCTGTCAATTAAATCAGGCTGGGAACATTAGCCAAAAAGTTATGTAGTCATTTATTTTGTGGTTTCAATTACACTTAAATACACATAACAGCTCATGAAACCAAGGATCTAATGGATGGAATTAATAATTTATCTAATTCATTCTTAAAAAGTATGCTAATTGATCAATGCACCTTAAAAGTTTAAACAAATGATTATAAATTGTGAGGCAACGCTTTGTCAGTGTGGGGTTTATATTTATAAACCATGTTTTGGCACTTTTCATCTCCGCAGTTGTAGCTCGGCTCGTCACGGGTCGACTCTACTGGTTTTTATAGTACCTGGTATCTGGTGAGGCTCCAAGCGACCTGAGCTGATACTGAATGTGACGAAAAAGACTTAAAAGTCCCAAAAACATCAGTTAATCTCCAACATATCTAAAATCTCAATATTTAACAGAGGAGTCTGGTGTATTTAGCGACAGCATTGCCAAAAGCTGGTGATCGTGAGCCAAATCACAACCTCTTCTGCCGTATTTTAATTCAGCGACTGTGTCAGATGGAGTCTGTGCTCCGGTCATGCAGGAAGTGCTGAACTAATCTAGGGCTGCAACTAACTATTATTTTCGTTGTTGACTAATCTATCGATTATTATTTTGATTAGTGGACTAATCACGATTATCTCTGTTAGCACCTGTTTTGGACTTTTTGTTAACCTACATACAGTGGACTCACGCGTGTGCTTTAATAACACAACATTTATCACAGTTAAATACCTGGAACAAATGATCACAGATTTCTTACAGCTTAAATATAAAATTAATATACTCCAAATCACACAGTTGATAAGTGAAAGACGTTTACAATTCATTATAAACGCGAGTATCGACAGGTGCTGAAATTAAGTATGTCATTTTCCGATTTATAGATGGATATTATATTATGTACTTGCATCATAGTCTGATGGTTAATTAATAAATGAGCATGTGATTTAAAAACTGCGAGGTACCAACGTTATTTTTGAACTCACTTCTCTGTGGTACGTGATGATACAGCGGCTCCGGGTTGTCGGTGTTTAAGGCGTTCGTGCATCGCCATAGTGCTACCATGGAATGAGCATTTAACGTGTTTCGATGGTTTATTTTCAGTGAAATGTTCCCAAACTTCGAAAACTTCCGGTCGGAGTTTTCGAGACTTCTTCATCCGTTTCCGCCATAATTTGTGCGTTCTTCTTCTCTGCTTCCTTGCGGGATGCAAACAGCGAGCAATACTGCCTCCAGCACTTCCTGTAGCTAGTTCTGGATAGCTCGTGTGTGTGTGTTTGTTTACACTGCAGTTACAGATGAGCATGAAGCGGCCGGTGTGTGATTTACAACAACAATAACATGACGCGTCGACGTTTCAATATTATCGCCAAATTTTCGTAGTCGATGTAATTGATTGCATCGATCGGCTGTGTAGATCAGTCTCTTAGAGAAAGTGTTTCCTTGCTTTTGGTGATGTTGTGTTGTGGCAGATGTGCCGCCCTTCAACGTCATGCACCATGATGAATTGTCAGCTGAGTGTTGAGCACTAGCACTAGCTCCGCTTGAATTGCTGCCTTTTGAGAATCACTTGACAAACATGAGATGTTCATCTTCATGCTGGGTAGCTTGTGGATGAAAGAGGGTAAGGGCTTTCATTTGATGGCTTACAAACCAAAACTCATCTATTGACGAGGCACAGATGGGGAAAACAATGCCTGTTTAAAATTAAGAAAATGCTGGTATCAATGAAATCCATGCACATCCATGATAACTTGTATAACCTTTGGCAAACGTGAAAAGCCCCGTCACACAGGGACAGAAATCATAATGGTATAAACTGATGGGAGTGATGAAAGAAGAACAGGAGAAATTGTAGAGGCTTATATATGAAATCTCATGAAAATAAAATGCAGTGAATGAAAAGTGCTCTCTGTGCACCTGCTGACTGCTGTAGTTGCCCCCACTTTAATTTGGTCGAGATGGAAGTAAATTGACCCCCGATGTCGCTGTCAGTGCCCTTGGAGGGAAGAGTTATGAGCAAGAACACCAGGGGAAATAGGTGTAGCAGGGTCTAACTACCAATGTAACAGTGGTGGAAACAGTGGGATGCTGAAATTATAATCGCACCTCCTCTCTGCAGCTCAGCAGGCTTTCAGGAGCCTGCCAAGATCACATTTAACACACAGAAACACGAGACACACTCAGACCCTCATATGCACATGTACAGGAGACAGCAGACGGCTTTCAACACCAACTCATAATCTACATCCATGACCCAGACACATAAAACACACGCACACACACAGGCCTTTTATCAAAAATGATATGGCTATTCAATTTTTGGGCATTGCTCTTATTTCCTTTACAAATCGTCAATGGGAGTCAAAACAAAATATATTAATTTGTTCCATGCTGTTGTTTGTCATTGCAGAGGGATTAATTTAATCCATGCTTTCATGCAGCTCTAGCCAATATTGCGATTAAGGCACTACTCTTATTACCATAAGCGGTATTATGGATTTGTTTATTCAGATTATATGAACCCTGATGTGTAGGAGGATTTCTCCTCCATATCATGTCTGTGAACCTCCACTTATTTGCGAAATGCCAAGATGCAGATGGCGCCATAGACCTTTCAGGAGGCTTTTTGAAGAGCATGAATTCAGCTGTTTGCTTTCAGGCGGCTTCGAGCCTTTGATTTAGGATGGCACCATTTTAATGATTTAAGCACATGGTCTTAAGTAAATGGAACAAGTGCAAGGGTATGACTTCTACATCCACTTTCCGAAACAAAAAAAACAGCAACAAGTTTGTTTCTCAATTGACATTGTATGAGTGTGTGGTCAATATGAGTAATATCTCACAGGGTACCACACGATACGGTACGGTATGCGATACATGGTGCCACGATACCAATCATATCACGATACAAAGATTCTGTGACAATCAATATTGCAAGACGATCATAAAGAAAACAAAATGTCCGTGGAAAGTTAAAAGTACAGGATTACTCTATTTATTCACAACATCGAGAACAAAGTGCATTACGTTTATGTATTGAACATGGATGGAAGTAGCGTTCCCCACCATTATCCTGCTGTAAACGCCCTCTTCTTCAGCCAGGTAACTTCAGCCCAAGTTTCACACGTTCATTTGAGCAGCGCCGCTATGAGGAGACATGCAGTAGCAACGCTTAACTCGGTTAGTGCCCTGGCATATCTATTATCGTATCTCACAAAGAAGGTTGACGTCATTTTGACCCACCTGTAATATCTCACATTCTCTTTAAAGTCTTACATGCTTGCACCTTGACACATTGCTATTATAATGGCATTTTGACAGTAATAGGTAGTAAGCATTGTTTAACCCTTACAACTCAGAGCATGTTGGCAGCTTTTTTTTCCATTACTGTGTCTTATATAATTTTTTTTCAGCACAACATCTGATGAAAAAAAAACATGTTTTGCCAACTATACAAACACACCTGAGCAAAAAGTACAAAGTGATACTTGAAATTGTGAAATTTGGAAATACTATTTTACTATTTTACTACTTCTGCACAATTATTGCTACTTTATATCACGACTAAAAATGCAATTGTTTGTTTGATTGTTTATTTGCAACAAGAAAATGCATAATACATAATGTGATAAACAATGGATAAAAACAGGTGCAGGAGGAGGGAATAAGCGTATATAGCTTATACTAGGCCCTCCTCCTCTATACTAATCAAAATGAATCATAATCGATAAGTAATAAAGCAAAGTAATACATAGAATGTAATAACAATATAAAATTAATCATAACTTTGTCTCCACAACACATAAGAAGATTTAAAAAATAACATAAAGCCTGAATATGTGACCTATAAACGCACACCCCAGGATGTCCATATGAGGAGTTTTGTATTATTCCCAATTTACCATGGCTGCACCTGCGGCACAGATTTGTGCTGTGTGAGAACTAAGAGCTAAATACCTGTGTATGCCCATGATAGTTTGAATAAGTAATTTCATCCAATCGTTACGGCTACATGCATATCCCTGTGTTTATTATCAGCACAGTGGATGCATATTTTACACCCATCTGTGCAAATCTACATTGTTATCTTTCTAATTCCACCTTGAAATAACAGTAAACTACTGCACCGCTGATGTTGGAGCAGGTTTTTGATGTTCAGTTGTGCAGTAGCTCTCTGCCGCCTCAAGATAGCAATGTGCCGACAGGAAAATGACAGGCAGACTGACATTTGTGTCCCTGTGGGTGCCTCTTTATGGTGGTTGATGGTTCAGATTTTCTCTGAGGAGGTGTTGGAAACAGTTCTTCTCAGACAGAAAAGGTTCAATTAAAACAAAAGAGACAATGGTTCTCAGTTGATGCACTTCCATGCAGTGCTGGGTCAATGTTGGTTCTCAGCATGCATTTGGGAACAAATGGACACAGACAAAGAGCTCTGCAGTTTGTAAAGCCCTCTGGGGTAAGACATACTACACATGAAACAGTGTGCCCTATATAGACTTCCGTTACATGTAGGTTACATAGAGCACACATAAAGTACCCAGCTTGGACTAAAGTGCATCCTGAGGAAAACCTATTTCGATGTGGTCTTAAGAAGTGCTGTATGTTGAACATATGGGCATGGCTCAAAAAAAGGGTTAAGTGATAGTTGGTTAAATAGTCTTGAGATGGTACATTCTGCTTCTTTTGTCTAGCTGACGCTTAACTGTGTTTTTTTTTTTATTATTGTTTTCGTCCAACACAACAGGCAAGAAACAACACTTAATTAATAGTTAATGTTTACATTAAGAATTAACTGTGTTAGAGAGAGATGTGAGAGTGTGAAAGCAAACAGGCCGTGCTCATAGATGGAAGGATGTATTGGCTCAAATGCACATCATGAAGTAGAAAAACATAATTCGTATTAATTAATATTTTATAATATCAAACCAAAGATGAAACTTAAAAGGAAATGCACAGATTGCATCAATACACATAACTAGATTCATGAACAACTAGTCATTTGGAACTAGGGAGTACTATGTTTTTACTATTTCTCCATTAAAGTGTGTGTTTCTGTGTGCACTTTGCATGTTTAGGACCATTTCTGGCATAAACGCTGACCTTTTCAGGACCAGTAGCCACCGAAATGTGGTCCCAATGAGGCAGAACATCATTTATGAGGAACTGGTTAAGTTTAGAGTTAGACATTAGCTGATTCTGGTTAAGGATAGGGATGCTTCAGGGTGCTTCGTTTAGTCCAGATATCAGTGCAGTGTGATTGGTTACTTTTAGATGTGCATGTGCTGTGTGTTTGTACATAACAGTCTGTGGATGTGTTAGTCGGGGGGGTATATCGGGGCTTTGTGAGAAAAGTGTCATATCTCCCTGTAATTGCAATCTGAACAGCCCTGACATTCTACCAAGACTCCCCTAGGTGTGCATGTGTGTGTGTGAATGTCTTTATTAGGCTGTGAGGATACATTTTGACTCAAACCTGGCTTTGTGAGGAGATTTTGACCTTTAACTGGTCCTCACAACTTCAGAGGGCTATTTGAAGTTTAAGGGCTTGGTTTAAGGGTTGGGTTAAAATTGGGTTTAGGCCGGGGTTAGGTTAAGGTTTAGGCATTTAGTTGTGATGGTATTTTTAATAAGTGTCTACACTAAGAATGCAGTCTTAGTAGTGTGTGTGTGTGTGTGTGTGTGTGTGCTGTAGGTCTTTTGTCTTGTGGGGCTGAAACAGCTGGGTGCTCCTTGCTAATTAACGGCAGAACTCATAATTACTGTTAACTGGCCTACTATATCTGTCAGAGAGACAGAGAGAAAAGGGAGAATGTATAAGGGCAATGATGAAATCTGCAAATATTCCCACAGCATTACTTAAAGAGCTGTCACTTCACTGTAGGGTTTGACAGCAGTCAAGAAAAAGAAAGTAAAAAAAGACACACCACCTCCCGTGTTGCTATTGAGCAACATTTAAGATTGAATTTCATGAAAAATGCAAAAGGAAGTTGAGTTAAAGGAAGTTGGTCAAACTCTACAGGCATAGAATGGCATTAATGATTTATGATAGTTTCAGTTCATTCTCAGGACATGTCGGATGTAACCATGTTTTTAACGCTGTCACCTCACAACGACAAAAGGTTTGAGGCCACAGGCCATCCGGTGCGTCTCTGTGTGGATTTTGCTTGGTCACCACATGCTGTATATATAAGGGTTGTGTTCACACACAGCAGTGTCCTCTCACAGTCCAAAGACCTATTACTACAAAGATAGCTTTATTGATTATTCTCATTTTCCTACATGGCAAATTTGTGTCAAGAGCTCCACGATTTATTGGAAATCTATTGTCAACGTGTGCGATATATGCATCACGACCACTTGAACTGCGATGAATGTTTTCCCCACATTCAGTAAACAGTGGTGCCCTCCCACAGCGAACAGTGAGGAGCGCCTCGCTCTTGAACTTTCACACAATCATTAATATCAACAGGCTCAGTGTTTCCTCCACCATTCATTTGGAGCAACGCTTGTTTTATTTGACACCAATGTGTGTTTCCTCCATCATTTCTCTCCTCTCCTGTGAGAATCGCAGAGTGGAGTGAAAGTTATGCATATCAACACATCAACTTTCCTCCTCTTACCCATCATCACGTTCTTTCACCCTGGCCTTCAAAATAAGAGCCACTGGCTTTGGCTACAGCAAAATCCTGTATAAACCGTTTGCACGGTTTTATCTCGTAATTCATCACGAGTGATATCATCATCGCAATATCATGCATTGCATGATTTCCTAATATGGTGCAGCCCTATTAGTGTCTATGTGTCAAGCCAACCTGTTGATACATAGTTTTATCAGAGCAAAAACAGCCAGTCAAAACACAACTGTTGTGGAACTGACTGGGTAAAAACACAGTATCTCCCACAGTTGTTACTGCTGGGAAAAAGTTCTCAGAGATCTACACTCGGAGGATTTACTGCAGAGACACACAGTGGATGAAAAAAGACACAAATCGAAAACAGACAGAAGCTAATGTGAACACAGAGCGAGAGAGATGGAGACATGAAGGGTTGTTGTTTCTCCCTGGGCTAAATGTCACAACTGCCACATTGTTTTGGTCACTTTGAGCCAAAATGGTGAGCATGCACGTCCGTGAGCACACGCGCATGCACGTATGTGTGCGTGTGTGCACACTTGTGATGAACACGTAATGTCACATTTGTCTATCTCATTGGCTCTCTGTGGTTGCCTCTGGAGGATTCTTAAAGTCTAGCCTAAAAGGTCAAGTGAATCTGTTGAGTTAGACACACACACGCGCACATAAACACACACACACACATCCTTATCTTAATCTGCACCTTATTTGAACTGCATTCGAACCTAATAAACTATGCCACATTACTAACTGGTTACGTACGTAATATTTATGACAACACACAAACACACTTAACTGTAAAAACAACATTTAGCCCTAATTCCAAGCAAATATACAGTAAACAAGCATGACTCAGATAGCTAGTGCATCATTATAGCAAGAAGCGTAAATGACTTGACAAGCTATGTAAACAGTTTTGTTATTTTTTATGTAGATAATTGACATACTGCATACTACTACATAGACATTCGTGCAGATGCTTTTTGTTTTTCCTTCACCAGAGGATGTCCATGTCACATTGGGCAGACCTGCATTTGCCTACAAGTGATTTATTGGAACCCTCCGAACATAAAGCGTGTTTAATGTTGTCATGAATCAAAGAGAATCACTAATCATCAGTGACTTCATGGATAAGAGTGTACTGCATACATCAGTGTGTTTGTACGTATGTGTGTTTCATATTCAAATAATTTGCTGGTGTGTGCGTGTGTGTGTGTGTGTGGGGGGGGGGGGGGGTCCTAAGTAGTTAGCTATTGATCTCTGTGTGTGTGGGGGGGGGGGGGGGGTGTGTGTGTGTGCATGTCTGTGTGTATGTATAATGGTCATGTCACGCTGTGTTGATTTCCATGTCAGACAGCAGTGTCCTCTCCTCACTCCATTACTTCCCATTCTGGTGCTCTGTGTGTGTGTGTAGTATGTGTGTGTGTAGGTGTGTGTGTGTGAGAAATTGTTGGGTTCTTGGCCAGAACAATCTTTATGCACTTTTTTTTTTTCTTCTTACACTTACAGCTGTTTAAATTGTTCCTTTACCCAGGTTCACACGTGCACGCAGACACGCACGTGCACAAATAACAAGGAGAAGTCAATGAAAGGACAAAAACACTGATGCTTTACATCATTATGCAAGTGGACTGTGGACTAAAATGTGGAATTAAACTAAAAAAAAAAATAGCCACAACATAACAAAACTCACAGTCATTAAAGACAGATGGCTACACTGTAGCTAAACACAGGAGCCCGGGTATTTAAAGTTAAAACTCATAATGACTTAATGATATCTTCAACGATATTTGTCTGCTCTTCGTTTCCCTCAAGAACGCCACATCCATTAGGAGGTTGGACTGCACCTCTGTTTTCAAGTCGGAGCTGTTAGAATCTGTAATGTATAAACAGTTTTTAATGAGAGAGCAGAGAAGAGAGAGACGCTCATGCAAAGAAGAAATACGACTTGAATCATCTTCATTAGATGTGGCGTAATTGAAGTGGTCCCTATTTAAGGCCTTTTAAAACTGTGTTTTTACTGTTCTACGGGGACAAATAACAAATGCCACACATTTCTGTAAACATCATCAAAAGTTTCTCACTTACACTGCTTTAAAAGATATTAGATAATTCTGCCATGAATTAAAATCCAATTTGAGGTAAGATTGCAGTAATCAGTGTTATTGTAAAAAGTGTAAATGTAAAAACATCCAAACCTCAAGCATCTCCTGATACTGATATCAGTCCAAAACAATCATTTCACCATGAAGCTGTTAACAAAACATTTTTGCCGATGCGTTTACGACCGAGCCAAAGACATAATTCTCCAACTGTGTCACAAATATTCCTCTCCTGTAAAGAATAAACAAGCACAAGCACATCATGACTAAGCTAAAATGCCGTTACAACAAGTTTAACAAGTTTCCTGGTGTGATTTTTGTAGTTATTATACTCGGAGCTGGATAATAACCTCAGAACCTTTAATGGCAGTGACCGAATTTCAAGTACAGATTCACATTAAATCAATCTGTGGCAATGTGAGGACGTGAAGGTGCATCGAGAAAAACATAATACTCTTGATTCATGTGCCACAGAGAATCATTATGTGCTCTGCTTCTGACTGTGAGCTCGGAAGCAGCTGGGGTTTTAGAGAGAACAAACCGAGCCTGTCAGGGTCGGTGTGATTGTATCCAACCTGAACCAGAGCACAGTGCAGCTTCTAAGGAGAATATTTGGTGAAACTGAGAAGTATGGGCATATTTCTGACAAATTAAACTGCCTTTTAGTCACCACAAAGAGAGTTAAATACCAAAAGAAAGTTCTATTTGACTTAAATCTAAATTAAATGTTTTTTTTTGTCAATGCTGCAAAGCCAACACAGATACCAAATTCAACGTACCATGGTGTGAACAGTACCTAATCCTCGTGATAAATATACATAATGGAGACAATGGCAGCAACCACGTTTTTGTCAATGAGAGTTGTAGACTCCAGCTGATCGAGTCAACAAGTGTCACTCTAGTCCATAAACACAAGGGACTGGCTCATTTAGCTCCATTTATTTGAAGGCGCAGTGGTAATGGTTATCACGGTGGCTCCGAAAATATCCACATACAGTATTTATGACAGTGAAATGTCCTTGTGGTGCTGCCTGTGGATCAGCTGCAGGGTTTTGCTCAGGATGGCATCAGGATTACAGTCTCCTTTTTGTGAACTCTGGTGCCTTTTTGAAGTTCTTATGTGATGAAATGCTATAATTCACTTTCATGGTGTGTACTGTCTTTCCTCTTACCGGCCTCACCCACTTCCACTGCACTGAAGTGTCTACACAGAATGCCTTTCAACAGTCCTCAGTCAATAGTCCTGAACTTCTTCCTATTCATCTGAGTGTTATTTGTGTAGGTGGAGAGAAAGGTAGCAACAGCCTTGCAAGTTTTAGATCCCTTCCCTTTTGGTCAAGATAAAGAACAGAGCGGCACCTCATGCAATGTAATATTTAATTTGGATTCAATGTATTCAAATGCTCTTGCTGCGTAACAAATCAAGCAAGATTAGCACAAATCCTTTTGATCTTTAAAAGTAAGCTCTGTAGAACACTCCATGACATTTTACGTCCCACTCAATCACCTACCGATAGTGACAACTATTGAAATGGATTCAGAAAGGATGTTTGAAGGGCCCTGTTATTTGTTAAGGAGCATTTAATTCTGTTGCTGTGTGTCAACTGTGTTATCCTTGTTTATAGAGCCTTGTCCTTTAATTCAAAATCCCTATTTAGTAGCCTCTGCTAAGAGGAGTGTATGGTTAGTTTAAGAAAATCAAACTTTTCTGAGAAGCTTTCCTCTTGCAACACTGATACTTGAATGACTCCTTAAAAACTGAGATTGAAGTTTAAAGTCGGGATTTATTTTTTCCTGGATACCAGTATTTTCCTGAAAACTTAAGCGTCTAACTTTTTTAGATATAAGCAAAAAAAAATCTGCTGCATTCAAACCATCATCAAATGAGTTCACACAATGCTGATAAAGCCTGTCAGCTCCAAACATCTCTCACTGTGTTTCCCAGTATGACGGTGTTAAGATCTCATGTCACCCAGGAACATCCCCCGCGCTTCGCACAGGAAGTGATTGGTTTTATGTCAAGACAGATGAAGACAACAGCAGAAGTGAATTCTAGCGCTCACAAAAACCTGGTTGCTCAGCATTTTGATGAAATAAATGGTCCTTGCGCCTGCCTGCCTGCCTGCCCCTGCGCTGCCGGTGTATACACACAAATGCACCCTCAGTCACTTCTGGTAGTATTGATTGACAGAGCTTGGTTTCCGGTGAAGGACGCATCGTACAAATAATGATATATCACTTCTGTTCACAAAGACCACATGGAGGGAGAATACTAACAAGAACTACAGAAACAATCCCCCCCCCCCAAATGCACTGCACTGCAGCTTTAAATTTAGGCTGGACAAAAGGAAACTTCTCAAAGTATGCTGATGGCAGATGAGTGTCAGTCTTGCTTATTATATGTGCACTTAACACCTCTAGCCAACTTCCCTCACCGTCTTCCTGACAGCTGTAAGGGATCCCGAGGAGTTGGACCAGTATCTATACACAAAGCACTGCTAATATATAGTGATCCCTTCACTAAGCCTTTTATCATGGCAATTAGCTGGATGTCTCTTAACGGCCAGAGGAGAAAATGGCTGTAGTGGGGCCAGCACAGGTGTGAGGGGGGGAACAGAAATGAAGAATGGATTCTTGAACTGATTCATTTACTGGCTGAGGTGCTTGATGGTAGATTGAATGAGAGATGCATAAGCTTTCTGCTTTCCAACTAATCCCAGTCTTTAGATGATCCTTCATAGTAGATACAAGGAAAAATCTCTTCTCTCTTCTCAAAATAAGCAATACCTGGAGTGACCCCCCCCCCCCCCCCCCCCCCACACACACACACACACACATTTGAAATGAAAGAGAGCAAGCAAGAACCTTCATTTTGGGATTTGAAGAGATTTGTTTTCTCTCCACTACTTGACCACACACACACACACACACAAACAGCCGCCTTTACTGAAACAATGTCATTACAACCAACAAACTCACCACGAGAAGAAAACACAACATTAGCTTAAAGGAGACACAAACAGAGGGAGGGAAGAGAAAAGGGTGGAGGGGTTATACAAATCTGGCCAGTGAAGAAGATACAAATACCAAACATAACAGAGAAGACATCGGTGCAGTTATTATTTGCAGTTTGAAAGAATTCTGCGAAAAAGACAGTCAGGCTAAAAGTTAGTGTTGTCATTACCAGCCCCTTTTTTAGTTTGCTTTCTGTTTTTTTGTTTCAACATCTCCAACTCATCTAAGACTCCCTTTCTCTTCAAGTCGTCTTGTTAGCGATGACAGTTGGTGCTACCCAGGTCCTATTTCAAATGTTCTATCAGTCAAAGAAAGAAAACAAACAAACAGACAAAAAAAAAAAACACCCTCGCATTTCTCTTTGGCTTGTGACTGGATCTTTTTAAAACACAGCTGTGCACAACACTGGATGTGATTGCCAGGTAAACTGCGACAAACTCATTTTATGATTTGCACCTCTTTAGATAGGAATGCAGCAAAATAGTGCTTTATGTATACATCCTGGAAATGGCACTTCAAAAATCTGCTCCAGCTGTCTGCTTTTCCACATCAGCAGGTTGCAAACTGTCAAGTCTTATCGGCAGGTGTTGGACTTGCAGTTGTGCATTAGTTAGTACAATGATTCCGATTAATCTACGTACTTTGCTGCATCAGAAGGAAATGGTGGCGAGTGAGTTTCTGTCAATCGAGCAGAACGTTGTGAAAGATTTTAACATTTCGAAGTGAAGTAAAAACTTTTGAACTGTGAAAATGTCCTAACTGTCGCCAGTCGCGTCTGTTCCTCTGTCCATCATGACATGAAAGGCACTTAAATATGAGTGGGTAGTAAAACTGCTCGTGCACTTTCTGCCACTCTTTCCTCCAGCTCAGCTAATTACTGCTTTCTCTTGCCTTGCATTTTTTGTGGGTTTTTCTATACAGATGAAAATGTGGCCGACGACTACTGGATTATGTGTGGTGAAATGGAGTACATTGGCAGCGTGCAGCCAGGAGCGCTTTCTCCTCTCTGATAGTCAAGATGGGTCAAAGCCTGTTCTCGGTAATTTGTTGTGGGATGCAGCTGCAAAAGCAGAACAGCTGCAAGTGTTGGCTATGGCTATATGGCTATAGCTTTCCCTGCCGTCAGTGATCCCGCCATTGTTGCCAAATTGTGTGCATTTGAAAAATGCAAATATTTTGGCCTGACTTTCAGAGGTTAGGGGTCAGCATCTGTCTATTCTCAGTTTTAGTAAAACGTGTCAAAAAGCTTTTATTGCACTTGACATTACAAGGTGCCAGCATCACTCCTCTGCTCATCTACGTTCCAAGCACAAATACAGAAGAGAGAGCGTCACCTTAAATGACAGCAAAGGATTTCATGTATTAGCCCTGTCAACATTTAATTTCAACCCTAATCCCTTACTAATCTCAGCTAAGGCTGGATAATATGACCAAAAAAGGTTATCATGATGAAACATTTTCACGTCAGTCGATACAAATAATTATTATGACAAATGTCAGACTGACTTTTGCTCTTGAGTGAAGGCTGAAGAAATCAGTAAATTGTCGTTTTTCAATGTTTTTTACAGACGGAAAACAACAAAAACAGAAATATTATAATATTATATAATCTGATGTAAAACATTTAACCCTTCTGTCGTCGCCAACAGGATTTGGCATACGTACTTCTCATTACCCTCACTCCCTAGACTATTTGTGATATCTAGAAAATTGGCACAGCACCCCCTGCAACCCTCATGTGGAGGATAAAGTGGTAGAAGATGGATGGATACCAGAAAGCAAATAAATAGAGCTTTGTGCCTATATTCTTGTCATTACGGTAGTGACGTCAGCTTCTCTGTACCATAATTTCTAAATCTGAATAACTGCCGGATATAGAAAGTGAAAGTGAACATCTTGGAAAAAACGGGCAGAAGCATTCAGTCGTTGAACTTTTTTTGACAATTACACAGCCATAAAATCAAGCATTAGAGCTCACTACATTTTGTGGGTTGACTATAAGGGCAAAATTGCACTCCCCTCTTGGTCCCCACTACATGAGAAAGCACAAAATGTAGAGTTAGGGCAAAAATTTAGGGTTAGGGGAGGTATTGGGACGGGGCCTTGGTATATATTGTTAGTTAGTTAGTTAGTTTTTGTCCTTAAATAGGAAATTTGTTTTCACTGACCATACCATACAAGCCTCAAAAACATGAAATACATAGATACACACAGTTACGGTTCTTCACCCACCCTCATGTCCCCACCTACCCCATCCACATGGATGTTGAACCTTTGTGTATTGTGATTGAAGAAAGTTGTATCATGCAGACCGTTCGTGTACAAACATAATCATTAGGAGACAAAGTTTAAGGGGCAAAGAAGCTAGCGAGACTGAATTTGATTGTTGCAGACAGTACAGGTTTATGCCCATCATAACCCTCTCACCACACTGAAGACCGTAGAGCAAGGACCAGGTTCAAACGCGGGACCTTCTTGCTGTGAGGCAACATTGTGTGAACCAGTGAGCCACCATGAATAATGTGATTGTATCATTCATATTCCATTATAAAGCTGAGGAAAAGAGACACTGCCTGTGTTTTGAAGATAAAAGCGTTGCATTCTAGTGCTGCGAGGCACCCTCGATTAGAATACCGTCACTCTGCAACAGACACACTTTACAGTGTGATTGATTGAACTGTCTTTCAATCGATCATCTCATCTGACACGAGGAACAACAAGAAGGCGCTGTGAGCGGTTGACATTGATTTCGAGGCTGTGTAACCTCTGACTTTGTCAAGTTTGTAACCTTTGGATGAAAATGGATGTCACCACGGTGCTTTGATGCATTGCAGACATGTCCCGGTATCTGTGTTCTATAATTTAAAGAACAACCTTACAATATTATACCTATAAGATTTACACTGAGTTGTCTAATTAACCAGCGCCGTAAATACGCAAGTGATGTTCCTATTTTTCCCCTCTCTGTCCATCTGGACTTTCTGGTTTTAAACTTGACCAAAGTCACTTCAATAACACACGTACGCACACATACGCACACATTCACACGCTCCCTAGTTACATCTTATGCCTCCTGCAATACATAGATAAGACTCTCTCTGTCTCCCTCTCCCTGTCTCTCTCAATTTTGTTGTCTCTCTTACTTTTTCTTCTTCTCCCCCATTTTTTTTTTCATTTTTCATATCTCTCTCTCCCCCTCCTTGTACCATCTTTCATTTTTCCCCCCACATTTCTTCCCTCAACATACTCTTTGTCCTTGTCTCAATCTTCCATCGTGTTTTTTTTCTTATCGTCTCACTTCCACACGTTCACTCTCTATTTCTGTTTACCTGACAGTTTTGGAAAAACCCTCGGATCCATATGTGTTTTCTCTGTTAGGCTGTTGTGGAATTAATTTGAGTTTCCATGTCCGGTAACAACAGGCATTTAAAAAAGAAAAAGAAAAAAACAGCCAAGGGATTATTTGCTGAGTAACACTGAGTCGTGTTGTTTTCCAAAATTGTGCTGAGCACCAAAGCAGCATATTTTAATAGCCTGTAATGCCACAGAGGTAAATCAGCTCAGCTTTATGTTTGCAAATGATCACAGAAAACTTGCAGAGACCTGATAAAAGCAAACTCTTGTGTCAAAATAACACTTCTTCAGTGGGTGAGTTCAAGGAAAGAATAACATCATGTGCCAGTAATACATATTCATATAATACAAAATATTAAACTCATACATCTTAAGTCATGAATGCTTCCTTTTTGCACTGTAGAGTTGTGTGTTATTTAGGGATATTTTTGATCACTGGCTGTACTTTAGGTAATAACCGCACTTGCTGTCTTTCTTTTCTCAGATTATAGTTATTTTTCTGCTTCCTTGCTTTGCATCACCATAGTACTTATAATCACAGAGATAAATGCCCTCCTGGGAATCATTGATATACCTGTTATTTAACCTCATTTCATTGTAGTTAATTCTGCACTTTCTTTTTTCATCTTCCAAGTGCAAATTGCATCATTTGCCAAAGCTCCGAGCATCAAAACTGACTTGAATTATGTTGACGACTGTGATTATTCTGTGTGCGGAGGTAAAACGACCGGATCACGTCAAGCCTAGATTGGAACAATCAGCCACTTGTAAAGTGTTATCACTGCAATTTAAACATCACGGTATACTCTTGACTATAACAACTTTTTCAAATTAAGTTGAATCTTGACTCTTCATCCAAATGTCTACATTTTAAAAGCTCTAATGGAACAACTTGAGGTGTAACAGTACATTAGGTTCTGTTCACGTTCCTATTCAATCCTCATATTGTGTTTAGATCACAATAAGAACTCAATAGATCTTTCTGTTCCAAATAGAATGACATACATGTTTAATGGCACGTCATTGAAGTTATATAACAGGCTGCACACAGCTACATTATTGAGAGGATGAGGCTTTAAGGATGTTAATATCAGGCTAGTTGGTTGACATTACTTACATTTATTCCTTGACATGTTTGGCAGTATTCACCCAAGAGGCAAACAAGTGTAGGAAGAGAGGCTAAATTTAAAGCGGACCTAGACCGGAAGTTCCAATTAACGCTGTTTTTTAGTGTGTATCTGCGTCCTTACCTTGTTTAAGAAGCCCTGAAGGTTCAAAACAAACAGTTCAGCCACTGCTGAGAACGCTGTGTTGTATTGTAATCTCTAGCTCAGCGAGATCTCTGAAAAAACCCGGTCCGGTTACGTAAACAGCAGTTCTCCGGAACAGCAGATCCTCCTGCTCCGGGCACATCCGGTTGCATACATTGAACCGCAGAAGAGGAATAACGTCCGTTGTGGAGGTGTTTCACGAGCGACAGTGTCTTCTGACTCTGGGTCAAAGTCATAAAAGGGACTGCGGCGGGGAGTCGTGAAGAAGCTATTTTTAAACATTGTTAAAACAATGCTTTGATAATGAGTAGCAGTGCATCCACCGTTCCAGAGGGGGGAGCTGCGCTTCTGAGAGCTGGTGTGCTGAATATGTCACTTTCGGGTATTGGCCAATCACAAGACAGTTGGGAAGGCTCTACGCTGGCTGGCCAATCACAACACACTCTGTCTTCTGGGTGTGAGAGTTGAGTCTGAAATATCGCGGCTGGGGAACAGCGTCAGAAAAGAGGATTTCTATCATCTCATTTACACCAACTAGGAGGTTTTTGACCATAAAAACAAGTTCATGTATGTAAGTAGACCTCCATAACTAACATATATGTGCAACAGGACCACTCTATGTGAGCTTTAACATAATATGTTAAAGCTCAATAATATTATGTAATATTATTACATAACATTTGGGCGAGGATAATTCCCTATAAATGGTCTAAGTTGATAAAATAAAGTACAAAATCTAGCTTGTTCAAGCACCTACATAAATGTATATTCATTTTTATCACTGCTAGGATAGAAAAAAAAGAAAGAAAAAAAACTTTCACCAGAAGATATTTTTAATGATTAAGAAATGACAAAGTACCATATCTCCACCAAGGCGAGTTTTCAATGCATACAGAGATAGGATTGTGTTATCATACCCAGATCTTACAGTTAATAAAAGTAGAACATTAGTGTTGGATAATATCACAGCAGTGAAACTCACACGTTTTCTTTCTCCAGTAGTTTCAGACTAATCACCTAAGCCTTTACAAAGATGCTTGTAGAACAAAAATATTCACTTATTCAAAGATTACTATCTGTATAACAGGTTAGAGTTATGGGTGCTGGCACGTCTTACCTTGCAGAGAATATTTTAATGGTTTGTATTGTCATACGCGATTGAAAATGTGTGAAATACTGTTGATTATGACCCCATTTGTGTACCTTTTGTTTCCCATACACCACATTTATTATACTTGTGCTATGTGAGAGAACCAGGTTTGATGTGTGTGCATCTGTGTGGGCACGCAGGCTTGTCCTTATGTCTACCCAGCTCTGTTCATGCTGATCATGCAGGAAAAAATAAAATAAAACGTGTTTAAGTTTAACACGAGTTCATTCAGCTGTCATATCTCGTTGGGCGAGTTGTGCCTCTCTAAATGGTCTTGCGAGCCAATAAAGTTTACTCAAGGTTACAATGTCACAGCAGCTGTTTCCTTAAGAGATGGAGTAAATTAAATGGGCCGAATGACACAGCAAAACGTTCTTTCAGGCACACACACACACACGCAGAGGCACACAGTTTAACAGACACGCATACTAATGCTCTTCACACCCATGCAGAATTTACACACAAACACCAACAGCATGCAGATATTTCGCACTCCTAAATATAATTGATGCCTCTCTCTGCACCTTACAGAACACATGCTCTCTCTCTTTGTCTTTCTCTCTCACACACACACACACACACACACACTACACTCAGTATGGCTCATGGCACTGAGAACAATGACTGGTCCAGTGAGTGGCATGTACAGCTTAACTTGCGCTCATATGTGTGTGTGATTGTCTTTGTGTGTGAGCGTATTTGATGTCAGCAGGGTTGATTCACACTCACTTACCCCCCGACAACTGGAATCATACCACCCGCTTCTTGATGAGCTCCCATCAACACACACCCACACCCGCACACACACACCCACACACACACACACACACAGAGTGAGCTAATTAGGAGTCTTCATTATTGTTGGATTATGCTGTTTAGCTTCGCAGCTACAGGCTTTTCTGTGAGGAGGGAAAGGAACTAAGGGTTCTTAAGTACATTTAGCAGACTGCTAGTTTGACATAAAAATGGATTTGTGACTCACTAATGAAGCAAAGCAGTGTCAACCATATCCCTTGCTGCAACACACATGTCTTCTTTTCATCTCGTCTTGCTTTGTGCGGCGGCATGATAGTTTTCTTTTTTCTTTTTTTTTCAGGCAATTTAATTTTCTTGGCTGAATTAAGGTCACGGCTTGTTTTTGTTATGTGGCGTATCACATTATTTTTTTTTATTGTTTAACTTTTCTAAAAGGAGGTAGAGTTTCATATTATCGTTAATGGGAAGCCTCTAAGAGGGCTGTTTTTGTTTTCCTGAGATTGAACACTCAGGTGTTAGGTGTTAGCAATGATCCAAAACATGTTTGAAAGACAGAGTGATGGAAAACAAGTCAACAAACCTTGTTGTAGTTTTCTAGGTACACTGGTGATCGAGTCATGGCATCTAGCAGCTTGAAATGGAAGCGACGGCTGAATCAAAAGACAGCTGCTCGTCAGGGGCCGCCGTCTTGGTTGTATGCAAAAACTGCTAGACGTCGCTTCTCTGTCGTCATCGCATTAAGCCCACCTCTAGCATGCCAGGGGATTCTGAAGTTGGCCAAAATGGCATCTCCCTGCTAGACTAGATTTTTGAAACCAATGACAGCCCTACTTCCATAATTATAGTCAGCCAAATCATGGCAAAACAATATTAACCAGGTGTTTCTGGCAGAGTAAACAAAGACAAACAGTCATGTTGTTACTCATGCTGTCCTTGATGTTTAACAGGCAGACTCCTTGGTTTAATTGTGCTCTACTGTATTTAGTCATGTTGTGCACACTCACACCCTATGCAGTGAAGATGTATTCCATTAAGTACATTTGTTCCCACTCTGTGCCCAAATCACACCCATACTTTTTATTTTCTTTAGTTAGAAGCTAACAATCATATGGTGCTTTTACACATTAAAACACTGAGCTATTTCACCAGGCCACACTTGAATGCTGAAAGCATCAGAGGTGCCATGCAAGGCATTGAACCAAACATGGTTTAGCATCCTGCTTGAAACCACTACAGGATATTGACAGCAGGAGTGATCGAACTGCCAACCTTGAGATTAGCGCAAGACCAGCTGTACCTCAGAAAAATGTCCCTTTCCCCAACCACAATGTGTCTCTTCCCTGTTTAACCTGAGGGATTCCCAAGCTAAATTAGACATATTATGATGGCTAATGCCTCAGATGTGTTCTGGGCCTTCCTTAGGTTTTCCCCCCCATGCCAGATCCACACATTCCCTGAAGGGAGGCATTTGGTAAACATAATAATCCTTTGCCCGAACCACCACAACTGACCCTTTTTTGAGCACAAGGGAGCGTGCGTTTGTCTCCGAGCTCCGAGCAGACTTTCAGCGCTGTAATCCTGTTCCTCACATTGAACACCCACCCTGTGAATGGAGCTTATTTCAGCCTCATGCACATTCAGTGATTTAGATATCTGGCAAATTCACAACCTGCCTGCTTGTCTAAACGCATTTTTCTGCCTCTGTTTGACTAACGCAACGTAATCATAGCATTCAGTCACTAAAAAAAACTGTTGGATAACCAAGAGGACTGAACCAGCAACAGAAACAAAACCATATTAAACCCTTATTCTGATTATTCAATCCATCACATTTTGATTCATTGTGATTCAAAATCAAAATATAATTCACATTAAATCACATATGGTTAAAACTAATTCCCCTTCAAAGCTAGGAAACAGAAATTCATTCAGAAAGTGTTTGATCTTGCACCTCAGTGGTATATAAAACACAGAGCATATGTTTAGGTGCATTGCTCAAGGTCACATTGAGCATTATTGGGAACTGGACCTTTTTAATTATTTTGATTCTTATAAAGCAATCTGCCACACTCAGTTGATCTCATTATTTATTCTATTTCCCCTCTTAAAAACACTCCACTTATCCCCTCTGCACTCCTCTCATTAAAAAAAATAATAATTCTAGTGTGTGTGTCCGTGTGTTGCTTGAGGTGTGACAGTACACAACAGTGCAGAAGTGTGTCTGTCTGTGCATGTGCCCGTGATGTGTGTTACTCTGTCACGACTCTCTGCCGCCTTGTTACTGCTCCTTACATCATCAGTCCAAAAAATGTACACATCCCTTGCAGTAACTCTTAATTAAAAGATAATATGTTTTTTTGTTATTAAATGTACAAAGATTTCTCTAGATCTCAGCTTGAAATGTTGTAGTTTATTTTCCACAGAGAAAGAAAGAGCTTTGCTTGGAGGTGGACAGAGAGTGGAGGTAGTTCAGTGTGCCACTCGCTGAAGGATGTGCTTTAAATGTGAACTTTTGGGCGGCTGGTTTTACACCCACAGTGCTTACTATATCTTCCAAAGTGCCCTTGAACAAGGTGTTGACGCCTTCTAAAGTGGATCTATACTGTGGGATAACCCTGCTCTGTGACGTGGAGATTTGTACGTTCCTCTGTTTTTTTTTTTTAGTTGAGACCAAACGGCACCTGGGTAGTCCTGCATTTATGTAACTCTGTGACTAACAACGCGTGGTAATCTCCCAGCAGCTTTGTTAGTCTAATACTGGCGAAGATAACAATCAAGCTGTGAAAGAATGACAGTCATGCTGCGCGTTGTCCAGCACGCCTCTCAATATGAAAGCAAAATTAGCAACAGCAATGTGCTTTGTTATGCTTATGACTTTAATCTTGCCAGTGTGATTTCTCCCTTTTTTTGTTTTTTTGTTTTATTTTGTTTTAGTGTTGAAATATGCAAGCTGCAATTTGGCCAGCAGTCTGCCAGAACAGCCACTGTTGGTAGCGAGGGGATGAGCAGCTGCTGAGCTTGATTTAATTTGGAGAAGGTGCCGGCTTGAAGAAAAATATCTTGATGTCGCTCCAATCAGTGAATTGATTAGTCTTTTTTTCCGTGCCAAATTCTCAATTGTCCCGTGTCCCCTTGAAAATTCATAATGCACAGTGTACAATGCATGGTTTGAAAAGCTGCATTTGTGGGCCAGAGATTGGACATAAGTGCAGCTGATACTGAAATTCAAGGAGCTGGACTGTCTGTGGCACGGTACACTGAATGCTGATTCAACCTTGAATAACAACATTAGGGATTGTTTCTTCCCTCTGCAGTGTGGGTTACACGACCACAATATTCACATTTGCTCACATCGTGTGGACAAAGGAAACCCACTCTACATGTTGAAGACATTTATATGTGAGTGTGAGGAAGTATTGAATCCCAAGATGAGCTTCCCATATATTAATGCGGGAATGAAACATGCAAATGCATGAGCGTGAGACCCTCAGGTATCAGCTAGCCTACTTTAAGAGGCGCACACACACACACACACACACACACACACACACACACACACACACACACACACACGAGAACACGAGAAGATAACATCATTCCTTAGGGGCAAAGTTGTGTTGACCAGATGAGTTGTTTTCCTTTTATCTCCTGTGTGTGTGTGTGTGTGTGTGTGTGTGTGTGTGTGTGTGTGTGTGTGTGTGTGTGTGTGTGTGTGTGTGTGTGTGTGTGTGTGTGTGTGTGTGTGTGTGTGTGTGTGTGTGTGTGTGTGTGTGTGTGTGTGGCTGTTTGGGGTCAAGCTGTGTGAGTATTAATGTGTTATTGACTCTGTGTGCATGTGGGGTTTTGTGTTCCACTGGACTCGAAGGGTCATGAAACTGACCCGGCATTTTCATACAATCTCTGTTGCGGGGTGGGGGGGGACCATACCATACCGTACCATACCATACTGTACACAAATTCAAACATTCATTCAATGCATTCTCTTACATTCTCACAAAAGGAATTCCTTTCATTTCAGATAAGGGGGCTGCCTATTTATTTAAATACAGCTGAATAAGGT
Organism: Microchirus variegatus; assembly: GCF_963457635.1. NCBI lineage: Eukaryota > Metazoa > Chordata > Actinopteri > Pleuronectiformes > Soleidae > Microchirus > Microchirus variegatus. The sequence continues at coordinate 6,157,195 of NC_139814.1, forward strand.
CTGCTTTTCACATTTATTTCTGTTGTATGAAACGACGACTATTTTGCTAATGAGTTGACATTGCTCCCCCCATTTCCTTGTAATGGATTTCCTTTAGCCAGACAATCAATTCTCCGGGTTTTTTTTTTATTATCAGTGTTTCCTTTCTTTAATTTCAAATCAGTTTTTGTCATAAAAGATTACAGTAATTACACTTAATTGTTTCTTTGTTGATTTAACGCCACTGAAAAATGGTTGTACTGTAATAAGGACTGCACAGTTTTGAAGGGTGTGCATTTGAAGTTTGGGTCTCTCTTTTGTAGTGTGTGCGCGCGTGTGTGTGTGCGCACATGTACAGTATTTGTGTGTGCATCCTGTTGTTTGAGTGTTTCTGTTTCAGAGTCTCTGAAAGCTGCAACAGAGATGAAAGTCAGAAAGTAGGAGATGGAAGAGAAATATTCATTTTCTTCTGTATCCAACAATCCCTCTGTCTTGTTTTAGGCCCCCATTCCCCCTCTCTCCCTCTCTCCAACTCTCTAGCCATCTATGTTCGAGGTATAACAAAAAAAAACCCTGACTTGCCCTTCTTGTTATTTGTGTGACTGAGAGAGAATGAAAGACGGGTTGAGTCTGTGAGTCAATTAGCCAATTTTTGCTAATTTCTTTACTGTGTACACACACACACACACACACTCTCACTCTCTGAAACACACTTGTCACACATAAGACCATGCCTCGACTTGGCAAGAAAGAAAACCCCCCACAGTTCTCACTAAATAAGAAGTTTTGGCCTCAAATTGACTTAAATTAATTCAGTGTTTGTGGATAAACAGGGAAAAGAAATGCAGTGGATGTGTTTTTCCATGTGACTGTACAGCGTTTACCTTCATTTGCAGTAATATTACATTTGAACTCAAGTGCCTCTGAAGCATTTTTAGATGAGAGAAGAATGAGAGGCAAGAGGTTAATGCAATTCATAACTCGAATTATAGGAATGTAGTGTAAACTTCAGCGTGACGGATGAAATGGAAGGAGGAAGAGGGAGCAAAGAATTTAATGGAATTTGGAAAAAAACGCTCAGAAGACGGAGCGTGAGAGTAAGACAGCACAGTTTGGTATTGGAGAGAGAGAGGAAAGAGAGAGACCACAGCATACTGACAAGTACATTTTTTATTTTTTATTTAAGCATTTAAACATTTATAGAAATCATCAGCGGGGGAGAAGGGGGGGAATCACTGTACTGTTAACATGTTGCTCCACAGGAGTCAGGAGAGGAGCCAGAGCTTGCTAACATGCCTCCTGCTCAAAGTCTCCAGCGGCTCAACAAGGCCTCCACACAGGGAATCAACCCCATGACTTCAGGCGGATATAAACAGCTCATCTGAAGCTTCTGTTCACCCAACCTCAGTCGGAGTTTAGTTGGAAGCATCTGATGTGTCTTGAGAGAATGGGAGGAGAGAAGAAGTAGAAGAATGTTTTCTTGGGAGTGTGTGTGTGTGTGTGTGTATGTGTGTGTAAGAAAGCCTCAGGGAAAGGACAACATGTGAATGTCAGTGGGGAAGAAGCGAGGAAACATGCTTAGTACAGGATGCTCCTGGGCCATCACACATGCACATTTACATACAGCACACTCTTCTCTCCCCCTCTCTTTCTCGACATGCAGCGCTGTACTTAGCGGCACGTTTCTGTGTTTCCTGTACAAGGCACGTTTCCTTCCCCCCCCCCTCTTATTCTGCACATTCTTTTAGGCTGCAGTGGAGCGTGAGATTGTTAATTGTTTGGCACTCGGCTTCTGTTACGCCTCCAACGTGCTCACGTGACTTTGAACCAACTCTTGTCAATGAAATGCTACAGAGGCTTCTTATGTGTGCATGACGATGTCATCTTCAGTCAGTCATTGTGTGCCTGTGTTTTCACATCATCATCATTGTACACAATATTACCAAAACTCTTTCTGATTTAGCCTTTAGTTGAAGCATTCATTTCCTACATAGTGATGTTTCCTCTTTCCTGTTTCCTCTGCCACTTTCTTGACTAGACTTTTTTTTATAGCTTCTTCTTCTTCTTAAACATCTTCCTTCTGCTTCCTCTCCCTCATCTCCTCATGTCTCAAAGTCGTTTTCGTACACCCAGCTCAAACCATCAGTGCTTCTTAACTCCTCCTGCCTCCCATTGTCTTACCTCTGTCTCTTTCTGCATGACCTCAATTCACAGGCACGCTCACATCTTGTGCTCTCTCTGCATCTCTCCCTGTGTCTTGCCAGGTGTAGCTGTGTCGAGCTTCAGGGTAATGTGTGTGAGCAGCACATGGGGTAGTGTGTGTATGGTTTGTTGAATGTGCACACGTGTGTGTGTATGTGTGTATTTTCTAGGACCTTCTATCTCCTCTCTATGTCCTCAATTCCCAGGTAGCCCTCATCCTCACCCCCCCCCCCCCTTCCTCTTTCCTTTTCACCTCTTTCTCTCCACTTTTTTTTTGTCTCTTTTCACTGCATGCATGCATCTCTCTCACCAGGTGTATTTTGCTTTGAGCCCCAGGCTTGTGTTTGTGTGCAAGTGCGAGAATGAAACTGTGAAAAAAAACAAAAAACACACAGTGAGAGTAAGAAGGAGAATGGCCTAGTTCTTGCAGTAAAACTAGAGGGAGGAATAAAATGAACTGCAATCAAGGCAATAACACTAAAACCCTGATATAGAAAACTGTAAAAAAGAATCCTAGATTGTGTGCGTATTTGCACGAGTTCATGTGCACGGCTGTGATCGTAATTGCAAAGGAGGTGTAAACTCTGTCCCGCAGCTGTCACTGCGGCTCCCCCTGAATCACTCAATCCCAACCAAACACCCTGGTGATTTTAATTGAAAGAAATCAAATTAAATTCATCAAAAGATCTGCTTTTATTTGGACCTGTCTGAGAGAGAGGGTCTATGGCTGACCACATCTTAAGAAATCCCCTCCAGCAGACACATCAAACACCAGAGACTTGTGAGAGAGAGAGATATGGGGTGAAACGGAATCCGTAGATGGGGAAAGTCAAATTAGTACCGAGGCTCAGAGTGAGCTTTTTAATCATAATACATTTATTCAATTTGATATATAAATGGAAAATTCCATATAGATTACCTTGGACTCAAAGCTAGGGGAAAACAGCCAATCAGTGTAAGTGTTAATTAAATGTATGGGTCATTGTCCAATCATCAGGGGTATCATTTGGCCTCAGTACTGGATTATGGATCCAGTGAATTCCGTTTGCCTGTAATGAGCCTTTAGAGATAACTCTGATATCCACTGAGTATATGGCTGATACTGAGTTAGAGCTGAAAGAAAGCCAATAGTAATATTAGTCAAAGAATATATATTTATATATTTATAATCTCAAATTGATTGACGTATATGCACAGACTGTCGCTCCCATCAAATTCTACTAATGTAGAAATCTCTAATCCTGTGGTGAGGATTTTAACACGATTTTGACAACAAGCAGCAGTGATGAAGTCCCATTTCGGAGCATTAAGGTCAATGATTGATGTTAAATAATAGCTCACAATCTGGGTTTCACACATGAAGTAATTTGATGAGGATGAGGATGAAGTGCAGTTGCGTGACAATATTTGGTGTAATAGTTTTCTACCCCGTTTTTTATTTTTTTATTTTATTATAAAGCATCTTTGCACACTGGTTAAATTTAAACAACTTTAACATTTCAGTAAAATAGTCCCTATTTCTGCATAATAATAGTAATATTTTTATGTGGTTTTTTTTTCTTTTAAGTTTTGAAATTGTTGTGTGAGGTTTCACTGACAGTTGCCGGTTCTCCCAAGGCCAGGGGTTTAATGCACATCACCGGTGTGCTGACAGGGGAACTTTGTGAATGATGTAACCCAGAGAAATATCTGCAATCTGGGGAATCTGCTGCCTCTTCTCCCCCTCTCTCCTCTCTACTTGTCAACTTCTTGTTTCCCCCTCCTCACTGTGCCTTGCACTGCTCCTGCCTCCCCCCCCCTCTCCTCTCCCTACACCCATTAGCTCCCTCTCCTCTGACTCCCAGTCTCACTCAATTGTCCCTAAAATCACTCCTGTCATTTTTCAACCCCTCTCCTGCTCCATGCTCTCCATCTCTTCCCGCATCTTCTTGCGTTCGTTCATCTCCCTCATCCTCCATTACTCACTTCATAAAGCTTTACAATTCCTCTGAACATCTATTTACCTCACACCACTTCCACCGATTTCCCATACCTCATCCTCTCCCCCCTCTATTTCTTTCTTGGAAATACAAGCGAGGGAGAGAGAGATTGAAAGGAAGATGAGATTGGAAATAGGATAGAACCCAGGAAAGGAGGGATCTGAGGGGGGAGGGGAGCAGCAATGAAGAGAAGGCAGGGAAGCACGAAGTTGGATCAAAGGAAAGGAGACTCCAGAGAGAGTTCCTGGATTAAATTGGAAATTAATCGAATTAATATTGAATTGAGAGCAAGAAGGAGAGAGAGAAAGGAGGGGGGGGGCGTATGTGTGGTGGACTGATAGAAGCAATCTATGTGACATAAAGTACAAGTGGTCAGGAAAAAAACCAGCGAGTTCTTCCAGCGAGAGAGTCAACGCGTCTGGCGCTGACTTAGTTTCTCGCATCACCAATAATGATTTTCTCATTAAAATAAGCATCCAACCTTCCTTTTATAAGAGCCGTATCAGTCATTTAATGGCAGCGCTGCAGATGATGCGGGCGACAAGATTATTTGGTCCAGGCAACACCTTCTAAAAGCCTGTTGACGACAGCGATTGCCAACATTCACTGGCGAGTTTAATGTATTCACCGGCCAAGTGTACAAACTGAGGTAAGCGTATGAGCTAAAGGGGTTTGCCAGGCTTTATTTGGTGATTCCTACTCGTATTTCTCTGTGATGGACTAGCAACCTGTCCTCCGCTTCATTCCCGATGTCGGTACCAGCTCCACTTATGACTCCCAGGGGATAAGCAGTAGATAATAGAGCGATACATTATAGTGTTTTTCTCTTAGAACTTGTAGGCCATTGACATCTGCTACGTCCCGGCTTTGGTTTGGTATGTGCACGCGTCTCTACACTTGGCTGAGGCTTTACGGTGGAGCAGTTTAGACTGTAAACGGTACATCACGAGCCATATGTTCAAAGGCACAACACTCCCATTGCGGTAGCTGTCGGTTGGTTAGCGTAGCCATGTATGGGCATCCAAACAAATCTTGTCATTTTGAGGCTGACGAGCCACAGCAGTGGGTGTTGACCAGGAGTTGGACAAGGAGTCTCATGACTAAGAAGCTGTCAGTTGCCATACTGGCTGTGACATTACTTTTTGTCACTGCCTCTGTAGTGAACGTCCCCCCAGCTAGTTCCTCACTGGCCAAGAGAAAGAAGAAAGCCTTTTTTTCTCAGCGTTCCCCCAGGGTGGACATGTGTAGCTCTTATGGACAACATGTCTGTGTATCCTTTTTGCACAGGTTTATAAAAAAACAAAAAAAAAAAACAAAGAAAAAGAGGAGATGCTGACTTCCCTGCCTTCTTTCATCTATCTCCATCTTTAAACCCTGTCTCCGTTGGTAGTTTTCCCCGCTTTCCTCAGCGTGCCTCCTTTTAAGTCGTTCTTTTATGGTATGTGGACCCCTCTCTTATTACGTATACTCCTTTTATCCTGCCTGTCCTCTTTTCTTTTCATTTGTTTCCATCTTTCTCTGCCACATGTTTCTTGATGACTTTGGGGAGAACTGGTCGCTTTGGCCATCAGATAACAATGTCCTTGATCGATATATTCTGTGCCGTGCACATGCGCGTGCACACGCCGATGTGTAAGTGCCTTTGTGTGCAAATACCAGTGTGTGTGTGTGTGTGTGCATAGCCTTTTAAGGCATATCTCGTGGGATCAGCATGTAGCTAAGCACCGAGCTTTTAATACCGTTGCTAAAGCTAGAAGGGCAAGCATTCCTCTCCTATCGCCGCCCCCCTCCGTACCCAATTAAGCTTTTAATACAACTTTAAAAAAGCATATAAGTCAATATTACTATTCATGGCAAGAAAGAGAGGTAATGTGTGGAAGAAAAGGATGAAGAGTTGGGCAGAGAAGAAGTGAGAGACAATGGAAAAAGAAGGAGTAGGAGTGGGATTACAGGAGGTGTAGATATGTGACTCATACTGATTTGAAACAAGTACAGTATTTTCCATAATGCTGACAGTAAAACATCTAAATTAGCTGATAAAAAATGTCAAAAGCTCTCAAAGGATTGTCTCAGTGCAGAAAAGATGAACATGACTTCACTCCTCTGAGGTTAGAGTAAACCAACTGATCGGCCAATATAAGTTTTAAAAAGTTCTATTTTCAAAACTGCATGGAAATTGATTTGATTTATGAGCGATAAGTATAAGCTCTTATGCTATACATTTACCTTTAATATCACATCATCATTTTGTGGCATGTTTGTGGCCTTCTCGGAGTACTTGCAGAGTGGTGTTTAAGTTTTGAATTCATCAGCTGTGTCATTAAGTGGTGACCCACTTAGTGGATGAGTATACGAGTGTCATAAACACACGCACTTTACTGCTCCTTCATGCTAAACATACACACTTTAATACCCAATACAGATTATGCTTTCTGCAGAAAATGCAGTATATATAATATATATACTGCATTTTCTGCAGAAAGCATAAAAGACACTTAAAGATGTATATTATACATCTTTAAGTGTCTTTAAAAAAAGAAAAAAAATGTGACTCATGTATTTACAGCTCCTACATACCAAACATACACACATTCATACTTAACACAGATTATTCATTCGATACCGAAACCAAAAATATCCATCCATCCATGTTCTGCCACTTTATCCTGCACATGCAGGTTGCAGGGGTCGCTGGTTCCAATCCCAGCTGACAGGCGGGGTCCACCATGGACAGGACGAAACGTATTTGCAATTTAGAATATAATATAAATGGTGCGGACTTAATTGAAGTTCATATAATGCAGAGGAACATGAAATCAATTTAATATTTTGGCAAAAAAATGTTAATAACTGTAGCAAGTATTTTCATTGGGGAGCATGAATACTTTTCAAGGCACAGGAATGCAAAATAGATGCATTTAATTTCTCAAGGAGGTTCCATGTACAGTAGTTAAAAAATATACTGTCGCTATACTGTAATAAAAAGTAAGTGCAATTACATTAGCTGACCAAGTCATAACGGTGAAAGTGACTGACTAAGGTTTATATCCTAACTAGAAACACAGATTTGCCTCACTGTTCACTGCACAACTCTGCACTTGCTGTAATATTCTCTTCACTGTCAAGAGAGACGGTGTCTAATTGTCTTTTGGAAAGATCAGATAAAGCGCGGATGTGCCTGTTGGTTTTCATAATGAAGACTGCTAACAAAGCAGGTTTTAGGAGAGTTCTACGACATGATTAAAGAAGTAAAACTAAGTGTCAAATTATGCTTACAATCAGGAGATGGTTTAAGCAGCCCCTGTCATGTCTCCTTTTTTTTTTTATTCTTTCTTAGATTAGATTTGTTGGAAAGTTAAAACAAACGTTACCATGGTGCGAGGAAGTGCTGCAGAATAAGATGTACAAAAAAAACAAGCACACAGAGAAAGATCACATACCCTTTTCCCACAATGGGACTCTGAAGTACAAGACGAGGGGAAACACAGGCATGAGATGGAAGCAAAGGCACAGAACAACACACTTAACACTAATGGACAGTCATGTTTTCTTTCTATTTTCTTGTGTGTTTCTCCATGTCTCTTATGGGGAAGCAGGGACTGACAAGTGTGTTCAAGCATGTTTGCGTTTGCGACTGTGGTCTTGTTTTTAGTTAGTGTAACATAACCAGCGTTCAACTTCAATCACAGCTGAATCCAAAAAAAATAGAACTGAGAACCCAGAGATTTAGTGCCATGTTCCACTAAACCTTGACTAGACAACTACTGTTTATGTAAACGCTGCCAGTGGCAGAATATGGCCTCAAGTCATGATTTATTTTATGTCTCAATATGGTTGCGAGGCTGAGAAATCAAGGTTTTGTCTAACAGTGTTACTTTATGTTGTGGTGGTACTTATGGTGAGACTAGCTCGTGCTGTTATTGGAACTGCGCCACTCCTCGTCCTCCTCAAACATGTCTGTGACACTGATGCATGATGCACGTCACAGTCGGTGTCTTTACATGCATCACATTAAGTGGAGATTTCACACCTGGCAGTGAAATGTCTCGCCACTTCAAATTGGATGTCATTTACCAGGTTTTTACGCAAAGCAATTAAGAGAATTTCTGTCACAGTCAGAAAGTCTGATTCCGAGCTTAAATAACACAGGATCAAGTAATACTTGCAGAAATACCTTAAATTGGTCATTTAGTAAGTGAACATTCTGATACTCACTAAATTATTACAAATGTATGTAAATCCTTTCACAGAAGACTGTAAGCCATGTTTATAAATCTGGACTAAAAACCCACTTCTTCTCCTTGGCGTTCCCTGACCATGTATAAGAGCTGGCAGTTTTAGTGTTTTATACATATATTATATTGATTATTGACTTTGTTTCTGTGTTTTATTGGTTTCACATTCTGCTTTTGCTGTTTCATTTTTTTTGTTGTTGTTATTTTATATATTGCTTTTTGCTAGCTCCATTGTTTAATATCCTGTCTGTTTTATATATTTATGCGATGCACAGCACTTTGGTCAACTCGGTTGTTTTTAAATGAGCGATAGAAATACATTTGGATTGGATTTGATTGGACATTTTATAGGGTGATGCCCCACAAATACAATTCACACAAAGTAAAACAGTCAAGACACATTAGATTATTATTTTTTTGGGGCTGGATAACTGTGCGTCATCAGCACCGTCGTGTCTCCTGGACAAATTAAAAACTTTCTGCTTAGCATTTGAAAAATCTGAGTTCACAGCTTTTCTCCTTTGGGCAGCTCTAATGACGTTGACTCTACGCTAACCCCTGACATTTATCTGTACACTTGTGAAGACACACACACACTCAAACACACACATTCGCTCTTGGTCTTTTTAAGGCTTAGTGGTCTAATGCGAGCTGTCGGTTCTGCCACATTGTTTTGACATGTTACAAGGGATAGTGCTGGAGGCATGTGTGGGTGTGCGCATGTGTGTGTGTGTGTGTGTTTATGTGCAAATGGTCTTTCTTGGTGTCTGTGAATGTAAACCTTCTTTTCTCATGTTCATCGTTTTTGTTTGGTCCATCAAAAAGAGTCATTCTCTCTCTTTCTCACTCATACATACAAATCACAATCTGCTTGATCCACATCTGAACCAGATGCGTCATCGCATGTCTCCATTTCCGCCGCGCGTGTGACGCATGTTCATTAGTTGTGAATGTGCGATCACCTGCACATCCTTACATCAAAGAGGAAATACTTAAGAGAGGAGAGAGAATCTGTATGTGGCTCAGTGTCACTAAGGCGCAGTTTAATTCCTCAACAGCTACCTTGAGTTTCCCCCCCGAAGCAAAAAGTGCTTGACAATTACAAGCAAAGAAACAGTGGTTTTACTGGGCAGCCCCCAGGTCTGAATGTGTTTGGCAGTAAGAAAAAAAAAAAAAAAAAAAAAGGAGTGAGGATTTTCTAAGGGCATCCGTAGTGAGCGAAACCCTTGCTAGGATAAGTAACACTTCAAAAGAAGAAGGGAGAATGAGATATCTGGGTGCTGAGGAAATGTTGGCAGCTGTGACTTTGATGATGCCCTCAGACAACATATTGACTTTTAAGATACAAAGAAGTAAAAGTAGTCTTAATCTCTTACTGTCGCTCTTTTAGTCTATCTCGTGCTCTCTCTCTGATAGTCTCATCATAGCCGTGGAACCCTTTTTGCTGTTGCAGTAGGTATCTGGAATGGGCGCAGTGTTCAAAGCAAAGTGGTTGTGTTGAATGTTTTCTGAATGCCTGCCTGTTTGTGCACGAGTGTGTTTGTGTGTCTTTTAATGTGTTTTCCCTGGCCTTGGTATGCTCTCTCTCTCTCTCTCTCTCTCTCTCTCTCTCTCTCTCTCTCTCTCTCTCTTGCCATTTTACTCTTTCTCCCTCCAGAGAAGTTGAAATCATCCTTCCAGTCAATTGAAGCCGCTTTCACATCAAGCGCCCAGTGCCACTTAATGCAGCCTGCATGTGTGTCTGTGTGTAAAAGCCAGTTCTTGTGTGTGTGTGTGTGTGTGTGTGTGTGTGTGTGTAGGCTGCAGGCTGACTATGACTGTGTGACTCCAGCAGCACATTGAAGGGAGGTGAGGAGATTTTACTGACTGTAAGTCAGCAGCAGTGTAGCAGGCTCACATTAGGTTAGGCTAAATTATGTTAACATTCATCATGTGATTGACAGATAAGGCTGAATCTATGGCGGAAAAACTAGGACAGTGTATGGCCGATAAATGATGCAGATTTTTTTTTATATATACTGTTTTTCTCCCATTATTGAACAACACTGTCTTTGTGCACTCACGGTCCACCTAAACAGTATTTTCAAAAAAATAAAATAATGGATGAACTAAATACATGAAACGGGTCATCGGAACAAAAATGTGTAATTTGTCATCACTTGCCAGTGAATAAATAATAAATGGGCTCATGCAGGTTATTAAAAAAATATCATATATGCCTCACACAGACTGCTTGGCACATTGACTCATTATATCCTACATGCCAACACTCGACTGACTGCAATTTGCACAGCTGTCAATATGCTTAACGCATATCATACAGTATTTATCTCTTTTTTGCACTATATTTACATTTAACTCATGTGTGTTGTTATGTTTATCTGTCCTTTAGTTGCCCCCTGGGGACAAATCAAGTTGTTTGAATTGAATTGAATTGAATTGAATTGAATTGAATTGAACATATGGAAGGATTAATGGGTCTCCCCTAAGTTAAGGACTACTACTTCCACACAATTTTACCATTAAGGCTGTCACTTTTTACAAAAATGAGTTTAAACAAATATTGCATGTCCTCCATTTCTATAGCAAAACAACAAAATATACATTTTATAATGGATTTAAAGTGGATCTAAAGCCAGGCTGTGTGTATAAAACTCTGCTGGACCAAGTGGGAACCACGTCAGATGGCCTGATGCACTTCTATGGTGTACATTTTGAACTCGCGCAATAATAAAGGTTCAACTTTGAACTTCTCCCCTCATCCAAGTGTGAACAGATATGAACCTCTGTCTGGTATCAGGAATAATTGACTAGTGTGTCAGACCAACAATGACAATGTAATAGAGGAAGGGGAGTCAGACAGGAGGAGGATTATGCCATAAAAAGAATGTCAGGGTAAAGGGTGAAATGTGATTTTCAGTAATCAGAGGCATATAAATGTGTTCCCCCAATTACCCACATGATCTATTTTCACTGAGTGCCTGCATGCGCACGCTGTATCAACTGTAGCTGCACTTCAAAATACAATCCGTGCCAACGTGCGGTTGCATTTTCAGCAAAAATAGGAAACATTTACCATAAAGCTATTTTGTGAGGAAAAAAAACAAGACAGGTTTTTATTAAAAAGCATAAAGTGTTTAACAGCCCTTACTAAATGACAGTACATTTTCCACTTAGACCGGACTACATTTGGACTCATTGTGCTTGACAAGCTATGATTCTCCTGCTTGATGACTGTGAAGATACACTTATAGAAACCCAGTTACTCACAGCTCCCATTATTAGTGTCTAACCCTTTTAATTTCATTTGATTTATAATTTAGCTTTAATTAGCGTCAGTTCTCACATGCCACGTACTGCTTAAATGCAGTGTCACAGGTTCAGTTAATTAGGATGACTGTGGTCTAGGTACATTATATGCATATATATATGGAAACACTGGCATCAACAGAAAGTTGTTATTCTCTTGGCTTAATCTGAATATGTTGGTACTTTTCATTAGTCTTGCTTTTGAAGTGACACACTCCAGAGTCTCCTCTGACAAAATTGTTTTAGAATTCATTTTTATAGGGAATTTCAGTGTCTAATTGCCATCGTGTTACAGAGAGACATTTAGGCATCAAATGAATGGATCCAAATTGCCCCCAGATGAAGACAATTTATCTTGATATGGTTAATTTGGTTTGTTTAGCTCCGTCTATTTTTCTTCTGTATTCCCAAAATAAGAAGACAGTGTAGCATGAGATATAATAAGAATAAGAATAAGACCATATAGAGATTGAGATAAAGATAATTTGTTCTTCATTGTACATGTATCCTGGAGATTGAAGGAAAATGAGATAGTGGTCACATCACACAGTTTAAATTAGGAAATCTAACTATCTAATTGTGATTTTTGAAATTGATAGATTTTCACTGTCAAGGGATAAGGGTCATAAGGGTCAAATTTAGACACACAAACAAGACTGTGACTGTTATCATCATACCCATCATTAAAGGGGAAGTAAGTTTAGTGACATCTAGAGGAGAGGCTGAAATTTACCCCTGCTGCTCTGCTCACCCCCTCCCTTCCCTGAGCGATACGGTATCCTCAGCCGGTCAAATGTCGTCCTCGTTGTCTTTCTCCGTGTCAGCAGATGAGGTTCGTGAGGCGAGGGAGAGGGCGAGCTACCGCGGCCGTAGCAGACGAAGCGAGAGAGCGGAGGCGGGACTTCCGCTACAAGTAAAGAGACGCTTGATTTGTTCTCTCGCATTTGTCCTTACAGGCTCCGGCAGAAACATGGCGTCTCGCTGCTAACAGTGGCTATGCGACCGCGGCCCGCGACCATGTTATTTTAAATGACTTTTTGAAACACTACGAAAATGAAACAAAGAATATTATACAGCGACTAGACAATGCAGGAGGACATATGTATAAAAAAGTGGATTTTGGGTTATATAAACCCATAAATACTACATATTGTCCCTTTAAAGCTTTTTGAAAGAGAAAACATACTGTGGTACATATTAAGGCCAAACTGAAGGTTTATTTATTTATTTTAAATCTTTCTAGAATAAAGTCATACTATTATGAGAATAAAGTCATAGTCTTTCGAGACTAGAGTTGTTATATTATGAGAATAAAGTCAGAAATATTATTCAAGCAAACTCTCATATGATCAGCGTTTCGTGAAGTTTCATTTTGATTGGGGCTTCACAAATATAGAAACGCTTAATATTTTTGTCACAATGTTTATATAACAAACTGAACTCACCAACAACAGTACAGCCAAAATATTTACATTAAAAAAAATCTTTTGTAGACTGCAAATGGTCTTTATGTTTTGAAATCATGTTTTGGCATGTGGCGCCACCTACCGCCATCTACCAATCATTGCAGTCAGTAGATTCTCAGCTGCCGAGCAACCAACGGGTTGCCAGTCATGTCAGAAAACGAAACCTAAAAGACCTTGGTATTTTGAATTTGAATGTAGTAACCGTTTTTGGCCACATTCTTACATATGGCACCTTTAAAAATAATACATATGGATGATGAGAAAAAAGAATCTCATGTTAGGACTTTATTCTCGTAAAACGCCCTAATAAGCTGTTGTATTGAGCTCCAGAAAGAAGACAAAAAAGATTTTTGGACCAAAATGCTGATAACAGTGGCCAGCTTCAGAATAAATGAAACAATGTGGCTTCCTGGTTCACATGTGTTAACATCTAAATCACAGCCTTTGTAATTTGCTAAATGACTTCATTGAAATTCAAATTTTGAGTTGGAAAAACAACAACAAAAAAAGATGTATTGCCCCCCTTTTCAAATGTTATTAGTTTGGTTCCCTAAACTGCTCTTTCAGGGATTTATCCACACCAGTAAGCATGGTATCTGTGGCAGAATGCTGAGTGCAATGGAAACAGGTGTTTCCACACAGGTGTGGTTTCTGACTTCATTAAATCAATTGGTTAATTAAACAATCAATTATCCCATCATTCCCCTCCCGCCTGCCATTATGGTCATCATACTACACTCGGCCTCAGTCCAAATCCTCCACTTGGCTTTCAAATGATTTAAATGAGTGCATCTGTCTCTGGGATGGATGGTTGGATGGAATAAATAATGAGATGAAGGGTAAATGATGGATGTGCATGTACAGGGGGCAGTGGCAAATAGCTGGATGGATAGACGTGTTAATGAAAGGGTGGATGAAACAGAAGGAGGGGTTACATTTCCATGAAAGACAATGATCCTGGACCTATTTGCTGAGATATGTCACAGCTCGCAGCCTTAACCATTTTTATGATAATTAAAATGCTACGGGCTTCTATGAGTATCAACTGAAAAGAATCTGAAAATAATACCTTCTTCTCCCTGAAGCTTGACTAAAAATATTTCTTGAAACTGTTGCCATCAGAGAAAAGACAAAAGCGGAGGTTAAGAATCACCTACAAAGAGTCTATATGCATGTTTACATACAGACTCCAGCAAATAGATTTTGTGTAGTTCTTGAATGGTTTTGTGTCTTTTTATGCACATTCTATACTTATATAACCTCCACCTTCTCTTCACTGCCTCCCTTACACACATACAGTATACACACACCAAACATGACACACCTTCCTTTTCTACCCTCCCTCTCCATATCACTTCTGTAGATATAGTAGTCATCCAGACAGCTAATGTCAAACCACCAATTACAGAGTCAGTTGCTTTTTATCCTTTCTCTCTCTCACTCTCTCTCTCTCTCTCTCTCTCTCTCTGTGCGGTAACATTTCACACATCACAACCACCCACTGACACACACACAGCCTCAAAGGAGAGGTCCTCCTGTGCAGTACATCCATGTCGCTCATATGTCCTTCTTTTCATGCGTCTGTCAGTCTATTTATCTACCCCCCCATCCATCCATCCATCCTCTCCTCTCTCACGCCTATTCCCTTTTCTCTCTACATCTTTCCTGTGTTCTCACTTGCTCTCTTTTTCTAATACCATTATTGGAACCATCAGCCAGAGTGGTGGCATTTGCTGGCCCTGACGCTCTCAGATACTCTCAGACAGTCAGGCAAACACACACACACACACACACATAGACGGACACACATAGTGTCTATCTGGGCAGGCTGCCCATTGCATGCTAAGCTAATGAGATTGGCAAAGTGCCATATTACCAATATCAGTGGAAACCTTCCTCCTATTCTCCCTCACATGCACACACACACACACACACACATGCGTGTGCATGCACTCTGGGACACAGACCGGAAGAAAGACAGACACGACTACACAGGTGGTCGTACATGAAGAGGAATTTGCCCACATGCACAAATGTATGCGCTTAGTTTAATGAAGAAAACAGAGAGTGGAGAGAGGTAGAAGAAGCAAGGCTGACAGGAGCTAATAATGAAAGAAGGAGGAAAAAAATGCCATGGGTAGATGGAAATGGAAATTAAAAAAGAAAAATCATGTTAAAATTGAATCTTGCTGCCATCTTTGAAACATCCTGACCACAAATGACTGCAGGACTCAGTTAATCCTTGCTTTTGTGCCAGTGTAAAAAAAATAGAAAGTAAAAACCTTCGGACTGAGAAACTGACTTGTATGTACTACTATCGTGCGAGGGCCGTTTTGAGGTAAGACCCCCGTAAGGAGGAAGATATTTTAAAATTGGCAAGGAAATTCTAAAAACTTGGACCTCTGACAAACAGATCTGCAATTCACTGTAATTAGATCAGATCCAGTTATAGGTTCACTCCACAGAACAGTGTCCCCCAGTGCCTTTGAAAAACCAACTGAGTTTGCTTAACTGCATTTCATTAGTCGTAACGTTAAAGTTTAGAGGTCCCGCCTGCCAACTTTTTGTCAATTTTTATCTTCAAACAAAACTTTGGAGATGGTTGATTGCAGGTCTGTTAATTAATGTAAAAGGTACCACTGTATGAGGCTGGCCTTTAAATATGGATTAATGTCATAAATAGCGTCTTCAATTTATAAGAAAATGAAGAAGAAGAATGGATTTAAAGGAAAGTTAGTGTAACATTGGTCAAATTAAATCTCTGGCAGAACTCAATTTTAAATGGTGTTGGCAAAATCCAGTGCTGCATTCGTTAAAGCTGTGCCTCTAGTTACACTTTTGTTTTTTTCTCTTTAACCAAGGCTTTTTGCCAGCTTCTGTGGCGTCTCTCTCTTTGGCCAAACAAGCAGTGCTCCCAGCTGGGCTATTTCTTAAAGTCATTCATCATTTACTGAGTGGAATAAATGTGTTTTTTTTCTTCCTTACATGGATCCTGCAAAAGAACGAGGGGCTATTGTTCGGTCTGGGCTGAGAGCCCAGTGAAAATGTCCCAACATTTAAAAATTTGCATAACTTCATTTTCAGAGAGAGATGTGCATCTATTTCAAGGAAGCATTTGCAGATTTTGTAATTTGAACGTCAAAATGGACACCGTACATGCTGAATCAAGATACAGGTCTTCAATATTCTCATTGGTCATTCCAATGAATTCCCTTTAATTATAAAGTTCTGTGTTTCATTATTTCCAATACTTTTTTTCTTTATTTTCCAGCTTCACACAATTATTCTGTTCTGAGAACAAAGCTTTGGTCAAGTGGACTGTTGAGACTTTAAAGAAGGAGTCTGTACACTTGTCTTAGTTGTGAGGACACTGCTGAGTGACTCAAAATAAAATTCACTGCTCCTTCTCCATTCTCCTTTTCTCCCCCAACCTTTTCCAGTCCTCAGCTCGCTGCACTAACCCTTTTTTCTACAGCTCTGCCTTAAACACTTTCATGATTCTTTTTTTTTATACCCTATTTTCATTTCCTTTACACCAATTCTCTCATTTCTTTTCAATCACCCACTTTACCCTATTTATTCTCATAATATGCTATGGATTTCTGCTCTTTCACAAGCCTTTTTTCCTCTGCCTGTTGCTATGGCTACAATACAGCAAAGCCAGTATAGAGGGGAAAAAAGTGTGGAAACTATAGGAAGGAGAAAGAGAGGCGACAGTTTGTGTGTGTTTGCCTGTGTGTGTGTGTGTGTGTACAAAGAAGAAGACAAAGATGAGCGACATGAAAGTGATGTCATTGCGTGGGCCTAGTTGTTGTGTTCGATCAAACAATGCCGACAGTGAATGCAAAAAAACACTTCAACTTTCAAGAATACAGACTGAGTCATCATCGTTGGTCTTAAAACTTAAATATGAATCATATCATCTCTTTAGCTTATTCCTCGAGTGACTTGTCGTCAGAGTTATATATATGTTTTTGTGAAGACATTGCTTAATTACAGAAACTCAGGTGCAATTTTATCATTATATTGGACATTACATTGACGGTAAATGAAAAAGAAAACACTTCCGAGCATGATATGCATGGGTTGCTGTCCAAGGTCCTGAATTTGCTCATGGTGTTGCTTGTACTACAGCTCTGCTTTGCACCTACAACAGCAACAACTAGTATATCTTTCTTTTAAAGGAGGCCAATTCATTTTGTCTCGAACGCCGCCGCACACGAAATTGCTCGTTGCATCAATCAAACGGTCGACAATCAAAATATTTTATGTCAACTGTCATGAGCCGAGAGGAAAGAAATGAGTCAATCTTGACACTGAAGAAGTGCATGTTCCCCGTTATACTTAAGAATGACTGAAACTGTAATTTGAGAGTGTTTTATGGCAGTGATCTACCTCTGCCGTCTCTTGAGGGTTTGTGGCGATCCAGTAAAATGCTCTCCCTTTGCTGACTGTTTTGGCATCACGGCGCACTACAGCTATCTGTCAACATCTATAGATTTCAACAGCAGGTCTTCCTGCCAAAATGGAATTATTTTTATTTCCACTGTTTGCACGACTGGATTGCGTGATGCCAGTTGCAGGAGCTCTATAGATTTCTGGTGTGGATCTTGTGTGTAAAACGTTGAAGTGGTTTCTTTTGTGCAGTGGTTCTCATATTGGATGGTTGAAGGTAAAAAGAGATCGATAATGCCAAAGACTTTTCTGGGTTTGTAATAAGCTTCCCGAGGCAGAGGCTCCTGAGGTAACTACATTTTGATCCAGGCCAGTAAATTGTTCATTTTTGTCAGCGTTTTCTACTCATTAAACATATCACTATCATAATTCATCGGCCTGACACGGCTGTCTACAGGGCTCATTTTTATGAATTAATCATAGCATGGAAACAATCAATTTTCAGTCTAGACTGCTTTACATTAATCATAGTAGCAATGAGTTGCTCTCACCATGTATATACACAGTAATCGATTGATGTCAATACAGTCAAAAAGCTGGCTTCCCAATTAAAACCACTTGTGGTGTTTGAAACCAGAACTCTGTTACAGCCTTGTTAGCCAGAATAAAGATTTTATAGAAATCAACACATCTGCTTCCTGATAGGTTTGTGTTTAGAGAATTATTATACATTCAAACTGTTTTTTTTGTGTTAAAATATTTAGTTTTAATACATTTATTACTTGCCTAAATCCTAAAACATACAGTACATGAGAAAGAATTACACAGTTAAATGTCGTCCATCAGGATGCTCATATTTGTTTAAGAAATATTGAAATGTCAGCTTGTTCCCAATTCACTGATTTTGCCTGTGATCTTCAGTGCTTTGAGGGAGCTGCCACATTTTAGCAAGAGCTCCAAAATTATAATCTCTGGAAAATAATTGACATTTTGTGAATTGCATGAACTTTCTGGAGTTTTGTATTTGTGGACAAGATTGAGTACGTGCAGGAGAGATGCCCAGTCCTGTGTCCCCAGCTACAGCATTTTCAGATAATGTTAATTTGATAGAGACAGATAATGTGTGCATGCAGAATCACAAAATAATTATTCAATGCAATGAGTCACAGTATTAAAAGCTGCCGCTGTATTCCAGTGCCCCCTCTACCATCCACACACACACACACACACACACACACACACACACATCTGCGTGCCCTGGATGTGGAGCAAGATACCAAATGCCCCCTTTTCCCTTCATAAAAAGATCATCTAAATAGTTTTTAGAGAAAGGTTGCATGATGCATTATTTCTCTCGTATTGTAATTTGCAACGCTGCTTTATCATTTTATGCATGGAGTCTTTTTTTTGAGATTTAAAAGTAAAATGCAGAAGTACCCACCCTAGTGTCCTCGTGCCGTTCAGTCACAGGTTCCTACATCCTGCTGTTCATGATAGTCTTGAGTTATAGAGAACTGCTGATGCTTAAAGGGCTGTTGTAACATTTGTGTCCATGTTTTTTCCATGTAATATTTTCGCCCATGTCCATCTGTTAATTTATGCTTGCCTGCAGGATTACAGAAAAGGTGTGGGGTAGCCGTTACAGCTATTACATCTCGATTGGATTTAGTCTGAAAACTTGCCGAATTTGTATTTCATTATCGTGTTTCTCTTCCCCCCCCCCCGATGAAATCTGTTATTTTGGCAGTATTTCGGAGCCTAATATCAATTTGTGAATATGCATATGTTTGTCCCTAAGCAAGACAGCAGAGGCAAAGAGTGTGGAGATGATGTCATCTCACGACAAACCTTGGAGTGGCTCCATAGCCTATAAATAACAAAAAACGACAGTCTTGACAGCACCAGTGGTGGCTTTCCTGGCATATGGTAAGGAGACACAGATGTGCGTCCCAAAGACAGACATTTTTATGACAGTCACTTTACAATTTTTTTTTGTCCGTGGACCAACTCAGACCTTTACCTGATTAGATCGGAGGTGTTTACCATTCTAACATGTAAACTGTTGGAGCAATCTGATGTTTGATGGTTAAAATCAAAAAGCAAGTGACTCCTCCATACCTTCCTTCCTCACTAGTCCCTTGAACTAGCATCTTTCTGCGACTAAAAAATATTGATCCAACATTATCAAGTATGCCTTAAAATGAGCTATTATCAGACAAGGATATTAAAATGTAATAACAGTTGTGTGCGTCACATCTCTCAACTTTAAAATATTTACTGGTAACTCTCTTTGAAGTCCCCAAAATAGTATTTGGGACAACCCATAATAGGACATTCGGTAGTGAGACTTTCCATGCATGTCGGTGAGGTTAAGCACCTCCACTTATGCATTAAACATCATCTTTAATTACTCTCCTCTGTTTCATCATATTGTTCAAATGGCTAAAGACACGCGGCTCATTTTGTTTCCCCCAACATGCGTCAGATGTTGGGTCTTAATGGGGTGAGCGGAGTGGTGCATTTAGCCTTTTGACAAAGGTCAGCTGTTAAGCTTTTATTTGTTATCTGAGGGAATAACCCTGACACAACACTGAGTACATACACAGTGGAGCCCGATGTTGCCTGAAGGGATCTTAGTCAGTCGAGAGACGTCCACACCTCGAGGAACACGTTCAGTCTTTTCTCCAGTTGTGTGTCTCGCTGACCTCAGCGTTCTTAATTTTATATTGCACTATGTGAAGGAGAAGATTAATTATCGGTTACTCTGTTGTTTACGTGACACATGAGTGTGAGCATTAGTCTGTAGTTTGCAGTGCTTCTCATACATGCTGGTACAAGTACTTTAGGTGCACATATACACTTTTCAAGCAATCCAGTATAACAGATCCACTACAATTTCTACATGTAGTTATATAAAGTTATATGTCAATAATTCAAAGCTGCAGCGCATAACCTATAGTGATTTTTGTTGTCATAAGTTTGGAGTTGACTGCGTATTTGTGTGTATACACCAGCTACACAAAGATGAGCAGGGCGAGAAACATCGAACCTGATGGGCTTCGTCAGCATTGTGTGAAATCATCTGACACAGTGTTGTGAATGTGAACGTAATTGAGGTTTGTTTACACTGAAAAGTTACGAGCTACACTTCTTGAGATTGCGTCTGATTTTTAAGTAATAAAATGCTTCGGGCCGTGATCAATGTTGGAGAGACGAATCCTTTGCCTTTCCTCAGCTCCAGAAGACCAGATCAGATTAAACACTGCTCAACTCTACTCTCTAAATCTCTTCAAGTCCTTTCGGGTGCTTAAGATTCTTAAAAGTAGGACTAGTTTGTGTACATTTGGTACTTGCCCTATCATAAATCACTCTATACTGGGACACAGTAAACACCAGACTAGCCTAAGGGTTGTTGCAGTGGTTAATCTTGCTCACAGTTGCCCTTTACGTCACTTGTCAAATTAATGCAAAGTTGTGTAAAAAACAGTGATTTGACCTGACCTTTGTTATATGCACATCACTGAATTGGCTCAGTGCTCCGCACACAATAATTGGTATAATTTGATTTCTATCTGTGTGTCATAATTGCCAAGTTTGGTTCGAAAGTGTTTCATTGATCCATTCTGGCAGAGGGAGATGAGCTGGATTGCTGCTAATCTGGCAACCTAGGAAATGTCAATTCGGGAAAGGAAGAGGGAGAGAGAGAGTGTGCATGTTCAAAGACCTTGCGGTCATGTAAATTGGAGAATCTAAATTGCTCTTCGGTCTACCCTGCTTTTCACAAAAATGTCAGCCGGTTTTGTTGCTGCAGTTGACCTGAGAAACCTTGTCTGAAACAGTACAAAACATGCCCGTAAGTGTAACCATCCATGAAGGGAAATCATGAATCATGGAACTGAAAGTGGTTTGCACATATCTGCCCCAGGCTACACCTGTGGGGTTAATCTGTTCATGTGTGAGCATGAGACTGGAGTAAACTAATAAAATGAAAGCGGAAAAAAAAAAGGCTGAAACACTTGAGCAGATGAGATGTCGCTCAAAGCAAAGCTGATTTATGGAGTCCTGGTCCCATGTCACTCCTTTGTCTTTTGATTTGTCATAACGAAGTTCCTGAATCCCCAACGTCTATTTTCCTATTTTCCTCGTGTGCAGCGTGCAGTATTTTGTGATGTATACTTTTAATTTTGGGGCCTGACTGGGTGTAATCTTTAAGTAGTGACCCAGCACGGGATACAGTTTGGGACAAGGCCATTCATCATCATAACATCAGACTGTGGCCCTTTAAAGGTCTTCTCGGAAACACCTTCAAATGTCTGATATTCCACTGAGATTCTAATGTCTTTTCTGAATTGTACAGCAGGTCAAGGTGCTTTACAAATGCATCATCATTTGCCAATTTTTACTTTGGTAGCAAGGCTACATTCTCTTAGATGTGGTTAGCCTGTTCATGCGTCACTCACAAAACAGATTAGCTGACAGACCTGTTCCTGCTCCAGCTCCAGAGGCAGGAGTTTCGAATTGAGATGGATTTGTTTCCTAAAACAACAAATATATGTTTTCATTATTAATAAACTTGCAATCGCTCTGGTGTAATGTTACATCAGAACCTTTAGATTTCTCTCCTCTTATTTCTGTACAAAGTCCTTAAGAAAAGCCATAATATTTTTGGTCCTTGCAGTTTCTAGATATTAAACAGTGAGGCCTCTCTCGAGCTGATACTAGAACATTATTTTGAGTGGATTCATTCTTTCTGTCGAGCAGCAGGGTCATTATGTAACTCATGGTTACTCACCCATTAATCGACTCCTTTCTTTTAACCAGTGCTTTGTGTCAGAAGAACATAATGAGAGAGAAGTGTGTGTGTGTTGTATTTGTTTTTTATGGCTTAAACACTGACCTCATTAGGACCAAGTTTTGTTTCCTCATTCCTCACTTAATCCTGTTCCGAATGAGACAGAAACTCATTTCTGAACAACTGGTGAAGTTTAGGGTTTGAATTGTGGTCAGGTTCAAGTTCAGGTAAGTCTTTAACTGGTTATGTGGTTAAGGTTATGTAAGCAGGCTTTGGTTAGGCTGTCTAAATGAATGCAGAGTCCTTAAAAGGATAGCTGTGTATGGGGTCCAAGTATCACCAGTGTTTTTGTGACCTAAATCTGTCATAATACCTAATATCTTGTCTACCTTATGGGGAAATAAAGCAAACCCCCTTAATGCGAATCAGCCTCAGTCAATATAAAGCCAACTCCACAACTGTGTGTGTGTGATCTTGTGTATGTGTCTTTGTAAGGACCAAACAAACCACTGGGAGTGGGGACATTAAAGTGAGGACATTTTGGTCGGTCCTCACATTCTGTCAACCCTTAAAATGGCTTCTTGAGGGTTAAGACTTGGTAATAGGGTTATGATAAGTTGTGATGGTTAATGTATTCACTATGAATGTTGCACAAATGTGTGTGTAAATGAGAGAGCGAGGACATTTATTACATTTGGACGTGTTGTGTTTTTTATACCATGGGTTTTTGCTTCTCTATGTCTGGCTTTCTTTCCCTTGTTTCCTGTTTTGTTTTGTAGTTTTTTTCTTGTCAGGTTTTGTTTCCAGTGTTTGATTAACACTGCCTCCCTGTAGTGTATTTAGTCTCTGTGCTCCCCAGAGTGTCTGTCCATTTCCTGTTCTGTTCCCCGTATTTGGAAGTCTTATTTTTCTGTGTGTGATTCCTCTTTGCTTTTTTGCAGTTTTGTTCATTTTTGAAAACTGCATTATGGTCCTCCAATTGTATATCCTGACTCAAAGAGAGTGTGGGTTGTTATGACTCTTAAGCATTTCACACGGACCTTTTTCAACAAACTTTACCTTTGCTTTACTTCATTTGTCTCTTTAGTGTACTGTATCTTTGGTATGTATGTTTAGTGAAACATAGGATGTCTGTAAACATCGTTACATATTTATATCATTTATTGTGTCATTAACTATTTATCTGATCGATGACTGTCAGAGGTGTCAACGTACAACTTGCTAAAAACCCTCAATCCCTCATAACATCCCGTACTTCGTTCATAAAAGCACAATCTGAGAAACCATAGCAACATTATAGGACTGTTTTTTTTTTTACCACGCACAATCATTGAAATACCGAAAAAATTAACAATTTTTAGTTACTTTAGTTTAGTTACTGTATGTAGTAAACTGGAAAACAATCATATGAACTATGTTTTAATGGTCATATGCTTCATCAAAGGCACTGACAGTCAGTTTCATTGTGCACCAAGCCAGAATCACAAATTGGAATATACAGTATTATGGCATGCATGTGTCAGAATTATTTGAAAACCAAAATGCAGGTGTACTCCCAGATCTATTGATTGTGCTGTTGTAAACATAATATTGTAAAGGTCTGGCTTACTCCTGTTATTACACTGAAGCAATGTCAGCCAGCATTGCAGAGAACAAGCGATATTGTTCAGTAATGATGTAGAAATGAAATAATTGAATGAGTAAATTAGAGGGGAATGTTTGCCTCCTCTGCTTCACCTTTCAGTTTACCCTGTATCTAGAGACGCGATGAATTGAAATTTGAATCCTGAGTGTGTCTTGTAATTGTCCTCTTAGTAAGCTCGTTCTACATTGGCGTTATGCGTGATATCGGGAGACGCTGTACGGAGGATGATGCAAAGATGGAAACATAAAATGAAAGACATCGTAAGAGGGTTTTTATCATATTGTCGCATGTTGTTCTTTTTTTTTTACTCACTTTGTTTAAATAAATATAAATGAGGCAGCTAGGACACCAAAATGTTGGACAAAGGGATGACAACAGAAGATAGGATATGCAGGACAAAAGGCAAATACAGTTGCAGAATGGTTGTAGTTTTGTAACAGTGCAGCAGGTGGGTGGAGTTTTGTCTATGTTTGTAGGGAAACAGACCCAACAGGACCTTAACTGTAAGGAGGGAGGGTGGAAAAAAAGCTGAGAGTCAGTCTGTTTGGATTTGTCTGTGTACGGCCTCATTAGTCAGATTGGAGATGATGACATTCAGCAGACACAAATCAATAGTAACCCCCTAAGACAGCATCTGTCTCCCTGTCTGTCTCTGTCTCATTAATCCTTCATGCTGTAGTATCTGCCAGTCAGGGTGGGTTTTATAGTATCTATGTGTGCATAGATACATAGGAAAGGGGACCAGGGAGGATGCATTGAGTATGATAAGCTGATTGATGGAATTGATTATAAACATTTTACCATAGAAACCACACTACTTCTCCTTCTACCTATCCCCTTTCCCCCCCTCATGCTGCCCACCTGCTCTTTTCAAAGCAAAATGATCAAATTCTGATATGTAAATACAATTTAGATAGAAGTAGTCACTCGCTCCTGAACACCAGCCTCCATTTACCAAAAATAATACCCTCTGCTTTGCATTCTTCACCTGCTCTCAGTGACCCACTTTCTTCGAGAGTAGATTTTTTAAAATGTATTAGCTAAAGTGAGTACATGCTTACTCCCATCACTTCCTGTCTTCACTGCTTAGTGCACCCCCCCCCCCCCCCCCCCTGTACACTGCTGTGGTTTAGCAATGCCAGAGGTCTTTTAAGATCTGCCATTAAAGCCAACATGCCGCAACTACAAATGCACTTTTGCATGACATATTGTTGTCATTTAGCATATTTTGTACATTTTAACCTACAATTGCTTTTACTACGTGTTGTGCTCATTTCTCCCAAAGGAAGAGAATACACTTTATGTTAATAGTAATTTATAAACTAAAATGACCTACTTTCCTTTTATGAGACTCACATGGCTGTTAAAGGTGTGGATATGTTAAGATGATCTGGGTCAAGTAAAGCAGAGCCCCACATCTGAGGGCAAAAGTGTTGCTGTAATTCTTCTTAAATTATACAAACTGATTAAAACACAATCATTGTTCAAATGGGTTTTGATCTCTCCTCAAAGGTGTTGACAGAGAAGCTGAAATCCTGCTGACTTTTTCACCCCATGTCTGGCTTATTGTTTAGTTTGACCTTTTTTTTGTTTTGTTTTTTTAAAACGGACAAGAAACTGTCACATGCAGACTCCGACATCAGACTATTTCAAACAATTTAACAGTTGCATTGTTGGTAAAATGCTGAATCGAATTGAATTGATGCCACATGCTTAATCATTTAATGTTGGTGAAGTGACATCAACATAGTCTTCCACTTTGAAACGTGAAGCCCAGGAAGTAACTGAAGAAACAGTTCGCCAGTTTGAGTGTATGTACATTGGAAAATTAACCTACTTGAGTGATAGCATAAGTAAACATTTTACTGTGAGTTAATGGTTTCAAAAGATATCATTTCAGGTCTTCTTCAATAGCCTGTGAAAGGTTAGCGAGGTACTTTATTGTCATTGCATACTCCTACATGTTGTGGACCAGACGATATTTATTTCAAGTACAAATTAATGGAAAATGTGCAAATGAAATGAGTAGAAATGTGGGCACAGCTATCCCAGCTTCACAAACTCTGCTCATAAATACTGCTTAACCAAACACGGCACTAACTCAAAAAAGTAACTTGACAAAGGGGGAACATATATCCTGGCTGATCAGACCATTTGGAAACAAGAGGGGAACTGCACTCAATATAAAACACAATAAATCCCCCCCCCTCTGCTTGTCAGCTGTTGGTCCGGTCCAATTCCAGGACCTCTGCATTTAGTCAGGCTCCACCCTCAGCCACAGCTTTTGGCCAAACGAGGAAGAAGGACTGGACACCGGGCAGGGTAAGAAACAAAGAAAAAATTAATTAACACACTGAAAAGCCAATCTTACTCGACTTTATGTACCTGTGTGGCTGTGGACTCAGCCATCACACCACACAATGACATTCTGTTTGGTGACAATCGCCAACTTGGCAGCATAGTAAAATAAAAAGAATAAAACAGCCGCCAACATAGCAGCATTTAAAGGTACTAGTTTTAAAATGCTTAAGTTGAAATACTAGGAATAACATGCCCATAGGCCAGTAAATAATCGTTATAAACTTTATGACTTATAAGGTCAAATACGGTTAAAGAGGGACGGTCCAGTTCAGCAACTCAAACTGTGAACAGGAATCAGAAAGAAACACTTGATGTGACTCGTTAAGAGCAGCTGTGTAAGTGGCTAACACTGGCTAGCTACAGTAAAATATTGTGTCACTTCCAGTTTCACTGACAAAGCGTGTACTCTGCTCTCTACAACTTTATTAATGTTGCTGTTTTAAAGTACTGTGGCTAACAAACCAATACTACACTGTTTACCTATATATTTACTAGTCAACAGGTAAATCAGGCAATGTGTCGCACATCTCGTCTCTTCGCCAGCTGTTTTTCATCATAAAAATGAACATTGTTCATAGCTATTGTGTCTTTGGATGCCAAAGCAGATGGAGACAGACTAATGGGAGAAAATTTTACCGGATCCCCACAGAGAGACTGCCTGTTGCTAATGCTAACGTGACACTTTCCAACGACAACAACACTGTCTTTAGCCAGTGGACTCCAGAGTTGAATGATCGTCACAAAGCCAGATTTTGTCCGTTTGTTTCCCTCCAGGCTCTTGTAAACGTTCAGTGACTCTCTGGAGTAAAATGAAGGAAAGTTAATCAGGAAGTTTGAAGATGTCAGGAAGATACAGATACAAGACAGGAAGCACAAATTCAAAGTATATTAAAGACAATAAGAATAAATGCACATTCAAATGTCTGTATAATACAGTCTGCACATTGAAATGAATGCAGGACAAATCCATACACAGAAGAAAAGACAAATGAATGAATGCCTCCCAGCAAGCTTGTATGCATACAGTATGCAACACAAACATCATACGAGGCCAAATATTAATGCATATTGCATAACTGAAATAACTGAACACATATTGGTCCCTGAGCAGCTGACCACCACAGTGGTCACAACAAACCACTGGGCTGGACTAAACCAAAATAGTGGAAACTGAAAACGCTGTTACCAGTGAAACACGGGTGCTCTAAACCACCCCTATTAGCACGTGGTACTTTCCTCCTAATGAAATTCACCATACAAAAAATGAGTCGACCAATCATAATTTTGGTCGCGCCAGAACTTACCAATCGACCAATTACTCGACCAGTAGACTTTGACTTTACAGCACTACTAGTTACGCTGACTGGCTCTTGCTGTGCAGAGTAAAAACAATGGCAGAACGCAGTTATCAAAACGATATGTCAGAAGAAGATTTTGAAGATCTGCTGCTAGAATTCGATCCTCGTGGCTACCTGTACGAGCCTCAATACAGCGAGGAGCAGCTGGCGGTGTTAGAGGACCAGGAGGCTACTGCCGCCGCCGCCGCAGCAGCAGCAGCTGCAGCAGCCGAGGATGAGGAGCCCGGGCTGACCCGAGCTGGGGTGGACTGGTGGTGCACGTGTTCACACTGTGCGCCTATGGACACGGAGACAGAGTCATTGTGCTGCTGGGAATTTCAGCAATGCCCGTTTTTACTCGAAGAGATCGCGGAATCGGCCGAGGAAACGGAACTGTGTGTGACACAGCACCCCAGCTTTGGACCGCATATGGACAGAGGGGTCCTGGAAACATATTTCACGACCCATAAAGTGAATTGGAAACGCCAGCCAAAGCCCGCCGGGAGAAACGGACGTATGAGTGTCACGTAAGTTGTTTTTTGTTACTAACACTATATGTACACAGTATATCTCAATCATGTTCCTGGGGATGCCCTGCATTGTTTTAGACGTGTCGCAGGTGAGCTAACGTTAGCATGTTGCGAACGCTAGTGTATTTACAGTTCATTTACATATATGCTACTGTAAGCTCAGAGAGCTTGCATCTCTAACGGAATGCTCGCTGTGCTCGTTGTTTTGTAGACAATATCGCCAAACAGCCTATCGTCACTTCCTGGAGTGGATTCTGCAAGGCGAGAGACTGGGGGAAGACAATCGTCTCATTTTACCTGCCTGTGTCGTTCAGGAAATCAGAGGAAGATACCCCGCTCCAGACGGACAGTACTGTGGCCATAAAGAGACTGATGATGCCCAGGATGAGTTGTAATACGACTCACAGTATTGATATTGTTCTTGTTATTTTTATTATATTTTATTTTTTTTAAATAAAAATTCAAATTCATATTGATTGAGGTGTATTTCTTAGCCCTTACTTTTCTTCCATTATAGTACATGTTTTATAGTAAGTGATTTCATTTTGATGACAAACCCTTCAGAAGCAGAGCTGCTAACCAATGGTCTTTTCTGAAGTTGTTCTCAATCCTGGTACAGGGGACCCAGTGCTCTGCATGTTTTAGATGTCTCCCTGCTCCAAAACACCTGATTCAAAAAGCCAGGGAATTACCTTTTTTTTAATTATTTGACTATTATATATATGTTAGGGATGGACCAAATAATTCATACATTGAGTAAGTAATCATTAGTTTCAGCCCTAAAATCTGGAGTTGTTCAGCATCCTACCACAAGTCTATATACTGTTGACATTTGGTGTACACAGAAGTGCAATTCAAAGTGAAATAGAAATTTTAATTCACTAAAGGCAAACCTTCATGAAAGTACAAAATAATAAAAAAAACAATCTCAAAAAAAGTCCTGTACAATTTACAAACATAAAGCTATGCCAAAAATAAATGTAAAAACAAAAGCAGCAGAATGTGACTGGAGCCCAGCTGGAGTCTGTCAGTCTCCGAAGCGGCTTCTGAATGAAGTCACTGCAGCATCCTTCAATGGTTTAGGTGTGGGTGCAATGTTTGGTGGTAGCACAAGGCTGTGGCAGGGCAAGTGAGGAGGTGGGAGCTTTGTATATTATCATGGGGTTTCGTCTTCTGTCTATGACACTCTGCATCAGTGTTTCCAAGATGTGCGTCGTGTGTGGAATGAAGATTTTCTTCAAGACCCACTGTTTTGATCTTCTGCAGAACACAATATTAAAACGTGGATCTCCTGTAAAGAAAGGGGAATATAATTAATCATGAAATCTAAGCAAATATTTCACTGTGCTATACAATTACTAACTTCTAGCTGTTGTTTGTACCCAAATGTGGAAATGCACGCTTTGGATAAAAGCATCTGCTAAATGACATGTAATGTAATGGTAACACACCTTCCATGGTTGTGGCTTGCTATTATACAAATCAACACTGATCTGGTCCATGCAACAAGGATTTCATTGCCCTTTTCCCCCCCTTTCTCATCATCTTCTTCCTGAAACCGGCAAGAGTAATTGCAGCACAAATTAGGTCAAACTCCAGATGTGTGATTTTTCTTTTTTTCATAGATAGTCCTCATTCACCTCATGGTCTCTCACCTGATACCACCCACCCCCCACATAGCTATCCTTGCTGCACTCAGCCTTTGTTTTAGTGTGAATTGTCCAATCACATTAATTCTTTCAGTTCTTTCACATGAACTCAAGTTATTCATGTGAAAGAACTGAAAGAATTGGCGCGATTGGACAATTCGCACTAAAACCAAGGCTGAGTGCAGCAAGGATGCAAAGCTCTGTGGGGGGTGGGTGGGGTCAGGTTAGAGACCATGAGGTGAGAATGGTTGGATGGCTGGAGAAGTGTGGAGAATTGTGTTTGTGTACAGACGGGGCAAAATACATGTACATACCTTTGGCTGTGTGCCAGATATCAAACTCGTGTTTTGTGTCTGGAAATTGTTCCCTCATCAGTTTTTGAACTGACATTGAGCGGTCCGTGGCCATCACCTCCACATCAAGGCCCTGGTCCATTAAGTCATTCATGCCCCCTTTTGAATGCCAGGGGCTCCATTGCAACAGAGCTGCTGGCCTCTGTCACCTAAAGAATCAAGGTTGATCATTAGTTACGTTCAAAATAGCAATTGCAATTTGAATTCTACATATTTTGCTGATATTTACCTGCACCAGCTTGGTGTGCAGTATCTCCTTCATGTCATCTAAAATGAAGGTGTGGTGGCAGAATTTAGCACTAAATCCCGGTGTGTCACATCACATGATTTTCTTTTCACGCCAGTCCTTTACACCATCTTCTGATGATGATGTTGATGTGGGGGTGATGGTCATATCTGGCTGATAGCTCTCATCAGTTGGACTGAACACCTCAAAGCTGCTCTCGAAGGTCTCCAGGTGTGTCTGGGAACGTGCCTAAAAAAATAGTTTTTTTAATTATTAATCCAAGTAATTGATATCAGATTTCATTTATTATAACTTCTGAATATAATATATACTGTCAAGTTTAACTGCTCAATCACTGGCAACTTTTGGAAGTAACAATTAAATCCCCATTCTACCACCATACAACTACATTTTTGGAGATGTTAATTAACTTTTTTGTAAATGTGATGGTTTCGGAGGAGGAATTAACTCATTGGCTGCCAGCCATTTTCAGTGCAAAGAGTCCCACACTGTCAGTCGTTTTAGAGGATTTTGACCCATCTTTCGAGACGCAGAGAATATTTTGTGCTGTGACTATGTAAACTACCTCAAGTATTGACTCTCTTCTTTCATCCGGAAAAAAGTTTGTTTCTACCTTTTGCCATTTAGTAATGGGAATTAGAAAATAGTTAGATTTCACCAATTCACTGACCGGCACCAAAAACAGTTTTCGACCAACAAACCAAGAAAACAAGCTTTTTGTGAAAAGAAGCATTTCAAGTAGATCAGTGACTTTGGGGCTAATATTATTTTGCTTAAGTGACTCCTCAAACATCTGAACAGTGTTTTTCTTCTATAAAACAACACATACAATGATAAGAAAGGGCTTTTGATGGCAAAACAATAATTTATTTACAAATATACAATAATATGTAATAAAAGTATTTTTACATCTGACAAAAAAAACATTTTTGTATGCATGTTCGTGTGTGTCTCTCTGTGTTCTCTTTTGATGTCAAAACAATAACTTATTTACAAATATACATGATATGAATTTTTTTTTGGACAAAAACCGTGTGTTCAATCCTCCACAGAGTAGTTCTGCTTTGTGTGATACACAGTAAAACATTCTCCTGCGTGCAAGGGGACACAACAGGACTTGCACCACATTTTTGTTTCTCTGCGTTGGCCCCTGCGTGTGCAGACCCTACACCTCCTTCCCGGTCTCGACTTTTTGCTGGTGCCCTTTAGGTATTCAAGTGTGTGCTTCACCATGTTCCCGTCTAGCCTGCTTACTGGGTCGGTTTTGTACGGTGCCCTCTGAGTATGTCGACCTTCGAGTACGCCGACCTTCGAGTCCCCACCCGACTCGGCCCCCAAATCTGCAACTTCCTCCTCCCCCTTCTGCCCACCCACAACTCGCTTTGTAGTCCAGGACTCCACAACCCTGCGCATGAACTCCAGGAGAGTTTTACACTGCCCTGGGTTTTTGGCTCTGTAGAGGACATGTGCATTGAACATACAGAGCTGGAAAAGATACGCAACAAATTTTTTGGACCAGTCCTGTGACCTTCGGCTGAACGGGTAGAAGGCGATGTTCCGGTCCAACTTATCCACCCCATTCATTGACAAGTTGTATGCCACGACACACTCCGGCTTGGTTTGAGCAACCTTCCCTTTTTGTCCCTTCTGCCACACGTCAACCCTCTGCATCTTATCTTGGTGACAAGTTGTCACCATCTTTACCAACCGTTTGTCCTGCCACGCTACCATCACCTTCTCGTTATGGAGCACAATCTTTCCGCCCACCCCCAGGTCAGATCTTGTCAGCTCTGTGATGAGCTTCGGTTCCCCCCTATTCTTCCTCAATGTTCCACATACATTGGTTTGTGCGGAAAGTAATCTTTCACAGAGTGCAACAGAATTGTTAAAGTTATCCATGAATAGGGTATATCCATGGCCTGCGAGACGATCTAAGAGTGCAAACACTGTGTCTGACAGAGTATCACCTGTCCCGACATCAGGCTGCATGTTGAAGCAGTACCCTGTGGCAGAGTCACACAGTATGTATGATTTAATCCCATATTTGACAGGTTTGTGCGGGTTGTACACCCTGAAAGATAGACGACCCTGCCACTGCATCATGCCCTCATCAATACAAATATTCTCCCCTGGTTGAAACAGATCCCTGCACTTATGCACAATGTAATCCAACACTGGGCGGACTTTGTACATTTTATCAGTCGCATCCTGTGTCTGATAATCATTGTAGTGAATGAACGTCCAAATAATTTGGTATCGGTTCCTTGGCATGATGCGACTGAAATAAGGAGTTGCTTCAACCTCCTCCACACTCCAGTATAACTCAAGATTAGGCTTTTTTATGTACCCAGTGAGAAAGGTGAGGCCAAAGAATGCTTTCAATTCTGTGACTGTGACAGGTTTCCAAAGATTAGCTCTTAGAGATTTAAGGTGTGCTTGTAAATACTGACTGGCATACAAGTTTGTCTGATCCGCAATATGTTGGAGCAGATCATCTGTCAGGAACAGCTCCAGGAAGTCAGCAGGCAGGTCAGAATCCAGCTCCGCAGCAGCTCCCTGGGTTCCAGGGGTTGCAGTGAAGGGGATCTGACTTGGTTGCCAGTTGTCGCCTTCATGCCAGCCAGAATCTGCACCTCTGCTTGATGCACGCCCTGGAAATGATAGAAATACGTTACCAAATATATATACATTTTCTTTTATTGATGCAGTGTGATGTGGAGAAAAATACATTTGTTTTACCTTTCTCTGCACTGTGAACAGGAGTGGGTGTGGTGGTGGGACCTCTGCTTGATGCACGACCTGGAAATTATATTAATATGAATTACCATCAATATATATTAGGGGTGGGGGAAAAAGTTGATTCACATAGGAATCGTGATTCTGATCATCCACAATTCTGAATCGATTCATAAACTTCAAAAATCTATTTTTGAAAAAAAGTTTAAAAAAAAAAGTTTCTATTTTGAAAAACCACACAAAACACACCAGTTTGTGTTATTTGTGTAGTTTATTTTTGTAACTTCTGGGAGAATAAGGCAGCTAGCCTAAGCTTTTATTTATTCAAGTTATTTTTTTGTACTAAGTTTTTATTTGTTTTGAATTAATACATGTTAACTTTTGTCTTAAGTTTGCCTTTGTGTGATCACATTATCTTACACAAACGGTATTGTTTTGATGCCACAATTTGCCTTAGCACACTATGCATTGTATCAATTATTGAATCGATCTGAGAATTGTATGAATCGATCGTGAGCCACCCAAAGATTCACATCCCTATATATATATTTTTTTTTATTGCTGCAGTGTGAAGTGGAGAAAAATGTGTTTTACCTTTCTTTGCACTCCCAACAGGAGTTTGAGTGGGACCTCTGCTTGATGCACAATCTGTAAAGTGAAAATTCCTTCACATCAGTACAGGCAACGGACATTACAGTATATGAAGTCGTGGGAATAAATGACGATAAGTGACATGGACTGAAGGGGGGGTGATCAAATCCCTCTCCCCTAAAGTTAAGGCTAAAAAAGTTAGCACACTCTTACCTTCTTCGTGTCCTCCAGCGTCTGGGGACGAGTCTCTGCTGCTCCTGTCCGTTTCGAACGGGAACCACTCATCTGACGAATCTGGCTCCAGTTCGCTGAATCCATCAGATTCGTCAGTTGTATCGGACTCTTCGGACACGCGGCGCGAGCAATGCCGCTTCTTGCCGCTTCGCCCCAGTGGATCGTCGGGGGCGTTTTCGGAGACCGCTCGGCTCCATGACTCCCTGCTTTCATGCTCTCCCTGATCGTCCTCGTCACCGCTCACAGTCGATACTCTCTTCCTTACCGAACTTCCGCGAAGCATGCTCTGTTCGAGCGTAAGCTCCACGTTCTCTATTTTCACTTCCTCCATTTTCTCCATGGGTGTATTATAAAGTCTGGATAGCGCAGCGCATCGCTGCTTTGACTCCTATGGCGCTGCTCATCCTGCGCATAATGTGAATGAGCCGTCCGCGGTATCGACTTGCTCAGCGCGTCCGTGAACAGCGATAGGCATGATGGGTATACGCTAATGACGTGCGCCAGCGGATTTCATGAATACCGACGTCACGTTAACTTTGGCTTTAAACCATGGATTTATAAATAAATGGCAAAACCAACAAAAGTGAAGTGCATACAGAAAGATGAAAAGTATAATGACGCAATTAAAGATTAAAATGATCAATAAAAATGGTTTATTTAATTAACCGTGGCTATTATGTCTTGTTACAGGAATCATGTTTCATGTCATGTTTTTGCCTGATTTCCCTTATATAATTGTATAATTATGTCTAGGAACAATAACAACGCGTTAAAAGTAGTTGTATAACTCCTGATTCTTTCACGTAACCTGTTTATCTTCAACTATAATTCATGTGTTCATCACATTTAACGGTAACTTTATGAACTGATAGTGACGACAAAACCTGCTTTGTCATAATATTAAAAAACAATGTAATTTATTTATTCACATTTCTCATAAAGTTTCTCATAAAGTCTTCAAGGCAGAGGGGGCGGTGCTCTGTGCAGATTTTATAATGCATCCATTATTTTCTCCCTCCTCATCTCTCTTCTTCTCATGATCTATGCTGATCGCTCATCCAAAAAAGCAGTGCTGCCACCTACATGGCCCACTTGTCATTACACTTAGTTAGCATGTTTGATATTGAGGGACAAGCTCCGCCAGAGTGTCTCTGAGCCTTCCCTGGTGAAAAACGTATGTACGACGTAATTAGAAAGCAATGACGGTGAACGGGTGGGATTGAATTCACGTTCATAGACGTCAGTGGCAGCATTCAGGTGGTCGCTTTTTGTCGTTGGTTTATTATCGTGGCCGTGTTTCATTTCTTTTTGATTTGGTCTTCCATCGCCTCCGTGAGGATTTCAGCCTCAGACGTGGAAAAGAACGCCGCAGTTGTCATGATGAATCTCAGAATATTCGATCGACAGCGTGGTCTATTTGAGGAAACCGTGTGCACGCACTGATCCAGGATTGGTTTCACCTGGCTTGATGAATCTGCTCATCCTGGCTTGGTCTCTGTGCAACCAACTGAGCCTGGACACCCTTGTTTTGGATTCGTTGAACCGAGTTCAGTCATTTATCCTGAATATCTGAATCCTACTTTTGTGCAATGGGCCCCAGGTCTGGAATAATGTCCTCTGCACCTGTTTACAAACTGGTTAAAAGCACACCAGGGCATTGTAAGGATCAGGTATATTCACTCTGTCAGGGTTGGATCCAGCATTTATTGCTGTATCTTAGGCTCCCAACATGGCGGGTGATCGGTGCTGACTCCAGAGCTCTATGCACTCATTTTCAGTAATCAATCATAGCCATCAATCTCCATTAACAACACTTAAATGTAATTTACTTTAAAATCACATTCAGTGGTTATTGTAGCCTAGTGGTTAGCTTAGCTTGGCAGTTATGGTGTCTCTCACTTCCTCATACCCTCCTGCTCTCCTGCTTTATGACAGTAAGGTGTCACTAAAGCCAACCACAGCTGTGAAAGTGAACCCAATAAACACCTTCCAGCTGCTGTTACACTGTTTCACAATCATGGAGGAGATATATGAGATAAAGGAAGCTGTGCAGCAAAAAAAGAGAAAGAAAATCGAGTAAAAATTAGATAAAGTTCTTCTTCAGTAGTTAGCTGTGGGCGACAACTTGCTTGAGTTAAAGGTCATTAATGTGATCAAAGTACACACAACAAATAAGTCTAGAACAAAGTACAGCCTGACCACTGGTCAGCGAGTTCAGACGATTTGTATCATTAGTATCATATAGACTACTGCTGCACCCTGTCATTGACCATCTCTGCTGTAAAATGTCGGGAGGAACTCTAAAGAAACAGGTCATTTAAGGATATGTGTTTTTTAACCTTGAAGACACTGAGGTGAAATAAGATTAGGATGATAGCAACATTGGGAGCTACAATTTATCAGAATCAGAAAAGCTTTTATTGCCAAGTACGATTTAACACATACAAGGAATTTGTTCTGGTGTCATTTGTGCATGACAAACAACAATCTCTAAATATAATCTATTAACACTTAAAATTAAAAAATATAACAATATAAATAGAAGAACACATATTTGTAAGTAATAGTAAAAGAGCTGTACAGCTGTGCAGTGATAGTAGGTACCAGTGAATGTTACAGTGTGCAAATGTTCACAGTACCAACATTAATGTAACGCATAGTTTATGGATGCAATGTCAATGTGACATGTAGAGGCAGAAGTGGAGTGTGAAGAGTCGGAGAGTATCAGGGGGGTGGATCCCTGTTGATGAGGCTAGTAGCAGATGGGGAAAAAAACTGTTCTTGTGGTGTGAGGTTTGGTCCTGATGGACCACAGCCTCCTGCCAGAGGGGAGTGTCTCAAAGAGCCTCAGAGTCCTGGGGGCGTACAGGTCCTGGAGCGATGGAAGATTGCAGCCAATCACCTTCACTGCAGACCGAATGACACGCTGCAGTCTGCCCTTGTCCTTGGCAGTGGCAGCAGCGTACCAAATGGTGATGGAGGAGGTGAGGATGGACTCAATGATGGAGGAGTAGAGGTGCACCATCATTGTCTTTGGCAGGTTGAATTTCTTCAGCTGCCGCAGGAAGTGCATCCTCTGCTGTGCTTTCTTGATGAGGGACCTGATGTTCAGCTCTGCTCTGTAGACAAACTGCAGCGGGTCAAGGTGTGGGTTGGTTATGGCTTTCAGGTGTGAAGACACGAGACGCTCAAAAGACTTCATAACCACAGAGGTCAGGGCGACGGGTCTGAAGTCGTTTACGTCCTGAGGTCTTTGACTTCTTTGGAACAGGAATGAGTGTAGAGGTCTTGAAGCAGGCTGGCACGGGACATGTCTCCAATGAGGTTTTGAAAATGTCTGTGAACACTGGAGCCAGCTGATCAGCGCACTGCTTCAAGCTGGATGGGGAGACAGAATCTGGTCCAGCTGCTTTCTAGGGGTTCTGACTCCTAATGAGTTTGTTGACGTCCCTCTCATGGATGGAAACAGTCGTCACTGGGGTGGGTAGGGAGGTGGAGGGGGGACCTTTACGGCATTGGTGGAGGTGCCCAGGCCTTTGCTGAGGTGGAGGTGACACACTGGAGCTGGGGCTGTTGGGAGGTGTCGTGGGGGATGGTTGCAGGACTGTCCCTTTGTCTTTCAAAGCGGCAGTAAAACTCGTTCAGGTCGTTGGCTAGGCGTTGGTCGTTGATGGAGTGGGGGGTTTTAGGCTTGTAGTTGGTGATCTGCCTGAGCCCTTTCCAGACAGAAGCAGAGTCGTTGGCTGAGAATTGGCGTTGGAGCTTCTCAGAGTACTGTCGTTTTGCCTCTTTCACCGCCTTGCTAAACTTGTACTTCGCCTCTTTGACTCTGTCTTTGTCTGTACTCCTGGAAGGCCTCTTCTTATCCAACCTTAACCTTCTGAGTTTGGCTGTGAACCAGGGTTTGTCGTTGTTTTAACTCACCGTGGTGTGTGATGGAACACAGCAGTCCTCACAGAAGCTGATGTATGACGTCACAGCCTCTGTGTACTCATCCAGACAGTTGGTAGCAGTCCTGAACATGTCCCAGTCAGTAGTGTCAAAACACGCCTGGCCATCCCCCACAGCCCTCACTGGTCCACTTCCTTGATGTTCTCACCACAGGTTTGCAGAGCTTTAGTTTCTGCCTGTAAGCAGGAATCAGGTGCACCATGACGTTGTCAGGGTGTCAGTGATCCAGAATGTTCTCCTCTCTGGTCGGGCATTTAATATGCTGTCTGTATTTAGGGAGTTTGTGAGTGAGATTACCTTTGTTAAAGTCAACAAGGACAATAACTAAAGAGTCCGGGTTGGTCCGCTCCACACACAGTATTTGATCGGCGAGCGTGCACTGTGCGTCCTGCACGTTGGCATGCAGCGGGATGTAGACGCGCACCAGAAAGAATGAAGCAAACTCGCGGGGTGAATAAAAAGGCTTACAGTTTATGATGAAAGATTCCAGGTCAGGAGAACAATTCTGCTGGATCACTGTAACGTCGTTCGGCAACCACAGTTGATGTAAAAACAGATTCCTCCACCTTTTGTTTTGCCGGAAAGTTCCGTGTCCCTGTCCGCTCTGTAAAGTGTGAAGCCTGCCAGCTGCAGCGCAGAGTCCGTTATTAATCCACACAGCCACGTCTCCGTGAAGCACAAAACAGCAGATGAAGAGAAGTCCCTGTTTTTCCCCAACAGCAGTTGTAATTCCTCCAGTTTGTTGGGCAGTGAACGCACTTTGGAGAGAAATATTCCCGGTAGCGGTGTGCGTAATCCGCGCTGGCGAAGACGCACGAGCGCCCCTGGCTCGTTTCCCCTCTCCTCCGGCGTTTCACTGCTTGATCAAGGGTGAGCACTCCTTTGACCAGAATGTCCAAAATTTCCAGTGGAAGAAAAATCGGAAATAAATCCTCTGGTGTTGTTACCCTGATGTTCATGAGCTCTTCTCTGGTGAAAGAGCTCCAGGTATCAGCGCAAAAAACAGTCTTTAAACACAAAACAAAACAAAACAACGCGCACCAACACACCGTGGCGTCCATCCGCGGCACCCTCTTACTACAGCTTACTACGTACGATATGTACTATCACACTTGCATTTCCCTTGAAGGGCATAAAAGCTTGTCAGAGATGTGAATGACTACAACAGTCAATCTAACCAGCAATATGGAGTACTGACCAACAATACAGAACAATGATGCTTTCAAATTCCACAGACATTTCAGTTTAAAATCTGTAAAACAGGTTTTTGTCTTAAAGTTTGTAGAATGATGTAAAGCATATTCATTCATCCTCAAACCCATAGAACACACTTTCGTCGGCGTGACTGCACCAACACCTGGGCTTATGCTGAGCTCGCAATTCACCCAATAATTCTGTTACTCAGCATAACTCTTGACAACAGCAGTCCACTGGGACAGAAGATCCTGTCGACTTGAGAAAGGTTAATAAACAACTTTGGTATTTCAACTCTTTTAATAGGAGACTTAAGTGCTAAAGGGCTGACCCTGCTGACTAAATCAGGTGTTTCATTCATTTTCCTGTTCATTTTAACTGGGTGTTCTGTTGTGTCATCCAGCTATTGTGTTAACAGTGTTTTGTTTTTTTGTGTGCAAACAGCTGAATGGTGGTGCATGTACTAGGTATAGGTGGCAATAGTAGAAGCAACTGTCCAAAATAAAACACAATATCTGCTCCCCTGAGCCACCATCTAATCTAGTTTGTTCCCAATAGATTTTTTACATTCATAAGTAGGGATAGGTCATGAATGTTGAATAATTGATGAGCCATTTTATTTTTAAAGGTCGGTTTGTGTGTGTGGTGATTACACTGACGTAGAAGGCATTTCCCTGCTGTTCATAGGATCCACTGTATTGTATTCAGTATCAGATCAGACAATAAGGGTTCGTCTGCGAGATGCGGGAGGAGGCGGGACTTGGAGAGTATACTGATCATGAGGCGTCTACGTAATGTATCACCTATGGACAAAACACAGCTAGAAATCAAACTTTTTCTGTGTCACAAATGCAGTTTTAAGATAATTTGAGTCGAGAATTTAGTCATTTAGAATTTAAAAAATGTGATATGACATAAAAGATAAAAGATTTGACATACTGTATTTATTGTTTGGCAGTAACCTGGTGACCTGTCCAGGGTGTACCCCCAGATATTGCTTTATGTCAGCTGAGATTGGCACAATGCCCCCCCCCCCACGGCCCTCATGTGGAGGATAAAGCGGTAGAAGATGGATGGATGGTTTATGTATTAAGATATGACATACTTATAGTTTGGCAGCGACCTTGTTGTCGGAGGTGAACAGCTCCGTTTATGCTCAGTGCCCGGCACAGTGCAGTGGTACCTCGACCGTTCTCATCGAAATGAACCGTTGTCTTTGTCTGTTTTTGACAATTGTTCGACTAATTAGATGCGACTTTTGAATAGTGTTTTTGCATGGGATGCCCGTCCCGAGTCATAAGTTCTCCTTTGACTTAAGTTTATCCCTGCTCTGCTCTGGTAAGTTTTTGTTCTAGCAGGGAGGCAGTGAAGGTGTTCTGTTTTGGACACTTGATCCTTAAATATATCCCCTTTGTTGTGAGAGACAAGTTGGTATAATTAAGTTGTCTTCTGTAATTTCTCACGTTTTGAGTCACTGGGGGCTGTGTTGCATAATGAATTTAGCAATGAAAAAGAGGTAAAAAACCCTGTATTCAAGTTTCTTAAAGTAGGTGTTTAATACATGCAATTACAGTGCGTTATTTCTACATCAGGCAATTTTGAACAATAATGTTGTGATTAAAAAAAGTGACACAAGTACAATATGAGTAGCGATTATGGGTTATTTCATTTTACTTAAATTAACAGTGACACAGATACAGCATGGGTTCTGAGTCAGAACTGCTCAGATGAAATAGGCCCGTCATGATTAGCATGTAAACAGTTGCTTGAATTAACACGGGATCAATTTGACTTACAACAGAAACCCAAGACTTGCTTTAGACTTGAAGGTTAAGTTAAGACTTGTTACTTCTATCTCTGCCACTTCC
Source organism: Microchirus variegatus (assembly GCF_963457635.1). Lineage (NCBI taxonomy): Eukaryota > Metazoa > Chordata > Actinopteri > Pleuronectiformes > Soleidae > Microchirus > Microchirus variegatus. Next base: position 6,198,248 of record NC_139814.1, read on the forward strand.
TCTTTCTATCTGATTTCCCATCACAACAGCAAAGAGTCCCCTCAGTTCTCATCTTTTTTTCTTTTTTTTCAATCAGTCCCGTTTGTTTACCGTTAGCCTCAGATCTTGTCTTTGTGTTTCCCTTTTATGTGTGTCCCCTTTTTCTTATCCTTGCCTCCCTGTTGCTCTTGTTCTCCTTCTCTTCCCCTCTCTCTGTACCTCCATCGTCCCCTCCTGGCTCTGACTGACAGTGTTATAAATTGATTTTCAGCCCGGTGTGTTCCCTCTGTCTCTCTGTAGCCATTTCCCTTATTTAGCCTCAACCACTCCAGGGTATAGTCTAGACCGCAGGCTGACTGTCAGTCAGTGGCGGTGTGGAGCAGTCTAATTCTTGGCTGACAAGCATTCTTGACAGCAAGAGCGAATGGGACATTTCAAACATGCTTACTCTCTCTTGCTCTGTCTCTCCCTATTGCATTTTTACCTTGGCTATCTCTTTTTCGTTATGTCTTTCTCGCCCTGCCACTCAGCTCTTCATTCTGTCACCCTTTATGCTTTTAGTTTGTCTACCTTTCTGTTACGTTGTCACCCCAGCCTTCCTCTGGGTTCCCTCCCACACTTGTTCCTTGACACCCCCGCAAGTAAGATAGACTTCAACGTTTCCAAAGATGTGAATAGCTCATTTATATTTACCGATATGCACGCACACGCACAAGTGCTCAAATACACATGCATTTCATTTTGAGGATGGCGATTGATGCTGCCATGATCTGAATAATGATTGGACGGCTTCTCTGTCTGGAGCGGGTTTGATGGGTCACTTTACTCCGCCGGGAAAGCCATTCTTTAATCATAAATGAGAGGCTTTGAGATTAGAGGGAATAGTCCTTTAAGGGAATCTGGTATCACTGAGGTCCCCAGAGGCAGAGTGAGGAGGAGCAAGAGGCTGCAAGATGAAAGCGAGACAGGCAAACGTGGAATGGAGACACAGTGAGCACCGCAGAGCGATGGAAGAGATTTAAACAGCGTTTTTTTTTACCTGGACTTGTGTAATATCACTATACTGGTGAGGACAAGAATAATATTTTATATGACAGAATTTGTGCTCACCCACACAGATATGACAGAGGGAGCCATTGCTCCCCCACCCAAGTAGAAACTGGGGACACCTAGCAACCTTGAGGGGGCACCATGGGTACCATTTAAATGAATAATAGAGTAATTTCACTCTTTCCTCATTAAGCAGTCACCATCATGTGAAAATGGCTGTATTCATCATGGGATTCCTTGTAGAAAATGACAAGCTTGTAATTGATTTCACTTCATTGAAATCTTTAAGCTTATTTCAGGATGTGTAAAAGTCAAATTGTTTTATGGTATGTCAGTGGCAGGTTTTTATTCATTTACATATGACTTGTGGTTACGTTTAGATAATCTCACCGTCTATGAGATGCTGTTCTACTCACTGCCTTTGAAGGTTTGTTGTTTTCCAGCATGTGCTAGTACTCTGGCTAAACGTGTAGTGCATACAAGTATGAGTGCAGGGTTTATTTTGCAGGTAAAATGATGAAATGGAAATGTCTATTTTGAAATTTTATCAGATGTAAAGACACTGCAGAGACGATAACAGTCCTATGGGGCGCAGTTTTGCAATTGTTTTCACGGCAGCAGATATTTTCTTCTTTGCTGATGCTTGCAAGGTAACAATGTGCTTCTTAAACATCCTGCACGGGTCCCCAGCTCATAACACAGTGCTTATTGAAGACCTGTGAGTGGAAAATCCATGCAAACTCCACATACGCAGATCCAGGTTCTCTTTTTGTCTAGAAACAGGAAAGCATTTGTTAATGTACTCTGAGAGTCTATAGCATATGACAGTGCAGTCTGTCTTTCAGGTGGTGTGACAGTTTCCAACATGAACCACTTGTAAGCACATTATAATAAGACATTCGCAGTGATATGTTGCTTTGAGGAAATGGATCAAGCCTGTAATACAATCCCAGGTTAATTAATTCTACTCATTTCAAGATGCAGAAATTCTCCTTTGTCTTTGAGCTCTTTTTATCCAGACAGGTTTTCGCTGAGCATGCATGCTCTTTTTCCAGATAAACCTCATTAGTACGAGTGCATTTATTCACACCTGGGAGCTCCCCAGTCCAGCCACAAACATTTTACTGTTTGCCAATTAACTATGTTTAAATCTTTGGGGTGGGAATTGCCCCACTTTACACAAATACCCACCAGAAAAATACTTTTAGTATCAAACCCACATGCCCTGCAGCCTCGGTAGGTGCCTCTAAAAAGTTTATATTCTTTATGAAAGGTGGCACCTGTACTCACCATGCTTCTGCAGCATTTTTTGGATTCTAGGAGGGACCTGGTTTAATGTCAATAAACTGTTTCATGCCCTCTTAAAACGTTCCACTCCAGGTGCGCAAGGTTGTCGAACGTCTGATAAAATAGTGTTGAAATCCTCTGCCTCTCAATATGTCATTTTATGGACAGCGCTCTTGATTTTTCTTTTCTTTTTTGGTAACTTGTAGCAGCCACCACTTGCTCTTCCATGTGTCAGAACAGCACAAATTATCACTTACACTTACTACATACACATGCATGCTGTATTTTCTTTAATCAAATAAATATATTTTATTTTTTTTCCCTTTTGCCTCTGTGCAGTTTGTGTTTTTGCACAGGGCATAAAGAGTCCGGTCAGCAACCAAACACACTCGAAGTGTACACATTAGTGTGGGCCTCAGTGTATGTGTGTTTGGGGCTGTGCTCGTGTTTTCAGGTCTACCACTTGTGGATTTTTAAGGACTGAAAGAATAACAATAGATTAACACATCAAAAATCTGACAGTCAACTAATCGGCCGGTACCCCATTCTCAAAAAGCCTAAAAGTTTAAAAAAATGTCAGACAATGTCTCAATATTCCAAGAAAACAGTTAACAGTTGTATATATTATATATATCTTTTAAAATGGTTAGAGGACAGCTTGTGTGTTTGCAGTGGTGATGGAGTTTGTTGAATGCATCTTGTACACAAACTGTGGGCAAATCTGCTAAAATAGTTAATTAGTCGACCTCTGGTGTGTGTGAGCGTTTGTATATGTATTTCAGGAAATGTGTGGGCATCTGTTTTCTGAAGTCATGTGCACATGCATGAGTTTGTGTGGGCTTCCCAGTGTGTACGTGTGTTCAAACATGACTGTCTTTATGTGACCCTGTGGTTCTCTCTCTCACTGTGTGTGTGTGTGTGTGTGTGTGTGTGTGGTGAAGAGCTGTCAGTTTCGGTCTGGTAGTCAGCATAATTAGTCTCTCTTTTACCCCGTCTCCTTCTCGCTGTTTGTCTCTCTCCTCCTTGTGGTTCCCTCTACCTCTGCCTTCTCGCTCTCTATTTCATTCTCACTCTTCATCCCTTCCTCCTACACTCTCTCACCACGGTTCCCCTGAGTGATGACTTTTAAATCATCCTTTCATTCTTCCTGCAATGATGAATGAGGGGAAGTCTGTCCTTTTCTCTCTGTTTATTCTGCCTTCCATCTCTGCACTGTATTCACTCCCACTCTTTGTCCTAATTTTTCAGTTTAATTAAGTCACTTCATTAGAAAGACTAGAAAGAAAAAGAGGCAATATTTTAAGGGTTATATAAAATGTGATGACCTGACATAGTGTGTATCTCTTATGTAGGCTGTAAACATCACACATTTGTACAACCTAGTAGTTAATATGTTGAGGAAATTATGTCAAGATGTGCTGCTGGAAATCTAGAGAAACGCATTGAATCAGTGACTCATCAACAAAACTACACCATTATCATTATTAGTAATTTTTCACTATATTTTCTGAGTAAGTTGAGTTTGCATTTGATTAAATTCAACATCATAAGTGTGGTAAAAAATAAACTGCAATATTGTACGTAGTCATTTGTTTTTTTTTTAATTATGAGTTTATGAATTACATTTCAGATGTCCACCTCAATGCAAAAGCATACATTTGGCCCTTTTCCACTATGGTCCCAGCACAGCACGCCACGGTTTATGTTGGTTTTCCATTACAAAAATAGTACTTACTCAACGTGGGCAGAGTCATCGTTGCACGGCTGCATGGAACTGCCTTGACTTTGTACATATGAGTGACTGCTGTAACATACGATATGATATTGCTATTACACCAGAGTTAACATGGTAGACACGGGCATGCAAAACAGTAGCATCCATGTGTTAGCAAATGGTGTTACCGATCAATATTTTTTACTGTGTTTTTGGCTCAACTTATGGCCTACTGTAACCCTCAGTCTTGACCAACTTTATGTAAACAAACCGACCAGGTACTCAATAGGCACTATTAGAGATGCAAATAAAAAAGAAGAGGAAAAAAATGATTTAATTTCTCTGTAGTAGTTTCCATTTCCACAAGAAATTACCCATGGATTTTTGAAACTGCATGTTCTGTTTAAGAACTGTTACAAAAAGACTTTTTAGTCTAGCTGGGGTTTCATTAAAAGCCCAAGTGCATCGCCGCGTTAATAAAGTTCCAGCTCCACTTCATATTTTGCATAATTTACAGCCTGCCAACAGTAATTTTAACAAAATAAGACTTTTGTATGAGTCTGCTTTTTTTCTGGAGGAATCGCTCATTTGTTCTCCAGTAATAACTCTCTATATTTGTCTGGAGGGAATATAGATTCAGAGTTTCTTTAAATCCATAGTTTTGCTACAGATAATTAAATCCATAAAACAATCTAAGAAGTATATGATGGACATAGCATTTACATAGGTTCAAAACATGTAAAATAATCTCTTCAGAAATGGGTAACAATTTCAAAATATCATCACTATAACAGGTTATTACAGTGAAAAGCAAGTGTATTACCGTTAGTATTTATTGTGAAGTACATGACTGACCCAGTATTTTGTATTTTATATATGAATCATTTTATCCTGAGCAGGAACACTCTCCTGAACATGCATGGATAGTTTCATCACTGAGTTGATCAGAATTGACATCAGATGCTCATGTACAGTATGTGTGGCTTTTTGCTTTGAGTGAGTGACTCTTTGGTGAACCATCCTTATAAATCCCCTCCTGTAACTTTGAACATAAAATTTGATTCCTGTTGGGAACCACATGGATCTTCCCTTTTTGAACTGTGCCAAGATGGCAGTGGCAGTTCAATGGGTTGTGTGTTTTATTTTTGCTGTGCTATGCACAATCTTTTTTCTGCAGTGTCTTATAGGAAAAATGCAGGTATGGCTGCCAGCCTTTGTTTCCTCGTAGGCAAATAGAATCAAACGGTGTATGTTTTGTATATATTCATACATGTTTTGTCTATATACATATATATATATATAAATATACACCACACTGCATAATGTGCATCTTTGTGCATATACAGCATATGTCTTGGCTCTGTCTCACATTTGCCTGTACTCGCTGGTTTCTCAACTTCTCAGCTGTGATTGGTTGTGAAGGGACAACGATACCGGCCCTTAATTGCAACTCAGGCTGCCATTGGTCATTATGTCTATCGCTGTGATGGTCTTGGAATTGTCTGGCGAAATGAATGTTGCTCAAAGTAACACGCATACACACGCACACATGCACAAATATAGACACACATGCTGCACAAACCCATTTTTGGTCAGGGTTCTGTCTTGGATAATTGGTTGAAAAAGCATCCAGTGGGATCGGCCTGCTGTCCCTGTGGCCCCAGCTGCTATGGTAAATAACAAGGCTCATAAACATGAAAGGCAGCGGGATGATCACCCTGATTTAAGCTCTGCTCTCCAAGGAGGATCAGTTAAGACCCTTGAATTCAAGGTCTTAACACATACACGGCAATTCCCAACCATACACTAATAACACACCAAAGGCCTGCAGCTTTAAATACGCTTGTACACCATTTTTATTTCTACTTTGGAGCTGTAATGACATACTGTGCACAAGCACATTTCCAATGTAGAAGAATGAGCTGGTTTAGATGAGGTGTGGATCTGTGCCGTGTAGTGATTTACTATGTGATCCCCAAGCAAGAGGACATAAGAAGTCTAATACAGTAAGAAGTTTCTTTTCTGCTGTAGTGTCCTTGAGTAGGGTGATGCTAAATCCCCACCAGCTTACCCGAGGTGTTTTTGCTCTGCGAGCTGACGCTGCAGCCTGCCTTCCCCTGTCGGGCGGTTTCTCCACTGTGGATCGATAGAGCATCAAAACAAACGCTCTGGACCGACTTCGCTCCTGGACGCCTCCTTCGTCGAGCACCTGTGGTGAAATAAAAGCAGCATTAAGATCAAAGGGAGAAGATAGTGATCCTGATGTGAACCGCGAAAGACCAAAGAGATCAATTACATTTGCATTTTACAATTCAGGCATTTAGCAGGTGTTGTATCCCGGAGAGATATAGAATAAGTATAGCGGCGGCATTAGCCTGTCTTCTCATTAATCAGTACACGCAGCCTGTGAACGGAAGAGAAAAGGATGAAAACAGACACGGCATCCTCACTGTATTCTGCACATAAACAATCCCTTATTGTATCGCCTCATTATTGTAGCACAGCCCTAAAATAAAACCCACCACTCCAAGTGCTGTTTCTAATTATTATTTATGCTGAAATTCTGTAAATGTGCAGTACCTATTGTAAACAGTTTGTCTACCACTTTAAAGTAGCGTGAAGTTATTGATGTAGTGTGGAGCAAAACAATACGTAATGCTCTGTTACCAATTTAACATCTTGGCATCAACAGACTATGAACAAACTTTTTGGGGGTTTTAAACATTGTTCTTGTAATGCTGCCTTACCTACATTACCTTTTTTATATATGTTAGATATCCCGCCCTTCCACAGTCACTTGGTATCATCAGCAGTGGAGGTGGTTTTGTTTTGTGCAGAGAAAAAAGTCAGTGTAACACCTGTTGCAGTTAATTTGGCTGTTAGCTGTGCGTCTACTCCTCCCCTCCTATTTCATCCACCTCTCCCTAACTGCCTGTCACAAAGGGATATAATGAAAAGCCTATAGTAGCTTATTAAGATTTATTAGTGTGTACTCGTCCTCCTGCATTAATTATTCGCTGTCTTTGATGCAGCATAGTACAAACAAGAGTTTGTCATCTGTCATTTCCTCATGTGGACAGACTCAACGATTGTATTCATATTGAAGTGTCTTTAAAAAAAAGTTTTTATCCTCCTGTTATAAATGGTTTATAGGCTTTGACACAGGCTTACCGTTGCCTTGAATTCTGACATGTCTATATGGGATTTGCAAAAAAACAAAGAACAAGCTATCTTTGGATGCTACTGAGACGCCAAAGAGTGCTGATCTCTTTAAACTGTTGAGTCAGGTGGAAAGGCAGCTCAGTGGGGAGTATCCAGTCAGTCACAGGACCTGGATTAAACCCAGCACACTGGGTGCCGTTCTTCAACAGACCCAGCTCTGTGGCCTCATTGCAGAGATGATTATATTTCTTGTTGCACTAAAATCAAGCTGTAAAAGTTTCTGACACATCTTTAACTTTACCATACATGCATTTTTATGATGATCATCAATGACTACTTGTCCAGTAGCTACACATTACACTGTGGTGTTCCCCAGGGCTCAGGTCTAGGTCCCATGCTTTTTGATCTTTACACTTGATAATGTCATCACACATTGATTTCCATAGTTATGCAGACAATACACAGCTTTTCATAGCCGTTTCTCCTGATGACACAGGGCCAGTAAATTACCTTTATAACTGTATTTTTGACATTAAATTATGTTTTCCTACAACTCAGCCAGGACAAAACTGAGATTTTACGTATCGGACCTGAGCTCAAAGCTGTGGCTCTTTAAAACAATTAAAAGTCCAACTGCCCATGTTATTAACATGACAAAGACCGCTTATTAACACCTGAAAAACATTGAAAGACTACGTCCATTTAGCTTAATGCTCTTCTTTCTGGTCTTCCGAAGAAAAAGTGTAGCTGGTTACAGCAACTTCAAAACTCAGCTGCATGTGTTCTGAGTCTGACGAGCTGTTTTTATTATAAGAAGCATAACTTGCACCGCATTGTATGGAAAGTGTTGTACACGTTTAGTCTGATTGATGATGGTGTTATGCGTTTATCACGAACATCACCATCAAAGAATCAGGTTATGTACAGTCAAAGGCTGGCAGGTTTCTCAGAGGGACCCAAAAAGCAAGACTCGCGAGGCAGATGTGAAAGTAAAGTTACATTTTTTATAACAATAATAACCCCAAAAATCAAACGGGCAAAGAAAAGTACAAAGGGTCAGACTGAATCAAAATCCCCCCCCAAAAAACCCAGACAAGGTCCAAAACACAATCGGATACAAACAGACAAACTGGCCAAAAGCAGAGCAGAATGCTGGAAAGCTAAACCATAATATAACAAAGGCAAATTGTGTATATCCTGTATACCATGGAGCTAATGTGGGACTGGGGAACAAGATTGTGAGTGGGTCGGATGAGTAGTCAGGCAAAAGGAGGCAGGTATGGTGGTACGTGGTTTGAAAATCCATGTAAATTATGTATATGCACAAACAACTGGGGCTGAATGAATGAAAAGATGAATGAGCACACCGACCTCCACGTCGTGACAAAAATCTGACCACCTTATCGTCACTGAGGCTGAGGTGTGGCCTATCCCTGTGTTGATGTAAAGCTTTAATACACTTCAGGGTAGTACAGACACTTGTCAGGACTGAAGCCTCTAATAAATTAATAGTGGGCCACTAATATTGGACTGGGCCGGCAGGTTAGCAGCATTAATTAAATGTATTAAATAAAGTAAGGGTATTACTTGAAGTAGCATGGAGCACTGTTGAGCCCCGTAAGTGCTGTGTGTGCTTTTAAAATAGTGCCGACGCGATGTGTGTTTTTATATGAATGCTCAGTCCCTGTCATAATTAAAGCAGGTCTCACACACTGTACAAACACATGCTGACCAAGAGTAATCACTGTACCATGTTAATACTCTTACATTGTCTCTGCAACTGTTGTGTTTTGTGTAGATTGTACTGTAAACTAACTTAAACCTTCTTTTTTTTTCTTCTCCATCAGGTTTTATCTACACATGTGGCGGCACACTGAAAGGCAGAAATGGCAGTATAGAATCGCCTGGTTTTCCCTACGGCTACCCCAATGGGGCAAACTGCACCTGGGTCATTGTCGGGGAGGAAGGAAGTAGAATCCAGCTCATCTTCTTGTCATTTGCCATAGAAGAAGAATATGACTTCTTGTCCTTGTATGATGGACATCCCCACCCTGCCAACTTCAGGACCAGGTAGGATTAGACAGAGAGTTTTAAAAAAACGCATACTGTTCATCACCAGAATTATTGCTTTCAAGGTGTATGTTTTAAGGTGTATGTTTTAAGATATTTGTCCTTGACTTGCAAATATGACCTTGTGTGTGCTGAGTGAGTGCTGTCTTGCTGTAGTGCGCAATTGCAAAGGTTCAATCACTGCCACTGTGGTTTATTTATTTAGTTAGGTGGCACCACCAAAAAAGCACCAACAAAGAAACTCATTTCATAAAAGCCTTGGAACTCTCTTTGCCTTAAAGTTTTATCAATTTTATCAGGTAATAAATTGTACTTCATAGCATCTGTCAGTTGCTGCGCTCGCTCACAATGTTGTTTCTGTTTGTATTTAGGTAAATTGAACTAGAATAATTACATGGCAGACAAAAGTTTTTCATAAAAATAAATTAAAAAGTAAAAAATCTTTGAATAAAGCTTCTCTTCATCGCTCAGGTGTGGAAGCAACACAGACGATCAACTAACAGAAAATGAGGGCCTTATTTTTTTTTATTTCGGATCTTAAGGCTGCTGACTTTCACCTCGAACACTCTTTTGAATTAAAGTACTCGTAAATCCGAGAAGAACCTCCTCTTGGACCGTCTTTTTAATGCAGAGGCACTTTCTACACAGATCAGTCTTTGCTAATTTGGCGAGGAAAGCTCTGTATTTGGAAAACCCCTAAAAGAAAGTTCATTTACAGGGCACACGCCAAAAACAAAAACATAGTTACTGAAGCATTTACTGGCACTGAAAGTCCACTAATTTGCTAGAAAGTTGGAGCTTTTTTGTTTATCTTGCAGTTGGTATTTTTAGTCCTGTTTTGCACTGTTTTTTTTTTGTTTTTGTTTTTTTTTAATGGGTATGGCTTCAAAACAGTACAGTATTTTCATGGACCAATCTGATTTGTAGGAATGGTTGAATCAAAGGCCTTGGACTGACTTTAGACTGCAGCCCAAATTGGATTTTTAAGCATATCCAGATTGTATCTCGCTGGATTTACTGGCAGACTGGACAGCTAAAAAATACATGAGATCCTGATCAGATTCTTACAGATCCGTCTCAGTCCGAACGTCTCGGTCACTCGCAGTGCGACTCGAACAACAGCAGCAATGACGTAGATCCGCAGAGACAGGAGTTAGCCGCGTTAAACAATCAATACAGAGCGTCGCCTGTAACTCTAGAAATCCATGTGGAAGACTGGACACATGCAAACATTCTGAAGCTTCACTATGAAAACTAACATTTTCACAAGCACTCGTTTTCAGAGAACTTCAGGAGCACTTAAAAAAAGGAGTGAACTGAACAGAAATGTGGTGTTTAAAATAAAATAAAAATCCACACACCCTATTACACCCTTATTGTTCAGTGTCACCTCAAGAGAATCTTTCATCATGAATTGCTTTGTCAATATTAAGAGCCTTGACTGTCAACGGGTTTGAGGGAAAGGTCACACAAGGATTTCTCTGGCAACTGCAGACAGACAGCCACGCATGGAAGTCTGGTTTGGTTCAATTGAGCAAAAAAGGATTTGGGTCGGAGGGAGATGAAATGAGTCCTCTTGATACTTGGTCGTTTGCTGAAAAGCAATTCTCCCTCCGTGAGGAATGAACCGTGTTCCTCTGGTTCAATGGGCATAATTTCTAATCAGCCAGCTGCAATAATCAACCTTTCTCGGACAATGTGGTGGCTTTTAGGGCTCAAATTGCCACACAAAGTTAATTAAACAAGGGAAGGGAAGAAAGGAGAACAATAAAACAGAGGTTGGACATGAGCTTTTGCTTCTTTAAAAAAAAAAAATGTTCTGTGCGTGTGCACACGCTTGTTGGGTGCACACACGCAATCTGCACACTTGCATTTACCTTATTATTTAAGCTAATTTACCTAATTCTGGCCAAAGTGGTGATTAAAGGGTCAGATTCATTAACAGGCAAATGATTGACATGGAACCTGGACACACACACACATACACACTCTATTATCTATGATCATTTATTGCTGTTATTGCATATGTATTTTTAATTCCCCTTATGTAGCTACCAGTTCATGTCATTAGGAGGTGAACCACTCTTTGCTTTTACAGCTGCCCGGGCACCAGATTAACCTAATTAATCACTGTGATACCTATACGCACATTACTATTCTCATTAATAGAGCAGAGACACTAAGGAGATATGCAGTAGGGAAAAAAACGGGGAAAATATAGATGATAGAGGGGCTGAGAAAAGAAAGATGTTTGGATGTCATCATTTTTTAATTTATGTCAAAGCCTCTTGAGTCAACAGTTAGTGTGACATTTGTAGGTAAAGAGAAAAAAAAAAGTTAATTTTATTCATTGGTCACTTGTCATATTATGTTGTGTCTCTGCAGCTTGTGATGATAATTTGGTTCTAACATATTTTATTTATTTTTTTCATTTAACAGAAATGCCAGTTCAGTTTTGTCACTTGTGATAAGTGCTTAACAAATCTGCACTTAAGAATGTCAAGGGAATTTATTTCAACAGCCTCATTGAGTTCTAAAATGACCTTAAATAAATACAGCACAAACAAGTGGTGTATTTGGCACTCGATTTCATTTCCATATATTCATATTATTATTATTTTTTTTTACAACAGCAGGATTTTGATCATTGTTGTTCATTCATTTCTTTGAGGCTGACAGACAAGGTGCTCTTTGACTGGTTTGTTTAAAAAAAAAGAAAATACATTTGCATTCTTTTACTGCCCCAGTTGCTTTCATCCTGCAGTCAGCGCCCCCCCGTGTCACTCACTGATGTGCTGTCATATTAAATTTAAAACCTGCAAAAGAAGAATTCAAAAGAGAATTTAACAGCTGTCTGATAATAATAATGTGCCTTGCGCCAAGAGAGCGCCACATAGTTTGTCATCGAGGATGGAGGGATGGATGAAATGCAAAAAAACTAAGTGATCCCAGTGGTGCATGGGACAAACACCATCTTGCATACACTCAGAAACTTTGACATTTTGATATTTTTTTTCCCCCACAAAATCACAGTATTTTGATAGCTGAGTGGAAAAAACGTTGGTCACAAAATTCTGAAATGAAGTCCTGAAGGGGTTTTAGAAGATGATAACTCAGAAATTGTCAGAATGATTGAGAGCAGAGACTCTGAAAACACCACTTAGTCAGACTCTACTTTTAGTCTGTTTTGTGAATAACAATACACCTCCCTACTCACACCTGGAAACCTTGTCCTTATTTTAAAATATAGAACCAATGAGAACCATGACAGCTGGAGGAGACGATGACATTAACAATCCAACTTTAATTTGACAGATGATACACGTTGCAGCACATTTAGGGAACAAGATTGATGTGTGTGAGATTTAGAAAAGTGAGCACCAGAGATTTTCATGAAAGAATTTATGATTACAGTGAAATTTCAATATTAGAAAGGAGACATAGAGCTTCTGGTAATTGTCACAATTGTGATTGATTTCAGTATTCAGTAAGTCTATGCTCTATCATTAAAGGGATTGTTCAGGTTTGTTGCAGTGGGATTGTACAAGGTACCTGAATATTGTCAGTATGTTACATAAAGGTGATTTCCACTCTTCTTGTGCTGAGAAGTAGCCAGAGCCACATGGACACACGCTCTGTAAAAACACACAAATCCAGATTTTAGCCCCATAACAAGACTCATTAATAAAATATATTGTATCTTGAGTGTACAGTATCATCTTGTATAATTATGAAATGCTCACTCTCCTGCACCAGAGTCTATTTAAAAGAAAAAAAAACGATTCAGCTTACATGACTCAGTAGCTGGTTGCTGGTCTATTGCTGCCTTGCACTGTGAAGGCCCTGGTATCCTACCTCATTGGACCGTAACCCTGGATTGCCACTGGACGCGTTACAGCCGCGGCACGGTCGCCGTTGCAAATCGCTTCCATTCTAATCAATGAGAGCATTTCCACTGGCCGCGCTGCAGCACGTCTCTGCAGCGTCCCAGAAGCGGCTCGCCGCGCCGCAACGCTATCGATAGGTAGCAGTTCTATTTTTGCCGTTGCCGCTGCCGAGTTGCGTCAAGCTCAACAGAGCAGATGGCACCAGACAGCAAGTCCGACACAGAATCAAAGTAAAACAAACGTCCAGTGGAAACCCAGGATAAGAGCACATGCTCAAACTGAACTTCCGCCTCACCAGTAGGTGGAGCATTAAGCCCCGCTCAACAAGCAGAAGAACATTTTGACAGCAGAAGTCGTCACCAACGATAGTCATCCGATCCTCGACCCTGCGACCCCTGCCCGACGAGCCTTTCATCTGTCAGCCGCTTGTGTCCGAGGGAGCTGTAGCACTATTCCTTGCATCACCTGATGGTGATGGATACAGCAGTAACCTGACGCATGAGTATACCACGGCGCGGCATGTGCGCAGAAGTATACCAGGGCCCTAAGTTTGTGCTACCTAGGTAAATGGAAAGGACAGGAATAAGGATTTCAAACATGTGTTCCTGGATGCATGTTAGCAGAGGGAGTAAGCGGAGTACAGTTGTCCATAACACAGTGAATAGGTACAAGTCCCTCAACAACCGCACATCAAAAAACCTGAACTGTCCCTTTTATGGTGTAAAGCTTGACATGGGACTATTTGTGGCGTCATGTAAGATGTACCGTTACAGCCATCACAGTAAAGATATACATTTACAGATTGTAAGTGCAAAGTCAGACTTGCAGAGAAGCTACCAAAGTTGTGTCAGGTCACTGTATGAATATTTGATCAGTGCAATCTGTCAGTCTGTCCATTCCGTCTTCTGGCTAAATTTGCTTTGTGCATGCGAAATGTGCTCTCAGAAGTAAACTTCATTTGTGCGAATGCGCATCAACAGTCTCACTAGGTTTGATCTAGATAATCCTGTTAGAAAATAAAGATTAGATTAGATTGTCTGGAGTTTATTTGATCTATGATACGAAGGCAAACAACACAAACATTGTTAAATGCCGTGAAATGAATCACTACAGTTCGGATGTGAGTCATGTACCCTTTGTGGTTTGTTCTTTTCCTCAAACCACTCATTTATCTTAGAGAGAAGCATCTAACAGCCAACGGCCATGCTTGGAGCTGTAATTTATTATTTATTGAGTGAAGCTTTAAAAAGCACCTTTGACTGGACCACAGCAGCGAGGTCGCTCCCACAATGTGATTAATGTGATCAACATGTGTGAAAGACGCTCCCTTAGTAAAAAAGGATAAAACAAACTCTCAGTTTGATCCAACTGACACTTTAAGTACCACTATGAAAAACTTATTTAACTTCAGATTTATATTATAATCATATATTATAATTGAGAGCTACTAGCTTAGTCCTGATGTGTATTGGAAAACACATTCGCTATCGTAAAATCTGTCATGTTTTTACAAGCTCCAAATAAAAATCAGCAAAGTTTGCTGTAGAGTGGAAGGTTAGGTTCGGTCCCGGGGAAACCTTCTGTCCTGTGCCATCAATGCAGCTCTGTGCCTGTGATGCCAGGCTGGGCCTCTCTGGGCAGGTGGAGGAGACCAAAAACAGTTTTCCATCTTTAGGCAGGTCAGTCAGTGAGTGACAGAGGTTACACCAGGGGGAGGCAGGACTGAAAGAGAGTGTGGAGGACAGAGGGCCTGGGCAGAGCCTTGGCCAATTGCTATGTTGTTTGTCTGCACAGTGTGAGACAAGTGACTGTCAGCCAGTACCTTTCCATGACATTATAAAAAAAATCAACCAAAACAAGTCTATTTAAATAATAATATGTTGTGGCACTTTTCTATGGTACAGTTCTAGCTTCTAGTTAGTTAGAATCAGTTTATTAAAAGGATTAGTTCAGTACTTCCTGCATGACCGGAGCTCTGTCTGACACAGTCACTGAACTGAAATAAGACCGAACGGGTTGTAATTTGGCTCACGATCGCGAAATGCACCAGACTCGCATGTTTTCAGCATATCTTTTTAACAGATCCACAGTTCGGCATTGTTTCGGGCGAATCAAATTTGGCACTGTTTGATTCTAGTGTCGCACATCGCGCTCATGACTCTTCCTTCCAATCAGTGGCCAGAAGTCTGTTGAGGTCACATTTCAGTATCAGATCAACTCGATCGGAACCAGGTACTATCCCAAATGAAAAAGCAAAAAAAAAAACCTGAATAGATTCAAGCTGAGCCGAGCAGTGCGGTAACTGTAGCATGGAAACACATCATTAATCTGACTCAAATAGTACTTACACTAGGGGTGTAAAGGTAATCAAAGGTCACAATTTGGTACATGGTTCGGTTTTGACGCCAGGGTGCGGTAAATTGTTGGTATAAAAAGAAATGCAAAAAAAAAACAATTATTTTGACTCAACTGAGAAAAATAACAGTGGCAAATTGCCCATGATTTCCTGAACAAAAGACGTGTTTTTAAAAATAAAAACAGGTAATAATTCTTACAAAATAAACCTCAATATTGCTGCACCTACTACAAACAAAACCTAGAGGTGCATTTGAAGGTTCTCAAATAAATAAAGAGTAAGTATAATAATAATAAAAATAATCAGTCACAGTACAGTGCAGCATGTACATGTATATGAAACCCAGAACCCAGAAATATTAGAAGAAGAAGAAGAAGACAACAGCAACGAAGTTCATTAGTAACACTCATGAATGGCACTTGTCATGCTAACGACTAGCCTCCAGCTACAGTGGAAACTGCCCAATCTAAACAACCTGAAAGGGGATACATGATGACCCCACATAGCATAGCAGACGCAAATGCACTTTATTCAATAAATTGATTCCCCTCCAGTGCTTGTGTACTGGGACACGGCAGTTTTGCCAGTGAATGCAGAGTCGTAGCTCGACCTAATTGTGCGAACAAAATGCATCGACTGTTTCTTCATTAATGATGGTGGTGATTTGGTTGACCAGGCCTTTGGGGAGGTGTTGATTAGGTGTGGAGTCTCTGTGGGGACTGAATTATCCCTGACATTGTGTATTATGTCGTTATTCCCATTTTTTTTTACTAATTTAACTAACAAAAAAGAATCCTAACTCAATACACTCACATCGCTAAATCAGTAGTATCTGTATAATGTAAAAAAAAAATGTTTATGTGTTAACAATGCTTCACATACTTTGGCATTTAAAGATATGAAGAATCATATTACCAAAGACATTTCACGTGTCATTGTTTTTGATAGTGACCTCTGCGGCTAGAATTTCTCGATTAAATGCATGAGTAAAAAAAGAGAAAGCCCAAGAAGAAAGGATATAATGAAAGGTAAAAAATAAAGCAACAATCTATAAATAGTCTTTCAATTTGTATTATTTGTTCGTACTATTTTAAAGGTTTAAAAAAAAAAAAAGCCATGGCAAGCCTATGTTGAATCAGAAGAGACCACCAGACATGAAGACCAAACCAATTTTTCAGCTGTCACCAATTAAACCCTCAATATAACTTAATCACTATTAAACATGTAGGGGAAAAAAGGGAAATGATGAAGCTTCTGGTTTCAAATTGGTGTTATGGGGATTTGTTCGGCCTATTTCACAGTGGGTGCTCTTTTTTTTTTTTCATTTAGGCACACATGAGACCGTTCAAACCGCCCTTAAGTCTCTCTCGTTCCTGCTTCTTCTGGAAGACCTCTTTACAGTAACCCGTGCACATCTCACAGCAAAAATATACTGTGAAAATGAACCGTCTTTACCATTTCAGCCTCTATATCTGTTGCATATGTCACTTACTCGATACAGTTAATTCCTGTTTCAAGGTAGAAGCATATTGTTAAATAAGGTGACGCACCAACAGATGCACAGCTTCTTACAGAAGTGTATTTAAAGGATACTCATGATGATATGATATTCAAAGGCAAACTCCGCCACGCAGCACGTCGCATAGATTATATTATAATCCAGCGTGAAACCGGCCTTTGGTGTTTTTCATTTCCTGACATTATTGCAGTCTGCTGTACATAGCCAATCATACAAGTTTACAAGTGAAGGGGGGTTTAAACCAAATTGTTGTTGCTGTGGACTAACTCATTTTCAGGTTGGGCTCTCAGCAATGGGCCCCTGGCATCTGCCTGCTTCGCCTTCCATGCCTCAAACCACCTACCTGTCCCTGGTTTGACCCAGTTTGAATCTGCAATCCTCTACACCAACAATTTCACACCTGGCTAGTTTCATTTTTCATTTTAACCCCCCCCCCCACAACCCGCTACCCCCAACCCCAACCCCACCACAACCCCATTAAGACAAGTAAACACAGTCTCTTACTTACACAGGCTGCAATAAATACACGCATAAGCAGACGGAAAACACAGGCACAGAGGAGGAAACGGGCAGAAACACAAAGGCCAGCCATGTGTGATTGGTGTGAAAATGAGCAAATATGGTCTTTGATGTTGGCTGCACTTTCGGCTGGTAGGCAAGAAGTGTATACGCAGATGTGTGTGTGTGTGTGTGTGTGTGTGTGTGTGTGTGTGAGAGAGTGAGTGGTTCATATGAGTGTTAACTGAGGTATGTTTACGCCTGAGGTAGTGGTATTTCATCTCTTCCTGCATCAGTTCTGCCCTGTAGGGGGTTAGAGGTATGTCTGTGTGTGTGTGCGTCAGAAGATCCAAATAGCTTTGCTCAGGTTAAAAAGACAGGAAGGAAGATAAGTATTTTCTATTTTTTTCCCTCTCCTTTCTGTGGCTTTTTTAAGGTCTTTCTCCCGACACACACCGACTTGCCTCAGAATCGTTTTCTGTTTCTGTTGCATGAAATCAGTTTCAGTGTCTTTGGTCGTAACGTATGACTCAAATATGAATTATTAATCACTATTAGGGCAGACTGTGACGTTAAATCATGGGAGCTGTACATGGACATGCATTATTTATCTGCTGGAATGCAATCAAGTGGTTAAAGTGGTCGCATGCATACTGTATACACACAATAAATAATGTAAACCCCTTGCTGGATATCCCTGTGAAACAATGTGCAGACAATTGTGATGGACTAGCTTGAAAAATGACTTTTACTGGACAAAAAGTTAGGTTGAGAAAAACCAAATAAACTCTCATTATACAACTTTCTCACTGCACCAACTTTTATTACTGTAAACAACATTTTGCCACAGCGCACATCCATCAGGTGCCCAATTTGGTGTAAACGAGCATTGTGAGGCGTTCTGGAGAAAGGATAAAGTTGTGTGGACTTGCTTTGACTTGTGCATAATTATGCTAAGCTTTACACAGTGTGCAGAGGGGGAAACTCTGTGGGTGTGAGTGCATTAATGCCTCAGACAGCGATGCTTTACTTTAAGGGTTGGAGAGCTATTTCAGCCATTTAAGGAATTAGTAGAATTCCTGTTTAATTTGCATGCAGTGTGTGCTATAAAAAAAAAAAGGCACATTGCACTGGATGTGTGGCTTTGTGGGGGTGGAGTTACTGCATCCAAGGCTACAGAAGCCTTTTTTCACTCCCTGATGCTTTAATTAATGGCATTTCTTTGAGTGCTTTTCGTATGAAAAGGCAAAAAGAAAAGAAATGCTACTGTTTGAGTTCATGAAGGAATTTAACATCCTGATCGATTTAGTTCATCCCTCGTTACCTCCGTGGGTTTCAAATGACATAATCTTTGATTTCCCCCATTTGCGCTCGCTCTTAATCACTGTCTGTACATCTGAATTGAAGCTTTCGCTTCATTATCACTCCTGCCTTGATTCCTAGTCAGTGGTATCTTCTCTCTCTCTGACAATCTGTCTCAGTTTGTCTTAGACTGCCTTTCTCCGAACGAGGGTAATTCACTCTTTCATCTCCCCGTTTGTTAATGTCTGTCTCTCAACCCCTCTGTGCGTCTCTCTTTTCTCAATATTAATTCAACCCCCGCTCCCCACCCCATCTGTTTCTCCCTCAATTCTAACTATAAATGTCATTAATTCAGTGCTGATAACCAGTGCTGTTCTTTTCAGCTCAGCCTGGTGCAGATTATAATTATAATCATTACAATGTGCTGAACAATATTCAGGAGTCAAATCCCCCGGTGATATATCTCTCATGAGTCTTTGGAGCTCCTGTTCTTTGTGTCATATTGTGCCCACTATAGCCCGTAGAGATTATGTCTGCATGCATTTAATACACCTATGACTGGCATTAATTGATTCCCCCTCCTCATCCTCTCCTTGAGTGGTCTGTTCAGGCTTATGAGAGAAATGGAGTGCTGTTTCTCATCCCATGCCTAACCATTACGATGAGTGCATATTTTAATAGACCCTATCAGCACTTGGTGAAGGCAACGCCTCAACGTGTACTTGAGTCGCAGGAGGTTTCTGTTTTGCTGCGGCTCTATTCTCACCACGTCGTGTATGCACAACATATTGTTTTATTAATTTCAGTTTAAAAAAAAGTCAGGGATAGCACTCTTTTATGTCCAATTTCGATACCTCAAACTTAAGTATCCACCAATGCTGATAACAGTCATTTTAGACCTTTTTAAACGACTGAAGCTGTGAACAAAACTTTAGTGCCATTTCAAAGACATCATTCTCCAACTGTGTTCCAAAATATTATTCTCCCATAAAAAAAACAGACCACAACATGACTCAGCTAAAATACTGTTGCTGTTTATTTCCTTTTTTTTTTTTTTTTTTTTTTACAGTCTGTGCATAGTGAAGCATGCAATATATATATAGGATTTTGTTTTACTGTATTGGATTTTACATTTTTTTCTTTATGGCCTCATCCAGAGTTTGAAGTGCAATTAAAGTCTGGGTCTTGGATTGTTTATTTCTTTTTCTCTTTTTTTTAATACATCATCAGAACATCTCTGATATAAGTGAATATCGCAGTTGACCAGGCCATCTGTGCTGTGCCAGTTTAATGTGTGAGGCTGTCAGATATTAAGATGAGGAAATTATTCCTGATTCCGTTTGATCATGCCCATAGCCTCGTTCAGTTTTGTTTACTTCCTTTATGCCCTAACATTCCAGCTGGCTACTTCTTTATTAAAGATAGTCTGAGATATTCAGTTTGTTCCTTATACAGTAGAGTGCTGAGTCTGTGTAAACATGCCTCAACAAGGAGAAATATAAATGTGTGTTGGCATCTGTGCGTTAGGGGTTTTGCGATGCGGGCAAAAAATAATGTCTCGATATTTTTGCGGGATTTTGGCGATAGTGATAATTACGTGATATCCTTTAAACATATCACTAGACACACTCTTTATTTTTCATGTACTTAAATACGTCCTCACCTGCTGCTGACTGGCTGCAGGAAATCTCTGGCCCAGCTCAATTTCTTTGTTTGAAAATTTAGCCCAAATAAGTTTGTAATTGAACTACGAGATTGGCATATCATAGTTCCACCAATAGTCATGTGACAAAGAATCCTGCTCACTGCTGCAGCGTGGAAATCTTCTGCTGCACGCATTTCATTGCATGTTTCATCATATTTGGCACTGTCATTTTAATACTCCATTATCTCAATCTTATGTGATCTGGGCCGACTTGTTCCCACTTTTGCCGTGGTGGGACGCATATCTTGCCCACCTATGCACATACAGCCATAAGTTTGTCGTATGTCACCTTTACTTTATGAACTGGTTAGGATGCCTCCTGGAAATCTCCCTGGTGAGGTGAGGTGTGGCACGTCCCACTGGGAGGAGACTCCGGGGAAGACCCAGGACTCGCTGGAGAGACTCTGGGATTTCCAATTCCAATTCCTTGCTTAACCCTCATTCTTAACCCTCAATCTCAAAAATGCGCTCCCTTTAGTGCTAGTGCTGTCCCAATTCTCAGAAAAATTAAGTTGAGGGGACGAGTTTAAGGGCTGTATCGCCCTCAATATTGAGATTTTCCGAGACCACCCTTGGGAGCAAGGGCTACCCAGAATGCATTGCGTGTTTTGACATAACAAAGAAGGCGTCGAAAGCAGCAAAACGAGTGCGCTACAAATTATACAAAGTTTTTTCTTTGTTAATAGAGATATACAAATTATGAAAACCATTGTATTATCTTAGTTTAGGCCCATTTTATGGATAACTGACGTCATTGTTGCGTAATTTTTATTTTTATTTCACAATCTTTTGTCAATAGCCGGCCGGTGCGGACAAGCGATCGTTTGCTATCGTTTACTTTTCAATAAGCCGTGGTGTGTGGTAACTGTCAGCTGAATATGTCCGTGGTTGTCGTATTTGTATGAGTATCATCTTATAACTAACTGACAACAAATAACTTGACTGACAAATGTATCGTAATAAATAATCGTGACGTAAATGTGTTCTTCTTCTTTTTTGGAGTTGACAGACTGGACGCAGCTTTCTCGTTATTCTGCCCCCCACAGTCTGAAGACGTATCTGCATTTAAGGGGTGTCCCATTTCTAAGTGACAAAATAACCCTCAACACTTGGTTTTGAGGGCCAGTTAAGATTAAGGGTTGAGCTTGAGGGTTAAGATAGGAATTGGACTTGGCCCGCTGTCTCTCGGTTGGCCTGGTAACACCTCGAGATTCCCCCGGAAGAGCTGGACGAAGTTCCCGGGAAGAGGGAAGTCTGGGCTTCTCTGCTCAAGCTACTACCCCCGCGACCTGACCTCGGATAAGCGGTAGAAGATGGATGGATGGATGGACTTTATGAACTGACAAGTTAAAACAGACAGATTACAAACAATACATTAAAATATAGAATTTAGGAATTCCAAACAGTTTGCCACTTACAAACTGCAGTTGTTGAGATCAAAGTAACAATTAAGAAACACAGGCACTGTTCAATGGATTCACGATGTCCAAGAAAAACCTTTGAGTGAGATGAAATCAGAGATATGTTTAGTTCAGTTTCCTCAATTCAGTCCAAACTCTACTGATAAATGCCACCAGAACATTCATTATGGCTATTGGTCCATAATGGTGTATGTTGTACATATACTGTAGCATGAAGTTTGATTTATAATTCCTTTGAATTTCTCTTCTGTTTGGAGAGATAAGGCACAGCAGAGAGCAGGGTTCTCCTAACAACTACAAATATTTTATGAGGCCGCTAACTTTACAATAGTCTGATATCAATTTGTTGGCAGTCTAACCACTTTAGAAGGACAAAGTGGAGTACTTGCAGTTCTCTGTTCATAAATATTCATAGGTGAGTTTACATAATATGAGCAAGGCGAGCACACTTAGTTGGCACTTGTCATGAAATCTTTAGCTTGTCATTGCAAATCTTAGTGTGGCAATAAACAAGGCATTTGTGTGCGTGCGTGCATGTGCGCGCATGCACACATGGTAAGAAGAGATGCTTTCCAGAAAGAAGTCATTATCTATTTAGCGTTTTCTTGGCAACAGCAAGATGTGCCTTTGTGATTTAAACACCTACACAGTTTTTGGGCACACTTGCAGCATCAGAGGTTCCAACTTAACTGATGTGTGTATCACAGCTTTAGTGTAAATCCAGGTTAGCCTGACGGTGGGCCTTTGATTCTGTGTGCTAGACCTGTTTCGTTCTACTAATCTCTCATGAGGCGTAGCTAGCCTTGGCCCTGCTTAACCTTGCTTGTTTTTGATCGTGGGCTAATGAGAACCAGGCCAGTGTAACAAGTCAGTCAATATACCTTGGATGACACTCCTGTCTGATATGTGTGTGTGTGTGTGTGTGGTTCCAGTAATCCCAGTGGCTAAGCTGGTAATCCCCTCAAGATGCCCATTAGCCCCTTGCCACATACATGCACACAAACACACACACACACACACACACACACACACACGCAGGACCATGCAGTTCCTCCAGGACCATCACCCAGGTGTCAGGCAGACTGTTCCTCAGGGAAGGATCACTATGATCAGCCACAGAGCTGGCCCACTGCCCCTGGAGGAAGTAACGGAGACACTGACTGGCTGTACATACAGATTAAAGACAGGAGGCCAAAGGCAGAGGGATAGATGAGGAGAAAAGGGAAGGTGAGCGAAAGGGAGGCCAGATTGGGATCGAGAGGAACAGAGGAATCTGGAAAAGGTTGTAGTTTTAAGAAAGAAAAAAAAAAGGATTGCGAGAAAGGGGAAAGTATTGGTTTTGTCCTTTTTGTGTACTTAACTGGCCTCAGCATTGGTTCAGATTTTCTAAATAGCATTTAAGTTAAGAATGTTCTCCTTTCTATACTCATAGAGTTTTTTTTTTGTAAAAATGGACACATTCTTCCGGACAAAAGTAGCAGTAAGCCAACGGGGGGCTCATCCCAACTGCTGCCTCAGTTCATAACATCAGTAAACATTTTTCCTGAGCAGTTAATGGTCTCACCCACTGCAGTTTCAAGACTTCTTCAGTATAACATTGTCTCAGAATTATAAATCATGTTTCCTTGTAGAGGACAACAGAGTCTGAGTGGACTGCAGTCTGAGCTGATCTGTGCAGCTATATTCCCTTTGAATTCACATATGTGGGCCAATGGTTCTTCTAAAGCCACAAAATTACTTTTTTTTATACAATACCTTTTCTTTTTTTGATATAATACTTTTTTTTCCAGTGTTTATGTTTCTTTTCTTCAGTCAGGTTGATGGGATAATCTGTGAATGGACTCTCATGGCCTCTGGAACATATAAAAAAAACACACACCTTAATATTCCTATCTGTGACCTAAAAAACAGGACTGTCTTCTTCCAAACACACATTTTTTCAGGTGAAGTGAGGCATTTGTTACATTTGCGTTTGGATAAAAACACCTCGCTGGAGTTTCATAGCCTCCCTCTGTTCCTCTGGAGTTTTGCAGTGAAGTGTGTGGGTATGAAGAGACGTACTTCTCTCATTATATGAAGACAACCCGAGAAACTCGACTATAGTTGGTTATTTTATTTTTGAGCACTGAATCCATCAGTACTCTAAACTTATGTGGGATAAAAGAGGATTATGGTACATATAACAGAAACAGCCATAGTCACACGAACAGTGACTCATTCATACTGTGTGTACACAGTTTCTTATTCTATACTGACGTGGAAAAATGGTAGAGACTTTGTTCTCACTCGATGGCTGTGACAATTGTCTTACCCCCAATGCTTGGGTGTCATTTCAATGTGTTTTATTATAATTCCACAAACAGCAATTAAAGGCTGTAACTTTTTGATGTTATTCTTCTGCCCTTGTTTGGTCTTCATGAACAGAAATCATGTAACATTATTTGTATGCTGCGTCTTTATCTTAAAATCTTAAACCCGGCTCTGTCAAGCAATACTATCAGACCTGCCTGAGGGAGGGTTTGTGTGTATACAACAGCAGTGCAGTTTATCTATACACCTTCTACCTGCTAGGTAGTTATTAATGCATTTATTTTAGATGTACAATTATATCATGACCTCAGTTAAAGCAGAACTAATGCCAATTATATCTAAATGCCAGATATCAGCCCAGCAGAATATATAGACAAAGGTCAATGACAAATGATGATTTAACCTTTGCTTTGCTTGATTTCCGTCACCTAAAACATGTTTTAAAACAGTATAATGATGTGGCAATTAGTTCAATCAAATTAAATTGGTTTGAAGATTAAACATTCTGATATTATAGCTTCTTTAATTCCTGGTTGTTTAGACATTTGAGAATGTCATCGGGTCTATACTTTGACTTTTTATTTCTAAAACAACTGTTTGATTTATCAATAATGAAAATAATAATTGATTGCAGCCGTATTGTCTTAATGATCTGTCGGCAGCAGCCAGCTGCCTTTGGCATCTTGATATAGTCTACCATAAAGTATTAACTGTATTTTGTTTTACCATATTACAAAGCGATGTCACCTCTCGGTCAATTGCTCACATGTACACACACACAAACATGATGGATGGTCATGTTAAAGATAACAAGTAACTCTTTGAACCTCCACCGTGGAGAGAGATTTGTGAGAATACAGCACAGACATAAAGATACATAAAGACCTGCACAAAGAGAGAGTAAGAACAATGCCTTGCTCTCTGCTCTGTTGCGCTCTCCATTATCCTCCAGGACAGAAATACAAGAATTCAATTAAAAGACCATGTACTGACCTTAACACACATGCACATGCACAGCCTTGACGTATCAATTAATCACTGTCTGTCACCGGACCATTACAGCCTGTGTTTTCTCACTGGACCATGGGGATTATACCATGTGGGTGTGTGCATGTGTGTTTGTAAAATGTCATTCTTTTCTGTAATGACCAGCTTTAAAATGTTAGCTCGAGCGGGCCCTCTGCTAGGTCTTTTTTGTGTGTGGGGTTTGAACGTGTGCATCCACGTTCATGTCCGCGTGTATCCCCGGGTCATTAGTATGCAGAACTGAGTACGAGCCTTTTGTTATTAAACATTAAAACTAGATGACACAATATGGCCTGAGCCCTGGGGCTGAAATCTACCATACTGGGACACACTGAGTGATTCACACACACACATACACAGCACGATAACTTCAAGACATCCACATAAAATGTCAATGTCCATTCAACGCTCAAGCTATTTCATAGTAGATCATTAGAGCAACACTTTTGGATGAAGAGTGTCATTTATTTTCACACAATCACAAATTAAAGACACTTTGGTCGGCTTATTGCTATTTTCATGCTTTGCTTTGACTTTGTGCCATATTCATTTAGATTTGAACTAAATCTAATTTATTCTGTGTGCTTCATCAGGGATCCCGCGTATCCTTGAAATGTCTTAAAAGGCATTGAATTCATAAATCTAAAAACAAGGCCTTAATTAGTATTAAAATGCCTTGGGGTGATTTCAGACCTATAGGTCGATTGCTTTGGTCCACACCAGTCGGGGAAAATGTCACAATGTAACAAACAGACGTGGGTATGGTTTGCTTTCACATATGCAGAGTTCTAAACGAACCAAAATAGACCGCGAAGACCATCGGCACCAGAACCAGACCACTTCCGATAAACATGGAGGAGCAGCTTTGCGTTGCACTCATGGCACTGATCCTCACGCATTACATTGTACGTGTAGGTCATTTTCTGGTCAAACAATTAGTTTTGAACATGATTCCCGGCTGCGACTCCAAACAAACTTCATGAATTATTCGACTCGCCGACGGTGCATTGCACGCCACACCAGGGAGAAGAGACTTGCCCTCCTCCTGAATGATCATTTCATCATTAGCCTGCGATCTTCTTGCAGATCCATCAGGTATTCCATTGGTCTATCAACACAGCCTAGCCGCACATTTTTCATCGTTAATGTGAAAACAGAGAGGCGTAGGCTTGTTATGAAGAGCTAATGTCAGCCGCGCGCGGGTGTGACGTCAAGGGACGGCGACGTGATTGTGTTGTTGTCAGTTTATTCACAGTTTAGGGACCGTTTTGTCCCATTTGGCTTGGTTGCTTTCACACCAGAGGAACCGTACCAAAGTAAGGCAGATAAAGCGTAAAGACCTGCCTGAAGGGGTGGTGTCGTACCGGTTGATTTGGTGCGCACCAAAGTATCGATATTACATTCACACCACACAAACGAACCAAAACCAAGGAACCAAATATGCTTGGTGTGCACCAAATGCTGTAGGTGTGAAAGCACCCTTAAATCCATCTTTCAAAAGTCTTGAAAATGTTAACGCAGAGAAAGTTGGCTTTTCTGAAGTGAAAATCTCTGAATAATTGGTAACCATTATTTATTTTTTTATCAAAT
This sequence comes from Microchirus variegatus, assembly GCF_963457635.1. Classification (NCBI taxonomy): domain Eukaryota; kingdom Metazoa; phylum Chordata; class Actinopteri; order Pleuronectiformes; family Soleidae; genus Microchirus; species Microchirus variegatus. Next base: position 6,225,124 of record NC_139814.1, read on the forward strand.
GTCTCTTGCAGTAACATCATTTGGGCAAAGTTGTCCCTAACTAATGTGTTTTGGGCAGCTTCGTTGTTTTTGTTCACTGTCAAAGTGGTCTTAAATTTCACTTTTTTAAGTGGGTATTTAAAACGTTTGACATTGTAGGACCCCCTTTCATGGCATGCAAGTGCTTTTACTCATATTTTATATTCAGGCGATTACGCCGTATAGATACAATACACTACGTACTGTATATATATTCACACACACTCTAAATGTTACTTGTAATTATTTAAAAAAATGTTGCATCGTTAACAGTCCAGTTTGGTTTTCTTGGCCTTAGAACTGGCCATTTATATATATTTAAGACAAGTGCCTTGCTTAATGGAGGCCATCATCTTGTGCCACAGCAGCCACAATGAATGTGCATTTTGATTTCCGAAGCAGAAGCTTGCAAAGAAAGAAAAACAGCTCCACCCACATAAACATGATGCATAAACCAACCACGAAGGAAACAACAAGAGAGAGTGATCGTTCCTTTTTGGTATGCAAAGGCTACCGTATGCTTGAGAAAGGGAGGGAGCGGATGAGTCCTCCATTTATTGCGCTCTGAAGTCTCTTAAATAAATCTCAGAGGTTAGAGTACCCCAGTGTTACGCATTTGGACATTAAAACTAGCAAACACATCATCTGTTAAAGTTAGAAAGCAAGCATATAGTGAAAGAGAAGCTGAGCGGGGGGACATGGCCGACATTTATCAGCCCAAGTGTGAATCTTTTAAAACATTGCAACTGTGATTCATTTCACTCGAGCGATGCAATCATCAGACAAAGAACTGGTCCAGTGTGGGTCCACGTCTAAGGCTGCTAATTTATGATAAAAGTGGGGATACTCAGGTCAAAGTGTCTGCTCTCTGTTGACTGATATAATGTCTGCCTTTACGGAGTGCAGTGTTTTGATATGCCGGGATTGTTATCTCTCCACGGAAGTAATAAAGCAAACCTGGAGTCACTCTTTTTATTTATTTTTTTTTTTTTTAAATGTGGGAAATAATAAGACTGATAAATGCTGAGTACATTTCGCTCATTGAGCACTATTAAGAAGGTCTAGCCTTTTCACTGACGGTTGTCTCCAAGTCTTTTTTTTTTATTTCAGTAAGATAGACGATACACCCACTTGTGTGTCCACTCTCATCAAATGATTCCACCGCTGCCATTAAATCTTTTTTAAAAGACATCTCCCCATGTTGAGACTGTAAGAACAAATCTTTCCCACAAGACCAGAGGGTTTTATAGCATATGTATATAAGAGGTCTCTTCCGACACTATGGTGGAGATGATCTACTATTAAATCATAGAGTGTATGCCTATGCCTGACTGAAAGTCTCGCCCAACACCAGGGTATACTTAAGGTTAAGCATAACATACTCTGTGTGATTTAATAGAGCACATCATCTTTTCCATAATGTATCACAAAATCTTAAGTTAAGTCGACAGGCTGTAAAGCAGCATTTCACTGCCACCGGCTGACAGTTGATTCTGTTTTAAAGCCTGTGTGCAGTACAGCGACATTGACCCCACCACACCCACCCCACCCCCCAGAAGACTTGACCCTCATCAATGCCTGAGGGCAACATTTTGTTTTCCAATTAAATGCTTTTATGTTCACTGCATTGCAATTATTATGTTTTTTTCTTCTGTAAATTTCAGCCATGCTTTGTTTAATTTCGCTGCTCTATGGTAATTGCATCCTTCATTCGGTTCATTTTGTTTTATCCAGAGACTCCACACACAAAAACACGGGTGCGGGGGAGAGAATGCCTCTGGATTTGTTATCTTTGGTTTTAATTTGGATTTGTGTTTGCCATTTAACAACAACAAAAAAATCCATAAACAAGGAAATGGCCAAAAACCTTCGGGCAACAAGCCATGTTAACTTGTTTGGATGTACATCCAAGTGTTTGCCAAAATTGTTTGTGCTACATGTGTACATAGGTTTGTTACACTGTGTGTGTGTGTGTGTGTGTGTGTGTGTGTGTGTGTGTGTGTGTGTGTGTGTGTGTGTGTGTGTGTGTGTGTGTGTGTGTGTGTGTGTGTGTGTGTGTGTGTGTGTGTGTGTGTGTGTGTGTGTGTGTGTGTGTGTGTGTCCACAGTTTAGTTGTGTGACACTGTTGTGTTGTGGTTGAAGTTATTACTGCAGGCAAGGCTGTTGACCTGCACGCAGACACATACACACAAATGGCTATAGCAAACATGATAGCCGATGTCTACAATCTATTGATTCAAACAGAATCATCAATGTGATCTCTCTATTATCGCCAGATTACAAATGTTTCACTGAAGAGAAGCCATTTTGTGGAAAATATCCTGAGAGCTAGACCATGTTAATTTCACTGTAGCGCCGTTCAGATAGAATCACTTTGAACAGTATTGTGGACTTGTAGACCAAACACACAACAGACGGTCTATTAATTAATGTCTTTAATCATTTGCCTCTGAGTCAAATATAACTGTCCAAACTGAATCACAATGGCCATTAGAAGCAACAAAACGGGTTAAACAGGCGAGGGCGAGGAAAAATAAGAGACTTTGACCACAAGGTACAGTTGTGTAGATAAATGTGTATCTTAAGATATCAGTTTTACTGTATTCACCTTGGTTGTAATTGGTGATTATCATACTCTCGTTGACTTTTCTGACCATTCATTGTAACTGCTACTGCTTCTCAGTAAGTTTATAATAATAAAAAAAAAGATAGGCATATATTAAATGTCTGCATTCTAGATGATGTGTATGTGCTGCTATGGTCTCAGCTTGTGTGTTTAAATGATATGGTATAATATACCATCTCACATCATATATCTTCCCCTCCATCCTCCCTCTGTATTTCACCTTCCAATCCCACCCTCTTTTCCTCCATGTCTTCCTCCGTCCATATATCTCTCTAACTGCTCCCCCTCTACTGCGCTGTCAGCCCTGACACCTCCCCTTTAAATGCCAGCAGATACATACACAATCTGTCTCTGCCTCTCTGCAAAATGAGGCTGTGCGCATGTGCATGTGCACATATATATCCGCGCGCAACAATTACATTGATGTGTGCTGTCCTGGCCGTGTATTCACATGTATTTTTTTTTTTTGCGCTTTCTCATGCATGTCAGGTTTAACAGTAAGTGATCTGGTAGCCAGCAGCCTAAACAAGCTTTCGCTCACGGGGGGTAGACATCACTCACTATCTATCCACCTGCTGGAGAGTAAGAAAGACAGAGGGAGATACAGGAAGAATGGGAGAAGGTACACAATAATAATCGTTTAGTAGTTTAAGCAACAATTCCTTTTCAACAATAGAAGAATACTGTTTACTATTGCTGGTAAATATCTTGAAAGGGAAACCAAATTTTGTTCAACAAAAGCAAGTCTGCCATTAAAAAAAAGCTTTTTTGAGCTGTAGCAGTCAATCCAGGTACTGACCTGTGTTGCATTGACATGACATGACAGTTATTCATCCTTTTTGAACGCTGAGCAAAGAACATGTGAAATGTATTGACTTACATAGTGCTAACAGTGAATTATTTAAATCCAGCTTTGCATAATAGCATAGTGTACATGTTGCTGATTTTAGCAAGATCAGAATCTCACTAAATCAGTTTAATAGGGGCCAGAAGACGATCAAGTATCAGTGTTGACAAAATATTGCTAATATTATTCAGTCTTTTAGCATGATTCAAACGTCAGTTTCCCTGTAAAGCAAATGCAGAGATTCTACTCTTTACACTTTATATACTGTCTGTTAAACATGTGAAGTAAAGAATTAAGGAGTAAAGAATGTAAACCAGTCTTTTGATCAGGATTGTTTTTTGTCACACAGAGAAACGCTCTGCCATGCAATTTAAAATTCCTAAAGATGAGAGACAGAAACTGAAGACTGTAGCTAAACCCGCTCTGTCTCTGTGTACACTATGTCGTTTAACTGTGACCAAAAGTGGCATCGCAGTGATGTTCACAGTCTTTGGTCCCCACTGAAGCGAGTAGGCCAGTATGTGTGTGTGTGTAAGTTTGTGTGTGGCAGCTCCTCCAGTGGACACGACCCAGGCGTCTCAGAGCGAGAGAATGCTGCTGAATTTTACATGATTTGAAACCTAATTTTTCAACATGAAGCGCCCTTTTAATTATTTATACACTATATGGACAAAGTATTTGGCCACATCTGTTAATTATTGAATCAGGGCTGTTTTTGAGGCTTTGGGCTCTAGGTCCCTTATCTCCCGTGAAGGGCACTCATAACTATGCTTCCAACTTTGTGGCAACAGTTTTGAGGATTTTTTATTCCAACATGACTGCTCTAACGCACAAAGCAAGGACTATAAAGACACCGTTTGACAAGTTTGATGTGGAAAAACTTGACTGGCCCTGCACAAAGACCTGGCCTCAACCCCATGGAGGACATGGAGGAACTGGAACAGAGATTGTGAGCCAGGTCTTCTTGTCCAACATCAGTGCCTGACCTCAGAATGAATGGACACACATTTACATAAAACACTACAATATATTGTGTTATAGCTGCAAATGGGGGACTAAGTCCATTTTTAAAATTCTGTATGTACTTGAGTACATTATTACTGTCCCTGTTGGTGTAATGGTCAGGCTTCTGAATACTTGCGTCCATGAATTGTATTTGTAACGGTTAGTAACACATTTTTCTGTGAGATATGGCGATTTCTTTCACCGTGACTTCTTAACTGTGGACGTGCGTCGTTCTAGCTTCAAAAACAGACATTGTCCAAATGACAGAATGCCGCTATGTGAGACACAGTGTGTATGTTGGAAATGCCACCTGTATTTTTCTTCACACAAATAAACAGAATTATTGCCAAAGCACATTCCCTCTTTCTCAGGTGTGTACCACTGGTGCATGCTAATGAAGTTGCCACCTTGCATTGACGTAGCCGATGACATACTTGATGTCAGGACCAAGTGTTTTAAAACCATGTCACACACTGTGATTCATAATGATCTTATATCTGAAATCTCACATTTGGTATAAAGCACATCTTCCCATGCCAGTTTTGTCTTAGAGCCTCTGTGGTTAATCCACTATACATCGACAGTGTTTCTCCTCAGGGGATCACAGAGAGCAACAATGGTGCCCCGTCACTTCCAAAGAGCCCCCTCTTCCTCCTCTGTGATGCAACATTAAATGGCTTATCGTCTCCAGGCATCACAGCAATGCTCGGGCGTATTGGAAGGAATAAAATGTTTGCACTGCTGGGTGCCAATAAGCACCACTTAGAGTGGCACACACACACACATATAGGGTGCTATATGGTCTGGTACATTAGCAATTAGATGCACACTGCTGACATATGGCAGGATATGAAGAGAGTCTGAATATGCAAGCTGATGCTGAGTTTTTTTTTCATATATTATTTAAACGCATGAACTTGCACGTTGGTAGCATGCACACAAAACCGACAGACAAAACCTTGGTAGCAGCATTGGATACTATCTGCTGGAAGGAAATTGGTTTTCTCCCATTCTGACTTTCAGTCTGGTGTCGCTGTGAGTGTGTCCATGTGCATTGAAGCAGATAGTGTGTGTATGAGGGTTGACAGGGTTTACTCTGTCTGTTTTTTTGTGAATCAGTCTGTGTGGGTTCCTCTTTTGTTAGTTTTCAGAGGTCATTGAATCAGATTATTTCTTCTATTATTCAGGGTCTTGGTTAAATATTTGCCTTTTTACCTGACAGATTTTTTTTTTTCCTCCTTTTTAATCGTCGGGGCCTCGTTGTTGCTACAGTGAATAAGTATTCAGTTACACGCTCACTGAATGAAGTGAGTCTGCTGCTGCTTTACTAGGGGGAGAACTGCCCCCCTTTCGGCTCATTAGCAGTAGTAGTAAGGCAGTTTAAAGTTCAGCATGTGGCCGGTTGTTAGCATGTTGTGCACCATTCCGAGTCTTTCTACCAGCAGTTAACATTTACACTTACAATTACATGTTAAAATCAGTGGGGGCACACAGTCAGACAACCAGTGAGCCAGGCCTTCTTTTCATACCCGCTCCTGGAGAAAGAGCGAGTGTAATTTCCTCCTCTGTTTGGTGTTTGTTGCTTTTTGCCGATGTCCAGCTCGCCGGGTGCTAGCTTTGTAAGCCTGTGGAATGGCTCATTTTTAATGAATTTGATACTTCCATGATGAAAGATGAAAGTTCTATGTTAAGTTTACATACAGTAGTTTACAGAACTGATTTCCGTTTCTGGTTATCTGCAGCGATCAGCTCGTGGATGGTCGTTGGGCGTCAGTTTTTCCTATCTTTTGTTTTGGAGAGGGGTCTACTGGGCATGCACCATTTATAACGAGGGTCTATGGCAAAGATTTTTGTGCCCAAAAGAACGGGAAATATGTCACTTGAACGGTTACTTGTTACGTTTACGGTAAAAAAATGTTCAGACTAACACACTGCACGTACTGATGGAGACCTTATTCCTGACTCTCGCTGATTAATCCAGGATCGAGTAAGTGTGTGTGGGGTGTGAGGATGACCTGGCGACGGTGGCAATGTGTCTTTGTGGGTAGTTTATTGTCTTCACCACTGGATTTATGCATGTGTGACTAATTCAGTAGATGGCATGCCACCATGGTCAAGGACCCCACAGCACATGTTAACACACACACACACACACACACACTGAAAGACAGCAGCAGCTAATGATTGATATATGTGACACATCAGTGACTATTGACCACATGCTCTATAACCTGAAAAACGATTGCGCGCGTGTGTGTGTGTGTCTGTCACTCAGGCTAGTATTGTTAATCAATCACTCACTACAGACCCTGAACTTTAGACACAAGCAGAGAAAATAAATCTACGAGACTTGTAAGTGTAAGAGAAAGGGAAGAATGGAAGAGAGGAGACTTGTTTTTTTATGTCTTAATATTTCACTAATAAGCATTTGCTCAGGTTAATGATGCCATAAGGTTAATTTGAAAGAAGTGCTTTTAATTGACTTTCTCCTTAGTTATTTGTTTACTGCAAAAGCTCTAATGCAATGGTTACATAGCAAGGCACAAAAGAGAGATTGTGATGACACTTGATTTGCCTTCATTTTAGAGACTAATAAAAACACTAGTTCTACATTGCATCTGCTTCAATGTCTCAAGGCGGGGAAAGCAACTCTGAGAAATGGGGAGGCTGCAGTTAGACAGCTGTCCTCAATCGATTGGTCAGAAATTGCTCTTCAGATGAGACACAAGACAGATACCGTCCTCAAGTGCACCCTCCAACTCAGTCGGAAAAAAATGAACTGAATTAACTTTGCTTCCTACACGTGTGTGTGTGTGTGTCTGTGTGTGAAAAACAGAGAATTGGTCTCATCATCACATGAATATTAAGTAGAAACTGCATGATGAAACAGAACAGAAATCAGGGAAAGTGATGTTCACGTAAATAAGCCATTGAGACGACGACAGAGCAGTATTGGGATTGTCTGTAGGATTTGATGAAACCGATTCAGTGTTGCCGGTAAGGGGATCAAATGTGGCAGGTTTCATTTGGTAATAAATCACTTTTTAAATTTCCACTGTATTGCATTTAGCTGCATCTGAATGCCCCTGACTTTCTTCACCCTCTCATTCAAAGTAGAATCTATGGTGGCCTTCAAGCAACATAAAAATCAAAGGGCTCTCTCTAGGGCTGGTGTTAAATTGTCCATTCAGGGCAGCATAAGAAACATTACAGTGACTCTATTGAAGAGGACTTACTACGAATGTAAATGAACAGTTGCATTAATACACTACAATTCTAAAGGCCCTGGCGAACTTCCCCGCACATGCCTCGCACGTCGCAATGCAAGGACCATGGTATACTCGCACGTCAGGGTCCTGTAGTATCTGTCTTCACCATCAGGTGGCAGTACAAGTCTGGACACAGGGTATAGGACGCATTCCTACCAAAGAAGAAAACGATGCCACATCTCCCTCAGACATGTCTGGTTCGGATGACTATCCTTGGCGGCTACTTCTTCTGTTGTCTAATTTTTTTTTCTGCTTGGTGGGCATGAATGCAGAAATAGTCCACCTACTGGTGTGGCAGGAATTCAGTTCAGGCATGCGCGTTCTTTGTCAGCCTGTGCGTTGTACATTGATGTCACAAATCATGTCATGTGTGATAAGTATACCAGACCGGGACACTGTATACTTATGAATGGTATGTTCCTGACAATAAATGCTCCTAAATCAGGGGTGGCAAACCTCTTTTAGCGACAAGCACAGACACAGCATGGGTGAGAGGGGCTTCATTGGTGTGCACACACATCAATGTGTCCCATGGGAAAAACAGAGGGGTAGAAAGAAAGTAAATGACCACAGGAAACTGACACAGTTTCCCAATGGAACGAGTAAGGATGCAAGAGAGGGAAGGAAGAGATAAGATATATAGAGGAACATTGACGGAGACTGGGGGGAGAGGCGGTTCAGAGCATTTGTGGGGTCAGGCTTCGGCTCACGATCAATTCAATGAAAAAGCGCACAAACAATCTAAAATGAACACACACCCTGTGTGTGGGATTTTACACACCTCCTATAGCTCACAGAGACATGTGTCTTTTGCCTCTGTTGTGATTAGGGACTGGTAGCTACACAAACTGACACCAGCTGAGGGGAAAAACAGCCTTTAACTTACAGACTCCTATCACTATATGAGGAAAAACCCTGGAAAACTGCAAACTGAAGTCACATTATATATTCATTGAGCACATACAGTACTTCAACATTACTGTGGTGACGTCAAGTGAGAGGAAGTCATTGAAAAAAAAACATTGTTACACAATTTTAGAATTGTATTTGTATAGCAGCAAATCTTCACATAGATTATCTCAAGGTGTGATTCCAGAGTGAGGTTGAAACCTTACAGTGTTTGGAATTTTTGAAATGAAAGAGCCATCACTTTTTTATTTTTATTTTATTTTACAATGAACAAGCTCTGTGCGCAAGGAATAAAAAAAATATTTTCTAACCTGAAGACACCCTCTATCTGAATATGACTCAGACATCATGTGCCTCAAAGGGTTTGGGTTGAAAGGAGAGAAATACATGTCTCTGCAGCCTTTTGTGCCTTAAGGTAACATTTTGCTTCATTTATCCATCTTGATTAAATAAATACATGTGGGTGTCATCTGTGTGGTGCTCTCTCCTGTTTTAGCACAGAGCTCTGTGGGATGACTTTTGTGTGGAGCAAAGCATTAATGTTACCATAAACACACCAGCTTTTTCCTTGTTTCTGCTTTATCTCGGGAACATGTTGTAGGATCTAATATTGAACACCCCCACCTGATGGTATCAACTGCAGCACTAAGATCAATCACGGAGACGAGGCTGTTGGGGAACTTATTACTAACTTTAACCCGGCACCTGTTGCTAGGCACTCTGAATTTAAATAGGCAACCCCTTTGCAAATAATTAAATAACTGATGTGCTTCAGTTTTTCAATAGAGCTTGAAATAAAGGAGAGTCTGGATATTGGTCGATACTTGGGTTGTCTGTGTCGAGATAGGGTTTTTAAAGCAGAGGTTTAATTACTGCATCCTTAAATGCCCGCGGTACATAGCTCGTTAATAAAGATGCATTGATTAGATCTAATATACAAGTGCTAATTAAAGGTGAAATGCAACAGCCCGAGTTGGACTAGGGCAGGGGTATTTAATTAAATTTTAAAGAGGTCCAGTTAGAGACAATTTCCCCAAGCAGAAGTCCGGAACATTGTTCCAGCGTGGAAGGTGGGAGAGGGGGGGTCAGGGGCACGGATTATAAAAATTAAGTACTCTAATAATAAATAAGTCCAGTTTCAAAATAAAGTCAAATACATAGCCTGTTTTGCTTCATTTCACTGTATTTTCTTAAGCAATTTGAAGAGCATTAATTGCTTCCCTCACACACATACTGTTGTGGATGCACTTTTAAAATATTATCACCACAACATGTATATTAGAAGCAATAAGAAAAGCAAAAACAAATATGCTCGCTAATTATGAGCCAAAGTTCCTATAGGTATCTCAGTGCTATGTCCCAAACCAACAGTGTGAATTCAGAACATATGAGTGTGATCACACTGTGATCCATATAACATAATATTATTAATGTTCTCATCTTCCCACAGCCATCTGACACTCTTTGCAGCTATGTAACAGAGAGTCCTCAAGAAGGGTACGATAGTGAGTTTTGTTAACATATTTCAGTTAACATGTCAGTCTTTAAAAAAATAAATAAAAACCATCAAGGACGGCTGCATTTGTGGGCCTTTGACAGATTTCCTCCCTGCTTGATTTCTGCAGTGAAGATGTCTCAGGATGTGAACAGCTTATCATGAATCAATTTCCCGTGCGGCAGCAGGACGTGCTTGTGTGTGTGCGTGTGTTTTCAAACACCTGCAGATTAAGCTGACTAAAAAGATTTGACGGCTGGGCATCCTCTGAAAGACAAACTCAAAAACATTGAATAGTCTGACGATGTTAAAAGCAGCAAATAGCCCATAATGCAACACTGGACATAACTGTTTTGCCTACTATCAGCCATAAAGGAAAGGATTGGTCTCAGTTTGAATATGTTGCTCAAAGACAGTTCGAACAGCACAACAAAAAAAAACAAAACCTAACCAACCGAGAAAAGGTCAGCTTGATTTTGTAGTCAGTTTTTCTATCTGTGTGTAATTTGTGATATTAAAAGCTACAGGCATATCAGTGATCACAACTTGTGCAGCCAATGTGAATCAATATCCATATTTTAAAGCTGAGTCAATGTGGTTATATCAAAAACAGTTATGGAATGCGGCCTTGGCCAACGCTAATGGAACTATATATACAATCTGATTAATCCAAGGTCCAGCAGCCACACTCCTTCCATGGAGGTCTATCCCTGAAAGCATTGATCTCCATCAGATGAATCACTGATGTGATTAAATGTTAGCATTCCCATCCGATCTGATTTAATCTGGGAATGTTTTGGGTTTTGTTTTGTTTTTTTTCCAGCTCAAAACCCGACGTACCACTTGCCACACACTCTGGCGACTCCCCTTTTCTTTGATTTTATTTTTACGGTTAAGCCCATCAACCCTGTCTTTCCCTTCATAATGGCAGTAATAATAATGAAAAATCCTTTTTTTTCCCCCTGTTGGCAATAAATAGATCATCAGATACAAGTGCTGGAGGAAGAAAGAAGGCGAAACAGAGAGAGGGGGGGTCTGTGAATCGCATTAGCCAGACTGCATGACTGTTTTTTGGAGATAGATTAAATAAAGAGAATAGTGTGTCTTTATCTTTGTTTAGTTGTGAGTCTTTGTGTGTGTGAGAGATGAAGTGTGCCCCCATTTATGTTTTTGTATGTGTGTGTGTATAAGGCAGCAGAGAGAGCAATCTGCTGATATTAGCCAGTTTTTCATTCACTTGCTAATGTGATTTCATCCTATACACCATACACACACACACACACGCACATTCGAACACACATTCAACTACATTCTGGGTAGCCCTTGCTCCCAAGGGTGGTCTCGGAAAATCTCAATATTGAGGGCGATACAGCCCTTAAACTCGCCCCTCAACTTAATTTTTCTGAGAATCGGGACAGCACTAGCACTAGCGGGAGCGCGCATTTTTGAGATTGAGGGTTAAGATTAAGGGTTAAGCAAGGAATTGGAATTCACCCTATAGGCTAACCTGATCTGGATAAATTGAGGCCTAAGATTTGAATTCTTGTTGGGTTAAGGCTTGGTTTAAGGCTTAAGATGGCTCCAACACACATGAATAAAATGTTCGCCAAGCGCTGCAGAACCCTGATAATGAGCCATTTATTTGAATCAGGTGTTTGAGCAGGGACACATATAAAAACATACTGAGCCAGGATTGAGAAACACTGTCTGTACACATGAATGGAAGTTACCTTGAGTCTTTAAAAGAATAGCTGTGTGTTTGCAGCATTACAAATAAGATTTTGGAGGGGAACCAGGAAAGAGAGGGAATAGTTTATATAATATATTTGCTTCTTTACTCTTTTTTTTGTTTTTTGTTTTTGTTTTATCTCGGAACCCCTCGCAGTCCCATGAATGCACTCGCTGTTTCAATGGGATCTTTCTTTTTTTTGTGTGTGTGTTTGATTTCGCTGGTGAATGCATGTGGGAGCGACACGTTGGGTTCGAGCTGAAATATGACAATGATACATCAGGCTGCACACACACACACACACACACACGTTGGCAGTACATGCAGCCAAGAACATTTTGGAAAAGAAAATGCAAATGTGTTGGGGCGTGGCCAACTTTTCATCGTTCTCACACCCAGAGGCAGAGATTTAACCACTGTGCTAAAAAAGAAGAAGCTGATACAAGAAGGAAGTATTAGTTTGTAACTCTTTGGTGCCGACATCAAGAGTGACAAAGAAATTACACTATCATTAAAACATTTTTTCCCACATTAAAGTAACATTTGTATGTTGCAGATGTTGGGTGTCGCATGCTGTTATATCGTGAGTGAATGAGCCCTGGTCTGTGTGGGAGTGAAAACAGCATGGGTTAGTGCCCATGGAGACAAGCAAGTGATCATAGAATGCCATTAACCCGTCTATACGAGGCAGCAGTGTGTTTGTTCGTTGATGGAAGGCTGTTAGCGATGTGAGCTACGCATGTAATTTGTCTTTGCTTTCCTTTTTTTCTTTGACATCTTCAGCCATATCCGAGGCCAGTGGGGCTACACAGACAATGACACTGACTTGCGTGTGTAGGGAAAGCACACTTTCCTCTATTCTTATAATAATTCTTTTGTGTCTGTAATGAGGCATATGTATGACTATGGTTAAATGTCAATGCCTGCTTTCACTCCCTACAGTGTTAACTTTGTAATTACATGTACAGGTAGGGTAAAATAATACTTTCTCTGCCACCTGTCACATACTAATGGGCATAGAACTTAAATTATTGTAATTTTCATGCACAATAATTTAAAATTGACCAAGGGCCTTTCTGCATGGAGTTTTCATGTGTGTGCGTGGGTTTTCTCTGGGTTCTCCAGTTTCCTCCCACAGTGATTTCTGTGATCGGATAAATATTGCTTGGATAGTGTTTCACCACATGCATTTACACTTCTGTTCAATGTGGTCACATCACAATCCCACAAGTGGTTCGGCCGATCTGTTAGCAATCCATCCTCGGGTGTATTTACACCTGTACTACTTACAAGTGTGCTATCGGGTGCTATCCGATTGCAATCTGATCACAGAATACACATTTTAATGCCAAATGTAAAGGGCACTGTGATGGACTGGTGACCAGTCCACAGTGTACCTTTCCTTTCACCCCATGTCAGCTGGGAGCGAGCCTTACAGTATGTGGAGTCGGTCGACAGTGAATGAATGAATAATTAAATAATTGCTTATGAGATAGCCAGATTGCAGATGTCATTCATATGTATAGCGGTGCTTCTCAGGTCTTGTTTACATCAGTTAAAACCGTATGTTGGCATATAACAGATAATACAAAAAGTGACTTAGAGACTAAGATTAAAAGAGAAATGATGAGAGGACAGAATGTCCGAAAATGGAGCGGCAGCACTGACAGATCTGCAGAAAAGACACGGACGAGGAACAGAGGGATTAAAGAGGTGGTTGTGGACTCATGAGAAATTGGGCCTTTATGCTTTGAGTGATATTACACTTGATGAGACAGAACAAATAAGAGAAAAGGAGTGATTCGGATGAGAATTGAGACAAAGGATGTGAAGAAGTGCAAACTAATGAAAGCTGGGGAAACTTTAACTAAAGGAAGGCAAATTTACAGTGGAGCCTGAAGCACGGGGATAATACGGTGTACAGTCTGAATGAAAAGGAAGGTGAGTGGACAGAATAATTGGAGGAAAGTGCACGTACAGGAGGGGAATAAATTTCAGCTAACAACATAGGAAAAGCGGAAAATGGTAGACGGTAAACTCGGGAGGAGAGATAAGAATAACAAAGATGGGAAGAAAGTTAAGAAGAGAGCTGATAATAAACACAACACAAATGAGAGATGACAAGGTTACAGAAATAAATAGGAGGATGGAGAGATGAAAAGATGACAGAAGATGTGGTAAACCACAGTGTAGACGGAAAGCAAGGTAGGAGTAAGTGTGTGTGTGTGCTCAGAGAAAGCTTAATAAATGAAGGCATGAAGCCAGAAAGACAGAGGAGGAGAAAGATTGAGAGGAGAGAGAGTTGTGTGATATTCTAAAATCTCAATTCAAGGGTTTCTTAAAGTTTGTCTGTGTGTGTGATGGAGTATGAAGAAAATACAGAATGTGAAACGTTCAGAGCTGAAAAGGCATCGTTTAAAAAATTAAAAGCTTACGGAACATTGCAGAGATGTGCCAAAGTCCGTTTTCAAGTTAAGAACAAGTGCCAGAAGTTAATGGTGATAAGGCCGGGGTGTGTACAGTCTCACATGATGTGCGGCTACCGTACAAATATTCAAGACGGCACATACCGTTACTTTGATTCCCAGCTGAAGGAGCAGTAAAACAGTTGACTAATGGAGGTGAAGAAGAGATACAGCCACAGCACATACTGTATGAGTCCTGTAACCTCGCTGCTGAGATCTGAAGGACGCCTCTGTGTGCACTTTTCACGCAGAGACACGGTCTGAGAAAAGTTGTACAGATTCTGATCAACTCAGGTGGTTGATTAACACACACATGGTGCAGATTGACTCCCGTGATGTGTCGGGAGTAAGCTGGTTGATTAAAATCAGCTACTCGTACCCGTGTTATTTCCAGGGTTAATGTTTAAGATGTGCAGTCACTCCAGGGGGAGCTGACGCTACGACGAAGGGAGGCTGCAGCCCTGGCAGCGACCCTTCTTCCTATGTTAATGCCCTCTGTCATTTAGATAGATCATATTAGATCAAATTTAACAAATGTTGCTTGGAGAACACTGAATTGGTCTCCAGGCTTGGGGATCTGTCATCCCTTAAATGTATTAGAAATTGCACTTTGAGTGGGCAGGAGTGTGAATATTTGACAGATGCCAGAGGAAGGAGGTGGAGTCGTAGGATGAGAAGAATAATGAAAGCGGATGTAGGCAGAAAAGTTAGGGCCATACAAAGACATGGAATTAATCAAAGATGAGTGGAATTATGGGGACTTAATGAACACGGGTGAGAAAGTGTGAGACAAAGTAAAGAATGATGGGGAAGTTAGCGGAGCAGTAGGAACGATAAGCTAAGGCGGCGGGTGGAGAGATTTGAAGAGACGCAGGTGAATAAATACGACTTTGAGCATCAGAGAGAAGAGCGGAGGAAGGTGAAGGGGTGACACAGCATGGATGGATTGATGGAAAAGTAAGAGGAGGAGACGTGAAATAAAAGGAAGAATGGCTGCTGCAGGATGAGATAAGATGTGTCTTGGTGGTAGCGAAGAAGGTTTTGGCTCTTTTCCATACCTAAAAAAAGCTGTCCTCCCATTCCTCCCTCACTCGTCTTCCTCATTTAGTTCAGTGACTCAAAGCCGACAGCACACCTGAGCCGCCGAGCGGAAGCCTTCTTTTGGAGGACACATTCAAACATGTGGAGTGTTGTTTAAAACGCTGTATGAGTCTTGTTTTATCACATGTCTTACTGTACACAAACACATTATTGTAAAACCAAGGCTCACTTTTTTTGGGTACACTTTAATGATGAGGCTCTATGCCGGGTAGAAACATTGCTCACACTGGAGGTAGGATTGTTTTGTAATTGGCCAAGTCTCAACATAGCTGCAGTACCAGCGTGTGAAAAGTGATGGATGTGGCCATGAACAAATGACAATTTTAGTTTGAGCGTCAGAACAGAACAGAAAGATGCTCGCGCCTGCATGTTATAGTATCTTTTGAGCTCCTTTTTTTTCTTTTTGTCTTGTATTGATGGATGTGTCTGCTGCTGTTTTTTTTTTTTTTTTTTTTTTTTAAACACAGCAAATGCTAATTCCATTGTGACTGTAGGTTAACAAGCTCTCTTTTATGTAGTCAACAATGGGGCTGTTTTGGAGGTTGTTGTTTTTTCCCGAATGTTAAACATGTCTGGTAATTTGTTGATAATGTCAGCATGTTCCCTCTTTGTGTTTCCGCAGGCTAACGGGCTTCCAAGTTCCTGCCCCGGTCACCAGCACAGGCAACGTCTTCTCTTTGAGGTTGACCAGTGACTTTGCTGTCTCCGCACATGGCTTCAAACTCAACTATGAAGGTCAGAAAGTGTCTATGTGTATTTGTGTTAAAGGCTGTGCCTTGGTACTAACCTCAGTGGCTCAGATAAATGAAATATGTAAATAACAACCTACGTGACCCCAAACTACATGTCAGGTCAAACCCCAAAGGTCACATAGGACCAGTGTGTGAAGTAGGAAAAAACTACTGCCCTTATCCATATGAGGCGTGTAAATAAAATATATTTTAGTGATGTTCCCAACATCTATTTGTTTCATCTATATTATAATAACAAAAACTGGACTTATCTCAAAGTAATTGTGTATTTAGATGATCCTATGCATTTCCAACAATTTTTAACTTTAAACTTTGAGCACACAGTAAATATCACTAAACATTAGTGAAACACTTCCAGTAGATATTGTTCTTATCATTTAACAATAAAAAACAAAAAATCAGGACACCAGAAACACTAGACTCTAGCAAGAACAGGTGAACATCATGTACTTCACGTTTGGAAATGATTATTCTGGGCCATAATAATGAATTGGACAGAGAAACAGAGTACAAAGAAGTGCCGGTACTCAAAATAATAACACTCCAAGAACTCACTGAATGGGACCATGTGTATGAGTCATGGAAGAAAGACATAAGTGTTGGTAACCTTAGGCAACCTAGGAAAGCAACATTTCACAAAAAGAACCACACAACATAAGGTTATGTTTCTATTCATCGTAGTATGTATGTAGAGAGCCTGATTTCTATACCGTTCAATTCCTTTGAGGCGCCATTCAGATTCTGAAAGTTTTCAAGGAGAACTGCCACGCTCTGAACTTGAGTCACCTGACCCATTTCCTCTCAACACAGGAAAGGACTCACTGGACGACAAAGCTGTCAAACTGGGCTGGGCATAGGCCAACATGAAAGCATAGTGACAGCGCCAAAATATGCATGTTTTGGGACAGGAACAAATTCTTTCAGTGTTGATTTCTGTGTCACAGTACAGTTTCTGGGTTCCAACCTGCCACTGCCTTTCTAGTTTGCAGTTTACGCTTAGATGGTGTATACGAATGGATGTAGTTTTTAGCTCGCAAAAGAAGTGCCTGTAAATGTCAGTTCTTTCACCTGCAACCAGTCAATCACTCTGATGTCCACACACTTTCCTGTAAATGGGAACACAATTTACTAAAATGATCAAGACAGCCGAAACTAGTAATTGAGACTATTAATGCCATAGGAACATTTTTATTCACGATTCAAATCAACTGAGAATTAGACACATCTTTGCAGACGACGCGTTCGCACAAGCACAATTTTACATGACCGTAATTACACAACGGTTCGTGGTATTGGAAACCAATACCAATCTAATGGTTTCTGAAAAGCTGAGAAGTTGCACGTCAAAACCAAAGTGTGGTTATCACGGTAGTTTCACTCGCGCTGTTGCAGGAAGCCGGCGTATCAGCGTCTTTGTCACCAGACAACACAGTTTTGGACATTGAGACAAAGACTTAAACAAATATTGTTTTAAATACTAGTGCAGTGCTTGTAGGAAGTATGTATTCCTATAGTGGGAGCTGAAGAAGATGTGTCAGTTATGGTAATGCATGATAAGGAGCCTAAAGGCTAACATAATACAAACACTGTGCAACTTCATTAGGCATCAACTGAAATCAAATACGCCTTGTAAAGAGATTCCACCGTGGCTGACAGTCACAAAACAGCTAGCTACGCTAATGCTAATCTTAGCCTCGCTAGCTTACCTTTGGAAACAGGTTCGCCAAGTTAGCCGCAAAATAGTAACATGCTAATGCTAAATAAATATGTGCTCGTTGAATGCTTGGTGAATGGACACCGACTTCGTCGTTTTAGTATAACACCATATTCTGCGTTGAGTTGAAATGCTGTGTGAAATGGGCCACTGCCTACCCGTTGTTGACACTCTGACAATCCTGACGCGCCGCCAGATGCGCTTCCTGGTGTAGCGTGCTGGTGTAGCATGCTAAATCTGTGAAAATTAACAATCATTCAGATTCTGAACGTTTTCGAGGAGAACTGCCACGCTAAATGCTAAATCGGTGAAAATGGTCAATCAAGCACACCATCGGGCCATGCTCAACCCAAAATTTTAGGGCGATCAGACTAACGGTCAGCGAGATATGCCCAGACAGACAGACAGACACACACACAGACACAACTTGCTTTGTAGATAGATGTTATATACTTTATACTGTTAAATTTCAAATTGAACATGCAGTATCTGGTGTCCATGCACTACAGTTATTATTTGAAAATGCAAAATAGGCAAAAGCACTTTGTTACTGGACATTTTCTGGTCCTTTTATGGTTAACATTAGCAAAAAAAAAGTCCAGATGGACATTTTATGGGTTGGATGTTAAAGGGTTAAACTTTAACACTTTTTTGTAACCAAGCCTCCTGGTGGCTAACTGATACTTTTGTCCTATTTTCTTGGCTTCACTTTTAAAACTTCCCCATTTTTATATACAGTCTGTCATTTTGTATGGGAGAACCTATAGCATAGAGACACAAAATGACCTCTTATTGTGAATAATGTATGTGTGAATGTCTGTGATGACTGGCTCCAGCACCTCTGTGATGATAACTGGATAGATGAAGTACATTAGCAGTTCATGGTTCATATCGAACTGGTCAAAGTCACCTTTCACAACACATCAAGTAATATAGGTAGACTTCCTCTTTCTGGTGCATCAGAGTACCACAGACATTTTTCAGCACATTGTCAATCAAGTAATCTTGGTTGACTAAATTAAGTGGTAACCAACAGCTTTCATGCCCATGTCATTATCTGTTTGGTTGCATTTCTAGAGGCATAACAGTAGCAAGACGTCCTCAAAACTGTGTGATCTGTCATGACATAACGAGCAACCCAGAATGTAGATATGCTGTTGTCCTTATTGTTTGGATATGGAGCAATGCAATTCCATGTGTGTTATAAATAAGAGTCCAGATTGTTTCTGCAAAAGCCTCGTGCAGGTGGCAAAACAGAAAAACACAGCATAAGCAAAATTTAGTATGAACATGGATTGTGCTATTTTTTTTTAACACCATTACACTGTGCAATCCTTTTTTTTTTACCATCATACAAATAGATTTACGGCAAAAAAGTTGTTTATTCCAGCTTTAATTTGATTAACAATGATTATTTTATTTTATTTAAAAAAAAACACAAAAAAATTAACCAGGGGTCCATTCCAGCATCAAAAAACATTCATTTTCACACATTTTCCTTTAGGGCCACAACATTTTCTCAGATACAGTGAGAGATAAGATTGGATAAAGTAATGCTTAAAATTAGAACATACTCCACTTCACCACCATGTCCTGTGCACATAAAAGATTTCAGATTAGATCAGAAAAATGTTGACGTGCCCAAGGAGATAGTTAATTCTGGAGCGTAAAACAGAAGATGATCAAACTGTCTACTTGTGCACACACACACACACACACACACACACACACACACACACACACACACACACACACACACCAAAACAAAGATTCATTTAGTTCCCACTCGTCACCAAAGATCTTTAAGATGTCAATGTTTTACATCTCTCTAGCCTGTGTGTATGTCTTACACTGAGTACACTGTTAATGACAAGAATATTAAGCATGGCGTTTTGCGTCATTTTATTGCAGTGAATTTATGTGTGATAAATATAATACAGTCGTATAATTATATGAGAAAAGTTGCAAAGGTCCTTAAATGGTGTGTGGAATTGAGCCATGCGTCCTGCAGTAATCATAACACTGTACATGGATTATGGCTTATTACAGAATGCACAGATAGCAACACAGTAGTAATGATGATTTTAAAATGAATAAAAGTCTAATTGAGGACAGTAAGGGAATGGAAGAAAACATTAATGAGGCATGCTTATTTAAAGCGTTATCCTGAATTACAGTCAGCCATTCACTCCCATATTAACTGTAGGGGGGGCGGGGGGGGATGTTCCTCACATCTCTATTCAGGTTTTTATTCACCAAGTTGTAAAAAGTAGTTCAATTATGGACCTAAAAAAATACAATACAATACAATACGCCGTTAGAGAGCAGACAATTGGGGTGGCTGGAATCATGATTTACGTTGAAGCAGGATGTGGGATCTAAAACTGGCTGCAAAAGAAATTGACAAAGTAGCAAGAACACTGTATTTCACTTTGAGTCAGAGGACAATTCAACAGGTAAAAAAGAGTGTCATGTATAAATAATAATAATAATAATAATACTTTTAAAAAGAACACAAAAAGAAAACCTTACAATGGCTGTATTTCCATTAGCTGCCTCATTTACAAGGTCCTGCTATTGTGCTTGCTGGTTCACACTGCCATGGTTTACTGAGGACATGGAACAATCATTAATTACAGTAACACCTGTGGTTTATATGACACACACACACACACACACACACATGCACAGACACAGAGACACACAGCTGCTGAACATGATACACCGCTTCTCTGTGTCTCTGTTCTCAGTTTTTTTTTTTTGCTTGTTTGACAGTACGGTGGATGGCTGGCAGCTTTTCATCTTGTTTATGTGTGTGGTTTGCCGCATAATGACAGTATCATTGATTGCAAAGTGCTGGGGTTTAAGTCTGCACAAATGCTGTGTCAGGGTGTGCATGTGCCTGCTTGTGCTACTTGTATGTCCAAGCAGTTGTCCCAGATTTATTCCCTGGCACAAGTTTCGACTTGCTACTTGGCCCATGTTCATTCTGTGTGTGTGTGTGTATGTTTGTGTATGTGTGTGTGTGTGTGTGTGTGTGTGTGTGTGTGTGTGTGTGCTCGTGTTAATTCCGGGGGAGAGAGAAAGAAAGAGTTTCCTCTCAGTGAGCTCAGAGCTTCCAATGGACTTAGTGTACAGTATGAAGAGCTCCTGCTCCTGATACATTCACTTGTTTCACCTACTAAATGTATGAGAACAAGTGAGTGAGACACTGTGGCAGGTCATATTTGCAGAAATGCATCATTACTGTATGCTGACTATCTAACTGTCCTTTTGAAGTCTTATTGGATACAAACACAGGGCTTGGAGCCTTAAAGAACTTTTGGAGCACATTCAAAATGTATTAACCCTTTATACCGAAGCCTCAAAATGTTCTTAATTTAATCATAAATGGGACAGAAAATGTCCCATTCTTCCAGAATAACTTTCAATATCTGGCAGTTATTTACAATAACATTTGTTTGAGTTTTGGTCTCAATGTCCAAAAACATTGCTAAAAAGATGAAAACTATGTACAGGCATTTTCCCCAACTCTCTCTGATGACAAAGACGCTGGTTCGCCGGCTTCCTGCAACACTGCAAGTGCAACGTAATAACCACATGTTGGTTTTGACATGGAACATCTCAGCTTTCAGGAACCGTTGGAACTTTTCCGATAGCACAAACGGTCGCGCAATGGCAGTGATGCAAATTGTGCTTGCAGCCCCCCAATCAATTACATGCAGACCACCACCATAGAATAAAGACATTATATATATAATGTATGTTTGCTAGCAATTTTTTTATAACAGTAATATTAAGACATTCAGTTATAATTATCACATTTTTAAATGTATTACAACATTCAATTACATATGCTTGTTTAGTGTTTTAATTACAGTTGCCCACATTATTATGTACATAATTTAAAATCCAGTTTTTCATATTAATAGATTCATTTTGCATCATACATATGTTTTATTGTGAAGTATAAGTCATTCCAAACACGCACTTTTACTTTGAAATCCGGTGAAATTTCATCGTGAATATCTTTATTGTGATATCATGATGGAGTATTGTGTTTTAATTTGAAGATCATACTACAGAGCAGTTGTTTTTTGCCCACCAGACCAGCCCCCTCTTGACCAGACGAGACGCTCATCGGCCCCCCAGGTCATTTGAGTTTGACAGCCCTCTATATCGGCAATACACATGTTTTTGTTATTTAAATTGTATTTAATTTTCATGATTATTATGAGAAAAAAAAGTAAATGCATAATAAATTAGAGCAAGGGTATACACAAGTAGTTCCTCTAAATGTCACTGTGAACTCTTAAGTGAAATTATATGTCGTGTAGTCAACCTCTTTCTTATGCCTTTTGGGCAGACTTAGTGTAATTAATTTACACACATGATCCTAAATACATTTCATAGCTTTCACACTATTTTTAGCCTTGGATGTGAGTGAAGCGTTCTCACTGTCAAGCTGTGCAACACAAAACTAAGGATACAGATTTGTACAGCGAGGAGCAGTTTGGACAATTTTTTGTTGGCATGTCATTCATATTCCATGTAATCCTTATGTCTAGTTGGCTGTGGGAGCCATTCCAGGTTGGAGATTTCAGCACATATTACCTTATCTTTGTAAATAGGATGTTTTAAGGACAAATTAGTAAAAAAAATATATAAAAATAAAAGGATGAGCCACTAAAAAATTGGAAACTCAGAAACAGCTAGATTTAAATCAGTCGTTGCACTTGCCACTTGTCTGTCATTGTTCTTTGATTGTATCTCACTGAAAAACGTATCTGTGTTAGAAAATGAAGTCTTAACAAAAGAAATGAGGAAAAAACAACCTAATTATTATTAATATCATGTTTAAATGCAAAAGCACATAATTAAATGCCTTTGTTAAAATGATACAGATCACACAGAGGGAGTTGGACAAGAGTTGTCTCCCTTGTGTGTGATGTCAGTTTTGATCCTTCTGCTTCATTTATTTCTCAAATAAGCTAATCTAAACGAATATGTTAAAAACGCTTGTTTATACTAAAGCTATGGTTCTCAAACTGTGGTATGTGTAAAATCAGAAATAATGTTCTTTATAATGTTTTTCCACTCCTGTTTGGCTTAGATTTGCTTCCAATTCCATTTAAAATGATAAGAGCGAAAATTAAAATTACATTTTTATAAAACAGTGCAACATGTACATGTTACTGCTTTAAAAAAAAGGGTCTAAAGTGACCATTGGCCCCCGGAAATCTTCATATTATCAAATCTGGCCCTCGTTAACAGAAATTTGAACACCCCGGTGTAGGCAATGAAACAAAATAATAATAATGCATAATACACAAATAATAATGATCATCAGCGTCATCTTATCTCTCGCTTCATCTTAATCTAATGTCACTATACCAGTGTGTGAAGTATATGTGAGGAAAAGGAGGATGATAAGTGAGCAAATCCTCCTGTGACGAGTCTTAATCTGACTTCGCTCCATCTATTTGGTATCTAACGTTGGTGATAATGGTGTAACTATGAGAGCTTGATATTTTCTTAGGTGCTACTTGGTATAAAAAAGTTGAACCTAAGTTGAAACACAGGAACAAAAGGACTGATGAAGCATCACAAGTGATGCACAGCTGCTGTGTGAGCCAAGACTAAACTCGCCTCACCTATTGTCATGAACTCAGTGTGAGACTGAAAGAACTGGATCTAAACCAAGCTGTCTTTCCTTTGAAGCACCACTAGGTTTAGGTAGAGGGTGAGGATTTAAGAAATTTGGAAGGACCTCTTATAGCCATCTGATGATGAGGCCTCTGAGACATCTGCTCTGGTGGTATTCCAGGCATGCCATACTTTGAGGGGACCCTGAGGCGTTTGCAGAAGATCCTTGAGTGCTTTTTATATCCCAACTGGCCTCCGAATGCCTGGGAACACTCGCCCCAGGAGCCCAGAAGGGCCTTAAGGAGGTGGATGAGTAAAATAAGTCTGGACATTTTTGTCTCTCCTGCTGCGACTGCACATTACGGAGAATGGATATGAATGAATAGATGGGGTGAATTAGCATACCATGGGATCTGTTGGACATAAAAGAATTAGAGGTGTATGGGTACATTATGGATTATGTCCACATCCAAGAAAAAGTCAATTCACTGATCTCACTATTGAGTGGAATTTCTCTGGCCAGAGGTGCAGGGGTGTTGCTCCGTCCTTTTCAACATGTCCGTCCACTTGTGAGACAGACTTTGATGTGATTGTTGGACTCCTAGAGAATTTCTTCCTCTTCCTCTGAAGACAGTAAGGGTCATTACTAATTCATGGAGCAGCACATGCCATACAGGGTGTACATGTGCACGTGTGTCTCTGGGTGTGTGTGAGAGAGGGTGTGAAGACAGTGATGTATTATTTAGCGTGATGTCGGAGGCAGTTTGATATTGTGCTGATGAGACAGAATCAAAGATTATTGTTGCACTTAGACACGTGTGTGCACACACCACCCCACACACACACACAGACACATACTTTCTCTGCCACTCTGCAGTACTTTTTCTTTATTTATCTTAATCCATCCCCCCTAAAAGTAAGGTAAGCAATAATCCCAAAGTTTAATCAGTTCTAATGTAAGATCTGATACTGGTTTGACTGACATGGGACATTGACTTAATTTGAGGACAAGTATGTGACACGTTAACCTTAACACAAATGAACATAAGTCAGATTCTGAAAGCTGAGAAGTTGCACGTAACTTACGGTAACTTCACTCACGCTGTTGCAGGAAGCCGGCGAATCAGCATCTTTATTGCCAGAAAGGGAAAAAGTGGGAAAAACGCCGGTGCATAGTTTCCATTTTTGTCCTGTTTTTGGACATGGAGACAAAAACTCAAACAAATGTTATTTAAATATGTGTTATACTGTTCAAATTTAGCACACACAATCTGGTATTCATGTCCCGCTACAGAGTTTTGCTTCATTTTAAACTGTTAACACACCATTTTAACATGCAGTAAATTGTAAATAACAGCTAGATATTGAAAGTTATTCTGGAAAAATGGGCAAAAGTTAGATGCAGGATCATTTGGCCTTTTGTGGTCAAAGTGAGAAAAAAAAATCACATTTGGTTAAAGGGTTAAAACATAAACACCAACAGACAGAAATAATTTGTCTTCAGTGCATGGACTGGAGTACTTGTACCTCTACTTCAGCGTCTGCAGAGAATTATTTTCACTCTTTCAATCTTTTTTTTGTGAACGGTTTCTCGAATTACTACTTCATGTTTCTTTCCTCCTCTGCAGAGAGTTAAGCTAACACTTCTCTTCCTCTCATTTGCTCATAAGTGTATACATATGGTTCATTGAAAGAAGGCATAAATAAATGAAATACAGAAGATAAGGACGGGAAAAAGAAAACTCGATGGAAAATGGTGCAACATGGTATTGGTAGGGGATTGAAATGGAGGCAGCAGTGCTTTCAAAATAATAATAATAATAATAAAAAAAGGAGAACCTGGCAGCAGTTTCTGAAACGTACTCTCAGGTCCACAGTGACCTTCTGGCCAAGAACTTATTTCCTCAACGTGCTGCTCAGTCATCTTGATATTATCGATTCTGAATTTCTTAGAGCGCACATGTGGTCTGCGCTCAGTAGGACTCTAACAGTAAAATGATGTTTATCGACGGCAGCAGCAGATAAAGGAGCTTCCAAGTATTAAAGTAAACCAGTCGTGCTCAAGATGTGGTCCATAACAATTCAGCTAAATGTTTTGAAAGACAGCACCACTCTGTGCTTTACTTCACTAAAACCTGTGTACATCTGAAATATCTGGCTTTTTTTTTTAAGTTACCAAGGCTAAGAATTGCTGCAATTTAGTCTAGAAATTGAGGTGTTACGGACGTATTTAAGACACTATTTTCTCCATGTTGCAGCAGAGAAAAGTTATTTGTTCGTTGCTTCGGAGAAGGCACTTCAGACTTAACAACAACAGGTTTCACTTAGAAAAAAGAATCCTCAGTAAACACGGACAATCATTAATCTAACACGTAGCAAAGGCTGCCTGAAATCCTCCTAATTCTCTGTCCAGAGTGAATCAATGGTCCTCTTAGTGTGATATTGTGTCATCTCCTGCTATTGACAAATATTGGCCCTGCTCCCTATGAGGTTAATTCTCCATCTGGCTCCTAAATATAAAGTCTCTGTTTTGCAGAAGTATCTATATGAGTTTAGCCTCAGTGGAGCTTAATTGTTTCCACATTAGAATTCACTTTATATTAACACTCACAAGGTTTCACTCTGAGCAGAAGAATAAATCCTGCCCACTTGGCCATCTCGGCATTATAATCACATGTGCTCTTGTCTTTCACAAAGACTCCACAAGCCTTTTTAGTATCAGTGGAGGTGGACATGCACTTTAAATAGTTGGTGAAAAAAAGCTTCTAAATGCTGAGGGTTTGTGTGTGGTCATGTTGCGGAGGCCTAAAGTCTGTTTGAGTTCAATCACATTACAGGAACGTGTTTTCCTTACAGGAACAAAAAGATGAGTCCACACCACGGAAATCATGTAATACATTAGGTTAGAGTTAGTCATACAACGAATATAAGTCAAATGCAGTGCCCTCTGAAGTCACAGAGACGTGTGTGTGTGTGTGTGCTGGCTGCTGCTGCTCTGATCTTTATCAAAGAGACCTGAGGGCACTGACAATACCCACTCCATCTATCACCTTCCTATCTGTCCATTTTTTTTTTTCCTTTTGCAGTTTTCTATCATTTGCTCTTTCTCTCCCGTTTTCTCAATTCAACAATTGAATCCAGGTCAGCTGCTGTGATAATGGTCATCTTTCATCATGAGAAAGAGAAGGGGGGGTCAAATAGTTGAGGTTGGATAAAGGAGATCCTCCTTAGTAGGAGGTTGATATAAATGTATGTCAAAGGTCTCAAAAATTGTATGTATATTAAAATATAATTATAAATTAGGGCTGGCCAAGTTAATTAATACAGCTGAGAATAACGCGATAAAATAATTGTTATAGTTATAGTATGTAACGCAAGTTTGTTTACTTCTATGTGCGCTGACCTCTGACAAGCTGTGAATTATTCGCATTGAAACAGTCACTTGCCTGCAGTCAGTCAGATACTGTAGGAGAGACGGGTCGTAGCCGAAGATGAAGAGAGGTAAGGGATTGTTGGGGCGGAAGGTTTAATTTTATCGTTAAAACAAAAGTTTTACGACAGCTACCTGGGTAACAATGACTGGAAGTTGCGATCCTTTGCCTTGACTGTCTAAAAACAAACAAATGAGTGACTAATTGCTGAGACGTGCGCAGAGGAATTCCTCCGCATCGCCAAATAAATGAAAAGTAAGTGGCAAACTAACCACTCCAGGCACAGATAGTGCCCGTAATATGGTGGCAGCTGCCCGGAGACTTCCAAATGTGAATATCTGAATTTCTAAGGACATACTCGGGTGGATTTTTTTGTTGTGATGTTAACGCATGTTCTTGTTGCATAGAGGATGCCAGTCATCCATGTTGAGCCTTTATTTTAAGATGACCTGGTTGGCACTTGATAGGCCTAGGCTTGATAGGAGTCTTTTGAAATCACATAGTTTTATGTGTAGTGTGTTTAAAAAGAAAGATACAACTAAACAATGGTGCGGGAAAATGTCTGATTACTCATTCATAGTGATTAGAAGAAAAGCAAACTTTTAATCTAGATTAATAAATTACTTAATTCATAGTGATGGTTTCTCTTTATTTTCTTTCTTATGTCAGATATTTTTTGACACAGACATGTATTCGATTTCAGCAATTCATTGACAGCAGGAAGGATTGTGAATCTTGCTGTTACTTCAAAGCTTTCAATAATTCATCTGCAGTGAGGGAATACAGATCCCATTAAAACTGAAGAAATATCTGAACATATCATACACACAATTTTGGCCCAACTGTCTGCTTTTTCTTTCTGTATCTGTAACAGGGAGTAACTGAATTTATTTCTCTGTGTCTCTGTTCATATACAGCTCAGAACATATTTTCAGCACCCACAGTGGAGCATGTGCACAGAAACATGTGTGTGTGTGTGCATGTGTGGCGACACACATACAGCTGTGTCTCAGTTCATACATTTGAAATGAGCAAGAATATGTCAGCTCTGTCCCCAGAGGAAAGTGTTTGTAGACTGCTGGTGAGTGCCTCTCTGGGTGTGTGTGTGTGCATGTGCACGTCTTCGTCTGTGCCTCTGTGTAATGTATATTCATATGTCCTACTTATTCCCATGTGTATACAGCAGGCAAAGTGTGAAGAATGTGAGATTTAACAAGGGACAAAAGGAATAAGATGGTATAATAAGTAATGAAAGGTTGTGAGGAGAAGTGGCAGAAATCAAAGCACGAGTGGGAGAAAATAAGCAAAGCTGTGCTGGAGTGGTATCAGGATATATTGTGTTTAATACGCACTCAAACTTTTCTTTTGAATGCATCATCACATATTGTTGTCCGGTGTAATGAAGTGAGACGACTACTATATATCCACCGAGCGAGTTCAAGGACCAAACACCAGAAGATTTGTTGCAGATCGTTACACAACATCTGTGAGACGATCACTACACAGGACGTTCCTGTGCATTTTTATGAAGACAGCCAAGCAACTGACCATCACAGTTGGAGAAAATCATGATTTAATTAGCACTAACCAGGTGCTTTTAGTGCCTAAACCTAATCACATGTTGCCCATTCTGCCTAAAACTAACTACAGACATAACCAGGAAATGGTTATTATTATATCCTCATAGATGCCAAAAAGCCCTACAAACATTTCATGTAGATGTTTATCAGATTAAATATTTTTGCACAGGATATCAATTCTTTAAGAAACGTATTTGAAAATATAGTTTCACCCATTTTCTTTCCACTTGGTCAAGCGAAGAATACACTTAAACCAATTATGATGCTGCTGTGTTGTGTGAATCCACATTCTATTACAGTATTTGAAATTAAATTAAATTTGACCTGTTTTGCGAAATTAATTAATTTCATTTACTTTTTTTAAATCACAACTTTCTCGATAGTTGTGGGATTGTTACTTGCTGTATATCACTGAGCAGCTGTCTGATCAGAAACAGATTTACAGTATATCTGTAAATCAGTAAAAACAGTACACCTGTTAGTGTGTGTGGGTGTGTGTGTGTGTGTGTGTGTGTGTGCGCGTGCATCAAAGTGAAATGTGTGCATTTGCTGGGATTGGAATGATTTGACCTGTTCATAGAGGAGAAAATCATAAAGTGAGCCTGGAAAATTGTTTCACTTAGATCTTGGTTCCAATTTCATAAATATACAGTAACACAGCACAGTTGTCAGTACACACACACACTCACACACACACACACACAGACCAGCAGTCCAAGAACTGCTTACAATTACGACACCACTCTTAAAAGTACTGCAACAGACAGTTTCCTCATAAGTGTTATGCAGAAACTGGGACTCCATGAGGTTGTCACTGTCTCGCTATTTTTTAAAGAATTTCTCAGCGATAATGTTTAAAAATGAGATGCCAGATCTCGCTGCCAGACCTCCCATAACTGTCCACACAATGTATCACACGTGAAGATAATATAACGACAATGCCAGTAACGCGTTGGCAAATCGCTTTGAGCTTGAGGTGCTGTACGTCACATCACGGATGTCGAGCAACACAACAATTTCATCTGACACATGACGTTGGCAGCAGCTCAGTGCAATTAGGCATATGGACATGAAGTACATGGGGAAGAGAGGGGGGATTTAAGTGACTTGGAAAGTGGCATGGTTGTTGGTGACAGAGGCTTGATCTAAGTGTTCCAGAAACTGCTAATCTACTGGGATTTACCAGCACAACCATCAGAGCACAGCGCGAGCTACATTTTTCTGTCTGAACTCGACTATGCTCGAGTGGAATGTTGACCTAACGTGACCCGAACCTGACACACGTTGTGTATTTTTGACCGAGCCCGACCCAAACCCGACATAGTTAGAGCAAGCTGAAGTGTCACCTTTATTTATGATCCAGGCAAACACCCAAAGTTATTTTTACGTCCAAGTGATTGTTCCGTCTTTTTTTGTTGTTGTAATTTTTATTTTTATTCTTCACAGACACAAGCAGTGTGCAGAGTAATACAATACAAACAAGTCAGAGTCGACATTTTAAGAAAGATAAACCAAACCTGATTGTGACTAACAAAAAAACTGACAAAATAAAATATCTAAATAAATACTAAGATGCACATTCTTGATATTCATTTAAATTTATCAAAAAGCAATGTTACATGACTTGTCTATTCCTAGGACTTGCACCTCTAAAAAGGTACATGTGGGGAGCTCACATAGACATCATGATCATCATTTTCCAGTCATTTCCATTTCATGGATCTAAATAGATCGAAATTATTGTTAATCTTATAAATGAGTCGTTCAAAAGAAGCTATCTTGGTTAGCTCATCTCTCCATTCCTTGAAACTAATCTTGTCTGTTGACGTCCAGTGTCTTAAAATGACCCCATTTCCTGTTCCGTGAACTAGTTTCACACATGAGCACATTTGTTGAGGTAGGCTAACCCTCCTCTGCAATAATACCCAGTATACATAGAGCTGGGTTCTCTCTAAGCTTTGATTGTTACGTCTCTTTATTAAATGTTCAATAAAGCAATTTGAGAAAAAAATACTATTTAAAATCACCATATTTTATTCTGTATTTCATTAAAAGTACTTGAAATTAACATGTTAGTTGACACTTTCGTCAAAAATCTGTCAGGTATTCATGCTCAATAACCACTCTCTAGGGTTTAAAAGGGATTATCCAAGAATATCTCCAGTGAGTGGCAGTTCTTTGTGCAAAAATGCAATTTTGATGTCAGAGGAGAATGACCAGACTCGATGAAAATGACAGACATGACATTTAATTCAAATAACCACTTGTTGCAGCCAAGGTGTGCAGGAGACGTACACATTAAAGCAGATGAACAAAAGCAGAAGAAGACCAAATATGTCCCTCACTCTGTTGATAAGGTGTTCTGTGTACCTAATTAAATGGCAAGTATTGCGTATAATTATATATTAAGATGCTCGTATATGTTTTATTTGCAGGAAAGGATGGAGAATTGTCCAAAGAAAATAGCAATCAGTCTGATACCTGGATAATGTAATTGTGAAGTGACCTCATACCTTAATAAATACATTCTATTCAAATACATTTGTGATGGGAGTTCCAATTTCCTCAATGCTCCGTGCCAAGAGAGAATAGAAGTGACATCAAGTGATGTATTGATCTGATATTCAGGTCTGTCAGAGAGCGACAGACCACCAGACTAAAGTATTGTCAGTACTAGTTCATATCCGTGTGTAGCATTGTGCTGCTAAGCATGTTTGTTTGTGTGTATGTGAGAGTGTTGATAACAACGCAGCCTTCTAGCCAATGTCAGTCCATTATTCAGCTTTATATCAGCCAACCAATCAAACGGCCTCCCCTCAGGGTCACCACCTCGGCCCATCCAATCAGCTGCTCCTGCCAAGCAGGAAGGGAATGTCACTCGTTTAGCATAACCAGAAAATGAGCAGGGTCATGCTGACGCGGCAGTCTGATGCACTCTGAGGCAGCGTTCAGACAAATGTTCCCCTCAGAGCTGTCGGGAAAACCTTGAGGATTTTCACCAAATGTATCACCGTCCTATGGAATATGATAAAAGACAATCAGCACGCTGGGCTACTTCTCAAAGGCAGACTCCATTATTTGAGGGCATTCCATAGGGTGTTTCTCTTTACATTTAATTTTCTAATTAAATGTTGAAATGAGTGTCAGTGCTGTTTTCTCTCGCCTGTGCTTTCTATCAGCAGATTTAGTTTCCTCACGTCCCTGCTGCTTATCTTAAATACTCTCTCACAGGGAGTCAAACTGCAGTGCAACAGTGGGAAATGTAACACTGTAACACAGCAGCCTGGCTTTGTTCAACAGCAACTGATTCATTAGGCTTTGGCTCTGTTTATTTCTAAAAATGGCTGCACATTTGATGCAGTGTCTGCACCTGAGGTCTCAAACTTGCGGCCCGTGGGCCACATGCGGCCCGCCTCTCAATTTCATGTGGCCTGCCACTAAATATCAAGTTATCTCTGTGTGTTTGTTTTAATAATATCAGATTCATCGTTCTTCTTTATAAACATGGAATAGGGAACTCGTTTAACTTGGAGAAATAAGGTATAATATGACTCCTTTAATGGATGCCAAAGCATTCCAGCTACTATATCCTAAACACAACATGGTTGCTTTAAATTACTAAATGGAACTATTTTCTCCTTCAACAGTACAACTCACAGATGATATACTATGAACACTATAATCACTCTTAGCTGTGTTCCTTTTTTTTTAAAATTTATCAGTAAGCTTAAACAGTTTAATTTCTAATCGATGATAGCATCAATTGAGTAGATACCTATGTATTGATAAAGTTTTATGCAAAAATGAGCACATGCTGCACATTTCTAATGCTTTCCACACATTTTGCAGTCTGTGCATGCACAGATCATTGATTTAAGTCGACGCTATATGTGACTACAACAGAAACTTGTTCTTGGTTTCTGTCTAAACACCAGATTTTCATCATGCAGTGAGCTGTTCATTGAACACAAATGATGCCATTAACTGATTTCCTTTGTTGCCTTGTGATGTTTGCATCTGTCACGATAGAGAATGGTAAATTTAGTTCTGTAATGTGTGTATTTAAAAAAAAAGAAAAAAAAAAAAAGAACTTAACATCTCTTTTAGGTACTTTATACAAGACTGACCATGAGTGAACTAAATTGTGTAGGAAAACACCAGTGGAAAAATACGATACAGAAAGCAGTAGAAAGAATTGACAGGTCATTGCCCAGCTGCTTATGTTTTGCAGGGTTCTTCATCACAAAGGCTGTCATCCTCTATATTCTTGTATCACTTCAAAAACAATATGAATTCTCACCTTTATTTGACCCTCTTTTGCGACAGGACTCGCATCGGGTGCATTAATTATACATCTCTAATATCTCCGGTCGTCATCTCTGTCGCAAACGTTTCTTTTCTGCAAGGTGGAGCCAGTTTATTTAAGGTCAGACATGCTGATTTTACCCAGCATTAATAATAAGGAGTGGCATTAATGAGAAAACAAGCCAGTTGCTTGTGTTGTGGTGCCTGTTCATGTGGCGACGACCTATTTACTTCATTTTGCTCTCCCACTCAGACGATGTTGAGGCAAAGTGAGGTAATGTAATAAATTACATTTATGAATGAATTTGCATTCTGTTTGATTTTCAGATACTGTATAGTCACTGGGTGTGTTTTTAAGATGATCGCAGTGCTGTGTCTGTGTTGGTTGGCTCACGTTTTTGTGTGTTCCTGTCTGCGTGCGAGTGTGTGCGTGTGTGTGTGTGTGTGTGTGTGTGTGAGTATCTGTCACTCAGCCTTCCAGGGGGTCTCTTGATGTTAAATTTAATAAGTCATGCTACAGTAACCACAGCTATTAGATATCTCACACACACAGCCACACACACACGCACAAAGCGAGGTAGCTATAGCTCACCTCATCTGTGCAACACACACACACAAAGAGAGAGCACAGACACACACACACAATCTGAGACTCATACAGACATAATGCATTCCCTCGCCCCTTATCATAACCTTAACCTAAATCCAATTCTAACACTAACCCTAAAACCAATTGAGGAGCAGCCACATTGTTCTCATTGTGATTAAAATGTCCTAACAAAGATGTACCCATACACACACACACGTTTGTGCAGCTATTCCTCATAGGACACTTGACTAACCTTAACCATAACTAGTTAATGCCTAACCGTAAACTTAACCTAGCCACATCTTGGAGCTAATCTTGAACTTGAACATAACCAGATCCCCAGAAATGAGCTTCTGTCTCATTATGACCAGGTTTTGGTCCCGACAAGGTCAGTGATTATGCCAGAAAAAGGCTCTAAAGAGGTAACAAACACAAGAACACACACACTTACACACAAAGACAGGACTCAGTGTGTGCCGTTTTATTAAATATACACAGTATCCACCAGAGTATGAATTTGTCAGTCACATGGGACACAAACACACTGTCACAGTTTGCCTTTGTGCACCTTTTCTTCCTCCTCCGGGGTCCACCACCACTACAGTTATCCTCTCACAGTCCTGTTTATTTTGGCCTCCTTCCACTCTACATCCGCCCACCAGATGTCCTCAGTCCTCTCTGTCTTGGTCACCTGGCTGTCAGATCCACCTGCTCACCTGTCTCCTGTTCCCAGTCTTCTGAGCAACCTTGCCTCCCTGCACACCTGTCTCCAGTTTCCTCATTTTCCCAGCCAGTATTTACACCCAACACCTTGTTAGACTTCCTACATTTGTTCCAGTGTGTTTCCCCTTGTGCCTGCTTCCTCTGCATGTAGCAACACATTTTCTGCATCTCCCTGGCTGTCTGTCAGCTTCTCTGTCTGTAAGCCTGTTTGCCTGCTCCATAGATGCACTGTCAATGACGTTTGCTACAGCCAGTAATCATGTGTAGCTCTTCACTGCTGTCTGTTTACACTCTATCACTTCATTTAAAGACAAACCAAACGGTTTATTTTAAATCAGTGGGCTGAGTTAAGAAACATCTTCAAAATGAACTGTGACTGTTCCTATATTTTATGGAAATCTGTATCTGAACTGACACGGTTAACGAAGCAAAATGGATGTTAAATCAAATTATAAATGGACCACATGTTTTATTATGTTCAACGGCTCAAGAAACTGAAATAGCAAACATGTTATGCTAAAGAAATAACACATTCTTTTGTGGAAAATAGAAGCTATTTTGTATTGGTGGCAGAGTGACAAGTCTGGGCACAAATGCTGTATTTAAATGCATAACTCGCAGTCAGCGGCTTTGGTAAAATACTGTCTTTGATGCAGGCGAAGGAATGCACTGCATTCAGGCAAATGTGGAGGAAAAATCACAAGGCTAAAGCCAGGTGCGACAAAGAAAGTGCAAAATCTAACATGCTGAGAAGCGCCACAAAAAAAAAGAAAGAAAGAAAAAATGGCTGGAAGGCTCAGCAGAGAAGTATAAGCTGGATATGAAGCTGACTATATGCACAAAAGAGGTGAGGACAATTAGACACAAGTGACTCCCGTGAGTGCATAGCATGTAATCATGACATGACATCAAGTATGTGAAGAAATCTAACATGAACTGAGAACACAATGACTTCTATCTGGTTGAATGTCCTACTGACAATGGCTGATGGGGACGCTTATCCAAAACAATGGATTGAAAAAGAAAGGAGGATGTTTAAATGAAGAGGTTGTGCATGCGGTAGAGCCGAGGAAGACTGATCTGCTATTGATCAGCACAGGTTTTGTGAGAAGACACTGTTGACTCAGTTCTGTTCAGTGACAAATATGGCATGTGATTTGACCCCTGCCCCCACCACCTCCTCTCTCTTTCACTTTCCTTAATGAATATTGATTTAGGTTTAAAGACATAAAGTAAGTTTCTATTCATCTTGCCAAATGGGTCCTTACTAACCTCTAAACTCTCCCTCTCTCTCTTTCTCATAACCTCTTGAGGTGAACCTATATCTCTCCAGATGACAGTAGTAGTGTGAGTTTAAGTGCAAATTGGTGTGTGAGTGAGAGAGCACAGGTGTGTGTGTGTGTGTGTGCTTGTGTCACAGTGCAAGGCAGAGTGACAGTGATGTCAGGCGCGTAACGATTTCCTATTGGCTGACGGCCCCTGAGGCCGAGCGTCCCATTATTGATCCGACCAATTAGCATTCACACCTTTAATTAATACTGAAGCCTGATGTGCCCGCACAAACATGTACACACACACACACACAGGGAGAGAGAGAGAGAGAGCGAGGGAGGCTTTTAATTAATAGTGAGGTGGCTGTGAAAAGAGATAAGAGAAGAAGAGAGGGAAAGAGGATGGGAGGGCAAGATGGATGTGCAAGCCAGAGAAGAAAACGGTCATTTAGAGAGCGAGGGGAAATCAGATCAGGACCCTGACTTTAATCTCTGCAGCCCTGAATAGAAGGTGCGAGACTTAAAGAGTATAAACAACCTTATATATATATTTCTGCATTGAGAAAATGTGTATTCAATCTGAATCCTTCTTTTTTAAAGGGACACTATGTAGTATTTATGGGTTTATATAACCCAAAATCCACTTTTGTATACATATTATGTGCTCCTGCATTGTCTAGTCGCTGTATAATATTCTTTGTTTCATTTTCGTAGTGTTTCAAAAAGTCATGTAAAATAACATGGTCGCGGGCCGCTACTGCATTGCCACGACGCCATGTTTCTACGGGAGCCTGTATAGACAAACGCGAGAGAACAAATCAAGCGTCGATTTACTTGTAGCGGAAGTCCCGCCTCCACTCTCTCCGCTTCGTCTGCTACGGCCGCGGTAGCTCGCCCTCTCCCTCGCCTCCCGAATTTCATCTGCTGACACAGAGAAAGACGACGAGGTCGACATTTGTCCGGCTGAGGATACCGTAGCGCTCAGGGAAGGGAGGGGGTGAGCAGAGGAGCAGTTCTTTGTTGTAAATTTCAGCCTCTCCTCTAGATGGCACTATAAACTACTTACTTCACCTTTAAATGTGTTTTTATTGAGCACTGTCAATTTACATACATAGAACAAGATCTTTGCAACAATGCTCACATATTTTCATATATGCTACACACAAGGCAAAGTGGTCACTCTAAATTGACCGTAGGTGTGAGAGTGTGAGTGAATGGTTGTTTGTCTCTATATGTGGCCATGAGATGGACTGGTGAACTGTCCACGGTGTACCCCGCCTATCGCCCGATGTCAGCTGAGATAGGCGCAGCACCCTCCATGAC
The DNA here is from genome assembly GCF_963457635.1 of Microchirus variegatus. Taxonomy (NCBI): domain Eukaryota; kingdom Metazoa; phylum Chordata; class Actinopteri; order Pleuronectiformes; family Soleidae; genus Microchirus; species Microchirus variegatus. The sequence goes on from NC_139814.1 coordinate 6,261,922, forward strand.
CCTCCGGTGGATGATAAAGTGGTAGATGATGGATGGATGCTACACACAAAAACTAAGAAAATAACCCCCATATGTTGATTAATGTTAGTGAAACCATACTCTGTTTGCAATGGTATACATGGACGAGCATAACTAGAAGATGGACTGCTCAGTGAAATTAACCATCTAATTTCCAACCAAGTATGCCAATGCTGGATTCCAGATGGAGAAGAACTTATCTCTGGACTCTCTGAGTGTATATTTTATCTTTTCGTATGAGTTGCATCATATCACTCAAGGCCACAAATACACTCTGGCTGAATTGTTGTATTTCTAATGTAATAATTAACCTTTAATTTTTAATGAGTCGCTGAGTTACTGTACAGTCAGCCAATTAAATAACTATATAAGAAAAAATGACCTTCAATCCTCTTGTAAACCCTTTTCCACGCCATTTTTTTTGTTTTTGTTTGATCAAGTCTGATGCCGCTGATTCGTTCTGTTCTTCAGGAAAGATGAAGTCACTGCCCTTACAGGTCAGATCAAACGATAGCAATCAGTGTCCTGCTGTAGATCCTGCGAGGAAAATGTCCGAAGCAAGCGAGCTTCATCCCGTGATCTCATTTGATCCCGATGGCTGTGGCCTGTAAACACAGAACGTGTCACGCCGTCGAGACATCAGAACATGACAGCAGAACATGGCCGATGATAAATGATTTAAAAAAAAAAAATGACAGGAGGTAAAAAAGTATATCAGGAAACAGGAGGAACTCTGGGGACGCCTGGTGGTCAGGGGGAGTACCACAGTTGGCCAATAAACGCGGTTGATGCTAGAATAAGGACAGGGCAATTAGTTTAAAAAAAAAGGCTGCATTTGTGTGTTTTTTTGTGTGCATGTGTTTGGGTCTAATGAAGTTCTGTTGGTAGGATGTATTTAGAAGGAAAGCTAATGGTTTATTGAACCAGCCCTGAGAGAAACATTGATCACTGCATCAAGGAGCTATTCACCCTCCATCCTCACACACACATGCACACACAAGCGTTAACAAGCAAGTTTGTACACGTGCACCGACATGCACACGTGTGCACAAACTGGCGAAGTGGAGGTAAAGGCCTTGAAATTGACATCTCCGTGTTTCTTAATGCACAGTCAGACTAACGCCATTATCTGCTCATTCAATTACATTCTGGGAAATTACAAGGTTGGAAAGTACATCTTCCCCGCTAACATTAGATGGATATTCTATCCACCAAAATGGGGTAATTGTGTTGAACAGGGGTCTTACTCAAAATGAATGATTTGTTTCACAGTCTCATTAACACACTGCCTCTCACTGAGTGTTCTTATTGTATGAAGCTTCATACTTAAACGAGCTGTATTTCAAAGAAACGCTGTAGTGCATTAATGAGAAAGTGTGTCCTTCCTGCATAACTGTAGTAGTTTTTACATGAGACAAGGAGAAACAGGGCATCAAGTTGTGTCATCATTGGAGTTGGCAAATCTAAATATACTTTAATACTGCATCTATTACACCATCTGTATATTTTTACATCAACACCATCTTTGATCATTTTGTCATGTTGCTAAAAATCCGGTTTACGTTGCAGGGAAGATCATTGGCACGGGGCTGCTCAGAGCCGCCTCACATCCGTATGGAACATAGATAATTATTGTTCACACAGAGCATCAAGTATGTGTGTTTTTGTTTGTGTCGAGGCGTTTAACAAACCCAGTAAGACACTAGTGGTCTGCTGCTCTGATTTCATAATGTTTGATCTCCACGAGAAGCTATAATCACGAGCGCCACAGTTGTGTTTGTGTTGAATGGTCTTTACAGCAGACGGATCATTTAATAGACAGTGGGTTTTCTCATTTCCCTGCCTTAACCCCACCAGTATTGCTTTCATTCTCTCCGCCCTCTCTGTCTCAGTGTGTGTGAGAGAGAAATACACACCTTCTGCTGCCAATTAGTCCAGTTTCTCTTCATAATTAATGACGATTACTTATTATTACACCGTTTCCATGCAGCTACCAATCAAAAGGTGTTTCTGAGGGGAGTTGCAAGTCTAATGCGTGTGCGCGGTTCATTAGTGAGTTCCATTCCTGTTCTTCCCTCAGAGGAGACAAAGTGAACCTGAAGCCCAAACAAATGTTAATACAGTTTGACCTTTCTGAATGTTAACGTCGACATTTCCCATCGAGATTCTCCCAAAATTAGTGAAGTGCAAATGATAACGTTTGAAAATGTTGTGATATGTGAAAAAAAGATCTGTCTCATATTTAGAAGAGAACAGAAACTCAAGGCTCTGGCTTCTATCTATCTATCTATCTATCTATCTATCTATCTATCTATCTATCTATCTATCTATCTATCTATCTATCTATCTATCTATCTATCTATCTATCTATCTATCTATCTATCTATCTATCTATCTATCTTATCTTTTATACAAAAGTTGCTTGAAAGTAGACTAACAAGTACTTTGTGGTAGTTTCTTGACACTTCTGCAGTAACTCCTAACAACGGAGGGATTGTTTGTGGTGAGCATCCTCACTGTCAAAACAACAAAATATGAAAGTGTTATAGTTCAAGGAAAAGCAAAAGACTTCAGTGCAAAAAAAAAACATTGCTTTAACCTCCAGAACATCAGTTCGGTTTTGTTGTGTGTTGTTTTGCAAAGTAAATTGGAACTTTCAAAAAACATCTGCAATGCACACACAGTGTATATCGAAGCAGTAGTCATACCTCTAAAATTATTATTATAATTTTTTAAATTAGAACTTGTTGATTTAAAAAAAATAAAATAAAAAATGACTGTGAATAACTTTTATACACACAGACAGAAACACTGTGAGCTGAAATTAATTCAGGACATATCTTACATCAGCTATCTAGATGATGTAAAAGCAAATAATCCACAGAAAGAATGAACAAATCTTCGTTTCCACGGCTTTGACAGTAACAATGAAGGATAGAAAAATAATAATATTAATGACATATCATTTAAACACACATGCAAATACACATTATCAAAAATAATAACTTATTGCTATTATGTCAAGGGGAGATCGCACACACACACACACACGCAATGATGTACAACTTACATCACAAAATTTCATTAACGCACTGGACTAAAAAGTGTTTTATGACACAAGTTCTTCACAAGTCTATAAAAAGAGTTGGTCAAAGAGTTAAATAAATCAAACTGACAAGCAACTGACTCTGAAGTTGACAGCCAGTGAAACCTTTTATAGATCTAAGTGTCCCAGCACACATATCAGTTGGTTACAGACCTCGGGACCCGTCCCTCTACTCTGTTACAGTTCTTATAAAACTTTCTCATCTTTTGGGAAATAATTTCACAGACGCACATAGGTGTTTCTTCTAAAAAAAAGGGAAACTCTATCCTTTATTTCCGAGCACTCGGCGTCGGTTCAGGTTTCGTTCCTTGATTAATCTTTTATGAAAGTTGGTGCTGACAGTGGTGCAAAACCCCCAAAAGTCATCGAATCATCCCTCTCTGTCTCTGCCTCGCTTTCAAACTTCTGTCCTCTTTTCTGTGTCCCTCACTCCCTGTCGCCGGTCCTCCCGCCTGCAGTGTCATCCGTCTTACTCAAAACTCTTAAATGGCAGCATTCCCCCCCTTTTCTATTACTCTTCTATCGCTGCTTAGTTCTGTTCTCCCATCTTGTATCTTTCCTCTCTGTTCCATGCTCCCTGTACCTGGACTCAACTGTAATTGCTTATCTAGGGAGAAATAAAAGCCAGGTAAATGGCTCGGTGTGTGTGCGCGCGTGCATGTGTGTGTGTGTGTGTGTGTGTGGAGGGTTAGACAGAATAGCTGTGTGCTGGTGTCTGCTCTGCATTCATGCAAGCCTTCTTTTTTTGTGCCGCTATGTGTGTTTTTTGTCAGTGAGCATGTGTGTGTGTGTGTGTGTGTGACAAATGCAGATAGTTCTACAGATGGCCCATAAAAGCAGCAGCTTGTAATGAAGCAGCTGAGACTGAAATCATGGTTATGGTAAACCGGGGAGAGACAGAGATAGGGAACGAGAAGCAGAGATAGATAGACGGATAAAGAGAAAAGGGAGAGGAGGAAGAAGTCAGGCTTAAAGAGAATAAATCAGAAAGGGCAGTCAGCAATAAACCGTGAAAATGAGTGTGGTGTAGCCACTGGCTACTGAATAAACTACTGTAATGAAACCATGTGATGTTCACAATGAGCTCGGCAGAGAAAAAACAGGAGGATTCGGGGGGGATGCACAGAAGGTGATGTAGGGGTATGGACGGAACAGGAGCTGGCATACCATCAAAGTTTTCAGTTGAGGAGGAGAGAGCGGGGGAACACGAGGGAGGGGATGGGTGGAGTGTAACAGAAAGGGACATTGAAGGAGAGGAGGGAAGGTGGTGGTTTAAAAACAGGGCATATGGGAGTCGGAGAGGAAAGCAAAGGGCTAAACACGTGGATTTATGAAGGAAGACAAGTGGTGAGAAGTGGAAATAAAGCTATGAAAAGATATGGTGTGAGTACAAACATGGTAAGGAATGAAAATAAGATGGATGACGCTGATGAACGGTGTAGGAGTGGTCTGCGTTTCTGATTTACAGTAGGTTGTATTTACCAGGGGCCCACGGTTGGTGTAGTGGTTACCGTTCTCGCCTTTGCAGCAAAAAGGCGGAAGAAGGAGTTTGCATGTTCTCCCCGTGTGTATGTGGGTTTTCTCCAGTTCTCCGGCTTCCTCCCACAGTCCAAAAACATGCAATATGGGGATTTGGTGAATTGATCACTCTCAATTGACCGTAGACGTGAGAGTGTGAGTGAATGGTTGCTTGTCTCAGTATTTGGCCCTGTGTACCCCACCTATCGCCCTATATCAGCTGAGATATGCACATTACCTCCCCCAGGACCCTCCGATGCAGGATAAAGCAGTAGATAATGGATGGATGGATGTATTTACTCGGATCATACTGTAGGTTGCCTTTTGTACAATTCTAAAAACCTCAAACACGTATGAGCTCATGTCTCAAAGCAAAGATTAAGCGTACATATCAACACCACAGTGTTTTAGTTGCTTGTGGTGCTTGTGGAGATTGTGACACTGGCAGAGTTTAGGATGGAAAAAAATGACCTGCTTGGTGCTAGAAAATGATTATTGTTCTTCTGCAAAGCAACAATATCCTCTCGATCTCCAAATCTCATAACATCTGGTCTCTAACTGTTGTCTCCTGTTGGCGGACCTTTTGCTCACCACCAACAGCAGCTGGTTGTGAACTATCACACATATAAACCATTTACCATTCAAACGTTATATTTTCTACAGACTGAACGACTCGCCATTGTTTTCAGAAGCTTAAGAGAGCAGTGTTGACCCTGGCTGCCTTCTGCATCAGCACCTGAACAATGGAGAATTCTATTCACCATTATTTAATCAGCGGAAGTTAATTATGGTTTATCGTCGTACAGACATATCTAAATACTACAGTGTATGAATCTGCAAACACAACAATGCAAATAAATGAGTAACAGTCACATGTCCAGCAACAAGACGTTCAGTTTCAGTCAGACTTCAAAAGGGATTATATATTTTTTTGAATATGATGATGAATTGCTCCTCGTGATGATCGCTCCTTTTATCCAGCTGCTCAGTGCTGTGCTTTGATTACAGTGATTAATCTCACTTTTTCTCACGCAGGGCAAATGAGAGGCATCAGTTTACGCTTTTAAGTGGTGGTGTTAAAGTCAGGTCTCGCCCTTAAACAAATGTGTCTGCTTTAGGTTTTTTTTTTGTTTTTTTTTTAGAGTTGCGCATTAAAATATACCCTGATTTAAAAATCACATCTTTGAAAATGATCAGCTTTTGAATCGGAATTTATTCGTTCCTGGAGACCAATTACACCAGATCATGTTACAAAGAGAGAAGCTACAACTACAACCTGTGTGTTACACTAACAACGGGAATTATATATGTGTGAGGCCCTTTCATTCATCAATTATTTAATGTATTAAAATATCATATCCATTGTTTACTTGTGCACATGCAAATGTTGAGGTCCCTGAAGCTTGCTGGCATTTTAAGCCTCCCTCATCCCTTTAAATTTAATTGAAATCATTGTTATGAGTTTAATGACATTAAGTGTTTTACTTTTGTTTATGGATCATTTGTTTCCTGATTTAAAGGGCCAGTGTGTAACATTTGGAAGCGTCTGTTTGCATAAATTGAATGTACTAGTTTGTACAAGTGTAAACATCCCTTTAAAATAAAATAATTGTGGTTTCAGTTGCTTTAGAACAAGCCTTATATTTGTACTTTAACTAAAGGCCTTGCTTTATCGATGCCATTTTATGCTCCTACGGCAGCCTGAATGGATTAGTTATTACATTCCCCCGATCCACCACCATTTCTGAACCTTTACAAGTTTACGCTCCCTTTTTAAAAACGTTTCCAGGAACCCATGTGTGTATGTACATGTGTGTGTGTGTTTGTGTGTGTATTTATGTGTGACGATAAATGTGTGTCTGTTAGGGCAATGAGCAACAAACATCCCTGACACTGAGTCGGGCCACACTGTCTGGCAAAATCGATAGGCCAACTGGTCAGAACACTAGGCCAAGATGACATCCAGACAGAATAGCAGCACAGGGGGGGGTTTAACGCTGTGATGGATGACCCTGGTTATGTGTGTGTGCGTGTGTGTGTGTGTGTGTGCGCGCGCTTGTTTCCAAGTGTGCCTTTCTCTCACTGTGTGTCTGTGTGGAGATAAGGAGGATGGAGGTGAGAGGGGGTTATATAGGGTCTTTAGCGAAACGATTTTCTTCTCTGGTATACAGTATGCTGACCACGCTTGGTGAGCACCAGGATTTAGTATACCCTCTTAAGAAAACTGTAAACTGAAACTTTGTATCAGCCAATTAAAGCACACGAAGGGGACGCTTTTTGTGTGTGTGTGTGTGTGTGTGTGTTTTGTTTTTGTTTTCTGCAAAGAAAAATCATTCCCAGGCAAAATAATTTTGGTTATTCAGCTATTTCTGTCTTTTGTGATATCTATTTTTATATGACTCATGAGCTTTGGTCTCGTGGAGCCGCTCGTTTTCAAGACGGATGCTAACAAGAAAAAGGTGGTGAGATTTATTCAAAGTGAATGACTGTGTTTTTGTGTCAATGAAGGAATACATTACCCTCCAAGTAATTATCGGCATCGTGACTACAGTGGGAATACAGACCTAGAGAGAAGAAGAGAAAGTGTGATTGAAGATGTATGACCGTAAAGGCGTTGTTTCAATGAATCAAGGAAAAGCCAGTCAAAGAATCACTGAAAGGAAAAGTGAGATTTAGTGCCATCTAGGGGTGAAGTTTTATACTGCAACCAATTGAACACCTTTTGCAAAGATTTCAGATTTCGTTCATGAAAACACAGCAATTCATTTTCATATCAGAACAAATGAATGACAACATAATTAACAGTTTTATTGATAAATATTTTCTTGTTTTCTTTTTGGGAAAATCAATTATCATGTCTAGTTTTATCCCTTTGGGCTCATGTGCCACAGATCTGTGCCACAGATCTGTGCCACAGTTGCACCCATAGTAAATTGCTGTGGGAATAATACACTCCTATGGACACTGTGGGGGTGTCACATAGGTCATATATTCAAGCTTTAATTTTTAATTGTTGTCTTCTTATGTGTTGTTGAGTCAAAGTTATGATTAATTTTGTATCACATTTTTAGTAGTGACAAAGTATAGCGATAATTGTGCAGAAGTCACAAAATAGACAGTTTTTTTTCGTTTCTTTTTGTTCATAAAAATGAGCCAAGTGGACTTTGAACTGTCCAAATTTCACAAATTCAATCCGATTTTAAACATTTACAGTACTTTCTGCTCAGGTGAGTTTATATAGTTGGTGAAAATGATTATTTTTTCATCAGATTGTCTTTAGGTTGTGCTGAAAAAGTTGATATAAGACACTCTATATTGCCCTTTCTTAAAGCCTCTGTATATACTGTATGTTTAAACATAGTAATGGAAAAAAGCAGCCAAAGTGCTCTGTGCTCTAAGGGTTAAGAGGTTGAAACCTGCAAGGTTTTCAAGTTTCCTGGGGACAGCCTTTATCAACTTTCGTGTCTCTGCCCTCTGTCATCCCTCCATCTTTCATAGGTCTATTTGTCATGTTGGGCATCCTTTGCCTTCAGTTTGCTGTACCCGTCTTTTCTTTGTGAGTCTCTGCTCTCGCCTTTTCCTCACCCCCTTCTCCCTAACCCCCATCTGTCTGAAGAGTTTCATCGTTATATCAATCAAGTTCAAACAATAAGACCAGAGTTGGTCCCTGTTCTCCCATTTACTTCCTGGTTTATGGCTTGTTATACCTCTTATCCCCTCCCTCCCTCTCTTTCGTTCCCTCTCTTTTCTCTCCGCTGTTTGTGTGCTTGTGTATGTGGATATTTACAGTTTATGCACAACTTGTACCTGCTGGTATCCGAGGCAAAGAACTGTAAATGCATCGAGAAGAAATACTGTGATTCACCATAAAATATTTCCACATGTTCTCTGTTGCTTTCACAGAGGCCGACTTTAGTGCGCTCTCACTGGGAGTCTGTTTACAACCATCTTTCTCGGCAATATGAATCATCAATAATTTTCCCAATAAAAAAAAAACTACACATTGAAGGATTTGGCTGTCTGTAAGTTTGGTATAAATTTCAGCAATAGGTCACAGGCTGTTTTGGACCATGAAATGATTTTTTTTGCGGTGTGGGGATGAGGCCTCATATCTAGATTTGATGCATCACTGTGCTCGAATTGGGTATATTATACGGCCAAGTGACAACTGAATTACTTACCCATTTCTCTTTGTCCTCTTTCCCTACAGAACTTCACAGTACATCCTGTGGAAACCCAGGTGTTCCACCCAAAGCAGTGCTTACCGGTGGTGGCCGATTTGCTGTGGGGGACCGTGTTCGCTACAGCTGTGTTCCTGGTTATGTCCTCGATGGCCACGCAACGCTATCCTGCGTCACCAATGCCGGGAACTCAGCGGTCTGGGACTTTCCTGCTCCCATTTGTCGAGGTACAGACAACTTCACCTGTTTTTGTGTTTGTGACCGGATATGAAATGTTTTCTTCTTAAATGTCCAAAATTGAGACAAATCATGCAGAATAGCTAATTATTTTTCGAAATAAGAAATACCTATTTTAAAATGTTTTCCCACTACAAAGTCTAAACAACCTTGGAAGAAAACCTTTCATATAAATGATGTGTGTTCGTAACACAGACAGAAAGACGGACAGACCATATGTGTGTGTGTGTGTGCTTGCGTGCGTGCGTGTACGTAATTCAACCTATCCAACAGTGGACCTCTGCGTCGTTACACATTCACCATAGGGGCCCTCCATGCCAATAGGGGACATCGGTCAGGTCCTCGTTTGGTCATTCTTTAAATCATGTTAAAATCATGTCTCAGACCCTCTGGTGATTTATTTTTTTAATATTTACCAAGTGCATTTGTGTGTGTGAGAAAGATGCCTGTGTAGTTTGGATTCACTAATAGAATGTGCAGTCTTAACGTTATAGTGAAGTGTCGGTAGGAGAGTGGTAAATGTGGATTGTGGATGTTAGGGTCTGATTTTGTATAGAAATTATATATTAGTTTGTAGAGGACTTACTTCATTCTTCACATATACCGCTGATTGCATGTAAGATCACAGCTACTACAATAAGTAATATGTAGCACACATTATTGTTGTTCTCTTATAAATAATGGTTGTATTAAATACAAATTATACATTGTTAATACTTTCAATGAATTTGTCTAATCAGTCCCTTTGTATGCAGAGGGCTGCATCCAGTCACCCGTAATGAGAATCACACCCATAATCTGCATGTTTATTTAGCCTTCAGCTGTTGCCTGCTCATTGTTTTACTTTGCCAGTCCATATGGCACCCATTTTTTAAACGCTTGTTGTCGGTGAGCTCGTTGACTAGCTGTACTGAAAATGCCAAAATAAAGCCACTTGCTGCAGCGTTCTCCGGTATGCTGGGATATTTCGGGAAGGGCTCCACTTGCATTGAATGGATACAGGTGCAAGGACATTAACATGCTAATTAATTACATAAAAGATTATTACAGTCTGGCAAAGGCCTTTAATGAGAGCAGAGCGTATAGCGAGCCTGTGGGTAGTTCGAGGACAAACATGGCATTAACGTAATAAAGTCATTGACAAAGAGGACTTAACTGGAATTAAAAAGGTTTAAGAATTTGACTATCTATGTTGAAATGGTATGCTTGTATCCCTTTGTTGCTTTTTTTTATTCAATTTTGACTGGATATTGAGCCCATTTTGTTTCATGAGCTGGTCGGTGCTTTTAACCCTCTAATGACCATTGAGATAATCAGATTGCTTGGATTTATATAGATTTTTTGGCTGTAGTATTTTTCAATGTTCAATGAGTGAGAGCTTCTGCTCCTTTTTCCAAGATAAATTTTAACCGTTTAGGAATTACGGCGCTGAGAAGGTGACGTCACAAACGTGTGACGCGCTGGTGAATCTTGTCTGTGATTGAACGGTCGTTCAGCAAAAGTCCTGAGGGCTACCGTAATGACAAGTATATGGAAGCAAAGCTTTATCCTTCACAAGGGTTGCGTGTGATGCTGTGTAAATCCCAGCTGACATAGGGCGAAAGGTGGACAGATCGCCCATCCATAGTTTTATCATTTATAATAAGGAGTTACGATAATGAGATGTATGCATGCCAAATCCTGTTGGCGACGCAGGATTGGTAACAGAAGGGTTAACTTCGGTATTTTTCCAAATACCATGTTTTTTTCTTTTCAGTCTTTTTATTATAGTTGAGGATGTTGCCATTTTTTTTTTTTTTTGATCCCCGTTGGTCAATCAATAATCTCTTCTCACCTCACTATGTGTCATCCCAGTGACTACAAGTGACATCTGTGACCTGAGCGTTCCCAGGCAGAGAGTGATTTAGTCAGGGGAGTGAACTTTGCCGCTCGACCTGAAAGCATTCCAGTCGTAGATCTGATAAGCAACATAGAGTCACTCATCCAGAAGGGCAACATCCCTTTACACACAGAGGAAGGCACTTACACTCCTCAAAGGGGCCCAAACATCACCACCGTCTGTGAACTGAGGGGAGCAGATCCACAGCGTTGAACTTTGGAGGACTCAGTTCATGGTTTGTGCATTCATTAGTGATGGATGCACAAGTGATAAACAAGAGAGAGAGATACCTCTGACCACTGCAAGGAAAGGAGGCACTTAATTGTTGACAATTACTGGAAACAAAGTATGTGTACAGTAAATCAGCATAGCATTAACTTCTGGGAAAATGCTGTTGGAGCTGGAGTCCAAGTCAGCAGCAATGAATCCTAGGAATCAGTTCAAGGAGACACAGTGGGAACACTGAGACAGATATTCACATGTGACAGTCGTGGGCTGATATTGGGACAGATAGAAGTACCCACCCTGATCAACAAAAACTAAACGTAAATACAGGACAGATACTTTGAAGATTGGATACTGACTGAAAAGGCAAACAAGGCAAACATCAAAGATGAAACCCAGCTTCTGCCCTTTAACTAATATTAATTAACTAGAAATTAGTAAATAAATGGGACCAAACAATGAAAAAGACAAGGTCAGTTTTGCATCAGCAGATATCTTGTGAAAACAGCGAGATGTTTCAAAACAACACCACTGGGTCACTGGCACAAAGACAAAGGCTCAGTGTCATTTTGAGCGTAGCTGTTCTTTTGAGAATACTTACTTTTACCCACACAGTATCCCAATATTTGTAAAAATTGGCATTTTACTGAGACAACATCTGGTTTATTGTAATAACATCCTCTCTGCCAAGTGCAGGAGGCTATGAAAAGATTTGTAAACTGGTGACAATAAAATAGTCCCTTAGGAAACAGATGACAGGGCATAGAAAAGGCAAGCAACTGAAGCTGAGACTGAATCTACTCTGGTATATGCACACATATACAACTGGAAACACAGCCCTGTGGATCTTTATTTGGAATATATGTTTAACAAGTAGGAAGATGCTTTAAGAACGCATTAAAGAGAATATAAAGAGCCATTTTCGCTTGATTAACTTGCTGCTTATGTCATAACATCCAAACATAGGTCGCTCTGACACCTAAACCGCTTATTACTGTGGAGTGGTGCCACGAATAAAAAGGAAAAAGCTGGTGTTTAACACTTAACCTTGATGCTTTTCACTTCCATATTTCTATTCATTTAGTTTTCAAAAAGTCAAATTTGAAAGAACTCATCTCAAAAGGCAACTTTTACTCATTAGCATTGCTTTATATGTTGGTGGAAGTAAAAGTGCAAAATAAAAAATAATATTGATAAAAATTAAAATAATAATTTATTTGCTTTATTTACTTTATTTGTACAGCACCTTTCATACAAGCTCAAAGTACATCACAATAAAAGGAGAATACAATTCAAAAAGCAAAGACACCAATAAAACACAACACAGGGTGGTATACAAAGGAGCTGGTTGAAGGCTAGAGTAAAAAGATTTTGTCTTTCTTTTAAAAATATTATCCAGTTAACACAAAAATACCAACATTTGCACCTACGACATCATGTGAAAGTAAAACTGTTAATACAAAGGATACTGGATGTTTATAATGGTCATATTCCTTCCGTTAGCCGTGCCATTTTTGTGCATAACAACATCAACTAAAACCAGTATAATAAATGCTCTTTTTTTGTACAACCTTGTCTAACAGTGAGCGTTAATTTGGGTTTAAGAAGCGAGGGGAAGTGGAAGGGACAAAGGTGGAGGGGGGGAAATGGCAAGTTGTCAGTGCTGGATTAGCAATGTCTCTGTCATGCTGTCGGTAAGGCCAAGAGGTGCTAAGCTACTAATACGTTCACACTAACCTGCAGACATCAAGCAGAAAAAAGAAAAATCTATTGGAGTGCTTCTGCGTGTGTGTCGGGGCGTAAATCGGGGGTGGGGTGCACCTACAGGCATTCATACTAGCCATAATGGCTTTCTATCAATTATTCAACCATGCAATCAAATAAGTGCTTTTAGCAATACCAACGTAATTGTGCCGCCGCCCCTCCCCTCACACCCACTCTCTGATTTACCCCTTTATTCATACAATTATATTAACATTAACATGAGCGACTTGTAGGTTCTGCTTAAATTGTTTAGTATTCAGCATAAATAGAAAAATGTAAGAATGGAAAACTTTTTTTTTTTCCGCTCATTTCTTTCAAGTTATTCATATTCATGCCTTACCTTTTAAGTTCAAAACACATTACAGGCGAAATCAGCAGGCCACTTGTTTTTTCCTTGTAAGCTGTCAGCAATAAAACATGCTGTGGGTGCACAAAGTCAGCGGGTATTTACACCGAGAGTATCTTTATTCTGTGGCAACCACATTTTCTGTATTCGGGGTTCCGTCCTAGAGATACTTGGCCCAGTAGGACAAGGAACTTTAAATTAGCCTCAGGAGTAAATATGAATTTTATGATCTCATAATTCCCTGCTGTTACCGTGGAACCATTGTGGTGCAGGTGCACGAACAAACAGCACGATAAAATACACTTTACAAATATAGTTACAGTGAAGCTGTTGCAATCAGGAATAGATATGTTCGTCAAAGATAACAAATGCAACTTTAGTCCATGTGACTTCAGAAAGGCCATCGTTGGTGTGCGCTTACAGCTCAATTGGCGTTTTTATGCATAAAAATGACTCGACGTGGCTGATAACCGCAGCAGTTGAACCTAATATTATATGATGCTTTATTGCACCACACGTAATAGGTGTTCCTACCTGAGGTTTCATTTCATATAATACCTTCAGTTTATTGTTAACTGTAATTTCCTATGTTGAAGTATATATTTGCCACTACTGAGCAATCATATTTGCAAATGATGTTGTTTTATAACAAGCATAGCAAACGACTGCCATCTCAAGGAACATATAATGCCATGCAAGTCCCATAATGGTGATTTGAGTTGTTTAGAGAGGCATCATTTTAGATGCAGCAGGATACAAAATCTCATGGAAGTCCCACTGCTAATATTGCTCTCTCCTTGAACTTAGTTTGATATCGTTCTCGGTCTTACAATATTGCTTCTGCCCGACAAGTTATCGCGGAAGCTGCTGATATATAGAACCCACAGCAGATAAAGATAAAGGAAGTATCCAGCTGAGTACACTTTGAAAAGTCACCATCTGTTTCAAAGACCCCAGACCTCAAATTGATATTGTTCTTGCTGAATCCTGTGTGTCTTGCACTTGATTTAAACTAAACTTGATGTTGTGTCTGTGCTCAGGAGATTAAATTTGTCTGTGCCAAACAAAGATGTTGCTGACGGATTGTACTTTGATCATACAAAAAGCAAAAAGTCACTGGTTTGGATCCTGATTCAACCAAGGGACTTTTCTGTGGAGTTTGGGTTCTCTCTCTCTCTCTTCCCACTGTCCAAAAACATGCAATATTGGTGATAAGGGTCATTGGACATTCTATACATTGACCATAATTAGGTGTGAGTGGGAAAAAGAATGGTTATTGTTCGCTGTATGTTGGCCCGGCGATGGATGAGGACACAGTGTACTCCACCTTTTGCCCCATGTCAGCTGAGATTAACTCCAGCATTGGCAGGATAAAGCCGTAGAAAATGGATGGATGGATTTGACTACACGGTAGCTCAACATCAACTTTATTGCAAGGGGACACATTTTTTTCCCTCACACTAGACTGTATGTACATGTGTGGGTGCAAATGGCTGAGCTGAACAACACAAACATCATTAAGTTTGACCTCATTCGTGCGTCCATTATTTCATATCAAATGCTCATGTGTAATTTTGTGTGATTAACTAATGCGGGAACTGTGCGTTAGCGAGACTGAATGATGAATCTATGTCAACATTAATGGCTCTGATAATATAATATGTTGTTCCTGCTTTAAGATGTGAAGATAATGGTGGATAATATGGTCATCATGGCATCATTGTTGCCTTCCTATATGACTTTTTGGAGTAGTATTTATTTTTTTTGCTTCATGACTGACTCTGGCTCCAGAAGTGGAACCAAACATGGAAGGACAAGCCCCTACATGGCATGTTCCACTGTCAAATTGAAGAATTGGCTGATATGAGAAAAACATACCAATGGCTGGAGAAGGCTGGACTGAAAGACAGCACTGACACACTAATTATGGCAGCACAGGAGCAGGCACTAAGCACCAGATCAATAGAGGCTGGGGTTGACCGCAGCAGGTAGAAATGACCCCAGGTGAAGGCTACTCAAAGATACCCCTTACACAGTGCAGCGCATCACAGCAGGGTGTACGATGCTGAGTGGGAGGGCGTACATGGAACGCCACAACCAAGTGGCTTGAATCGTGTACAGGAACATATGCACCGTGTATGGACTGGTGGTCCAAAGATGGAAGACGCCTTCAAAGGTGGTTGAGAATGAGAGATAGAGGATCCTGTGGGTCTAGACAGACAAACTGGTGGTGGCTAATCAATCAGACATAGTGATTGCTGATAAACAGCAGTGTTGATGGATGGGGCAATCACAAGCGACAGCAACATCCAGAAAATAGAACACACACATCCAGCTTTAGAAATACCAGGGGCTGTAACCCCCAAACTGGGAGAGCGGCTCCAGGAACAATATGTGACATATCTGTCCAGACGAGCGCAGGCCTCGTGCAGCTAAGAGGTTTCCAGGCCTCTGGATGGTTGACTTGCCCTTGCAGTTACCTGACAACTGAGTCACTGTATGTGAGTTTTATGCATAAAAATAAACTTTCCTTGCCGTGGCATGTAGAACTGCAGCAACAGTATAACCAGTCTTACAAACACCATTTGAAAGTGGGCTAGTACTGGAAGGGTGCTGTTTCAGCACATTTTTATTATTATACCAAACCAGTGTTATGTACCACCATGAGCAAAATATAATGGTTTAAAAAAAACAACAACTGTGCAGCGACAGTAGTGTGTTTCTCTACTGCTTACTGCATAAAGTAATACCATGTATACATACAGTGGGTGCTGTTTGTTTGTGAAGGCATGTCAGTTGGTGCAGAATTATTTATAGGACGGAAAATATCCTTCAGCAGATTTAAGACATTCATATTCACCCAAACACACACTTGCATACATACACATAAGCGTCGTTGGCCTTGAGAAGATTTCATCATGATCTCACAGATACAGAGTGTGCTTGAATATGAATGAGTTTTGGGTGGAAATGTGTGTGTGTGTGTGTGTGTGTGTGTGTGTGTGTGTGTGTGTGTGTGTGTGTGTGTGCATGAGTGCGTGGGGTGGTGGTGGTGGTGGACCGAGTGAAAGAGAGCAACCGAGACGTAGCATTGGTGGATATAATGTGCATATTTTTATGGTGCAAGGGAGAGAGTGTGAACTGAAACTGTGACAGACCATGTACATGCTTACACGGGGTGCATTGGAATGCATTGACCGTATAAGTGCCGCAATACCTTCATAATCATAAGACCATTTGGGGAAGAGAGAAAGGGACAGAGGACGGGGCAGAGAGATCTGCACACAGTTAAACGAGAGAAATGAGCGACTCAAAAGGGAACAAATGTGGGGGGTTCGGACGAGCTGGAGGAGCTGGAAGGAGACAAAGTCGGAGGCTATTGTTGGAATTGAAAAAGTAATAACGTGCTTTGACAAAATGCAAAATTAGACTGACTGTGGAATGGAAATTAAATCAGTGCGTTTAGTTGTTTGTGTGTGTGTTGTCAGCATTAAAGAATGGGGGCTGCTGTTTCGGTGCATGTTTCCGTGTGTTTATAGGGTTATGCCGATGATTGGGTGAGCTCATAGGAATGATTGTGCAGCATTGTGATGAGGTAACATTTGATTTTTTTTTTCTTTTGTGAGCAATAACACTGCACCCATATTATCTTCTAACCAAAGGCATCCTGCACCAGATTTTAACCTCAGCTTGTGACCTTATATAAACAGTGTATTGTGTTCACATGAGAGTAAACATCTTTATATACTGTAGGCTATGCATATAGTCCAGGAAAATGTGAACTATTTGTTGTGAAGATAGCACTCCAGCAGATCAGAAATGTATAAAATGGGGTGGTTGTATCCTGCAGAGGTTGCCAGCCGTCGCAGCAAAACAAACACAGACAAACAATCATTCATATTCATGTGGTCAAGTACCCAGAAAGAAAGCATGCACACAAGGAGAACATGCAGACTCCACACAGGAAGGCCCTTGGTTAAAACGGGATTCAAATCAGTGACCATCTTGCTCTGTGATGCTGTTGCTCACCACCACTCCACCGTGTGTAGCCCAACAGGCTTATGCAGTGTTTCTACATTTGCTGTATTGTCTGTTAATGCTGAATAAAGCAGACTCCAGATCTCTCCCGTCATTATAAAGTAAATAGTAAATCCACTTGTTGCACGCTACACTGCGTGCGTCTCACGTCCGCCCGCTTCTGCACGGCTAGACAACTGGAGTCGTGGAAAAAGACTTTTCTCGCGGTACTTCTCTCACGGAAATACACTTTAAATGTTGTGAACACAACAAAAACGGAGCATTATTTCTACCGAATAAACAGGAGCATGCTGGGCTTGAAAGGATTCTTTCTGTGATGTAGTTCTGGGCTCTTTTATTCTGAAAAGTAGATGGGATGTGCTGAATTCCGCTGAATTTACGTGGCTTTGCTACGATACTCAGCCTTTACGCAGATGTTTGCAACCAGTGAACTTTAATGCATCTCACTCCAAATTAAAGGTGCATTATGTAATAAATCTAAAGCAACTGGCCATAAAATCCTCCTAATATGTCACAGAGACTCAGGAATAATGTTCATATAACAAACTGAACTCACCAACAACAACAGTACAGCCAAAATATTTGCATTAAAAAAAATATTTTGCAGACTGCAAATCATGTGTATGTTTTGAAATCATGTTTTGGCATGTGGCGCCACCTACCGCCGTCTACCAATCATTGCAGTCAGTAAAGTCTCATCTGCCGAGCAACCACGGGTTGCCAGTTACGTGAGAAAACGAAACCTAAAATACCTATGTATTTTGAATTTGAATGTAGTAACAGTAACATATATGGCACCTTTAAGTTCCAAACTTGAGAGCCCTGATTTAATTCAACATGGAAGCTCCCTCATGAGCTACAGGATCCAACGCTAACGCTAACATGTCAGTGTCTTGCCTGTTTGAAATGGAATCTACTTGGTTTAAACTCACATTAAAAACACAACTGAAAGGAAGGTATGACAGTGAAGGAAAAATAATTATGCTCATTTAATTCTGTCTAGCCTACAAAGAAATAAAGAAATAGAGAAATTACTAAAAAAAACCCTGCTACTGTACGCTGCACTCTGGCGCCCTACTCTGTGCATTCAGGAAAAATGTGACCTTTTATTGTCGAGGATGCTTTCCCTGCAGCCATAAGCACTTTAATCAATCCATTATTTGTAACTATATCATAATATTTTACTGCCAAACTGTAAAGTGACTGCTTTAAGGTTCAGCAGCATCATCAGCTGTGATTACACCTGTCGTTATTTAATGTCCTTATGTAAAACATTTGCTCTTTGTCAGCAACACTCAATGAGTCTGTGCTATATTACCTCAGCTGGAGTTGGATGTTTGACTTCCACATTAACTTTCTATGACTTTCACAATTCACTATGCATTTGCCAGCGTGTGACAGAGAGTGTGAATGACTGCTTCTGACAGTGCGCATGACCTTCTGCGTTTGTGACATTTCGTGTGTGTGTGCCTGTGTGTGTGTTGCCTTGGGTGACTTGACTTGTTGCTGGGTGAAATTGTAAGGCCGTCACAGTATTATTGTTGTCATCATGACAGTGGTACTTCCAGGTAGTAAATCTTCAGTATGCTTTTCTCTTTCTATGAGAGGAGCAAGAAGAAAACAGTTTTATCCATTAGAATAAAGAAATCAAATAGCAATGTTGCAGCGGTTGCTGCAAATAAATTAACATGTGAGCACTGATTAGAGTAGGGGAAAAAAAAAAAACTGGGAAACAAGCGCTGGTGAGACATCACCAGCCAAGAGATCCGTTTCTAATCTATGCTGAGGACAGATTAGCTTTTGCACACCCAGGAATGTAGTTAAATGCATCCTCAATCTACCTCCAAATGTGGTCTCTGTGATTAGATCTGAGGAGGCGTTCAGGGCACATTAAGAGCATTCAGACCTGTACTTAGCGTGTCGTGTCTCACTTTCCGGTTGTGGTTGCCAACATGATTTCACTCTGGTGAAGTCTTGAGCATGGTTGTGGTTGCTTTGTGTAGTGTGCATTTGTGTATGTGTGTGTGTGTTGTATGGGTATCTTTGTGAGGACCAAAAAAATATATAAGGGGAGTGGGGACATTTTGGGAAAGCAGGTTTTAGGGTTTAATTTAGGGTAAGACTTAGGGATTTAGTTGTGATGGTTAAGATTAGGGTAAGGGGCTAGAGAATGCATTATGTCTATGAGTGTACTCATGACAGATGCTGCACAGACGTGTGTGTGTGAGAGAGTTCTTGTTTGAGTAGCTTTGTGAGGACCAAAGGACCTTTTGGGAAAGTGGGGACATTTTGGGAATCTTTAAAGGGCTGTTTGGAGGAAGGACCTTGTTTAGGTCTAGGGTTGTGGGCTTTAGTTGTGATGGTTAAGGTTAGGGTAAGGGACTAGAGAATGTATTATGTCTAAGAGTGTCCTCACTGTGAATGCTGCACAAACGTGTGTTTGTGTGATCTTCTATGAATAGCTTTGTGAAGACCAAAAGACATTTTGGAAAAGTGAGGGCATTTTAGCTGGTCCTCACACCTTGAAAGGGCTTTTTGGAGGTTAAGACACAGTTTTAGGGTAATAGTTAGGTTGGCGTTAGGAATTTAGTTGTGAATACGGTTAGGGTAAGGGGCTAGGGAATGCATTATGTCTGTTAGTGTCCTCACTACAAATACTGTACAAGTGTGTGTGATATGTACTGTAGTATGAACTGCTTCACATGAGCTCAGATTACAGTATTTATGCAGATTGCTTCCTCTAACCTTCAACACCCACACCCACACACACATACTCCGACTCACTTGGCAAGGATGTTGTGTGCCGGAGATTTAAGCTCAGGTGTCATACCGACTCAAACATGCAGCAAGCACTCTCAGAACACTGTGCTGTGTACATTTGTGTTTTTACATGTTCGTAAAGAGGATACATGGAAATCTAATATGACCTAATGGATGTGTACAAATCAGCAGCTTAATTAAATCTCCTCCCTCCAGTGACTGAAACTTTCAGAGAACTTTCAGAGTAAAAATAAACGTGTCATTCTTCTCCAAACCTGCGGTGGTGATGAAAGGGAGATATTTTCTGCAGGTCGGTCTCACGTTGGTGTCCAATTAGCAGCAACAATCAAAGTAATCGTATGTTAATACTGCAAAGAAGATCAGTTGTTCGTCTCCTCACAAAGTGAGAGCTGAGGGAGATTTTTCTTTTTATCTCATAATCTGTTGACACCATAAATAATGAAATGGCTTTAAACATTATATGTGACATACCTGCTGCTCGTTTGATTAAATTTAGATAATTATGTCAAGTCACAAAATTAGATGTTTTTTTTCTCATATTGTGTGATAAAAATAACTTATCAACTTAACATAATTTCCATTAAACAACAAAACATAAATGACTATATTACAGTTAGCCAACCAATTCCAGTGGTCACATTGACACCATAGCCTTATTTATGTATGAGTATGAGTCTAGTATTAAAGGACAACTTCACCAATTTGCATTTACCTTTGTATTACTACAATAGAGTTAGTATTTTTGAAAAATTGTGCTTCCCAAACTCAGTTTCCCCTGAGTCTAGAAATATCTTCATTCTTTTTTTTTGTCACGTGTCCACCAGTAATACTTGGTCTTGTTAGCGTAACTGTTAGCAAAGATAGTGGACACTGTTCTGGGAATGAGGTCCCGGCCCCCTATGGGTGGGTCTAAAAAGTGCAGAATTAGCATTGCCGTTTCATGGCTCCGATCAGTGGGCATGTGACAAAAAAAGCATGAAGATATTTCTCGAAGTATCCCTACTTCATGTTAATCAAGTATTGAAAAGTAAATATTCAATATTCAAAAAAAAAAAGTAAATGATTATTTCTGGTCATTGTTGATAGAATGTGTGGAAAATGATCATATTAAATGAAATAAAACAGTACTAACAACATTTAAAGGACATCTTCATTTACAACTATAAAATTGCAGCACACCTTTCCTTTTTCAGACATCCTGGCACTTAATTTTCCCTCATGACTACTGCAGTTTAATGACTGTTATGATTAACAAACCAGAAAAATACTTTGCGAGCGATGTTTATGTTTATGACGGCAGCAGGTTTCCTTTTTTTCCCTCCACCCTTCCTCTCTCGGTCCCTTACTTTCACACACATACTCGCACCTCTCCCAGCTTCTCCATGGTCTCATTATTATCTTGCTAATGGTTCCCTATGGACGTAAAGCTCTGCTGATCCAAGCAGCTGGAGACACACACGCACACATACACACACACACACACACACACCAAACAGACTGAGCGGCCACACATTGTATACAGTGTATGCTCAGGTAGAGAGTAAGGTAATACGGGACCATATGGTCCCACCACTGCAAAAAAAGAAATGACACATTAATAATACAATATGCCGTCCTACTTCTAGAAACATGCAGACACTCAGAGAGGGGAGGGTCCATTCTGGCTATACTCTAATCTGGGGGTAGGCACATATTGAATTATGCCAACGCATCAAATTGTTAATCTCCAACAGATCTTAATAACAAAATATGCATTTATTGAACGTAAACAAAGCTAGAATTATGTGATTAAAGAACCGTCCTTACTAAAACGTCCGTATCTGAGAGGAAAACACAAAAGTGCTCCATGAATAAGCACTGGAGGACAATAGGACTGTAACTTTTTTAAATGAATGGTCAATTCAGGCCACACGTTTGGTGTAGTGGTTAGCACTCTTGTCTTTGCAGAAGACCTGGGTTCACGACCCGGTCAGAACAAGGGCCTTTCTTGCATGTTTTCCCCTTGTGTGCATGGGTTTGATTTCCTCCCACAGTCCAAAAACATGCAAGATGGGGATTAGGTAAATTGGACACTCTAAATTGACTGAAGGTGTGAGAGTGAATGGTTGTTTGTCTATGTATGTGTCCCTGGGGACTGGCGAATGTCAGCTGAGATTGGCACAGCTCCCCCTGGGACCCTCATGTGGAGGATAAAGCGGTAGAAGATGGATGGATGGATAGTCACTTCCTGTGACTCCTTAAAAGTAAATGTCAATCTCATTTGCTAGTTACATGCTTTTAATGTGAAAATGCAGGTGTAGCAACTGCAACTTTCCCTGTGCCCTTCCAGTAAATTAATGTACTGAGCATTGTCTCACTTTATGACCAGTACGATCGGTAATTGGTCAAGCTGCCGTCTGCCAATGGCAGCATGCACCTTAAGTTCATTTTCCTTCCCTCTGAGTACACATCTGGCCTGTGGGCCGACCCTGGGGCTGTATGTTACCCATGTGAGCTCTAATCCCTCTGTGGCAGAGAGTAGACTTTAACTGTGTGCATTCATGGGCACTAAAATTGTCGAGTTCAATTACTTAAACAGCAAATTAGAGGCTACTAAACTGTCTAAACAGTGCAGGGCACAGTTCCCCTTCCTATACCTCCTACAAAAAAAGCATCAGTAAATAAACGTTTCAGATCGTCTATGTATTTTATGTTTTATGACATAATTGCAGCATTTGAAATTACATTCAAAACACTGTGTTTATAGAGCAATGGAAGTCTTTCTCCACACCTCTCTGTCTCACTTCCTCTCTCTCAGATCAATGTACCAGTCTTGTAGTGACACTTGAAGTACTCTTATCTCATCCCTGCAGACCTGCTCAGTTTTTGCTACCTTCTCCTCCCCTTCCATGTCACTCTCCTCTCCTCTCCTCTCCTCTCCTCTCCTCTCCTCTGTCTAAACTTTCATTAACAGCAACATGAGATTGCTTTTGCAGCTCATCTACAAGTAGCCTGGCACTGAAGACATTTTCTCAAATGAGACAGAAACAACTGCACTTTGTACCGCCTCCTCCTCTCCTCCTCTCCTCCTGGCTCCCCCTCTCTTTCGCTTTCATATCATTTTCTCGTCTACAGTATCTCGCACACCCACACAGGGTTGTGTGGAAAAGTGTGTGAACCCCCAGAGTGGGTTTTCATGACCTTAAGGCTGTGGCTCTAATAGTCACTGCCTCTCAACAGGGAGACATAATACCACCGTATAGCAGCTTACGGCGCCATTGGCATTTAAAGGCAATTTAAAGTCTGCCTCGTCCTCTGTGTTTAAACAAAACATTACAGACAACTTTGTGAGCTATAAATACTTAAAGAAGTGTGGAGGAAAGAGATATTATTCAGATCTATGTTGTACACAATCTATAGGGACATACGTTTGCCAAATACTTTGAAAAAGGAAACATTTAATTCAATATTGTTGACACGGCTTATTGATTGTCCTTCATTCCTTGTTCCTCGTGCCTGTCCCCTGCTGTGGTTGTTCTCTCTAGTTGAGTTTAGCTCTTTTTAAGTCACATGTTAAGGTAAGTAGTGTGAACAACACAGCCTATGGTAACAATAAGATTCAAACAAGACTCCTTTTGTGTATTATATGGCTGCAACTAATGACTATTTCAATAGCGGACTTGTCGACGACTACTC
Organism: Microchirus variegatus; assembly: GCF_963457635.1. NCBI lineage: Eukaryota > Metazoa > Chordata > Actinopteri > Pleuronectiformes > Soleidae > Microchirus > Microchirus variegatus. The sequence goes on from NC_139814.1 coordinate 6,285,690, forward strand.
TAACGACGCGTCGACTGTCTTTTCCCCCAAAATAAGTTTGAACGAATATATAATGACCGGGAAAATATTAGAATATATTTGAATATTACCCTCTCAACCACCCACACTTGCGAGCGCACACCACCAGTTTTAAAAATAGTTACAGTGCTGTTAGTGTGCTAGAGTATCAATGACGAACAGGAGTCAGTCAGTAGAGAGTGATGAAAGAAAACGCTCCTGACTTTCCGTTCTTTATCTAAAATGTAATAGTGTTACATCCTGTAGCCGTTTGTCAATGCAAAACAGCTTCATTTCTGATATTATTTAATAGAAACACAAGTCTGTCAAATTGATTGGGATCAACTGTGGCACTTTTTATTTACATTATTACCCACGGATAAGAAAACACAACAGAGTACACGGGTATTTGTGACACAGCTCACCGCAAGATGGTTACTTGCTTCTCTACGGAAGTGGACAGCTCAAATAATAGTTAACTCATCGTTGCAGCCCTAGTGTATTAATACAAACTAGTTCATGTTTGATTGGTCAGTGACTGGATCATGTAGTTGTGCCAACATTTAGTTATTTATTTTAACCATGAAACAACAAAGATGCTGGCAGAGCAGTTGCACATCTGCTGAGGGACTCGCACAGACCTGAAGGAAACCCGTGCCATATTCAAAAGTGGCTGGTGTATCAGAACAGGTGATGTTTGTGAATGCCACGTCATTTTACTCAACCCTCTTATGACCATCATGATAATCAGGCCGTCTGCCCACTTTTTCCAAGATAACTTTCACTTTCCATATCTGGCAGTTATTCAACCATTTAGGGAGTACGGTACTCAGAAGCTGACGTCACAAATGTGTGATTTACTGGTGAATCTTGTCGTTGTTTGGAAGTCCTGAGTGCTACCGTAAGGACAAGTATATGGGCGCAAAGCACTATTTCTCTGCTTTCTGACATAGGGTGAACGGTGGGGTCACAGCCAGGGCAGATTGCCAGTCCATAGTTTTTTTTTATTTTCTAGACATCGCAAACAGTCTAGGAGTTACAGTAATGAGAAGTACTCATGCCAAACCAACAGAATTGTTAATTTTCTTAATTTAGTTATTGACAGTTTCCAAGTTCAGCACCTACTGTGAGTGAGTCGCCTCCCAGGGACCCCATTAAATGGTCTTTATTTATGGTGTGCTTTTCTAGTCTTGTTGACCACTCAAAGCAGCTTCACACTACTGTTTTGCTATTCACACCCATTCACTCACACTTTCATACAGGACACATCGGCATGTAGACTACACTCTTAGAAATAAAAGTGCTAAGTATAAGGTATATAAGGTTCTTCGGCTTGTCCTCATAGGAGAACCCTTTTTAGCTCCTGGTAGAACCTTTTTATAAAGGTTCCACCTGGACCCCTTTTGGAGGGTTCCACCAAGAACCCCTTTAAAATCCTTAAGAGGGTTCTCTGGATCAAAATGGTTTTTACTGGAACCATTAGTGTTACCAAGAACCCTTGATAAACCCTTTCTTCAGGAAAGGGTTTTCAGAAGCAAATGGTTCCAGGTAGAACCTCAGCCTTGGTAGAAGGACCCTTTTGGAACCCTTATTTCTAAGAGTGTAGTGCAGCCAGAAATCGAACCCACAACCTTCTCTACAACTCGCTCTACCCCTGAGGGATCGAATTCCTTCAAATTTGCCTGAAACATTCATCTGGACTTCAAACTCATTTTGCTGGTCAAGGGTCACTCTCACAAAAGATATTTTGGGTCGTCGCTTGAGAAATAATATGCCATTTATGATCATTGATCATAATTATAATCATATGGTCATCAATCTCTGGCAAAGGTCTACTTTCACACTTTATATACTCAGGCGTCAAGGGTAATTTTCACTTTAACATCATAATGACCTGTAAAACACTTCTGGCTTTTATTTAACACCATAACTCAGGAACATAATGGAGGATTGTTGCCTGTCACTGCATGTGGTTAGTGGATCATTTAAGTTGATAAAAATGTTTTACCTGCAGGAACAGGTCACAATAGCATTACTGAGTAAAGCTTTATCACAAAAGCACATTTGCCACATAAACTCATATCACTGCTGGAGATTCTGTATTTCTGACAATAACTCTGACCTTAAGAGGACACAATAGTTTGTTTTACTGCATTTAACAATATAATATATCCAAGGAGAAAGTATGGGGATGAATTTAAGGTACGTTTAAGTTACTCATTTGTAGATTCTCAAGGAGAAATGTAACACCCAGTCTAAGGATTTGTTGAAAACACTGCGGTTTCTCTCTCCAGTTTTATTGTTTTAAAATGATCCAATTACAAAAAAAAAACACATTATCATTCCAGGTTTTTACGAAGCAGCATGTCCAATTGTTACCAACGCTTTACAAATCACACCTTCACAGCTGATTCAACACCTCCAGTGTTGATGTTAACTTTTGCACTTTATGCCACGCTTTGAGTGCATATACATTTTTCAGTACCGAATTTGAATCACTGTGAAATATCTACAAATATGTCGGAATCAAGAGTATGGATGCACCTCCTCGATGTCTGACGAGTTTAATTCAGTCGTTCAGCGATATGCGATTTAATTTTTCTTTCAAACGAGGGAATGCTTACCTCTTACCTAGTTGACTTATCATGGTTGTGTTGTCACCGCCTGATTTATTCATGGGACAGATTTTGGCGACACAGAATGTGGATTCTGTCAGCCAGCAGAAGGTCTGTGTCAGGTGTACTTTAGCTAACTGCGACGGGATTGGTTAAAAAGAAGAAAAATGTGTTTACCACTATGTCTTCTTCCTCTTGTTAGTCTGCTGACACTGCAGCACAAACACACAACCAAGTGCAGGCCACAGGAAAATCCAGATACTTGCATATGCATGCTTACACAACCGTGGTAGGAGACGTGCACATACACACACACACACACACACACTCAGAAACTTTTCTTTCATGCTCTTATACATGGACACACACGCACACACACACACAGTGGAGCAGTGCTGTTGTCAGCAGGGGCTCATTTAGCCACTAAACGATTTAGGATGTTCAGTGTGTGCGTGTGTGAGGATGTGTGTGTTAGTGACAGATTGTGGCCAACAGTGCCATGGATTTTTTTGCCCTACCTCTCACGGAATATTTCTTCACTTCTCCTTATCTATTCTCTGCATCTGTTATTATTATAAACATCCCTAATTAGAAACGATCTAAACTTCCGAACAGGCTATTAATTGTTTTCATTGGTATCTCAGCAGGACACAGGTTTGTTGTGTGGTCAACAAGTGACTCACTCCGACGCCGTGATGTGACCAGCGTGAGATTTGTCTCTTTTTTCCCACACAGCTGCTCTCGATCATTGTATCTCATACTCCACATCTCATTTTATTCAATAAGCTCCTCGTGTCGCACTTGACCTCTGTAGTGTCGACCGTGTCCTTAATTTGCTGTTGTGCTGCACCTGCACTGTTTGCTGTAATGGCCACACATGGCTGTTGTTATTTAAATGCCTCATACATGCATAATCGGCCTCCTAATGCATGCAATTGTCCCGGGTTGTACGTGTGTATTGGTTTTTATTCCAGTTGTTTACACCATAATATAGGTTGCCAGATTATATATATTTATACATGTAACCTGTGTATAAATGATTAACATTTTGGTCAGAATCAAAGACTGAAGATTAGTCATGGCTGCTTATTCACATCTATAACATTAAAGTGGCGTTGACACAGTGAATTGGTCAATTATGATGCCTGCCATATGAACACAAAGAGGCTGCAGTGGAAAGAAAAAACAAACGAATGAATGCTATAATTACACTGTCATTAAATAAAAATAAAGATGTGTCAGCAGTGTCATCACAGATCACAAGTGTCTTATTGCTGACACAAGGATTGTATAATAACACTAAATATTGTCATATAAATAGAAATACAAATAACTTACTAAATGAAAGAATGTAACTCTGTAAAAACGCTTTTTCTGATTTATGAATATGCAAATCAGAGCATAAAAATGTGATTTCAAAGAATAACCGATCGTTCTGTTAAAGTTGAACACGGTTTTGATCTGATAAAACGTGGCGTCCTAACCCTCCCTGCTCTCCATCTTGTATTTTCCAGATGACTTCACCTAACAGGAAGTTCAACAGCTGCCATTTTACCCTGTTCTTCTAAGACTTAAGAGAGTAAAATCAAAAGAAAAGAATTAGTGAGTGCCTTAAATGTTGCTGGGTTTTTTTTGAAGATCACAGAAAGGACACTTGTGCTGAATAGTTGGATTAATAACAGACAGAGAGATAGACAGAAAGAGGGAATGAGCTGCAGTAGCTAAAATGTTACTATGGGAACAGAACCTCCTCCACTATGAGCAACATGTGTAGTTCAGGTTCTGCTGACCTGGCTCTCTCTTTCTCTCTCTCTTCCTCCGAACACCCCCCACACTGTTTTTTTTCTTTTACTGCTGTCTCTTGATACTTTGACAGGTTAATGCTCAGCTACCATGTCAGGCTTACGCACACACATCCACCCTAAGGTTGTGTGTAACAGGGGATTTAAGTGGGGGGACAGCAGGGTAGACAGTTTAATCTGAGAGGAAAAGGAGGAAGCAAGTGAAGGCAGAGTGAGACGGAGACAAACAGAGGGATCAGGAGAGAGGCGGGGAGCAAAAAGGTTATGGCCAGGACATGTCTGTGAGAAACAGGAGAGGAAAAATCTTCATTAATCTCCAGTTTAACTAAGGAAGAAGGAGATTTGTGGCTAAATGTTTGCTTATCTAGACTTGGATTTAAATGTCACAAACATCTGTACAGCGGAGCTCAGAGCATATTATATAGCACACACACACACACCCATATCAGCTGTGATGGTGACATTTTACTCTGCTGCCTCCTATTTCCAGTGCGGTTAGAAGTCGATCAGGAAATCAGAAAAGTGCAGAACGCCGAGCGGGAATCACAGGAACGATGACAACTCGAGATTTGAAAATATTATGTGCTGTGCGGAAGGGAGTGAGTAAGCCTTCATCTGTAACCTCGAAGAAGCTGACTGTCTGTGTTCCTTTTAAATCATCGGTTCAAGGCCCCCTGGTGGTTAAGTGGCCTCATGCACTAACCTCCTGTGTGTCAGATTATGATGGATGTGGCCATGCCAAACTTTAATATTTGTGTGCGTCACCAGTAGTTATGTGTAATGCCACGGGGGATCAGTGTCAACAGTGTGTGTCGGTCCGACTGTTTTGTCTCTTTGCATAAGTGTGCAGTTGTATACGTGCGTCACATTGAGTGCGTTATTAAACTCTGGCCTCATGTCCATTCGTCTGTATTTGTCTGTGCAGATGTGAGTCTACTGGCTCATCCCAAACGTTCACATGGGACAGTGCTGATTGACATCTATATCTCTGGTTGTCATGGTGATTATGATGGATGTGTTCCGGGTTACCATGGGAACCGGGGTGTTCATAATATAGTTTTAGCATAAGGAGATTCTGTTGCTGACAGACGGATAGAAAAGGAGACGTGCAGAAATAAACAGATATAACTTCACCGGCTGACTTTGCGCGACGTATTTGACGTTATACGTAAGTGCGGTAAACATTATGCTATTTATTTAACAGGTAGATAACACCTACCTCTATGTAGAGAAACGATAGAGAGAGCAAACAGTTAGAGTGACAGGCAGAGGGAGTGTTAAAAAAAACAGTGCACATCCTCTGATAAAGATGAAAGAGTCAGTACTGTGAAATTATAGAATTTTAACTATGCACCACCTGTAGTGCTGAATTTTAAGCACCTTCAACTGAAGAGTTATCCAGAAGTTTACTTTTTACAATGCAAAGTGTAACATCCCGACCCGCTGTGGGTTCAAAGGCATGAGATGTGTTGGAATGTGCTCTCTAAAAAAACGTTACAAGCATTTCTCAAGGCTGTGACGTGCAAACAAACAGAAGTCTTTCTCTTGTTCCTGTATTTTAAATTATTAGTAATAGCGAGATAGATTTTATTTTTGCCTCAGTGAATGACAAGTTGAAGTGTTTTGCTTTTTTTAACAGCATCAAATACCAGGGTTCAATAATGGGAATTAGGGAGACATATGCAAGGAAAGTTCTTTTTATTTTAATGAAAAACTACACTGCCTCTCACTGTATTCATTAGTGATGCCCCAGTTAAGTTTTTCCTGGGGCCTGATCCTCATCTGAGACATTTAATATTGAGTATATTGCTTATACTGAGACCAATTTCATTTTTAAATGTTGAGTAAACAGCCGGTGTATTCGAGTCTGGCACATTAAAACAACACATTAGTTTATTTCACACGTGCACTATAATCCTCGGGATTTGAATATTGAGAAGTCACGTTTCAAACATATAAAGTTTATGAATTTAAGTTTCATGCAGACGAGTTTAATTGGGGACAACTGAAATCACAAACCTCAGACGTCATTTGTTGGTTTAAAGCTCACATAGAGTGGTCCTGTTGCACATATATGTTAGTTATGGAGGTCTACTTACATACATTAACTTGTTTTTATGGTCAAAAACCTCCTAGTTGTCTTTTCTGATGCTGTACTGAGCCGCGATATTTCAGACATAAATCTCACCCCCAGAAGACAGTGTGTTGTGATTGGCCAGCCAGCGTAGAGACTTCCCAACTGTCTTGTGATTGGCCAGTACCCGGAAGTGACATTTTCAGCACACCCGCTCTCAGAAGCGCAGCTCCCCCTTCTGGAACGGTGGATGCACTGCTACTCATTATCAAAACATTGTTTTAACAGTGTTTAAAAATAGATTCTTCACGACTCCCCGCCGCAGTCTCTTTTACGACTTTGACCCAGAGTCAGACACTGTTGTTTACGTAACCGGATCGGTTTTTTCAGAGATCTCGCTGAGCCCGAGATTACAATAAAACACAGTGTTCTCAGCAGTGGCTGAACTGTTTGTTTGGAACCTTCAGGGCTTCTTAAACAAGGTAATGACGCAGATACAAACTAAAAAACATCGTTAATTGGAACTTCCGGTCTAGGTCCGCTTTTACCAATAACAGAGAGTTGAAAAAGCAGCTCAAACACGTGACTTGCAATGAGACATAATTCAATATTAACATTCCCCAAATGTATGCAGGACACTGCACTACAGCGTAAAATGGTTTTACCATCTCTATTATAGTTTTGTTTGGAAAACAATGACAGAAATGCTCTTAAATATTATATTAGCCTGCACAAATACCTTTTGTTTTGCAAGTAAAAGGTGGAATACAAGCTCTGCATGTGCACTGTCTAATGTAAATCCTTTAAATGTTCTGTTTACTTACTTCTGAAACCAAAACACATCTATTATTTTTACGTGCAACGCCGCCTGATATGATTATCCTGTGGGGGTGGTGGCCTCGCCCTGCTGATGTAGCTGTAACAACACTGACATGTTGGATTGTCTGAAAACAGATGAGCTCGTACTGTGGTTACTTCAGAGTTAACGATGGAAATAGCGGACATGCTTTGCCGCGCTGCACTGACATACAGTAAATGCTGTGATTTATATTCATTTACAGGCACCAACAGGACATGTATATATATATATCATAAAAACACACACGCACACCATTTTATGAGACACGCTCCCTAAGTAGGCAACATAACACATGCATGATTTACTTGTTTTGAGACTTCAGGGCAAAAACAGGATATGTTAAAGCAGGCATGCCTTCATTTTACATGCTGTTTAAAAATACACAACCCTAGCATATGAGAGTGAACAGATATCACTGTAAAATAGACTCGCGGATGTGTGGACACATCCATATCAAAAACACACACATAAGCACACTGTTGCAGGTCTGCGACTCGGTGACATGTTCACTCTGACACGCAGACAAACACACGTATGTGATATACAGACACTCTGCTGATGTGTATATCTGCAGTCAACATGCATGACTGGCTAATTCACAGCGCGGAAGGCAATCAGGCTGCTCACCTATGCATGACTCTGTGATACGCACCCTTTATCACACACACGTTATCTGACATATACAAATTCTATTATCTGTGTTTGTGAAACAAAGACGCGATCACACGTAATCGTGGACACACGCGGTCACGGCAACAGCAGTGCACACACATACATGCGGCTACACGTGTTAATGAAAAGCAGAGTGCATCAAAACAATAGTAAAGTGCAACAAATGTATAAAATCAGGCAAAATCCAACGATAAGGAAACATTTCCATGAGAATGATAATGGTTGAGAGTGTGCTCAGCTCAGCCTGTGACAGTCGTGCACTTTGTATGCCCACCTCCCACTCAGACTTCCAGTAGAAGCAGAGCGTTACTGCACTGAAAAAAGAAATAAATCAACTTACAGTCCACCCCCCACACAGCACATTTACTGAAGAATTAACATAATTTCTGCTGCTGTTGATGAATATAGCAATTTAATCATTAAAATAACCCACTGCCATATACAGTAGTATAACCCCCCCCCCCCTCTCTTTTTTTTTAATTATTACACAAATGTTACTGTTTTATTCGGTAGTATTTGTAGTACTGTAGTCTGTATTTGACAAATGTGTATAGTAGTGTGCTGTGTATGGAGGTTGTACTGGCTATAATTAGAATTTATTTCTCTCTGTTCGAGCATGTTGTTTCATCACATGCTCGGATGCTAACATACTGAACTCACCAACAACAACAGTACAGCCAAAATATTTGCATTAAAAAAAATATATTACAGACTGCAAATCATGTTTATGTTTTGAAATCATGTTTTGGCATGTAGCGCCACCTACCACCGTCTACCAATCATTGCAGTCAGTAGAGTCTCAGCTGCCGAGCAACCACGGGTTGCCAGTTAAGTCAGAAAAGTTTTTGGCCACATTCTTACATATGACACCTTTAATACATCATACTAACATCATACCAACAAATAATCTCAAGTATATATACCAGACATTAATACTTTATATTTTCATATTGTTAAAAGGCCACTTCACACATAAAATCTATAGTGTTTTTTCAATCATTTCCAGATATAAATGTCCATTGATCATCACACAGTGGATCTGAGATAGACGTCTCATTCCCACAACAATAGAGGACGTTGGGATTGAAAGGAAGACAAAAATTTGATGTCAAAGTAAGAATACAAGGCTTCACTGCTCTTCACTGTGTTTCTGTCAATTATAACAAGTGGTATGTTTTAGAATGTGAATTAAACAAATACAGCATCATCATAAATGATTTTAGGTGGGGGAAAAAAATGCGTGAAATGGCCCTTTATGTGAGCTGTGCAAGACAATGGAATGTGAACATAGATTTTGTGTAGTTGAAACTTTGAAAACTTAAACCTCCAACAGCACTGTATATTTTTAAACACAGACGGACACGTTGAGAATAAGAGATTAGAAAACGTGCAGCATCTCTCCCAAAGGAGCACTTTAGCCTCATAAATAATCCAAACGCACACACACACTCACTGATGCACACATACGTATGTGCACATGCAGACACATACGTTCACCTACATGGCAGCTCCTGCTTCACTTTAAATTGAAAAGCAAGAAGTGATTGGTGAATGCAGTTGCTTGTGAAAGACAGAAATACAGAGAGAGAGGGATGAAAGAGTGAGGAGATGAGGATGTTAAGTAGAATGAAAGACAAAAAACGGTGGAGGAAGGCTTTACGAGTGTTTGATCCTTCGTCGTGGCCATGCATGCAACATTCATGCGGGTAAGCACTTGGAAATAGAACTGAATTCAAGGTCAAAATCTGAGGAGCGAAGGAGTGGGAGAAGAAAAAGATGAAAAATAGGAAAACAAGGTGCTGCAGGCAGCAGTTGAGAGAAAATTTCTTGCACTTTGTTCTCTTTCCTTCAATTAAACATTGATGCAAGATGGATAAAAACAAAACCACAAGCAAGGAGGAGTTTAAATAGCCAGACTCTGTTTGGTTGTTGCCTTCATACACCTGCTTGCTGGCAGATAAACCTACGGTTTCACACGTTCCCCTTGGTGTTGCCGTCATGTGGGATGGATTCCAAATTTCACTGTGCAAAAACTCATACTGTTCAGTGTGATTAATATTCCGGAATGAAAGACTGAAAAAAGTTTCTCGGCAAAGTAAGCACCGGAGACTGTACAGTCTCAGTTCCTCTAGCTTGTCTCTGTCCTTAAAAGACATTTTCATCATCTTTCGATCCTCATAAGCTCCCGCCCGACTTCCTCACACACACACACACACACACATTTTGAGGCTCGTTCCGTATCTATCTATTTCTCTGGGTGATTTTATCTGGAATTCTTACTTTCAGATTGTTTTATCTGTTGATCTCCCATGCTCCTTTCCTGTATGTGGTTTCGTCACAATTTAGCCTATCTGCATGCCTCCGCCTCTGTTTCTTTATCTCCATTCACATTTCTCTATCCATTTACTTATCTTGCTATTGTTCTTGCTAATCCTCTCAGTTGCTGTCTTGGTCCATCTGTATCTAATATTCATCCATCTTCCTTCTCATCCCCCCCCCCACACTTCTCTCTCTCTCTGCTTCTGTTTTGTCTTCTAATTGCTTTTCCGTTCTTTCGGCCAGTCAGTCATTCATCTGTCATCATCTTGGCTCGCTCTGACATCTGTCTTTACCTCCTCTAACATGTCTCTCTCTCTCCCTCTCTCCCTCTCACTCCTTCTTGCCAACCCTTAGAATGCCATGACAGCCAGATGATCGATAGATACATTACAAATTGCAAGTTAATGCATCTGTGGCCTCTTTTGTGAAAAAAGAACCTGGCGTTCTGTTAATGGTGTTAAGGTTAAATGGGAACTCTGTAGCATTGAATTAGGGGCAGCTCTTGAAAAGCTTCTCAATTTCAAAATGATTTTATTCGAGTGAGTGGAAAAGTAGTCTGAACATTGAAATTACAAAGTAGAGGACTTGGGTCTGCATGGCTGTTAATTCACCTCTTATTTGCAGGTCAGATTACATCAAATATATTCATAACCTATTATAAATCAACCTATTTGCTTTAAAAACTTTTCCTTTTTATCTCATCCCATCACTTGTGTCCCTTATTCTCTTTGCAGCAGACTCTCTGCTCACAAACACCACACTTTAACATCCGTTTAGTCCCTGTCTGTATGTCCAGCAGCTGTGGTCATACAGACATGTTGTCTGACCTAATACAGACTGAATATGCCTCACTGTATTTAGCCTAAAAGCTTCTTTTTTTTTTTTTTTTTTATTCAACTAATGCAGAACCCGATCAATATATGCACTATGTGAGAGGGGGGCAGATGCAGCTCTGTTAATGATATACTATATGTCGCATTTCTACTGATATCACTTGCATTTCTTATCCAAACAAAGCAAATTGCTGCCCTGACTATAGCCCTTTTTTTCACTAGCGTGGAATGCCTCGCCCTCGGTACAGTACGGTAATTTTGCCTTTCCATTAGCAGCAGTACCTGATACTGTTTTTGGTACCTGCTCTGGCGAAGTTCCAAGCGGGCTTAGCTGACACCATGCGTGATGTCGTCAGGCTGCCGTCACAGGAAGAGTCATGGCGGCGACATCCGACACAAGAATCAAGCCGACCAATGCTGAACTGTAGATCGGTTACTTATAAAGACTAGAATCCTAAAAACATGCATTCATTTCTGCCAGTTACCAAGGAAATGTCTAAATTGTGTATTTAGCCCGGCGAGCCACATCACAACCCCTGCCGCTGTATTTCAGATCAGTAACTGTGTCAGACAGAGTCTGTGCTCCGGTCATGCAGGAAATACTGAACAAATCTTTTTTAATTAACTCATTCTAAATAGTCTCTATGTGGCCCTGCGATGGACTGGCAAACTGTCCAGGGTGTACCCTGAGATTGGCACAGCACCCTACCGCTTATCCTCCTATGAAGGATAAAGCGGTAGAAAACCAAAACACTGAAAACAGCTGCTTTACACCAGCTGGTTACGCACTGCAATTTCCCACCCAATCAGTAGGGGTCGATACGCAAGGTTGTTGTACTTATGGTTACATTGAGCAATGGCGTCCGAGAGCGACAGAGAAAGACTGCCGTCTGTTGTTGTTGCAGCTGAATAACATTGAAACACAGATACTTTTGATACAAAAATGGGGACATGAGATAATGAGGAGACGTGTCCGGAAGTGGTATGTACGTCCACTAAATGTATTAAGACTGATGGCAGGCAAATTTAACAGTTTTATTGGACCGATGAGGGACATGGACGAAGAAACCCACTTCAGGTACTTCTGAATGGAATTAATTTGATGAACTTTGGACCAAGGACTAATCACAGCCCTTGCCATCTCTGTTGTCCCTTGACGGAGTGAGAGACACTTAAAAAATATTGAATATATATGACCTGGATGAGTGTCCTGCTGTATATATTAAGTATTGATTTTGAAAAGTTAACCAAAGGTCATCCATATGAACTGAGAAAGACTGACACGGTTGGATGTCAGTACACATGACTTGCTGACTTGTTCTTCTTAATATTGACCTGTATCCATGTGTCTGCAGTATATATGTAATATGTAGGGGTAAATGTCAACTGGATATGAACTGGAATACTGATCTGAGGTTGTGGTTGCTCAGTGTCAGGTCATATGCTTCACGCTTCATGCTTTTTCAGACTCTAGATTGGGTTGTGTAAGGTTGTGATGATTTGAAGTTTCAGTGTTTCAGAAACTGTCACGAGTAGAGACGCGACATTCTACCATTAAATTCTTTGTGACAGTCATTTAAAACTGTGACTTGATACGGTGACGGTAATCTGATAATTCCCTATTTTAAAAATGCTGTCACTTTTAGATTTTTTTTCTTCCATTCGTTCATTTTTTTGTGTCCTCTGTAACATAAGAGTCATATCACGTGCCATCGATATTCACACACAATTAGAGATTTCAACACTTTTAAAGCTTATATTTTCCTGCGCTGCTACTGACTGATCAGTGGAACAGCCTGAGGCGCGTTGAACGTGATTTTTCTTGCATGTGATGGAGCTTTGTGTCACAAAGCCCTTGACTTACAATAACCGACTGATGTACACATTTGGATGGTCCTTCGTTTATCGAACCTTCATTTTTTTTGCTTTGAGTTATCGGGGACACAAAGGAGCAAGGTTACCTTTTCAACACAGTGGAAAAATAATTGCATGTGGTTTCTGTGTTAAACATCTGCCCTCACTGGCTGCAAATGAAGGGGAAGGACACGGAACTGTTGAATGTTTTTTTTTAATCAGGGCAGCGAAGCGTTAAACTCTCTGTATGCGGCTATTTGTTTAAGATGTCAGGGATAACATCGCACACACAATGACACCCTGGATCTCTCCTTGACTCTGTCGCTTGCACAAACACACACACACACACACACACACACACACACACACACACACACACACACACACACACACACACACACACACACACACACACACACACACACATACACAGGTATTCAAATGGCAAAGGCAGGGAGGCATGCACACTGTTAAACATACACATAAACTGACTGTTAGACACTCCCACAAATGAAAGGTGGACTATTTAATTATACGTTACACTTTTTTTTCTTTTCTGACATTCCTACAAGAGAGCAAAACAGTAAAGGTTGGTACCACTTTACTTCCACAACACTAGTTACGTAGCACAGTCTGCATCACACTGAATCTTTACCACTTCCACTGTTGCTTATTTTTCCAGCCGACATGGTAAAAGAGATGTTTCCCTGATAGTAGCAACCCAACAATGTGTCCTGTGACACTGTGGTTGTTTTAAAAGGCTCCCTAATAATAATTTATTTCCCCCAAATTGTCCCTCTTTATCACACTTAGATTAAGTGGCGTCATTAGATGCATCAGATGGCAACAATAATAGGAGGAGAATATTGGCTCCATAATGCGAGTCAATTTTTTATCTCACAATATCTATTAGGAGCAAATTTGATTTGGATATTTAGTCGTGTGGCTGCTGTAAGAATAATAATTGTGGTCGTAATCCGTCCATCAATCAATGCCCTCTCTGTTTATGTCTCTTTCTGGTGCTCTAACGTTAAATCACTCTTCCTGCCCTAATTGGTCTAAATGTCAGGCTTTTTTGTGACTGGCAGACAGCATATGTTTTTTGATTCTTGGACAGATGCTGGGAGGATCTAAAGGTCAGCATGGTTACTATGTATGTACGTGTGTGTACTTTATGCTTATGAAAGTGTAATGCTGCCAAGCAAAGAGCAACAGCCAATATTTGAACACATTTTAACAAAGAAATAGCTTTAAACCAAGGAAAAGTAGAATGTACCATTGTCACACTCAAAGGCAGCACAACAGGTGAGTCATACAAACTTTTAAGCGTCCCCTTTAAGTGTAGTATGACACTCGTCACTTGAATGAGTTTTCAAGGTTTGTTGTGGCAGCAGAGCTCCAAAGGCACAACCACTGATACCTGAAAAACCCAGAGGGGAAGTATTTTCTGGTGGCGACGAGTTATTGCACCAACAAACGGGGATCACAAGTTAAGGCACTCGCAGAATTCAATCAGGATAGATGCAGCTCACACAAACCACAGCTTTAAAAGTAACCACGGCGTTCACATTCTCAAAAAACAATCGCGCAATCCTGGGAATCACAAAGCTGGTGTTTGTGACAAGGTGTCGATGACACAAATGCAGAGTCTCGGCGTGAAGAAAACCTGTTCATGTGACAAAGTAGCTGTGTGCGTCTCATCCAGATGGGTTTACATTTAGAAAAAGGAAGGGAAAAACAAAAAAGAATGCCTTTTTTAGTCCGACATGTCTGCTGCCGTGGTCCAAGGAAGATGATTTTATAGGACCAGATGGTGCAAACGCTGCTCGCTTGGTGAATCTTTTTTTCATATGCACCACTAAATCAACTCAAAACTAATTTCACGAACAGCTAGATTAAGTCACACACATCACAGGAAGCTCTTTGTTCTTTTGTTTCACTTAACGGCCGGTTGATGAACAGTCAAGTATCCCATTACACACGACGTAGGAGCGAAAACATCACCAAAGGGAAATGGAGGTTCCACTTAGTGTAGAAGTGAAAAAAGGATCCGAATGTCATGAACACATGTTCAGACTAATCACGAGGTTTACCCGCAGCACATCCTAAAATCTTGTTTATTGTGGCATGGAGGGAGTGTACAGACCCTCAAGGAAAAGAGATGATGTGTTGATGATCTTCTCTTGTCAGCGAGTACTGTAGAGTCAATCTGAGCTGACTCACCTTCACACACACGTGCGTGTCCATCGTTGATCTATATGATTATTGTACTATATTATATGAGTTTGGCATTAATCTGGTAAAACCTTGTAATATAGTTTAGAAAGACAAACCAACTACCAGTCATACCAGTAAATAACATCCGCAGCAGAGAACAGAAGTCGAGACAACTGAAAATGTTTGTAATGCATCACCGTGCTCTTTATTCTCTCTGCAGTGAATCACTTATGGAGATTTTTGTCATTGCTGAGGTTATTATTCTGCCTATGTTTGACCCTCTTCAACAGAAATGATGTAACATTATTTGTATGCTGTCTCTGTCATCCTATGCTGTCAGACCTGATGGAGGGAGCGTTGTGTGTGTATACAGCAGCACGACGGGGGCAGACGGGGTCAAGAAGTGTTTATCCTGTCAAAGACGGGGATTTTTGAGCAGCAGACTTTTTAATAACTTTTTGTTGGTGCTTCGTTGTGTTTGCAGACTTGATAAGCTTAATCAGTGTTGTGTCCTGTTGAATGTAATGGACATTATTGTTATTTTTATTTTAAAGGTAGGCATTACTATGACGGAGTATTAGGGCCACATTGAGAAAACATTCACAGACTTCGAGAATAAAGTCTTAACTTACTAGAATAAGTTATGAGAATGAAGTCGACTCCTTCTGGATCCAAAAATAATTAATTATAATTAATTATCAGTCAGATTGTTTCTTGAAACACCACAAAACCCCTCCGAATGGCCCGCTGATGCATCCACCAATATCCCTGCAGTCGACCAGTTCCAGCTATTTTCCCCTCCACAAAAGCAGCGATTTCCTCCAGGTCCGCCTGGTTCTTTCTGCGGGAAAGATATTATTTTTAAAGTCCTGATACTTGATGACAATGTGATGCTGATGTGCCAAAAGATTAGGTTTCACAGCCCTCATTTCAACTCTCCTTTTCTAAAACAGCAGTGAATTTACGACTTTATCCTTGTAAATTTACAAATCTACTTAAATCTTCTAAATGTATGACTTTATTCTCGTTAATTAAAACTTTATTCTCAAAGTCTGTGATTTTTTATTTTTTTCTAGCAAAGTGGCCCTAATACCCCATCGTACATTACAGTTTTTGTTCAATTTAGTTTTTTCAGATACAGATTGAGATAATCTTTTTCCCATTGGCTTAATAAACTTGTGGAAAGTCCGGCCAAAATGGAGAAGGCCGGACTTTCCACACAAAAAAAAGCATAGCATCAGCTGTAACACTGAGTCTGGAGATTGGTGTTGACTTATTATTTAATTAAGTTGGTTGATGTTGGTTTCTTTTATTGTCTTTTTAGCATGACCACAATGATTTCCCGGCTGTAATCAAACATTCACAAACCCCAGCAAAGCTCCTTTTGTTCGAAGGAAACACTGATCAAAGTGGTGGCAGTCTGGATGAAAAACTAAATTTATGTCTGCAGCTGCTAACTTAACTTTATGAATGTCCGGCAGCCAGGACGTCTCAGACCTGGAGGAAATGAACATCAAACCAAACTGGGAATCAAATGCATGCAATAGTTTTCTTCCTGTCTCCTGTCAATCATCGCAGGTAAACTCAGGTATGAAAGGTACAGATGGAGTGGTGGGGGAGAAAAGGGGGCAGCTATATATTCAGCTTCACAGCATATAGGGGGCAAGAGGTTTATGGATGGGTGGGTGGATGTAGATAAGAGAGCAGAGGGGATGGATGGATACAGCCAGAGGAGACAGAGGAGAGGAGAGGATGATGTAGATGGCCCATAATCCTTAGAGGCTGACAGCACACTGGGCCTTCTGTGATTGAAAGTCTGTCTGTGTGTGCGTGCATGTGTGTGTGTGTGTGTGTGTACACTGATCTGAAAGTGATAGTGATCTGACTATCAAAGTGATGCAGGAAAGAGATGGAGTTATGGGACAGAAGGAAAGGATGAGGAGTAAGAAACAGCAAGTGGAGAGAAAGAGATGAGGCCAGAAAAGCCATTACACATAAAATCAATCAGCTGAGAGAGAGAGGGAGAGATGGAGAGAGAGAGACAGAGAGTGGAATGCCGAGCGTAAGTAAGATCTTAAAGAAAGACATAGTGAAACAGGATAAAGAAGGAATCCTCAGATGACTGCGATATTGATGACAGCACAGTGGGAAAAGGGGGGATGAATGGGAGGGAGAGAGGGTGGCAGGATGAGGCTAAGAAGGAGTGATCAAAGCACCCCAGGCCATGAAAGAAAACGGGTGAGGGAGGGTGAGTTGGGCAGAGTTAGGAAGGATGATTGAGAAGGAAGTGGACTCGGGAGCCTGAGAGAGTGGAGGATGAATGGGGACGAGGGAAGGAAGCGTGAAGGGAAGAACGGAGCGATACACAGGAAATGATGAGAGGAAGGTTAAGGGGGAGATTTGCTGTTTGAAACTAAAAACATAATGTTAACGTAATAGAAGGGAGAGAGAGATGGAGAGAGAGCAAAGAAAGGGGCAACATGAGCTCAACCTTTATCTTTTCATCACCCACACACACACACACATCCTGCACATACACTCTCCCTGTTCTTATGGGTCAGTGCGCCGGGGCATGAGCATGTGTTCAGCTTCTCCCAGGTTTGCAGTCTGAAATGTAAACAGAGTACAAAGAACCGCTAAACTGTGCAGCCACATTTCAAAGTGCTCACTCGCCTGTAGATTTACCCAAG
The DNA here is from genome assembly GCF_963457635.1 of Microchirus variegatus. Taxonomy (NCBI): domain Eukaryota; kingdom Metazoa; phylum Chordata; class Actinopteri; order Pleuronectiformes; family Soleidae; genus Microchirus; species Microchirus variegatus. The sequence goes on from NC_139814.1 coordinate 6,303,622, forward strand.
TTGGCCTCCATGATGAAATCAAATCAGAATCAATGATCTCAGAAAGTTTACCTTCTATGCTCCTTTTTTTTTTTTTCCTCTCTTTCATCTTCGTGTCTGTGTGTAATGCCCGGGAGGGAAAATATTATCACGGCTGCCTTTTTCTCTGCAGAGCCTCTTATAAAAATCAAAACAAAAGTGATGTTTGATATTTGTCTTTAAAGTCGGATGTTGATTCTCTAAGGCACTCTAAGGCGCTAAAGTCAAATCAAGGGGCGGCGGTAACTTAAGGCTCTGGGGTACTGGGTTGGGTGCATTTGGAGAGCACATGTGTGAACAGAATTAGGTGGAGAATTAAGCCCCGCTCAGCAAGCAGAAAAAAACAGAAGAAGTAGTCGCCAAGGATAGTCATCTTAGCCTCGACCTGGAGACCCTCAAACCAGCTGACACCCTGACTCCCCTGCCCTACGAGCCTTTCAGCTGTGAGCCGCTCGAACCAGACGTGTCTGAGGGACGCATGGAATAGGACACATTCCCTGTGTCCAGACTTGTACCGCCGCCCGATGGTGAAGTGAGATACTACAGGACCCTGACGCGCGATTATACCAGGGTCAGCTATATGCGACGCGCACTTGTCATGTGCACGGAAGTATACCACGGGATTTAGTGATCAAGCAAGATGCCTTTCAACTGGAAGATTAGGGGATTTATTCCCAGATTTGCTACCCCACGTTCCTCCTGACGGCTGTGCTGGCAGTGTGTGAACACATAAGAAGTGTTTGAGTGGTCGTCAAGACTCGAAAAAGTGCAATTTACCATTTAAGAAGGCATCATATCACAGACATCATAACACATAAAAACAATAAAAAAAATTAGCTAAACAAAAGTTTTCCACAAACTAAAATGCAACACAGCCACTGGACTAATACTAATACAAGTAAATATGACAAGAAAATTTAATCATTTGAATTGTAATACTGACATAGTGATGTATATGTTAGTGTATATACAGATTATTAAGAGAGAAGGAGCTCTAAATCATCTTTGTGTCTCTGTCGCTCTCCAGAAACAAATGACTTCACTATGAGTCATTCTATTTTAATTCAATAATCGATCACATCAATTTTTGTGTCTCATTTTAAAGCAAAACTCAGTTCAAGCACCTCAGTGCTCCCTGGTTGTCAGGGACATATTGAATTAAATCCTTCTTGATTTAATGTATCCTCCTATAACCTGAGCAGACTCGTATGTAATGAAATTCTACTCTTTGAGTCAGTTCAAAAGGTTTAGGATTCCAAAGATAATTCAATGCACTATAACGAGTGACCTGCTTTTTATAGTAACTTTTGTTGTTTTTACAGTGACATATTCATTTTAAACTACAGCAGAGATAGAGAGGGAAGTGACAGGATGAGGCTAATGTGAGGCAGACACGGTAATATTAAACACTGTCACACAGATGTCCTATCATGATTAATGGGGCAGGAGTTGCCAAAATTAACATGTGCAACATGGAAAGCTGACTAGTCCCATGTAATTCCTGATGCACGCACATTTACCAGACGGTAATCAGTCTTGGCTATAGGTACCTGGACTTCTCACCCTCTCCCCATGAGTACGCAGCAAATGTCACTTTTTATTAGAGCAGATGTTCCTGAAGCGGTTGCTGCACAGCTCTGCCGTTACTGCGGTGACACACAACAGAATCTGTGATGATGCTAATTGCATCACGTGGCAGCTAGATGAACTACATTATTAGGCAAAAGTGACTCATAGCGGAGTTTTTTCAGGGTTGTGTCGCCGCAGAAATCTGATTTCAGATTTGCGTCACATCAGTTTATGGTTCTAGATCAGATACCCTATACTGCAACAATGAACAATCGCTGAATCTGTCGATCATTATCTCGATTAGCCAAAGAAATCTTTTCGTCCGTGAACCAAAATTATTCAGTTTTAATGATATGGAGCAAAGAAACCAGAAACTATTCACATTTAAGAAGCAGAAATCTTGTTTTAATGGTGAAAAAAGCTTGATCTATGATCGATTAATTGAGTAATTTTTTCAAAATCCATGCGTCTTTCGTCCATACGCATGTGCAGAGCGTTGACGTCCACAACAGTGGAGGACCTCGTGGGCTAAAACTCACCCATAAATGTGCAGTGACAGCTTCCATTTACGTCTTCTGCTTCAACATGAGTGTCGCTCAGATGTTTGATTATCAGGTGAGATGATCAATGATGGAAAGATTGTATTGAAGACAGCTCAGATCTGAGGAGAACTGAGACTTGACACCTGAACAGTAAGGCTTCATTGCAGATTATGGCAAGCAGTGTGCCAGGTCTGATACATATAGTTACTAAGACTTGTCTGGTATCTTAGTATCTAGTAAGGGAACATTGAAAGGTATCTTATCCTAAGTTAGGGCTGTTTATATTGTACAACAGGTCTGGTTATAAGAATATGTGCATAATTAAAGATTAGAATGTCACAAAAATGACATTTTCTGTTGTTGTGTGCATGTGTCCCATTTGAGACGTCATTTTCTTCCACGTGGAAGATGAAAAAGACACTTGTAGTTGTGAAATCGAATTGTCAAATCTGAATTGGAAGTGAATCGAATTTTGAACACTGTGGCTGCTAATATGAACGTACCCATAGTTACATCATCATCACCATCAGTGTGGCTTTCAGGTTTTTTTAAATTCCCAATCACAGTCCATTCATCCATCCATTTTCTACCGCTTTATCCTCCAACAGAGGGTCGCGGGGGGTGCTGTGCCCATCCCATGTGACATTGGGCGATACGCGAGGTACACCCTGGACAGCTTGCCAGTCCATCACAGGGCCACATATAGAGACAAACAACCATTCACTCACACTCTCACACCTACAGTCAATTTAGAGTGACCACTTCACCTAATCCCCATATTGCATGTTTTTGGACTGTGGGAGGAAGCCGGAGAACCCGGAGAAAACCCACGTACACACAGGGAGAACATGCAAACTCCTTGCAGAAAGGCCCTTGTTCCGAAGTTGTTCCAAACGGGGCTCGAACGCAGGAACCTGGGTCTTCTTGCTGCAAAGGCAAGAGTGCTAACCACTACACCAACCGTGGGCCCCCCAATCACAGTCAATTTTTCTTATGTTAATATAATGACTTTTATGGATAACATCATCGGCTGAAATACCTTCAACATCATCTTTTTATTTTTTTTTATTTCCCTAGTTACTTTCCCTTCTTTAATAAGACCTACATTCCAGTGCACCTTAAGCCCTCTGCACCTGTCTGTCATCTGTCACTGGCATGTCGATAGGCTGGAGGGTGGTAAGAGGTGTGAATGAGTGTGTGTGTGTGTGTGTGTGTGTGTGTGTGTGTGTGTGTGTGTGTGTGTGTGTGTGTGTGTGTGTGTGTGTGTGTGTGTGTGTGTGTGTGTGTGTGTGTGTGTGTGTGTGTGTGTGTGTGTGTGTGTGTGTGTGTGTGTGTGTGTGTGTGTGTACACGCACGCTCATGTACGTCCGCCAGTGCTCACAGACGTCCTGTTGTCATGATGTGACTGCTGTCAACCTGCAAGCTGGTCTGTCTCCCACAGTGTAGGGACACACACACACACACACACACACACAGCTGCAAATGTGATTGGGGGTCTCACTGGGTCTTGGTTGGAGGTGTTGAGTCATTTACCCAAATCTCCCTGTCGAGCTGCTGAGTGACTGACTGTCTGTCTGGATAAACAAATGGTCTGTCTCCGAGTGTCATCCCCGTCTCTCTGTCTCTCTGTCCGTGTCCACCTGTGTCAGCCGGCTGTTAGCGGTGAATTAATTATAAATGAATAAATAACACATTCCCTTACAACACCTCTGCACTCATACTTTGGGACAATGCGTGCTATTATTTCAACTGCACACATTTTTGACTACCAGCTTATGCTGACGCACTTTGACACAAGCCGGAGTTTTAATGAGACGGAGGCAACTGAATAGCATGCTTTGTTCCCCCCAACTTCTCACTGTGGTTTGTTGGGGAAGAAAAAAAATCTCAGTCTATCTTGAAGTTTATCGGACAGCCTTTGTCTTCTGCTTCATGCTGTTGTTTTCTTACGATCTGATGCACTTTGTTTCAACCCCTTGTCTGTTTCAGTCTGGGTCTTGACTATTTTTTTTCTTTCTCACTCTTCTTCAGTTTGTCTCCGTTTGCTCTTATCTATTTATGTTACCCTGAAAGTCTCTATGTATTTCCTGTCTCGACTCAGTGCACTGTGTTCCGTCCAATTCCTATAGTATGTTTCTATTCATTTCTATTAGTTATTGTCTGTTGCTCCGTGTGAGTCTTGGACCACAGTCATTCTCTTTACCCCGCCCTCCTGTGGGAGGAGTTTGGCTTGGTGCTTACTTTATCTGTCATCTGTACATGCAGCCCCCAGGGCCCCACTGCCAGGACGAGCCTGAAGGATGTGCATGTATACCTGACAGTGCCTGTCTACACTCTTATAAAGGATGTGTCTTTTCCTGCTTATCAGTGAGTGCAGTTTAGGAGAGCACACATCTCATGGTTCTCTGTCTTCTCTAAATACCGATGATATCATCGTGATGTGCTGTGGAGTAATATAGACTGTGTGCCATCCCAAATTGTACTCACTGGTGTGAAGGGAAAATGCATGTCTGCTGTAAGAGTGTGTTACATACAGTATTGCCTCTTTTATGTATAACTATAAATTATACAGATATAATTTATACCTTGTTTACAGTTGGACTTGTACGCTCTAAGAAAAAAGGTATATCATTGAATCTTTTATCACTGGGGCAGTGGATTTTTGACTGGGCTTGATTTTCTTTGAAGAGGAAGCGTTTCATAACTGGCCTTTTCTTCTCGTTCAAAGAAAAACAATGGAATAAAGCCCGGTCTACTTTGATATTTTGCCAAACAATCAATGTCCCAGTGACACAACAAGGTCCAATGTAGTATGTTTTTTTTCTCAGTGAGTGTAACTGTATAAATTATATGTGTATAATTTATGCCGTGTGCACAGCGCAATCCATGTGTCTTTATCTGTTATACAGCAATCAGCACGACTATCAAATCTGAACCCTATCCATCAGATGTGATCATCAATTTGGGAAAATCAGGCAAATCAATCATCACATCTTGGTTTACGTGCTCTGAAACTCAATGAGGATTAAAAAAAGAGAGACCAAAACCAGTAAACCAACCGATTGGGAATCAAATCTTACATTTCCTTGGTGGTGATTGGAGGAGACGAGAGCGGAGCTCTGTGATTGGAGAGAAAGGAGAGAGGACAGTAGCTCTGAGCGTGACAGGAACTGCAGCCTAATCCTTAAACCCCGCCCCTGATTCTAACTGGTGAAAAACATTCTCCTTAATCTGCCAGCCAAATTAAGATTTAAATGTATGATAACAGGTGTAAAATAACTACTTACACATTAGCATATATGTATATTCTTTTTTTAATATCTACTTCATAACTGAAGTGTGATGTAAGAGCTCCATATTTTCATCCATTTCTAACAATCAAGCCACAAAGTAACTTTCAGAGTTGAGAGCAGAGTGAATACACTAAAATAATGTAAATCAAGAGCAGTCGCCTCAAAGAGAGAGAGGTGGGGATTTGGGCTGGCCGACCTGAAATCAACTTGGCCGAGAAATGCTAGATCGTTTGAGAATCAGACCTCAGTTGCTAATTTGGACAGCAAAATTACTCCAGAAACATTTTTGAATTGACCCGTCCCATCCTGTAAAGCTGTCAAAACCAAAAGTATTTATCCCAAAAAGCAAGAAATTTAAGTCAAAAAAGAAAAGAAAAAAAGTCCGCCCCCTCAGTCCCTCCTCCTCTCCCTAACCCAGGTTTTCTATTTGTCACTCTGATTTGATTGACAGCTGAGGACACATGTGGGGGCACTGTGAGGGGCGGCAGTGGGGTGGTGACCAGTCCCGGTTACCCCGGCAACTATAATAACCAGGCCGACTGTACTTGGATCCTATTGGCCGAACCTGGAGACACCATCTCTGTCATCTTTACAGACTTCCAGACAGAGGAGAAGTATGACTTCCTGGAAGTGGAGGGATCTGAACCACCAACCATATGGTGAGTCACTTTCTAAACTCATATACTTTATTTATTCATGTGCGTCTGTCCCAGTTGTTATTTTGGTGAGCAATGTGGTAATGTGATGGTGCTAGAGACGTCTGTTTATCATTTTCATTCCGTATTATTCAGTATTTTATGTTTCACATCCATGTCTGAATTGCAATGGCGGTATGAGTCATAGTTCAGCATTAAATTGCAGAGGCGCACAGGACACATAGTCAGATGTAAGTGGCTGGATTTTGAAAAAGAAAAACATGTTTATCCAGCAACATAATTTATAGGAGCATCATAAGTCATAGCTCTTGTGATCTGATTTAAAATGTTGTAATAGTCACTATTTCACGGAACAGAAAAAACAATGTGTGTGTATCAGTATAATGGATGCGCTGTAGAGCCCTAATGTACTTTTGTTTGTGGCATATGTGATGCGGTCCTGATCCATACCCTTAACAAAAAATAATGGCTGACGCTTTTTTGAGATAGCGCCGTCAAGATGTTGCTGAATTTATGATACAGTTTAACCACACTTGGAGTAAAGTGATAAAAAAAAAGTTAGAGGAGATAATAAAAACAAGGCAAAACTCCAGTAAAAAGTGCCGATAAAAAAAAAAAACATCAACACAGATATAAAGTATACTTTTTTTTGTTTTTGAATTATAGCAGTTGAGTTTTTCATGATATTTTCACATGGACTTTTATTTCCTAAAGGGACAAATTGTGAGCCTTCATCCCATAATCATTAAATTGTAACATGTGGTGTGTTTTTAGTTGAAGTTGGGACACTGTAGAGTGCCTCTGTGTGTCTTTGCGAGCCCATCATTTGACTTTTAATGGCTCTCCGTGGTTCCTGTTGTTCGTCACGTGTTTCAGATCATTCCCTCATAATAACATTTCATAACTCTGCCTGCTTATTGACTGGTGGGGAAATTAGAGTATCGATCAGCAACAGCTGCTGCTGTAACCCATCTGAATCTCATCACGGTCAGGGATATTACTGTTTGTGCATGTGTAATTATTTAATAATGGAGAGGGTTAGTGTTTCTATTCACATTTCACACTCATGTGCATGAGAATTAATGTACAGTGAATGGATTTCTGTGCAATCATGATATAAGATGCATTCAACACGTGTGTAGGCATGGGTATGGATATTTATTTGATTATAAAAAGTCAATCAGTTAATGTGACTATTTGTGAGGATTTTAAAAAAGCAGGGCCACGCACCAACTGAAGTGTGTAAATACAGCACTATTCAACAACATCTAAGGGGTCTGGTATACTAAGTTGGTGGCTAATCATAAGTAATATATGTACTTTTATTTCCTAGATGTGTTGTTCCACATTAGAAAAAAAAAATCCCAGCCCCACACTCTGTTATTCCACATAAAATCTGGGATGAACACAAATACAAAAACAGGAACAGAGGCACTTTTGTGTTTTTCAGCGCTTCCTATTTGTAACAAATTAATGGCCATTACGATCATTTTTGTCAAGCTTTTACTTTGAACCGTGGGCACACATAAAACTTTACTGCTGCGAAGAATTACCTTCTTAGGAGTATTTATGACCAGTATATAATGCTTGGATTCTGGCCTTTAGGGGACAATATGGTGGTGATTGGTAGTGTGTGATTTAGGCTCACTGGCATCATGACTCGTGTCAAGTTATTCACTTGCTGAATTGACTACCTTGTGCCATAAAACATGTTGTGTTCATGTTTCCCCAAAACAAGGGGCCTTTTTATTTTGCAAGCGGGCTGATAATATGGTTATGGATTTTGCTAAAAGGTGAGCATTATGATGCAGAGCATGGGTTTAAAAACAGCTGCAGGGCTGTCAATAACTGGGGATCTTGTGCTGACCATGTTTAAAGTCACTTTCTGTGACTCTCTGCACAATTCAGATCCGGAGATGGCATGAGGAGTTGACACAATTAGTATTTAATGTTAAAGTAAAGAAACTGCACAGATTTTCCCCAAAACCATACCTGACATACACACCTTTAAGAATGTGTTCTCTTCATTATCCATGTTATTAAGCGCTTAAAGTTCACATTTGTTTTTCCACGTAGCACACACAATTATACCTAAGTAAAACTAAGAATGCACTAGACACTTCATTAAAATAAGTGACTTAAATGGCTTCTCACCTGGGTAGAAAACAAATTGCTCCTATGGTTAAGAGTGTCTTCATCAAATCACAAAAAAAAGGCTTGAAATGACTTGTTTGAGGTGATGCCGTGCTCACAGGCGCGTCATAGGAGGCACAGCAACTCTGCAAGCCTTGTTGTGAATGTGCTATATTGGCAAGCTCCAGTGCTCCTGACAACACATGAGGAGGACACAACAATGTCATAATAGCAACAAGATGGAGAGCCTAACATGGTGATATATGCTTCACAGTGTGAAATAGATAGTTTATTTAGGGGTCAGGACTTGGCATTAGCGGCTTGACCTCATTTACTTTGTCATAATTGATATAGGTGGGCTGTTAGTGTTGTAATGGTCTAGATAATGTCTTCATACGAACCAGACTGCCCTTCAACGCCTAAGTGCCAATTTAACTTTGTTTGGCGTTCCAGAGATTACCCAGGTAATGTTGCCTTCCTGGAACATCCCTCGTGGCATCAGTGTTTTTCTATACTCGGATAACCAAGGTGCTTTATCTGAAAGCATGTGTCATCTATAGGCGGCTCGAGGCAGACAGTGATCTATGTTTACTCCTGTGACCTGAATGTCATCATTCCCTGAGAACTACACAGCAACTCTGCAATTTGATTAATTTCCATAAAATGTAGTGGTTAGCACTCTGCTGTGTTGTTTCAGACCCGATTGGGACAAGGGTCTTTCTGCATGGAGTTGGTGTGTGTGTGTTTCCTCCCACAGTCCAAAGACATGCAGATTTGGGGATTAGGGAAATTGGTCACTCTAAATTGACCATAGGTGTGAGTGTGAGAGTGAATGGCTGCTTGTGGCTCTGTGATGGACTGCCAACCTGTCCAAGGTGTACCTCGCCTATCGCCCTATGTCAGCTGAGATTGGCAAAACACCCCCTCCCCCCCCAACAACCCTCATGTGGAGGAAAAAATGGTAGAAAATGGATGGATGGATGTTGTGTAGAATGTGATGGCACCCCAAACCCATGGTTTGGGTCTGTTTTTTTTCCAGTTAGTGTTCATGCCCCAATACAAGCCATGGTGTGTCTTCTATTTAATCCTAAATGGTTTCATCATTTACTAAATGGACATCATGCTGTAGTTAAGATGTGAAACTAGTGATAGAGATATAGAGTCCTCATTCAAACAACCCCCTAATGTCCATCCATCCAACTTCTATCGCTTTATCCTCCACATGAGGGTCGCTGGTGCCAGTACCAGCTGACATAGGGCGAAAGGCGGGGAGTCCATCACAGGGACACATGGTGAAGAACACCCATCCACTCTCACACTCACACCTACGGTCAATTTAGCATGTTTAATATGCATGTTTTTGGACTGTGAAACCGAGAAAACCCATGCACACACACACGGAGAGAACATTCAAACTCCACTCTAACGTACATTCAAGATAATTCAGATTTCAGTCTTACCCCCAGTTGGCTTCCCTTTCCAGACCCATAATAATGTCTGTTTTTATATACAGTACAGTTTATATACAGTGTATATGATGCTGTACTTTTTAGTACTGGAGATCATTATGGTAATAGAATGCATCAAGGTTATTTACGGCTGGATGGGTACAATGTATGCTGGAAGTGCTCGACTTCGCCGTTTAGACGTTCATGCGGCATAATGCACCGTATAGTTGGAGTGAGAGCTGAAGCAACATATGGGGAGTTTAACATGCATTAGTCATGTTTGACATTAATTAAAGTAATCACAGACACGTGCTGCTATAGTCTGCCAAACGCCATTTTCTACTTCTCTTTCTTTCTGTCATTTTTCGAACTAGCGAGCATCTTTTCCAGCTGGTCAGATGAAATAGGAGCACAACATAACACCGTCTGCCGTGCTCGTCGTGCTCTTTCTGCCGTCTAATGGTTTAAGTGCGTGTTCATCTCAAGATGGAGCAGAAATTGGTTCCAAATCAATTGATGATTGATTGCTAATTAGTTGTAATGCAAATAACAGACTCCAAACACTGAGTGACACAAGTCTTTGTGTGTATGTGTGTGTCTGTGTTTTTTTCTTGCATTAAAGTCAATTAATTCATCATTAGGTGTGCATGTTTGAAATCTCTGCACCCCGTTTCTTTATCTGCTCTACGTACAGGAGACTAAATCTGTCCTCTTTGAAAAAAAAAAAGACGGGAAAATAAGTCCCTCTGTAAACAATAATGTTTCCAACCCTCTTTTCTGTAAACAACCTTCAGTTATCGCTCCCATCAGGTGATGATTATGGAAGAAAGAGACACATTGAAATGACATTAAAAAGGTTGAGCAGCCAGCATACTAAACACGAGTCATATCAGCAATGTCAGCGACACAGGATCACTATGTCATTGAATTAACAGTTTTGCAACGGCGTTGATCTTGTAACCAAATATACCAGGGAGGAATGTGAATGTTTTTTTGTTTTATTTTAGCACATTCTACTCTGTAATGGGGCGTCCTTTTGAGATGATTGTCACAACAGAGTGACCTCACTGTGAACTCCATTAGCACTTTTAGCACTCCTCAGATGGGGGAAACCAGGCTCAGCTGTTTGTGTTTGAACTGGCAGGAATATGATTTCAGGTGTGTTTCCTTTGTAAATAGTGTTTCCCCCAAAGCATATTTGAAGTTCCATATTGAGCAAAGCCCTATAGATGGACCGTAATAGTCAACACGCGTTAATGCGTCTCTCTTCGGGAACATGTCCAGCAAAAGATTAAAGCACACTTTCCCAAAGTGCATGGGTTAAGGATTATCACTGTTGCTGTTTTTGTTGCTGTGAAACAATTATGCACACTTCATTAGCATTTTAAGTGTTTTTCATTGGTCGGATGTCACCTTTAATGCATTTATGTGTTTTCCGAATTATAAATATTTAATATAATTTATATAATTTTTTTTTACGGGAACAACCAGAGGCAGAGAACTGATAAATATTCACACAATTACCTGAGAATTTAAGAATGTATTAGAAGATGTTTTTGCTAATGGGAGTGCCCCCAAGAAATCCCAAGACTCATGACATAATTTCCAAATGGCAGTTTTTATACAAGTCTTTATAAATACATCCCGAAAACTTATTATGGACATAATAACCACAAAATATGAAATCATAATATGCTGTCTCTGTGAATATTTTTCCACTTTAATTTAACAGAAATTTGCATTAAACACTAACCTATTAGAAAAATACTCATCTTCCAAATGGCTTAAATGCCTGTGCAAATGGTTGCAAAACAAACTGATGATCTTTCTATTTTAGTCACACAGGCAGGGCTACATTCAGGAAACTCGACGCCTGATCATTAAAAAATACTCCACAGTTGACACTGCACCATGTGATGTCCCCAGAACGCTGTTCACACACTGAGATTTAACTTAGTCGGATAAACATTTATCCTGAAACTCAATGGATGGAAATACAACAGTTTCATGATGGACATTTTGTTGTAGTGAAACTAGATTATACTGCCTCATTCTTTAACAATTGCTGCGCAACACTAAGTGCCACCATACCAATTATCATTAGCAATTATAAGGAAGATGCTAAATGCTAAATAGCTAAATTGCTTGGCAATCAACAGAGAAAGCTAACGGCTGAACATGCACGTTTTTGCATGAATCTTTGACGTGTTTATCAGTTTTCCATGTTTTCCCTCAAACACACACATTAACACACACACACACACACACACACACACACACACACACACACACACACACACACACACACACACACACACACACACACACACACACACACACACTTGCTCCATCTCACATAGACACTTGTGAACAGAGAAATGAGCCTGTGCCTTTGAGAGTAGTATGTTCTAAGTGTCTGTGATCCTCGCAGAATGCAGACACACATCGGTATGTGCTCCCACACAAACACACAAACAACTTTTACATTTTTGTTTTTTCAAAAATCAGTTGCCCTTGAAACCAAGTGGAGCATCTTAATTAGAATAGAATTATCTCCCCCTATCTTTGTCTCACTGTCTCCTTCCTACTGCCTGTCTCTGCCCTGTCTCTTCGCTCTTTATCCAGAACATCTCCTCCCGTTTCTCTATATCTTTAAGTTTTTCCCTCTCTTTTCCGACAAGTCGTCTCTTACATGATTCCAAGAATTATCATAATGTTAAGTGCTCTTACTTGTTGTGCACCTGCCTGACAGCTTGTCATCAAATTCATGGTAATGGTGGACCGAACTATTCATAGTTTGTAATTTATTTATTTAAGTCACCATCTTGTCTGGGATGACTGAAAATATACTTTGTCAGGTTCGAGTTGGAGTTGAAGCCTTGTCTTCAGTTGCCTGGAGACATGTCACTGTAGGCAGGTTGGTTTAGGAACCAGTTCATTTAACCCAGGCGATATTTACATACTCTACATATATTTGACAATATGTTCTAAATTTATTCTCTAACTCAGACACAGTAGGCATACGGTACACTGTAAAACATCTAAGATGCCCCGCAAGTCACTTATAGAAGTTTACAGTCATATCAGTAAATGCGGTGTATGTTCAACACTGAGCCAGGGGAACACAACACAGCATCTGTTTGTAGTGATAACTTGGCCACATTACTTCCCTCCTCCCTCATCCTACTCCACTATAACAGTAAAGAGAAACTTGTGATCAGCACCAACATTTCATCATCACGTCTGCTACAGCACAACACCAAAACATGCCCACTTAACAAAATAGTTGCAATAGATAAATCAGAGAATCTCAACAGTGCATAATGTACTTGGCAAAATGCTCGTAAATAAATCTGTCGTGCAAAGTTGATTCGAGGGAAAGCTTTGATTTACTATGAGCAAACACACCATGGGATAGTCACTGAGTAAAGTCACTCCAACTAGGACGTGCAAGTGTATATCTTATTAAATAAACATCCTTATTTAAAAACCTAGCTCTTCTGAGGACGTTAGACGAATGATTGTCACCCTTCATCAGTAACAGTACCACCGCAAATATGTGTAAAAACCTGAGAAAAGACTCAGATGCAGGACACCACGCGTAAAGCGTAGAGGCAAAATTATGTTTACTCAGTCCAAGAAAGGGGTCGATCCACAGGCAGTCAATCAAAATGGCAAAAGTATCAAACCAAGCGCCAAAAAAAACAGAGAAGGTCATACTGTAAACAAGGGGGAGCAAAATCAAGCTAAATGTTGGAACGCTTACTGGATCCAGACAAGATGAACTGGCCAAAAATTAAAGGTGCATAGCAACTAAATACAGACGAAGAGTCAGCTTCACATAGGTGACACCATTAAGGTAATCTCAGTGGTGGCAAAACACAAGCAGTGCAGGTATATCTGACATGAGAGGAAATGTTAGGGACCAAAATAAAACAGGAACGGATGAATAATGCTGACAAAACATCCCAAATGTGTATAATCTCTGTAGCATTCACAACATAATCATTACCACTGCCACACACAACGACACACAATTCCCCTACATGGATGGTGAAAGTCATATGTCGTTCCTAACAGGTCACATGTCTGTGTCGTGTGTGTGTGTGTGTGTGTGTGTGTGTGTGTGTGTGTGTGTGTGTGTGTGTGTGTGTGTGTGTGTGTGTGTGTGTGTGTGTGTGTGTGTGTGTGTGTGTGTGTGTGTGTGTGTGTGTGTGTGTGTGTGTGTGTGTGTGTGTGTGTGTGTGTGTGTGTGTGTGTGTGTGTGTGTGTGTGTGTGTGTGTGTGTGTGTGTGTGTGTGAGAGCGAGTGTGTGATGTTATGCTTGTAGAGTGCTAATCAATGCTGCTGGCAGAGAGGATGCTGGGATAGCAGCACCATCCCGAATAGGAAATGGAGTGGTGACCTTGAACACAAACACTGTTTTTCACACACACTCAGCAAACAAGCACACATATCAGATGATTTCAAATATGTATAGGAAGATGCAGGGTGAAACACAAACAGGGGAGACAAAATGAGGCTGGTACCAAACCCCTGACTCAAAGGTCCACATCCTAATTTGTTTCATAGAAGCATTTACATATTTCATATATCGTCAGTAATGACTGTGAAACACTTTCGCGGTCAGAGCCTTTGTTCTCTGGAGTTACTGGTAGCACAAAAGCATTTTAGTGGGTCAGGAGAACACACTGATCATCCACAGCAGCAGTGGATCAGTGTATAGTTATTTCGGAAAGTTACTTTTAACATTACAAATGTACTGTCAAATAAATGTAATCTGGTACGTTCCTGCATTCTGAATAAAAGTAACCCGTTAGAGTAAGCAGTTTGCGATGCTATCCAGTTCAAAATCATTCATAACCAACAGCGTACAGTGGTGACTAGGACTCTGCAGAATAACCAAACACACATCAATGTGCCAAACAACTTTCATCATGAACTGGTAAACAAGCCCATGCCACACACTGGCACTGTTTATAAAATTGGGGCTTATGGGGCGAATTAGTGACCTTCACAATGTTTCTCTGTGGTGCATCAATTTTTAAATCCAATTTCTGGTGACCATAAGAATAATTAAGGTCAACAAGAGTATTATCGCAGCATGTTTATGAAGCAAATTTACCACAATATTAATCCACACACCTTCAAATCCATTGAAAAAATGGGAAGGTCACCTGTTCTAATTCCACTCAGACCTGCACTCTTATCACCTGTACCAACTGTAGGTGTACAGTACATGTTTCTCTATGGAGTCGGGATGTTTCCCTGTGTGGTTTTTCCTGCTACCCTGGGATCCTCACACATCCAAATACATGCAGAGTGGAGATTTGTTTAGTTTTTAGTTTTTGGCCCTGGGATATCGTGCGCATGACGCAATTTGTGCCATCAGTCCTGATTTTGGAACCGTGCGCTGGTGCACGTGGACAGCCCATGCGCGAACTGAACTTCCACCCCACCAGTAGGTGGAGTACAAGCTTTCCTCACCAAGCAGAAGACAGAAAGAAGTAGTCGGCAAGGGTAGTCGTCCGAGCCTCGACCTGGCGACCTTCGAACCGGCTAACACCCCAACTCTTTCAGCTGTGAGCCGCTCGAACCAGATGTGTTCGAGGGAGCTGTAGCATCTTCTTTAGTCGGAATGCATCCTATTCCCTGCATCCAGACTTGTACCGCCACCCGATGGTGAAGTGGGATACTACAGGACCCTGACGTGCCAGTATACCAGGGTCTGCACCATGCGACGCACAATGCACTGTGCACGGTATACCAGGGCCTTAAGTGGACACTCTAGGTGTAAGTGTGAGAGTGGATGGTTGTTTGTCTCTGTGTCCCTGTGATGGACTGGTGACCTGTCCATGGTGTATCCCCTCTTTCGCCCCCCCCCCCCCCCCCCCTCATAACCCACAAGAGGATACATTTGTGGGAGCAGGCATAAAGCAGAGGAGAGAACAGACAGGAGGACAGCAGATAAGTGGCATAGTGTTTTTGGGAGCCTGTGTCAGGTCATGCACAACTCGGCAAAGAAAGGCAAAGATTGGGTTAAAAAAATGAGAGAGAGAGGCAGAACAGATGAGGAGAGGTAAGAAGATAAGACAAAACGAAAGAAGCCAAAAAAAAATCAAAAAACATATTCAAAACCTTCATCTTGACACCACAGCAATAAGATTAAAACCATGTGAGCAAGTTAATCCCCATGTCTTGGGTCATATAGGAAGCATTTGTTGTTGGATTAAGATGTGTGAAGAGCTGTGTGAAATTACTGCATTATAGGAAGTTTGGTCAGAGATGTAAACACCATATGCCGAGTGAGCCCGTCCATCTGAGTTTTCCTGAGCTGCACAGCTTGCTCAATATATGAGAGTGTTAATTTTTAGAGCTACTGTCTTTTTCATAGCTGGCACTGATCTCTCAAATCTGGTCAAACTGCACAATTGTTACATAGGAGCAGCTGAAAAGCCATAGTGACAGGCGCTTGCATTTTATGAGGGGAGTTGGAGAATTTACGAGCTGCCTATAGGGGAAGAGGCACGTGGCAATTAAATTAAATCATCACACACTATGCAAGATTGCATTAAGATTGGTATATTAAGATAAATCTTTCTCTGTTATGCATGCAAAGAGTTTAATCAAATTACTCTTAGAATCAAAGTAAGGTTTATAATTGGATTAGTGTATGATAATTGGATTAAAGTGTTTACGCAAACAAAGTCATGTTAGGCATAATATTCATTCAGGATGAAAAGTTGAAATAGGTCACTTTCACTCTATAGGGCTTTGAGGCATCTTCAATATTTGACCTTTGATCGCAGTGTTTTTTCTGTCCAAAACTATTCATCATGATGTAAGGAGCTGCCGTGGTGCAGGAGGTTGGTCTGAATAATTCCTTTCTCTGCGATGTGCAATAAGCACCGAATTGGGTTTGCAGTCGGCGTAATAAAGCATTGCTCTGGTTGCTCCAGGGGCCGTGAAATGTGGTGTTTCATGTGGAAGATATTGTCAGACATTGATGACATGCGTTATCTCTTACCCCCAGGTCACTGCCGCTGCCCAAAAATGTCATATTTAACATCCCATAGCGAGGTGCCGTTACTGTAGGTGCCGCAAAGCCAAAGCCGAGGGACACGGCCAGAGGTTTAGCACCACTGGAGAGCGATGTGTCGTTTGGACTGACCACTGCAGATGAATTCTGCCATTATACACATGGAGTCATTGTCATTCCCTGTGCCACACAGCCCTGTCCTTATGATGTATATGTGCAGAGCGTAGTTTCTCCTTTTAAAATGTGTATCACTCTGCTATGACGGTGTTTGCTTACATTAATTTCTCAGTTCTACTATTTCTGTCGTAGGAAGAGAGGATTTGTTTTCTGTCACAACACAGAAACACAGACCTTATTCCTAATTTTAATGACATCACTGCGTACTATGAAGATGGTCAAATCCAGTGTTTTTTGTCTTATATTTCATGCAGTTTCTCAGCAGGTACGACTGTGTTATCCATCAACCCAAAAAGTGGAAGCGAGAAATGACATTTGCAACCTGTTCCACCATAAATTACCAAATGAAATGGTGCGAAAACATTTTATGCAGGGCACACATTCCTCCATGATAAAAAACAAAACTCGCTTGTTTCTGTATGGGAAAATTCATGAAGGAGTCCAGTCGCTAATGATTCAGCGACTTTAACGTCTGGAGAACGAGATTATCTATTTCTAAAAAAAAAAACTAAATTGTTGTCAACTCTTCAAAGTGGATTTGTCGGAGCCTAATTTAGTGATTTAGTGTTGTCACTCTCAGTAAATGCTCGGAGCCATCCGAAGTAGAAGGCTACTAAGATGATTAGTTGGGATTATTCAAATGTTCTATGAGAAATAAAGCATGTGGACATCCAAACAGCCTCCACTGCCCTCAGAAGACTTTGCAGGAGATTTTGGGACATTTGCTTCCATTTAGTCACAAGATCACTGGTGAGGTCAGGTGACGATGTAAGGGGGCCGATAAGGCCTTGTCTTGCACTCGGCGCTAAAGTTTGTTGCCAAGCTGCTGACCTCAATGAAGTTGAGGGCAGGCCAGTCAATTCCAGTCAATTTCTTGTGCTGCTTTTTTTTTCCGTCAGTGTGTTTACTGCAGCATCAATGATTTGGAGCCGTTTTGACCTCAAATATAAAAGCGTAGCCTCAAAACACGTAAGGTTGACATTTCAGTTTAAAAGGTTAAAGCCTGTAAAGTGACAAAACTATCACTTGTGACTTCACCCCGCAGGGAACACGTGTTAGTAACCACCATGCCAAATTTGAGTGATTAAAAAAGGCACCGTGTGTTTAAAAATTTGGTTTTAAATGATATAAAATTCAGCTTCATTCTCTGCTCTGAGACGATGGAGGAGTTTTTATATCAACACTGTGTTTGAGGAGAATTTGAGCTTCCTGTGCTTTTTAGACATGCCTAAACACCATATTTCTTTACTCTACACATGCAATCTTTTCTAATATCTTCATGCACTTTACAGGATCTTTAACGTATCTGTGCTTAATTTATAAATAATCTGTGTCAGAGTGATTTTTTTTCCCCATTACGGTGTGCGGCCTGGGTGGCTGCGTCTTTCATGTTTGGTTTCATTCTTCTGAACAAGCCAGTTTACAAAAATACCAGCTTGCTCCTCCATGAGGAGGCAAGCAAGAAGGAGGAGAGAAATTTAGATGAGATAAAGGGAGGGGAGGTAGCACAAAGCAGGGTCCTGTTGTGAACACTGATTACTCTCTGCCCACTTGAGATTGATGGAGGGTGACACAGCAGGCTCGCTCACACAAGCGCGAACACACACACGCACACTTCAGCTATACACACAAACACATATACATACATAGTGTATCTAAACAATGGCGTGTACATGCGCACACACACACAGAGGACTTCTCTGTCTCTGTATACTGATTGATGATGGCTCCACCTAGACTACATTCAGTGCATCACTCCTGCAGTGTGTGTGGGTGCGTGCTCATTTCTCTGCGTAGTGTGTGACAGAGCTCACGACCACACCCCTCCCTCTTAGCATGTTGGTAGATATGTGTGGCAGTTCCCAACTGTCATAATTAGAGGAGGCTATTTAGACGGATTGCCTGATTAAGTAGAATTCCCCTACTGTTTAATGATTATGCACACACACACACACACACACACACTAGCAGACACAGACATACTTGCACACATACAGTTAGTATGGAGTTTATCTCTCAAACCCACATCACCACCAGCATTCTGTGTGTGAGGAATCATTAAGAAGGTTGTGTTTTTTTTCATGAACAGTGAAAATACCAAGTTAAATATCACGTTGTCAGTGACAAATATCACTCGGTTCAGTGCAATCCAGCATAAAATCAATTTTTATTTTAGGCGGATTTGCCTGTTTCCTTTATGTAAAGCAACTTACAACTCAGGGATCAAACTCAGGCTGTAGAACAGGAGATCTTATGGGGTACGATGGACAAATAAGCCTCGATCAGGTAACGATAATAAGCTAGTGCAGGTGCTCTTGGTGGAGATGAATCTTCCTGAAGATAGAATGGGACCTTTTCTGATAGCCCTTAATACCTTGTGTCACAATTGAAGAACCTGATACAAGAACAATTATGTGCAATAAGTACCTTGTGTGCAACGGTCACAAGGCAGTTCTTACAATACAAGGTGTCGGCAAGCATTAGTGACTTGGATCGGATTTGCTTCCCCAGACATGGGTATCAGGTGACGGTTAGTGAGCAGCATGTGCCTTAGGCTGAACAAGATGCTTTTCTACATCCTGCGCCATCGGTAAGGGTTTCACTGCGTATGAAGGAAGCCCTGCCAGAAGAACACTGCTGCAAACAGGGCAAGACATCATGACCATGGTATCAAACTCGCGAGATAGATGCATCATCATCATAAGAGAAGGAAAACTCATTTAACATGGATTTCCAGGTCACCTCATGGTTTATGAAGAAGTAACTGACGGAGAACTCGATTGGCCATGTTCAGACATGCAAATATATATAGCCAAATAAGTATATTACTTTTTTAAGGGTCCCAGTATTGTGCCTTGAGGCACCTTTGTTGGGAGGAGATGGGATAAAAAGGTGTGTCCTCTCTAAAGACACATGAGCACATAATTCACACTAATGTATTTGTCCAAGATGTCCATAATCAAAGAGTAGGTAGATAGCAAGATGGGTTCGTTCACTGTATGAAGAGGATATAATAAGATAAGAACTTGACTGATGACAGACCTGCTGATAACACTCACCATGTCATGTTATGGCACAGGTGGGAAAAAGAGTGTCTGGGATAATTGTTTTGAGCTGAGATGACATCAGTGTCAAGAAATGCAAAATGCTGCATTTGGGTGGAAAAAACAATACTTGTACAGGTCCCTTGTCATTGATAATGGGCTGAAATTGTTTTACACATTTTTAAAGTTTTCTCTTCTGGAGATGTGCCAAACTTCATGGGGTCCCCCCCCCCCCCCAGACTTCTGGAAAATGCACCACAGAGGATATTCTCCAAAGTGATTTAACAGTTTAATTACTGCCCCTGTAAGAGTTTCACCTTTACTGAGGGGAATTTATTACTCAAAAGCTAAGGCAGGTTTTTTGCAGGTGTTCCTAAAAACTGTTTAAATTTTACTATCGTGTGTCCAACATGATATAGATATAGATAGTGCACATGGTTTAGTGTTCACACTAGCTTTCTAGTGTATTTTGTGTATTTATTTAGTGCATTAACTCCAAACAAACCGATTTACTTCTTTCTGTCAGTGTCTGTGTGTGTTCTTCTCTTGCTCCATGTCTCAAAGTTCCCTCATCAGTATTTACACACTCCCTCTTAATATCCCCCCTTCTCCCTCTCTTTCAAATAACTGGTTTGTATTTCTGTGGAGAAAGAAAGGAAGCAAAAGATGGATGGGAGAGATGCTCCTTTGGCCCAGTGTATTTTATCAGTCCTATTCTCTCGCCTCCTCTGGTCACTGAACTTGATATTCCCTTTTCCCACATGCTCACACACTCACACACACACAAACAGAGACCAGTACTTGTTATGTGAAAAGTAAAGACCAGAGTTAGATCTACTCTGCTCAGTTTTGTGTTGAATGGATGGCGAAAATGTCAGTAAATAGTCAAATATTTTCTCTTGATCTCATCATGGACTTACTATCAAAATCAGAGAGCGTCCAAAAATTCCAAATTGTAAGTTTTAGTGACCTCTGGAAAGCCTGGCGTCACTCATCCTCTTTTAGGCATGTGCCAAAGAACAAAGTATAGGACGTCCCTTAGATCGAGGTATTTAAGACAACACTAGAGTCAATATGAAGAAAATCTATAATACATCAGGGCTCCCCTGAAGTGCTTTTATAGTAGATATTTTGGGAAAACACTCACAGTCACTGACAGAAGCCTTCAGCAGATGAATAATTTAATAATGCATCACAAAGTGTCCACATGGGAACAACCATTTAACTTCTCTGCACCTCAGAAGCTGCCGTTTTTATTTTATTTTTGAAAGTGTGAGGTCGTCTGCTGGGTGCTTCATTTTAAGCTTTGATTATTAAGCTTTAATTATAGGCAATAAGTTGCCGAGCACACACGGTGCTTTTTTAAGTTATTTTCATTACTCATGCTAGGGGCCTAGTTGGCTGTAACTGTTCTCCATCCCAAGACACTGTGGAAGAGGTGTCCCCTGCTGCTTTGGAGATCCAGATTGATGACACTGTTGCCAGCTCTAACTTCCTACCACTGCTGGAAGAAAGATTTTTGTAATCATACCTTTGTCTTCCACTCCTAGAAGTGCTTGCTGAGTATCTTACACACAGAGAGGGAAAGAGTCTGTGCAGATTCATGATTAAATTCTTGTTTTAATATAGGAACAAATTGAATATGCACACTCTCTACCCTTAGTGATGCACCTTGGCTCATGATATCCTAGATGAGTGAATTAAGAGTAGTAAACCTATGTTTTAGGAAGTGTGTAATACCACAGGCCATTGAGAGGAGATAAGAAGAAAAATGAATATGGTAGAAATCAGGAGAAAAAAAGAGTACAATGCGAGGGAGAAGATACATTAAAAAAAGATTAACATAAATGAGCATTATGTTAAATAAGTGTCTGACATAAGCTGGCTCATAAAATGTTAGTCTAATCTGAAGTAAGAGTCTCGGCTACAGAAAATAAAAAGTTTTCTATAATTTTGATCCTTAGGCCTTTGGAGGTTTGCTTGTTCCATTTAATTGGCTCTGTCTGTTTGTTCTAATTAATAAGCATGAACCATAATATGTTATTGTCTGTGCACAGCAGAGGCAGACAATCATCTAAGAGTTTAGCAGAATTACGTACTTGAAAGCATCATTTACTGCAATTTGAAAGTCATTTATATCAGATTATCTAAAGCAGTACTTTTAATTGTTTTTTGTTTCAAACGTGCATCAGTATATTTGTTCTGTAGGCTATTCTATAGTGTTCACGTCAGGTATACATGGAGGTTCTGGGAAAAATAACTTTTTGTACTCTTTCATAATTCACATTGATATATGTAGTCTTGATTTACACTGATGAATAGAATATGTTGGCAGGTGATATTTCAAATGCTGTATGCCAATGTTTTGCAGCATTCCTATTATCTGACCCTCTTTCATCATATTCAGTGTCCAGTCACTTTCAGCTAATAGACCGATCCAGCATTGATTTGCCATAGTGTGTTCACTTCAAATTGAATGAGATCGATAAGCCCAAAGGGGTTTGATTAAGGGCTGTTTCATTATTTAGAATATTTTTAACGAAAACATAAATTCTAAATTAGGTTTCCTCCTCAGTAAGTAGTTTGTGGCTGTAGTATTTTCTTTTTAAGTCTGTCTGTTGGACACAAACGTGAACTGTATCCAAGCCTATTAATTGATTTGTTCTTTGCACCGTGGTTTATTTTTTTGGACCGTAAATATTCATGGGCTTGGCCGTCGCTGTCCGTCTGGAGCCTTATGAGCCATATAGCACCTGTACACTAAATCTAAAATCCCAAAAATCTAAAAACTAAATCTGCTGCTTAACAGGCAGCTTTGATCATTCAGATCACAGTGCGGATAGAGCAATCTTTTGGCTACTTTGCGTACAGTTCGTCCCTTGCAGCAAATAAACTTTAAAAAGAGTCTAACAGACAACAAGAGTAGGCATTTACAGAGTGCAAATCTCCTCCAGGGCCACTCACTTTACCACACTGTCAATGCAGTTTCATACTTTACAAAGTACACAAAAATGTCTGTTTTTTGGCCTACATTCCCAGAAACTTTCATCAAATCCTGTCTTTTACTTTTTGAGTTATGGTGCTCACAAACGGACAAACAGAAAAACAAACAGACAAAGGTCCCTGAAAACATAACCTCTTTGCCGGAGGTAATAAAACAATCAATCCAGTTCCTTAGATGGAGAGACCGCCCGGGGGTCATCTGTCGTGTATGAAACAAGCGTGTCCGTCTGTGCTCATCTGATGAGAGGAGTTCAAAACATCGAGTGACAGTCCCATAATATGAGTGTCTTTAAAACCTCAGGGTGAAACTCGACAATCAGCTATTTCCCAAGCGACCGTGCCTACTGCAGCGGTGACTGACCATAATCCCAGTAAATTAACCAAACGCACCATGGTGCTTTGACACTATTTTCCCCTGATTGTATGGGACAAACTCTTGTCTTAATTAAATGGGTCACGTTCATTCACAGCGATGTTATTGTATTTTTGTAATATATGTAAATCCGGCAGTTTGTGGGCTGCCACTGTGCGCATGTGTGTGTGACTAATAGTCGACATCAGAGAATCCCTCTGATCTAGGGCACAAGGTGACCCTCTCTGTCTTGCTCGCACTCACACACACACATATAATCTCCTACTAAAAACACCTGCATAGCACTTTTATGCTCCGCTATGCCCCGCTGTTATTGGAGGGCGTGTGTGTCGTGAAGTCATGTATACACCGAAACGCCGCTCTCCTTGTGTGAGAGCATGTATCTGTGTGTAAGTTGATGTTAATGGGCTGTGAAGGTTAACAGCAGGTTTATAGAAGGAGACGAGCAAACACGAGACCCTAACCCTCAGCAGCAAACATCAACACACTGATGTAGAGAATGGAGACTGCATGCAGCTGCAAACATTAAAAGTTCTCCTCAGACTCAAATTATCTCACCACCGTGAGGCTTTGGAGCAGTGACCTGCTCCGCATCACTTTCCCAACCACAAGCACCTTCTTCTTCTTTTCATCCAATTAAAGGATCTTACCCTCCCTTTTTTGATGAAAGAGTGGCAAATTGGCTCTTACTGTGTACTATTAAAGCCTCAGTACAGTGCACTTTTGTCAATGCAAAAACGCTATTATTTAAAGTGTTGAATTAAACAGTGACAGTCAGGCACATTTTGCAAATGCCATAGGGGTGCAAAGAACAGTAGAAGAATTGTAGAGAAGTAATAGCAGGGGTAATATTCACTATTTCATAACAACCCCCAATGGTAACTACCATCTACAGCTTAAGAAACTACACCAAATAATGAGTTTTACATCCGAGTAACTGGATCAAATCCCTTAACCCTTTAAGCCTCAAAATGTCTGTGTGGACTTTTTTTGTTTTGTTTATTTTAACTATAAAAGGGCCAGAAAATGTCCTGTGAGTAAGTGAGAATAACTTTCAACATCTGGCAGTTATGCACTGCATGTTAAAATAGTGTATTAACAATTTAAAATGAAGAATTTTTATATAGAAAAAAAATGAGGATTTGTTAAATTAAAAAGTATAAAACATATTTAAAGTAACGTGTAATTTTGTCTCAATGTTCAAAAACAGGCCAAAAAATGGAAACTTATGTACAGGTGTTTTTCCATCTCTCTCTGGTGACGAAGACAAGTGAGTGAAATAATATTAACCACATGTTATGCGTAAACCTGCCATCTGTGATACGCTCGATGTTAAAGTTAACCAGCTGGTGGGAAACTAGGTAAAAGTGAAATTACGTTTCCTATTTCATTAAAAGTGTAGTGGGTAACATTTCAATCCTAACAATGTCTGTTACATTCAAACCATTGTCAAATGAGCTCACAGAATGCTGATGAAGGTCATCAGCTCAGCAGTTGAAGGAGAACAGTCATCGCACAAGCAGTGGTTTGGGAACACAAGTTACACTGTGGAGCTTTAAAAGCAGCTTGGAGTCACGACTGGTTGCATTGGATGGTGAAATCGTGATATTCTATTCCTAAGTTTGTGCTTCGAGACTTTGTTCTCACTTCATTCCGCACAGCAGCTCCAAACTCAAAGACGCACCGAGACACCGACTCTCTCCGTGTTCACACTGAGATGTACAAGCAAGATAAAGAAAGTGAAAGAAAACTAAGTAAAGTCGAGTAAAACCTCAGGCTGATTTCTTGTGTCTAATTTTTTGCGGCATGACTATCTCATTTCACAGGCTTTAGATAAGTTCTGCTTCATCTAGGACGATCTAAGTATCTTTTGTGTGTATGAATATGTGCAAGTGTGTCTGAACACCCATTAAACTTGAGGTCCTGTAGTGCAAGGCCTTGTTTACAGCTCTTAATCATCTTCAAGGGCCTATTAGATCATGTGAAACAAGTACATGAGTGAAGGTTTTCTAAGTGCGTTTGAATGCAGGGTTAAAAGTTCTGTGTCACTACGACGGGTTTCTGTCAATGGTTAAAAATGTTTATTTTTTATTTTTTATTTTTTTAAATAACTGCAAGTGTTTTGTTGTGGTTTAGTTTTAGCTATTTAATCTAATCATCTTCGAGGCGTTAAACTGATGCTGCTCTCAACCAATAAATTGAGCCAGAGCAATGTTATTAGCCAATCACATGTAAAGCAGGGTCTTGTCACAGTGGACCCATGCAGCAAGAATCCAGTGTCTTGCCCCCACAAAACAGCATCCGTAGTGCAGCATCCATAGTGAGGACACACTACTGACACTTACAGTACCCCATTTCACTTTCCCAAAATGCCCTGATTTTCTCAAAATGTCCTCACTTTCCCAAAATGTCCTCACTTTCCCAAAATGCCATCTTTTTCCCAAAATGTCCTCACTTTCCCAAAATGCCATCTTTTTCCCAAAATGTCCTCACTTTCCCAAAATGCCCTGATTTTCTCAAAATGTCCTCACTTTCCCAAAATGCCATCTTTTTCCCAAAATGTCCTCACTTTCCCAAAATATCCCCACTTTCACAAAATGCCCAGACAATAAAGATATTTAGGACACACAATTTAAAAAAGTTAGAAAATGATGTTCTGCACCTAAACAAAAATACACCCAATTATTTAAAGATGAGAAGTCTTAAGTGTTAAGTTGAATCCTATATTGTCTCCTGGTGGGACACCTAAGTTGGACAGGTTGAGGGATAGAGGCCTGACTACAATAATCTGGGGGGACACAATGAAAACAATAAGTTCCTTAGAGAAAACTCTGTTGCAATCATTGATTTTTTCTTCTTCCCCTAACTGTGGTTACCGAACCTCTGGTACCTCTTGGTCTTAGCCAGTAACTGATCGTCAAAGAATCCAGATTCAGACTCTTGTGTGAACATCAATCCATCCATCTTTTACCGCTTTATCCTCCACATGGGGGTCTGTTGTGGGGGCTGTTCCAATCTCAGCTGACATAGGGCGATAGGCGCGGGTCTCTTGTTTTCTTCTTCTCTCCTTTCTCACTCACACAGAGTACCCACAAAGCCACATCCTCTCTTAAAGGGCCAGACCTGACCCACAACACCTGCATGTTTATGTAAAGCCTTGCAAAATGTATCAGTTTAATTGAAAAGATTAAAAACACTGACAAAGGAGCAAACTGACTTCTCTTAAAGTGTAGCTCTAGATGACCAAGGAATGTGACGTTTGCTTCAATCCGTGCGAGTTGTGTTTCGTCCTGTTCTGTGTCTTGATTTCTTTGATTTCCGTCCTTCTTGCAGGTTGTCAGGCAGTAACGTCCCGTCCCCTATCGTGAGCAACAAGAATTGGCTCCGACTGCATTTTGTGACTGATGCCAACCACCGTTACCGTGGTTTCAGCGCTCATTACCAAGGTAAGCAAAAATGGATACCTGTGGAGTAAATACTCACTCGGTGAGTGTGAGTGTGTGTGTGTGTGTTAATTTGTAATACAGCTCATTATATAGAGAGCATCTACACATTTCTTGGTTAATGATTGTTGCTTTTTTTCCATTTTGCTTCCTCTGCTTTTCCTGTATTTTTTACTTGCTTCTCAACTGACAGTTTTTTCCACATAATGCTGCCTCTTACTCCCTTTAATTACACCTGTTGACTCCAGTCCTCCTGTCTCTTCTTTGATACTGTTTTTTTCCATCTGTTTCTGCATCTCTTCCTCTCTCTCTCTCTGTCTGTTTTCTTCTCCTTCCACCGTCTAGTTCTTTCTCTTTTATAGTTTTTTTTTTTACCCCCTTTTCTGGAGTAACTGCTCATAGAGGCGTTCAGTTTCTTTGACATGAACCTAACTGGTGGAAAACATTTGGAAATTCATTTGGCAGCGTTCATGTATCTCACCAGCGGTAATCAGAGCTGAATCTGTGTAACAGCTGTGCAGACAGCCTGAAGTAGATATTGTTTATATTTTTCACTTGTTTCTTCATGTGCTGTTTTAGTCTCTCTTTTTTTACGAACCATTACTCCTGTTTTTGTGTGAATCATAAGCGCGTAACTATTCGGTTTTTTTAAACTTTACAAGATACAAAGGGCAGGCGGCTGTGTTGGTGTTTTCATGGCACAGAAACTGTGATTGACCGGACACGTTGAAGACATAATATTAGAGGGTGTACCTTCTTAGGGCACTTTCACACCACTAGTTCGATTATTTGATCCGCACCAGGCAATACAATTGCTATTATGTAACATATGACTCCAGTGTGGTCCGCTTTCACACCAAATTGGCCGGGTTGACGTTTCATCAATGCGTATATATCTTCCGGTAGAAAAGCGCCAATTTTGACTCACTATGGAGCAACACGTTCGCACATTGCTACTTGCTCTGATCTTCGTCTATTACATTCTCTGTATTGGCCATTTTTGGCAAAATATCCAATTTGAGAATGAGACGCGGCTGCGTCTGGAGAACAATCTGCTGATGGCGAAGGTGTCATTTCAGGCAGAGGAGACGCACTATTTTCATGAATGTGGTCGTGCTAACTATGAGATGAAGATTGTTTCAAAGACCTACAAGGTAGGCTATGTCCATGGCATTTACTGCAGAATATGGTTTGGACCCGAGTTCGCGTTCTCACCAGAGGGACCGCACCAGAGTCTGACATTTGGTGCGGAGTTATGCGGACCGAGACCACCTCTTTTTGGCGGTCTCGGTCTGCTTGATTTGGTGCGGACCCGAGTGCGATTGATGCTTTCACACCAACGAAAACGAAACAGACTAGAGTTTTTGGTTCGAATGGATCGTTTGGTGCGCACCAACTGCTGTTGGTGTGAAAGCGCCCTTATATCCTGAATATCACTCATGATCAACCGTATCTCAAGGCTGGAAACATGCTGTGTGTGTGTTAAGTATCACAAAGTTAAACTAAAAGCCGCCGAAACAGTACACTCTGTTCTTCCTCAATGTGGGTGGACAGCACAAGTGTAAATCACGGTCATGCCTGATGCTAAAATTGCACTATGCCACTTCATTATTGCTGACACGCTCCCCCGCTGCGACTCGCCTTTCACTTCAGCACATTCAAGTCACCCACCGTGATCCCAAACACACTGAGGCAGGCTGAATGAGGTGTGCGCCCCATCCTGGACGTCAGCTCTCAGGAGCAGCAGTCGGCACCGTGCACTGTCACAACTGGGACCCGCTAGTGTAGTTTGTCAAAGGAATAAAACCCACAACCAGTGATAATGTCATAATGTTTTGAGACGACAACAATGACGACGACAGCAAGACAGACTCCATTTTTCAGACATGACATACCTTTACAAAAGAATGATTCAATGTGTATTTTCTTTTTTTCCCTCCCGCTCTCTGCTTGCCAACATTTCTATGGTGTATTTTTTCAGTCGCACCACAGTGCTGGTTTACCATGTAATTGCGGTAATTTGCTCATTTTGTTCCCCGTCGTCAACGTCTTTGAATTGAAAAATCGTTCTTTTTGCAGAAAAGACATAATTGTTAACAGCAGAGGAGCTGATTTATGAGAACCAAGTCGATGTAAAAATATTACATGACGTTGACGTGTTTAGAGTAGATGTAGAATAAATACCCTCACTATGTTTGTGTAAGGTTGTTTTTTTAATTACCCGTATACAGGTGTCATGAGCAAGACTGTGATGCATTCAGCCAAATAATCAATAGAGACGGTATTTAACCGAGTGCTGATATTATATCAATTCTATATTCATTTTGATATGATCCTTTTGACAGTTGCTTGCATGATTTTTTAAGGGATATCTACTATGAGACAATCGGAGCAGCCCATAGCCAAGTGGAAAGTGATCTTGGCTTCTGATAGAAGGGTTGCCGGTCTATGGCGTCAGATTTATGTCAAAAGTCGTGTTGCTCATGAGCAAATAATATTACTGCAATATATAGGTCACTCGCATTCGTATGAAACAACCGCAAGAAGTTTGGTGAGACACAACTAAGCTGTGCACTGCCTCTGTTTTACCTACTCATTACAGTTCTCCTCAGTTTAATTGTTTATTTGGTGTCAGAGCCATTGTATGAATATTACAAATCCTCAGAGGTGGAAAGTAACTAAATACATTTACTCAAGTTACTGTATTGAATACTTTTTTTGTGTATTTTGTATTTTTTATGTACAATTTAGAATCAGGATTTTGTATTTTACTTGAGTACGTATTGACTCAAGTATTGTACTTAGTAACTTTATAAATTCTATCCGTTACTGAGTAAAAATAAAAATTCAGCACAATGAAGACCTACAGGGGGAAAATATACACCAGAACCAGACGAATGATGATGTGATTATCACCAGCACTGGTGCGTGAACATAGAGGGCGAGCGCCAAAAGTGATGTAATATCCTGTGTCGCGCCGGGCGCGTGAGCTCCAAAATAGTTTTGGATTTATGAGCCCTTGTCATATTTCTACTCACACCCCACGCAAAGTAACTAAGTAACTTTTACTTAAAGTACATTTCAAATGAACTACTTTTTACTTCTACTTGAGTACATTTTCAGATGACTACTTTTACTTCTACTTGAGTAATATTTCATCAAAATATTGGTACTTATACATGAGTACAATATCTTAGTACTTTTTCCACCTCTGCAAATCCTTTGCTTCAGTCTAACATTCCCCTTTGCCCAGGATGTCTTGTAGTGATAGCTGTCAATCAAATACAAGTAGTTCTTTGTGGGTGTGGGTCTTTGTGAAAGTGACCAATCATAAGAGGGCTGGTGTCCTCCTTGGTCTCCACCCCCAAAAGTCCGGTCACTCGAGCGAGCAGGTTTTAAGTTTGCAGGCGGACTTCACTTCACACAGAAGCAGTGCGCGCACGTGGCGGCACAGTGGTAGCACTGTTGCCTCACAGCAGGAAGGTTCTGGGTTCGACTCCCAGTTTGTATGTGCTTCCTGTGTCTGCGTGGGTTTCCTCCCACATAAAACATGTTAGAATGTTATTCGGTCATGTTGGTCGCAGTGGCTCTGATCCACCTGACCTGGAAATGTTGTTGTGCAATTTCAGCTGTATAATGACTATAAAGATCACGTCTGTCCTTCCTTCCTTCCTTCCTTCCACTATGCACACAGCTTAGTTGTTTCTCACAGCTGTCTGAACTACTTGTGGTTGTTATATACATGTATACACATGAGGGTCCCATATTGCACGTGCGCAGATATTAACATCCCGCGCATGCAATTACGTTATTTACTCGTGAGCATGTTTTACTGCTCTCACGACTTTTCGACATCTGACACCATACCGGTCAGCCACAGCCCTTGACCTGGCTCGGGTACCCCTGAGCAAGGCACCCAATTGTTAATACCACATTGCTCATTGCTTATTAGACACTCTAAATTGGGTTAAGCCACAGGGGGAACCACATCTATTGTACTCCTTGTGCCAGTCCTAAGCCTGGATAAATGGGAGGGTTGCGTCAGTAAGGGCATCCTAAGTGAAAAAAAAAAAAAAATCGCTGCCAAATCAAATATGTGGTAACACAATGGAGAGGGAGCAGCTGGAAGACAAAAAAAAGAACACTTTGAGACAACTCAGGCATGTAACTATTATGTCCACACGGCTATCTATTAAATCAAAATGGAAATATAATGATAATAATTTGAGTGTAGTCAAGGCATGATGTCAAAAAGGAAAAAAGTGTGGAATTTGAAAATAAAATTCAAGTCACGATTAAACCTCTAACATTTTTCTTCTTTTTCATCCTTCTCCTTGACCCTCCTTTAATCGTTTCTCCCTCCTCCTTTCATCTCTCTGTCTCCCTCTGATCTCGTCTGCTTGTCCTCTTCCACCTTCCCTTCACCTCTCTCTCCCTTCTGGCTCTCTCAGAAATGATTCCTGATTAATTGACTGACAGCCTGACCACTCCCCTTAAGATTATCCTTTGATTGGTTTAATTGATTTTAATTGATCCCAATTAGTTTGAAAGATAAATCAAAGTGTTAATGAAAGGTGTCGGTTTGATTGGTTACTTGAGTAATCACTGGAGTTTTTAACTAACTTGTGATTGATTGGCTACTTCCTGTCAGCTGTCAATCTCCATTACTGTGTGGGATCTCAAACATCAGCAGAGAGGCTGAAAATTTACTCCTCATGGAAAAAAGACAGGAACAAAAAGTTCCAAAACTGATGTCAAAAAACCCCTCATACGTCAAAATAGATCTGATTTGACATCAATGGGTCACATTGAACTGGTTCCACAAGGACAATTAATGCAATTAATGTATTGTTATATATATGTTTAATTACTAGCTAATTAGTGCTAATAATTAATATTATTAGCACTAACTAATTTTGTGAATAAAATACCGCCCAATTGTGACCCTCTGAATTAATGATAAACTCTTAATAATTAGTGTCCAACTTTGCAGAGGAGGGTGGTGGTGGTTGGTTGAAAAACAAAGAGAAAGAGAGAGGAGCTGGCACTACAGAGAGGAGATCCTGAAGAGTGATAAAAATAGAGGAGGAGATGGGAATCATCAAAGCAAAACAGAGGAAAAAGACATTAAAAGTGGATGAGATCGAGTCAGAGAGAGAGAGATGAGAAGTATAAGGGTAGTAGAGATTTTTGGCACTGCGGTTTAGCCTAACATTATGCATTTAGTATTAATATTAACGATTAAATGTCCAGCTGTCATAGACGAGAACGTTTTCTGTATATGTATAAGCTTATACCCCAGTGAGCAATTACATCAACACTATCACTTTACGAAGTGTTTTCACATGCATTAAACTTCATACACCTACGTTTTTCGTCTAAATGTGGCCACGTAATTTGACTCATCAACACAACAGTATGAATCCATCTGATGTGATCTCATTTTATGTTAATTTAGCCGTAATTCTTAATGAGGCAATTAAATTAAATGTTCCTATTGCTTTTTCTTTATCGTGTTAAGATTCAAGAAACTTTCTAAACACAAGTTGAATATTGTTAGAAATTGTTAGTGTTTTCAGAAAAGTTGCCATCTAAAAAGTTGCACATTATTGAACAGTGGCAGCTGCTGGTCTTTGAAACAGGGGAAGCTCCTTTCAGGCCCAGTTATTTATTAATAAATTCTTACATAAATTAGAACAAGGAAACGCGATAATTATGCAAAACTGAAAGGCTATATGTGCAAATGAAAATGGGCTATATCACCCAGCAAATACACACGACCAGGTATTTGTCTACAAACTTCCCTCACAAAATCCACACAGGACTGAGGCAGAAAAGGCTCTGCTGTCATTTCTGCAACGCTGTCAATCAAAAACTGGTTCCTCATTTCAGACAGTTCCTCCAATCATCATTCAGAAGCCCAGCATGCACGCCTGCCCACACCCCATTCGTCCAGTGTCGTGGAAGCTGAGCTTCCCTGGAAGTGACATTGGTGCCACATTTGTCTAATCAGCGTTGAGTGTAAAAAGAACTATTCCGTGCCGTCCCAGTTGAAGCTGAGATTCAGCTGGTTTTAATGCAGAGGCTGATTCAGAACAAACTAGCAATCACTACTGCTGTCAATACAGCTCTGCTTCTGAAGCTGATACAAGCATTTAACTGACCTTGAGGGCTGCACCTTTGTCCACATTATCAGTTATTTTATGGGAATATTAAATAAAGGCAAAGTCAATTTCTACATTTGTCTTTATATAATCAAATATTTTATTTTGCATTAACATTGGCTTTCATTCACCAAATTCCACCTCCTCCCCTCGCTAATGTATGTTTATGAAATCACTGTGCATATGTTATACACATGCACCCTGTCGAGGCTCATATATGCTCGATCAACATGACACGGCCACCACTGGCTTTATACGCTTACTGTATGTCACGTCTTGGGTCTCCATTATAACTCTGTACACATATAAGCCTCCACACGCAAGCTTGAGTGCTGCATTATCAGTCACATGTGTACATCCATGTGCATGTGCATGGCTGAGCACTAATCACAAGCAGACTTTTAGTCAAAAATCATGAGAGCATTTGATTGCATACGTACCTCTGGCCGTGGGATTTTCTTGTGCTCGTGAAAAGGAAGAACCTTTACTTCAGTGAGTTGTTTTGATAATTGAAGCCTGCAGCTCCTCTCAAACGCTAAGCCCAATTTACTGAGTTAATTCTCCATTTGAATTCTTAATTGATGTTTGAGAATGATTCACAAAGGCAGTGTTTTGGAACATGCCAGTGGCTATATGTTGTTAATTAAGGGCATTAACCATTACAATTCAAACATCTCTCCCTACATGTGGCGGTCTTGTAAAGGTAAGAGATTACTTATGTTGCTATTGATGTCACACATTTATCTTTTATTAAATATTAGAACAATGACAGTTATTTCCAGGCATCACACATTAAGTGTCCATTAGCATGTTTAATTAAAGCTCAGTAATTATGCAGATATGTCAACATCCTTGAGCTTTTCACCTCAGGACCAAAACACATTTCAAGGTTCTGTTTTTCATATCATACAAAGCTATAATGTCATTTCTGAGTGTGTCTTGAAGCACGCTATAGGATTCTCGGCGTCGCACTTTGCGGGCGAAGATGAAATTCGACTTGAAGTCATTTCATGCCATGAGAGTTGCTGTAAGTTCATTTAATCAGCGTTGGACTCACGACATGCCAATGGAGACTATACAAGCAATTCAAATGTGGCAGCCTGGGACACGGATTAACTAAAGCATGTTTCAGACTGTGTGCCGTGCACGCAGGCTAAGTTGAATCAGAAGAACTAGTGTTCTGAGCTAGTAAAGTCACCAATAAGTAAAATGTAGATGCCATATATACATACTTTTTTTACAATGCATGGAAAAACCTTACAAATAGCAGCCATTCTGACATCAGAAGTATTGATAGCAATGACAATAAAGAAAGAAATGTGAATGCTTTTGACCTAGAATGATCTCTTGTTGAATGGAAAGCCTTTAAAGCTGTAGTGTGTAACTTTTAAAATTATTAACAAAACATTGTCAGTTGAGTTCACATAATGCTAATCAAGTCTATCAGCTCTGCATGCGCGCCACCATCTCTCTGTTTTCTACTTTAGCAACAGCAGCATTGCGATGGTAGAGTGAGACAAATGTAAACAGGTTGGATTATGACTGAAAACACAAAGACGTGCCAACGAAGTTTGAAAAAGTTAATTCAGCCGTTTGACTTCATAAACACTTCTTGTCTCCTCCTGCCCCTGCACTGCAACTGTTCACGCTCAGTTCTGATAGTATTGCTTGACAGATCCCATTTTCAGATGAAGGATGCAGCTGAAAATTAATGGGACATTGTTTCTGTTCATGACCAAACAGAGGCAGAATACTGACATTAAAAGCCACAAAAATCCCCAAAAGGTACACACTGCAGCTTGAAGCAATTGCAGTGCAGTCATTTCCCTGTATTGGATAATAGCTGAGGTGCATCCCTATATAGTGTGAGGATCAAATCTAAAAGATGTCAATATCTTCCTGCTTCTACTGCTGTCATCACAGCCTGCATCTAGTAGCTTTTCCAATCAAATGAATGGCATATGTTGTTGTTTTATTGGTAAAATAGAAAATAAGAGAATAAACCAAAGTAGTAAGATATTTTTCAACTTTGGCAGGTGAAAGTGTGATAATGAACTAGATCTTTCTAAAGGGATAGTGGAGAGTGGGAAGACTGCACATTTAAATGTGAAAAATAGGGGCAGATTGTGAAAGTTAAGTAGTCATAAAAGATGCTCAGATTTCCCTTGAGCGTGGAGCTGAAAACCCAGCCGTTTCATTGCCATATGTGGGGACTCTAGTTAAACAAACCAGCTCCAGGATTTTCCTGGATGTGTTACAGTTATTCTGTTCCCCCAGAAAATACACCCCTAGGCTGCAGCTGGGGAGTGAAATGTGTTTTCTGTCATGTTTTATTGGGAAATACAAAGAAGAGCACTCCCTCAAAGCTAGAAACCAGTTAATCATGTTGCCAAATAAACTCCTGAATTGTCAACGACCACAGGAATGACCTACGAGAGCATAAATGTATAGAGAGGATGTTCCCTTTAAAAGAGACAGCTTTCATCATTTTTAAAATTATAATTTTTCCCACTAAAAACGCCATGCAGTTATAACAAGCATGGTATTAACAATGTTTAATAGTGAATGATGAATATAAATATATTACAAATCAATGTCACTGATATAACTTTATTATTCACTAAACTCCTCCCCTGAGAAATGTGATTATCCAATAAATCTGAGCAACCTCTCTGAACATAACAAGCCTGCCACTGCCTTTGTACTTGTTTTGTAGAATGAGTCTCAAATAGTTGACACAACTGTAATTTTTAAATTATTGGGATCTATAGGTCATGAAGAAAATTGCCCCTTTTGGTTTTGGTGACACATCTGTCATCACTAAAGCTGCAGTGCATAACTTAATAATACATGAATGTTCATTACCAGTGTCCCACTATGTGCGAGACACTGGTATACTCGTGCGTCAGGGTCCTGTAGTATCCCACTTTAGCATCGGGTGGTGGTACAAGTCTGGAATGGAGTGCAATGCTACAGCTCCCTCGGACACGTCTGGTTCAAGCAGGTCACAGATGAAAGGTCCGTCGGGCAGGGTGTCAGCCCGTTTGAGGGTCGTCGGATCAAGGCTCGGATCGCTATCATTGGCGACTACTTCTTCTCTTTTTTTTTTCTGCTTGGTCAGCGGGTGTAATACTCCACCTACTGGTGGAGCGGGAATTCAGTTTGCACATGCATCCTATGCGCGTTGATGACGCAATCCGCATCATGCACACGGTGCACGTTGGATCTGTGTGCACTGTGCCAAGGCAGG
Organism: Microchirus variegatus; assembly: GCF_963457635.1. Taxonomy (NCBI): domain Eukaryota; kingdom Metazoa; phylum Chordata; class Actinopteri; order Pleuronectiformes; family Soleidae; genus Microchirus; species Microchirus variegatus. The sequence continues at coordinate 6,339,774 of NC_139814.1, forward strand.
GTTAAGCACCACTTTATTCTTTGACAGAATTGTGATTTTCTTCATTTTGTCTTGTGTAGCCTGGCGACATTCCCGTGCTGCACACAGCACTGGTGATGGAGGCTATGGAGGAAACACAACAGCAACATAATGTTAGGAAAGCAAGACAGCTGCAAATTATTGGATTGTGAATTGCCCACGGAAAGTGTTAGAAGTGCTACTGCTGAGAATAAACCTGGACATTGAGCGTCTTTGACGGAGTTAATGCTTTGCTGCAACTGGGAGGCAAAGAGGTTGGGGTTGGTATGAGAACATCTAGACGTACATTACGTCATGTAAAGATGTCGGCTGTGTTCTCAGAGAGGGGTGACGGTAATGCCACACTGGAGCCTTAATATTTAATTGACACATCATTTAGTGTCAATGGAATGTTCGAGCTTACTGAGTGAATTTGCACTGCACAGAAAGCAGCTGCATTCCTACAGTGTTTCTGTCATTGACAAAGTCATCCAGTCGATCAGAACTTTACTGCTGCTGCACTTACAGTAAGTAGCTTGGTTAACAGTTTCAGTTACAAGCCCGAAGTGTCTAGTCAGTCATCCACTCAGTCAGCCGTTCGGTTTGGCGGTCAGCCAGTTCGCGGGTAAGTCAGCTGACAATCTATGCAGTTGAATTGTTGCCAGCGCTTCCATTTACTGTACCAATTTTAGTCGGAACACTGAGAAATAATGTCTGGCTCTTATTCATGAGCATAAACAAAAAGTGGAGACGGAGGGGGGGCAGAAAATTAAGAGTGGAGAACTCCTGGCATTACTGCAAAGTCAAGATGTCACAGTTTACCTGAAGATACAGCAGAAAATGAAGTTTTAACGTCACTCCAATCCCTAAAGAAAAGTGTGATCACTTTTGGAGCAAGGCAAAAAGACACCTGAATTCAGACAGCATTGGAGAGTTTTTTTTGTTTGTTTTTATCTGAAGATCCCTATTACTTCATTGCTTGTGTAGTACACAACCTTGATTATGTTTTGATGACCTGTTACATGTATTAATGCACATGTTTTATCATCCAGAACAAAAACAGAAGAGGTCAAACATAGATTAACTGTAAGTTAAAGTTGACATGATGGTTCAGTGTGGCTCCTGTCCCTATATGACCCTCAAACAAGCTGTATATCCTAGATGGATTGTTCTATATCATATATAAGGTAATTACAAAACCCTTTTCACACTTTTCCTGAACATTTTTTGTAGCTTATTTTGTAGCTTCGGTACTAGTGCTCTGTAGATTTTCCCAGTTTATTTCAGTGCTTTTACAAGGTCTCTTATAATAGCAGATTCCAATCAGCTATACAACCTTCCCTAAATTATTTTACAATTTTGCTACACCTCATGGCATTATACTGAATGTATGTAAAAGACTGGATTAGGAAGTCATTTGATTTACTATTTTATACCCTTTTATTTTTATTGTTAAAAGCAGTCTGATACAGTAACCACAATGTGTTACTTTGGGTTAATAGTATATGTCAACAATGTCTCCTCATCCTGTCATACATTGGTGAACATTTTACCCTGTATCCCTAATAACAAATGCACAGCAAATAGGAACAATGCAATTATACAATTTTTTCCTCTTGCATGTGAATCTGTACACACTTCTTAAATTCATTTTTAATAGTCATCAAGAAGATCTGACCTTACCATTATCCATTCTGTCAGTGACAATTAGCCCCTTTTGTCTCCTCCTGGCTAATATGACATATGCCAATAAACATGGATGACACCATGAACCGAGATTATTGACTTCCTCTCCTCATGGGTATTGCACATGTTGGATGCATTTGCATCTGTGATTCCGCTCCCTCGCTCGTACCACCCTGTGTGTGCTGCAATAATTATTATGCATTGCAGGCAGACATATACTCGAGGGGCTGTTTACACATTGGAAAGCTTCCGTTTAGTCACTGAAAGATGAGGTAAAGACATAGAACACCTTCATCTTCAATATTTACCAATTGTTTACTCATGCTCCATCGCTGTTTCTCTGCCGATCCCATGCAAATACGACAGGAAATTTTGGGGTACCGCACATGCCGAGGGATATATTACGTAAATATTCTGTCCACACACTGCTCTGCATCATACAAAGCACATGTGTGTTTGTGGTTTTTGTCACTTTGTGCACCTGAATGTGTCCTCGGATGAATGTGTGTTCCTTTGTGTCTCTTGTCAATGGAGGTGCTCTTGTGCATTCACTAGTGGGTGTGTCTGTATGTGCGAGCTGATAAACCGATCAATACTTGTGTCGTGACACTCGTATTTGTGTATGTGATCTAAGGTGTGGATGCTCTTGCGTGCATTAATTTGTGTGTGTGTGTGTGTGTGTGTGTGTACGCCCCTTGTATGTTGTCTGCGTGTGTCAGGTATGAACAATCTGTTTCCTTCCCTGCGGCAGAACCTACCAATCATGTCCCTCCATCATCTCTCTTCATTACGTATTCATGAGTTTCTGTGTCTGCAGGGCTGTGATTGGCTCTTAATGAACAACTGACGGCATTATCAGTCAGCCAGTGCTATGGCAACAAAATAAGTCAGTCAGCACAAAAGAATCAGAGTCAACCACTGGTACAGAAACATTATTCAACTCGAGCAGAGAGACAGCCTGCCCCTCAGGGAGGTTGACATATTGGATATTGTCGACTGCATGGTACCTTTGATATGACTCATAGCGTCTCACACCCACTTGTGATCAAGTGCACACATCTTGAAAAGCTAATTACCTTGGATAATTACAGTCAAAGAAAAGCACATGTGGAATATACCATTAAATCCCTGTGTAAATAAATTGCCGTGTCATTTTTCCTGTCAGACTTGGCATAAGAATCAGTCAAACTGCATACAGACACACTGCTGGGCCGTAAGGGGTTCATATGAGCTCATAAATCTATGAACTAGGCCTTTATCATTTTTCATATTGTTTCGGGCAGCCTGGCTTTTCACCATCACCTCGTTTGGTTGTTGACTCAGTACGCTGCTGTTGGTTTGTTAGCAGTAGGATTATCACACTTACTGTAGCGGGGCATGTACTTGTTTAAATTAATGGTTGTTTGCGAAGTCACAATCTGGGGATTTTGTACATTTGATTGCTACAAAACAGCTCATTAAAAATATAAGATGTCCACAGCGCTAACAACAGCCCTCAACCACTAATTGTACTTACTAATTTGCATATAATGACTAATTCAATGGTGTATGCTGTACTCTGTGTGTATATCTCGCGAAAATACAGGAAAGCAGTTGCTCTAAGGAGTAAAGAGTCACACACATACTGTACAACAATTAGCCTTTATATGAAGAAACCAAAACTTCAGATGACGTGTAGTGTGAATAAAACAGCTCAACTTTGCGCTTAACTCAGCATTCAGCTGGATCCAGCCTTAGGCCATGAGAAAGCGCACAAGGTAGCTTTTGATATTACATTTCAGCGCGCTCTAATAATAGACATATAGTTCTCCATTCAAGGGGTTCATTTGTCTCTTCTCTAATGGTCAAATTAACTTCATTTTGTGTTTATTCTGTTACTAGTTTAGCTCGTTGTTTTTTTGTGAAATACGCAGCCTTTTACTTCATAAATATGGTTGACTTAAATGCAGCTGCCCTTCCATCTGTTGTTTGCACGGGAGCTTCTGCTTGTAGGCTAGAATATTAACATGGGCATATTTAACTATGATGCATATTCACACAGGACAGGTTTTATGATGCATATTAACACAGAGTTGATACAGCGAATGGATTTGCACAAGCAAAAACAAATTTGACTTTTAACTATTTTTGGCCCAGTTTCCCCAATTTGGCTGCCGAACAGCCGGGGGGTGCATCTCCAACCTGACTTTAAGACTTTGATCTTGATCACAGCTTTGCCTGGTTGTTAAAAAAAAAAAAAAGGCCTGTTGATGTCAGGATCCTTTATTTTCTGACAAATGAGGGCATTTTCAAACACAAGTTATATAATATATTGCTTCTCACCTCAGGACCTTTTTTCATTCATAAAGCTGAGGAGCATACCACCCATTGACTGATGGACCAAAGGCTTTAGCCTCCAAAAGTCCTGTCTGCATTGCAGAGGGGGAATGAGGAATGCACCGGCTCCTCTATCTCAGTGTCTTGTGAGTTATATTTTGAAATACAGCTGTCTGCAGCTCTCCCAAAATGTTTGTGAAATGATCTGAAAACACGAGAATAAGCGGGCGACGACGTGCGAGTCACTGCGCTCAAATATTATTAATAAAACGCGGCAAAAGACACTTTCATCTGAGAGATGACAGATACTGTATCAGATATATATCAAGTGTGCCCCCCTTGTTGTCGTGACACCAATGTCAGGGATAATAAATTTAATGCTTTGTGGCGGCGGATTCTTGTGAAGTTGCATTCTGTTTGATTATGTATAAAGCTCCGCCGTAAACAGTTGTGACTCACGGATGTATTTCAAGATTCGAGTGGCATTTGTTTATTCATGATTAATTGGGGTCACTGATAACGCGTTCCCCCACTTGAAAAACTGGAAACGTCTGCATTGTTAGAAATGTGAATCATTGTTAAATTATGGCCTACAATTAAGCAGCTTTCTCTTCAGAATCAGAGGCAACACGGGGAGAATTTAAAAATAGAAAAACATGTTTTATTTATTAATGTGTCCTGTATATTTACATGGATTTCCAAATCCCTTGAATTGCACGAGGGTAAAGTCTGGATTGAACCTCAAGTAGTAGGAAATGCTGATGTTGTTGTTGATGTTGTGTTTGTCATAAGACGGAAGTGAAGATAATATAATTGTGAGGTGTCACATATTATCTGGTGTAGCCTTTGTAAAATGCATGTTTTAATTTAAGTACTATGCATAGTTCAACTTAGTTTTCTCTTGAAACTCATTTTCAAATGTTCACACAGTCTCGCCGCAGAGCCTTTTTCCAAGTCCATCCAAACACACGGTCGTACCATAGCAACCAGGAGTGAGGTGAATCGTGATTTTAAAATACCGTAATATCGTAAGACCACATTTGGACAATCCACATTCTCCATTAAGGCCTGTCAACTCTGGAACACATCGCCAATCCAAATCAAATTAACATCGGATATAAAACCGTTTACAACAAAGGTTAAGTGCTGGCTAAAAGAAAAACAGAGCCGTATCCATTAATTGTTTTAGGTGTATTAGGTTTATTTGACTTGTGAAGTTGTGTTTTAGTTTATTATCAAGTGTGGTTTTGTATGTGTAATTTTATTGTACTGATTGTGTTTTACATTTAATTGTTATTGTGTGATACGTAATTTTAGCATGTAGTTGTGTGTTTTAGTGTAGTTTTAACTCACAATAACTATAAACTCTACGCAAAGCTGCATTATTTCTATTGGAGGTATGTTAGCTGTATTGTCCCTATTTGAATACAATTATATTCTATTAGCGCCACTATAACAGTGTGTGAAGTATATGTGAGGAAGAGGATGATGATGAGAGAGCAAATGATCTTATTGTGACTAAAACAGCCTCCTGTGAAAAGTCCGTCGCTGTCTATTTAAGTCACTGTATTTTAATGTTGGTGATAATAGTGTGGATGGAAGAGCTTGATATTTTCTCAGGCGGTACCACTGAATTATATCACAATTTACGCTCAATATAACCTATAGTACAATATTAGCAATTCATATTTCATATGCACAGTGTTATAGCAGTGGAATCAGTATTGCACCCGTTTTGACGCGAACGTCATGCAAACGCGCTATGTTGGCACTACATGAAATTATGGTGCTAGCAAACACAGTAAGGTGCAATAGTTAACGATCAGCCTTATTACATCTGATAAATTGTTAGCACATTAGCACAGATTAGCACATCAATCATCTCTGTAACAATGTCAACATGACATGGAACAAAACCAGTAGCATTATGTGTAGCTACTGAATAGCACGAGGATAATTGTTGTCATAAAGTAGACGTGATGTGGTTTAACGTGTTGAATACACTGATGTATGTACTTATATGTAGCCACTATATAGCACACAGGATAATTGTACCACATTAACACGTCTGCCATTTGTCAACATTCATGGGGTTAGTCTGGTCATTATGTCGTTATATCAGGCACTCAATAAAGCAACTTGTCACCATAATCAGTCATTTAGGACAAGATATGTTTGTGTGTTAATTATTTATGTTGATGTTAATGTGTTCCTTTATTTTGACTGAGCAGAGCTGTGTGAAAATTTGGAGGGAGTCAAATTAAGATTTGCCTTTAGGTGTTTTATTGTCACATGGAGTTAAAGACAGTTTCTCACTCTGTCACCTTTCCATAATCTTTCCAGCCATATTCCTGCTGAAGCATGTTCACATTCCTTGAAGCATCGCCGACCTCGATTCAAAATGATGTCTCCCGTGTTGGAAAACACAGCTTGTGCTCAGAGATAATCTCTGTGTCACTTTGTCTCCTCTTGTCTTTGAGTCACTCTGATTAAAGCCACCATTTATTTCTGAACATAGCATTATGTGAAGGTTTTTGATTGCAGAGCTGCAGCCTCACCACTTTGATTAAAGCTGCTGTTTTTTTGTTTTTTTTTAAACCAGCGTTTGTTGAGAATATACGGAGCCCCCGAAGTGACATGAGGAAAAAAAAACCGGATAAAATAAATAAATAAATAAATCTCAGAGTTTCAAAGTCGAGTTTCCAAAGAAATATGAAAAATAAAATCGATTTTTTTTTTTTTGAAACTCGAGATCTCAAATTTCAGAGTCGAGATCTCGAAATTGTTTTCATATTTTTTTTTTCCATATTCGACTGCCAGCCGCTCAAACATTTTCAATTGCACCATGTTCAGGGCTTCTTTGTTTCAGCACCATGGACAGTGGTGAGAGTGAGAGAGTGATCAAACTCGAGATTTAAAAAAAAAAATAATATTTCGTCATTTTTTTTTTTCTCATGTCACTTCGGGTAATATGATGGGGCTTTCGGAAAAACAAGTTGACATTAGATTTTTGTGTGTGGTTGATGGAGAGACAAAAAAGACGTAGATGGTCAATCATTGTTTCTACACTCTTCTTCAGCCTTTCTCTGTATCTGCCACCTCACTGTATGTTCCATCTTTTTAAAATTTCCTTTGCCGTTTATGACTTTTTTTTATTTTTCCTCTGTGCTCTTCTCTCTCTCAGCAGTTGAGAGGGAGAAGAGTTTGGCTTCTTACTTTTTTTTTTTTTGTTCCTTCGCCAGATTCCATCCTCACCCCACCTATTTTATACGAGCTGTTCTCTGATTTTTCTCCTCTTTTTTCTGTATTCTGTTCTCCCTCTGCAGTGAAGCGATCAGTAGATTTTAAATCACGGGGCGTTAAATTATTCCCTGGCAAAGACTCCGGCAACAAGTTTTCAATATGTGAGTTCTCATCTTAATGTCACTTTGGCTAATGAACTAACGTGTGATGGCTTGATTTGGCTTGGACTGCTTTTGTTTTTCAGCTTTGTTTTCGGTTGGTTTGTCTCTCACAAAGGCTGTTACGTTCAACACTTTTGAACTGCTGATTATCAGCGACACACAAACATGCCGCCGACAACCTGTGGCAACAGAAAGTACAACACTTTCTGTCTTCAATCCCGTTATCTTTTTGGTAAACAAACTGTGTTGGAAATACCACAGCCTTTGTAAGAGAACGCTTTGCTTGTGCTATTCTTGACTACTCTTTGCTGTTTGATGTTTTTGTGTATGTGTTTTGGTCATGGTGTCTTGGTTTCTGCATGCTTCTTCATGTCTTGCTTTGATAAATTTAATCATGCTTGTTCTGATTATGATTAATCACGGTTTGTTTTCGCTTGCTTTGGGCTTGTTTAGGGAGTGTGAATCAGCTTTAATATTGTTTATCAAACCCCACCTTCCTCTCCTCTCCTCTCCTCTAAATCATCTTCTATTACCCCTCATAGTAGCACAAAATTAGCACCCCACGATGAATTTCCTTCTATTTTTACTAAAACGGTCAAATTCACACTGAGTAAGTACAAAGAGTTCCACAATAAATGACTCCTCTTATTTTGTAACTCCCACAATGAAACTTGAATCTTTGAGTTATTAAAACACATTTAAAAGCCTCCAGTTAGATGTCAGAAGGGAAATTTCACTGCTAATGATTCATAAGTTACTTGACGTCCTGTAATACAAAGAAAATGACCACTTGAACACCACTTTGTTGCGTTTAAAGCCCCCTTTTCTTGAGAGAAAATGCACCAAAGTCTGCAAGAAGAATAGCAGAACCTTTGCTACCGAAGTGTCACATAATGAAGCTGTCAGGGCCCACCATAACCTCACATATATGAGATTGATTTTTTACATCCAATTACCCCTTTATTCCTTTCTCACCTCTTGGTCTCTATATTACACCTCTTCTATTGCTTTGTCTCTTCCACACACACACACACACACACACACGCACTCCGAACAGTACATTCGTTTATGCAGGGTCAGCTTTTTTGGGCGTGTGCTGCAGATAACGGTGATTTTTATGTACTTTTAACCACAAACAACACATTTATTACATTTTGCGATAGCGAGCGCACTCAAAAATACCGAGTATGCACACCTACACGGACGCACGCAAACACACATACATTTATTCAACGATGCACACGTGGATCCCCGCTCCTTGCATGCCTCCTATCGATACTTGTTGATGCTAATCTCTTTTAATGTCTGTGCGATTTCATTTGCTCGTCCTCGTTGTGTTTTGTGAGCATATGTTCATGTGTGGAATCTTCTAAATACTGTATAAGCTGATGGAAAAGTGATGAGCTGAGGCCCCACAGCCGCACAGGGACACACAGAGTGCATTACAGATTCATCAGGTTGGGGAGTCATGGTTGAGGTTTGACTCTGCAGATGTGAATCTGTGTGTTTATGAGCCAGGCACTGATTGGTTCTGATGTTCATTTTCTCTGCTCTGACTGGTTTAACTCTTCAGTGAAGCACAAAACCAAACAGAGTGTGTGTCTGTCTGTGTCCATATACGTGTTTTAGTGTATGTCCTAATAATAAAAGTGTGTGTGGGTGTAAAAGTATGTGACTTTATTTGGATTTGTGTGTGTGTGTGTGTGTGTATGTTCCTACAACTGCAACTAACTCCCTCTGTTATGGTGTGAATAGCCCAGATGGTCAAATTAGCCGCTCCAACAAAGCAACAAACTATTTATTCAAACAAACACACACACGGACAAACACACACTAAACACCTGCTGCGTCTGCTGATACAGACTAAACATGTACATGCATGTTAGTGAGATATCTCAGACAGCCTGAGTGGGAGTGTGTTTGTGTGAAAGCAGAATTGGCAGCATAGTCCCTCCGTTTGTGTTTGCTGTGTCCTCTTATTGAATTCTCTGGCATCAGCATTTTTTTTTTTGTTTGACAAAAATCTGACATTGAACTTTTGTTATGTGTTGTAAAAAAAAAAAAACTAGGAAAATTAGATAAACTGTAACTTCTCGTTGTCATGAAAGCTAAGAGAAGATGGGATTAAACCGATCAAGGTTGTGAACATAACTAAACAAGCACAGTAAATCCTGAAGATGCTGCTTTCAACACGCACAGAATATTGGGAATTGGGTTCATGCACACGCAATCCTGATTTAATCACACTTAACAAACAAGTAATCATCAAGAAAAACTACCGCTGCTTAAATAAATAAGCTGGATATAATTCTACACCAAAGTGCATGATTAGTCGTGTCACCCTCCCACTGGAATATCAGTCAGTTCATTTACATATTAAGATACACCATGGGGGGTTCTGTTCTCTGCAAAGCTGAAGTAAATAAGCACACGAAGACAGTTTGAACAACAAGGGGGAAAAAAAATAAAAATAAATAAAAATCTCTGAGTGGACTGATTTTACTTCCGCTGGTGTGAATTAAAGATGAGGATAATTCAAGGATTATTTAAATCACTCCACTCTTACACGCATCTCATTAAGAAATATGAGATCCTGTCATGTGGGGGGCCCCAGATTGAGTAAAAGTAGGCCATTCATGTGCTGCTGAGGCTCATTGAAACAGTACATTACTACTGATCATTTTTTATGTGCTCCCTGATACATGATTGATCAGTTTTAGTTTAACAGAAAACACTATAGTCGACACTATAATGTGTTTTGAACTGGAAAAGTTATTAAAATTGATTTACATTGGAATAGGGTTGCTCTTACTCACTTACTTCCCTGACAGCTATGTATTTTTGGCTTTCCCTGAGTACAATTAAAGCTTTTTGCGCACACCCATGTACTGTATATGTACCGACACACACAGTCCCCCCCCCCCCCCCCCCGTTGCTTAAAGTAAACCCAGCAGCTTTGTTTCTCAAAAAGTTTAATAACTCGCTCCAGAGAACGAAGAGACATGTTGGGTTTTATGTAGATAAAAACTCTATACTGTACTGTCTAATTTTTACGTAAGGCCGATGAAATATAGCTGCGGGGTTAGTCTTATGTTAAAGGAGGCGGGGGAGACCAAATGACAGGGAGAGATAACAAAGCCAAACAACACAACCACGCAAGGATTAAAATAAAAAAGAAGCAAACACAAAAAAATGTAAAAATAAAGACTGGAAGAGAAAGAGAAAAGGAATTAAAAACAGCATACTGTCAACAGGATTATTGTAATTAAAGGCAGAGAGTGTCAGATGTGTTTGTCATGATGCAGCAGCATCACGATAACTTCTGTTTGCTGTCTGTGATGTTTGGAGCGCTGCTGTCAAGGTTAGTTCTCTGACAGTGTTAAGAGCGCTGCATCTTCCTTTTCTGTCTGTCTGAACTGTTTTCTTTTTACTTCCACCTGTTTCTTGCTGAATATAAAGTGATTAAGTAAGAAATGTCTTAGAAATGAAAGTGGGGACCTTGAATGTTCTACTAGACTATGAAATATCATATATGGACAGTTTTAGAGCTATGCCAGGATACATTGATACTTCTTTGCTTTTGGATTCATGATGGCAGTAAAACACAAATAATCTCAGTTCTATCATCAGACATTGGTGCAAAACTAATTCCTTACTGACGGCCTGTCTTTCCACCTGTCTGTCCCTTTGTGTAGTAAATGAAGGTGGTGTGAGACAGGCGTCCAACTCCTGTCCTGATCCAGGGGAACCCGAGAATGGAAAACGCCACGGAAACGACTTTAGGTACAACAAACGTGCACATGTGGACTCAAAATTATGTGTGGAGTTATATGATATGAATCCGCACATGCGATGCAAGTGCATGTGATGCAAGTGCATGTGTGTGTACAATTTTAATGTCCTATTTTTCTGTCTGGCTCTGTGTGTGTGTGTACAGCATTAGCAGCGAGGTGCAGTTCACTTGTGGAGAAGACTATGTCCTTCAGGGCAGTAAAACCATCAGCTGTCAGCGGGTGGCCGAAGTCTTTGCAGCCTGGAGTGACCATAGACCCGTCTGTAAAGGTAAGGATTAACACATATCCACACACTGTCTGGTTTCCAAGTCTTCAGAGGACATTGCACTGACTTGCAGTTATTTCCCAGAGATTTACGCTAACTATTACTGGCCTAACCTCACCCTAATCCTACAAAATGACCTCACCTTACATTACGGGGGCTTGCTTTTGCCCTCAGAGGTGACGACATGTGACAACAACATGAGTAATACCAGGAAAACACACACACACACACACACACAGAAGTAGGTTTACGCTGCTATTCTTTTTAGGACACTGGATTGACTTCCATTCATTTGGACAGCCTAAATAAAGCATTGTCCCAAACCTTAATCATTAGCCCTAAACTTAACCAATTTCCTCAGAAATTAGGTTTTGGTCTCCATGAGGACTTCTGCTCCTGACAAGGTCAGTGTTTGTGCCATAAATGGTCCCAAAGAGCTAACAAATAACAAACAAAGTACACACACATGCCATCCCAGTTACTGATGCAACACAAACAGGTCCTGCCAACATTCCAAGATACAGACGCAGATGAAGGGAGAGGCTGAAATCACTAAATTTAAGGTACTGCCATAAAACAGTCAAGTCCAAGTCATGTGCAGTATCAACATGTTTTAATAAATAATAATGTCATCATTATGTAAATAGGCTTTTGAAGTTAAATGATATATATCCTCTCAGACATTTTATTCTTCTCTCTTTTAAGTGCTCTGGTAATTGGCATGTTTCAGATAATCATTCTCCTGCTTTGTGGAGTCTTCTGTACTGTCATCTGCTACACGCACACACACACACACACACACACACACACACACACACACACACACGGACAGAAGCACATGCACGCACGTGCACACATGCAGGACTGAGATACAGAGAGAGAGGATGTCTGTCATGTTAAATGCCAAAGTCATTTGTTACGTCTCCCTTTACTAAGCTTCAGCTATGGCTGGAGACACTTACTTGAACATGAAAAGCATTATTCCCTCTCTCTGTGTCTTCCTCTCATGTTTGTGAGTGTGTGTGTGTGTGCGTGCGTGCATGCACGCGCATGTGTGTGTGTGTGGAAGGACACAGGAAAAGGCAGAAAACAATATCACTCCTACTTTTTCTGCTTCAATTATCGCTGCGCTGAAAGGCAAAATCACCAAATCCATCACATGATATTAGCATATAAACACCAGCTAAACTTTGGAAAAAGTGACTGATGCAACAGTTTCAGCAAAAGAAAAATGATTTGCAGTGCTGGGAACATACAGGAAATAGATCATATAAATGTGAAAACGTTTTCATATTCACTGGGAAGCTACAGAACCACGGATTCGATGACCCTGATCAACACGAGTCCTGAATGATCTGATTACATTCAAAGGTTCAACTCAGTTGACACCCTCTGACCCATAATATATCTCTACATTTTGTCATACGCTGATTTATTTGACTGATATCTATTTATCTATTTCAGTTCATTTTCAACAAAAGAAACACAAAATATACAAAGACAGAAGAAGCTCTGAATTGTCAGTGGTAAGCCAAGAAGTGCGTCGGTGAAAGCTAAAGCTTATATTTGTATCCACAAGCCACAAAATCAACACTAATTGTGACTTAATTGAAATAAATGGCTAATTTCAAATTCCTTCTGCACACAGTATACTGATTCTCTCAACCCCTTCATCCCGCTCTCTGTCTGGCTGTGTTTCCATCATGGTACAGTTCAGTTTGGTGCAGTACAGTATGGCCTGGAATGGTAAAGGCCTTGGTCAGGCTTGTGTTTGGTCTAAGAACACTTGGTAGGCAGGGTGTGGATAATGACGTTTTCCTGTCACCCAATCAGCTGCCTGTTATTGATCTAGCTCCACCTGTACTGTACCATGTTATTTTGGTACGATCCCGAATGGAAATGCAAAACAGTATGTACCGTACTGAACTGCTCCACCGGAACGAACGGACACATCTGGACTCTCAGACTGGTTAAAAAGATAGTTTTGTCTTTACGAACAAAAATGACTTCTGCACTGTTGTTGGCAGAGAGGTGCGATTCACGAACAGAGGGACTTAACACTGTCCACTTGTGGTCAGATCTCTCAGGACAGATGTTAATTTCAGGTCTGAGCAAGGCCGATATCTTGCTCACGGACATGGGAGTATGGCAAATGCTGGTCGGCTTTGCTGGTACTGGTCTCTTGCTCTCTGATTAAAGGACACAAGCTAACCATCAGCCTCAACTGTTAGTGTGAACGTCTCCTGTGGCTGATGCCTATTGCCTGATTGCTATGACAGCACATGGTCCTTGTTAGCAGACATAACCTGGCCAACTGTGACTGTCACACTTGAGCTCTAACTGGTCACTGCCAACCTTATTATCTGATTCATTATCAGCGATAATATGCCGCTACCCTTTGACTGGCTCTTAGATATTCATCCGCACTAAATACTTTATAACGAGCAATTAAATATAGTCGTTGACATTAAGCCAATCAACTCTTCCATTCGCCTGCATGTGGCCTCCCCAAAGAGTGATTTCCAATGACATTAAAGTCACTGATGTTTGTTCCCTGAAGCAGTGAATGGTTAAAAAAAAATGGCCTCCATCACCGCAAAAATAGTGCTATTAGACCCCAGTCAGCAGGGACATTTAAAAGAAAATGATGTGGACAGGATAAGTGACTTTTGCAGATGTAATGTAATAATCTGAAGAGCAGGTGTGCGTTGTTAAAATTTGAAGACGACAAATTCTAAAATTAGTGTAAAAGCAGGAAAAATGTATAAAGGTATAAATAAATGTTTCTATGTTGCAAATGATACTGGGAAAGATAATCTTATTCTTAGCATCTCACAGTGGAGAACACAGTTACATCAGCATCATTCTATTCCGTCTAAAATTGTCCTTGCCACAATATAAATTGCAAATACAGACTGAAATTTAAATTGAAAGGCTGTAAACACTGGAGAGCTTAGAGTTCGATTTGAAGGAAGCTAAATTCAGTTGAACATTTTCATCATTTACCTATTTAACAGTTCACAAAGGATTTATTGTGGGCATTGTTGTGGATTGTGGGAGTCTAAAAATCCCTCCTGAAGGTAGCACTTCAAATAGGGAGTGTAATGGATGAGATCTATCACTTGTTATGTCAAGTACTTGTTTTTTATATTCAGCATGGGCTGTATTTGTTTTTTTTTCCTGTTTCCCTACATGGTGGACATCATGCTTGTATAGGTTTAAATAGTAATACTGCTGAAAAAACACACTATTTTATCACTTCTCAAGTACTTCTGTGTGTTCTACAGTATGCCTCTCTATAGAACAGTGAAATAGAAAAGGTCTGCATCTCCAAAATCCCATAAATCCCGGAAGAACCCTTCTGAGGTTGTTTGAAGGACAAGATACATGCGCCACTCAAATTGTGTTGTTCTGACAATGATGCTAAGACTTTGTCTCGTGTCCCAGAATCACTTAAAACAGAAACCTAAAAAAAAAAAACATAAAAACACTGAACATAATACATTTAAAGCTGTTTGGGTAGCAGTGGCTCAGCTGAAACTCACACAGTGGAATACAGAGATTACTAGATCAGAATATTCAGTTTTAATATTGAAATTCTGAAAATAAAAATAGCCCAAAGGCAAAGATAAGGGCTACACTAATGCTAATACACTCTGTGTACGAGTCTTTTTACCTGAAAGCAACCAATCTAATACCATCATAGGGGTATACAATCAATGTGTGAAGGCATTTCACTGACTTTTCATGCTCATGAAAATGTATAGAATTTATGATAGAGTTGAGCAGGTAAGTTGGAGCAAAACATTTGCTACTTCTGTTGTAAAAACATCTCCTTCTCCAAAGGATAACTTTGTTTCCTCCTGCCGAACGAAACCGGAATGAGAGAAGGGCTGCGTCAAGCTAAACACAATTCAGCTATGACCTTTATAACCACACCAGCCAATAGCTAAAGTGGGGGACTCATAAATAACACAGAGATTGGCAATCTGTCAGGGAGCATCAAGCCAACTGACTTGTTAAAGTGTCACTTGTGTCAAAAGACTTAAATACAGCTAACTGTGTCTGCTCGACCATTACAGGGAAAACAAAGTGCATATATATATATATATATATATATATATATATATATATATATATATATATATATTTCCAGTATATCCTGAGTGTTTCTTTTTATGTCACAATAACAGAAAGGCAGATTAATGCAAGAAGAGCGTGAGAGAGTGCTGATCAATTCACTATACAGTTATGAAATCTTATGAAAAGTACCAAACCAAACTGCAGTGTGTCCTTCAACCCACTCCAACAACACTTTATGAAAGAGAGAGGGAGACAGAGAGAGAGTGAGAGAGTCCATGTGGCACCTTGATTAATGGACAGATGGCAAGGCCACTGAGCCAACTCTCTCTCTCTCTCTCTCCCTCTCTCTCTGTATGTGTGTGTGTAAACTCCCAGGGAGTTGGGTTGAACAGCATGAATATACTGACTTAACAAAAGGTGCTCTATGTCAGTCTGATGGACGCACAAACATAATATGCACATGTGACTTCAAACACAAACCATGAGGAGAAGAAACCATATTAATGTCTCTGCTACAATTGCACTGTTCGTGCTTGTATTCTGCTATGTGTGTGTGTGTGTGTCTCTGCAGCGCGCGCACACGTTGGTGCTTGTGTACCCATTAAAGCTCCAACCAGAGCAAGGGCCATGGAACGCGGTGTGCCAGCTTAATGATGTCATCAATCATCCTCTGTGTCCATTGGTCAATCTGTCTGCTCCTGAAGGCAGCCTTTTAAAACAGCCAGTTTGGCCTTCCTACAGAATCAAATCAAAAACATCATTTTAGCCTCAGTGTGAGCACATTAACTTCATCAAAGTTCCACTCAAATATTCCCTCTGACAATCTAATCACCGTCCGGACTCGCGTTTGGGACTCGCGGTGGTAGCATAAAAGACGTTCAGATAGAATCCGGAGAAGTGATACCTGTGGTTAAAAGTGAACATGATAGCCTGACAAGTGATGTTTATTTATCATTGTCAAAGACTGAATAAAGGAAGATAGCCTCGACACTTTGTGTCCTAATCAGGATCTGAGGACTTAAATTTAGTTTTCCTGTCTCACTGGTTGGACATCGTTGTCTTCAAAGTCACTTTAATGATGGCTTTCCTTTTCGTGAAGATAGATTTTTAATTATTAATGTGTTTTAATGAAGAAGTTCCATCTATGAGCTCAGTTTTACCATGTGTAACCTGGTGTTGTAGGTTTTAAGCCGCATTTCCATATGGTCCTAGCTCTCCTCCACCTGCCTCTATACGGTTTGGTTGCGTTTCTGTCCTCAATGTGGGCGGAGTCATTACTGCACGGCTGCATGACACTGCCGTAATTTCGTTTTACACCGGACACACACAGTCTAGTGAGTTGTGACTTGTAAAGCAGTCGTTTTCAGTGTGACTGAATCATTAGAAAGATTAGTTCAGTATTTCCTCCATGACTGGAGCACAGACTCGGCAGGGTCTGTGATGCAGGTCGCGGGTCGCGATCGTCGTCTTTCAGTAGTGCTGTCGCTAAATACACCAGACTCTACTGTTAAATGATGAGATTTTAGATTTCCCTGGTAATTGGTGGAGATTAACCCACATGTTTAGTATTGTTAAAGCGGACCTAGACCGGAAGTTCTAATTAACGCTGTTTTTTAGTGTGTATCTGCGTCCTTACCTTGTTTAAGAAGCCCTGAAGATTCTAAACAAACATTTCAGCCACTGCTGAGAACGCTGTGTTTTATTGTAATCTTGGGCTCAGCGAGATCTCTGAAAAAACCCGGTCCGGTTACGCAAACAACGGTTCTCCTGAACAGCAGATCGTCCTGCTCCGGGCACTAGTCTGGGCACATCCGGTTGCGTACATTGAACCGCAGAAGAAGAATAACGTCCCTTGTGGAGGTGTTTCACGAGCGACAGTGTCTTCTGACTCTGGGTCTGACTGCGGCTGGGAGTCGTGAAGAAGCTATTTTTAAACATTGTTAAAACAATGTTTTGATAATGAGTAGCAGTGTATCCACCGTTCCAGAGGGGGGAGCTGCGCTTCTGAGAGAGGGTGTGCTGAATATATTGGCCAATCACAAGACTCTTGTCTCCTGGGTGAGAGAGTTGAGTCTCAAATCTCGCGGCTGGGAAACACCGTCAGAAAAGAGGATTTCTATCGGCTCGTTAACAGCAACTAGGAGGGTTTTGACCATAAAAACAAGTTAATGTATGTAAGTAGACCTCCATAACTAACATATATAGATTTAAGTCTTTTTAACTGATCTACAGTTCGGCGTTGTTTGGCTTGATTCTTGTGTTGTTGCTCACGTCTGTTCCTGCGACGGCACTCTGACCAATCAGTGGTCGGTCAGTCTGTCGACATCACTTCAGGTACTTTCACTAATGGAAACGCAAAATAACCATGTCATGCCGAGTCGAGGCAAGTCATGTCAAGCTAGTGGAAAAGGGCCTTTATTGTGGTATTGTCAATGGTGATAAATGGCATTGTCACTCTTAAGTGAAGACAAAAGGAAATGTTATCAAAAGGATGGCCACTCTTCAAAAATACTGAGACCAAAAATGTATTTGCTCTCAGTGCCTGAGAAATTTGAATTGAGCCAGTATTGGGTAACTTACCTTGGTATGCCTCAGCAGGTTTTACTGTATGACTGAACCTCCAGCGTCTTCTGCTTTGGCGGTGGCTCACTAACCACAGAGGCCATCCTGCTGAAAAAGCAGCATAGTTATAGATGTTTAGTCTAAGGGCAGGCATCAGATTGAAGGAGACAATTGTGAGTTTCCGCCATGCTAGAATGGAGAAACCACGTCAAAACACTTCAATGCAGGAATAAAATTCACACTCAGAAGTTTTCCCTCAGAGAATCCTTCACTGCGCTGATGGGGCGTGTCAGTTACACTCCGAAACCGTCAAAAATAAAGTTTGGAGCAAGTTGTGAGCAAGGCCGTCGGAGGTTTCAACAATGTGATTCTTCTCCGGAACATCAGGGTAAATGTTGGAATACATGACTGTGTAGATGTGTGCTAGTGAGAGAAATGGAGAATCCTGAGGGGAATTCAGCGGATCTGAATGTATAAACTGAAAAGAGGCCATGTTGTTAGGCACACAACGCACACTCTCTTTCTGTGGTACGAGCCTGAAAGCGTTCCATCAATATGTCTTTAGTACCAGCTAGACTTCATCAAAGTTTTTAATTTAATCTAGAACGTATTAACACTTTGATTATGAGTGTGGCTTCATGCCCTCTACACTGCATGCCAGTGTGAATAATGATGACACAGTGACACAGACTGACAAACAGGAGGAGATGAGTGCGAGGCCACCACACGGAAATCTTAGATGCAACTCATTTTCAGCTACACATGTTGTGTTAATAACAATGTGGTAAAAATGTTACCAAGCTCGACATGTTTACAGATCTTTCTGCTCTTGTTTTAAACCAACAATCTGTCTTTAATCACAAGAGACAAACCCTGTTTTGGCAAGATGCTCCTGCCCAGGACCAGAGACAAGGAAGGAAAAACAGATTATTGAGTAGAAAATAAATAATACTTTAGCTGCTAAAGAGTCAAATATGTCCCTGCAGCACTAATAGAGCCTTGAGATGTGATTGCTTTGTCTCTTCCATGCAAAAATTGCTTTATATTTTCACCAATACCTTGTTTTCGTAGCAGCTAAATTAGATGATGATGCTTTAGCCACCAAGTGGCAACCCACCACTTTGTTGCTCAGTGGTTTATCAACTGTTACCTCGTATCCCGGGGCTTGAGCTTACACAGACAAACCCCCCTCAGATCTCAAGATGACGTATCTGCTGCTGTGGTTCTGTCTCTTTACCTCCATTAGTAAAGTGTTATGCTGCTGCTTCAGCTGAGAATTGAAATAACGAGCAAAGTGTCTCGCACATTAGTGCCGAAACTTACGTAACGCCTTGAATGTAACACAGCAATTATTTGTATGGCAGCCACATCATCGTGTGAGACTGTGAGCTCCTGTCTCGTCACCATCAACTCCTGGAGCTTGTTCTTGACTTCAAACCTGACTTTGGTACCTTTCTTTAAAGTTCCTTGAGTTGTTTTCCCCTCTTTAAACACTGCTTTTTCAGCTCTCATTTCTTTGTTTTGCTTGTGTTTTTCACTCACATCTGCCCACATCACTCACTGGCCAACCAGCCTGACCCACTGGGAAGGTATATATGTACAGATCTGTCTCCTCAGTGGAAATCATTGGCTCCTGCATTCCCTATATAAATAGCAATGTGTTCAGACACAGGTGCACCTGGAATGAACCGAGCCAGGGGAAAGAAAGGGGAATAATGTCTGTTTGTTTACGTTTTGTGCCGTTTCGATCAAGAAAGTCTGATTTATTTATTTTTTTTCCCTCCTGCGTGGCTTAGATTTGGTTTAAAAATGAAAATTGTGACAATGAAAATTGAATTATTCTTAAACCGTGGATTTGTTTTAAACTTTTACTGTTACAAAAAAGGTCTTCAGGGACCATTGGCCCCCGGGAATGTCCATATTATCAAATCTGGCTCTTGTTAAAAAAGGTTTGGACACCCATAGACCATAAACATCTTCAAGGAAATGCTAATGTATTTATAAGTCATGTGAGAAGTTTGGTTGTTTCATAAATACAGTTTTCTTTGTGCAAACCAGTTGAGTCACCCCCTAGTGGATATTTAAGAGGATGGATATAAAAGTGATAGGCACTTTCTCATTGGCTTGAAAGTGCCAATAATGAAAACTACATCATTGAACACTTAAGGTGCAGCCAGTGTGAAGTGTTATTAAAGTTTAAAACATACAAAATTGCAGAGATATATCACACAGATGTAATTACGTTTTTATAATGCAGAACATTAACGTTGATGTAAATTGTACAAAAGACACACGAGATATAAAAAAATAAGTGGAAGAGAGAGATGGGGATGGACAGATACTGAGAGAAGATGATGGAGTGTAATGTGACTCGTGAACTACAGACAATGGCTGGCAGAGGGACCAGGACAATGTGAATGGAACGCGCGTGAGAGAAAGATTGAGCGAGGGACAGACAGATGCACGCTCAGAGACGGATGGAGTTTAATATAAATTATGGGATGTTAGCTCCTCTGGTAATTCCAGTGATAACTCTCTCTGCACTATCGCTATAGCAACACCGTGCCCATACTGCTGCTGGCGCGGCAATCGGCCGGCCATTCGTTCAGGCCACACTGATTGAGCTGTCAACGCACACGCATACGCACACTGTTACGAAGACACACACAGGCCCTCGTCGAGACATGCAGATAAATCACTCCTCACGTGCTACTCAAACTCACCCACTCTTCATCTCTGTGTATCTGTCACTGTATAAATTACAATGAGCTGAATACAAGAGAAGGTCATCTGGAGATGCATTGAGAATTAGAGAACCAAGTAGGCTATGAACAGGGTTCATTCAGGTTAAACTCAGACTCGGAAGAGAGAGACTTTGTTTACGTTACCAGGCGGAAGCGACTCGTACTGTGGAGGAATCCAGTCATAGACCAGTTACATATCACCTTTGTAACATGTGTGACAACTGTGCATAAAAGTTGACATTCAGTTATTCCAGTTATGAAACAAGCTTACATTGTGAGGCACTGAGAATCGCGATCTTACCAATGCAATGTCACTTTCTAAAACTGGAAATTCACTGTAGTCATCAGCAACCAGACACCTATATGGCTATTGGAGCTGTCAATTTATTTTCCTATAAATTGAAAACATAATTTACAAAACTCACACCATGTGCAGTCAAAGACCTGAAACTAGTGACTTAGTCCAGTAGGAAAAGACTCAAACTTCTCTCAACGCCCCCTGGCGACTAACTAGCTACTTCCAGGGTTCCTTGAAAGTTTGTCAATTATGAAAAAATAATATTCAAGGCCCTAAATAGACATGGATCATTGAAAGTGTTTGAATTTTGTGCATGAAAGAAGCCAAGTTGATATTCCAGTAATTGTCTCCCCTTCTTTGTTATTACACCACCTACTGTTCCATGCCCCGCGTTGCTCGATGTATACGTAGACTCGGCCTACGCAGACACCGGACACTGTCTCTCCCTGCTGTTGACGCGAGATTCCATGCAGAACAATGAGCGAGTATCGTTAAGCAAGAGTGAGAGAGAGAGCAAATGACGTGATACCGGGCGATTGCATTTTCCCAAGGACAATCTCTTTGCCAGATGCTGAGTGTGCTGCAAATCAATAAAAGCGGACGCCATTGGCCAAGCGGCTCTTACAAGTTGCCCTCCCATCTTAAGCTGTGTCAGCACATTCAGTCCTTGGATTTGAGGGAATTGGTCCTGAAAAGTCCTTGAATTTTATGTCACCTGAGGAGTGGGCAACTGTCTTACCTCAAATGCTTCCTTTACCAAACCAGAAGATGACAAACAATTATTTCTTTTAGTTTACGGTGACAATGATTATAACAGAATTCATGCTCTGGTCACACAAATGCAAGACACTTGTAATTATGGATGTGAACCATCCAATCTGATCTGCACTGGTTTGTAATGTGAGTGTAGCCTGACAGACAGAGGCGGTGTCTTCTGTGGTGCTCTGTGCTTATTGTGACTCTTACAGCACCTCACAGACCCCGGGATGCGATTCTTTTACTTGTCCCTTTCCTTTAGAGTGACCACTAAGTCAAAGTAACAACTAGGCCAGTGTTTGTGCAACTGGGAGTACTTTTGTAAGTACAGTATGTGTTTTATGTGAGTTGTGTGCTGATGGTGAGTATGCTGTACCTCTGGCTGCATCTCTTTGTGTGTGTCTTCTTGCACACACTCCTTTCTTATGACACTGCTAATGGCGTGTGTGTGTGTGTGTACAAGTGTGTTGTTTCGCCATGTTGAGAGCATCTGTGTCTTTCTTGTGCCATACGTGTCAATCTGTGTGTGACCGAGTGTGCACATGTCTGTAAAATGGGACCATGTAAGCGCTCGTGCTCCCTTTTTTCTTTTTTGCGGCGCGTGTTTGTGAATGCGTTTGCCTGTTACGTGTTTCTTGGGCTTACCACTGAACAAACTAATTAAGGAACAAACGCTGCCTCAAATCAACCAGAAAATTACCTCCCAACTCTAACAGGACGACCCAAGGACAGACAAGCAGGTTCTCTATCACATCCAGTCGGAACACAGAGTCTAATAAAGGCTTAGCTGGTTTATCAAACAAATAGCATGTGTCGTTCTCAACACCCCACTGAGTGTAATTTCAGTCTGAGTGTTGACATGCAGTGATACTCTTGTGCTGATTCACGTAGAGAGTCACCACTCATATCACATAGTTGTACATTTACACCATCAGTCAGCCATTCATGTCCAATAATCAAGCCACTGTATCTGATGCATCTTACTATGTTATATGTTGTGCTGTGCCAGGCTGCAGTGAAGATGTTTTACCTCTCTTAAAGATGGAATGTAATTATTACCCAGCGAGATGGAAGTTGTTGACTCAATAGATTTTGAGAGTAAATTGCTGGTAGTGTCTCTATCCGTCAATGCGGTAACTCTAGCTAATCCTGTGGTATTTCACAGCCAATAGCTTCCAATTAAGTACTTCTGTCCAGGGAGATGTTGCTGACAGTATCAATAACATCTATCTGACCCTCTTCTCTTCTCTTCTCTTCTCCACCACCACACCCTTTTCTTTCATAGCGCTCAACCTTGCATTAGTGTCACATTTAATTGTTTCTCTCTCTGCCTCAGCTGTGTATCAAATGCTTGCTCTAATACCACTTCTAATTCTACAGCTGCTGCTTATAACAACCACCTTATTTCCCTCTGTTTACAGTGAAGACGTGCGGCAGTAATCTTCAGGGTCCCTCCGGAACCTTTACCTCTCCTAACTTTCCAATTCAATATGAGAGCAACGCACAGTGTGTGTGGATAATTACTGCTTCAAATCCCAACAAGGTAAATCCCATTCCCTCTTCCTTTTTTGTCTCTATGTCTCTGTCAAACAAACTCATGTTCAAATTGTCTCCGTTAATCACCTCAGTCATTACTTAATTACTGTGTTGGATTTGAATGGCATATGAATATTTAAGCTGTTTATTGCATTAAAAATGGGGGCCTGTTCAAAAGTTAATGCCTGCAAAGATGCCCAGGCTAAATGCCAAGAATATATAACTCTCAAAATGACAATTTAAATCCTACAGGTGAAAGATGAGGCTGAAGTGGGGCTTATAAAATGCTAAATAGTCCACAGCATCACTGGCAGAGCAGGAGTGGTTGTTGTCTACCTGAAAACTAGCTCCCAGGCATTGCTTTATTTAAATTCCATGCATTCAATCTAATTTTAATTGATATAACGCAGCAACTCTTACAGGCATTAACAAAGTTTGTTAAGCAACATTTGTACATAATTGAAATGTCCTGACAATAATTCATACAACAGGTATCATAAATCATACGCTCGTCAGGGCACGCGAGCGTTTAATGCCATGTGATTGGTTAATCTCGCAAAGTGAGTGATGATAGGCTGGAGGTCACGTGGATTGCTGTGATTGGTCACTTTAAGTCCCAGGAGAAATGTGATTGGTATTCAGGAGGCACATCCGTGTTCCTCTCAGGGTCACTGTGGTGACCGTTCTGTCGTCAATAGCAACACCTGCGTCAGCACCATAGGGACACACACACACACACGCACACACAGATGTTTACACACGTGCAGGAACACGTTGATTAAACCGAAAATAATGTTTTTTTTCCTTTCAAGTTATCATGATTGAATCGTTTCTTGTTGTAAGGGAGATGCATAATGATACGGTGTAAACAAATGTAGGTCCCTACAACATAAGTAAGGACCTAGACCACAACTCTTACTGTCACCGCCCAAGGCCTGTGGTTTGTAGCCCAGAGCAGTACATTCTCTGTTGAAGGCTGCATTGTGCATGTGACTGCTGAAGGCTACAATACTAATGACCCTGTGTGTGTTTGTGTGTGCGTGCGTGCGTGCACGCGCACAATAAGTTAAAAGTCACTGTGTATGTATTATGCATGATTATGGAAATTAGCAAAACACTGTTGCAAATAAAGACAAAAAAACGACACGTTTTATATTTACAGATGCCTCACAAAATACGGCGATGCCTTGTACTTGAGTGTCATAATAGACTGCATCAAAAAGACACACTGAATGACTACCATTACTTCCGTTAATGTGTCATACAACTACAACAGTGCACCGCCCAGAATCGTATACGTGTCATGCACTCCGCTGCACCACACAGTATACGTGTCATGACACTGCATTAAATTACAGGTGTCTGTGGGTTTGTTCAGTACCTGATCTGAATAGTCTGAACATCCATTTGGGAACACACACACACACACACACAGGTTATAAACCACCTCAAAATGGCAAAAACATGAACCAAAACAAAAAAATGAGAAAGAAGACAGTCGGCCAGCTACTGTGTCTTGTCTTGTTTTGGGGTTTTTTAATATACAAAACTGATCATTCATGGGAGATGGAAGTGTGAGCAAATCGCTAACAGATAAATGCTAATGACTAAAATGGAAACAGATTCAGCAAATACAGGATGACATGTCGTAATCACATACCTCCATTTCAGACAGATTCAGATATTACTACATATAACTGCATGTATCTACAGGTGCTGGTACTGCTGTTTAGTGATGTAGCCTTCATGGGAACATAATTTAATAAACTGAAATCATGTTCAATTGGAGAAGACGCGAAACTAGCGGCTGAGACATTAACTCCTCAGGAAAATGTTTACTGATATTCCAAATCAGGTGAGATTTAGGCTCATTTTGCCATTTTCATTTTCTGTGGTGACCTGCACTGTTGTGCCACCTACTGCTTATCTCGGTGAACTAACTCCCAATCATTGTGTATGGAAACAAACAAATGAGTTTTTGAAAATTCCCGTTTTTTCATATATATTTTAGAAAATATCCTCTTTTTTTTATCATCTTTGGTTTCAGATTTATCAAATTGGTGGGGGAAAACGAGTGGATATGTGTGACTAAAAAGTGACAAATCCCTTTGTTTGACTCCTAATCCAGCTCTCATCAGTATTCCATTTTTAAACTGGACACTTGTGAGGAGGCACATCATGCGAGGAAATTCACATTATCTAAATCATGGAGACAATCAGCCTCAGTATGTAAATCTTCATCTTGCTCTTGGATTAGCATCTTTGCTTCAGTCAAACTTTTCTGATCATTGTCATTTCCCACCAGTGGATTTATGGCTGGATTTAAACAAAGATGCTTTCATATCTTAACAGTATTAAGCAGTCAAAATGAAGCTGCGCAAATGGACTGTAAGTTCATAAATTCAAATGTGACATGAGGTATTATTTAAAGGGGCAATTATGAGGAATGTTTTTAGTTTCTTTGGGAAAAGCAGTAGTTCAATAACGCTAGTTTCATACGTATTTCAGCAAACACAATGGCTTATAATTTATTGTAGTATTGGTAAGTAAAAAAAGGACCATACTTTAGATGATACTGTTAAAAAATGAACCATTTGAAGCTTGCAACAAACACGCTTTAGTACAAGGACATTGGCCTCCCTCCTATAGGGGATTTGGACATAGTGGTTATGGATTATGGTTTTAGGAATTCACATTATCTCGCCGTTTCGCTGGGAATTTACAGATTCACAGCCACCTCTACAGGAAAAGAGAATCATTTGCAAAGTTTAAAAGCAGGCTTATGCCTGGCAGGTGGTACATGCAAACAAACAGTGGGGAATTGGCAGGTAAACAGCAGGTAACAAGCAAGAATGGGCGAGAAACAGAATGGGAGCACTGGCGATCTGGTGTACTGGCAGTAAAAAGCTGTCCTTGATTAGGAGGCTGATGAGGGAATGAGGGGGCAGTTTAGTGGGCAGGTGAGCGGTCAGTCGGTCCCCCGAGGAGAGACAGCAACAAAACAGACAAACACAAGTTCCCACAAAAGTGTCTAAAAGCTGATTAAAGGGACGATGGGAATGAGGTTTGCTGGTGCAAGCTGCACAACATATTGAGGGGAAGGGAATAATCCCAAATGATCCTGCTTCTCCCCGCCAGCAGAACATCTCTTTTTTGAATTTCTTGTTCAGGTCTCTTCCTATTGCATTCTGCACTCTCGTTCTCTCATTCTTTCTGTCTCATCCTTCTTTTTTGCTTCCACACTGTCTATCCCTCCTACTCCTCGACACTCCCAGAGGCTCTGTCCTCAGATTAACCAAGATTTGTCACTAAAGAGCTCAGCCTGAAACTATCAAATTACTATGGAGAAATGGAGAACACAGAGAGAGGGAGAGAGAGAGAGGAGCAAGATGGGGCTGGGTGGTTCTGTTTTTCACTGTTTCACTCATACACGCTCCCTCTCCTTTCTCCATGCACTCCCTTCTTCACGTCTCCCTGTCTCCTTTTCATACTCTAAAAGTAAAGAGATACATGGTTGCCATTGCTCACCCTCTTTTCTGTCTTTTGTCTCTGTCTTTCAGCCTCCATTCACTCCATCCTTCTCTCCCTCTCTCTGCTCCCTCTCTCTCAGGTTAAATGTTAATGGGGTTCTGCAGCTCCTCTGATGTTATTGCTTCATTTAAGTTTTGGCAGATTGAGCCTTTAGAGCCAATTCATTCTCTCCCGCTCTCGTTTAACCTTGGGCATGGCAGCACAGGATGACCATTAGTGGACTTTTTCTCTTTCTCTTCTCCTCTCTTCTCTTCTCATCAGTCACTTTCCCTTCATCACTAATACCAGTGATCACACAATTAGAATGTATAAAATGTTCTGTTGCATAAATCTACGCTGTAACACTGGACGTATCACCCTCTCACTTCCTGAATTTGAATGCAGTATCAGGCAAACACGAACAGAAGACACAGAAGACGACGAGACTCCACGATAACAAACACAAAGTGTGATACAAAGATATTCAGTAAGAAAGAAAAGTTTGGGTTTTTGGCTCCCTTCATACTTATTTGCATGCAGGGGGTTTAGTAATGCCCTGTAGGCCTACACAAATCAGACTTACATCACAAAGCCACAAGGCAGAAATGTCTGCACTGGCTTCCTTTGCTCGCTGTGTTTTGCTCACTGTCAGTAAAATGGTGCGCTCCTGCATCTTCTTGACAGAATGAACAGCAAAGCACTTTTTTTAGGGCTCAGGTTAAAAAATATTAAACACTGAGCAAAAGAGCAATGCGATTCAAAAGCGCTTTTTTTTTTTTTTTTCTGAAAAGTAGTTGCATAGCAACAGTAAAACTCTTGCATAGCCTTTCCCTCAGGTCCCCCTGTGCAGAGTAGGTCTCTAAACAGGCACCCGGTGGACTTGGCTCAATGATACAGAAGTACAGAGAAAAACACTAAGTTACAACACTCTCTCGCCATCAGTCTTCTTCTGCTAAAGCCAAGCTCTTCCTCACAGTGGCTTATAACTTATAGCACGGATAGGCGGAAGCATGTTCAAGGAGAGGGAGCAAGTGGCTGAGGGTTTACTCCAGCGCTGTCACGCTCAATCTTTTATTCCCCAGGCTCGTGTGTGTCACCCACCAGGTGGTTCAGATCATTTCAGTAATTGCATCTGCAAGGTATCCCTAGATCTTATTATGGTATGGGCAGGGAGGAGCCCCACCACCACCTCATTGTCTTCATGAGAACCTAAAGGAAGTCCTTTGTCAAGCAGAAATCCAATTCTGTCGCCTCATTGGCTAGAAGCCATAGATGGATGGAAAGGGGGGAAATGCAGCAGCCAATTAGAAAGAGAGAGACAGACAGTGACAGAAAGAGGGAGTGGAAGACAGAGGGAAGAGCGGCAGAGAGATGGATGCTCGCGTGAACACCAACCAATTAGAGGAGAGGAGAAATATGTGGAGTGTTCACACACGTGCACGCAAACAGAAAAGACAAATAGTATGCATATATATATATAAACACTGACCCACACGTTGTCAGTAATGACATTCTATAAGATGACATCAGTGCAGCATTCACTATCATATAAGCGCAGAGAGTTAGAGAGAGAGAGAGAGACACGCATGAGCTCAGAGTAATGCAGTTATATCCTCGATGTGTTTAATGCTGTGTGAACTATGCTGATGTGGCATGAGGCGGTTCTGTATAGGATGTATAGGAGCTGGACCAGTTTCCGTCAATGGAACACAAAGAGCCTCTGTGTTTTCAAAGTGCACGGCCAAACAAGCCCGGCCTGTTTGCTGCCACAGAACCAGAGGGTGACTGGATCGTTTCTATTACCTGGTTAACCAAGCCGCTAACAGTCATTATTTGTAACAGTTTACATCACCTGCTACTTTACCCTGTAACTGCCTCCTATTCGCTTTATTTCTTCGACTTATTTGTTCGAATCTTTCGATGCTGTTGTTGCCCTCAGCCTTTCCAAGGCTCCTTAAAAAAAAAAAAGAGCCCATTTTTCATATATTTTTTGTCTAAATAAGCACTTTTGAGGAAACACACCGCCGCTGCATGTACAAATGAAATACATACAATATTTTGCAGCTTCCAAAACGGGAACATTTATCTTTTCAGACATGCAGATGAATGGCAGCTTTAGTAGCACAGCATACACTCAATACTGTGACTACACGTGAACCTATTACCAGAGGCAATTCTAGAGTCTGTAGGGGCCCTGAGCAAAAATTCTCAGGGGGGCCCTTCCTTCCAACCAGTGTTCATCACCATTATGTCATAAATAATCTGACACCAACGAAATATGTATGAGTTCAAAATAGTTTTTTGTTTTTTTTAAATGAATGAAAAAACATGGAAAAACCTTGTGATTAAAAAGTATGTGAAAATATAAATGTAAAGAACAATAAAATACTGTAAATAACTTTTTTTTTAAATATATAAGCTTAGTAAAAAAAAATACATTACACTGTAAAGAACCCACATTATAACACAATATAAATATAGAACAATAAAATACTGTAAATAACTGAAAAAAAACATATATAAACTGAGTAAAAAAAGATATGCATTACACTGCAAATAATTCTCTTCATTTTCCAACTTGCAGAACGATAACTTCACAG
The DNA here is from genome assembly GCF_963457635.1 of Microchirus variegatus. Classification (NCBI taxonomy): domain Eukaryota; kingdom Metazoa; phylum Chordata; class Actinopteri; order Pleuronectiformes; family Soleidae; genus Microchirus; species Microchirus variegatus. Next base: position 6,369,325 of record NC_139814.1, read on the forward strand.
AGGTTAAAGTGAGGTGGAGCCCCTTTAGGGAGGTTTCCTACTGAGATGTCATTGCAAATCGCCCATTGTTTTTTAAGGGAGACTGGGATGCGGCTGGTCACTGCACATTTCAGTGTCGGGGGGCCCCCTATTGGTCTCGGGGCCCCAAGCAGTTGCCTGCCTTGCCTGTTCACAAGCTGCGCCTCTGCCTATTACAGTTGTGAAGCACTGTTGGAAAATCGGTTGCTAATGTACATCTAGATTAAAAACTATAAAACAGCATTGATGGTGAAGCATATGATAATTTAGTCCCAGTTGTAGAAAAGAGACTAAATTCAGGAGGACATTTTACTGCCCCAACATATTACAATATGTGTAGCAGGCAGCCTTTTCTTACAGGTACTATATTAAAATCTGAAAAGATATCACCTTGGAGGCTAAATCCCTACTCAAATCAGCGCTTTTAACCTCAAGCACATCGATTCTGCTATTTAGAAGATAATCTGCTCTTCAAGTGCATGAATTATTTAATGTACCTGCAGAACGTCTTGCGATGGTTGCCCCACGGAGATAAGAAGTGAGCTTATGAAACATACATTTACTAAAATGTTGTTGCCACAAGAAGTGAAGCAAAGTATCCAATGAAAGAAAGTGAAGCGATGACAATAAATCCTTCTTTAACATCTGATCTTGCCGTTTTTGATGACGGTGCATGTGTGAAAACAGCCCTCCCCTGTACTGGTGTGGATTATTTATTGTCAGACATGCTGTTGTATTGAAAGCCTGCATTGGGCTCAAAGGAATAATATGATAAGTGTGAAAATGGTGACTATGTAATCACAGAAATAGACACATTAATCTCCATTGAGTGGTGCCTGTCTGTGCGAGTGTGTTCCTGTGCGTGTGTGTGCTTGCCAGTGAGAGTTTAGCAGGTTTGTAGGTAATGCTTTAATCCAATCTGCCGCCTTACATGCTGATACGACTGAGTCAGCAATGTGAGCGATGGGCAGATCACTGCTTCTCCTCTGTAGGCCCCCATTGTTTTACTCCCTTCCAGTCACATCAGGGGAATGTGGCGCCGCTGCTCTACATCTTTGTTAATTTTACAGTGGCACTGCGACATCAATTGCTGTACCTCCCGTAAAGTTAATATCAGACATAATGTCCCGCCTTTGCTGCAATTCACCAACAACTTTTTTTCTTTTCTTTAAAGCTCCTCTTTGTGAATTAATGATTTACCCCATGAACAAAATCAAATCAGGCAAACAATGACAAAAGATGAAGAGAAAAAACTCAAAGTTAATGCGGCGAATCTGCAGCCAAAAGTGCCTCAGACCTTGAGCTCCTATCATGTCGAGGAAACGAAGCCAACGTATCTTTTTAGTCCCACTCACCCGAGCTGAAACATGGCCCAACATTGTTTGCTCTTCTTGATCCTTGGCTCCCCGAGCAGGAAGTACTGTCACACTGACCAATGACAAATTTACAATTGTTGATATTTAAAATTTTCCTCACACAGATCTGTGCCACTAGTGCACCCTTGGTAAATACACATACTATAATAATACAATAATAATAATACGCAAGTCCTTATATGGACATCCTAGGGGTGTGTGTTTATAGGTCACACCTTCAGGCTTTACAAAATGTGTTTTTCTGTGTTCTTATTTGTTATTTGTTAGTCCAGGAGTAGCGATACTTGTGCAGAAGTCACAAAATAGACCACCTTTCTTTCATTTTTAGGTGTGTTTAGGTGTTTTCAGGTGTGTTTATTATCGTTGGTGAACATGGGGGAAAAGCAGCTGAAATGCTCTGTGTTCTGAAGGTTAAAACAGAAAAAAAAAATGTTGTTGCTCAGTTTAAACCATTTTAACCACCATTAATTGTGTGCAAACAGGACATAGACAAGTATGAAGATGAGATAACACAGAATAAATCAAAATAAAACCAGACAGAGTGATAAAACACATGTTGAAATCAAGGCCATTCCACCGTTATGTTTGTTTGTGTAATTTATTTAATGTTTTGCTCAGGTTTTTTTTTTTTTTTTTTACCATTGTTGTCTCATCACAGATGTGGTGCATGAGGTAGTGTTGCTGAGACTGAGGGATAAGCTGTTTACACTCACACATTAGTGCTATCGTGTCCCGAGGTGTTCAGGTTGCAGAGGTGTTCAGATAGTAAAAAAGGGGAGAGAAAGCTTGTAAACATGCACACGCTTCACAGACCAGAATGCATGAGGCCCATGTCAGTGAGATGAAGTTCTGAATCTGAAAACTCCTCACACCTAAAGAGGAAGAGGAGAAACCGTAAAGAAAGCGATTTAATTTCCCGTCGAGAGTCAAATGAGAAAATATCCTGATGCTGCTATCAAAGATTCCATATTACCCCTCTCTCCTCCTATTCTCTCCTCCCTTCTTCCACCTTCTTCCTTCTCCCTGTGTGCCCACCCCTTCCATCTCTCCTGTGCCTCGATTCTCTTTTTTCTTCCTCCCATCTCTATTTTTCCCTCTTCGTCTCTGCCAAATGGGTTTCTCTCTGTTCTCAGATGAAACACAAATTGTTGGTTTAAAGATTCCAGATCTGAGTTTTGGGCTGTGTGCAGATTCTCCCCACTTTAAGTGCCGTGTAGGAGGAGCAGCTCATCATCCCCGCAGTCTTCCTTAGAGTGTGATTAATACAGTCCTACCACACTGTGTGACGCATTAATGATTTTAATTACTAATTAGACCTTTGCTCTGTCGTTATTATAGTGCAATGCATATTGTTCATAGGTGAAAGTCTAAACATGGAATCAGCTCTGTTGCATTAAGATTGGGGTCAGTGGAGGGCAATATCAATTTGCAGGTATACATTTGAATTTACTGTGTAATATCTTGCTTTTATGACCTTGCACTATTTCACTCTATTTGGTCTCATTGAGAAAATGGATCAGAATAAGCTGATACCCTTGTTGAACCAGCATTGGCGCTATTACTTTACCAGCTGTTGCTTTTGTAACCTTTGAATTTACAATTTAAATAGACTCTGAATTGTCTGTGTGTGTGTCTGTGTGTGTGTACTGTAGGTAATCCAGATCAACTTTGAAGAGTTCGACTTGGAGATAGCCTATGATACTCTGACGATCGGAGACGGAGGTGAAGTGGGCGATCCGACAACTATATTGCAAGTGTAAGTATTGCTTTCCTCTTTATGTGCTTTATGTGGAAAAATATATATATATTTATATTTTGGGAGTTTTCTTTGTTATCCACTTGGGATACAGGGTGTCAAATATAACACAGATTATAAATAAACGTGTGATTTTCAGATTTATAAATATATCAACCTTACTTTACTACATTATTAATCAGTGATCAGATGTGGCACAGTCTGCATTGTAGTATTTCTTCTAAATAAATCGGTGGTGGTGGTGGTGATCACAATTCAGTTCAAGTATCCTTCATATATGTTTAAATTATATATGTATCAAACATGACAACTGAGCTGGCAGATGATCGCAAATAGGAACGATTCATTTACTATCGTTCAGAAAATGTCCTTCTTTAATTAATTTTCTGACTGTAATTTTAAAAAAGCACCTGTGCAGTGAACCTCGTCTTATCATATTGACCGTAAGGCTTCATAAGAGGCCATCGATGCACTTTTCTTACACAATAGTGCGCCATTTGTACTCAATTTAAAAAGATTAACTCAATGTTACATGTTTAACAGTCCCCAGAAGCATGAAAGTGTAGTTTTTGCAAAGCAGATGGTTTTTAGTGTTAGCAGACAAAAGGTCTGTTTGCATAATGGTTCTGAAATCTCTCAGTTTCCAAACAAAGCAACGCAATCTGTGACATTTCAGTACACGACTTCCAATCAATCAAGGGTGTGAGCTCATTCGAGAAAATGACGGTGAATAATATGAATGATTTTTCTCTTTCAGTCTATCAGGCAGCTTCGTTCCTGACCTGATCGTCAGTATGACTCACCAGATGTGGCTTCACCTACAGTCAGATGAGAGTGTTGGATCGATAGGCTTTAAGATCAACTATAAAGGTAAGTGATAACCTATGCATTTGAGTTTTAAAGTGGGTACAAAGACAGAAGGTTAATACATATGCTGCATGTTAGAGAAGGATTCATCCAGTCCTCTGCTACGCCCTGGAAGCAACAGTTAAAAACGTGATTAAAGAAGGTGTTTTCATCAAGAGAGACTGGATTGGAAAATCTTAAGGGGGCAATTTTGTCACGCACCATACAAAATGCATAAATCAAACCATTGATGTCTGTTGGTGCATTTACAGGCGAATTACTTTGAAAGTCAATTAGCATCTCTTTAGTTTTAGAGACAGTGAGATGTGTTTATAGACCAGTCTTAAGTTATTTTCACACCAAGGCTTTTCACACATTGAGATCACATATCTATCTATAAATGCAAGGAACATGTATCGCTTGACAGGCTTCAAACTTGGCAGGTGACTTGCTGAGGACACCAGTGAGTTTGATGTTAGTGATAAGAAAAAGATATCCGTAGACATGACTAAAAATGTCTCTTCCGCCCCCTCTCACACATTATTGTGAAAGCCATTGCTTATTGTTTGTATCCTAACAGAGTCAAAAGAACTTTGGCTCTGTCTTCAAATTGACTTTTGACTTCACTTCTGCTTCTATTTGGCTCCATTTTAGCATTTGAATCAATCAAAGATCATAGTTTCAATTGTTTTGTCACCGTGAAAAAGCAAAAATCATCGAGGGACACATTTTTTGTTCTTTGTCCTTTTCCATTCTACCTGAATGTCCAAAAAGAGTTTGGTAGCTTAATGGTGAACTATTAAAAGCGAGTGGCTCAAGGGGAATCTTGGGAAAATGAAAAGAAATCCAATATGCTATTATTCTGCTGTTGAATTGTGGTCACGGTGGCTGCTGTCCAGCAAAATATATTTGTCCTGCAGACACTTTTGACTGTGAGTAAAATAAAAATAGTATAAATATAATTAAAGTTCTGTTTTAAACACAGAGGAACTTTGAAGGAAATACTAACCAGGACAAGAGTTGGCCTCAGTAGTAGTTGTAGAGAACAGGGTTCCTGTCAGATTATTCTCGCAACAACTGACCTGTGAATATCAGTAAAGAACAGAGTATTTCCTACACTGTTAGATTAGGTCTTACCATATTAAAAATTAATAACCTTTCAAAAATAAAGTTGACGAAACACAGAGCGGGTGAGCTTTGAACACGGTGTCGCCATCATCTGTGGATTTATTGACATATAATGAGGTCACGCTGCTAATTCTGGTGACGCCATAAGTTCCAAGAGTTGAGTGACAATGACAATTTCTACCTTCATACTCAATCATGATAACATAGTCGTATTAAAGTGTAGGCCTTTTGTTTCCTTTTGGTAAAGCACAAAAGTATTCAAGGCTAGAAAACGACACGACTATTGATAATAATGCTAAAGGTGCAGGTGTGCATGTTTAAAAAGAAATCAACTCGGAATTAGAAACTGCATCTGCTCCGGGAATCCATTCATTTCTTCTGCCTAATTTCCCCTCCGAGATCAATAGAGAAGTTAATGGAGGGTGCCACCATCTAAAAGCATCCATGCTTGTAATAATACTCCATTGTTCGGCTGTGATGGTCTGACACATGCATCGCAGTGGATGTATGTCATATATTAACCATTGAGAATACATTTAAACTGGATTTATTATGCAAGAAGACAGGCTATTTTACGATGGCATCTACGATATCACTCACAAGTGTTACCATAGAGGTGGGCGAGCACGGGGTCTTTGTGTGAGGTGAACATGTGTTTTTAGTGAAATGTGAGACGGGGGAGAGGAGAGGAAGTGATGGTGTGTTCGGTGTGTTCTGTGTGTTCCCGTATTCAGCCTTGGTCGTGAAATATAAACATCATTAGTGACTCTTTTCTGCAAAGTCACTGATGCAATGTGTGTGTGCCTATGTATGTCTGTGTGTGTGTGTGTGTTTGTGTGTGTGTGTGTGTGTTAGACAGGCCCTCCATCAGCGAGCCGACGGAGCTTTTCCAACAAGTCACTCGGCTCTTTTACTCGTCACATTCGCCCTCTCTTTCCTTCTTTTTTTGTTTTTGTCTCTCTTTTGTCCATTTTTTCCTCATCTCTCTCTCTCGCTCTCTGTATTTCCTAAAATCACAGCATTCTCACTCGTCGTCGTTTGGTTGCTTATATCTACTCCCCCTTCCCTCCAGACACCAATCTTCTCTCATCTTCACTCTCAGCTGTGACTTGTGTCTCTTTCTTGTTTTCACTTCATCATTCCATCTCTCTGTCCCTCTTTCTCTCTCTTAAACACACACTCGCTCACTTCCTCTTCCTCTGCATCCCTCTCTCTTTTTTGTCATCATTATCTATTATTAAAGCCAAGGTCACCAACCTGGCAACACTTTGACTTAACACACACACACACACAGTCCTGAACCTTGATGTTTCATTTATAACTATAAGAGTCCTTTACATAAAAGTTTCAGTGAGTTTCTGTCTACTCTATGAATACATGAATTTAATATCAGCTTATATATCTGCCTGCACAGTCCATAAAGGGGCAGTATTGAGATTTTAGAGCATAATATATCTGTGACTGTGGACGCAGACAATATAAATATACATACATGTACTTCCAAATCCTATTTGCCTTTAAATTTGCTTTATGGCTTGAATTTAACAACCCTACACCAACGTTCCAGTTATTTAAGTTTGTATGAAATGAAAAAAAAGGTTGTAATGCATGGATGCCTGCTGGGCCCCTTTTTATGTACCGTATGTTTTAGAGTGATTTGATTTCGTGTTATCCGACTTCAAATCGGATTTTGGCTGGTTAAGAAATAGGATCGTCTGCAGTGTGGTGGATTTTATATGTCTGTTTTATCCATAACATCATTAAATACAGTTCAAATGTTTGTTTTTTTCCTTTCAAGAATAGTACATACTCATATAGGAAATGGACAAGGAGGTAAAACCCAGACCAGGGCAAAAGAAATATGCTGAATTTTCTTCTAGAAATGATGCAAATTAAACGTTTAACTCTACCCCAGTACTTGTAACTATATTGTAAATGTGTCTGCTAAAATAGTGTGCGTGAGCTCCGTGTGGCCGCAGCAGCCTTCTGTCACAAGCTCATCTGACTTTTGAGATTTGTACGGGCCACCGCAGGATTTTGCAGCACCCGCCGCTGCTTTGTATTATTTAAATTCAGCAGCTGCCATTTGGATTGATGCAGAATTCATTTCTCCACACAGAGCGAAGCCTTCTGCTCCACTTAGAGGGAGCAGCTGATTCCTGCCAATTGAAACAGACACAGGTGCTCATTTGCCCTCAGTCGCCTTTTACTCACTAAAGCCTTGTTTGTTTGTTTTTTAACAAGGATGTGTTCGGTAAAGAATGTCAGCTTGAGCTCTGAGGTAAAAAAAAAAAAAGAATTACCATAGAGTTCATATTTCACAAGTTTTAAAAATAACTTCATAAATACGAGTCAGAGCGAGCACTTCATAGTGTTCAAATCCTGTCTGCAGACATATGTCCACCTTTATAAGAATTGTCATTTGAACAGTTCCCCTCCAATGTGATTGTCCTACATGATATGAAACCTCGTATAATAAGTGGAAATATCGCCCTTCCATTTCCACATTAAAACGTGTGAATGATGATTTGGAGAATCTCTCTGACGGTGAGTCATTCCCCCGAGCAGCGGCTCCTCTAAGTGCATCATTCACAGCATTATCCCATCATTCTGTGTTATATAACCCTGTGCTTTGAAACTGCAGAGTGCAGCACACAGACGTCGAGCTCCTGCTTCCCAGCCAGTTGTAAAGAAGGGTTAGATGGCGCCCATATTAATCTCATGACAAATGACTTTTACCTTTTGTGCTCCACATGCGGGATATTACCAGATTTATTTCAAAGTGTGCTATTAGCAAACTTGCCAAGACTTCGGCGGCGACGAGACAAACACGCGGCGTGACAACAGTCTTCTCTTCCCGTCTCGTCTCTGCTCTTCTGCCCTCATTAAGTCATAATGCCAGCTCTTTTAAGATTTTTTCATCTGTTTTTATGGTTTTTAATATGTTTTGTATTTTATTGGAGTGGAAGATGTCAAGGTGGATTTTTACGGCACGGGTGACTTCTGGTTCAGTTGGGCTGTAGTGTGTGTGTGTGTGTGTGTGTGTGTGTGTGTGTGTATGTGTGTGTGTCTTCACTTTGTGTGTCTGTGTTTGCGTTGTCTTCGTGTATCCATATGTCTCCGGATGGAAATCTATTTCACGTTACTGACTTCTAAACAAACCGTATGAAGCCCACTGCGTGATTTGTTTAAATCGGACCTAGACCGGAAGTTCCAATTAACGCTGTTTTTAGTGTGTATCTGCGTCAATACCTCGTTAACGAAGACCTGAAGTTTCGAAACAAACAGTTCAGCCATTGCTGAGAACGCTGTGTTTTATTGTTATCTCGGGCTCAGCGAGATCTCACTTCTGGTTACGTAAAAACAGAATTTCTCCTGAACAGCAGATCCGATCGCAGAAGAAGAATAACGTCCGTTGTGGTGTTTCACGTGTGAAAACGTGAAACGTGGTGTTTCAGTGTCTTCTGACTCTGGGTCTGACTCCGGGTCAAAGTCATAAAAGGGACTGCGGCGGGGAGTCGTGACACAAAGCTATTTTTAAACATTTTTAAAACAATGTTTTGATAATGAGTAGCAGTGCTTCCACCGTTCCAAAGGGGGGAGCTGTGCTTCTGAGAGCTGGTGTTCTAATTATGTAACTTCCTGGTACTGGCCAATCACAAGACAGTTGGGAAGGCTCTACGCTGGCTGGCCAATCACAACACAGTCTGTCTTCTGGGTGTGAGAGTTCAGTCTGAAACACCGCGACTGAGGACAGCGTCAGTAAGGAGAGATTTCTTTTGGCTCATTCCCAGCAACTAGGAGGTTTTTGACCATAAAAACAAGTTAATGTATGTAAGCAGACCTCCATAACTAACATATATGTGCTATAGGATGACTCTATGTGAGCTTTAAATTAAGTAGGTTACAGACAAACTCTGCACCACACAGCGTTTTTTCAAATGACAACACATGCACGAAAATGCACAGGTGAACTCCCCTTAATAACAACATCTCTTGCTTTCACAGTAGGATGTATTTTATCAATTTGTTCTGGGTCCCACAGGATCCCCGGCCCTCTTGCAGCACCGTGGTGAGTCAGACACTGAGCAGGTCTCTCGTAATCACCCGGCACTAAACAGCATTTCCTTCACAGCAAGTGAAAAACGCCACGGAATGTGAAATCATGAAATATTCATCCGCAACATAACTAGAAAACAGGGTTCAATTTAACAGTCAATAACCTTAGTATTGGGTTAATGATTTAAACCTATTTTGTATGTTTGTATGTGTGTGTACATTCAGAATATACATTATACAAATGATTAAGAAGGTATCCTGTTAAGGGCAGGACTTACCTAATCACAGTAAACAGCATTTCATTTGCTGGTCATGAATTATTGAGTCATGTAATAGTCAGTTCACTTGTAGCGACCAGTGCTAGTGATACTGAAATATGATATCTGTGGTCATTCGGTCAAAACCCATTTTCAAAATTGATTTTTTTTTTCTTCCCCCCCATTAAGGCTTATTAATAATATATTCCACACATTTCAAACCATACATAGCACTGGGTTACTGAGCAGACACAGTTTCTTCTCCTGATTCATGTTTTAGCCCACGATCATTTGAATCGTCAATAGCACTCTCTACAGCATCGAGGTTTTCTGGAACACCAAAATAGACTGAGTAGACAGAGACTGATGAAGTTGTCGATTATACAAAGTATGAGATGCCGGGTTTTTTTTTTTTTTGGCGTTCATTGGTCATGAAGTAATTTGAAAGGCTCATCAAGAAAGAGCTCCAGATGGTTGAGAGCTTGTTAGACTCTTTGTTTTTACATAAAATGGAGAATAAAATGCAGCTTTAACCTTTGTTAAGTATTTTCCTGGCATGCCTCTTTTTGATGCACTTAACGCAATGGCTTAATCACTGACGCAACATATTTTTTATTTAATGTTTGTTCTCCTCTGCTGGAGAGACGAAGCAATAGTGACATTTAAGTGGAACAAGAATGACTCTGAGGTGTGGTTGTCCTGTTCTCCTCACCTGTACGCTCTGTGCACTGACAATTGCCAGATTCTCTGTGAGCACGGGCACATCCTGAAATTCACTGATTATGTTGGAATCACGGGCTGATTACAAGGTCATGAGACAGCGTCTGGAGTGATGCACATCTCCACAGTGGTGTGTGCAGATCAAAGGAAGCACCTTTTTTTTTGTGTGTTCTTTAAGTGACAACAGTGGGCAGGAGAATATATGTGTTTTAATGAGAACAGAAAAATGCCATCTTTCCTGCAAACACCAGCCTATTAAATCAATCCTCCCAAAGCTCCTCAGCGGCCTGGTCTGAGGTGCAACACAAGCCGAAAAGGAAAATGTCAGTGTAGCAAGTGTTATAAATTAGATAAATTTCAGTCCACAGACTGTCCTCGCTGATGTTTTGCCGTGTGAACGAGTCAATTTGAGCCACTCCCTTTAGGTCGCAGTGTCATCAAAGCAAGAGCTAATTAGAGAGGCTGAAGTTCTCGTTTCTTTTCTCTCGATTCAGAACCTGCTTGGAAAATACATAATAGTCTTTCCTTCCAATTGGTTTTTCGTCGCCGCTGGTCTGTAGGTGTAATGTGTTCCAATGCATCCTGCTTTTGCTCTGGTGGCATTAGCGCGGGAATGAAAATTGAAATGAAAGCACGGCATGAGCAGAAAACATGCAGGAGACCTTTTATGGCATTGAACTCCGCATACATTCAGTATTTAATCACTATTAGCAAGCTACCTTTAAAATCACTTTCACTATTTTCATGAAAGACACGCAGCCCATAAGCCTTTTCTCCCCACCCCTCCAATCTCATTATAGCACCCAAAATGTATTACCTTACTGTGTGTGAATCCCCATGGAGAACAGGGTATTAATCCTGTATACAGCACACATACATTCACATATACGTACATGTACTTTCAGGAGGCTAAGACTTTGTGAGTGTTGTTGTTACAAATAATAAAGGATTATTCCTTATGTGAGAGCGAGCGAGCGTATGTATTCTATGCAGTATGTATGTCATGCTAAAGGCAAGACTGATTGCGTGTGTGTGCGTTGTAGGGTAATGTCCTGACACTGTGCCTGTTTTTGCTACAAAGCAATTTGTTCTCCATTTCTAGTAGGTGCGTGTGTGTGCACGTTGGCCAGGCTGTGTCTGTGATTGGTCGAGGCCATGAGCTTCATAAAGACAATGTCATGATGGAAATTAATGCAATACATCACAAACACGCACTCAGACACCCACCCAAGCACAAACCTTTGCTTCCTGTCACGGGCCACTCCTGTAAATAATACTGGAAATAGGAAAATAATAGGAGAGTAAAGGAGAGGAAGACCTGGCAAATGGAGAGTGTGCACCTCCAGAAATAGCACACACACACGGGTGTTTTGCATAGAATTATGGTGAAATTGGGATTGGTTGGAAACAAATTCTGTGACTGAGGTTGCAATACATTTCTGTTGTTAACCCCCTTCGCACCGAGCGTATCGCAGATGACACGTTTGCACAAGCGCACTTTGCATTACCGTAATTGGGAGTTGGAAAAACGCCTGTACATAGTTTGGTACATTTTTGGCTTGTTTTTGCAGATTGAAACAAAAACTCAAACAAATGTTTTATTACTGTTCAAATGTCAAATTCAACACACACTCTGGTGTTTATGCACAACTGCAGTGGGTTTGTTTTTGTTCATTTTAAATTGTTAATCCACTATTTTAACATGCAGTAAATTCTAAATAACTGCCAGATATTGAAAGTTATTATGGAAAAATGAGCAAAAGCACGTACACTCTGAGAAATAAGGGTTCCAAAAGCGTCCTTCTACAAGGGCTGAGGTTCTACCTGGAACCCGAAGAAAGGGTTTTTCAGAAGCAAAGGGTTCTTGGTAACACTAATGGTTCCATTTTGATCCTTTAAAACCACTTTCCTGAATAAAGGATTTTAAAAGGGTTCTTGGTGGAACCCTCCAAAAGGGTTCCAGGTAGAACCTTTAAAAAAATGTTCTTTCTGGAGCCAAAAAGGATTCTGAATGAGGACAAGCCAGAGAACCTTATATGGTTCTACTTAGCACTTTTATTTCTAAGAGTGTAGTTATAGGAGATTTTCTGGCTCTTTTATCGTTAAAAAAAAAAAAAAAAGTCCAGACATTTTGAGGCTTAGGTGTTAAAGGGTTAATGACATGAGCAGAAGAAAAAGCATCACCCTTGAAGATGAGTTGGAGAGTTGCTATAAAGTGGGAAATGTTAATACTGAGTGAAAAGACAGGGTATTCCAAATGTACAAGGACATGGGTTAAGAAGGTAGGATACAAAATAAATGAGAAGCAAATCTTTTTTATATATAAATGTTGCCTTTATTGGCTTTATTGTGGGTGTATCTTCTTAAACGGTGCTGTGATTTATAAACCTCAGTAACCCTGTTAGAATAAGTCAAGATTCAGGTCATTTGGACTCGTCTCCGAGGTCCACAAAGAAATTAATGACTTTCTATTGAAACTGTGTTTTTTTTTTTTACAGAAATAGACAAAGAGAGCTGTGGTGACCCTGGGACTCCTCTCTATGGAATAAGAGAGGGGGACAGTTTTTTAAATGGAGGAATCCTGAGGTTTGAATGCCAGTTTGGCTTCGAACTGATTGGAGAGAAAACTATCGCCTGCCAAGACAACAATCAGTGGTCTGCAAACATCCCCATATGCATATGTAAGTAATAAAAATCATTGAGATGTGATTTGCAGTGGATACAGCTCCAGAAGCGAGAAGGAAATAAATAAAGAAAGAAAAACACAGCGTTTGCTCTGCTGCAGTGTTGATAACAGTCAGTCTGACCTGTCACCATGTTGACAGTGCAGAGTTTATTAAGGCCTGGAGCGGATTATAAGCGATGAATCTGTGGAGAATGAATATTTAACTGTATTTTTTACTGTCTGCATCTTCCCCCCTCCCTACATCAATTTCCTTTCCCTAAATCTTTATCCCCAATCCCCATTTCTCCCTCCGTCTGTCTGTCCCTGTCTGTCCTTCTCTTCCTCCCACAGTCCCCTGCATGTCCAACTTCACTGCTCCCTCGGGAACAGTCCTCTCCCCAGATTACCCAGAAGGCTACGGGAACAACATGAACTGCGTCTGGCTCATCCAATCGGATCCAGGCTCCAGAATCCACTTGGCATTTAATGACTTTGACCTGGAGGCACCCTACGACTCCCTGACGGTGAAAGACGGTGAGATAAACGACGCCGCCGTCATCGGGAGGTTCTCTGGAGCTGAGAGTCCCTCCCACCTGACGTCCAACACCCACACGCTGAGGCTGGAGTTTCAGGCTGATCACTCCATGTCAGGAAGAGGATTTAACATCACCTACAGTAGTATGTCATTTTTATGTTTCATTTTATTGTAATTTCCCTTTCCAAATTGCAAAAAAATAGACATTACTATATTTATGACCAGTCAAAAAGTCACAAATATTAGATTTTTTAGTTGAAGTATGACATAATTTACTTTATTTTCCTCTGCGGCAGAATAATGTAGACGGAAATTGTTCTGTTTTGAAACTATAAGGCAACATAAATGTAAATGCATTTCGTGCACGAGGTTCAGACAAGACTGCAAATGCCTGTGTTCGATGTGAGTAAACTCTCAACTGGAACTATATCCATCCACACTTGAACTTCTCTGGCCTAAACTTTCTTTGTCACAATCAAAATGATTGAAATGGACTTAATTGTGGTCATTTTCATCCAACAATTGCTTAGAAAAGAAAGTGTAGTGTCCGCCATACCATATATGTGATGTTTGGATATTTTGTCTTTTAAAAAAAAAATACACAAAGGATTAGATCATACTCAAAGCTTTAGCACAAGGGTTTGTTCCAGAAAATACAAAAGACAGACTGTATTGATTCAAGAGGGGTAATTTGGTTAGTTTGGTAGCCAAGAATAGAAGTGTAAGTAGCAGAACAAAGAGGGAAATAAGACAAGAGATACAGCAACGTAACTGTATTTGGAACCTCTCTGGTTCCTTGTCAGGTGAGATGACTGATATGATTTTCATCTCTGTGAGTCCGGTACTTAGAGGCGTCCAGGGTGTGGTTACATAAGACGACTTGAAGTAAGAAGAAACTATCTTCGTACCATCAAATGAGCAATGCATTAATCAAAAGCTTCCAAATCGCTCCTTTTAAACATCACACGTTCTGTCTTTAACCTTTGTCAAATTAAAATCCACCTTCTGTTTGTTGTCAGCTGTGCAAACACGTGTCACTGATCAAAACCCAGGTGACTGTTGGACGTATTGACGAGCAGCTTGCTCGACATCAGGATACATAATGTACAGTAAATGAGATGGTTTTGGATTTGCTGGGAGGCATATTTGTTCATTTTTCGATGCAGGCGAACAGTGTTTGAGATAATTTAAGCTAAACACGTCTTCATACCGGACAAACAGAGATGGAAATTGATATTGATCTTCTTTCCTGTGTTTGAGTTGATGGCAAACAGGCATTTTTCTCGACGCTGAAATCTTCTGTCCACAACTTTCCTCACAGTATTTCGGTGGTTGTTGCTCATATTATTCAGTATCTTTCTGCTTTTTCATGTTTTAAGGTCAGTGTATATTGTTGAAATGAACCACGGCCAATGTGGTTATGTGACATGAATTTACTACTGGGACTTATGTACTCTTTCATATGAAAACACGAATGCTTCAACTGGCCAAATATGGGTATTTTAAAGTTGAATTACATAGTCCTATAATCTGTTCAACCGGATTATATCCTTAAGCAGAAATACTTAAATCCAGGTACAGTACAAAATACAGCATATACAGATGTATTTGTTTAGTTCAAACCAATCTAAAAGAGGTAGCACAGCCTGAAAAAAAAAAAGGACTAAACACTTACATCACAAACAGACGCTTACATAAGCGTTTCATTGCCAAAATAAACTTCCTTTTGGAACATGGTTCTTGGATTTTCTAGTCTGTGAGTGTCTATAAACTATATTTTCTGCTAATCTTTAGTTTCATTTTTTTATTTGTGTGTCTCTATCTTTTTTGTGGCTGTCCAGCCTCTGATACCTTCCTCATTATTATGTCTTATATCTCTGTGCAACTTTGCACCACAGCATTTGGCCATAATGAGTGTCCAGACCCTGGCATTCCTATCAACGCTCGCCGCTTTGGAGACAGTTTCCAGCTTGGCAGCTCTATCTCTGTGGTCTGCGAGGACGGATTCATCAAAACCCAAGGAAGCGAGACCATCACCTGTCAGTTAGAAAGAGGAAAAGTCATGTGGAGTGGGCCCATTCCTAAATGCGAAGGTAAATATTGACAAGATGTCTGACTGAAGTATTAATATCATCATTACTGCACTGTAGCATCAAGACCAATGAGTTAGACAGATGGTGATACAGCAGGAGAAACTCTTAACTTAATTATATAAAACAATGTACAATATATGTGACAAAATTACTATGTAATGACCTGTTGCCAAAAAGGTCAGGAAAGTTAATAGCTCATATTTTACATTTAAGATATAATTGGAAGCCACTATCAACATGGCATGTTTTTTAAGTAGTAGTAGTGATAAAACACCTAATGATACCTTGAAAAGTCTAATAAAATGTTTTCTTACAGGTCATTGTGCCACTCCATTTCAACAGTAGCTATTTAATACATTTATTAACACTGTTATTCATCACACATGTCTCGAGCAATTACATTACCATTAAGAAATATAATCACGTATTGACGTGCTATCGGTGCAAAGTTTAATCAAAGCAAAGTCTAACAGTGATTATGAAATAGCTTGGAATAAAAGCACAATGTATTAACTGTTAAGTATGAGTCTATCAGCAGGTATAATCGACATTAAGACGTGCTAACAGTTTCTGTTGATGCAGACGTTGACTGAACAAAGGAAAACCATTTAATGTTTCCAGATCCATCATCCTTGAAGCGACGTAGACAGCCAGCAAATCTTGAACTTGGAGCAAAAAGATTTGCTAAAGTGACTATAAAACCCACCGTCTGTACCAACTGACAAATTGAACGATTGACGATTGAACAGTGTTTCACTCATTTGCTCCAAGTGTCAATGGCAACAGTTTTTAACGTGTTTTCCAAGTTCTTTCACTGACCCCGCAAGTGCCAGAGAGAAGGTTAATTTAGTTTTTTAAACACAAACTACATTGAAGGAACTCTTTGGTCTTTGGAGCGATCACAGTCGACTTGACAAAACCACAAGGATGAATCAGTCTAATCAGCTGATTGAAAATGGATCATGCTTTCCTGTCCATTTCACCTAGAACACAAACACATCATACAACTCAACTCTGATTGTCTGTTTTGTGTCCTCCACATCTCCCTGTTCTCCCCCAGCCCCGTGTGGAGGTCACTATTCAGCCCCTAGTGGAGTGATTTTGTCTCCCGGGTGGCCTGGCTACTATAAAGACTCCCTCAGCTGTGAGTGGGTGATTGAATCAGAACCTGGACGCTCCATCAAAATCACATTTGACAGGTGGGTGGCATAATTCTCTCATCTTGTACTGTATATTGTAAAGGTACAGCTTTGAACAGTGTGGATTCATTTAAATCAACATCAAACTTAACATCCATGGGGATTTTATGTGAAATATAATTACATTATCTTAAATGTAATGGCTGTTTTAATAGAGTTTGGAGTTGTTTGTAGACTAGGAAGGCTGGGTAGTAATTTAGTTTATTTAATGTGGTCTCTTTGCTATAAAGTGGTGAGAGTACAGTATATGCAGGACAAAGTGTATGTTTTATTGTGTACCTTTTATTGGTTTTAGCTTCTGGTCAAAACAAAGTTGTTCAGAAAGTACATTTTGTTTAATGCCAATTTTGGAGGTTTGAACGAGAAGCCAGCTATCTAAGAGATTTAATAAAAAGTAATCTAAAATTCATCGCACACAGATATTTACTTTGTATTCAGTGACCGAATGTGCTGACACAATATTTCCCATCATAAACGTAATGATCCAGATGAATATGATAAATTGTCTTGGTGTCCTCTGTGTCTCAACAGGTTCCAGACTGAGCTGGGCTATGACTTCCTCGAGATCCACGATGGGCCGAACCTCTTGTCTCCTCTGGTCGGTTCCTTTAATGGCACCCAGGTTCCTCAGTTCCTGTTCAGCACCAGCAACTTCCTCTATCTGCTGTTCACCACGGACAACAGCAGATCAAACGCTGGCTTCAAAATATTATATGAAAGTAAGTTAGAAACAGATGTAGGTTCACGTATAAACATGCACAAGCGGCCTCAAAGAGAATGTCCACTTTCTCCCGCAGTTCCGCAGCATCTCTAAACACAAATGCACAGCATCACACAGGTAGCCCTCCAGATAGACTTTTACAAGCTGGCCTTGAATGGGATCATTAGCTGAACAATGAATGCACAGCATGATCCAATATGCTGAGACTTAAACCATCTGTGATTCTATAGAACACGCAGGTCAGCTCTTTTTAAACCCTTTTTTCCCCTTCAGGTGTCACAGTCGACAGCTACTCATGCCTGGACCCTGGTATTCCTGTCAACGGCATTCGTTATGGACAGGATTTCTCCATAGGTTCCACCGTGTCATTTGGTTGTGATTCTGGATACAGACTCAGCCACGAGGAGCCGCTGGTGTGTGAGAAGAACCACTGGTGGAGCCACCCTTTGCCCACATGTGACGGTAAATATCTTTAAACTTCTTAATTAGGTAGGGTCACATTGCTGATGCAGCACAAAGATCATTTTTTCATAATCAGGTAAGAATACAGGCAGATTTGTACTGGTTTCCTGCTCCACATCATTCTCTGTGATTGCACTTATCTAATATTTTATATCCTGACCTAAAAGGTTTATTCAATAAAACATGTTATCGTGACCTTGATTCAGAATGAGAATCCACTGTTTCCTGAGGTATCACATGCTGACCGGCCACACAGTACTTTAAGGTCAACTTGACTTCAGCCCTGCTAATGGTAGCACACTTGTTTTTTCTCTGCAAGTAAAAGGCTTCATTGAAATGACTCAGTGTTTTTCATGGAGAACATTATTTTTAAGATTAAAACAAAAAACACACCAACAAACCTTTGTGACGAATGCTCAACAAGATGATCTAACTAATCCAACGCAGGAGCATCATAGAGGCCAGACTGTGGGAGAAAGCTCAGCAGTGGAGCTGATACCATTCTGTGGGGAGTTGAGTCATGTATAGAAAATATCGTTTTGTGACAAACCCATTGATGAATTGCACACACACACACACATAGAGTAGATGAAGGTAGACATAGCAGGTATATATCATC
Organism: Microchirus variegatus; assembly: GCF_963457635.1. NCBI lineage: Eukaryota > Metazoa > Chordata > Actinopteri > Pleuronectiformes > Soleidae > Microchirus > Microchirus variegatus. Next base: position 6,387,779 of record NC_139814.1, read on the forward strand.
AAGGCTGTGGGTGATGTGAGAGCTTGTACCGTGCATTGTCTACTGTACTCTATAGATGCGTACATGCATGTCAACACCTGTGTGTGTGTGTCTGTGACTCTGTTTGTAGCCTGCTTTCATCCATGGGTCTCCTGTCACCCACACTCCTGTGTGAACTGTGAACACAGAAGTGGTTTGAGGTAGATATGAGTTAAGGTTGACGAGAGCCTGTATCGGCTGTCACCTCGTCTCTCTTCGCTGTCAAATGTGCGAGTGGGGGGGGGGGGGGGTGCAGGAATAAGAGGAGTGGGGAAAGAGGACTCCTCTTTTCTCTGTGGGCCCTTCATCCATTCACAGGAAAGCAGAACAGAAAGGATGAGAGAAATGTGCATGAAAACACGTTTGAATGGTGCAATTCCTGGGACTGCCGCTAGTTTCCTCCAAGGAGGCCCCGTGGAATTTATGTGCTGAATACCATTAGACTGTGTTTACACTGCACTGCATGTACCATACTGGTGGAGGAAATGTTTGCTGCTCCGGGTTGCTCAGAGATGGTTTCGGCCCAATGATTGACAACCAGTACACGGTGAGCAGCGCCAGCTGAGTCAGCCCTGGGAAGTGTGGTACAAATCAAACACTGTTCACACTGAGAGAGATGAAAATAAATAGCCGTGGAACATATGGTAGGGCAGCGTAGTGGTGCAGCGGATAGTTCCCACAGCAAGAGGGTTTGTGTGTTCCCCATGTCTCCGTGATATTAAATGGAATATTTTAAGTACATTTCATTTTATTAGTCAATTATTTTGCCTTCTAAAGTGAAAAGAACTCTATTCAGTCACAGGAGAAATGACACAAATGACAGAATGACCGTAGCCATCACAGTCAAAATGAAAGATCATGGCAAATCAAAAAGACAGACAGAGAGAATGAAGAGGATAGAAAGCAAAGAGAGAGAAAATGGCTGAAAATGAGATTCTATGCAGTGTCTTAAATTTCTCACATAACCCTGGCAGATAGTATGAATAATTAATAGTGTGTGCATGCAATCTTCAATGCATGAGTGTTTGTATGTGAGTGTGTCTGCTTATATATAAGCAATATTTTGGGAATAGTCTCACCCCTTTTGTTTATGGAGATGCTGATGGAGGGCGACTGAGAAGATGCTGATGCTCTGTTATGGTTCAAGCAATTATTTGCTTAATTTATGTGTTTATGTGGTTAGGTCAGTAGAGGCCAGGAGCTTTTATTTGGGCTGCAGCTCTTAGAGTTGGTGGTTTTGGAGTGTCCCACTTAAGAAAACTTCCACAGAACTTTCAGGTCTGACCTTCTTCCTGCCGCTCTGCCACCGTTGCACTTTTGATGTAATGTTATGGCATTTTGAAAAGGAAGATGACAGGCCAGTCGCCCAACTGTAAGATGAACCAACTGGAGCGAACAAAAATGAAGCACCCTGCCATATATGCATACATTAGTATGCATAGAATGACCAACTGATTTTTCTTACCTTTTCTGAAAAGCTGGTCTCAACTCTGAGTATATCTTTGCCAGTGTGGGTCTTTATCTGCATGACAATGTGTTTAACCATGGTGCAGGGTCATCTCAGGGCCATAATCTGAGTCTCAATGTTTTAGGAATGTTCTCCACAGCTTTGTCACAGCATTAATTTTAAAGAAAAACAATAACCTGTTAACACAGAGCGCATCGAGGACGACATGTTTGCATTACCGTAATTGCGGGACGGTCTGTGCTATCGGAAAAATTCCAAAGGTTTTTGAAAGAAAGTCAAAGTTAGGGATGGGAATTGATATCGGTCCGATACTGGTCAAAATCACTGGATCGAATATTGGAGAGATGATAATAATAATCTAGAATCCAATACGGTCCAAAAATCCTATATATTTTATTATGCTTTACTATGCACAGACTGAAATAAATATCAGCAAATATCACCATTTGTTAGCTGAGTCATGTTTGGGCTGTTTATTTCTTCTTGTATGATTTTGATTTGTTACACAGTTGGAGAATCATGTCTTTGAAATGACTCTTTTATCTTTTATCATTATAGATACTCGGGTTTTTGATATGAATATATATATCTATACGTGGTTATTACAGTAATTTCGCTCGCACTGCTGCAGGAAGTCTGCAAATCGACGTCTTTGTTGCCAGAGAGGAGAGAGTTGGAAAAACACCTGTACATAAATTTTTTGGGCCTGTTTTTGGTCATTGAGTCAAAAACTTAAGCAAATGTTATTTTAAAAGTTTTATACTGTTCAAATGTCAAATTTAACAGGCAAACGTGTTGTACAGTGTTCATGTACAACTACAGTGTTTTTTTCTAAATAAAACTATTTTAAGTAAATGCAGTAAATTGTAAATAACTGCCATAACTGTTGAAAGTTATTCTGGAAAAATTGGCAAAAGCACTTACATTTTCTGGCCCTTTTCTGGTTAAAATAAGCAAAAAAAAGTCCAGGCAGACATTTTAAGGCGTCGGTGTTTAAGGTTAAATAAAAAAAACCTCTGATCAGGCAGAACCGTTCTCATCTCCAGATCGCCACCGTAATCCAATTATTTATTCATGCATTTTTACTGAGCCATAACCTACACCCCCGGTAACTTTCATCCAAATCTGTTCTTTACTCTGTGATTTATTCTGCTCACAGACAAACATGTCCAAAAACATAATCTCCTTGGTGGAAGTAATGATATTCAAACTTTTGTTTCTACATTTCTATTCATTGTAGGTTGCTCAGAGCAGAGGTTAGGGTGGATTCACTTGGAGAGGGTTGTTTCATGCAGAACCCGTCTACCTATCTATCTATCTCCCCAGCCGCCCATCCATCCATCCATCCATTCATCTGTCCATCTGCCCATTTACCTCTTATAGTGTTTGTGTGTGGGTAATACCCATATGAGAGGTCCACAGGGGAACATTATCTGTTTTAGCTATCAACAATCTGATGCTAACCTATTCTCTCTCGCTCTCTCTCACCCTCTCTCCCTCTCTGCCCCACTCTGTCTTTCTCAATCTATCCAGCTCTATGTGGTGGAGATGTTAGGGGTCCCTGGGGAACCATCCTTAGCCCCGGCTATCCAGACAGCTACCCTTCATCTCTCAACTGCACCTGGACTGTTGAAGTCAGCCACGGGAAAGGCAAGACACGCACACACACACACACACACACACACACACACACACACACACACACACACACGCACACACACACATGCATGCACACACACGCACACAGACACATGTTCACACTGCTTAATGGAAAGAGACAAAGTGAGAGACAATAGCAAGTAGCATGCATACACCGTGCAGCTACTGCAATGCTCTAACACAAACTTGCATTACAATAATTGTGCAGTATTTTCAATGTTTTCTATCACATTCAGAAGGACATGTTCATGTCACTCACACGCATGTAGGTTTAATCTGTTATGATGTAAGTTATATTAAATATTTTAAAATCTCTCTGTAAAGTGATTCATACAGATTATAACTGTAGGTGTAAGCCTGCTGAGAATGAATCAAAGTTCTCTCCCTCTCCCAATCTTTCTGTCCACTTCTATGTGCGTGTGTGTGTGTGTGTGTACAACAGGAGTCCAGTTTCAGTTCAATTCTTTTCATCTGGAGGACCAACACGATTACCTCTTGGTTACCGAGAACGGGAGTTTCCTGCAACCACTGGCTCGCCTGACTGGCAACGAGTTGCCTAGCAACATCAACGCCGGTCTCTATGGCAACTTCAAAGCCCAACTACGATTCATCTCTGACTTTTCGATCTCATATGAGGGCTTCAACATAACTTTCTCTGGTAATTAACTCACCCGTAGTGATATTGTGATATCTTCACTCTCAGTTTCCTCAATCCAAGTGTTGAATTTTCTGTAAAACTGTAAAACAATGGTAAGTTTTTAATCTCAAACCAGGCTTTGTGAAAAAAATAGTCAAGCGATAACACCCGTCATGAATTTCAGCCTGGAAACCTCACTGAGAGGGATCCAAGACAGTGCAATGAAATAAAATACTTTTTTTTTTAGAGACAAGAAAGCAGAACAACATCTCTACCCAGGCGGAGACAATTATTGTCTCTTAAAGTGTATTGTGGCAAATGATCTGTCATAGCTTTACCTCAAGTTGTACAGTTACCAAGGAACAGAGCTGTGCAATAATACAAGTAGATAAAAGTTGCAGACAAAAAAAATACAAGCATAATATTTTTTTCCCCCCACACATTTTGCTGTACTGTGTAGAGATATGGCACAACAAGTCCATGTTTTTTCATGAAAATTTTTTTTTTGGCACATTCAATATAGTATATTAGGACTAATGTGTCACTGTGTTGTCAGTGTTTTTCTCTTATCAGAGATGTTCACCACTGGTCTACTCAAAGTTGTATTTTTGAGTTCCAAAAACAACACAGAACAGCAGAGACAGAGGTCACACAACATTAAACCAAATGCAATCCAACATTAAACAACACAAAAGTAGAAAAGATGAGATGGAGATGGATTCTTCATAGCTCGTGTTCCAAAAATGTGTGCAAATTGCAGACACTTAAGGCGAAATCCAAAGCCGCATCTGCCCCTCATGGGCCGAGATTCACACTCTCACTGACTCTGTAAAAAAAAAAAAAAAGCGATTTAAGCTCGCTTTACACTGAAGGACGTCGTACCACCACCCAGATGGCACAAGCCGAGTTTCAGAATGTACCACATGGGATGTGTCACCAGAAATGTGACTTGTCAATTGTGTCATATTGCAGTACACTGTCAAATACACATCACATCGCCAGTCTGAGCCTACAGAAAATAAAACTCCTTCTGTTCCTCGCTAAAAACACAGAATCACAAACACAAGTTCACTTCAGGACATAATGGAGCCAAACAATACACAGACTAGGTATTCTTAGTTTTCGGTTTTCACCCAGAAACTTAGAATGTATAGGTTTCTCTCCTGTATCATTGTAGAACTAAATGTGTGTATTTATAGAGTTTCAATGTATGTTTGCAGAATATACCTTGGAGCCGTGTGAGGACCCTGGAATGCCTCCGTTCGGCAGGAGGAACGGCTACAGTTTCGGCGTCGGCGATACGTTGTCTTTTTCCTGCAATATGGGTTACCGCCTTGAGGGGGCACCAGAGGTAATCTGCCTCGGTGGTGGGCGGAGAATGTGGAGTTCTCCTCTTCCAAGATGTGTTGGTATGTATCCATTTTAACAAAATAGTCAAATATGTTGTGGAAAGTAGAGAAATAAAGAGTCTTTGGCTCAGGAAGGATCTTCTCTTTGGAGGAAGAACATTTAACGCCGTGATTTGATGTTTACGAATACATAGTCACTAATTTAAAGATGGGAACATGGTCGGTTGTATAACTGCTTCTGCGAACAAGGTAGCCTCGCTCTTGAAGTCCATCCTGATGTTTGAACACAACCAACCAAACCATGTCTAAACAAATCCTCCGATAAACACAGCAAACATGTTACATGATATAAGGCATGTGGCTACGTCAAACATATTTAAAATAACTTTTATGATAATTTTATGATAAGTTTGTTTGCCGAGGTTTGTGAGTCATAAGCTGTGAAGAAAACTTTATAAATACATTTGACATTTAAAACGCATGGAGCATATTTTTTATTTGCCACCAAGCGCGGTTAACTGTAAGCATAGACTGTATCTGAAAATGCTTCTGCCAATTATTATTATTTTTTTTTTTAAATCAGCCAAATCTAATAACATGATTAAACCTTTACTTGAGGAGTTAATGTTCTCAGTCGCTAGTTTCAGTTCAATAGAACATGGAAATACAGTAGATACTAAAGTATGGTACAAATGAGTGACACCAGTGTGATTGACACCTGGTATACACTCTTAGAAATAAAAGTGCTAAGTAGAACCATATATGGTTCTTCGGTTTGTCTTCATAGGAGAACCCTTTTTGACTCCGGGTAGAACCTTTTTTATAAAGGTTCCACCAAGAATCCTTTTAAAACCCTTTATTCAGGAAAAGGGGTTTAAAGGGTTCTCTGGATCAAAAGGGTTTTTGAGAAGAAAATGGTTCCAGGTAGAACCTCAGCCCTTGAAGAAGGACCCTTTTGGAACCCTTATTTCTAAGAGTGGAGGCACCTATAAAATGTTTCAGGTTTGAAAACCTGACACGGCACTGGTCAAATTCCAAGCCTCCACAATTGAACAGTACATCCATTAACACTGTCTACGTTTATTATGACAAAGACGATGCTTACAATCCACATAAACCCAGTCATAACTGGCTTAACTTATTATGAATAGTGCTGACATTAGACCAAAGTAGTAGCTGGGCCAGTAGCCCTTGTTGAAACTCTGGGGTAGGCGTGCTGTCAGCACCTTTTTCCGATGGGTTGTTGTTGTTGTAAGAGGGTGCTGATTAACTCTGATTAACGTTTCTCTGTTGAGAAACGTCTTGGATTTTGGAGAGTTCATAACACAAACTTTCGGAGTTCATCTGGTTTAATGTGCTGTGGATTTTGCTTGGAGATAAAATAAAAGGTTGCAAAAAAAAACACTTCAAAAAGAGAAGGAGGATATGAAAAAGGGGGGGAAGGACTGTGTTTTTGGGTCTTTGAGAGGGATGGCTCACACTCTTGTGATATTAATAGTCCTCTCATGTTATCTTCTTTGAGGGTAGTAGCATTCAAATATTAATCAGAGAGGAGTCTTTATTGTTGTAGATTTTCCATTCTTTGGAGATTTGGCTCGTGCTTCTATTTGAGTTGTGTCCAGTCTTAATCCACTGGGCTTCTGTGTTAAATCTCCAAAGCTGCTCTGTTTTAGGGGAAAAGGAATCTCTTGTTTCTGCTTCTTGTCCCAAATGACAATTTAATGCTGATGAGGGAAAAAAAAGGGAGGGGGGGCTTTTTGGGTCAAAATGTCCATTCTTTCTAATATCTGGCACAATAATTTCCTTCAGAATAAATTAAATTATATCTCATTTTGTCTTATCTTATTCAGGCCTAAAATGACCCTGAATAAGACGTCTACATCCGACTGTTTTCTTAAAAGCTCAGACAGAATTCAGAGTTTTGATCTGTTCTTCCTTCATGGCCCAAGTTTTTAATATTAAGGACATTACAATAATTACAATGCCAAATTCCTTTTAATAAGAACAATCATCTTCAAGAATTTGTGAATAAAGTAGATGACAATAAAGGTTCCAGGAAGAATGTGATATTACAATAAGTTATATCTAAGATGTCCTTCCATATATGAAATAAACTTAACTTAAGGGGGGAAATACCAAAATAACATTTATTAATGTTTATCTTTGGCTTTTGTGACATGAGATAGAAGGAAATGTAACCATCCATCAAATCCAAAATGGTGTAAATGCAGTAGTCTGCTAAATTTGAAAAGTGGTACAAGCCACAAACAAAAAGGCACATATCGATACAAACTGCTCAGTCAGGCGTAAACACACTGATGAGAAGAAATCTCCACCTGAAGTGGAAAATTAGAGCATCCTGAGTTGTAACACTAATTACTAACTGCACCAAAAGGCCAACAAATGAACCGAAATAAGCAAATGAATGGATTTATTTGTCGATTTTTTTAAATATGTGCCTGGTGTAGACACGTCATGTAAAAACATGTACTCCACCAGAGGCAAATGCTCTATGGCAAATACTAAAAGATCGCTGGAACTCGATCAACTATATGACTCATTCAGAATCAGTTGTTTATCACTGATTGTAGCTTTTTTTCACTGTGGTGAGCGAGACGGTGATTTGGATAAATGTGGCAAAATCATCCCTTCCAGAAGAATTTCTGTATCAATAACAGGGCCTGAAATGAGCTTCCTCTGCTCCACAGACCAGCAACAGCCACTGCACTCCACATGTACACTTAAGTCTGTAAATCGCCACCAACAAAGGGAAACTGCAAGGTTAGATTGGTGAGAATGAAACTAAAATTAAAGTAATAATATAAAAAGACAAATAGAGTAGATTTTGGGTGCCATGGTATTAACTCTGGTGTTTATGTTTTAGCAGAAATCCTCACTTTGTGCCTGACCAAAGCAACAGCTCTGTGGGTGAATCAGTAGCTGCAATAAGTCTAATCCACAATAAGCACATAGCAAAAGTGTGCACTGTGACTGTGGGACTGCACACGAGCGGAAAGACAAACGTTAGGGTCCGGTTTTATTTAAAGAGGACATTCAGAATAGAGAAAATTAAACAGAGCCATATTTATTTTCAGCTTTGCGTGATGTTTGCAGAGCCAATCATTAAGTCTCAGACTCATCGGTTCTTCAACATGCAGGTTACGTGCCAGTCTTCTATGGTGTAGTGCACTTTGCTATATTTAGGTCCCGTATGTTGTGTTGCATTGCTGCATGATGATGAAGTGTATAGGAAAGGGTCGCGAAGATGAAGAAACCTACTATTTGGTGCAAACGTTTCATTCTTGGTTATGCTATCACCTCTGTAAGTTTTTATGGGGTATGAATAAGCTAAATTTGTGGTTTTTCATGTTTCCTCACTTACCCTGGCAGGTCAAGCACATTGCTTTCATAAAGCACATCCAAAAGCAGAGTTGAATGGGCAGCACAAAAGACTATTTGCGTTTTCATAAAGCAGATCTTTGGCTTCTTATTAATCCAAGTTATGCCTTATTTCCTGCTGCTGTACCCGACTGTTTTATGCACTTTATTTCCATTTGTGCAGAAAAAAGAGGATTACATTTAAAGGAAAACAGCAATTAAAGGGACAGGAAAAAGCTAAATGGAAGGAGAAAAGGAGAGGAGGGTACAAGGGAGGGAGGGAGAGAGAGAGGGGGTGCACAAGAGCGAGGGAGTTACAGAGGAAAGAGGGAGAGGGTGTAGAGGTAATTTTCTAAATGGAAACCCTAGCAGCGTGATTTATTGACAATATGACAGCTGTAATATGACTATTACACCAGTTGAGACATAAAGAGGGGAGAGCATCACAGAGAGTGAGAGAAAAAGAGAGGGAAGGGGCACACAGTGCATTGTGTAGATAGAGGGCACATGTAAAGATACACACACGTGGAGTCTCTTTAGGTAAATTAGTTCCCGAGTTTTACTGCTGCTGCATTCCCTATAACAGACGCAGAGGGGCTGACAGCACAGCTGTTTAAGAGGGTGGTTAAATTACTCTCAGGCAAACACATACACACAGAAACAACACACACACAAAACATATAAAACATCCACAAACACACACATATAAGCGCACACAGAGAAAACACACACTAGTAGAAGTATTTGACAGAAAAAATAATTATTGTCTTGGATAAGATTAAACACATATACATGTATATATATATATATATATATATATATGTATATATATGTATATATATACATATATATATGTATATATGTATATATATGTATATATATATATATATATGTATATATGTATATATATGTATATATATATGTATATATATATATATATATGTATATATATATATATATGTATATATATATATATGTATATATATATGTATATATATATATATACATATATATATACAACTTTTCTTGAAACCCCCAAAGAATCACATAACATAATTTTGTATGTATCTTTCCTAATTAGTTTTTCATAGTATGAGTCACATGATTCCCTTTGGGTTTACATAACACCTCATAACACTCACTGTATGTTTTAATTATTAGTAATTTAAAGGTGATTTATGGAAAATATGTACAGCTGTGTTTATAACAGTAAACGTTGCAGAGGTTTGGGTCACCAAGATTTTAATGAAACAAATACAGAGATGCAGATCAACACATGTATTATGTTTTATACATTACAATCTATCTTGTTCATTTCCGTATGCCGGCAACAGGCGGAGAGAAAAAGTGAAAGTGTGGCTGCTGGAGAGCAGCACTGCAGGAATATCACTTGATGAGAGGAGACAGTGACAACAATGGACCTGAAAAACCATTGACATCAACAAATCAACAAAGTTGGGAAAGAGAGAGCTGACATTCCCCTCCTCTTTTAGCTGTATTTTAATGCATCTTCTCCTCCATTTTTGAGAGGGGTGGTGAGGCTTTCTAGATTTGCAGCTACAGTAGTATGTCAAGTTGCTTCGAGTTGTATTATTTGTGGGTGGAGCAACAGACCGAAACAACAAAAGCTAAACATACATTTCCAGTTGCGGCCTGCATATTAACAACTATTTTGTGGCTGCACAATTGTTATTAGTGAAGCCAGTATTTCAATGTTTCCTCAATCTCTGTGCGACAGCTCATGGTTATGCTTCGTCTTAATATAAAACATTTCTTCCAAAGCACATTTTTAATTCTCTTCTCTCTGCCTTTGTCATCAGCGGAGTGTGGCTCTTCTGTTATCAACAACGAGGGCATCCTTCTCTCTCCAAACTACCCGATGAACTATGACAACAACCATGAGTGCATCTATAGCATCCAGGTAATAAATCTGTATAATTTTTAACATGTGTTCTCACTGAATTAAAGCAATGGCACTCACTCTAATTTGATTAATCATTATGATACAATAAAACCTGTGTGAATACTGTACGTGTGTTGTTTGCTTTGGCTGTAAATAACTCTCCCTTGGCCTTTGTGTGGACTTCAGGTGCAGGCTGGAAAGGGCATCAACATCTCTGCCAGAACCTTTCATCTCGCCCAAGGGGATATACTCAAGGTAAACATGCATGCACGCACATGCAATACTCTCTCTCTGGGTTTCTGTGTGAGTGAGACTTTAAAGAAGTCGGTGTGCTGTGAGTCCCTGCGAGTTTGCATCATGAGTACACTGTTTCTGTTGTCTGTGCAGATTTATGACGGCAAAGACAGCACAGCCCATGTTCTTGGAGCATTCACAGGATCGTCCATGTTGGGTCTGACGCTGATTTCCACTTCAAACCATCTCTGGCTCGAATTTTACAGTGACTCAGAAAGTACTGGAGAAGGATTCAAACTGGTGTATTCGAGTAAGTTCACAGCCGACACGGATGACCTCTCTGAACTTACAGCACACCGTGAGCAGCACCTTATTGACAAACTTTAAATCCCTCACCACAGCGAAGTTGTACTTCTGTTCTCACACTTCCAAGGATTCACAGAAGAAACAGGTTCACAAACTTTATACATTTCAAACTGGAATATAAATATAAAGTGCCAGTGGCTATTGCTTTTGGATTCAACGTTTGTTGTATCCAGGTGGCAGCCAATTGTGAGAGGAAGAATCTGAGTAATAATAAGAATCTTAAGTCAAGTTTTGAAGCCACCACAATCACCATTATTGACTGGCACCATGTTGATGTTCGGCAACTGGAAAGTTCAGCGATGTCACCTGCTCCTAGTTGACAGAAACACTTGTCAATCACACTGGTGTCCACTCATATGTGTTTTATTTTATTAATCTTTTTTTCCTCTCAATGGTCTTTTGAAGAAGACCTGAAACTAGTGTTTGAGACTATTCACTCTTCAGGAAAATGTTTGCTGACTTTTTTAAATCGAGTGGGGAAAAGGCTCATTTTATCATTGGCTTCCACTCAAACCTGATCCTTTATCACCCCCTAGAGGCTATTCAATATATTCTTATTTCCTGATTGGCTTCAGTAGATACCTGTAAGTCTACATCCATTGTTTTTATGTACAGGAAAGGATTAATGATTTGCAGTGATGACCTAGCACGTGCGCACAGCAGCGTGTTTTTTTCTCACATGCATTCAATTATTGTTTTAATTGGAGTATTATGACGACCTATCACGTTCATTAGATTCGTGCTGTTACGTCTTATAAAGCAAAAGTGGAGACGGGCAGGATACGAGAAAAAAGCTAGTTAGTCTCAATTCAGCCAAGTGACACTTGTTCTGTCTTCTTGAACATTTTAACACACTTGCTCAATCTATTTATCTCTAAATGGTTTTAATGCGCGTAACCATCATATAACGGAATTGTGCCGCTGAAAGAAAATGTGTCATATTTGATTAACAGCTTTCAGAGAACTCTTGAGTTCAGCGTAGGATGCTGTGTTAAAGGTGCACTCATGATGTTCACACATTTCCCAGCGCCCTCTTAGCATTGCAATAAAATGCGAATTGTTCAAATGGAGCCGTGCAGGATAATCTGCATAATGCTGCCAAGGTGTATCGTCTCTGCTGCGCGAGGAGAGGAGAAGAGAAATATCACTGCTGTACTTCTCTGCGCCGCAGATTCCTCATACTGATGTTTACAAAAGTGATACTTAAAATCATTGCAAGAGTATTCTCTTATACATGTTTTACACATAAAGATCAATTTAAAGATTTCGTTCCACTCACGCTAAATGTCAGGAAGATGGTAGACGTACTACACGGTAAAAACAACAGCTCTGCAAGCAGCCATTTTAAGTATTTCAACATGTTGATTGAAGTCTTGGCACACTTTTCCATTATACAGTTCTAGCACCACTCAGCTCTTCTAGGGTTTTTTTGCTTTTCCATCAGTGATAGAACCTGGTACCTGGTGCTTTTTTAGTACCTGCCAATACAGACAATACTAAAATGTGACGTCAACAGACTGCCGGCCACTGATTGATCAGAGACTGTTGTCACTGGAATAGTCATGAGCGTGACGTCCGAAACTAGAATCAAACCAAACAATGCCTAAGTATAGATTTCTAAAATTTTAAAGCTCACATAGAGTGGTCCTATTGCACATATATCTGAGTTATGGAGGTCTACTTACATACATTAACTTGTTTTTATGGTCAAAAACCTCCTAGTTGCTGCAAACCAGCCGAACAAAATCTCTCCTCACTGAAGTTCTCGTCAGCCACGATGTTTCAGACTGAAATCTCATCCCCAGAAGACAGACTGTGTTGTGATTGGCCAGCCAACGAGAGCTTTCTCAACTGTCTTGTGATTGGCCAATACCTGGAAGTGACGTAATTAGCACCCCAGCTCTCAGAAGCGCAGCTCCCCCCTCTGGAACGGTGGATGCACGGCTACTCATTATGAAAACATTGTTTTAACAGTGTTTAAAAATGACTTTGTCACGACTCCCCGCCGCAGTCCCTTTTCACGACTTTGACCCGGAGTCGGACCGAGTCAGAAGACACTGTCGCTCGTGGAACACCTCCACGACGGATGTTCTTCTGCGGTTCAGTGTACACAACCGGATGTACCGGGTGCAGGAGGATCCGCTGTTCAGGAGAAGTGATCTTTACATCAAGATTCCAGGCTTTTTCAGACCGCTTGCAGAGCCGGAGAATACAATAAAAAGCAGCGCTCTCAGCACGGGCTGAACTGTTTGTTTCGAAACGTTAGGATCTTCATAAACAAGATAATGGTGCAGAGACACACCAAAAACAGCTTTAATTGGAACTTGGAACGTCTATGGGAGCTTTAATATTTAACAAAGGAGTCTGGTGTGTTTTGGTAGTGATATCGCTGGTGAAAGCTGCCGATCATGAGCCGAATAACAACCTGTTCAGTCGTATTTTACAAATCTTTTTAATTTACTGATTCTAATGATTCAGTTATACAGAAAACAACTGCTTTGCTTGTCACTAGTTAGCGTGTTTGTGTCGCGTACAAAACAACGTTACGGAAGTTTCATGCACCCCTGCATGACAAGGTGCTGTAGTAATGGAATCTGAGAGCCGAGTAGACCTAGAGCTGTATAATGGAAAAGCACCATTTGTCTTCCAGGTAATGCTGAGGATGAAAACCTGGTTAAAGTCTGAGACAGACGTGATATTTATGTACCTCTTCATATCCAGCACTCCAAAATGATGTACATGAATAAACACAATATTCAAATATTACCATAGATTCTGGTCTAACACAGACAGTGAAAATTGAATCAGGTGTGTACAAGCTCCAGCATCACACCTGACTATTATTGGTTTGTCTCACACAGCGTTTTTTTCTGCTTTTATATTAAATCTGTAAGGGAGCTTAACAAGATCTGTGATATTAGTAAGCTTGTAAACATGTATTAAAAGAATATTGCTGTGCATGTAAAGAATTCACTTTTCTTCCATGTCCAACTGGCAAATATCTTTCTGAGCCTTTTTTTTTTTTTCCTCTTCTGCCTCTCTAGGTTTTGAATTGTCTCACTGTGAGGACCCAGGTGTTCCTCAGTTTGGCTACAAGGTCAACGACCAAGGTCATTTCTCTGGGAGCAGCATTACATACAGATGCGAGCCCGGTTACACTCTGCACGGGGCTTCCACACTGAAGTGTATGACTGGGGAGAGGAGAGCCTGGGATAATCCTCTGCCTTCATGTATTGGTATGTTCTTTTTTTTTTTTTTTTTTTGCTATTTGAAGCCATTTACACAGGAAAATAAAAAGCAGTGATTAAATAAGCGAAGACACCTACATGCAGAGTTTTGAGTTAGACAACATCTCACAATCTCATTCATACCATATTACATTTGTTTAAAAGCATTAGTTCAAGCATGTGTGGCGTTTCACGAGACTGTGGTAGTTGCTTAATGCAACGTGACTTAATTGATGACGGCATTAATTTCTATTATTCACCCAACACTCAGCCGTTGCACATACACCTTTTAAAATATCAGGAAGGATACTAGTATTAACTTGCGTAGAGCAGTCACTCAGAGCTTCCTAATGCAATAACCCGGTGGAAGCCAATTTCCTGTGGAATTACCTCTATAATGTTCTTATGATTTCACACAATAGAGTAGTTTTAAGGTTTCAATAGAAATCCAGCCTGTTTTGTACAAGTGGTTTTACTCCTGCTGCTTTCTGTTCTCAGTCAACCAGGTCATAGTACACTAAGGTGTGTAGATCGTGTAGATCTTGCATCGGTTTTCTTGAAGATGTTTAACCTCTCATCCAAAGGGCTTGTTCACTTTTAACTGACTGGAATTTCGGTTTAATCTGACCTGTTGTGGTTTGTTGGTATCATACAGTAAATGATAGAGGTTACCTGAGATGGGTGGAAAGTCTTCAAGTCCAGTTGCCTGTAAGATTTACACTCCTGAAGATATAAACTCAAACATAATAACTTAAAATAGCATGCACGCATCCTTTTATGTAGTATATATATCTCCTTGTTTTAACTCACCACTGTTTCTAATTCATTCTCGGGATTCTAACTAATGAGAAATGATTGTCACACCATAGTTCCAAGATGTCAATAGACCAATAATTTGTGTTTTACTGCCTATGTAATAAACACAGGAGTATTTTTGTATGTAGTGCCTCTATTTGTATATTATCTGAAGCTTATTTTGAAGAGATTTTCATTTCCTCTTAGTAGATATGTGGTTGAATGATCACATTCTGCAATTAAACCCCAAACAAATGCTGAGCCAAAACAGAGCCACACACAAAATGGCTGCAGCAGCAGCAGCAGCTGGGTGCCAGACAGGAGCTATAGGCATAACAGTAAGTCCAGTGTTTTAAGCACATTCTTGCTTCACTGCTGCCTCTGAAATTTCTGATTTTGGATTCAGCTTAATAAGTATCTTTCTCTCTCACTATCAATAATGAAAGAGTCATAAAACCACCGGCTGATATTCTTTGACTTTATATTTTAGCAGTGACACTCTATGACCTCAGCTAACCTCCAGTCTTAATATTATATTGCTTCTTATTATTACTCCAAGTGTTTCCTCTTTACTCCCGTTGCTTCTCTCTCTTTTCTTTCTCTCTTGCCTCTTCCCCCCCTGTCTCTCTCTCTTTTTTCGATTCCAACTCTTAATATCGCGCCTATTACTCGAGATAATGTATTCCAGTGATGAAGGGAGGCGAGCCTGGGGGGAGGAGGGACACGAGGAGGGAGGAGAAGCAGAGAGAAGGGATGGAAATATATAACCAAGAGAGACAAAGAGAGGGAAAGGGAAAATTATTTTCTGTTATATAATGTGTGGTGATTTCTGTTTGGAGAAATGCAGCATCAGAACTTTTTTCTTCCCATGGGTGAGCGAGTGAAGAAAATGAGACACGGGGAAAATGATGCTCCTCGTCCTTAATACATTAGACTCTGTGGTGATCCTTTAATCATGGTTCTGTAGATCTGATCGTCTTGATGGAAAGTTTGCCGTTGGTCCTGTTAAGACATGGAATAAACATTGTTTTCAGGTGAACCGATCACAAGTGGACAGCTCTAAACATAGATGTGAACGTGTTGAATATGCTCTTTAATTCCAGTCACTCAGAAACCACATTTGGAGATGATGTGGGGTCCTGTTCCTTTCACAGTCAGTACATTTCCACGCACAGTTGAATGCGACTACTGTCCCAGAATACCAGCACTAGCGGGGAATTGATTAATTTGTTTACTGTGTCTGCCTCTGCTACGCTTGGTGGCAGTGTGCCCCCTTTCAGTTAGATGACCTATTACGTCACAGAGTGAAGCAACTTTAGCCTGTTGTTGAGCACTGTTCTGTCTCTTTTTTACCACCAATTAACCTCAAAATATTTAATTCTTTAAACTGGCGGAGCATAAATACGCCTGGATTTCACCATGTTTTTCTTGCCATTCTTCTCTTATTTATGGGTCAAAGCCCAGGGGTGGAAACTGTGGTGTACGGGCAGAGGCAGACTCAGTTTGGTTCCGGCTGAATGTACTCTACATGTAGTGGTAATTTGAAGTTAATATGGGTGTGTTAGTTTGACTTTTAGAATCTAGATTAAGTGTAATTTTCGACCCGGTTGGAACAAGGGCCTTTCTGCATGTTCCCCCTGTGTGTGCGTAGGTTTCCTCCCACAGTCTACAGACATGCAGATTTGGGGATTAGGCAAATTGGACACTCTAAATTGATGATAGGTGTGAGTGTGAGAGTGGATAGTTGTCAGCTGGGATTGGCACCAGCGCCCTTTGACCCTCATGTGGAGGATGAAATGGTAGAGGATGGATGGATAATTCCAGCCAGACTTAAGGACGGATTTCCACTGGGCGCGTTCCAGCCATGGCACGTCAGCGGCGAGTTTTTGCTTTGCTTCTGCCCGGTGTCAATCCCCACCGGGCGTGTTACAGCAGCGGCGCGGTGCCTTGGGAGCCAGCTGTATTCATGGAAGATCACGCGATAATCCCGAACAGACGCAAGTTCGCGAGATGTGTGGTAACACAAAGGAAACGACAACAACACAGCTTCTGTCATTCTCCGAAGTGGAAGAACTGTTGATCATAAATGATTTTATGTTTCTCCACTTCAACAATCAGTCTCTCATTGTACATTATGACTCTCCGAGACGCTCTGATTAAATGGCTGTTGACCTGGTAGCACCAGTCACGACGTAATGTTGATGTGAAGTTGTGACAGGCGATATGACCTGCATATTGTTTTATTTTGAAATGGGGGCGGAAGTGTTTTACTTTGATTCGGACTTGCTGTCTGGTGTGATCCGCTCTGTTGAGCTTGGCGCGACTCAGTAGCGGCAATGGCAAAAATAGAACTGCTACCTATTGATAGCGATGCTGCGCGGCGAGCCGCTTCTAGGACGCTACTGAGACGTCCGGTGGAAATTCGCCTTAACACTTTACGTTATAAGTCTAGCACAATAATCCCTTTTTTCCAAGGTCATGTAAAGGTACCGAGTATGAGACCAAAATACGTCCTCACAGTGGCAAACCCTCTTCTATGCTGATGTCCTCTGACCTTCTACAGTTTCATAATGAACTGACAGTACATCCACAACCTGTTTCCTGTACATTGATTCAGTTGCGGCCACCACAACAATATTAAGATTGACTGCGTCATGTCAATATTTTCAAATTGGTAAACAGCACTGCAGCACATTCACCGTCTCTCACACAGACACACACAGACAGACAGTGGCGACAGATCCGTCTGTAAATAACAGCCACACATGTACACCGTTTGCATTGTGCTGCGAGGGAATGAAGAACGTGTTTATTATTTGCATTTAGAGCCACTCTGTGTTCACGGGGGGATTCATGTGGAGACACATTTTAATGTAGAGTGTGAAATGATGTATTCAGAGTTGGCCTCCTTTGTGATCAAATCATGTGAAATCAGTGTCAATGCACGGTTAAATCACACATGAATTATTATTGCTCACTGGTTTTTCTAATATTATCACACTTATATGTATACATATATGTATATCTATACATTTGTTTAGGTTTGTACAGTATGTTTGTAAAAAATAATCACCCTTTTTTTGTGATTCCTGCAGCGGAGTGTGGTGGTCGTTTTAAGGGTGAGTCCTCAGGGAGGATCCTTTCTCCTGGTTACCCATTTCCCTATGACAACAATCTACGCTGCACCTGGACTATTGAGGTGGATTCGGGAAATATTGTGAGGTGAAGTTGACATTTTCTGGTGTTTCTGTTCAAATAAAAGTCCTTGTTTTGTGTGTGAAACATGTCTAACTTTGATTCGGAGTGTTGAAAGCAGTTCAGAAAATGTGATTTTGTGTTTTGTGCTTGGATGTAGTCATTGAAGTGCTACGCTGTGGTTGATGTAAAATTGATGGCGTGTGTATAATTCATACGAAAACTGTCTTACTTGGACTTATACACTTCATTGACACAACGCAAAGCCACGGAGGCTGTTTTGACCTTGTGAAATTGTAATGCGATGAAGAATTCATGTGTACGTTGTTAATGATCATTTATTTATTCTCTGGTCTCGCAGTCTTCAGTTCCTGGCCTTTGACACAGAAGCCAGCCACGACATGCTCAAAGTGTGGGACGGACCACCTGAAAATGAAATGTCTTTGTCAGAGCTCAGCGGGTCTCTGATACCTGAGGGAATTCACTCCACTCTGAACATCGTCACCGTTCAGTTTGAGACGGATTTTTACATCAGCAAGTCAGGATTTGCTATTCAGTTCTCCAGTAAGTCTTGTCCATAACTAATGCATGAAACATTTTGAAAATGAAAAAGTTGTGATAGGAATTTACCTCTCTACCTTTCATTTTGTTATTTCGCTTTGATGTCGCCTGTATCCTGTCGTTAATTTGCATTTGCAAGACTCGACTAGATTTTCTATGAAGACTCATTTGGACTTTTCACTGTTTTTTCCTCTGGTGAATCATTTGATTAAAAATCAATATTTACATCGGTAGTGTCCAAATCTGCATAAGTGTTCTATATGAAAACCTTCAAAGATGATCTTAGCAGATGAGAGTGAACAGTTACTTCAGTGAATACACATTTTATGCACAGATGTAGCATTTTTATAATCCCTCTCCCTTCTTTCTCCTCTATTGCCTCCTCTTTCGCCCCCCGTCCCCGCTGTCCCTCTGTCCAGGCTCAGTAGCCACAGCCTGCAGGGACCCGGGTGTTCCGATGAATGGAAGTCGAAGCGGCGATGGCCGTGAGCCAGGGGATTCGGTGTCCTTTCAGTGTGACCCAGGATACGAGCTCCAGGGGGACGACAAAATCACCTGTATACAAGTGGATAACAGATACTACTGGCAGCCCAGCCCGCCTGTCTGTATAGGTGAAAATTCCAGCATCCATGTTTTTATGAGGTCAAACAAAAATATGTACTCACCGTGTATACATCCCTGGAGTTGTTTATAGTCTGTTACCTTGCTCAAGGAGACATCTGCATTTGACTTATGGGGGCTCGGTACAAAAGAAGGATATTTTGTGGTTCCTACATAATGCATTCAGTGTGATACTATTTCTTTATCCATATCTCTGCATGCTACGACTTTTTTGGAAAGAGAGCCCTGTAACTTAGAATCTCCTCAAAGTAAAAGAAGGGGGGGAAAAAAACATTGTCATGACTGAGCTAAAATTAGTTTTTCATCCTGCCTGGTTGCGCTCGAAAGAATATTCAAATTTTATGATATTTTATTACTTATCGCTGCTTGTGTTCCCATCATAGCTCCTTGTGGAGGAAACCTAACAGGCTCCAGTGGATTTATTCTCTCTCCAAACTACCCGCACCCATACCCTCACTCCAAAGACTGTGACTGGCTCATTGCTGTCAATTCTGACTATGTCTTGTCACTGGCATTCATCAGGTAAGCAGGTTGTTTTTATTTCCCTAAGAAACACAAGGTTATTGACTTGTACTTTTCAAGAAAAACATGTGACAATAAGTGCTTTTACAAGTCGGTAATAATTCCTACAAAAATGACAATATATGTGTTTAAAACCCTGTTTTTGAAATGTTACAAACAAAAGAACCAGAAAAACAAAGACTTAGTTTTTCTTCAAAGCACTAAAGATGTTTAATTGTTTTACTCCTGACTGATCCTCACTGTAATATGATAAAATCATTTTGACTGTTGTTTACAATAGTTTTTAATCTTTCTTCTGTTGCTTGTCTTTTTCTTTACAGCAAAATCTTGTATTAGCTCTGAGTTGTTTTTCTGAGCACATTATGCTCTCTCTCATATCTTCATGTCTTAGTTTGTTTCCTCTCTCAACAAAATCAATAAGAAAATACCTTATTCTCGTCGGATTGGTTCGATTATAAGCCTGAAACAGTTATCTCTCTTTTGTTACCTCCAAATGAACTTACGTTCTGTAAAAACTTGTCCAGCACTTGAGGGGGAAAAAAAATCAGAGCAAATTTCACAGCAATCACTTTAACTCCTATGTGATTGCTTTAGGCCGACAGACCAAAAGTCATGTCGTCCCAAAATGAGTTGAGGGACCTGTGATACGTGTAAAACTCTTCAAAAATGAGTCTACTTTCTGTTGTCAGTCAGAAACCTTTAACCACATAAGCTAGGGAAATTGATATTGTACGGCAGCATCTGATTGTGTTATCACTATTTTTCTTAAAGTTGACATTTTAACATTCACTGCCATAATACTGCTGTCAAAGCATGCTGCATATACTTATACTACAAATGACAAACCACAAAAACAACTCTGAAACGTCATATGTCAGTATTATCTGTTTTACCTCTTTCTTTGTCCTCAAATGTGTTATTTCTTCGTCTTCCTCTAGTTTCAACATCGAGCCAAATTATGACTTCCTGTATATCTACGATGGTCCCGATAGCAACAGTCCTCTGATTGGTAGCTTCCAGGACAGCAAACTCCCCGAGCGGATAGAGAGCAGTTCAAATACCATGCATTTAGCATTCCGCAGTGATGGGTCTGTTTCCTATACTGGCTTCCACCTGGAATACAAAGGTAAAATATTCTGCCAATAGTACCTCAGTCTTTGTTTCAACAGAATACTGATTAAATAGTTTTTATAATACAAAAAAAAAAGGTCCAACTACAAAAGCCCAAACTTCACAGGGAGATGAAAATCTGTTTAGAAGTCATCCCAGCAGGGAGACTTATTCACAACATAGGCATGTTTCAGTACAGCATGGTGAGTAATGCTGAAATAGGGCCACTATATTTCTGATGGGAAAAAAAAAAAAAACTTTACAAGCGGCACTGTTTTTATAAGCAATTTGTAAATGTCAGTTTGAAAAATCATTGAAGTTGACTGCGATGTAAATGCAGCAGGGACGTCTGTTACTAAGGCACATTGGGAAATGACTCATTCAGAGTATTTCACTGAGAATGTGGCAGTGCAAGTGTCAGATTCCTCTCGTTAAAGCAGGACATCTCAGGAATGTGCTGAGAACTCTTTCATTTTCTCAATTTAGCCCAAAAAAACACACAAAAAAACTCAATACACACACGTGTTTGCACTCGGTCACTTTCCCAGTCATGACAAAGTGCATTATGCAGATTTTCTTTGGAAGCGAAACACAAAAATCCCTGCTGAATTAGTGTCTGCTGAAGTCGTCTGTCATTGAGGTCACTTTCATTCACTCGCACAAAAGAATCAACAGTAGCTTCAATGTGGACTCAGGAATTAAATATTAAAATGATCCAGAGTGGCTGTTAATCTTTAGGGAGGGGGCCCAAAGCCATAATTTACAAGGTTAGTGTACCATACAAACGCCAGGGGATGAAGTTATTGTTCTTGCTCCATCTCTGGCAAAATGCAGCTAAGTCAAGAAGACTGGTAAAAAAAGGCTAACACAGTTCCTGCCTCATTTGATTACAGCTCAGGACTTAGTTATGATTAATTTAACTTTGATTTAAATTTGATTATTCATGTGCGCCTGTCGCTTTTTCTTTGCCTCACCCTCTCTCTCTCGCTCTCTCTCTCTCTTACTTACTTGCATGTTCTCTTTGTCTCTGTCCAGCCAAGCTGAGGGAATCCTGTTTTGACCCAGGTGTGGTTCTGAATGGAACCAGACTGGGATCTGACTATAAGCTGGGCTCCACTGTTACCTTCTACTGTGAGGCAGGATATGTTTTGCAGGTAAATGAGTGGATAAATAGTTAGTCGGCTGGTTGTTAGGTTGGTTGAATGGTTGATAACTTTTTTTTTTTTTTAAGGGCTATTCTACTTTAACCTGCAGTATGGGGGATGATGGCAGACCTGGGTGGAACAGGGCATTGCCTAGTTGCCAAGGTAACAGTCACTAAAATGCAAATACAATAAAATATACATATATATTTGGTTCACAATGTATTGATTTCTGAGTGTGACTGTGTGCCTCACTGTATATTGCTGTTCACTTATGCATGTGTATACGATCTCTCTCTTTAGCACCCTGTGGAAGTCGTTCTACGGGATCAGAAGGAACTGTTTTATCTCCCAATTTCCCCAGAAACTACACCTCGAGTCAGAGCTGCATCTACTCGATATCTGTGCCCAGAGAGTTTGGTAAGTTCATGGACACGCTGAGCATCACACAGCATTTTACCAGTTGTCAATTCTGATAAATAACCTATACTTTTGACTGAAATCATTGGATTTATCTTTTTTTTTTCACACAAAATGCCCTTGAGTGTGTTCAGTAGGCAACCACACATGACGTACTAATTTGTCGTACACATGACGTACTAACTTAGTACAGAAAACATGACAAATTTGACTAAACACAATGGAAGAAGTGGAATTGCATTTGGAGACTGCTGCAGATATTACACATGCGCTGGCGTTTTATTATAATCCAGGTCTATTTCTCATTTCATCTCACTGTGCTTGATTGGTGGTCACTGATCCAGATATAAATGTTTAAAACATGAATATTTAAGGATTATTCACGTTAACTTGGTAGATGTTGTAAATCTGGGGTCAGTTGAGCAGGAAAGGGAAGATGTGTTCATTCAACTATTATCTCAATGTGTCTATTTGTCTATAGATTGAGGATTTTCTGTCTGTCTCTCTGTATTTTTATTTTTTCGATAACCGAAAGAGGCACGTCTCAGAAAGTGCAGCATCAACTGTAAGTTTTTTGGATGAGCAGTTTTTATGAAGGTCAGCGGACAGAGATTCTGTGATGTATTTTACTATATTTTACCACAGCTATCATGTTTTCTGATGGGCTCTGTCCAGCTCAACTATATCCTTCAAACTATGTAAAAAATAAGAGTCACTACAAACAAAATCAGTATCATCTGCTCTATATCGTGTCTCGCATCACTGAGAGTAACTGGATGTTGCTCAGTTGTACTGAAGATGGATCGGTGGACATGCAAGCTTTTAATTATTAGTGCGCTCGCTGGATCTGGACTATTACAAACAGTCATTAATTGGTGGATATAATATTTAATTATAGCCTGTAGTATTATGAATAAAAAGCAGCCATCCCTGAGGCTGTTGACAGTTGCTGTCTCGTTATATTTGCAGAGCAGTGTTTGGAGTGTCAGCTCCGTGAAGACAATTTGACTCAGTGGAGCTAACATTTTGGTTGGTCTGTATTGTATCTTGACGACACACAGACATCCTCCCCAAACTTCCCACACAGAAAGAGACAGATTGCTTTGTTAAGATGCAGCGCCTTACAACATGCCTGTCACCCTCATAAAAATTTGCATGCCTGTGTTTTATATGATCTTGCACCATTTTAAAGGTAGCAGGTTTGTGGATCTAGTTAAAACCGCAGACGTTAACGCGTGAGGACGTTTCATCATTCACGCAGCTTCTGTCCTGTGGAGTGAGGGGGAAACCCTCGACTTCTGTCCCTGTGGCGACAGAAGTCGACACCTGTTGCATAATGACACCCACTCAGCAGCTCATCAGGAGGCATGGCTGCTCCCCTGTGTGACAGCGCCACAGTGATTGATGTCCAGGCTTTCTTCATTTTATATCAGGATGTGCTAATGCCTTACGGTCATTTAACTCTTAGAACGCAGAGCATTGTGGCTGCTTTTTTCGACGACTATGTTTAAAAAGGTTATAAGAAGATGTGCAATATGCATATCCTTTTTTCTGCACAACCTAAGCAATCTGATGAATATATATATATATATATATATATATATATTTTCACCAACTATATAAACACACTTGAGCAAAACGTACTCAACATGTTTAAAATCGGATTGAATTTGATTGTAAAAAGAAAGACGCTCTATTTTGTGACTTCTGAACATTTTTTGCTACTTTATATCACTACTAAAATATAGTGACCTATAAACACACACCCCAGGATGTCCATATAAGAAGTTCCCACGGCAATTTACCATAGCTCCACCTATGGCACAGATCCGTGCCGCGTGAGCATTAAAGGCCCTGGTATACTTCTGCGTACTGCTCACCAAAATGTGCGTCGCATATTGCGGACCTGTGTATACATGAATGAAGTCAGGTACTGCGGGTTGCTGTAGTACCTGACTTCACTGTTGGGTGGCGGTACAAGTCTGGATGCAGGTAATAGGATCCTACACTTACAGAAATAAACGTGCTAAGTACGTTAAGTAACTAACCTTTTTGGCTCCAGGTATAAAGGTTCCACAAAGAACCCTTTTAAAACCCTTTATATAGGAAAGGAGGGTTCTCTGGATCAAAATGGTTCTTACTGGAACCATAAGTGTTACCAAAAACCCTTGAAAACCCGAACTTTCTTCTGGAAAGGGTTTTTCAGAAGCAAATGGTTCCAGGTAGAACCTCAGCCCTTGCAGAAGGACCCTTTTGGAACCCTTATGTCTAAGAGTGTACCAAAGGAGAAGAGAACAATGCTACAGCTGAAAAGGTCCGTTGGGCAGGGAAGTCGGGGTGTCAGCCGGTTCAAGGGTCACCAGGTCGATGATCAGATGACTATCCTTGGCCACTACTTCTTCTGTTGTCCAAATGTTTTTTTCTGCTTGGTGAGTAGGGCTTAATACTCCACCTACTGGTGGGGCAGAGATTGTCCACGCGCACCCATTATGCACACGATGCACGTTGGTTCGCGCACGCTGTGCACGATTGTATACCAGGGCCTTAAGGGTTAATAATAAAGTGACCAGACCTTGTTGGGTGTATGTGACTACAGTACAGAGGGCTTTCACTAGCAATGAGCCAGGTGTTCACCTCATTATATGTGTATGCGGAGGTGCTTGTGTGCTTTTTGTATCAACATATTCACATTATGCTGTGATAGAGGTAAAATCCAATGCGGTAAGTTAATCCCCGTGACTTTACATTGGTGCAAATGTGACTTCCTGTCTGAAATATGAGCTGTGAACTCTTTCACCTGCTCCACAGTATGTCCAGCAAACCTTAATCACAGTGGAAGTATTTAACCGTTTCTCGTGGCCCGGCAGAATCTCACCATACTTCCTGCGCAAGCAACGCGCTGACACTTTTCACATCCCCCGTTATGACCATGACAAGCACTGAAAAGGTTAGATTCCTCCTCAATAATTTGCTTCTAAGTCATATTCTTGTTAACACCTGCAGGGGAGGTTCACTGTCAATCAAAGGAAAAACCATTTTCTTTTTTCTTTATTTCGTGTTATTTTCACATTCAACGACATTGCCCAGAAAACAAACAGGGCATCTTTTGTGCAGAATGTGTCTCACGCTTGAAAAGAATTCCACAGAAAGAAACATCCTTGTACAAAGCGATCGGTGACCTTCTATCAGCATAATATCCTTGGCAATGTGCAGATTGAATTCTTGACACCATTTCAGCCTTTGAGACCAACGAGAATAGAAAAGGAGGGACAGATGCAAAGGTTGTGGTGTGCGTGCGTGCGTGCCTGCGTGTGCATAGGCAAGTAAATGAGCTTCGCCGAGGTTGAAATAAATGACTTTTTATGCTAAAACACAAATTATAATGTGTAAAATGTTACAAAGACCGTTTTCTTGTTCAGTTTTTTTCTCTTGGTTTCATAAAACAGAGGGAACTGTGATAAGGATATCCCATGTCTCAGGTGACCAGTGGGTCACTAATGCCTCTCGTCATTAAAATTCTGTATTATATGTCTAAAGACTGTCAAACTATGGGATGGATGACTTGGGTTTAATACCTGGTCACTACAGCAGTCTTTCTTTGTTTACCTTCCACTAAGAAAACCAACTGTATGTGCAATCGAGTGTGTAATTGATGGTGCAATGTTGTTTTTTTTTTCCTTTTCTTGCAGATTGATTAAAAACCACTGTAAACAATATAATCAGTGTCCTCGCAGCTGTAGTTCTACTTGTGACGAGGGTTTGACATGCTACGTTACATGCCTTTCTGACATCCTCACCTGCCTCGTCCTGCCTGAAACACACTCATGAATACAGAAAAATCATCTTAACACAAACCGAGAACGCTGCTGCACCACAGTCAAACCTTATGGGGATGAAGTGGACGGGTGCATTGTGAAAATAAGGGAGAATGTGGACTATTACGTGTCCTGGTATCTAATTCAATGCAGATATTTCTCTTCGAATAGAAGTTGACACCGCAGCTTAATACAATTTAAATTTGCTATCGCAGGTTAATTTTATCATTGGAAGGTCAGGTGCAGAAGAGAGTAGCATGGAATAATAATTTGCCGCCATTCAAGTGGAGTTAAATCATCTCTGTTTTGTTTTTTTCTTTCTTTTTTCCCCCCCCCCATCTCGTTTGTGTTTTCCAGTCTTGTTTGGTCAGTTTGTGTTGTTCCAGACGTCTCTGAATGACGTCGTGGAGATTTATGATGGACCCACTCAACAAAACACACTGCTATCTTCACTCTCTGGGTCCCACTCTGGTAAGGATGGATGGATGGATGGGTGGATGGATGGGACTCTCTGACTGTCTCTCTCGTTCTAGGTGAGTCCCTCCCTTTGAGCTCAGGAAACCAGATCACGATAAAGTTTACCACAGTTGGACAAGAAACTGCAAAGGGATTCCACTTTGTCTACCAAGGTCAGAAAAAAATGTCTATGTTATTTTTTAAGTATCATAATTATCGGTAAATGTTGCAGTTGTAGCACTTACATATTTATATATATATATGTATTTTGCTGAATCACTGTAGCTATTGCAATTAAAGCCAGCTACGTTCAGTCACATAAATAGGCTTTTTGCATGTTGGTGGTTTTATAGAACAGCCTTCTACTCTTCATGTTTAAGGTTTCTCTTACAAAACGCCACTTAACAGCAGCAGGGTTTTGTGATTCAAGGTGGTTAATTCTCATTAAATTTGAAGGGATGGAAAAGATCAATAATTAAATATGGCTCACAAAGGATGTTATAAAAGCTAAGAAATGGCCCTTGATATGAAAAAAGCTAAGTTGTCTTAAATTTGCTAGGGCTTTGGAATGAAGTCATTATTTATAAAATGCCACTTCATCACACAGTTAAATCAGACAAGCGATACTTAGAGGAAACAAAAGCAAAAATATTAACACTTGACATCTTTCCTTTACGTTCAGCTGTACCCAGGACCAGCTCCACCCAATGCAGCTCAGTCCCCGAGCCACGTTTTGGGAAACGCATCGGCAACGATTTTGCCGCCGGCTCCTTGGTGCAGTTTGAGTGCAACCCTGGTTACGTCCTGCACGGCTCCACTGCCATACGGTGCGAGAGTGTCCCAGACAACCTGGCGCAGTGGAATGACACCCTGCCAACATGTATAGGTGAATGAAAAGAACGGAGTAATGCAGTAACATCATGGGAGGCTTAATTAACCAATACCAAATTCCCAGTAGTGGAAAAACCTTGGTTTAAGGGGATTTTTTGACCAGTGGGAATGTGTTTGATCAGCATTCACTATCAGGTTAAGTGACTCTGAAATCCATGTGGTTTT
Organism: Microchirus variegatus; assembly: GCF_963457635.1. NCBI lineage: Eukaryota > Metazoa > Chordata > Actinopteri > Pleuronectiformes > Soleidae > Microchirus > Microchirus variegatus. The sequence goes on from NC_139814.1 coordinate 6,415,711, forward strand.
TATCAGCTCTGGCTCTGATCGGCATCTGTGGTCACACAAGATGTGGGATAACAAGCTAATTTTGTTTCCCTCTGTATAATCGTCTGCAGTGATGCACATTTCTGCATCATTTCCACAAAGTGCATTTGTTTTCTGGCCTTTAACCATGAATATGTTTGGTGAAACTTACTTTTTACAAACTGGGGCTGTGCTCATATTATGTTTAATTCCATCATTCAGATCAATTGGCCAATTGATTTTAAGGGGGACACTGTCACCAAGTTCATGGTGTTGTTGTTTCCTCCTCTTTATTCATGCACAAAAAAAAACAACCCATAGTGAACCTAAATCCTTGGTATAAAATGATATACAATTTTGCCACAAAAGCTGTACACAGGACTCCTACTATCTGGTCATCCCCTCTTCATTTGGAACAGTTGGTACAGCCCCTATGTCTTTTTTTCTTGTTGTTTCAACGTCTATTTCCTGCTCTCTTCTGCTCTGTTTGTCAACACACTTCTGTCTCCCAGTTCCCTGTGGGGGTGCGATGACCTCTCGTCGCGGGACAATCCTGTCACCTGGCTATCCAGAGCCGTACGACAACAACCAGAACTGCGTGTGGAAAGTCTCTGTTCCAGAAGGGGCTGGAATACAGGTAGCACCTGTCACACGCCGCTTCCTGGCTGACCTATGTATCATTGACTTAAAAGCTGAGCAGGCAGGATGTCAGGAAAGATAAGATGCTATGAGAATAATGAATGGATGGATGCTTTGTGGGAGAGGGAGCATACAGAGATAACTGGAAAGGATGTAATCAGGAGAGATAATGCCTGATTGCATGCAAGCTAAACTGCTCTCACAGACAAAGACAAAGATGCTGCAGATATTAAATGCAGTTTGTGATATTACAATCACCTTGGAACGTTTAACTTTCCCTGCATTTGCAGTATATCACATTAATCATGTGACTTTTCCTGTTTCTGATCCTGTTTTGCAGTTTCATTGAATATTAATGGCAATTATCAGACCACATACGCTTGTTTTTTTTGTCGCATTCTCCAGATACAAGTCGTGAGTTTTGCCACGGAGCATAACTGGGACTCCTTGGATTTTTACGATGGCGCTGACAACCATGCACCAAGACTTGGCAGCTATTCTGGTAAACAGTTGTTCTTTTCCTCTTTTAATTGTTCAAAACATTGCACACGTCACGGGCAATCTTACCAAAATATAAATTGGCAAAACACACTGGCAAGTAAGCAAGAAAGAGATATAAGACTATGCTGCACTCAGGAATACAAATCATAGTGGAAATAACATCCAGATTAAATACTTCATCGTCCAGATTCGTCATAATGTGAAACATGCAAGTTGTTGGCACGTGTCGCCCCCTGCTGAGAGCTCAGTCAGAGCTACATTGGCTCCATTCTGTGTCTCTCTGCAGGGGCAGAGGTGCACACCCACTGACACCTGCTTGTTTATCTGTGATATCCTTAAAGGCATATGAGAAGTTTCTGTTGCATAAATAATTGATTCTCATACTCTCTGATTATCTTCTCGGGACAGATAGTTCCCTAGCAACCTATATCACGGTCTGTTAAACACGTTAATAACTTTTTTTATCATTATTATTATTATTATTATTTAAATGTGTTCCCAAAAAATTACTGCGCAGCCCTTTTTTTCAATAAAAACATTCACATACAGAGCATTTTTTTCTGGACTTGTGGTAATCAGGGCATGTTTGATATTATAAACAATAAAAGAATGATATAAGAGGCATAAAACATAATTGCAAGAGTTGATTTATTGCTACAATAAAGCACAGTAGCATCACAGAATCAAACTTTATGGCTTTTTTCAGAGCAAGGTTGCCTCACTGTTAGCGTAACCTTTATCTTTAGCACAAAAATGTTGTATCTTTCTTCAAGATTACTGAAATTACGATTGTATAAGAGTGGTGTGTTTTTAGGGGGCAAAGATCCAGCTATAATATATCTGCACTTACATTATTCTTCTCAGCTATGACTGAGAATCACACATTAGCCTGTGTCTGGACGTCCGCACTGACCATTCCTCTGCAAATACCGCTGCGCCGGTGCTCCACCGACTTATCTTCAGCCAAAAAAAATGCGTTCAGCCTTGGTGAACCATTCCTCTGGATTCAGTCACTCGTTTAATTGAAGCAGCTGTCCAAATGAGGAGTCAGCATCTTCTGGGGGATGCCAATACTGCCTTAAGAGGGGCAAAGTCACTGGGTTATCTGCTGGTTGTGTTGAATAATCTATGGAGGGGTTTGACGTCTCTATGTCGGAGCAGATAAGAGAATATGTTAAAGAGGCAGCAGTGAAATCCATGCTAGTAATCCTGCTCTATTTAAAATAAATAAATAAAAATCACTGTGTAAATACATGCAGGCTCAATGAAAAATTGCTTTTGCGGCGTTAATTACAACTCTTAATGAATACTGTCGTACATCCAAAATGAGCTGTTATAGATACATGCTGTTAAGTATTAATCGTCTTTTCTCATTGATTATTAAGGATTTTTCTTTCTTTTTTTTATTTTCTGTCACGATAATGAATGAGATTTCTTCTGGGATGTGAGCAGAAGCAGCAGGCGGCCGCAGACTGTTCAGGAACTGCTAATTAATTCCCTATACAACAGGCAGCCGATCATATTCATTGGTCTAATTATCTGCTCGTTCAGAGGGATGTTCGTGTAACAGACCTCAGCAAAAACAAACATGTAAATCCAAACAAAGTATTTTGCTGTATTTGTTTTTGCTGTGTTTTCTCATGTTTTGCTGGAACCTGGAAGGGAAACTGTTACAAGGTCATTTCAGATGTTAATGTTATCGCTGCTGCATCTCGGAGGAAGCCAAGATTTCCATTTGTAAATGATACGGATATTGAGCGGGTTAATATTCCTTAATGCTTAAGTACACAGCAGTGGGAGGGGCCCTGACAAAATCACCCTGTTGCTCTGTGCCAGCTTTGCTTCAGTGTGCTGCAGTGCTGCAGTTTTACTTTGCACTTTCCCTCACCATACTAAGTAGGTCAAGCCAACATTTGAAAAGTGCTTTCAAACCCAACAGATGTCTCAAATGAAAATGTATTCCCTTCTCCTTCCTCGGAGAACGGTTCAAAAACAAAACAGAAAAAGTCCAAATGTATGTTTGGGAGGCCTTTGATGTCTCGTTTGCGGTCACATAATGAAAAAAGTTGATCATTGTCCTCTATTGCTTTCTCTCCCTCTCTCTCCCTCTCTCTGCCTCTTTTATTTCTTCTGCTTCCAGGCACCACCATCCCCCCTCTCCTGAACAGCACATCTAACAACCTCTATCTCAGCTTCAACTCTGATATTAGTGTCTCAGCTGCAGGTTTTCACCTGGAATACACCGGTGACATATTTTATCTTCAAGACTTGCACTATCTCTGTCTCCTATGGACTACATAAGTAATAATGAATAACGTTTCTGTAACTTTTTTTTTTTCTTTTTAATCAGCAATTGGTTTGGAATCATGCCCAGAGCCCCAGACTCCAAACTATGGAATTAGACAAGGGGACAGATTTATGGTCGGAGATGTTGTGCAGTTTTCTTGTGAACAAGGATACTCCCTTCAGGTACGAACACAACGTATAGTATATTCACAGTATGTCCTTCAGGACGTGTTCATAACAGCCATGTAGGGATTAAGAGGAACTGAAGGATAGCTACAGCGCTTGTTTAATGCAAACCGACTGCCAGATATGTATGCAAAATTATTAAAGGCTGCTCAGCTTCTGTGATGTGCTGCCATTAACTGTGTTGTTTTTTTTTGTTTTTTTTATCCCCTGGCTGCACAAATTTAGTACTATTTAATCTGTGAATCAGAGGGAAACCCCATTCTTAGATGGTTTTCCCAGCTCTAACTAAACATATCACTCTGATACTGCTGAATAATGGATGCCTCTGTTGTGATCTGCCCAGTTTCTGTGCACTGTGCGCCACAGCTCTAATTAAGGCTCACATTTTTTGGTCTTGGTTAATGCACGGCGCTGCAGTGTTGAAGTGTGGCACAGTTCGCGCAGTTAGTGCAAAGCTTGAATTTATTGTTAAGGGCCAAACTGTGGTGACTTCCCTACTGTGATGATACACTGTGGTTGTTTTTCCATTTCTAGGGCAATGCACACATCACCTGCATGCCCGGGCCAGTTAGAAGATGGAACTACCCCGTACCACTGTGTCTTGGTAGGTATTCTCATGCAGTATATGTACACATAGATGTATACAAATTAGTTAATTGGCCTGGATATAGTGAGATACATGCAAAACGTCATTGCTGCAGAAAGGATCCAAGCACCCTCTCTATTGCCTTCTCTGACTCTGTGGAAAATGAGCTGTTTGATCAATTTACTCTTCTGTGATGAGCTGATTACTTAGTATTCTGCACGGAATATAATTAGGCTTTTAAAGTGAAGCAAAGTTAAGAAAGTCTCTGCCATAAACACACAGAGTGTGCCAAAGCCTCAGCATGCACACAGGCAAACAAGCCCTGGACATAATATATTATCTCCTTGCACAATGCTAATTTATTCAACAAGAATGTTTATTAAAGATTCAGAATATTAATGTTGTGTTTGAAACTATGCACAATGTCAGGTCAGAGGGATTCTAGTGAACAGTCAGCAGCAATGTCTTAGGAGGAGGAGCGGCGTGTCTGCTGTGCTCAGTGAGGTCAGAGCTGTTGACATGTTGCTTTCAACACTGAACCACCTTCTTGTTCTCTTTTTGTTTTGTTTGTGTGACTACAGCCCATTGTGGTGGGTCCATGACAGATGTAAGTGGAGTTATTCTAAGTCCTGGTTACCCCGGCAACTACCCCAGTGGATTAGACTGCACATGGACAGTCAACTTACCTGTCGGCTTTGGTAAGAAAACACTGTCAACTTAGACTTGAGCATAAACGTGTACTGTTCTGTTTTCTTTTTCTCTTTTAACCTATATTTATTTATGTTTATGAGTGAAGCTCCTAGAAATATATTTTAGTTAAAGCTGCAGTAGGCAGGCTAGCTTGAAGTCCCCCCCATACATGACAAATGATCCAAACTGATCTCTCCATCCCTGAAATGTTCAGCTAATATTGAGACACATTTTTATCGTGTTTTATGTCTGACTCTTTTCTCATCTTGTAGCTTGCCTTGCAGTGTATGGCATCTATTGTCGTTGCATAGCAACCGTTCGGCCAAAGGCATGTTTTCACGCAGCTCTCTCTCTCTGAACTGTCAGACTCTCCCATCACGGGCCATATTTTCTCAAAGCTATAACTAAGTCTTAAAGTCTTACAGAAGTCTGGCTCGGCACCTTATACGCTGAAAATGTTATTATGGAGTTATTGCACAAGAACATGAAAAGCTTTGGCGCATTTGTTTTTATTACTGGCTTCTGTGTCAGTCAGGCTTTGTTGCTTACAGTGTCACAAACTGTGTGTTCCTCCCAGGCATCCATCTTCAGTTCTTGAACTTCTCCACTGAAGCAATCCATGATTACTTAGAGATCCGCAGTGGAACGCTGGAAACCGGCTCAGTCATTGACCGCTTCAGTGGTCCGACCATTCCCAAACCTCTGTTCAGCACCACCCACCAGACCAGCTTTTTCTTCCACAGTGACTACTCACAGAACAAGCCGGGCTTTCACATCACTTATCAAGGTACGTGTTGTCTTGACAAGTTCCTCGCCGACATCTTGTTTTCGCTCTGATTTTCTAAGCAAAAGAAAACAAGTGCTGACATCTGACAGTGGTTCTTACTTAACGGGGGAAATCAAAAGCTAATCGTACTATTGTCATTACATTTCTACAACTGTCTTAACTGCCACTGAAATTCTCAGCAGTGGCCGACATCAAAATCACCCACTTCTTTAGACAAAAATAACACTTTATTTATAATGCACTTGTCAGAAATTACAGGACACATGCAGGTCCTCAAAACTGCAGTGACAAGATGATTTTTATATTTATTATGTGAAACACAAACAAGGTTTTTGAGCAGTCTGTTTTTTATTATTATTATTTAATGACTCATTTTTTCCAGGTATTTCTATGAATGTGAAAATGACAGTGGCTCATGAATGATACTCTTTATTTCACATATAGACATAGAAATGCACTAGAAGCCTTGAGATGAGGCCTTACCTTTTATTTTCCTCTAAATGGGGACATCATTTATAAAGCTGACATCATATTCTGTTGAAGCAGAGCTAAAAAAATAGCAATTTAGACCTTGAACTTGGGGAAATGTTTACTCACATTATAAATCAAGTGAGAAATAGACTCATTTTCCCAGAGATTTTGTCAAATGGAGGTTTTTAGTGGAGTCTCGCCCTAGTGGTTAACTGCTTCTTCCATTCTAATTCTTTGGCTTCACCTTTCAAAACACAAGGTTACGTCCATGATCTCTTGAGAGCAGCACAATTTTTAAAAATGTTCCATAACAGCAGGAATATCAATATATTTTTGTCAATAAGTCATGCAAACTCAATGATATTCCGTCTCCTCAGCGTTTCACATTTCAGGTTAATTTAACATATTCATCTGCAGTTTACAGTCGAGCTCAACACACTTAACGCACCGGAGAGCAAGAAAACATGCTGTACGTGAAGACTTAACGCGCGCAAAAGAGCTGGAGAACGTCTACGTCCGTTTAATACGTTTGCCCGCAGGATTGTGTAATGAGTATTTCCAACAAATGTGTTTTTAATATTGGTAAAATAATGTTCTTAATTTTCTCATGTTTTTGTTTATTTGTTTTCTTAGGTCGCAGCGCTCTTAAGGACACTTTACCGAGGAATTAGACATTAGCCTTCTGAAAATTAGCCCTGATGAATTGCTTTTAATAGACGGAACATTTAAATGAGTTTGCAATTTTGTCCAGCGTGTCGTCCATTTGCAGATTAAAACTATATATTGTACTGGTGGCTACTGCTCTGGGTCTGAATTTTAAGTGTGTATATATGTACATATATATAGATTTGACTTCACACTGAAAAAAACATTATAATTCAGCGTTAGTGTTCCTGCATTTTTTGCAGACCTATGACCGACTTCATTTTAGTTTAGCAGAAAAGCAGCAGAGAACAATGAAGTGAAAATTGCACACATCTATTTACTGATCTCGGCCATTTAACTATTAAACGATTCCTGTATTGTTTCCATTTTGCCCAAACTGATATTGGAGTGGTTTATCTTTTCTCCCGTAGCCTATCAGCTCCAGAGTTGCCCAGACCCTCGGCCGTTTCGGAATGGAATCGTAATTGGCACCGATTTCAGTGTCGGGATGACGGTGTCGTTTGAGTGTTTGCCCGGTTACTCTCTGATCGGAGAGGCTTCACTCACATGTTTACACGGAATCAGCAGGAACTGGAACCACGCGCTGCCACGATGTGAAGGTAATTGAGATTATCATGTTATCATGTGTGTAACCTTGATCTGGGTTGTTTCTTCATTTTTACAGCTAGAGGCAAAAAAACACTGCTATGTTCTGGCAAGGTCATGTAACAAGGTCTTATCTTCATAAATTATGCATTTATGTATAGTATATAGACAGAGTGTATACCCATATATTGCTTTTGATAACATGTTATTGTAAGTTTGTTGGTTTTAGTTGTGGTGTATCATATCATTGCTTTTCTGACTCTGATTAAAGTATCGTCATATTTTTGCCAGATATTAGAGATTATTCTGGACAAAAATGGCCAAAACACTTAATTACAGGGCATATTTTGGTCCCTTTATGTTTAAAATAAGCAAAAAAAAGGCAGACATTTTGAAGGTTATGTATTCAAGGGTTAAAAAGTGACAACTTGAACTTATAACAATAATGTGTGGAGGTCCATATAGAGGTCCACGTGACACTTCTCCCTTTTCATGTTTTGCAGTATGTACCGTGTATTGCTTTTAATAACATGTAATTGTAAGTTTATTCGTAATGTATCATATCATTGGTTTTGTGACTCATTTTTAAATTATAATTCAGTCTCCTAGTTTTACTTACTTAGTTTTTTTCTTTTCTTCTTACCACAATCGTCAAAGTAAGCACAGCAGACTCCTGAGTGTTTCCTCTGAAGGTTAATTACTTTAGATTTGATTGTTGTAAATTAGAGAGACTGTTTTTTGCACTTTCAAGCACAACTCCATTGAATAAAATGAAATTGTTTTTCACTTGATCGAATCGGGAGAAACTGCATTACCATAAAAAGATGTATAAAATAAATCTGCAGGTAATTACAAAGGTGGCAGGCATGTTGCTGCACGTCATACATTTCCAGCAAAGTGTGCGGAGGGAAAATTGCATCCTGAAATGATATTAGTCTAATGTAATGGCCAGTTACTGCACATTCATTCAAACTATGATTCTCTTTTTTTTTTAATTTTAAGGCTAGATTGTAAAATGTTAATACTTATTCAAGGAGCCTCGCTTTAAAAAACTGTAAACTCTATTTGGTTTTATAGCTCTCAGCAGTAGTGAGATTGTATCACCGATGAGCAACACAGACACTCCCAAGGAATCCTCTGCGCTGCAGAAGTGCAATAAAACTGTAATGACAATTTATTAACGGAGTTAAGGTGTTATTACATGACTGATAATCATGTCCTTTCTCAGTCATCCAGACAATTACTGAAGCTTCACAATGGTAATACTAATTTGCTGGTAATTTATTAAAAGTAATTCTGTTAACGTTCTATCTCACAGCTCTCTGTGGTGGTAACATTACTTCATTAAATGGAACCATTTACTCCCCCGGTCACCCTGAGGAATACCCCAACTTCCAAGACTGTGTGTGGAGTGTGAGAGTTCCTCCTGGACATGGGATTTATATCAACTTTACTGTCCTGAGCACCGAGCCTATATATGACTACATCACTGTCTGGTAGGTGTTATTTATTTGTTGGTTTCCTTGTTTCTTTACTCTCTTGATGGCACCATGCGCCACTCGCATCAACTTCTGCTCAAACAAGCTTTAGTTCACTAAACACGATTCATTTTTATTTGACTGACATTTACTGGCCACTTAATTTGATCCTCATATTATGAGGATGTCTGTTACACACACACACACACACACTTTCTCTGTCTCACAGGGCTTCATGCTCTTTAACATCTTCTCAGAGTTGGCCACTAATTGGAGAATTCCTGCAAGGGTTACCATGACTGCAGACATTTATCCTTGAATATAAAGTTACTCTGACATAATTTTCTTCTTGTCATGTTTTTTTCCCCGTCTCCCTTTAGCTCTAAATCTTTCTCTCACTCCCTCTGCTTCTCACACAAGTCCCACTTAGTCGTATATGGAAAACACAATGCGTCTTTCTCTCCCTACCTGCCCAGCCTTGACCGCTCTCTTCGTTATTCTTCCAGAGGAGAGCAGCCATTGGCAACAGCAGGCATTTTGTCAATGCAGGTGTTTAAATGGTGCTCAGATAGCATGTAACATGGTTATCTGCAGGTACAAGGTGGTGGCAGATAGTGAGACTAATAGAGAGGCTTTTCCTACGGTTGAAATTTTCTATAGCTAAAGTCTATTTCCTATAAATAGATAGCAGCATGCATCATCTGGTGTACACACGCCAGACCAGCACAGGAGAATGTCTGCCTTCGACTTATACGCGTGTTACGATATCCGCCTTTCATCTTGAGGTTCGACTGTTCCCACAGCTCGCGGAGAAATCAGAGTTATTTCTGCATATCTTTTTGAAAATGTCAATGTCAATGAAAGAGTAAGACGCATTCCAAAAAGGCCTCTCACTCACTCAAAACACACAAGGAATTAAGATACCTCCGCCATTTCATCACAGATATTTATGGACAATGTTGTAAAAACCCATGAATGTTAAACGTTCATTAGTCTGGCAATTATGAGACAAGCTGCATGAAGGCGCTCATGGGGGCTTACAGGGATGCAGGGAGGCTGCTGCTGCTGCTGCTTCAGGTTCCCAGGTGGCAAAGTGTCCTCTTGAGTCACGAGACGCACGCTAAAGTAACCTGATGTGATGCAGTGCCCTATAACATGTCCTTGTAGCTCTGTTTCCTATGGGTGCCCTTCCAATCAAAAAGGCTGCTGTTATGAATTTCCCCACTGTCCTTACATGACAGTGTCACAAAGGGTGTCCTTAGAGGAAATGACATTCACTGCTACGTATATAGAACATACCCCTGCACGTCTTCAAAGACACAACACTTTGACCCTTTAACACCGAGCGTATCGCTGAAGTCACACGTTTTTTTTGCAGTTTGAGTCAAAGAAATATTGAGAGACTCAAACAAATGCTATTTTAACTATGTTTTATACTGTTTAAATTCCAAATTTAACACATAAAATATGTTGTTTGTGTACAACTGCAGTGTTTTTTCTAAATACACCTTTTTGAATTGTCAAAACAGTATTTTATCATGAAGTAAATTGTAAATAACTGCAAGAGAGATGTTATTCTGGAAAAAAAAGACCAAAAGCACTTAGTTGCAGGACATTTTCTGGTCCTTTTATGGTTAAAATAAGCAACAACAAAAAAAGGTTTGGTGTTAAAGGGTTAAAAAGTGCCAACTTGAAGGACTTGGAGGTCCATATAGAGGTCCTAAGTCCCCAGGGCTATGCTGCCTTTGGCCCCAGGTCACACTCTGAACACGTCTGCCTAAAGCGGACTGCTGGTGTCTGCCCCACAGGTGCACAGTAGGTTCCCTTTTCTTTTTTGCAGTAGATGCCCTTTCCATTTTCACCCCTGCCCTTCCAAATGTCTGTGCACGCCCCTGGGCAAGATGCTTCATTGTTCAATAACCCTTGAACAGCACAATATATGCATCCCAGCAGGGGGAGGGGAGGGGGGGGGGGGGTCTTACCTCTGTAGACACAGAATCACACAGACTTCAAATAACAATAAAGATAATAATAACAAATTACAGTGGAATCAAAATCAGCATCAGGACACATTAAATATTACGTAATATTTGAATATACTCATGCCCTCAAAGTAAGAAACCCAGAGACTTATCTTTGTGTGTTTAAATGAGTGTGATCTATACGAGTTGGGGGACTAATTAACAAAAGACCTAATTTGATGATGTCAGGTAGCAGCGTTGACTCATGGGAAATGTTTTCTTGTTGACTTGGTTTGTTCCCTTGTGCATTGCTCTGTGGGCAGAACTGGCTCGCTCTTAGTACCAAAATATTTATTTCTTCATTCTGATGTTTCATGGGGGATTTGCCCCAGAAAAAGGTAAAGTAGATGAAAAGTCATGAAAAGATGTCAAAAAACATCAATCTTGCGGTTTTTAATACAGAACTGTTTACATTTGAAAGTAAACTGTATTACTAAAGTGAGACTGAGTTAGTCGCAAATATGAGGGTCTTTAATCACAGAAGCCCTTAGTGTGTGACTGTTCCTCAGAACTCAAAAATCCATTTAGTCTTTTTCATGCCAACCGCCTCGACAGCGTTGAGCCATGTGCTGTCCACCCTCAGCCAATTCTGTGAGTTCCATGAATTGGTCTCGCAGCGTGGCCCTGACCCCGCTGTCAGTTTCGGGAAAAGTCGGCAAAACTGCTGAAGTCGCACGGAGGCAGACGACGACAATCTCGCACAGACACACACTGAAAAGCTCACACGCTCGCTGCCACAATGCTGGCTTCCTGCAGAGAGCCCAGTGTCAGCGGTAAAGGTGCGATTTTCACAGCGGTCTTCTCAGTCCAGAGCCAGCCAGCCTGACAGTCAGTTAAGTCTGCTAATTGGTCTCATACTGGGAAGCTCACGACTGCAGTTAATCATAAGAATTATCATACATGTCACAGATGTTTGCTTCCATTTTGTTGCCTCACGCAGCACAGTCCTTCCTGTGCTGTGCTGTGCTGCAGTAATAACACACTCACCAATGTCAGTGAGTGTGAGCCTCGTCGGAGGAAAAGCGACGGTTTCAACTCGTCGGATGACTCCGAATCTGAGGCACCCTATCATCACTGGGGATAATTCTTTACATAACCTGACAGGTATAATTGGCCTCATCTAAAAACACTTAACAGCAGGAAATAATCATTTCATTTAACTTCATGATGATGCTTTTTAATCACTGATAATGAGCCTCTATTGGTTAGTTCCAGTCTGACAGCTGGTGGTGTTGTCATTAAAGGTGAAATATGCTCATGACATTGCACTGAGAGCCCAACCTGCTATTTGATGGATCACTTCCTGCCTGTAATTGTGAAACTTTTCATGAATGCCAGGCCCGATGTTAGCGACAAACACATAGCCAAAGGTCCACGTTAAATTTGGCTCTGGGATTGATATTTTTTGTCCTTATGATCTCATGACAGCGCAATCAATCTTTTACAAATTTTGTGCACCCATCAAAGTAGCCATCAAAATATCCTGCTGGTGTTTGTTTGAAGCACAGTTTGTGGATGTTTAAATGCCTAAATCAGCTTTACAGACATTGAAGAAAAATGGTTTTGAAAAGGAAGATTAATGCAAAGTCACTCTGGGCACTTTCTCATACAATGTCCGTTTCCACTGGCAGTTAATAGCGCAGCTCCAGGTTTTATCTCACAAATAATGTCAAGTCTCTCTCTATCTTTTGTTTCGAAGCCTCCGAGAAGCCATTTGCCGATCACAAATAGCTGTTTAAATGTCACAAATGGCTGCAAGGATGTATTCAAATTGCCGCTGCCTTTTTTGCTTGTTCTGTAAAGAAAGATGTGTTTGTGGCTCTTTAGTGTCCTTTTATAAAACAACTTTCCTCCTTTCTTTCTCCACAGGGACGGTCCCGATCAATCCTCTCCTCAGATCGGCCAGTTTAGTGGAAACACAGCTTTGGAGTCTGTTTACTCGACCTCCAACATCATCCTCATCAAGTTCCACTCTGACTTCTCCGGAGCAGGTTTCTTTGTCTTGAGTTACCATGGTAAGACCACAATCACCCTCTTCTTCTATGAGGTCAACACATCGATACACATGCCGATCTCATTAAGCTGCACTTTGGTAAAAACTTAAACGCTTGTGATTAGCCGTCGCCGCAGCGATGGCATGAGTGTGTGTGTGATGTGTTAGCTCGTCTTTGACTCCGTCCTCATTAAGCAGCTTCCTCCCAGTCCCTCTGACTCATGACGTTTGGTCTTTCACTGGAACTTTTTACGCTTTCCTGATCAAAGCCTGTGCCTTTGTCACATCCCACCACACTAATACTATTTTAGTCACAGTGGTTCTGTCGGCTGTTTTACTATCATGGCAATGTAGCAAGGACATCTGTGGATTACTGTCTGCTTTATACTCCGACTGTTGTCAACACCTGCTTTTTGGAGCGTAATTAGACACGTTTTTTAATTCCACTATTTACGCTATTGTGCAATTTCGTCAATAGTACTGAAGTTGTTTGACGTGTAGACCATTTTCTTTACCAACGAAATACTGCAATAGTTGTTGACCTCAGTGATTCATATAATTTATATTTCATATAAGTCATATAAGTAAACCAAGGCCACGTGTGTTGAATGGGTGATGTTGAATGAAGTGTTTCACGAATCACTGAAAACTCGAATACATTTCTCTTTTCAGCCACTTTAAAGTTAGTCTTTTAGAACTTGAACATTGACCCCGTCCTGTCGTCATTGTTGAGTTAAACAGAGATTCCCGTTGCTGTCAGATTAAAATGAAATATGTTCATTACCTTCACTTTCAGGCATCAAGAGGAACTGTATGAGCTCATGACAAAATGTCCTTTTTATTGGCGACATGCAAGCAATCTATTCATTTGCTGAGGCATATTCATTAGCGGGAGTCTTTTTTTTTTGCCTGGGAGGGAGGTTATATAGTTTTGTTGTGTTTTCTTTTTGGCAAAACTTTTCACTTCTTCTTTAGCCGTGGTCCTTCAGTGCACTTACATCACCCGTCGTTCTCAGCGTATCAGATAAAAACATCCCGCAGTTGTTTTTCTTCTTGGTTTGCCCCTCAGCCTGCAAACTTCAGCCTGGAGACGCTTAACTTTTTCCACCGCTGTTGTTAAAATGTGTTTTTTTTCTTCTGTTATGGCTTGAAGGATTAAAGGATCGCATGACCACATTCAGCGTATTATTTCAAATAAATGAACCTGCATAACCTTTAAATTAATTGGTTTGTGAGTTAATGTCAGAAAAAATAATTATTATTATTATTTTTCAATTTGTTACATAGGATCAAAAGGAAGGAAAATGCTATATTTAATATGACAGGTATCATAATGCACTTTTTAATCAAGTACATTACTCATCCATGTCAGTGGAAAGCCTGAAAAGTTTCTATTTTTTTTGGAAGGTTTAATTTGACAGAAAGATTTTTAATGAGTCTAACTTTCCTCCAGCGTTCCATGTAAACATGTATACTGTGCCACTTTTTTGAAGTGTATATTTTTTTTTTCCCCCAAAAGTTTCTGCTCATGGCTTTTTAGTGAACATGTCATGGTTTATTTCTGAGCAGGCTTCTCTGTTTCAGACACATGACGCGTGGTTAATGAATGTCTGTTCGCAGGTTTTTAACTGTCAGCTGTCACACTCTCACAGGAACAGCACCACGTGATGGATTCAAGTGTGTTTTCAATTTGTGCTCTATATTTATAGGAGGAGGATGTACAGCAGCGAGTTGTCAGTGGAGACGGGATGTATGGCAGTGGTTGTTAGCATTGTTTTGTCACTTCAGGTTTATTAGACAGCAGAGAGAGTGAAAAAGGAAATACCAAAAACAAGAAAGATAAGCAAGAGGGAGTTATTGTTTTCCGCAATGTAAGCAGGAAGGATTTGGAAGCCACAAGTCTTAGTTTAATAAATGCAGAAAGGATATACACCACCTGATCATAGACGATTAAAATCATATTGTTATCAATTTGACGGATATTGCGATTGAGATATTTGTCATAATTGGCATGACTGATCATTGTTTCCGTCTGTCAAATGATGGACACAAGAAGAGCGAGATCAGAATTTCATCATAATCCTGATCTGTCACCAATGTTATATTCATCAAATTGCAGTATCTTTTACAGTGAAATGTCACAGGATTTCTGTGTGGCGATATATCGCTTTTTAGACTCCAAGTACTTTATCTATTTTTTAAGCATATTATTATTTATTTATTTTTTTTAAATAATAAAAAAAAAGAAAATTGGGAATTAGCATTAAAAAAAATCAATTGACGTTTCAGCCCACTAGATGGTGCTCTCACTAGAGCTGCTGCTGTGTGAGTGTATCGCAATATATGATTGTGTATATACTCAGAATATCGCAATATCGTGATAATATCGTATTGTGACTTAAGTATCGTGATAATATCGCGTCGTGGTATTTCTGGCGGGCACAAAGCTGTTGTGGTGGTTAAGAACAAGGGCCTTTCTGCATTGAGTTTGCATGTTCTCACCATGTGTGTGTGTGTGGGTTTTCCCCGGCTTCCTTCCAAAAACATGCAATATGGGGATTAGTCTAAATTGGACACTCTAAAGTGACTGTAGGTATGAGAGTGGATGGTTGAATGGTTGTTTGTCTCTACATGTGGCCCTGTGATGGACTGGCGAACTGTCCAGGGTGTGACCCTGCCTTTCACCCAATATCAGCTGAGACCGTGACCCTCATGTGGAAGATAAAGTGGTAGAAGATGGATGGATGGTGTCTCTGGCGAGTCCCACCCTTACCTTTCTATGTCCTCCCTGTGTGTGTGTGCATGGGTTGTCTCTGGGTTCTCAGGTCTCCTCTCACATGTCCAAAAACATGCAGAGGTTAATTGAACACTCCTAAATTGCACATAGTGAATAATTATTAGTCTCTATACTGTATGTCTGGGGTGTACCTTGCCTCTGACACCATCAGCCCTCATGTGGAGGATAAAGCAGTAGACAATGGATGAATGTGCAGCTCTACTTTGTTTATAATTAACATTTTCTGAGGACTTAATCAGTGCAGCATGATGTCAATTTCGTAACCGATGGTTGTATTTAGAGGAAAGCATGGACGACATATGATTGACGGCTAGTAACAGTGAATACAGGTGTAAGTTAATGTGCAGTGGGCGAGCTGTCAGTCAGGCCCACCCCCCACTCTTCCAGATGTCATCTTTTCTAGTTCAAAAACAAACAAACTACTTCACACTGGCCACAATACTGAGCTCAAGTGTTCGAAATGGCAGCTCCACTGGTTGATGCCACAGCGGGCTGACACCGGCTCCTGATAGATTCTCTCGATAAGGGCCAGTGTCACTGAAGGGCACCGAGAAAGTGATGCAGATTGCCACAGTTTGTCTCTGCAGCAGCTGCTTAAGTGCAGCTTTGGTTTCAAATGTCAAACGAAGCCCAAAGGAAACATCTGTCTAATGTCTGGGGATGTTTATCAAAGCCAATGTCTTTTTATTTACCTCTGGGTCAAGCTCCTGAATACCAGTGTGCTCCCGTTGCAGTGGAGAGGGCCATCCAGTGGCAGATGATGTTGTCATGGACATGGAGACTGAGGAGGGAGGGGGGGTGATGTGACACGAATGTGGAAGTAGCTATTTTTAAAAAAAAAAGAAAAGAAAGAAATGCTCTCAGAGCTTAGTGAGATCAATGACTGCTCACCGTGATCCTCTCGTCTCACACACAGAAGCACAGACATTAGTGTACACACATGGACATACACACACACACACACACACACATGGTCAGACACACAGACTAGAGGGCTTTGATATGCATGAGAGCAGCAGAGACTATTGGCAGGTCTCATTTTCATAGTCAATTTCATCCTGACTTACAGCCCTCAGCCTTTTTTTGTCTCCCTCGCCCTCAGTCCCTCCTCTCGCGCTCCCTCTTCCTCTGTTAGTGAGTGATCTATGGTCATGCAGTCATATTGATTGCAGCCTTCAGCTCAGTGGTTGTGAATTCAGTTGCTTTTTATGATTCAAGGCAGTGCTGTGTCTGTGGAATCTGGTCCGTTTGTTGATCTCATGCTTTGGTGACCAGACTAGCTGAGAGGAAAAAAGAAAAAGAAAAAGAAAAAGTGAAGTCAAACTGAGACAAACGAGATTAAACAGAGTAAAAATAAACAGACACTGGGTTTATGTCATTATTTGAGTCACTGAGGATTTCTCACTGCAACAGTCTGGGGTTAATGCGTTTAAGGCGTTCACACTGAATACAGATTTTTACAAACAACCGAAAAAAATTGTCTCAAAAATGTTTTGCCTCTCTTGACAGCCCAGTTTAGGTTGAGCGACTCTGCAGCATTTCCCTTCACAAACTCTTACATATTGTCCCTCTCTTTGTTTCTCTCAGCTTACCAATTAAGGGTTTGCCAGCCTCCTCCAGAAGTGCCCAACGCTGACATACTGATGGAGGACGGCGAGCTGGAGATAGGTGAGTTGTCCGTCTGACGTATGTCAGTTTGATGAAAGAGGTGTACTTTCCATTCGCCATAGGATGAGAGGAATGATGAAGTTCACACTTAAGAAACCTAGTTGTTATGTACTTGTGTTATGAAATGTTTTTACCTATATACACTGTAAATATCACTGAGGGAAATGTTCTAATGATTGTATATGATTGTATTATTGTATTATAAGTGTATTCAAGTGTATTATCAGCTATGTTTGATCAACGTGGAACTGGCTTTCTAGAGTTAAAGCAGAACGATCCAAGTCTGTTGGCTTATTCTCTGCGGAGCTCCCCCTACAGTTTTGGAGTCCTTATTTTTCATTGTCTATCGCTTTATCCTCACTGTCATTAAAACTCACCACTCTCCTGGCCATGTGCATTTGTTTTCACTAGACCACAAGACGTGGAGAATCCGTTTTTGCTGTCAGAGTTTTTTTCTTGTGTGTGGCCCCTCGCTTTGTCGTTTCCTCTTCCGCGCTTCCTCCGACAGCGGTTTTCTCTGCTTATTTTTCACTGGCTCTGCCATGATGAACGTCTATAATAACAGTAGTGTTGCCTTCAGATTAGAGCTGGTACCTGGCTTGTGTGTGTGTGTCAGACAGCCCCCAGTCTCCCCACAACAAGATATTACAATGACTCTGACGCTGTCAAATTAGAGTAAAAAACCTGCCTGCATAGTTCTGCTTTAAATAACTAATAGTTTTCTCGAGAATTCATTCATTCAGAAAACTTTATTTATCCCAGTGGGGCAATTCAAGGGCAAAGAGCGACTCATTGAGGGATTCAGAATATAGGACAACGAAGAAAGTGCAGTAGGACAATTCACAAGTGTAGCATAATATGCTTTATAGTAGAGGGCAACACATTTGTACTTAAATGCAGTGACTAAATAATGATTGTGTGCCTCCAGGTGACATCATCAGGTACAGATGCCAACCTGGATTCTCATTGGTCGGCAGCGATGTTCTGACCTGCCGCCTTGGGGAAAGACTACAAATGGACGCAGCACCCCCAGCATGTCAAGGTGTGTGTACATTTGTCTTTACTTTATAAAAAAAAAAAAACTGATGGGGAAACTTGGTGGTCATTCATTCGTCCTCCCTTATCCACAGTCCAATGCCCCGCACACGACGTACGATATGACTCGTCCGGCGTGATCCTGAGCCCCGGTTGGCCAGAGAGTTACCCTAACCTCCAAATGTGTTCGTGGAGCATCACGGTGGAGAAAGGATACAACGTCACCGTCACCTTTGAAAGCTTCCACACCGAGCGAGAGTTTGACGTGCTGGAGATTTTTGATGGTAAAGAAAAGCACTCAAACATGCGCGAATAAAGGGTCAGTGTGTAGAAATTGACCTGTGTTTACCAAGCATATCAGGGAACTGCAGTGGCCTTCAGTTGTTCTCCATAAAGCTAGGCTGAAGTACAAAAATGGCTTGTTCTAAGGCTATAAAAATATTGTTTTAATGCAATTATACACTTATGAGTACCATAAGTGTACTCATTTTTTTGTTTTCCTTCCACCTTTCCCTCTCATGTTGTCTTGTTCTCTCTCAGGTCCCACGCCCAACAGTCCCACTCTGGCAACACTGAGCGGTGACCTGCCCACGCCCTTTAACCTCACCACCTCTGGCCACCAGTTCCTGGTCCGCTGGTCCTCAGACCATGGCACAAACAAAAAGGGCTTCAAAATTCGCTATGTTGGTGAGTACCAAAGTATGTATCCCAACTTTATTTTACTACTACTATATATTATCATAATGCATGGCAATAAAAAACAGAAGTAGACAGACAGAAGGACAGAGGTATTTTTTTTTTGGACTAGAATTATGCATCATAATTTGATAAATGTAATGGGGAAATAATTGAGTTTCTTAAATTTGTGGAGAAAACGATGCAACGTTTTTTTCTACCTCACTTCTGTCTGTCTAAAACAGATGCCTGTGTTGTATTATGGTATATGTCATTAATTCAAGGAAAGCTTGATGAGCACAGATGTTGTTGTTTTTTTGTTTTTTTTTTACAATCAGCTTTGTATTTAGCCAGCCTTGCACCTGTATAACTTCAGACAGTTGGATATTCAGCACTTTGGTTAACGTGACTCGAGTCGTTTATTCAAGGACTTTGTTTGACAGTTATGAGCAAGGAGACGGTATCTACATTTTTGGTTTGCTCAGTCACATCATGCCCTCTCCTCAGGAGGCTGATTCTTTAACCTCTAACAGAGCCATTGTTCTGTATGATGAATGCGACAGTGAATATTAACAGCAGAGCCTCACAGGATGCTCATGCTCACTAACCTTCTTCGGAGGCTGGGGGTTAATGTGAGCATATGCAAGGATTATGAAACATATGTTTCAAGCCTACTAATAAGAGGGTTATTAATTTGCACAACCAGGGACATAACAATGTTCTTTCACATAAAAAAACCAAGTGCTCAGACGTTAATTAAAAAGTCTGAGAGTATGACATGTTTGTAATTTTACAACACAGGCCTTATGTGGGTATGTTAAGAAGATACTTCTCCATGATAAGAAAATACATTTGTTCTTTAAAAACAATTATGTAGAAATCTTGTGTAGTTGAAGTCCAATGTCGTTAAACACAAACCTAACAGACTTGATGACGTATTGTGAGATGCTAATATTGTGCCAAAATGTCTACTTTTGAAAAACAAAATATAGGAAACAGTGACAGGAACAAAATCCCCTCAGAAACCCTCTAGATAGCTCTTGAAGAGTTTGTTCAAAGGTCATCAACAGTAAACACAAGTTGATAAGTTCAGATAAAAACTTGCCTCTAGGCTTTTGCCCATTTTGCCCAGAGTCATAAACAAAATGATATGCTGTATTCTCATCTTCCTGGATAAAGATCCTAATGAGCTGAAAAACAAAGTATAATCACCGTTAGGAAAATGGTCATGAATATTACTTTTAACAAAACATGTTGTCCAGTTTTGCCCGACAAGTGTCTTCCATCCATCCATTAAAATACACAATTAAATCCACATTTAAGAAAGCATAGGTTACAATAAAATGATGTTGTTTAGCCAGGTCACCTGTGAAATGGGAAAACGTGTATTTTAATTCTTCAATATTATGACCACATACTTTAATTTCTGTCTTGCATGTGCAGTAGAATCAGTGGTTTTCTTCGTAGCAGAGAGTGTTAGTGGTTTTGATGTCAGAACATCTCCTCCACCGTGAACGTCAGTCTAAATAAAGCCGATGTTGCAGTTGTACAGTAGTGATTCTTCTTTAGTAACAGTATAAAGTTGTTTTTTTAAAATCTCGTTTCTTCCACTCCAGCCCTGTACTGCTCCACGCCAGACTCCCCCCTCCATGGCTCCATCTCCTCTCAGAGCGGCGGCCACGTCAACAGCGTGGTGCGCTGGGCCTGTGACCGAGGCTACCGTCTCATCGGCAACGCCACAGCAACCTGCCGCCGCACAGCACTCGGCTACCACGCGTGGAATTCTCCTGTACCTGCGTGTCAAGGTGCAAGAATAATATTCAGACATGTAGCTTACGTTGCTAACAGTGCCTAAACTATTTACAGCAGAAAATGGACCCAATTTCCCCATAGCAATGAAACTTTGAACTGTAAAACCAATGTTTTTTTGTTTTTTTGCACTGGAGTAGATGCATTCAAAAGCTCCGCGACTTTGTTTGTAGTAAAAGGCTTTCAATATGCATCATATTTCACATTTATTTGGGATAAATGATCCAAAATGACTCATTTTATGGTTTCTTTCTCTTGCCATCTCTTTATATTGATAGTATTTTCACAATATTACAGTGTGTTCTTTTTTATATATAAATGTCGTACCTGCAATTTTCCAATCCCACACATCACATAAAGGTGCAATAGAAAGCCAAATGGAGAATACATAACAGATTGTTGACACTGTAATAACTTGCATCGTGTTCCACAAACGGGTCTATTTGCAGCGGAGCAGTGTGTTCAGCACATTAGATTTGTTTTGCTAGAACTGGTCGTTACTAGAGATCAAGTGTCTCTTGATTGTATATTTTTTTTATTACAGACTGTGGTGGGTAAATATGCAACACTGTTAACAAATATAGAATGCATTCAGTCTGAATCTGAATCCCCAGAAACGGCACTGAATGCCATGTCAGAATTCGTTTGCATGTCGTCTTCTCAACCTGCTGTGTGTGTTCTCCCCCAGCTGTTTCCTGCGGTGCACCCAAGGCTCCCACAAACGGCGGCACTTTAACAGTGGACTACTCCGTCGGAACAAGAGTCTCCTATTTCTGCAACGATGGGTACAAACTCTCCAGTAAAGAGCTGACATCAGCCATCTGTCAGCCAGACGGAACGTGGAGCAACCACAATAAAATACCTCGGTGTTCCGGTTAGTAACACATAGATCATGAAGAGCAGGACACTACGTGACTCATTTGATAGTTTCACTTATTTGGACATGCTAAACGAAGAAGCCACAGTGCAAAAACTAACTCATTCACATCCCTGAAGTGTCTGTTGCATATTTAACAAAACACAAATGCGAAGGATGTGTTACTGTATGTAATTAAATAACATTATCTGACTTTGTAAGCCTTATCACGAGCCAGAGACAGTTTTGGCTTCTTTGAGATATGTTCTCTAATGACTTGGCCCCACAATGAAGCGGCTCTATATTATCTGACACACATTTAAGTGATCATTGTGTTCATTTAATGCACATTTTAAGAGGCTTTATTTTCCTCTCTTCTCTCTCTGTAGTGGTTGTGTGTCCCAGCATTGGCTCGTTTTCTTTAGAGCACGGCCGCTGGAGGATCGTCAACGGCTCGCACTACGAGTACAAAACCCGCATCGTGTTCACCTGCGACCCAGGGTATTTCAGATTAGGCCCCGCCCACATTGAGTGCTTGCCCAGTGGGGCGTGGAGTTGGAGAAATGAGAGACCACATTGCCAAGGTAAGGTGAAACCACTGACTAGTGAAGTAGCCACGACATCATCATCATCATAGACTTTATATAAAAAGTGTTTTGATTCTCCCAGAAACGCCAATGCAAGAGTGTAATGAATAGCCACCAGGGGGCGACTCTGCTGGTCTATGCTTTTACTTGCCATTTGACAACAGTTAATAGTCTAACTCGCTAGTTTCAGGTCTTTTTCAATGGAAACATGATGAACATTTTGTAAAGTATGTTCACATTTAGAAAAAAAACACCTGTGTGATTGACAGCTGGCTGCAGGCGAACTTCTGGTTGCAAAATGTCAACATAAATTTTACGATTCTAGAGGCTACAAAATGGGACTTCTGTTCGGACAGTTTTCATGTCCATATTCTCCTTTGAATGTATTCAGCAGGTTCCTCTTACTTAAGGACACAGTCCCTTTTATCATCTGCAGTAACCATGGCAACCAAGGTTGATTTCAGTATTTGCATGTGTAAGAACTTAAGAGGGATTGAACATTCTATAGCAATATGTAACCTGAGGTTTCTTGAGACGGAGAAAGAGCTAAAATACCCTCTTTTATTCGAGCGAAAGTCCAGAGAAGTAACAACAAAGGTAAAGCATTAGCTAATGTTCAACACTGTGAATGTATTCTCCTCTTCCTGTGAGCGAGAGCCATTGTGGAATCTTTTCTGGTCTTCACATGCACACAAACTGAACCCTTTAACACCGATCGCTTCACAGATGACACGTTTGCACAAGCGCACTTTGCATTACCATAATTACGCAACGGTGTGCTATCGGAAAAATTCCAACGGGTTCTGAAAGCTGAGAAGTTGCACGGTAATTTCACTTGCGCTGTCGGAAAAACACCTCCACTACCGGTCAAAAGTTTGGGGTCACCTATACAATTCCTTTGTGTTTTCCATTAAAAGTCACACTTTTATTCATCAAAAGAGTTGCAAAATGATTAGAAAATATAGTCAAGACATTGACAAGATTAGAAATAATGATTTTTATTCAAAATAATAATTTTGCCCTTCAAACTTTGCTTTCGTCTAAAAACCAGCAAAACTGTTTTCAGCTGTGCTAACATCATTGCACAAGGTTTTTCAAAGGTTTTCTAATCATCCAATAGTCTTCTAACGCGATTAGCAAACACAATGTACCATTAGAACACTGGTAAATGGGCCTCTATACACCTATGTACATATTCACATTAAAAACGTTTGCAGCTAGAATAGTCGTTTACCACATTAACAATGTATAGAGTGTATTTCTGATTCATTTAATGTTATATTCATTGAAAAAATTGTTTATCCTAAGTGACCCCAAACTTTTGACCGATACATAGTCTCCATTTGTTGGCCTGTTTTTGAACATTGAGTCAAAAACTCAAACAAACTTGTTACTTTAAATATACTGTTGGAATTTCAAATTTAACACGCTATTTTTTTCCAAATAGAACTTTTAGTTTTTCTCCATTTTTAACTTAAAACAGTATTTTAACATGCTGTAAATTGTAAGTCACTGCCAAATACTGAAAGTTATTTAGGAAAAATGGGCATAAACACTTAGTTACAGGACATTTTCTGGTCCTGTTATGGTTCAAATAAGCAAAAAGGACATTTTGAGGCTTAGGTGTTAAAGGGTTAATGCATAGATATGAGACTGTTTTAAATACTATCATCATCCTGTGTCAAAAATGACATAATTGTATTATCCAAAATACCAAACTACTCATGTCTATTCTGTTCCTAATCATTTAAATAAAATGCCCACAGCATGTAATGAGAGTAGTGTACATGCTTGTAGTTGTTTTAATATTTTAATGTATAGAAATGAACATTTATGAACAGGAATGAAAGAAGATTTAATTATGACTCAAGCTGTACCCAAATACTCAATTTCATCATTACTAAATGGCAGCTAATGATTTAAAATGGTGAAGATTCCGCATACTTAACTTAATTACTGTATATATGTGAACTTAAAATGTTAATTTGGTTGGTATCACATCATGGAGGTGAGATAGAGAAACACTCTAGCACAGGGTTCTTCTGCAGAGCTTGTTGATGAGCTGAACATTTGAATCATCTGTGTTCTGTGGAATAAGGAAACTTCTAAAACATTCAGGACAGTGTGTCCCCAGGACCAGGATTGAAGAACCCTGCTCTAGCAGCTTATTACTTGTAGTTTTCCCACTTCTTGCCAAATCCATGTCCCTGTGCCTTTCAGTTGCCTATGTCTGACTGTGTGTTTCAGTTATTTCCTGTGGTGAGCAGCCATCTCCTCCCAGTGGAAAGAAGATTGGTACTCAGACAACATTTGGTGCCACAGCCATCTTTACCTGCGACGGCGGTTTCATGCTGGTGGGGTCAGCTGTCAGAGAGTGTCTGTCATCTGGGCTTTGGAGTGGAACGGAAACACGATGTTTAGGTAAATACGCCGACCTACTGTGCAGCTAGTAGTGTTCTCACACGTAAAGTATATCTTAAATGTAAATCTTTATGGTATAGTGCACACACACACACACACACACACACACACACACACACACTGAGTGAATCCATAGGTTTATGCCCTACACATCACGTCTGGCTGCACAGCTGCTTCCCTCTGGCCTCATCCACCTCACAATCACAACTATCACGAGCAGCCTTCTGCTGTAAATTCATTCCGACTGCTCTTTTTTCCCCTCAAAAAAACGAGCCAGGAAAATCAGCCTCTTTCGTCTGTCAGCGTGCCAGCCAAAGGTAACAGATGTTATGACACGGCGCCGTCACTTCTCCATGAAACCTCAAAAGAAAATGGCGTTTCCCAGAATAACAGACAGGCTGAGGGGGATATGAGATGCAATTTAGAAAGCGGGAAGTTCAACGTTAACGTAACCTAGAACGATGAGGAGGCGTGATTCTGTCAAAGAATAAAATCACTTCAGTCCTAAAAAAGTGCGATGAGCATCATTTTTTGTTCGCTCACCGTCATTAGTATCATTTCAAAGAAAACGGGCTGCTCCGTTCTTGTTTTGACTCTTCATTAGTTTCCACGCGTCACGGCTATTAAAGCTGTTAACATCACTCTGAGGTCGATAAGTCACGGAAAATCTTTAGAAGTTCTCGTGGGCATTTAAATTATTTAAATTATAGGGCATTTAATTTACAGTAACTTTTACTTCTGCTTTGTGATTTGTGATTTCTTACCAAAAAGATGATCACATTCCCATACACTGAGGACTTAGATGAGCCCACGTTTGAAGTATTTTAATGTAAAAATAATAATATTCTCATATATTAAGTGTTGCTGTAGATGTTTTGTCAACACATCATGTTATATATGCAACATATTCAGAAAAATTAAGCATCCTGTGGTCAACATACTGTACATTTTTATCCTCACTATCATTTTAGTGCAATTTTCTACAGTTTCCAATATCTCGCTTTAACACTTTGCATCAATCAGACCTTTGGGAGTGAATCACAGCAGTAAAGAGGCCAACAGTCATTTAGCACAAGCAGGCGTTTTCCTTCTAAATTAGTTGCTTTTTAAGATTTTGCGCGAAGAAAAGTGACAACGCTGTGGAAAAAATTAAACTGCTTTCAAGACAGCATTGCCTACTTCTTCTTCATTCAAGTGCAGTTGTTAAAAATTTCAGTGCCCCACATACAGCAGAGGCAACATACTGCCTCTCCAGCCCGGGGGTGTTAAATCCTCGAGGTGTATTTAAAACTCCCAGACCTATTTTAACTAATGCAGTCTTTCCGCTCCTGAAATTAGGGCAGAGCAGAGCAGAGCATCTCATGGGCACATTAACACTGTAAGGTATCATCTAATTTACTTGGGTCGACTTGGTGTTAGTCAAAAACAAGAGTGAGTATAATGTGAGTAAAAGACACAAACCAAAATAGGACAAATCTTAAAGATTCAAGAGATGATGGAAATCCAAGGATGTGTTAATGTCTATTGGTCTGATTGAACAGTTCCCTCGTGCCTTGTCTCTGTTTCAGCTGGTCACTGTGGAATCCCAGAAGGCATCGTGAACGGCCAGGTGATCGGGGAGAACTTTGGTTACCGCGATACGGTCGTGTATCAGTGTCTGCCCGGCTTCCGGCTCATAGGCTCCTCAGTTCGAATCTGTCTCCAAGACAACCAGTGGTCCGGCCAGCTGCCCGTCTGTATATGTAAGAGAAACACACACACACACACACACACACACACACACACACACACACAAAGACACACAAACACACACACAGAGGCCAATTACCTCCAACTAACTGAAGATTAGCAAAGTCAAAGAAAAGTCGGCGCTGCATCTACGTGTATCCATGGCAACCCCTTGACGAGACTGCAACATAACACGCAGTGAATGCAAAGTCCTCGCACGTCATAGAAACTGTACAGACACGACTGTGCCTCTGCTGCGTTAACACGCAGTTCTCTGTATGTGTTACACGTCGTGCACGTGTGATTTCTGTAGATTTACAGTGTTTGTGTTGTGAAATATCCTGAACAAAAATCAACGGAGGAAAGCACAAAGTCACATTAAAAGCAATCATATGATAAAAAAAATTATTTGCAGTCCTGTCGAGGATCAATAGCATCACATAAAATGCACTTTACATTTACGTACATGGTCAACAATCAATCTCTCAGGATATTGAGATTAAATAAAAGTATTTTTGTCTGGAAAACATAGAAAAGCATTTAAAAACATTAAGCTATGATACACATCTATGGGTTTGCCATAGATGCCAGATACATTTACCTAGAACTGAGGGTAATTTGTAAATCAAATGTTTTAATTTTACATTGTTTTAGATTCTGCAGCTGAAGAAAAAAAATCACTTTGAAGGATTATGCCAGTGGCAAATTTGGCTCAAAGATGCCTATTTTTATGTCTTTGAATGACACAATACCTAACTAATTAATCAAGTTAAACAGCCAAATAAAGCTCCTTCAAATTCAGTTTTCAAGTCCAAGAGCAAAAAATGTGATAAAATCTACTTCTTTCTTTTGGATAGAATGTTAATAAATTAAATGGTTTTTTTTCCCCATCATAACAACAGATGGTTGCTTCTTTAACTTCAGTGAAAATAGAATAAAAAACATATTGATGTTTATTGACAGACGAGTCCTGTACAGCAGGACAAGCCACGGTCGATGGGAAATAAGTGAATGAGAAGTGTAGCCTTGGATGTGATGTGATGTGATCTAGAACCTCATTAAATAAACCACCCGCAGTCATATTTTTTTTTGTTGTGGTTCAGTGATAGCAAAAATAAGAATTCAGAGAATACTAATGGGAAAATACCCTTTGGGGGTTTGCGAGGTTGAGTGTGCATTATTGTGTGCGTGTCTGTGTTTGTGGAAATAATAAATTATTTAATTGATTTCTTTGGAATTTTCTCAAACAGAAAAGGGGGAAACTAGATTTTTCATAAAGCAGTGCTTGAAGGGGGCATCAACACTTTTGAGTTTGACTATTTTAAGTACGGGCACTTCTCACGAGATGCCAGGGTACACTCACCTGTTCATGCATCCAAGAGTCTCATGTTCGTTTCCAGTGTCTAGAGTTTTTATTTTTATTCTTCACACAAGAACAATAATCTATTGTGAAGTTTTTTGTATTATTCCCTGACTTCTTGCCACATTCGTGTCCTTAGAGGAGCAGCATAATAATAACAAGGCGCCACATGAAACGGACTGTGTGTGCTTGGAAGTTTGAGTCATTGTTGGAAATATTAAGGATCGTCTAAATATACAAGGCGGCAAAATGCATGACACTTTTTGGTCGTTTCAGTACGGACTAAATATTTAAATAAATGAGATGTTGTGAGTTGTGCCATCTTTTATTTACTGAAAATGTTTCTCCCCTTGTATTTAATGATTTAGTAATACAGACTGACGCTTATTTTTTTTCCTCCCACTTCACACACACACACACACTGACATAAAGTGAACATAAAGTCTGTATTTTCAGAAATAACTTCATTCTGGGTGCGTTCTCTCAGCGGTCCAGAGGTGGTTTGGATTGACACTAGCGGTGTTATATAAAGGGCTGGAGGACCCATGTGTTACTTTAGTCTGGATGAGATAAATAGCGGCTCTTCAGGATACACAGGCTGTAACAGGAGGGTTCTGATGTGTCCAGGCCACCGTGACAGTCGACGATAATCGATGACCTCGTTGTAGCATCCCAAATGTTTTTTTTTTTTTGGCAGCTACTTGTCCATGAAAGGTGTTTGCCGCAAAACACCTTTTTTTCTCATGTTTGTTCATGGAATAATTAGAAGGTCAGACGTCGTGTCTGCAGTTGAGCGGCATAAAGGGAGTCTTTTGTCTTTGTGATATCGCTTTTGATTAGGGCCTTTATCGCGAACACAAAACAGGAGCAGTTGACTATATATGTCGGTAACGGATGCATCTGTGTGCCATGCAGTCAGGCAAGCGTGCGTTTCCCGTCCATGATTCCGTGTGCGCCCTGTTTTTATTGAGGTTATTCATGCAGGAGTTATTGAGGGAAATCATTTTACAGCCAAATTATACTGTAATTATGGAGATGAGAGGCTCTTGTTTGGAGACACAAACACAGAATGATGATGAGACTGTGTGTGTGTGTGTGTGTGTGTGGTTGCCGGGCGCGCTGTCGGTGTCAGATAAATTTGTATCTCAGGCATGCAAACAAACCTCTGATTTTCAACTGACCCACGGCTTATTCTTCTCCCTCTCCCGTCTTCTCCTCTCCTCATCATTTCTTCTTGGCTCTCCTCACCTCAGATAATCCTTTCCCTTTGTCTCTCTCTCTCTCTCTTGTCTTCTCCATTATTTGTCTCTCCAGTTTTCTTTAACGTTCATCAGACTCTCTCTTCTTTGGTCCCGCGAAAGCGACGCGTTTAAACGAGGAGAATCGAAACAGGCAGACAACAGTGGCTCGACGCTATATGTTTACACAAACATCAAAGCATGTCAACACCACAATGGGGACAAGGGAGACGCACACTTCTAAGTAGCCTCAGTGAATAAAATTTACAGAATGAATAATGATTATGAACAGTGGCAAACAGAGGACAATCCTTTCTAACACAGGAGTTAATATTTCCAAAATAATGACCCTGATTTGGGACGCCAGCAATGTCTCCTGAGCCATTTGACATTTTCACAAGTATCTTTGAATTGCTGCTGGAAATACACAGATAATTGCCCCAAATCTCTGCTTACTTTTGACACTGGTCTACACAGCCTCTGATTTTCAGGTCTGATTCTGCTCACATTTATCTTTTTTCTTTTTTGTGGCTGTCACATCAAGAAGAGATCTTAACGAATTGGATTTTTTTTTTTTTTTTTTTTTTGCAATTTAATGAGAAAATGAAGCAACGGTTTGTAACCAGCTGCAATATTTACAAAATGGACGTGGATCTGAAACAAATGAGTGGTCAGCCGCCGCAACGCTGTCACTGACATCTGAATTAGCGCCGCAGAAAATATTCAACCGGGACACGAAAGCAACGACGTGACATGTTATTCTTTTGTTTTTTAACAAGTTAAAGAAATATCAGAGATTACTTTTAATGAGTTCAGCAATGATTGGTTCAAAAATGAGGTGTAGTTTGATGAGACTTTTGATTCAAATAAAGGTTCATTTGTCAATAATTCACGCTCTCTTCCCTATAGCGATCAGCTGTGGTCATCCAGGAAGTCCCATATATGGACGGACAGTGGGAAACGGCTTCAACCTCAACGACGTGGTCAGCTTCGTTTGTAACCGTGGTTATGAAATGGAGGGGCCCCCACGTGCTCAGTGCCAGTCCAACCGGCAGTGGAGTCACCCGCCTCCAACATGTAAAGGTGGGGAGAAAAGTTAAGTGTATTCACCCCTAACCTTATTTATCCCTAACCTTCAAAACCACAGCATCGACGCTTATCTTCATTTACCTGCTCTGCCTTTTTTCCTCTAGCAACCGTCCTTATTTACCGCAGGCTTTTTCATTTCACCTCAGTTTTACCCACAACTTTATTCATTACGCTCATCTCTGCCATCAGAACCCTGCAGCTTATTATAACCAAGTCAAAAGAAAAAGTTAAAATTACTTTTAAAAAAGTAGTTTTTCTGGCTTCAGCATTCAGGATTATTATTTTTTCCTTTTTTAGTGAAACAAACATCTCAAACTCAGAGTCCTCGCTAGTCCCAGCTACACGTGTGGTTTTGACCTTTTTTACACAACGAGCTGCCACAGAAAATAGTCAAATTAAAGATGCAGTCCAATGATAAGAAGCTATTGCATGGATGCTGTATCCCGGATGCAATACTCTTTCACCACCATACTTCCCCATGTGTCCCCTTTTTCACCCCTCATCATTCCATCAATTATTCCCAATATTATTATTTTGGTGGAGGTGGAGGGGAAATTTAACTGCCCTCCTTGGTTCATGCCAAATAACACATACGTCTTTATATCTCTCTTTTTCTCTCTGGTGATTTGTGTGTATGTGTATGTGTATGTGTGTGTCCATGTTTGTGTCTCTCTGTGTATAGTGGTCAACTGCTCTGATCCAGGCATCCCAGCCAACTCTATTCGACAGAGTAAAATAGAACACGGCAACTTCACCTTCGGCACTGTGGTTTTTTACGACTGTAACCCTGGCTATTACCTGTTTGGCTCACCGGTGCTGACCTGTCAGCCGACCGGCCACTGGGACAAACCCCTCCCTGAATGTATAGGTTTGTATGTCTTTTTAATCTTATATCAACAGACTTTGTTACTGTTTACAGCAGGGGTGTCAATATCATTTTCACTGAGGGCCACATCAGCATAATGGTTACCATCAAAGGGCCAGATGTAACTGTCATACAGAATAAATGTAACTGAATGTAACCAAATAAAATGTAAACTAAAGGTTAACTACTCCGTAACATATTGCTAAATAACTTTCTGTATTTATTACTTATTCAAGTTACAAATATGATGCATCAAGATGTAACCTGGTCCGATGGTGTTTCTTGACAAACTAACCGTTTTAAGAGTCTGTATCTGGTCAGAGCAGACCTGCTCACACACCTTCAGCATGCACTGCTTCAAAAACGCACCCTCAGAAAAAGACTTTGAAGCGTGGGCCATTTCTTCAGCCACAATAAAGCTAGCTTTCACTGCTACATCGTTTTTTGGTTGTGGCTTTTGTGAACACATTCTGCTGCGATCACAGTCTCAATCTCAATTTCACTCGTCGCATGACGCATAATACAATGATACACTGCGATCTCGTGGTGGGACGCAATCGCCATGCATTATGGGTAACGTAGTTTATGGTTTAACGCACGCTTTAAAGCAGCATAGACCTATTTTAACACAGATTTTTAAGACCAATTAATCACTCGCGGGCCACATAAAATGACGTGGCGGGCCACATCTGGCCCCCGCGCCTTGAGTTTGACACATGTGGTTTAGATTATTAAAACCTTTTTGGAATCTTGTTTTTTTGTTATTGTCATGTATTTCACAGAGCAGAGCAAAAATATTTTCACCAACTATATAAACACACCTGAGCAAAAAGTATTCAATGTTTAAAATCGAGTTTGGAAGTTTGGAAGTGAAGTTTGGAAACACGTCACAGTTCAAAGTTCACATTTCACTCGTTTCAACTTCTGCACAATTATTGCAGCCTTATATCACTACTAAAATGAATCATAACTTTGACTCGACAACACATAAGAAGACAAAAAAGGGGCTGAGTATGTGCCGCATGAGCACTAAGCGTTAATCACTTTACCTGTTTACCCACTCTCTATGTTTCTTTCATTTCTTTCTCCCTCTTCTTTCCTCTGTCTCCAGTCGTAGATTGTGGCCATCCTGGCTCTCCGCCTAACGGCGTGCTGAGTGGAGATAAGTTTACATTTGGTTCAACGGTTCGGTACTCCTGTCTGGGCGGGAGACAGCTGAAAGGAGAATCATCTCGAACTTGTCAGCTCAATGGAATGTGGAGTGCCCCAATGCCCTTCTGTTCTGGTAACCCTTTTAACCTCTGTTGAATGTACTTACTTTCAAATTTCACACAATCACAAGAACAGATAGAGATTTAGCCGCGGATGAAAGGTGAGACATCTTGAAACATGCAGATTGAACGGCACAGAGCGTTTCATTCATTTTCTTTAACCCCTTTGCTCTCGTTCGGGCGGATAATGGGAGAGAGGGATGGACAGAGAGGGAGCAGAGTTGACGCATGAAAAGAAAATGTATCATTATCTCCCTGTAAAAGTAGCTGCGGATCATAACCCTCCCGCTCAGGATGCCATGCACAGCCCTGCACCTTTAGCCATCTTACCTGGTTATGAATGTTTTCTTAAAAGGCAGATTTTTCAAGTCTGAAAAAGATGTGTTTGAAAGGAGGAGTAAGAATAACCATGGATGGCTGTAATGTCGTTTTGTGGTAAGTGGATTTTTAGAGAATACCGTGGACGCACCAGCTGTAAAATCCTTTACTTCGGTTTCCTCCCTGCTGGATTTCCCCACGTTTGAATGTATCACCACTTGATTCTCTCTCCAGAAAGAAAGCCTCCTTAGCGCCAAGATAAGATAAACAAACCATATAAGTTCTATGCTTCTCATTTAGCCAACTGGGGGCATGATTGTGGCTCTCCAGAATGAGAGGCTCCCAGCTGCCACTTAAATAAAAACACATTTCAGATGAGTTGACGAAGAATACATTGTTATTTACAGCAACTACCGGGGAGAGACGCAGGGTTAGAGAGGGTAATAGATTAAGAAGCGGTGCTCCACAGTTCTTACCTGCAGGTGTGTACCAGAGCCCTGCAGAGATAAGAGCCTCTGCCCAAGTTAGTGCTGCTCGCTCTGTAATTCTGCTCCATTACTGTTGATAAGCAAATGCAGTTTCTCGTGTGATATTGGTTACAGTACCATAATTACATGTCTGCAGTCATTAATATTATTACCTACTTTCTATTTATGAGCATTTATGAGGTGAAGTTGTTTCTGTCGCTTTACTTCTTTAAATGTTCTTTGAGAATAATATGTCTTAAACATACACAGACAAAAGAGCAAGAATAAGTGTCTTAATTAATAAGTCTGTCAACCAAGAACTGGCAGTGGCTCCACATTTCAAATGAGTGAGAGCATCTTTCTATACATAATGCTATATAACCTTTATTTAACAGGAAAACAGATTACAACGAGACACATCGACAACAAAAAGAATGAAACACAGCATCCAACCAATATAACACAGGATCAAGGACAAAATCATGTATGATCCAGGTGCCGTTTCTAAAATGATCGAAAGAATTTAGAAGCAGTCACATCCGCCAAGGGAGTTTCCCTTTTCCCGATGCCTTTAAAATCCACTTAAACTCCCCCACAGAGATCAGTTCTGACAATTTCACATCAGTCTGTAAGTTATTCCATGTGGAGGGAGCAGCAATATTTAAAAGTCTTTCTTCCCAAGTTCTGTTCTCGCTCTCGGGACCGTCGTCTTCAGAACAGAATGAGAGCGAAGGCCATATTGATTTTGGCTTCTACACATGTAGGTAGACAGATTGCGAGGAACTAGGCCAAGAACACTTTTATATACAACGATCGACCAATGCGAGAGACTGCGTACATACAGGGATGGACATTTAGCAGTGGCATACAGAATATTATGATGTGTGCGATTCCCACAGTGGTACACAGTCTCTGTTTTCTATAGATTCAGATTCAGGGGTAACAACCATAATATAGTATTTGCTGATATCAAATACTGTCTTGTCTTGAGGGAGAAATTTGATTTTTTTTTTCCTCAAAAATAAACCCAATTTGACCTTCAGCTTGGAGACAAGGTGTTCGATGTTTGCTCTGAAAGACAGTTTCTGATCAATGACGACAACCTGACTGCAGGGGCATCTGTATGTGTAAACAGTAAGAAAAGTCAATCCCATCAAATTGAATAACCAGGTTATTTGAGCAGGAGAATTCAGTTCTGAAACTTTTTGTGGGCGCCGCTTTTGTGTTTCCAGTCTTACTCCTCGAGGCAGTCTTGAGGTACGAGCACCATGTTGCGTTTTTTTTCCCCGTCCGACTCGATACAAAACAAATCACTTCCTGTGGCCAACCTAAGAGCTAAACACTGCTACACAGACAAATACAGAGAGAGCCGAGTCAGCATTGTGTGAGCTCATTCAACAATGATTTGAATGTATCGGACATTTGTTTAGATTTAAAAGTCATGCATTAGTGCTTTATTTAGTCCTCCCATTCCTCCTGACTAGACCTCCTCCAAAAATAAATCGCAGGATCAGATGGGTGAGAGTGATGGAGTCATTTTTCTTGTCCCGCATTACGAGGATTTCTGCAGCCTGGGCAACAAAGCTTCAGACTACAGCCAAATCTTTCTATAGTACGGCTATGTGTGTGTGCGCGCGTATGTGCGTGCGTGCGTGCGTGCGTGCGTGTGTGTGTAAAACCGATTAGTGGTTGTTCCAAAGTCACCTGAGGGAAACGACAAAGATTAGTTTTCACAACACTGAGAAGCGCTCACACACATGCACACAGGCCTGCACCGCATACATAAGGTAGATTGGTTGTGTACCCTGTTAAGACTTGATATCCCTGAGGCTACTATATACTATGTGTGTACATATATATACACACACACACGTGTATATATATATATATGTCCTATATGTGGATAGTGGTATTTACGATGGTATGTTTCGAGTCTGTTCTCTGTGAAAATTCATGAATCTCTCCTTTGATCATCTCGTCACGGCGCCTAAGCGTTTGAAGACAAACAACAATGCACTAAAGCCTTATTTATTTACATCCAAGGAAAAGCGCCGTCTCGAATCCTCGAGGAATTACAAAAGATGTTATTGTCATTACGTGTTGTGTCTGCAGGTGTGTGTGTGTGTAAGCTCAGTTTAGTAACCAGCCTCGAGATATTTGCTGTACAATGCAAACAGAGTGGACAGAACATTAGGTTTGTTTGTCAAAAGTGAGAGTAAAAATTATTGGTAACGCTTTCTTTTACAGTCCCCTAATTACCAGGTATTTACCTGGTAAATTCATGGTAACACCAAAGTGTTACTAGGTAATTACCAATGGTAATAAGAAAGTAAATACAGTGAAACTGTTGCCAAAATACTGGGCATTTACCTGGTAACTATATAGTTAATTATAGCGTGTTATTACTGCTGTTAATAAGAAGGTATGTACAGCTAAACTATGGCAAAACTATGGTAAATGTAAGTGTATTATTGGGTTATAAACTGGTAATAAGCAGGTACCTACAGTCCCCTAATTACTAGCTATTTACCCAAGGGGTAATCTAACAAACCTAACCCTAAAAATGTGTGTAATTACATGGAAACAAGCTTGGCTTTCTTTTACAGTACAGTTTTACTTTACTTACCGAGTACATTACCGTGCATTACCCAGTATTTTGGCAACGGTTTCACTGTATTTACTTATCTTATTACCCTTGGTAATTACCTAGCAACACTTTAGTGTTACCATGAATTTACCAGCTAAATACCAGGTAATTAGGGGACTGTAAAAGAAAGCGTTACCAAATTATTTTTTAAAAGTCAGTAATCAGTGTCAGTATGAATTAAAATGTGCAGATTTTAGACTGCGGATGTCACATGACTTGGTTTGCTCACACCGCCATGAAGGATTAGCTTCAGTACCCCAAAAAAAAACAGTACCAGTACTGGTTCCAAGTTTTAAGAGTTCCCTGCTCACTTTAAATCCACTGAGATTGAGCCAATAACCCATATAACACAGAACCTGACAGATTAAATGTAATATATTCAATCTGTCAGGTTCTGTGTTATATTGCTGGTTATATTGGGGTTATATTGTGGGTATAAGTGTCAGGTATTATTTAACCCTTACTATACCCCCTGGTGCTCTGAACGCGTATAGAAACAGAGCCAGAGCTGACCTTCAACTTTCTCATAAACATTCCCTCATTCTACCCCAGAGAACACTTACACATCAAAAAATTAACAGGATATTTAAGTTCATTAGTGTTCGAGTTTGTAACAACGCTGAAGTTTTACAGATTCCAGATCTACAGCTTCACGGTCGGCAGTTAAGGAGGAAAATGAACTTGCAACGATGATGCACCTAACTTAGACTAAAGGTTTTATAAATGTCATAGTGTGTCTCACAATAGAGTTTACATTTTAGTCCCACGTCATTTCGACGCACTGTTGATGTAAGTTCTTCTACAAGTGGAATCTGTTACCTGTGGGTATCCATCACTCCATCGTCTACGCTTTCAAGTGTGTTTTACAGCAGTGATTCATTCACCTCTGATGTCCTCGGGATCTTTACGATACGATATACCTTTATTGTCCCACAATGGGGAAATTCCCAGTGGAGTTAGGGTTAGTGTAGGGTTAGGTTAGTGATCAAGTAAAATGTTCTACTGTTTCAGCATCCTGTATATACATCTATATACGTATACAGCAATGTCATTGCTTTGTACGTTTTGGTTGTAGTGTTTGTGCTTTTATGTAAAATTCTGCGTGATCCCCAGAGTGTTTTTTTGTCGGTCAGGCATAATTTGCTGACTTGGTGGCTGTACAAGGGCAGAGTTAAGATCTTACTGTGTCAAACACACAAGGCCAACATTTGCCTTTGAGAATTTGGTGTTATATTGTCTGGTGCTCCTTCTGTCAGTACCTTTTTTCTAAACATGATATTGCAAGAACATCTTGAAGGAATCTGTCCAAATTAGGCCCAAAACGTTAAATATCCAAACCTTTAGATAATGGATTGTTGGATAATTAACCAGCAAGCAAAATATCAACATGAGGTGTCATTAGTATTCCTGATTCATGTTGACATTTGCATTCATATTTTGGTCTCTTGACAACCTACCTTTAACCAAATATCAGCACCTAATGAAGGCCAGCTGCATGACTGATGGGAGATTACAATTCATCTTTTGTGGCAGGCACACCTGGCATGTGATGGTTCTTGTTGTGAGGTTGTTGACCTAACGCTTTCTCCTTGTTTCTCTCTTTGTAGGAGACACAGCTGGTTCCTGTGGCGATCCCGGTATCCCCTCCCACGGTTCAAGAGAACAAACAGACTTCAAGATCCGTTCCAAGGTTTACTTCGGCTGCTCCGAAGGCTACGATCTAATTGGTTCTTCAGAGAGGATGTGCTTCCCTAATGGGACCTGGTCTGGCACACAGCCCTTCTGCAAACGTAGGACAATACTTTAAGTTAAACCTATTCAAACCCAGCACTTGACATTGACCCAATTATAGATCAGTCAATGCACTGCACAGTGGCCTAAAACAAGTGGAGCTGAAACTCATTGAGATGCGTAAAGCTTTCTGTCTCTCATTCTCTCCTCTCCCTCCCAGCTGTCCAGTGTGGTAACCCTGGTACTCCCAGTAATGGTAGAGTGTTTCGTTTGGATGGAACGACGTTTTCTCACTCTGTCATCTACTCCTGCATGGATGGATACCTGCTCACTGGTGCCACCACTAGACAGTGTCAGGCCAACGGGACATGGTCTGGAGTACAACCCAACTGTTCCAGTAAGTCACCGGATGTATACTCACCCATAAGAACTCTGTTTTGAATCCTCCAAAACTAGTTTGGTTGGTGCCATCTTGGCCTCCTATGGGGCGATACCAGCTGTCAATCACATGGGTGTCCAAATATGTTCTGTACTGTATCAAAATTCAGAATTGGAACATCATTTCCAAATTTGACCTCATGTTCTATTGAAGAAGACCCAAAACTAGCAATTGAGAAGAAAACATTTTCTGACATTACACAAAGTCACCCCCTGGTGGCTATTCAGTGAACTCTTATTTCCTGAATGACTTCACCATGGAAAGTGGATGACAGCATTTTTTTTAGATACATTTTTTTCATACATACTATGATACTGAATAGAACATTTATAGATAATGTAACAATATCTGATGATCCACAAGCAAAGACAGTTGTCTTTAATACATTTGTTAGTGTTATTTTGAGCGTGAACTTCACTCTTAGCCTTATCACTTTTATTAATCCAGTGTTTCCCATCCCTGGTCCTCAGGGAACGCTGCCCTGCTCCAAAACACCTGATTCAGCTGAACAGCTTGTCATCAAGCTCTGCAGAAGCCTGTTCACGAGCCATTCGTTTGAATCAGGTGTGCAGGACAGTGTTCCCTGAGGACCAGGGTCGGGAATCAGTGTATTATAATTCTTCCTTTGCAATGACGTCAGCCTTGAGGGCCGTAAACATCCCTAAACGTGACTGTGAGGCTTCCTCTCCTGATTTTTGCAACCCTTCTTTGTGCCCTGGGTTTTAATTTACTCTGCCACAGTAAAGGGTCTGAGTAATGATACCAGCCTCAAATCTTCATCCTCTTGCGACATCGGTGTTTACTTTAGTTCAATTGCGCTCTGAAATGTGTAGCAACGATCCCAAGAGCAAGTAACCGTAAAATATTCGTTCTGTTCCAAAGCCAGAGCTGTGGTTCGTTGGAACAAGTATTTGTCATTGCTTCATGTTACACAGACAAAAACAGTCTGCTTGTTTGCATTTCTGTTCAGAAAAACACAGCAGCTACCAGTGGAATAATTATACTGTAGCACAAACTATTTGCATGTTCTCATAACAAAGTCCCCTTTTAACTTTGTGACCCGGGATGAACTGCACCTGTCCTGGGACCCCCATATGGAGAAGGTCCTAATAGTATATTTAATGTTTTAATCTCTGATTTCAATGCATTATGGAATGAGATAAGCTTTTAAATAAGCAGCAGTACAGGATCAAAGAAAGAAACGCTGAGAAAACAGAATTTTTAAATATAGTTTCCTGGAAAGAAAGAAAGTTTATAAGAATCCCTGAGATAAAGGAAATGGCCTTTACAGTAGATTACAGTACATCTATTAACAGGCATGACAGTATCTGGGGTGGCTTTAAAAGCATTTAAACTGCCTATTAGACTGTGAAGGACAGCGCTTCATAAGTGGAGCCGAGGGAATCCTAATGCACCTTCAAAGACTCCAGGACGACGTCAGCCATTTTAATATCACTGTTGCTTCACTCGTGCCACCGCAAGTTTCATTTGAACCATAAAGAAACGTAAAGAGATCGCACAGGTCGACCCCAGATTCAATCACCAGCACTCCACAAATGAAACTTACATAATATAAAGTCAGGTGGAGAGTTAGTAGATGCTTCAAAGATAGGAAGTTTCTCAAAGCTTGAAGTGGGACTTGGTGTCCAACCATTAAAATATAAATGTTTAAAGAAATTTAAGAAACAGTCTGAATGTTATTGTGAGTTTGTCTCTCAACTGGAAGGTTGTGAGTTTGATCCGGGCTGCACACACAATAGATGAGCTGTATGAAACTGTGAGTGAGACAGTGAATGGAGAAACTGTAGTGTAAAGCGTCTTTAAGTGGCCGTCAAGACAAGAAAAGCATTATAGTATTTAAATGCAGACCATTTACCATCTTTTGAGACTATACAGCAGTCAGGACTGTGCCTTTGTGATGTCTATTTACCACTAAGTGCTTTATTTATGCAAAAATACAGTCTGTCCTTATCATCAGAGTTCCCGACATGAAGCCTCACTGTATATGCATGTTCATACATTAAGATTAAGATCAGAGCTGTAGTTGCTTCCAATCCAATCCACTGTTTCTCCTCAGTGATAAACTGTGGGGATCCAGGTGTGCCAGCGAACGGCCTTCGCTACGGAGAAGACTTCACAATTGGTCAGAACATTTCCTTCCAGTGCCAACCAGGATACAGAATGGAAGAGGATGGATCAGCTGTGAGGACGTGCACTCAAAATGGGACGTGGAGTGGGAATATGCCAATATGTACAGGTAGGATTCAACTATCATTCCACCCAATCTCTAAACAACAATTGTGTTTTTGTTATTACCCTAGGGCAGAACTATTCAACTAGTGGCCCAGCGACGGTATATGGCCCTTTTTAATTTACTACGGCTCTTGAACTCTCTGTAAATTAAGGTCACTCTCCTCTGAGCTATTTTAAGAAGAAGAATCATCAGGGGCTAACCCTAACCTGAGTCTCAGCACCAAGCACCAAACTGGTGTGTTTGTTGTGTAATGACACCAGTTCCTTTGTGGCCCACCTGCTTCTGAAGTTGCTCTCCCCTAGAGGGCAAACATGCAGGCAAAGGTCATATATAATGGTAAATATTAGCTGTGCGCGTGTGGTTATCACATGGTTATCAGATGGAACCACACAATGGCCAAATGCAAAGCAGTGGCAGTTGCCTGGGGTCCCTAAGCTGAAGTGGACCCCAAAATCTGATTATACTTTCACAAAGGAAAGAACACATTTCTGTGAGTTTAGAAGACTGTGGGACACAGAAACCCCTAACCAAGCCCAGTGCCCCATGCCTGCTTA
This sequence comes from Microchirus variegatus, assembly GCF_963457635.1. Lineage (NCBI taxonomy): Eukaryota > Metazoa > Chordata > Actinopteri > Pleuronectiformes > Soleidae > Microchirus > Microchirus variegatus. The sequence goes on from NC_139814.1 coordinate 6,456,406, forward strand.
GATTTGGTTTGATGTACGCTGGGTGCCCCCCAGATTACTTTTACCTGGGGGCCCCAAATGTCTCTTGAAACACCACGGACTCAGCCCACTATATAATATGATAAGTGTACATTAGAGACACATTCCCATGCATTACAACTACCATCTTACACTCTTAATTGACGGTGCTCTGAAAACACTTATAATCATAGCTTGTAATCATTTCTGGAATTATTTTAAACTTCTGTCTATTGAAGCACTTGACTCAAAGTCTTCTGGGACAGAAGTATCTCATCACTACTTATCGCTGCAAGTGTAACTGACCCTAAAATCATTGAATTATTTTATAATTAGTCAAATAAAATCCCTTCCTCTCACTGAAGTTCTCAGTGAGTACACATGTTAAGTGGATGAGCAGCTACTTAAAGATACATGAGTATGTACCTCTTTCTCTTCCCTCTCTCTCTCTCTCCATGGCATCATCACAGCCGTGACCTGCCCAGCTCCCCCTGCCATCAGTAATGGGGTACTGCAGGGCAGTGACTTCGAATGGGGCAGCAGCGTGAGTTACACTTGCTCCCCTGGATACGAGCTCTCATTCCCAGCGGTCCTCACCTGTGTGTCCAATGGCACCTGGAGTGGCATGCTGCCACAGTGTTTACGTATGTACTCACACACACACACACACAATGTTGTGTTATTATACTGACATCAATCCAAATGCGAGTGCTTGGCATTTCATACTGAAATGGGATGGCCTGTGTGTGTGTGTGTGTGTGCAGCCAAGTTTTGTGGCGACCCGGGGACTGCGGTCGGTGGTTTCAGAGAGGGGCGGAGTTTCATCTTCCAATCAGAAGTGTCCTTCAGCTGTGCTCCGCCTCTCATTCTGGTCGGCACATCGACCAGACTTTGTGAAAACGACGGCACCTGGAGTGGAACGCAGCCGCGCTGCATCGGTAAGTTTTTTCATCTCTGTTCACGATCATTTCACAGATAAACCATTGTTCTGGGTGTATTTTCTTTGACTTTACTGAGGTGAAAACCAGATCATGCTAGAACTCTTGATGACAATTACTTTTTGGTCCGAGTAGAGTTTTATAGGAACATTTTTGATACAAATATATAAACAATCTTTTCAGCTTATTAAATCTTATATTCTTTATGGATTTTATGAGAAAAGAACGAGACAGTATCATGATTCTGGCCGGACCTTCTGAATGTCAGCGTTTTATGCTTTTTTCAGTACTTGGGGCAACAGATACATTTTGGTCAGTACTAAATAAAGCATTAGCATTCAATTCCCCGTCCCACAGGTCTGAGCCAAGCTACTTAAAATGTACAAGTCAAAACCATGTCATTGTTTTTTCTGAATAAATTCATCGAAAAGTTCCCCCAGTATAATGCAGCTTAGTGAACTCTCCAACTTGTTTCCAAGGTTGGAAATTCCACCAAAAATTCATACAAGATGTTACTGGTTATTTCTAATAGTTTCTGACACCATCATCAATCATTCATCCCCCTCGTGACCTGGAAGTAAGCCTGGCCTCCTCAGGCAGTGCTGTTTTGCCTATTTTAAAGTGTGGGTTAAAAATGGAAAGTGCTGATTGGTTCATTAGAGCCATATACATATATACATATATATATATGTGATAATTGCGAGGATCGCATTAGACAAACCCTAAATTATTCCTCTGTGAGTGAAAGTATAATTTCCACATTAGCAAAATATCTTTATGTCACCTAATTATTATTATTAACTTGAATGTGAATGAGGTTACACCCCTGTGTGTCCTTAGTTTTAGCTTCAAATGATTTTGGGTAATGAACTGTGGAATCGTGAGTTACACCGTTTCCCCGGGTGCTCACTAGACGTGGCCGTGTCACCGTCTTCATGTGCAGTGGCTGGGCGTCTCATCTGAAATCAGCCTCTCAGGGTTCATTGCTGAGAGTATCGTTGTTTGGGAATCATGGAAAAAAAGAATTAATGCACGGAAGACCTTACCTTACCTTACCTTTCGTTTGCCGAGTTCTCCCTGGTTTGGTTTCCACAAGATGAGATTTTGGCCTACGTAGATATTATTGCATCACATTATTTCTGAAGATTGGATTTACTAATGTCCCATTGTCTTGTCTGAGGAGGTCACTGAAGAGCATTAGGATAATTTTTACACTTAAATGAAGATGACTGTTGCTAGTAGTGTGAGATAAATTGTGGCAATAAAGTGATGCAGCAACAATACGCAGATAGGCTGTGGAATTCAACCAATGATTGATTGGTGTTAAGGGACCCTGCACGTTCCAAGAAAACGTCCCACCCATCTTTTCACTGCTACCTCCGGCCTAGACTGTTGACACGAGGCAGGTTGGGTTCATAGATTCTTGATGTTGATGCCAAGTTTTGACCCGACCATCTGTGGACCTCAGCACAAATCAAGACCCATCAGACCAGGTTTTTTTGGGTTTTTTTTCCCCCCAGTCTTCATCTGTCTAGTGTGCCCTGTGCACACTGGAGGCTCAGATTTCTGTTCTTTGCTGACAGGAGTAGAACCCCCACATGGTTTGCTGCTGCTGTAGCCCATCTGCCTTAAGGTTCGATGTGTTGTGCATTCTGAGATGTTTCTTTGCTCACAGCAGTTGTAAAGACTGAAGTTTTCGAAGTTACTGGAGCTGTTTTTGTCAGCTCCAACCGTACTGGTCGTCCTCTTGTGACCTGTTTCTGCTTAGTGGCTGCTTCTTGTTTCTTCAACCCTTCTGTAAGTGGAGAAACTCGAGAGGCTGTTGGGGTGAAAATCCCAGGAGATGTGGCACCAGCTGTCCTGTCACTGTCTAAGCCACTGAGATCCCCTTTTTTCTCAATTCTGATGGTTCATGTGAACGTTAACTGAAGTCCATGACCTAGAGTGGCAGGGTTGGCCGACCCCACAACTGCATGAAGCAGGTTGAGACATGTTTGCAATGATGTGGACATTAAGGACTATTTAACATTTGTTCCTTTGTCAAAAGAGCACTGAAATGTTCATTGTCGCCAACGATGTATGGCTGAAATTCATTAACTCTGGTAATACTTATGATTTAAGGCAGCAAGTATAATGATTTTCATGATCGATTAATCGGTTGATTATTGTTTCTTGGTTAACTGAATTGTTGTTTGGTCCATAAAATGTTGATCTGTATTTCTTAAACCTTGAAAATGATATGTTTTCAAATGTCTTGACAAAGAAACCAGAAAACATTCACATTTAAAGGTGCATTATGTAATAAATCTAAAATAACTGGCCATAAAATCCTCCTAATATGTCACAGAGACTCAGGAATAATGTTCATATAAGAAACTGAACTCACCAACAACAAAAGTACAGACAAAATATTTGCATTAAAAAAAATATTTTGCAGACTGCAAATCATGTTTGCAGTCTGCATGTGGCGCCACCTACTGCCGTTTACTAATCATTGCAGTTAGTAGAGTCTCAGCTGCCAAGCAACCACGGGTTGCCAGTTACGTCAGAAAATTAAACCTAAAAGACCTCAGTATTTTGAATTTGAATGTAGTAACTGCTTTTGGTCACATTCTTACATATGGCACCTTTAAGAATCCCCAAAAAATTGTTTAATTCTTAAAAAACACACAAAATAGTTGACTAATCACTAATCAATCACTTAATAGTCAATTAGTTAATTAGTCGTTGCACTCCAAGTACAATGTATGAAATATGTGTAGTATATTATTTAGAAATGTTTAGAGTAGCTAACCTCTGACACGTCTAGTCAATAGTTTTAAAACTATTTCCATCAAAAAAGGGAGGGATTATGTGGGATGCCCTTTTTTAGAAGTGTGCTCAAAGTCACGACAACTAGAACACACTTTAACTCAGAGTATTTAGTGAAATGCTGCTAGGAACCATACTCTACATCAAACTTTAAACAAGCTGCTGCTATCTGGGGATGAAGAAGAGAATGAGACGGGATATTCAGCACACTTTGCAAATGGCCCCACTGGGTCAATTCACGGCAGCACGAGATGTTTGTAGCACCACTCCACTTGTCTGATTCAGAGCAGGTGCTTAAACACCCAGAATGGCGATGAATCATAATAAATCTGACTTTTTGTAATGTGAACAGACACTTGACATAGCACCACATAAGCATACTTTTACACCTGTCATCAAGGCAAATCTTTCTTGGGAAATGGATGATCTAAACACAAGGAACCCTCTGAAGTGCTGCTGCTTTGATATAAAGACCTAATCTCAAACTACTGAGAAAGGAGTCGTGAAATTCAAGCAAGGGAACATTTTTCAGCTCGATTGTGTGATTGTTTTTTAAAAGTGAGACCGGGGGAAAGCGAGCGTTTGAGGTTTTGGGCTCTGAGTTTGTGAATGTATGGGTGATTTGGGGTGATTTATTAATGCGTGATTTCCACTGTATGTTAGTGTGTGATGTGTATTACTGTGTGAGCCAAACAGAATGAGTTTTTGAGGTGAAGCAGCCTGCTCTTTAAAAATAAGACAGGCGAGATGGAAGAGGGTGGTGGCGATGGATACCATGACACGGGAACATGGAAGGAGAGCAGAGGAGAGGAGTTAGAAAAAGAGGCAAAAGAAAGGCAGGGGAAGAGAGGAGGGCAGTTAGAGAGGCACAAGAGGAGAGAAGGATAGTTTGTGTGTGTGTGTGTGTGTGTGTGTGTGTGTGTGTGTGTGTGTGTGTGTGTGTGTGTGTGTGTGTGTGTGTGTGTGTGTGTGTGTGTGTGTGTGTGTGTGTGTGTGTGTGTGTGTGGTTGGAGGGGGGGTGAATGTGTCATTTCGGAAGCTGTATTGAATCGAGCTCTGCGTCGGGATGTGCTCTACATGCTGATGACCTCGTCTCACACACTCACTCACACACACACACTCAGAGACTGTCAGAGCTGGGCCCTGCTACGTTTTCCTGTGAAGCATTACTGCCACCTGCTGTACCGCTGCGGCATGGCCCACTGTTACCATGACAACAGAGGAGAGGAAAGGAGAGCAAACTGAAGAGTTATAACACTTCTGCTAATTTATCTTTCATTTAGATTGTGTGTCTAATTACCAACACTCCACTCCCTCTCTGCTCTCTCCAGAACCGACCAAAACCAGCTGTGATAACCCAGGAACTCCGCGCTACGGCTCCTTAAATCGCACCTATGGTTTCAAGGTAATGTGTGCTGATGGAGTACTTCACAAGAGAACCTGTGATTGTTGTTGTCCCCCTGACAGGACCTACAGTGTTGTTAAAGTCTAATCACACAGAGAGAGACAGAAGGAGGATAAAGCCAGTGCAGACGTGACATTTACGTGTGTCTGATTGGCTGCAGGAAATTTGGGATTTTCCGCTATTGTTGGATGTATAATTCATTAGAATAATCACTGTAAGAGCCAGTTTATTGTCAGATGAATTGATTATGAAGAAGTGGGGGAAGTTGTGATGAATGGCCTTGCCATTAGGAAAGTACAAGCATGACTGATATTTTTCTCGTTCGCATTTGCATAGACAAATTGTTTTATTACCATAGCGGCCCAAATATTAACTAAATAAATGCCAAATATTCAGGCACGGTGCCTTTTGAGCATGTTCAAAAACTCCTGTCGCCCTCTCTTTTTGCACAGGTTGGGAGTGTGGTGTCATTTCAGTGCCAGCCTGGTCATTTGATCCAGGGCTCCTCCTCTAGAACCTGCCAGCCTGATCTGACATGGAGTGGAACACAACCCGAGTGCATACGTAAGAAACATCCTGTCAACTTGTTTACTTATCGCCCGTCTGTTCTGCCCGTACTGTCTGTCAATCTGTCAGACTCAAACTCAAGTGCATAAATCCCCCCCTTCTTCTCAACCCCTCCAGCCCATGCCTGTAAACAGCCAGAGAGCCCGCTCCATGTGGACGTGGTGGGAATGGATCTGCCGGGTTTTGGCTACACCTTGGTGTACAGCTGTCAACATGGCTACTTCCTGGCAGGGGGTTCTGAGCACAGAGTCTGCAAGAGTGACGGCACTTGGACGGGAAAGATGCCTATATGTCGAGGTATATGATTTCTTATTGGTGTATGTGCATGTGATTAATGGTTTTATCAGGAGCAATTAAGCTCGAGTGGACAGGTTGTAGTGTTGAGCACGAGTTATGCTCAAGGACACACTGGGACAGACTCTTGCCATCTGGAGTAGGGTGGTAGTTTCTGGGGGTTTGGTCAAACCGTGGACACCTATGGTGTTTTGTCCCTGTGCTGGGTTAGTCAGCCAGGTCCATGCAGTTTTTTGAATTTGCCACATTGGTGTTGACTCCTCAACCATCTTTTCTTTAACATGAAAGGACACTCCTGACCTTGAAAACCAGAGAAGAGAGTCAGCTGCTGTCTTGGATTTTATCACAAAGGGTGTACTACTCCACACAATGTGCATGTGTTATGTTGACAATTGTTCCGACATAAATCTCGAGTTGATTTACTTTTCATGTTATTCATCTTAAAATGTTACCAGGTGAAGTTGTGAATCCTTTTTTTGTGCAAAAGAAAACTGCAAGCTTCAATCTTGAAAGCATTGTTACCAGGCTGCCACCCTGTTACCTTGAAGTAGCCTTCAAAATTGGATCACTCTGATCCAATTGGAAATTCTAGGACAAATACCTCTCCCTGGCCTGCCTGTACTTGTTGGGAACAATGGCTGCATTTTGAAGTGATAGGTGGTGTTTTTTTTTTGTTTTTTGGCCAGACCTAGAATGTGAATTCAGTATGCATTGGTCTGGCTGCGAATAAACAAAAAAGATAGAGGTTTCTGGTGTTCTGGGGTGCAAAGCACATCTTATTCAGTGGAAGTGAATACCTGTGACATCAGTAATCAGCGCTGCGTTGTGATTTGAGATTTAGTCGTATAAAGAGCACTTAAAATTAACGCCGCATCCTGAAGGCATAAGCTACTGAACCTGTTAGTTTAAGAAAAGGGTAAATGGGTAATATTTTATAATTTTTAATACTGTGTCCCTCTGCTCGCATGTTAATTGGACACCATCTTTCTTTCTCTGTGTGTGTGTGTGTGTGTGTGTGTGTGTGTGTGTGTAGCTGGAGAAAAGAAAAAACCTGTGAAACCAGCAACAGGAACGCCAAGCCCGAAGCTTAACGGTCAGTTCTGGTGCAGACTTCTCTAACCCAGGCTAATTTACCTGTCCTTCATCCATTACTGTTCTTCTGTTTCTTCTTGTCCTGTCGTCTTTTCGAATGAACAGTTCTGCATCACATTTGTAAATTATGCCTTTTTTCCTTACTACAGATTGGTAAATGAATCCCCCCTTAACCCCCTTTTTTTACGTTCATTTCTTGATTTCCAGCCAAGTTCTGTTGTGATTCGCCTTATTCTTACTCTTATTGTTCAGTGACTCTTTTCCTCTAATTACACAATGAACTAAAGTATGTGGATGTTCCTGTAATCCACTGACATGTTCTCCCTAAAGCCACAAGTTAAATCAAGCCTCTTATCACTAATATACAGTATATTTATATACTTACTCTACTTCAATTTAGGCAGATAAAACAAACAAAACATTGTGTTTACTTGATTTCATTATTTGTTTATCCATAAATATAATGGCATAATGACCAAAATCTCATGCACAGATTAAAGTAATGTGTTGAGTAGAAATGTAGACGGTGTTTGACTACATATGTTCCCTTTATCTATCCGTATTGTGATAGCACATGAAAGTAATGATGATTTTGTGACCATTGATCCGTGAATATTGTTGTATTGTTGCAGACGTTTGAAAAACAGACTGATTTCGCATGACCTATTCCACTTCATCCCCTTCTATTTCTGTTGTTGATGCACTGATGTGTGTCCTCGTCTGTTCCGCAGTTCCAGACGATGTCTTTGCTCCTAACTACATATGGAAAGGTTCCTATAATTACCGTGGGAGGAAGCAGCCGATGACACTGAGCATCACCAGCTTCAACTCCACAACGGGGAGAGTCAACGTTACCCTTAGCAACGGAAACATGGAATTGCTCCTATCAGGCATGACACATTATTGCTAATTATACCCCACATGCTGTGCTGCATATTCAGTATACTATATACGGCGTGACATGGCACGACAGGACATGGCTGTGCGTCAGTTCCACACAATGCTGCATTGACCCGTTACTAACATAGTAAATAAACCCTGAAACATTAGCTGTAATATGGAGCTTCCTGCACATTTACTGAGTCTTTTCTGTTGCTTTCTAATTATTGATTATATACATGAGTTTCCCCTTCTCCAGCTTCTTTTACTGTATTTCCACCCAAAACTCGAGTATACACATAGACTTATTGTCATACAAACCTCCCAGGGTCTTATAAGTGTATCAGCAGGGGGTTAAGACCCTGTTAAAAAAAACAAATCCTTTTTCAAGGTAGAATTGCTTTCTGGTGTAGCAGAGAGCACAAACACTATATCACATAACCATGCAGCTATTAGGCTTCTAACATTCATCTGAAGGAGCAAATTCAGATCAATAACATCTAAAGCTGTGCTCATGTGGGGACCAAAAGGCCAGTGCCCAGTTGTATAAAAGCTGCATGTTTTTCTCCTCTCAGCACTGCACTTACGTGAGTTGGTAAACATTTTTGGTAAGCACACTTCCTCGCATTCTTTCAGACAGTAAAATGTGAAGATGACCCTCGGTAAGTGCACTAGTTTAGAAGCTGGAGTTTATTCCCTGCATGGCCTCCCAGGACTATGCAGCCCTTTTTTTTAATATCTTGCTGATAAAAGGTGATGAAAGTCAAGTTGTTATTTCCCAAAAATCATCTTATCTGGTAAACTGTAATTATGCAGGTCACATTACTTATCATTTTCAGATTTTTCCTGTCATAGCCACCAGATTGACTCAGAGTAAAGGCCACATTATACTTCTCCGACTGCGTAATGCGTTATCCGTCTGCGTCACCACGTAGACCACTCGAGCCTTTATACTTCTGCGTCGTGGTGACGGATAGGCGCTGCAATTTCCCGCCCGATCAGTAGGGGTCGCTGCGCAAGGTTGTTGTGCTTTTGGCTACAGTGAGCAATGGCGTCCGAGGGAGAAAGACTGTTGTTGTTGAGACCGCGGCCGATTGTCACTTTTCTGTGTCCCGGAACGCAGTTTTAAGATAATTTGAGGCGAGAAATTGGCCATTTAGAGTCTAAACATGTGCTGTGTGTGTTAAGATATGACGTATTTATAGTTCGGCAGCGACGAAGTCGGCGGTGTTTAGCTCCGCCTTCTGTGGACGCTCGGTGCTCACTGTGAGCCGGCACAGAGCAGCTTTGCTCGGCCTGTCCTGAGGACCAATCGCAGCTCTTGCCGTCTCCATTGTCCCTTGACGGAGTGACGGACACTTAAAAAATATTCCGTGCACCCGGAGACGATGCAGAGGCTCTTCTCCAGGTTCTGCGTCGACGCAGAGGACTCTGCGTAGCCTACGCAGAGCACTTTACGCAGGAGTATAAATTGGGCTTTAAGCCCAAGGGCCAATTCCAATTCCTATCTTAACCCTCAATCTTAACCCTCAAGCTCAACCCTTAATCTTAACTGACCCTCAAACCAAGTGTTGAGGGTTATTTTGTCACTTAGAAATGGGACACCCCTTAAATGCAGATACGTCTTCAGACTGTAGGGGGCAGAATAACGCGAAAGCTGCGTCCAGTCTGTCAACTCCAAAAAAGAAGAAGAAGAACACATTTACGTCACGATTATTTATTACAATCTGTTTGTCAGTCAAGTTATTAGGTTGTCAGTTAGTTATAAGATGATACTCATACAAATACCACAACCACGGACATATTCAGCTGACAGTTACCACACACCACGACTTATTGAAAAGTAAACGATAGCAAACGATTGCGTGTGCGCACCGGCCGGCTATTGACAAAAGATTGTGAAATAAAAATAAAAATTACGTAACAATGACGTCAGTAATCCATAATATGGGCCTAAACTAAGATAATACAATGGTTATCATAATTTTTATATCTCTATTAACAAAGCAAATACTTAATTTGTAGCGTACTCGTTTCGCTGCTTTCGGCGCCATCTTTGTTATGTGAAAACACGCAATGCATTCTGGGTAGCCCTTGCTCCCAAGGGTGGTCTCGGAAAATCTCGATATTGAGGGCGATACAGCCCTTAAAGTTGCCCCTCAACTTAACATTTTTGAGATTGAGGGTTAAGCAAGGAATTGGAATTTACCCTTACTCTGAGTTTCTTAAAAATAACGGGAAAGATGCCTAATTGTTGTTACTCGTCTCGATGTGCGGTTACTTGCTCATAAATACTACTTACTACTGCACTTCAGGAAGTCGCCATAACAATCCACCCAACATAATAAAGGCCCTGTGGTCAAGGTGAATAATATGCTGCTGTAATCTTGGTCTATCTAAAATTATACATTATCCCACATAGATATCTCATATACACACATAGCAAAGCACAAATTTGTACTGTTCTTGTTATATTTTGGAAATATAAGGTCAGTCACATGTTTGAAGGTCAACATTAGGCACAAGTTAGTATCTGGATTACTGCTGACTCATGCTTTATTGCATACACAACCTGGAAATCCTGTGTTTTTATAGCTAATAGAAGAACAGTGGACAGCTTGCAGTGGCTATGTTGTCTGGTTTTATTGTATGGCAGTTTTTCCAGTTTATTACTGAACACACAAATCTCTAAGATGTCAACTAATTGGAACCGGCATTAAAACCACTGTGGATGAGCTGAAATCATTTGTTGGTATTAAGCGAATCATGAGGGCGCGGAGACTTTTCATTCGTGAATGATTATTTGACGGAAGACACATTATCCGGGAATAGCCATTATGTTGGGGATAAAAAGGTTTAAATGCCTCTCAAGATTCATCCACTTTCAAGATAATGAGGACATCAGACCCTGCCCAGGTCTGACTGTGCAAAGTCAGTGCTGGAACAAATAAGGAGGATCTGGCTGAGAAGTGATAGTGAGAGCCAGTTCTCAAAATGTGAGACGACTGTCTCTTACAAGGGAAGACAGGTCTGTGTCTCTCTGACAAGAACTTCCCAACAAAGTGAGATGAGAACTTTTTTTTACCAGGTGTTTTTCATATTGTGAAGTCACAGGGTCCTCATGGTCAATACACTTGAACCAAACTGATTAGATTTTGTTGGTCAAAGGTCAAGGTCATCACTGTTGTCCCACTCTTGTCTGATATGGCTGGAGAAAATTTCATTACATCTGGCACAATTCTCCATATGGACTCAAAGATGAACTGATTGAGGTCAATGCGACCTCGCAAAACACAGTTTTGGCCATAGCTCAAGGATTCATACGCTGTATTTAACGCTGTGACACCAAAGTGTTCCTGCAAAAAAACACTTTTCTGGCCATTATTCGTGCCAAGTTATCACTTTTCATCCTTAGAAATCCTTACAAATCGTAAAACCTTTTAAAATTTAAATTTCAAAATAAATAGCCAGAAATGTTTAATCAACTTACCACTAATGTCTGATTAAAGGTCAGAGGAAGTAACAGTTCATGCTTTTGTGAAGTGCTTTTTCTCTAAATATGATGTCAAAATTTTGTAGTCTCAAACTTTATATCGGTTTTCTGCTCTTTCTGTAATTTCCGTCTGAAAATAACAAACTGGATGTTCCTCCTCTTTTACAGGAGTGTATAAAGCATCTGAAGCCAGGCTGTTGCTGCTGATGTACCAGGTCCGCTACGCGAACCAGGGGAACCAGCCGAAAGATGCGGCCGTCTCTCCGGCCAAAATCATAGAGGACTCTTGGACCATGGATGGATTTGTACGTTTTAGTGGATCCAAAACTAGTCTATAGTCACAACACTCAGTCATATTTGAGACAACTTCTCTCAATCTATGTATTTAACTCACTCATAATTTACAAATGTGTTTTGACTGCCATTGTCTTCTCCTCTTTCCCTCTCCAGGTATCAGCAGAGCCTGATGGCTCGAGTTACGTGTTCCAGGGTTTCATTCAGGGAAAAGACTATGGACAGTTTGGACTTCAAAGACTAGGTAATTGTCTCTAACAACAGGTTTAGTATCAGCTCCAATCATTTACTATGTTCCTTTTGATTGATATTGTGTATGATATTGGCTAAAGTCTACTCTACTACTCCTGAGAACTGCAATAATGAAGAAAGTGACCAGGGAGCCTCTGTTTACAGCCAACAATGACCTCATTGTTCAAACTCAATCAGCCTTGTAATTGATTTTTAAAATGGCTCCATCAACCTGCATCCAAATTTCAAATAGTCGTCTAACAGAATTTAAATAAACCCCACAGTTTATTATGGGCGAGAACCTGGTTGACATTTGAAACTTTAACTACATGTTCACCTGTATCCAGTTATCACTCCTTCTGTCGATATCAAATCATGCATTTCTTCAAACTACCAAAAAACATAACGTGCAGCTCATACAGCAAGAAGTTATTCAGTAAAAAATAAGCGTGTTTCTTTGTACGACACAGGTCTGAATATGTCGGAGAGTCAGAATTCTCCTCCCCCTCAGCTTGGTACCAATAGCAGTTCTGTGGCCATCGCTATTCTGGTGCCTTTCTTCGCGCTGATCTTCACTGGCTTTGGCTTCTATCTCTACAAACAAAGGTACGTGCTGTTAAATGTGCTGCAGGTTTCCCATACGTGTGTCCAATTCTGTTAAATGCTCACTGTTGTTTTTCAACACAAAAAGAGAAACGGGGCCTCTTTAACATTTTAACAAAGCCGAAGTGTCGCTGTCTCATTAATTTGGTTGCTGAGGTGCTAAGAGTTAACTCACTGTCTGTTGCAAACTGTGCTGCAAAACACTTCTGTTTAGGAGGTGGTAAATTGGATTTCTCAGAGATATGGTTTAAGCACAGTTGACTTTGTGTTCACATTGTTAACAAATGCAAATAACATCTGTTCTACTGCTAATATGTCACATTCACTGAAGGAATTAGTTTAGTGCGGGCTGTTTGGAATCTCGCTGGGCTTCCTAAAAAGCACAACACTCCCTTTTTAATCCTTCTTTAAGCTTGTTTACTTTGCGAACACATACCAAAGCTGCTGTGGACCTCGCTGCCCAGTTGTGTTAATATTAATAGACAATTAAAATGATCTCATCCCACCTAAATGTGTGTTTACACTTGCGTTACTGTTGTTTCTTTCCACAGAACGACACCAAAAACACAGTACACAGGCTGCTCAGTCCATGAAAATAACAACGGCCAGGCTGCCTTCGAGAACCCCATGTACAACACCAACGCCAAGGCCGTGGAGGGGAAGGTTGTTAGATTCGATCCAAATCTTAACACTGTCTGCACCATGGTCTGAGGATTGATTATCCTTACTTGAAACTAATGACTCAGATATCTAATGGGACCACAATTGGTATGAGGCTGTGGAAGGGAAAATCCCCTGTGCTTCTACTCCAACCTCAGCACCGTCAGCAACCCCGGTCTGTACATTGATTACAAAAGACCTGATTACAGACACCTTATCTCCCCCAGCAGAGGGAAAACTGTCCACTTGAAACCAAAACTCAGCATTGGTTCCTTCGACTAATAGCGTTTTTGTTTCCTCAAAAAAGAAGACAACAAGCGGGAACACAAAATGGCTGCTACCTTTGACAGACGCCACGTAGCCGGTGCAATCTCAGCGAGGTGCGACATCAAGTGAAAGAAATTAAGGCAACCCAGCAGAAAACTACACGTGCTGTTAATTCGTCTGGAGACTCAGGCGGTCATGAAATAGCTTATAATTTGATTCTGCACACAGTCATTATACTTTGAGCTCTTATTTAATTCCCAATCACTTGTAGCAATGACAAAGCCATGACCTAATAGTTCAAGCAACATGACTTGTTAGCCCCATAGCCCCCACGCGGAATTGTGTGTGTCACACCAGGCTGTGGAGATGGGGACTCACTCTCAGCTCTGTGACTATTAGCACTCGCCTGGAGAAAGAGAGAACATTACCAGTGCTGCGACCATGCTTATGAATCATAGAGATATACTGCACTACAAAAAAAAAAAAAAAAAAAAAAATGGGTTGATTTAATTTACAACACATCGTTTCCCCACCTGTACTGAAACAAATCCTTCACTGAAATGAGCAAAAAGAAAGATTCAAGGTGATGATGATGTCACAGAAGACACTGTGAAGCAAAGAAAACTGTTACTTCCTGTCTGGGTTGAACACTGACAGTAAAAGACACTGTTACATGGCAGACGGACAGGACAACCAGAAGCTGCTACTGCAAGTCTCTACGTCCTTTTTTTTTTCTATTCAAGTGGAAGCTAAGGTGGCTAACGCTAGCAGACAGGGCCCTGAAGATGGAGCTGTGATGCTGACTGAATTGGGATTAGAGACGAAGCAACACTCAAAGGATGTCTACAGGGGAACTAGTGCTAATATTGCAAATGAGAAGAGACATTTAACTGACAAACTCCTCATTGCCATCAGACGGATAAGAGAGGAGGCTGAGATTACACCTCGCCGAGAGAAAAGATGAGATATTTAAGTCCTACCACAGCCAATCAGAGCCTGTCTAACCCGAAATCAACGACTGAGCGGCGAGGTTGAACCTCTGCGTAATGAATCCGATCATACATCCTGGAGGAAAAGATGTTCCTGATCCTGTGAATATAAATGGATTCCGATGCTGAACGGATACAGAGGACTCTGATGGACTAACAAAGACAAAGACTTTGACAAACAGAGAAAGCTCTGGCACTAAAGCACATTTTACCCAAACACTACCTGTCGACCCACTGAGAGGATGGATTAACACAGGGACAGTCAGCGAGGCTAGAGCGAGAGACAGACTGTCAGGATGAATGACAGACAGAAACGATGACAGGTACACACACACACACTAATAAAAGTCGGGGGGGAAAGACAGAGAGCAGACAGGTGGTATCACGACCAGCAGTTAGACAGATAAGGAAGTGGACAGGTTCTACAAAGACAAACAGGGTCTTGATTAAAACTGCAGACTCCAGTGTCTCCACTCGACATATAGACAGACAGGTTTGAACACAGATTTACAGGCCTGCTGATGGACAGACACAGACGGGCTTAAAGATAAGACAAACAGGGTTGTAGCCCTATACGATCGTGGACACGTCGCGTTCCACTGTGATCCTGCACTCTGCGAGTGCTTATCTTCTTTCTTTCTTATTACTGCAGAATCTTCTGATCTGTAAATCTATTGCATATATATTCGGGAGCATTCACCACCTATATTTTTGTGCTATATATTTACCACAAAGGGAGGGGGTTGCAGGGGAAAGACGGATCATAGCAGAGTTTTACGAGAAAAAAAAAATATATCTAAATAAAAAGATGTTGCAAACAGTAATTTTGGTTCCTTGGCAACATGGAATTGGTTTGTTTTAATTTCCACTGTCACGTGAAATTCCTCACACAATCACCGTCTATACAACTGAGGCAATCATGAGTGTCAGTGCCGTCGTTGTTTGTCATCATTGGTGAGATTTGCCGGCAACAATCATGCTGTTTAAAGTTAATGTCTCGTTGCACATTTACCACAGGTGGCATCATATTATTTATCTAAAGCAGCAGATGATGGAGTTTGTGCTGCTGTTACCATTTTTCCTCTCAGAGCTGTCGGCCACTACGGTGTGATCCATAACTGTCGCCACGGTGACGCGGGTTTTAAATGATCAGCTGGGGTAACAGCAGCATATTTTGTCGCCTACCTGGACACGCGATGATGTCACAGAAATACGAGGCCATAGAATTCTGAAAAATAAACCACTTGTTTTTGACGACACGCGGTCACTCTCAAGGCCAGTGTAAAAGAAAACACACGTGTTATAAAAATAGTAATAATAATGATCATGGAGATAATTGTTGGTTATCTGTCTGGTGTGTACTTTGTGATTGACAACCCATGGAATTGTGTGAAACTGACCATTTCATGCTTGTATTTTTGTTTCCATTGTCAGAGTCAAAAGTGCAATTTGAATTATGACGCTTTAAGTTATTTAGTTATTTCATTTTTGACTTTCCAGATTCTTCCCTAAAGAGGTTTTTGTCTTAAATCAGTGTCAGAGGATCAGAGGTCTACACTGATTCTGTTTCAGGGTTCTTTGCTTTAAACATCTAACTTAACCTGAAATCCACATCAGTTATAAATTGGTGCACACTACAATTAACTTTCCACAGTGTTTATGCGTGTGTGTGTGTGCTCATTGCAGTTCAAAATGCTACAAGGCCTTGAGTATCATTTTCCCCCTGAAACATTAGCTTTAAGATGAATTGGCCAAAACCTTGAGATTTCAGAGTGACAAACACAGGCCAGAATATCTTTTATTTCCTCTTGAATTTACTTAGAATTGTAGCCTGAAAGCCATTTTTCAAATCTGTTGTTCCACCCATTAGAGAAACATTAGTTTTTCAGCCACTGAATGCTGTTGTTGCACATGCTTTGGCCTTTCTGAAAGTTTCACGTGCCATAAATGAACCACTGTTGCGAGTTACTGATGATACAGTAGTACTGTGTTGTATTTTCTTTCTTTTGGGTCTGAAAATGTACCACGTACTCTCACCTATGTTTACTGATACATGCTCTTGATTACATGCATACTCAATAGTTTGGTTTAAAGTGTCGCAGATATATAGAGAGTTGTATGAATACCAACAGTTTTTGGAGGCTCCTGATTCCAGGGTGAGTAAAAAAAAAAAAAAACACATCTACTTTCCTTTAAGAGCTCCTGCTGTTTGTGGCCAACGGTAGCAACTGCAACCAGCTGACAGTTAAAGCCTGTTTAAAGTCATAAGTGATTTAAAAGTAACAGTGGCTGCGGCTTCTTGTGTTTGACCATGCTGCGACTGCCCTGCACTGGGCCACCATTAAGACATTGTTCCTAATTACAGTTTGGGTTGATCTTGATTGTTGTTGCTGCTGCTGCTGTTGTTGTTGTTGTTGTTAATGTTGGGTTTTTTCCTCTCGGTATGGATCTGACACAGTGCCTACCAAAAAACCACGGGAACCCTCCCAGTCATCGACACACTCGCACACACACACACACACGCTCTTTCAAACCCGTACACGCCGCTCACGTGCATACAAACAAGTACCTGCTCCGGCCCCTTCATCAGAAGTCCCCTTCTTTTCTAAGCTTCTGTCTATTTTGCCACAAGCTTTTCCTACTGACTGACCGCAATAAGACCCATGTGATTTGAGAGACTAAAAGCCGTTCCTGCCTGGGGACATTGGAAATATTCACCATTTGAGAAAAAAAAAAAAAAAAAAAACAAGAAGAAGAAGGAAAAAAAAAAGAAATATTGAATAAAAAAGTGTTTTGTACAGAAATATATTTTTATGATGAAATTATTTGTAAAATGTATGAATCTATTATGTAAATTTTCGATGCAATGTAAGATTAAAAAAGGCTAATTGCTTTTGTAAAAAAAAAAAAAAAAGTGTCTTCATTTGTTTCTGCTTATAATGTGTTTCATTAAACTGTCGATTATTGTTATTCGTGCACAGAGTATACAGCACATCACAAAAGAGTTACAGATTTGTGGGATTAAGCCTTGCAACTGGAAAATGAGATGATGTTTAGTTGCTTCTGGTTTAAATGTGATTAGAAACTAAGCAAGGGCATGTCTTACAGGGGAAGTACTGCTGGCACGGGATATTATATAAAAATACAAATATTGCTATCTCACCTTCAGATGAACTTACATTTCTTCCATTCGTTCTCAGTGGAAGTTCAAGTCCTTATCATTTGGAAAACAACATTAGTTTTTTTTATTTTGCTGCAGCACAAGAGGCAGATAAAACAGAAAAATTCAGTTTAGCTCACAGAAAGGAATATCTTCCTTTTGTCAGTGCACAAACCTGTTTATGAAAGAATGCACTTTACCAGTGAGCAAGGCATCTGCCACTGAAGTGAACAGATCACGGGAATAAAACAGAGCAGGTTGACCTTTGTAGCTCCCAACACTCTTCATTTTAGCTTTAGAGGCACAGTCACTGAAAAACATGTGTATGAGCTGCCTTCATATGCACTCAGTCATTGTTCTTATTTTACACTAAACATAGAGTTATGATTGGAATGAAAAGGCCTAATGACTTAAGATGCTGTGATTGTTTTAATTTGGTTGTTTTGTGTTTCTTCAATATTATATTATTGTCCCGCTATTTTAGGTTAATGAGCCTTTTTTTCTTTTTTAAAGATTAAGATTTCAGTGTGAGACATTCATTTGTGCACACATCTACATAATCTTCAGTGAGGAAAAATAGTTTTCAAGTCATACAGTTGTATGCAATAGTTCATGATTTTCCTTTATAAATCATTGGTTGTTTGAATAAGAAAGTTCAGTTAAATAATATAATAATAATAAATAAATATATATATCATATAGGAGACAAACACAGTGATATTTGAGAAGTGAAATAAAGTTTATATGATTTACAGAAAGTGTACAATAATTATTTGAACAGAATGTTGCAGAAATAACAGCCTCTAAAGGCTTCCTATAGCTTCCAATTAGAGTCTGGATTCTGGCGGATGGTATTTTGGACCAATCTTCTTTACAAAACAACACAGTTCAGTCAGGTGTGATGGTTTCTGGGCATTGACAGTCCGCTTTAAATAACACCACAACTTTTCAATAACATTAAGGTCTGGGGACTGAGATGGCCATTCCAGAAGATTGTATTTGTTCCTCTGCATGAATGCCTTAGTAGATTTTGAGCAGTGTTTAGGGTCGTTGTCTTGTTGAAAGATCCAGCCCCGGCACAACTTCAGCTTTGTCACTGATTCCTGGACATCGTTCTCCAGAATCTGCTGATATTGAGTGGAATCCATGCGACCCTCAACTTTAACAAGATTCCCAGTCCCTGCACTGGCCACACAGCCCCACAGCATGATGGAACCACCACCACATTTAACTGTCACATTTAAGTGTTTTTTGTTTGTGGCGGGTGCAGAGAAAAGGCTTTTTCTGCATTACTCTTCCATACAGCACCTCCTTGTGTAAAGTGCGCTGAAAAGTTGAACGATGTACAGTGAGCATCTCCAGAAAGATGATGTTGTAGGTCTTTGGAGCTGGTCTGTGAGTTGACTGTGACTCTTCTCACCATCCTTACCCTCTGCTTATTCCTCACAATTGAAACGGAGAGCTTAATTCTCTGAGATAGCTTTCTGTATCCTTCCCCTAAACCATGATGTTGAACAATCATTGTTTTCAGGTCATTTGAGAGTTGTTTTGAGGCTCCCATGTTGCCACTCTTCAGAGAAGATGCAAAGAGCAGAAACACTTACAATTGACCTCCTTAAATACCCTTTCTCAAATAACGTTACCAAACCAATTTTGAGTTCCAATAATTAGTGATAAAGGTATTGAAATCAATAAAATGACAAGGGTGCCTAAATGTATGCACATGCCTAATTTTGTTTAAATAATTCTTGCACATTTTCTGTAAATCATAAACTTTATTTCACCTCTCAAATATGATTGAGTTTGTCTCCTATATGATATATTTAACTGAAATTTCTTATCCAAACAACCAATGATTGATAAAGGAAAATCATGAAAATTGACAGGGGTGCCCAAACTTTTGCATATCACTGTATGTCAGCGGTAATGTTCCCAGAACAAAAACATTGTTAGTTGGTTATCACCTGCTTGTTAAATTAATATAATCACTTATTGTTCATTACAAAGTTCTTCTTCGTATTGTGTATGAATATTAAAACAATGTCAAATTGTATTACTAATCTTAACAAACAGTACATGTGTCTTTTATTCATTTTAAACCATAAACATTTATCCCCTCCCTATTGCCAATGAATAATCATTAATAAATCAGATTTATATTGATCAAAATAACTGCATTTTGTCACCATTTTATCCAAAAATCATAATAACGTGTTTCAAAAATAAAAAGTAGATTTTTTTTTTAATAAACATGTTTGTATGACACCCCCGTGAAAAGGCTTAAAAAGAAGAAGAAATAAGAGCATACTTGCATTTGAAGTTATTTCAGTCCCACTTGCAATACTCCCAACGTCCACCAGTGGGCCGCGGCCTTCATTGGGGAGCAAAGTCACAATCAGGATCACATACAGGACACGTGTGTTTTTTAAAAAAAATCTTATTTCAGTGCGTCTTGCTTGTGTTTTTTAGTGTAATGTTGATATAAATAACTCGCCATTTAAGGTAACTTTACGCACGAATCCATTCTATGACGGTTTGGAGAGACAAACGGTTTAACAACAGGCGACTGTTAGCAGTCATGTCGTGAGGAGCTACTTCACGCTGTGACTCCGACAGGTTTCACTCCAGGAAACAAAGCCATTTAACACGTGGATGGACTTCAATCATCTGCTGTTATCGTCGAAATGGTGAGTCATATCCGACACAAACAAACTGTGCAAATGACGCCTTTTCCCCTCCTGCTTCAAGCTGCTTCAGACTAATGGCTTTTATTTTGGTTGCTGTGTGTGTGTGTGTGTGTGTACACGAACCTGCTGAGTCAGTGTCTGATGATTTTCTTTCTTTTTTTAAATATGTATTTTTTAATTATCGACACTGATGGACCATTTTTCAGCAGAATACATTTTGTCGTGTTGAGGGGAAAGAAAGCACAGCTGTAATTAATAACCTAATTAACGAGGCACTTCCGGCGTACATTGTTGTAGAGATTACACGATGACGTGTGCTGCTGTACAGACTGCAGTCAATACAAGGTAGGTTTAATTAAAGTGTGCCTTTATAATTTACTGACATTTACTGTGTTTGTAAATGCAGTCTTTAAATGCTATCAAGCAGAATTATTCTGTCATTTTGAGCTGCGGTCAACCTATCTGACACTTACCACATGTCCTAGTCTAGACATTTTTGTTTTAATTACAGTACGACAGTAAAAATGTCTTATGTTTCCTGTATGCTAGTGCTCATATAATGTCCTGAATATAACCTAGTCAGTCCTGCTCAGAACCTAAGGACAATGAAGTGTATGCTATCTTAAAACTATATATTCATTGACTGATTTTCTTTTATATATGTGTGTATACACATACACGTATGCGTGTATATACACACACAGTTATATCAAATATGTAGCTCTAACATGCCTAACAAAGGCACCTGCTGTGGTACAAGTATTGAGAACTAAACAGAACCAAATTGCAACAAAAAAAAAACAATACACACACCACAAATGTCAACTTCTCAGCCATAAAACATTTAGTGCATAATTTAATGACCTATTATAATTACTGGCATTTGAATTCATTACTCCTGTTATACGGTTTACATAACTGTCTCTTCAGTCTTCATCATCGTCATTTGATAAATCAATATTTTTAGCGAACACATTAAACTACATGCGTCAAACTCAAGGCCCCGGGGGTCAGATGTGGCCCGCCACGTCATTTTATGTGGCCCGCGAGTGATTAATTGCTCTTAAAAATCTGTGTTAAAATTGGTCTATGCTGCTGTAAGGCGTGCATTGACCATAAACTACATTTCCCACAATGCATGGTGATTGCGTTACCCGCAAAGTGATGGCATCCTGCCACTAGATCGCAGTGTAGCGACGAGGGAAATTGAGATTGAGACTGTGATCGCAGCAGTATGTGTTCACAAAAGCCACAAGTAAATGTGATGTAGCAGTGAAAGCTCGCTTTATTGTGGCTGAAGAAATGGCCCGTGCTTCAAAGTCTTTTTCTGAGGGTGCGTTTTTGAAGCAGTGCATGCTGAAGGTGTGTGAGCAGGTCTGCTCTGACCAAATACAGACTTTTAAAACGGTTAGTTTGTCAAGAAACACCATCGCGGACCGGGTTACATCTATAATGCATCATATTTGTGACTTAAGTAATAAGTACAGAACGTTATTTAGCAACATGTAACGGAGTAGTTACCTTTATTTTACATTATATATGGTTACATTTGGTAACATTTATTCTGTATGACAGTTGCATCTGGCCCTTTGAGGGTAACCATTATGCCGATGTGGCAATGAAAATGTGAAAATGAGTTTGGTAAAAAGTACAGGATCCATTGGAATGCGCTTTGAAATATTTCTTTCTTCTGCTTTTTTGACGTTTTTTGACATCTGGCGTATTCCTTTTGCATTTGACATTGTTTTTATTATATCTCTACGTAGAAATTTAGCTAATGTGGGGGACGTTTATGTCGCTAAAACTATACAGTAAAAATGTCTGATTTACAGTGTCCTTGTAAGGTTGTGTCCTCCAGGACACCTTACAGTCAGTCTTGTCCAGAACTTATGGGAAATAAGTTCTGGACAAGAACTTTATTGCATCCCAAAGTTGAGAATCTTTCTTCAATAAAAAGATGCCATTATGGGACCTTTAAATAGAAATGTCTCTAGATCTGTTCAGTCAAAGTGTCTAATTTTCAGTAGGCTTGTAGTCATACATGTCCTGAACACATATCGTTCAGTTGTAGTGCATCTCATTTTTTTTTTTCAAATGAAGAAGTGCCAATGTGGGACTTTGAATTTGAAATTTCTCTAAAACTGTACAATAAAAATGTCTTATTTGCAGCGTGTTAGTAATTATAGATGTCCTGAACGCAGCCTCGTCAATCTTGGCCAGAATTTTTTTTGTAAGACATCACTACTGTGTCATTTTTTTTATTTTTATTTTTTAAATAACTTGTTTCTAAATATTGAATGACCATGGCCATGACAATTTAAGTGTTAGAAACTCACTAACTCTTTTCTCCTGCTCATACTTTCACTGCTGGTTTTAGTTTTTTTTAACAAGATGGTTTGTCACCACCCATTTATCTTTGAAACTTCACTGGATTATAATGAAGCCTGCGCTCTGCTCTTTATCTCTGGTGAATCTCAGTATTGGAGCTCTGCTGATTTTACCCCCATTAAATATGCAAGTGCTCAATTTATCGTTAACATTCTCAGAATTGACTAAACTAACTTGGGGCTCATCTCAGGGTTTATCAGAGTTCATGGTGAGGACTCGCAGTAGAACTAGCTGGGCCACATTATGACACTTTTTCTCCCTGTGCTTATATGTTAAATTTCCTCCATAAGGTAAGGACTATTAATGGGTATTGACAACAATTAAGCCACCTTTTGCTTTACTGTAATTGTGTGAAATCCTACTGACTTAGGTTTAGATGATCTAATGTTGAATTGTACAGGTTGTACAATTTAGCATCATTTATTGGTGAATTGACATGTTGCTGTGCACCCTTCGCTTCCTAGTGTGTTGGCGAAACTATGTGGCCTTCAGTTAACATCAGAACTCAAAAGAGGTTTATCTTGTCAATTGTGGGCAGTTTTGAAAACATGTTGTCTTACAATGGTGGCTTTGTAGAGCTGACCCAGCTGCTGATATAAATATAAAAGGCTCATTCTGAGGTCATGAAAAACAACAACCCCCCTATTTCTAATTTATCTTAAATTTTTTCCAATGCGAAAATAACAACTGAGGGTCGCTGATATGTCAACATATATCAATAAGGTCGATGTGGACACAGCTGGGAGAATCAGGCTCAAACTTGATTAAACCTGCATTTGAATTTGTACCACAACCCAAACTGTACTTGCTCTTCAGAGATGTATTCAGGCACATTTCATTACCATATAACTGCTAAAACACTTGAAATCAAATTCATTGTGCATGACAACTTAAATACACCAGGTTCTTCAGATTTTATGTAACTTTTTTTTTTTAATTGGGAAACTTTTCAAGATGACAATATAATTTGCTGTGTCTCACTATAAATAGTCAGTCTTGATGGCTGAGCTGCATTTACACCTTTCTTTCAAAAGTAGAAAAGAGGAAGTTAATGAAACCAGATCTCCCCCAATCTTTCTGTTTTAATTATATCTTGATTCTATTCATAAAATAGTTTATATAGCCTATGCAGATATGTGTAGCAGTGACCCTGGAGTCCTTGTGTCATCATGTATAAGTTGACCATGATATCACAGTCAGGCAGTTCACGTTTGAGGGTCAGAAGATAAACTAGAACGTGATTTTCTTACTGTCTTTCACCTTCAAAACCATTTACAGCTTATGCGTCAGTCAGATCGTCCTGTGTGGTGGCACCTTTTGAATTTTCAATGCGACTGATATTTGCACCGTATTAGTAGACATAATTGGATTTGACAGTTGCTGCGAGGTATGGTGGTTTTGTGATAAACCTTATTTCATTTGCATGTTTTGGCCACAAGATGGAGTCAGATGATCTCTGTAATTTTGGTTTTAGAGTGTCAGTCTGCTGTGCCGAAAATGTGAACCCTCAGTGATGGAAACATTAACAAAAACATGTTTTTATTTAAGACAATACTGTGGGAATACAGTGACTTTTTTAATTCTATAAATTCACATATCATATTCAATATTGTTTTATAGTTTTGTCCAACTGGAGCAAACTGGCTGATTTTGTCTAACTTGTTAAATGCTTGCTTTTTAAAATCAACAATGAAGCTGATTAATTAATTTTAATATCTATAATATAATTAAAGTGGTTTTGCTTCAGTTCTGCTCTCAGCTGCTCCATAAAGATAAGCAGTTGTTGCATTGACCTTAGGAGGCCAATAGATGGCGTCAGCAGACCTTTAGAGAGCTTCTGCTGCTTCACCAGTGTCAGCTCCAAAATAAACGATAGATTTTCATGAAAGAAAAGTTTAAAGTTTGTCATACAGATGTAGGATGTGTAAGCAGTCAATACACAAATGAATGCAAAAGAATGCGTCTGCGGATCCAACTCCAACTTTAAAATTGTATAGATAATGATTTAGTTGAAGACAATAAAATTGATGATGTGATCAAGAAAAACTACATGGAGCTACGTGTGCAAGTAACAAGTCATTTAAAAAAAAAGAAGAAAATATTAATTACAATATTTTATTTATGCATTATAATCAAGGGAGGGCAATTATAAAAGCATTCATAGAGATTCATGTTTTAAAACGTCTTTAAGTATGAATATTCCAGTGTTTTCCAGAGTAGGAAAAAGGCAGTGGTGTCTGCATTTGCTTTGAATATTAATGAGCGGCAGTATACTCTCAGTAGCTGGAATTTGATGACCTTTGATTCTTGAGTTAGAGATTCTTATACCTGAGATTAGAAAAAAAGAAGATGCATAGAACAACACAGGTAGTGATGCAGAACTTTTATATTTTGCGTTAATATTTGAGCCATTTAATTAATCTGTAGTGAGTATTATTTAAAAAATGTGACAGATTGCAATAGATTGAGCACCAAAATGAAAAAAATAATACAGTTTGAGTTGTATGTTTTTGTCCGTTTAATTCAGTATCACCTCACTTTAATCTGGCGTTGCCCTCATCTGTGGTGGTGACAGTACGGGAACAAAGAAAAACAGATTCAGCCCACTGTGCGTTAGTCAAACTGGGGCAAACTGAGGCTGCAGGGTCCGCGGGAAATGATAATGATGCAGTGAAGCTCCTCGAGAAGCCCTTATGTGTATGAAGCACTTGTGTAGCCAAAGCGTGTCAAGAGGGTAACCATCATTTGTCCCCGCTGCTGAAATACGAGAGAGAAACAGTTAACATTGTGCATAATGGCACAATTTATTTTTTCCACCCTCTGAAAAAAGCTAGAAAAGTAAAGGAAGTACATTTTGCACATAGTGTTTATAACACAGTTCACTGTTCGTCTCTCATCTCTATCACTCATATAGTGGCTGTACTTTCTTTTCCTTTTTCTATGCAAATCTTACTTCCGTGTGCTTTTAAGATGGTGGACAGTTTTGGACAACTTCAGAATAAAGAAGTATACCATGGCAGCTCACACACGCACCTAATAGATCAGTGTAGTCAGCAGAGGCAGCAAATGTCCAGAGAATATTTTCTCTTTTTTGTGTCCACAGAAAGACAAACTGAGGGACGCTTCAGTATTTTTTTTTCCAGTTAAACGATTTTGAAGCTTCAACATCCACCATTTCATGGCACTTCAGTTAAACACATATCACTTTTTACTCTTTTTGTTAACCATCAAATTTTGTACTGGAGCCACTGTGATTTATTATCCTCTTACTTGAAACTGGAGCTGCTTAACTGCCTCTTCCGATCACACTGCTTCCCGCAGTCGTCCTCCTGTGACTGTGAGAGCTTTCCTAGATTCCTCCAGCTTTCTGTCTTCGACCGCTCTCAAATCAATCTCGGATTAGGCTTGATTACATGGATACCCCTTTGGGACGCTTTATTTCAATGAACTAGTCGAGTGAATGTACAGAACTGCAACAGAACGGTATTTTGTACCAGCCACATAAATTATGCATAGTCTGTGGATATCAACCAGCCTTGATCATCTTTTTTTATAGTTTGAATTCAGAGTGAGAGAAATTGCTAATTGCCAGCCTTGTCACATATAATCTGGGCTGCGTTTGATGTACAATAGGGATACCGTCTATATGTTGCTTATTTATTTATGTGTTGATGGAGATTCTGTGGCGTGATGAAACCGAGACCTAGATAAAAATGTTTGCGGGTTGTTTTATGTTTTGTATTATATTGTTGTTGCTACTGGAATAAGTGGCGAACAAATATGAAAAACTGAGGATTGAGCATTTCATCTGGTATTAATAATCCCTGTCTCTGCATGCAGCGTATATAGATATTCCTATTTATTCATGCATTAATGTTTCTTCTGTTTTTATTCACCTTCTGTGCCACATCATGCTCACAGCTCAGGCGATATTTCATTGCAGGACTGTAAGATTTGTGCAACAGAATAGAAAAACTGCACCCAAACACAAATCCGGAACATTATCAGCTTCATTAGAGCCCCA
This sequence comes from Microchirus variegatus, assembly GCF_963457635.1. NCBI lineage: Eukaryota > Metazoa > Chordata > Actinopteri > Pleuronectiformes > Soleidae > Microchirus > Microchirus variegatus. The sequence continues at coordinate 6,483,185 of NC_139814.1, forward strand.
TTAAATAATTAATCAATTCGTAATTGACTAATTATTGTTTTGCCAACTGTTTTTGATTATTTACCAATTTGAGTTTGAGAATATTTTCTTTTATTTGGAAGTATGTGATATTAAACTGAATGTTTTTGTTTGAGAAATAATCAAGATATTTGAGGATGTTGTAATTTTGTGGTTTGGGAAATGCCAATTAGCATTTTTTTTCTTCAAATTTTTCAAACACACTTTGCGTTAAGCATAATAGAGAAAATAACAGAGCGATTCGTCAACAAAGAAAATAGTAGTTACTGTGTTCTGATTGAAGCTGATCACAGTGATGGTGCTCATGTTTAAGAAATTAAGTACAAGGACACAAACACATTTTTTTCCCCAGTTTCAAATAATTCAACTATTTGCATTTCTGATTGAGTGTTAAATGCATACAAATGTTGAAATAAGACCAACAGAGGTGCATGAATTTGTGATTAGCTTGAAGGAAAAACGGTGAATCACTGGAATATTTAAAAATGCAAATTGCATACAACAATTTGCATACAGCAGCATTTAAAAACCAGTGTCCTTGCCTAAAGACGGGTTTGTAGTAGACAAACAGGGGGATTATGGGAAGACACCCACCCATGTTTTGATCGCAGCATCGTTGGTCAAGTCAGATCTCTGTAAACAATAGGCCACTCAAGAGGCTTGATGGTGTGTTTAGTCAAATGTGTACAGTGCCTTGAAGTGCTGTGACTAAATGTAAATTATCAACAGGATTATAAGATTTAATAATGAAAGAATCAGATCATAATCTTTGCTCGTGTGATGAGAGAAAATAAGAGACTTCTATTGTGTGATGATGCCTCGCCACATTGTCTTTAGGTAGATGGATGGATTTAAAATATCCTTGGTGAAGTGAAGTGCTGAACCTACACTGGTTACTGTGACCAATCGATTAGCATGAAATGCTCAGCCATGTCCTACAGCGAGGGGCTACAATGTTAGATTAAATGCCGGCCAGATCCTCATCAGGAAAAAAAAAAAAATCAATGGTTGTTGTTATGGGCGAATAGTGTCTGAGGGGGGGGGAGTGGGAGACGGGGGGGTTGTAGAGTCACTTTACATGGTGTGTCCCGGCCTGTTCGCACTGTGGCGCCTGCTCGTATTGACCTGGACAGGAAGCCTCAGTGAGGAGGAGAGAGAGTGAGAGGATTTGTCACCAAGTCTCTGTTCACCTTTGCTGACTTTGGCTTTTCTAATAATGATGATAAATTGAGCAGTGGCTGCAGAGAAGAGAGTGGGATGCCTTTACACTCGTGTCTTTAAATAAATAAATAAATACTTTTACATATTCAGTAAATGGTAAGATTGGTTTGTGATGACCTGTGATCAACGTCCAAGTTCTGCAACAAATGATCCATGATGGACTGCATGAAGCTGCCTCGCGTGGGGAAAACAAGTGTATTTTCTCTCAGGGTTCATTGAGGAAGACTGCAAAAGTTTTTAAAGCAGATCCAATCATCTGCAAAGACTTTTTGGTTAACCACCATTAACTGTCCTCATGCAAGGAAAACCTGCTTGTGCAGGCCACAGTCGACGGCAGGGTTGCCAGGTCTGCAGTTTGACTTTGAAAAATATTTATAAATACATTAAACGTACTTTAAAAAAAAATAAAAAAAATAATGCTCCCTGCCAATCACTGAACGGACTGCCTTTCAATTTCAACACTGTAGGTCCACAGATATTATGTTTTTGTCAGGCAGACAACACTTAAGCAGCTAGCTGATGCACTTATTGGATCACAAGTAAACAAGATAAACACAAATAAAGAAATAAAGTTAAACTCCACTATAGGACATAAAGTTGTTCAATTAACCTGTGGAGTAAGTGGGACAGCCTTTCACCTATTCAAATGTATCTGGAACGGATAAAGTTCTTTGATAGATTTTGAAAAACATGATCTTTTTATAGTGCTTCACCTTAGATGTTTTAGTGTCCTTAATGTGTTTTACAATGAGGTCCATTAATATTTTAGTCTCTTGCCAACTTAACATTAAATAATAAGAATAAAAAAACATGAATACTTACAACTAAAGCCTTCTCCTAGGTCAATGCCTTAGCCGATCACCCATTTAAATACGCAGCAGTACCTACCAACAAAATGTGGAATAACCGTCTCATCGTCTCACAGCGTGTTCTCGTGCATTCCCCTCTCCGCACACCTCACACCCTCTTGACTCTCAGCGTATCAAGGACAAAGAGGGAATGACTTCACTGTTTTTCTGTTGTGTGTCTTGTGTTTCTGGGGCAACGGGGAGATTATTACTGCAGCGAGAGCCCTAGGTGCTGCTGGCGATGCCAGATAATTATGCAAAAACAAACGAACCTCTAGAAAAGGTGCACTGCCAAGGCTCGAAGGCCAAGTCAGATGCTAGAAAATGAACCAATGAAGAATACACAACGCACACATGCATAATGAGAATGATGGATTAGTGGTCAAAATACACACCTAAATAATTCTTAAGCTATGGCTCATGTTCTCCTTTTTTGTCTCTTAATAATAAGGATTTGGTTAAAGGTTGATTGCAAGTCGGCACCATTCTCTACTAATTACAGTTAGGTCTCATTTTATGTATTTTCTACACGACAAAATAGCATAAATTAAGAATGTTGTGGACTCATTATTTTATAGTCACGTTATAGTCATTATTCTATATTAAGGAGATATCTGTGGTTCACATTAAGCGATATGTTAGAACAGCATTAATTATGATTTATTAAAAAAAAATGTGCTATTCGGTTAATGTAAGACAGCCCCATATTTATCCATACAACAGCTATACAATAGTAGTCAGAAATAAAATGGTATATTACACATGCAGTTACAAAATACACATTTTCTCTTATGGCTGCTTAAAACTGTAAACTAAAATAATAAGAGTTCCCTGTGATTGATATGTTTCTGTGTGTAAGTAAAAAGCTGAAATAAAATAAAAATAAAAAAAGTCTACATAGTATTATGCAAAAAGACAAATCTCCCATTTAGCTTTTTCATGTTTTTACTGCAATTAAATGCCTCACGGTGTGCAGGAGTGTTTAAACCTGCGAGTCAACTGATGAAGCTGCTGTGAAGAGCTTGTTAACAAGTGATTTATGAGTCTGGCTTATTAATGTGAGATTTCATTGATTTGTGGAAATTGCCCACCCCCGGTTATTGTGTACTTTTCACAGTAGAAGTCGAGAGGTTGGTCAAAACTGATTTGCTTAGTGTTTAATGAGTTTTATTATAAATCATGCAGTCACAAACACACAGAGGAGCTCCGAGGAGGGAGGATGATGCAGTAACACTTCTGCACAAACAGACAGTGTCGAGGTTTGATAAAGCAAAAATCATCTCCCCTTTCCCAGAACCCTGCAGTTTGTACCCTTCAATTTCCTTCACTGCCTCCATGCTTTCTTTGTCCTGCAAACTCGTCCTCTTCATTGTAGCCTGGAGGATGTGCAGATAAACCAGCGATAGGTGGAGAAGGACCCGCTGGGGTGTGGGATTGCTTGTAGGGAAGCGCCCGAGCGCTTGTCTGCAGGATTTGTTTGACTCGGGTAATTGAAAGTGTTTTAAACTATTATAGCAACTGGAGAGCTTGTTTAACTGTCGAGCTGCCAGTCAAGCGGGTGGGCCAAAAGCCCGAGCCCGTCAAGGCCTGTCAGTCAATGGAAACGAGAAGTGTCGGCTTAATGGATTTCTCTGCATCGCTCCGTCTACGTACCCAGCAGAGCCAGGAGAGAGGGGGAGGGAAAAAAAATAAAAATCAATACATTGTCATGTGTAAGTGTGTGAGCCATCAAAAGACCAGGTGGATTGGAAGTGTATTTGTCTGCGTGGATGTCGAGTGAGCAGGGGCTGTTGGTTTGAGAGGTTGTTTTTACCTGTGTATGAATGACCTGTATCTCTTACACCAGTGTGTGTGTGTGTGTGCGTGTGCGTGTGTGCGTGCGTGTGTGGCATTCTTTCTGAGGTAGACGTTTTCTGCTCATCTCCCGGGGCTTCTGTTGTGATATAAGTGTAGGAGGGGTTGCATCACCTCCATAGAAGTTAAAAAAAATCTCTTTTAGTCTCTCCACAGGTGAAAAACTCTTCTGAGTGTTTGTTTTGTGGTTCTCCCAGAGTACAATCATAAGCTCAGAGTGATGCTGTTGCCTCTTCAATGAACCCCTCTCATTTAAAAAAAAAAAAAAAGAAGAATGAAAGTGAATATCCAACAGCTAAAATAGTAACAATTGTAGTTGATTAAACAAAGTCAGTGGCAATAATTCTTATAATACTGATTTTACTTTAATTTGTGTGACACAAAATCAAATGTCATGGGCTTTACACTTTTGGCCACACAATAAATCATTCTAAAATGTTGGGAATTCTTCATAATTTTCAGTTTGAACAGTTAGACCAACTAAATGAGTAAAATCTGATTATTTCATAATGAAAACCCTTGTTGTAGCCTTGTAAAAACGAGGACTCATTTTAATTCTGGTGAACCGTTTAAACCGATGATTCAATTGAAAATAAACCCTGCAGAATATCAGAAACACAATGTCCCGTACTGTTCCTCAGCACAAGATGCTATCTTGAAATAATTTGTTTTGTCCAAGCAGCCATCCAAAACCCAAAAGATAGTCAGAATGCGTTGTTGGAAACAGAAAAGCAGCAGGTTGCCATTTAAAAAAAGCTTGAATGAGCAACCATCCTTGAATAATAATAAAAGAAGTACTCAAATGAATCATTTAAAAAAGAAATCTACTGTTGGCTATTGATTTTCTGTTTGTTAAAAAATCTCTCCATTTCTGTTTATCATCCTTGGATATTAACTTTCCACTCATCATAAATGACGACACGAGGCAGCTTTTCTACAGTGGAAACAGCAGTTGCGTATGAGGTAATGTTTGATGTCAAAATGTGTCAAAATACTTCTGCTTTAAAGACAGTGTTAATAGAGGCCATTTCTCTAAAACAGTGCTGAATGATTGCACTCATTAGTAGCAGCGATATGTTACCAACCACAGAAATGTAAAATGGAAGCAGAGACAAAAACACCGCATCTCACTTTAAACTATTTAGATTCGGTTTCTCACTGTGCAGTTTCACAAACGTGCAGCCTAATCTCAACTGGTGTGTGAACGGAAGAAAGCGGGTTCGCTGATGGATGTGTTTTCAGTTGTTTTCGCAGACACTACACAGCTAACACATTCACACGCAGGCACGTCGCACAGAACGCCCCACCTCGCGAGCCCCTCAGAGATATATTTATTTTATCATTTCTAGTCTCGGTCGCGGCACAAAGGCTGTCGTGGCACGTACCTTCACTTCATCTCAGTACCACCTTGTGTGATTTATAGCCAGCAGATTCAGCTCCACTGCCATCATTTTTAACTGCCCTGTCTTTTATCTCCACCATATGATCATATTAACCACCGCCAAAGACTAACACAAGGCAGAGGGAGATGTCTGCTCTGAGCTAAACCAGACTACCCTCTGAAAGGCATCAAATCATTTCACCATGTTGAGAGCGAAAAGCGGTAATTACTTGTAATTGGGGCTTCAAATTTTTCTCTCACTCGTCCCTCTTTTGCTAAATTGGATGATTTCCTTTTTTTCTTCAGGAGGCATGATAGATACCTCAGAAGGTTTGAGGGGGGAGCAAAATTGAAAACAGTTTTTGTTCCATTTTAAACGTTTTATTATTGTTAGTTGTCTTCTCTTTCACATTCTCTCACACGTGCTCATTCACTTCCTGTTAATGTTACATTTTCTTTTACATATGACTTCTTATATATGTTGAACAACGGCCACAATGGCCTTAACATTCAGCTTCTTTTATTATGTTTTAATTAATAATAATAATTGAATATATTTCTCTCTAAATTACATATTCAAATGATCATATCTCGTCCAGACTGATTAGTTGTTGAACAGTTTGTATTCTCTCCATCTTCACACCACAGCGAAATAAAATGAATCACTGCTTAATGAGAGAATCCCATATCAAACAGGAGCCAGAAAACATGTTGTATTCATGGTAACATCTTGTACCAATAATTCCAGCTCTTGTCTGAAGATGGGCAACAGCACATTTTAATTACAGTAAGTCAAACAACTTGTTAAAATGCACAAACAGATGGTTTGGAATTTGCAATGCTTGAAATGTACATAAACAGTTGTAATTGCTGTGAATAGTCTTTAATGCATGCATAAATAATCGACTGATAATTGCGTGGAATTTTGAGTGGGAAATAAAAAACAAATGTCCTCCCCGAAAGACTGGACACAAATAATTTGCGTGTTGCTCATTTTCTGCAGTAAAAGGAGACGAGCCAATGACTAAATTGGAGGGAATGGAACGTGCGCCATCAGAATGAAAAGGAGGAAAGGAGCAAAAGATAAGACTTTGTGCTGGAGGAGTGGTTCTTTCTTGTCTGACCGAATCAAGTAGTGGTGCCTCAGCAATATTTAAATCTTGTCGTGCCATGGAATTCTTCTTGTTACGTGCGCGTTCCTCTGTTTCACACACACACACACACACACACACACACACACACACACACACACACACACACACACACACACACACACACACACACACACACATATACATACATATACATATGCATATTAACGCACTCGCAGACAGCACTTCTGATCAACTGACCTTGTGTTACATTTTTAGAGTGTAAAGCCGAACAAAGGCAGTCACTGTTCTGTGAAACTAAGGGGTAACGTACACAGAGGTTCTGTACTGAATAATCCAACTTGACCTTGTCTGTGAAATAATGGTCTACTGAATACCGTTGCCCTTAGTGCGTCTGTGGCAGAACATCTCGTGACCCATTTTATTTTTAGGTTCTCCGCTCACCAGCTGAAAAGAACCGCTCAATGGCATTGTCGTTAGCTGAAAAAAAACAAAAAAAAAACGACTCAACTTTGTTAAATCTCTGTGAATCTCACACCAAAGCAGATTGTATTATCCCCTCTGGATGCTGTGATGATAAGAACTTAAGAGACCCATTTAGAATGGCAGGGAAGAATAGTTCCTTCAGAGGAAATGGGAATGGCTACATCGCTCACACCGTACGGGTATGTGGACATTACCATCTCTCTCTCTGTCCATTACCATCTCTCTCTTTCTCTCTCTCGCTCTGTGTGTTCATATGCTTGGTCTCACTTTTTCCTCACTCTGTATGACTGTGTGGATTTAAAGAACCCACTGTGTGCTGCCAACACTGGAGACATCAAAAGGGGTTATTTTGCTGAAGTCGGGGGGCCTGAGTTAGCACATATGATTGCAGCAGGAATAACACAGGGTGAGATGTTATTATTACAAGGCTGATTCAGGACTATTATGGAGAAGCTGTGTGGGGTGTGTGTTTCACTGCTAACCAGCCTGATGCACGAACACATCAGATATGAACATAAACATACAGCATTTACATATGTACTTCACTGGCACACATTCATCAGAACAACTTGGATAAATAGCATGTGTTGTTGGTTTAGATTCTCAGTATGGAGCAACACACACACTTTTGGAGGGAGTTGATATGTACATTCACAAGGGAGGGGTGTGAGGTTGTCGGACGGCGAGTAAATCATATGTGACAGAGCCTAAACCCAGCCGAGGTGTGTCTCCTGACACGGTGTGATGGGGCGCACCCCAGTGCATTACTGTCCACCAGGGCTGTGTGTGGATGCACATATGTATATGTATCCATACCGAGTGTGTCTGTGTGTGTGTGTGTGTGTGTGCATGTAGGACCTCTTTACTGCAATGTTGTGAGCAGCCAATCATTTCTTCCAGTCTAATTAGCACACAAATTCAGGGTAACCATGGAGCTCACCCAGGGACGACCAACTGTGACATGGCAACTGTTCACCATAAGGAGGTGCACACGCACGCGCGTGTGTGGTTCACTGATTTTACACAACATAATGAAAGTGTATGGGGGTGTCCACTGTCCACTGCTGCTGACCAATGGTGGCCAGTCTGCATGTGTTGTCGCAAGTGCTAGTGTTGAGGCCACACTGCCAGTAACTGTTTGACCATCGACCACTGACTCTGTTCAGGGCACCATCACAAACACAAGCAGCCACCATGCATGTTTCATCATCTGAAACACTGAATTTCTAGACAAAATGTAGGAGGTCAATGTTGACACAAACTGACACAAAATATGCTAAATTGTACTATTACAGAGTTATTGTTTTCAAATATATTTTTTGAAATCAGCAGTGTGTAATTTATTTTTATTTTTTTTTATTGTTGATGCTATAATTAGTCCCCCCTCTCTTTAGACTTCATGAACTGACTGGCTACTAGGGATGCAACGGTTCAGTTTCTCCATGGTTCGGTATTTGTATCACGGTTTTGGTGCCACGGTATCGGTACGGTTTTGATATCTTAATAAAAAACAGACTAGCATAGGCAATATTACATTGTAAAAATAATAAAAAGCACATATATAATCACACCACAAACTTTATTTAAACAATAGTGCACTATCAGATCAAATGAAACCGCAAACATGTATCCACACAAATTAAAAATAAAGTTTAGTGCTATCCAACAAAAATAAACACAATTTTAACCCACTCACAGAAACTACAACTACAAATACACCATGCTGCTCCAAGTGAAAGAGACGGGTGATTGCTCTGGGTGGCGCTGTAGAGTGTCTGTCCAATATCCAACTTCAAACCAACTTCACTGCACTGCTTAACAGATTCTTGCACACTGTGGTTTGTTTGTTGACATTCATTTTCTCATTCTCATCGTAGTCTACGCTGAATCCTAAATGATCTCACACAGCGGACGAAGACAGTGCCGCTTCAAACTTACTTGAGTCTCGTTCAGTCGTGCTGATTGATGCTGAAGGCGGCATGAGCAGTGTGTGTGCAGCGCTCATGTCTCTGCTCCTGAGTGGATCTAATCACACAGCATTGTGTATTTTAATCGATTTCGATGGACTGAAACGTACCGAAATACCGTTGTTTGCCGTTGCGTATTGAACCGAACAGGGTGTACCGAACGGTTTGGTAAAATACAGTATACCGTTGCATCCCTACTGGCTACAGTGAGCAGTGACTTCCGAGAGAGAAAGACTGTTGTTGTTGCAGCTGAATAACATTGAAACAGTGGCCGTTTTCTCGCCTGAAATAAATATTTTTCTGTGTCCTGGAACGCAGTTTTAAGATCATTTGAGACGAGAAATTGGCCATTTAGAGTCTGAATATGTGGTTTGTGTATTAAGATATGACGTATTTATAGTAAGGATGTGAGTCTTTGGGTGGCTCACGATTCGATTCATACGATTTTCGATTCAAACGATTCTCAATTCAAAAATTGATACAATGCATAGTGTGTTGAGGCAAATTATGGCATCAAAACAATACAGTTTGTATAAGATAATGTGATCACACAAAGGCAAACTTAAGACAAAAGTTAACATTTATTCATTCAAAACAAATAAAAACTTACTTACTGTACAAAAAAATAACTTGCATATGATAAAAGCTTAGGCTAGCTGCCTTTCTCTCCCAGAAGTTACAAAAATAAACTGTACACAAATAACACAAACTGTTTTTTTTTTTCAAAATAAAAAATTCTATGTGAATCGCGATAGCTGGAGACAACGGAGAGGCTCTCCTGCGATGTAGAGGGGTCTTCGTAACCGACATAGACCACTTTAAGCAGGAGTATAAATTGGGCTATAATCCTAATCCTGACCTTCTTACCCTACTTTTAACTTTTATTTTATTTTAACCAGTTCTTCAGAGATGAGGTTCTACCTCATTAGGACCCAGCTTTGGTCTCCATGAGGACTACTGGTCTTTACTGTTTATATCAAAATGGTCCTAAAGGTCACACACTTGTCTCTTTTTAAGGTGTGTGGACATTCTATGGCATAATTACCAATCGAAGTAAATGCCTAACCCCAACCCTTAACCTAACCCTGTTTTAACCCTAACCTAAAACCAAGTCTTAACCCCTTAAAAAGCCCTTTAAAGTTGTGAAGAATGTGCTCACAATGTCAACATGTCCTCACATCGATGGTTCTAAACCAAAACATGTCCTCATAACCTAATGGCACACGTGCACACACACATACACACATGGCTGTAGGCTGGAGTAGGTGCATATCACACCTGATCTAACAAGACATTGTTTCCTCACCTGGGGGCAGAAAGGGAAAGGATGGAGTAGAGGGGACGATGACAGAAAGAATAAACATGAAAATAAATAACAGCAAAAGGCAAACAGAGCCCAGCCATCAGTCCGATTTGGCCGAGCCTTGTCGCTCGCTCGTTCACTCACAGCTGGAAAATTCACAGTAACTGGGTTTGGATGAGGAGCAGGGGAAAATGTTGTGTTTGGTGGTGGTGGAACACAGGGCAGCAAATAAGACGGCAGTAAGACTTTTATTTCTTCTGCTGCAAATCGCGGTGTTGAGAATAATCTTTTCTAAGATGTGAATGTGGAAGATTCTGCATCAGTGCAGTGACGGCAGATAACTGATTATAGCCATGTAACATTACTTTAAAAACATTGTGTTCTTTGTTTTTCATAAGCGCATGACCACATTTTAATTACATTTGTAAATAAATATTTACATTTTACATATTTATCTTATTTATCTCATGTTTATTGATGAAAAGGTAACAAGTAGTGATTGACATGATAATCACAAACGACTTTAATCGAATAGTGAGAGAAAATACACAGCTGTCACGGCGAAGGAGATGTGTGGTGGGTGGGTGCTTTGCAATAATTGAAATAGCCAAAAGATGTTGAAGTGGCAGTCAAAAATCAACTTGTGTTGTTGAAGTGACGGCTCAAAATAAAAGTTGGAGGGTTAAACCTAAGTGGAAGGTGGATTGAAAGTGCTGAAATTGGTTGAAATTCATTGTTGAAGCTCTGGGGGAAACTAAAATTGAGAAAATGTGATCATTGGTGTCAGGGCAGACAATTTGTTTTATGCGAGGCAGTCTTCTACAAGTTTTGCTGTATGAATACAGTCATACAGTTCAAGGAAATGTTATTCCCACCTGTTTTATACTGAGATGCATCATTTCTGAATCTCCAGGAGGTGGTTGGGGTGATAAGTGAGTTCATCAGGTCCACAGAATGGTTTAGCAACAGTCTGTGGTTTAAAAGAAGAGCCACTTTTGATTTTTAATTATCAGACCATACATATTTCTGTAGTGAGTGACTTAACTCAACAGTGTCTAATTATTAAAATGTATATTGTGTTACCATATTCCAAGATATATAAATATAATAATGTTTCAATATTATTTGCAACACTGACCAACCATGTTGAAAAAAGTAACTTGGAAACATTGTTTCTGGTTGTGATTGACAGCTTGGAGTTCATTTACTGTCTGAAAATCAAAAATGACTGTAATGATTTAATCAAAACTGTAACAAATTAGTATTTAACCTTTGAATACCCAATATTCTTTTCACTTAATTATCAGGATTTGCAGTTCACAGACTCATTAAAAAGACACCGGTGAGCCTATTTTTGAAGGATTTGTTTTGCTTTGGTAAATGTAGGTAGAGGCAGTTGTGGAGCAAGTTAATGGTAAATCTGTATTTATATAGCACTTTTTTCATCTCGATAATCATTTGCACGTACAGTTTTTGCCATTCATGTATTCACACCCTTTCACTCACACTTTTATACAGCACACTTTCTATCACACATCTTTTACACATCCCGATCACATGCTGCTGGCACAGCTGTGAGGATCAATGTGGGGGGTTAAGTGTCTTGCCCATGGACGGGAATCAAACCCACAACTTTCCAGTTAAAAGACCACAGGAGACGGTTATTCAGTGCACTCTACCACTGAATTACCGTCTCCTCTGAGACTTTACAACTCATTCAATCATTTAGACTCCTGATATCTGAATTGCACAAGTGTGGATGTTAATGTTATCAACATTAGCTGAGGGAAACAAGCTTTTTTTCCAGGATCCACCTGACAGTTCAAGCTCTTGAATCAAACTCCCAGAGGAGAGTTATAGGGATCTGTTTCTTTGGGCTTATCTTTACTCACCAACAGTAATAAATACACATCTCATATGTGTGGATGTGTGTGTCTCTGCATGGCTGACTCAAAACCGACCCTTTGAAGTGTAGTAACGATGAGGGGAAGTTAATTACGTCCCATTATGCAGGCTGGGTGCGACCATGCACCAGTTAAGGCCATGTTTTTCCCTTTAATTAACTAGAAAGCCAAGCGCCCGCCTGTCAGCGAGCTGCTAAAAGAGCATTTCAGAGGAAGAAACCCTCGGGGTGCTGATGAGAGGGCGCTAGGACTGGCCACATGTTAATGGCGAGGTGTTAGCATCTTAAACCGCCTTATCACTCGCCACTCTCCGTAGTCTTGTGGAAATGTGCAAAGGGAAATCTCGGGGATGGTCTCAGGGGGAAACTTGCAAAGCTCCTTGACTTTGAGGGTTGATGCTGCAGCACTACAAAGTACAGAGAAGTTTAGTAACTTTTTTTAACTGCTCCAAAAAAAAAGCACCAATAGTGCCTTAGTGGTAACTCCTTAATTAGAAAGTCCCTTGGATGGCTCATGAGTCATGGATACATAACCAAACTGGAAAAGTTGAAACTTTGATTTTCATCTGCAGCCAGAGTTCAGTTTCTCTTGTGACGATATGATTAAAACCTGCCCCGCCAAAGCCGCAGATGGAGAAAGTAAACATTTTTAAAATTTAAGCCATCAATTTATTTTCCCATGTAAATTTGTTTTTAAAAAGCTTCAATTAAAAAGGGAACATGGTTTCAAATATTTTAAACGTGGCAAATGGTTGTTAAAAGCACATTCACGTCAACAAATCTTTCACACGCTACTTTCACATGTAAGGTTGATGTGTTGGTGTCATAACACTGCATTGTACTTGCATTAGATAATGTTATTCATTCACAGAAAGGACAAGGCACTAAGAATGGTTCTTACAGACCAACATAACAACATATTGCTTCTAGAAAGCTACTGTATATCTATAGGCCTAACAGATGGAGAAATATTTCCAAGTAGTCATGCAGAGACATCAATGAAGATTTTTCGATAATATTTTCCTGACCTTGACCAATCACCTCCCAAAAGTCCTTGAGATACTTTCCCAAGACACACACACACAGGTTTGTGCAGCTCTCCTTTTTACTCACATTGACTTCAATTAGTTTATACAGCCTTAACAAAGCCTTATCCCTCACCTTAACCATAACCAGTTAATGCCTAACTCCAATCTAATTACAATTCGAATCTTGGCCCCAAACTTAACCAGTACTTCAAAGATGCGGTTCTGCCTCATTAGGACTAGGTTTTGGTCCCCATGAGGACTACCGGTTCTGACTGTTTATGTCAAATAAGATCCTAAAGACACATAAAGCACACACAAGCATGTTCTATGCATCTGATTTGTTATTTACCTGCATTATAATACCTTTACTTCAGCTCTACTGGTTTTGTCAGCTAACTTGACGAACAGTGATGTTCTCATGTTTTGAAGTCAGTTGATTTTTGATCATGTTATTTCCACCGAGTGACTGGACAGGTGCTTGTGATCATTGCATTTAGCAGCCTGTCATTGTTTCGGGCCGAGGATGGAAAAGAAGCTTCCTCACAGCGTAAGAAATCAAACTGTGTTTTGCACTGACGCCTCAGAGCAGTAGGCGAAGTCTGCATCCAGACGTAATTTCCAGTCTTGAACTGTCAACAACAGAACGTCTTATTTTGAGTCTTTAGTCGAATCCTCAGTGTTCACCTGATTGCTCATGTGACTGTAATTGAGCATTTGTTTGTCATGTGCACTTGGAACATTCACACTCTAGTTCTGTAATGATGGTCGTGTGAGAAATGACATGCTTGCAAAAAATTAACTTGTCAGGTGCTCCTGGTGCAGGTAACTAAAACTAGCTCTGCAGTCTGTTTAATTGGTGTGTGTCTGTCTTTCCTGTGCTCAGTAGGATAGCAGTAGTTGCGGGAAAGCATGTTTCCAAGTGGAGCAATTAGATCGAAAGTGACAGCATGAAATATGATGATTACTGTTAAACAAAAGGCACATTTATCGAATTGAAAAGATGAGTGGGATATGTATTTTTCTTCTGGTACTGCTGTTATTTTGGTCACTTCACTGTATTCACTGCGCTAATGCTCCCTGACAGTTCTCAGTCTTAGTTGTCTCTTCCATTTTCCTGACTGCTGATACTCTGCCTGATATCCATCTTAGATTTCTGAGGGTACATTACAAGTATAATTCTTCCTGACAATAATCTATAAATACCGAGCGTTTTTATTCGCTCATTTTTATCTTTGGCAGAATTAATACATTCAACTTGATCTCATGTTCAACACAATCAAATCCAGTATTTTAATTTTAACCCATCAGAATGATTCCCATTTTAGATGCCTACAGTGAAGGAGCGAGCTGACCTACCAGCACGGATCATTATATGAATCATGCACTGTTTTCACCAGAACATATGCCCTGCTTAAGACCAATACATAATTCACACAGCCCTCATGCAAGGAGGTTAATTAACATGAACTACGCATGCAAGTGCTGGCCGTATACAATACTGTGCACTACCAAAGGGTGGTGCTAACCACAAACTGAATTAATCCTCTTGTTACACACACACACATACGATTTGAATTCTGTCACGTTATACATGTGGTCACAATAAAATGTATACAGTATGTTTTTCTCATTTCTACACATTTTTTATGCGTTCTCTAATATTTTTCTATGTGAATGAGCTGCAGCACATTTAGCTCATTCCTCTGCACACACACACACACGCACGCTCGCATGAACACACACACTTTTTCTCACTCTCTCCACACATATTGACTGGTCTCGGGGTCAATGACTGTGCAGATGACAACTGAGTTGTTATTAATGGCCACTGCGTTCCAATATCGTCGTATCTGTGCTGGGAAAATGGTCTGCAGCCTGCCCACACTCCTTCCCCCGCTCTGGGCTCCAGCTGTCTGGCTCCACTGTGTAAAAAGATCCAGGCTTGTCTCTCTTTTTTTATCCTCTCATAACCTCTTAAAACCAAGGAGAAGCCGGGAAAATCAATAATAAAAAATGCTCCTGGAAGTTTCCAACTAGTTGATAAATGTTCCGGGAAGTCATTTACAATACAGCATATTTATTTATAAGTGCACGGTTTTGTCCACTGAGCAAAGGAACTGTACATTTCAGTAGAATTATACATGAAAAATGGTTATGGGTTAGGACCATTTTCCCCATCCACTCCTAGTTCACATAACAGAAGGGAAAAAAAAAAACATTGCGGCAGAAATCAGGGCAGCATTTGAATGAGTGTCCTGGATAGAACAAGAAAAGTGAAGTAGGAGGAGGGTCGGCAGCTTCACTCTGTCCTCTTATTGGAGAGCTGTCATCTGTGGAGGAACTCCAGCCATTTTACATTTTATTCTCCTATAGTAAAGCCCTCATTTTCCCTTCTTATATATCTCATGATACCAACCCCCCTTCATCTGATCATTTATAACCATTATGTTTTTTGTTTTTTTCTGATTCCACGTCTCTGTCCTCAAGACTTTTGGGATGTCTATAGCTCTGTCGCCAACCTTCTCGTTTTATTCATAGCCCGTTTACAATACTAAAGTTTACTGTTCTGAACTTTTGTCTTTTTCTCCAGCCTATTATTTGCTATACTGTATATATCTCATTTGCTGAGTGAACAATCCATGCTGTGTCCATGAAAGTGTATGAAATGAAACCGATTTTCTTGCAAGTTGACTAATGGAGATATATAATCGTAGCCATTTAAGAAATGATAGTTTAATTCATAGAATAAGACAGCAGACATTTTTTTCGTTAGGATTTGCTGCTTTTGTGTTTTTTCATTGTAAAAGCATAATTGATTATCGGACTATTTCACTATTGTTGGACTGATGATTCACAGAAAAGCTACTGATTAATCAATCATGAAAGTAATCACTGGTTGCTCTGCTAGATTCCTACATCGTTTTGGAAAGAGGACCATAGAGATTTTAGTACAACGCTCAGCAAAACTCATCCTCATTTGCTAGTGTGTACAAGAGATGAATAGACTGTGCAGTTGACCACTCATACTGAATCAGGAGCATGAGCGAGTCTCAGCAGAATTGCAGTACAATAATTTTGAAATGTATTTGTTATTATTAATTATATTAGTCTTTTTTTGATAAACACTGCTTGATAACTCTCCATGTTGGGTCTATTCTTACTGTCCCTTGTCCTGCCTGAATCGCCTCAGTCCCTTTTATCCTCCATCCCCCTCACTGCTGGTCTTGTTCTGCCCCTCTCTATCTGTCTCGCTCTCTGGATGGGTTCCGGCTGTTCAGCTGGTGGGGCTGGTGGCCGGTGTGACGGCTTTGCTGTCTGGTGTCGCGTGCGATCAGGGCGGATGTCGCACTACGAGGACGATCGGAGCTGAGCGCCTCCGCCTCACCACGGGTCACCTTTCACGGGCAATTAGTGTCGGAGCAGAGGCGCGCTCGCAGCTTGTCGGCCCCGCTTATTGTGAAGATCAACGGCAATCAGTCTCCACACTCCGCTCTGCACTCTCTCCCTTGCTCCTTTCACTTCTCTGCTGCCAACCCTCACTCTGTCTCCCCCCTGTCTTTCTTTGTTGCATCTCTATCTCTTTGAGTTTTCCCCTGATGTGCTTTTGCAGCTCTTTGGTTAATGGCTGTTGTCTGGCAATATGTTATCCGACTATTCAGCTCTCTTCATTACACACTCTTTGACTTATTAGCCACTCCTGTTGAGCTAAAAATCATGTAATGTTTCGAAGACACTCCACAGACCAACACATTTCTTCCTTCTCTCAGCACATTTGATTTAATTTACTTCTTTTTCGCTGTTGCTGACTTTGCAAGATGCTTCCTATTGGTATGTTTTACGCTCAAGGACTTTTCCTCATTTTTCCTGCTGCTTTATTCTCACATCATCAATCTGTGGGCATCTCTTAGTCAAAGGTTTCAGTTTTCACTAAGTGATCCCATAATAAGGCCACGGACTTCCTCAGACCTCCACATTTAAAAGTCATTATCTCTCTACATCACTCTGATACAGTAGAACTTAGACTCCAAGGTTTCATTGGACTGGAGGTCAGTAGAAAAACAGGGCTTGGTTATATGGTTGACATTAATAGCACAAAACATATCACATTTCAGTATTGGCACTACTGTGTGTAGCATGTAATATATGCACATCAGCTAATAAATAATTGTTTTGAAAAAGAAATGCAGCACAGAAATGTCATGTTAAGGGCAATAGCAACAGTGACTTTAATTTGTTTGTAAATGGCATTTGAGTTATTTTTATTCCATGTAATCCATACCTTGAGGCGATGAGAGTTTACACTGACTGAAAGCTATTTTTCAAAAACATGATTGTGTGTGGGTGGGTGTGTGCTTGTATTTGTAACCTCTTTAGGACCTTTTCGAGCAGAAACACTGACCTTGTCACGACCAGTAGTTCACTTGGGGACCAAAACCTGCGACTAATGAGACAGAACCACCTCCTCCTTAATGAGGGACTGGTTAGGGGTTTAGGACTAATGTTAAAATGTTGTGTTTAATATTAGGTTAGGGCAAGGTATTAACTGGTTATGGTTGAGCTGTCCAAATGAATGGAAGTCAATGCAACGTCCTAAGAAGAGTAGCTGCACAAACCTGTGTGTGTGTGTGCATGCATCGCCTGCAGTTGACTTTGTGCAAGCAAAGTGGAAATCTTGGATGACACTGTGGTGCTGTTTTGTCAAGGCCAGCAGAGGATCCTGATCTGAGAGTGACCTTTTCATCTTATGGAAGCACATTTGTTTGAGTAATGAGTTGTTTTTCTTGTGTGCAAAGTGTCACACAAATCTGTTTTTAAAAGCCACCGTTTATAAAGTTTCCCAGAACCGACCGTTGCATCAGATGTGGTTTTATGCTTAAGCTTTTAATCCGAAAGATTTGCTTCCAGTGATATGTGTTCCTCTTGAAGCATATGCGACCAGAGAGTCAGGTGTTTTAGGGAATTTCATAAACAAAGAACACATAAATGACAACAAGCAGCATTTTTATAGCTATAATGCAGTGTACATACACCTCAATGCCGGCTAATACAGCCCTGTTTATTGTTGGTACATTTTTTATCGCACACTTACAACTTTGATCCTGTAATGTGTAGATGACAGTTTGAAGATCTCATATAATTTAGTTAAAATATATGGTCCCACTGTAACCGCAACTGGGAATTTAAATTGTTATGGGTAGCAGTGTGTTCTGTCTCAGCTGTGTGCTCAGCTGAGACAGCCCCCCCTCTCTTGAAGTGTAATTCTATAAGCATAAACTACAAGAACTCTGTGGTGAGTGTTAGTTCTTCTTCTTTGATGTTTTATGACATCTGTAATGTCACATTACTGCCTCCTCCTCGTCTTTCCTTTGCATACCTTGGGTATCAGCCCAAACTTGGAAGGTGACGTAAATTTCATCATGCATTTATTTTTCCATATCCCAGACCTTACACAGACAAAATGTGTGTACCACTCAATTTGAGTCCATGTGTACGAAGTACATGTACTGCACATGCTCCCTGTAGGACAACTCTTTCCAGTCCAGTTGGTGGCGCACTCTTGTTTTGGCCAAAAAAACATGAGGAGGTCCACCAGTACCCTCACATGTACAATTCGGCACTTGGGGAACACAAGGAAATACGAAGGCCAATGATCTTATGAGATATCACCACTACTAGAATAGATTGTGAGATTGAATACCCATACATAGAGCTCTACACTGACATGGATCCTCTTTGAGGATTAACAGATCTGTGGGCATGTATGTACATGACACATGAATGTAATCTGATGCTTATGTGCACTTTATTTATGTAAGTCCAAAGGCATTTGGCATTTTTTGCATTGTATACACCCACTGGTACTTCAGCTTCTGTATTCTTGATCAGAATGTCTATGCAGTGTAGTCAGACCATACCTTTATGGTCATTTGTTTTGATGAATTATAGGCATCTCAGCATATACCGTGTTTCCTGCTGGGCGACATAAATTTGCTGGACTTTGCAATTAGCTCTAGGAAAATGTCATAACATATGTGTTATGTACACATGCATGCAGAAAAAGCCAACAACAGTGGTTAACCAGTATCTTAATATAAATATATACATGTTGTGCCCTCCATACATACATTATCATGAGGAGATTCAATGTGCTTTTGCTTTAACATTTTCTGCCATGTTGCAATGCCTCGTTCCCCACATTTGGCTACAAACATGGAGGAAAAAAATCAAGGGAAAAGGGCAGCATCATTTGCATATGAGGGCTTCATTAGATAAAGCTAAGGACAGTGAAGAGTGCATCTTCAGCCACAGTGATGAATAGCTGCTGCATCACAAAGTCGCCTCAAAGTAGTCCTGTCGTAACCCTCATTTGCATCAGTGCCTGTTTTTATATATTTATTAAGTCACTTAATGGTGGACAGTCACCATTATTCCGGTGTCCTCTTGAGGAACCTCTGCCAGAGCTCTGCAATTTAAATAGGCTGCTTTTGATGGTGTTAGAGAGGCTGTGATTTGACTAAAAAAAGGCAGTCAGTTGTGATGAGAATGATGATCAGGAATTTGAATGTGCAGAATAGGTGTTAATTACATGATGTTTTAATGGAGAGCCAGTGGTGCATACATTTTTAATCTTAGATTTCATCACAGGAGAGATTTTCCTCTGGATGCTCGGATGCATACACACGTCTGAAGCAAATAACAATCTCAGGTTTGCAGAATAATACTGTAGTTCTGTGTGTGTGTGTAACTCTCATTAAAGTCTTTAATGGTGGGATTTAAAGTGCTTGTATGGGTTAATATGCTAACATTTTCTCAGTAGTACATAACCGTGTTTCATGACAACAATTTATGGGAACCCAAGTTGCAGCTGATATTCAGAGTTGCAGTGGGGAAAAGTCAGGGGATCACCACTGAAATTTTAAAAATATTTATGGCAATTGTCCCTTAGAACACAGAGCATCTTGGCTGTTTTTTCCCATTACTATGTTAAAATGTACAGAGGCTATAAGAATGTGCAATATACAGTATCTTTTATCCCCTTTTTTTTCAGCTAGCGACATTCTGATTATTATTTTTTATTTTCACCAACTATATAAACACTGAACTGAACAAAAAATACTCAAAATGTTTAAAATCAGATTGAATTTGAGAAATTTGGAAATACGTCACATTTCAAAGTTCGCTTGTATCGCTAATTTATGTCACTACTAAAAATGCAATATAAATGAATCATAACTTTGACTCAACAACACATAAGAAGACCTGAATATGTGGCATTTTGTATATATGTGATATATAAATACACCCCTATAAACACACACCCCAGGATGTCCATATTAGGAGTTGTGTATTATCCCATGGCAATTAACCAAGGGTGAGCACTAAGGTTTAAGAAAGGACTATCTGACTATTATTATTATTACAAGTAATGGTGTTGGTCTAAATATTAAAAATATAATGTCAATCAAAGGATATGTTCTACATATGTTTTTAATATTTACATTTTTTAATTCAAAATGACCACTTCATTGATATGATGTGCTTCCAGTAACTTTCACATTGTATACTTTTCCCTATTTGTCAAAACACAATCCAAACAGCAATAATAACCACAATACCAATTGATATGGCTCAATTTTTTCCCCCAACAGTTGCGTAATTTTTTCATCAGCTTTACCACATTTCACACGCCGATCACATTGTGTGACAGCAATACAGATTATTCACGGATGTTAAATTTGGTAAATCACAGGTGAGTAATTATTTTTTTCGTCATATACCTTGGAGAGGCCTAATTAATTGTGAGTTGTTCTCTCCGCAATAATCAGAGGAAGCTTCAATTATCACCTTCAAACCGAAACACTAACTCTCCAACTCTTTGATGGTGAGACTAAATGGAGAAAAACAGAGGGAGAGAGTGAGAGAGAGAAATTAAACGTCAAAATGAAGGTGGAAGATGTCAAAGTCTGCCTCTTGAACAGGTGATCAGTGCTGAAGTCAAATACCACAGGAATCTGAAGTTGATATTTTTTTGTTTTAAAAATGCATCTGCTCTCCAAGAACAAGTCAACTGTAAACATGCTAAATAAATCATGTTTTTCTTTTTCCATTCCTGACTTTTTTTTTTATTATTATTAATTTGTTTTTTTTATAAATGGACCCATGGGCGGTTGCATCTCCCCGGCCTCATGCCATGTTGTCTTTTGAACGCAAACCTGTGCGGATGGGCCTTGAACGGCTGTTTCATCTAGTCATCTAGGGGCTGACGAGATCTGACTGCTCCAGTCCCAAGTGAGTCCTGCATCTCAGCGGCTAGCCATCACCCTCCATAAACAAACTGAGCCCAAACAACGTCAGATGTTGGCTTGCATTTAAAAGATGGCCGTTCTGGGAGGTGGGCGAGCGGGAAGGGAGAAATAAAGAGTAAATAAATAAACAAATCGGGAGCTCGTGAAGTGAAACTAAGAAATCTCAACAGGACTGCTCCTGCCATCTTAAAACACTGATTATAGATGAGGGTTTGAGCTGTCACACTAATGCAGTATCATCCTTCTTATTTATCAGCTCTATCTATTGGTGGTGATTTCCTTCAACGGTTTTCAGCAGATGTATCGACTCGCTTCACAATAGGTATCACTTGCAGGAATACGTTTCATTATTTAGCAGTAACACACACATTAAAGCCCGTGATAAGAAACTGTCAAACATTTTGTCAATATGAAAACGGTAAGCTGTTTTAAAGCGTCTAATATTCTGCTGTTTGTGTTCAATTCGGCTGAAGGCCGAGTGTCTACGTGTATCCACTTACACCAAGTTATTATCTACAGTATACTCTCCAATTCCAACAGTTGATTTGATCCCATTGTGTTGATGACTGTATATTTGTCACTGTCGCTCTCAAAAATGACCAATATAACTTCCACTTGCCATCAAATCATATGTAGTTCTATACGTTATATGACAGTACAAACACATTTATCGTCATTGAATGCTTTATAATGTCAACAAGTACTTTTGTTGCATAAATGGAAGCCTTTGTATGACCTTTTGCGTACCATTTCAAGAACATAGTACGTATAAGGTTACCAGTCCATCACACGTCAATAAATATTCAGAAAAAAACCTGCATAATGTATATATTCATGTTTGTTTGCGTTTTACTACTGTTATGCAAATATGAGGCGTTGATTTACGGTATCACTTTTCCACTGCAGGGAGTGAGGATGCAACAGAATGACACACTGAGAGAGCACCAATCAAACCGTATATGTAGGAAAACCACTGACGTATAGAAATCCTGTTAATGTTGCATGTCTCCTCATCAGTCCACCCATCTCATGTGTTGTCTTCTGTCCTGAGGTTGAAGCTTGAGTGACAGTTAAATCATGTAATGTCTTTATTACCCCACCCCATCTGTTTCCATTTTGCTTGGTTGCATTAACCTTTTATCATGCACTGGCTCTTCCCCTATGTCCAACGGGTGAAAAACGTTTCTGCAATATTTCCACACATTTTCACAGATAGAGAAATGGCACCGACAGAGAGAAAAGAAAAAAACAAGCTGACCTCTTATTAGGGTCAGTTAGATGATTAGACATGCACCAGGACACACCACATATCGCCCACTCCCACACCTCTGTGTCAGTGTCTGGGCTTTAATAGCCAACAGTCCAACTCAGAAGCACAGATTGCACAGATACAAGTTTCACTTCATTGTGGCAGAACCCAAGGGTGAAGCTAAGCCAGCCTTCAAGACTGCAGTGCTCTAAATCTTAACTACTGGTCTTTTTTGAAAGGAAGAGGGAAAAAAAGTCTTCCCAAGAGCTTGCAGGCAGGACTTTAATTTCTATTCCCAGGCACTGATTTATTTGATTTTTGAGGAAGTTTTGCTAAGCGAGCTAATGAGAAGCACAGTGCTGTTGAATGATTTAGTAGGGAGATAGAGCACATACAGAGAGAAAGTCCAAGACAAATTTTCTTTTTATTCCCTAATTGGTGAGTGGAAAAAAGAGGTAGTTTTGCAATAAAAAATGACATTCAAGAGAGGGTTGCTTTCTACTTGTGCTGTGTGTTCCACAATTAGGCAAAGGAAACACAACAGGGAATCATAATGTCTTAAAAAATGGTTTTGTTGGATACATTTATATATATTTTTTAATAAATAAACACTTTTTTTTAGGTGTTTTGAAATTCATTTTAAAGTTTTGCGTTTGACAACAAACCACCGGAGAGTGTGAAAGTGTTTTTAAAGCAGGTAAACACAGTATGGTGGAGGTGTGAGTCTTTAGGCATCTCAGCATTACATTTGATTCTGATTTAGAGGGCTATGATGCACTTATAAAACTATTATCAATGCATCTTCCTCCATACATGTTTTAAAACCGTTTAAATCAAAGGCAAGGATGTATTCTTCTTTTGAATTCCACCAAACATTGCGTCAAGAGCAGCATCAGAATTTGCATTAAGTCAGTATCATCATCTTCTTCTGCATCTTCCACCTTCTACCTTCAGGGGTCCTCCATCTTACCCTATCCCTTGTTTCATGATCCACATAAACAGGCTAAATCCAAATGGCTGTTCATAACAGTATTCTTATTAGTTTAACAGGTGGAGTGAGGTAGCTTTACACGACCGAGGACGAAGCAGATGGAAGTCAGACGTTTCCTCCTGCTGTTCTCCATTTTACTGTGGAGTTGCTGTCCACTAGAGTAAAACATTACTTCATGACCTGCATTTGCAGATATGCAGAGTAACAACCATAACTGACAGCAAAGCACGTTAGACGGATGTCAGTGTAGTTTTTTTTTTTCTTTTCGTTCTATGTACAAAGTTGGCGACCTATCATAAAAACAACTCCCACTGGGTGGAGTAATATATAAAGTGATCTAAATGATGAGTTTTTATTGTATAGATTATGCAGGAGACCTTTCGCTAAAGGTTATGGGTCTATTTTAATCTCAAGCATATGAATTGGACCTGACACTCCATCACTCTACTGTTATCACTGTACTAAAATGTTCTGTTGGGGGGGAAAAAAGGGATTCTGTGTAACCCCAATCAAATCTTCAACGCTAACCTCCAAACTTTAACAACATAGTTGTAAACTTGGTGCCTGTTAGATTGTATTTGTGTGCAGTAGTGAGTTATAGGCATGTTACTCGCTAGCTTCCATGTATTGTTTTATAGGTTAAATATTCAACTTTTTTCTGTTTTTTTTGCGGTATAATACTTTCACTGTAATCTCATTTAATTAACATTGATGGACGTTTTAATAATCATGTGCTTATGGTGATCAGTTTGACCCAGATGTGACCACTGTAAGTGGTTTCAACATGTCTTTATTGTCTTGAATTAGGAGTTCCGTCATTCAGACTGAAAAGAGAGATGAGCAGATAGAGATGTCAGTCCTCGGAGGAGCACAGGAGGATAAATGGGGAAAACGAGATTTCTTTTTTTTTATTGCTCTACAACTTCTAAATCCTCCAGTAAATTATTAAGTGGCCAGTGTTTATTTATTTTTTCCCAATCTTGTTAATTGCACCCAGAAGTATCAAAGGAACAAATAATTATCCAGAACCCTGAAGCATTGTCATCTCTGATGGGAAATATTTGATATGCATGTTGACAAGAACACTGAAAGATTAAAGCAATTAATAGTCCAATTACCCAGTGTTGTCATTTGAGGTTATAGCATACTAGAAATGCATATAACTGCAGTTATTTGAAGTATAGATTTGAAGTATTTAAGATTTGGAGCAGATAAAAATGTGACATGGAGGAAAAATTAAAATTTTCAGTTCTATGTGGGCCATGCAGGTTCGTTTTTTTTCTAAACCGTTGATTTTAATCAAGTGGATCAGGACCCACACGTGGGTCACAGGAGATTCGTTTTTGGGTCCAGAAGAAAAAGAAAGCCAGACACATACAGCTGAACATAGCACAGCTGAAACACTGAAAATGAAGTTTACTACATGACCAGAAAGAATGTGCAAGATTATTGATAAAGGAATTACATCGATTACAAACCTTTCCATTCTTTTTGTTGGAAAGGAGACATATTATGCAAAATCAACTTTTTAATCATTTCAATCCTTATATTTGGGACTCTGGAGGTCCTATCAGTCAACAAAGTGTGAAAGAAGATGACTCACTCATGTTTTTGTGGTCCTCCTCAGTCTAAGTACAGGAGATAAAACACAGGATGTTGACTTCCGCACTCATTGGGACGTCACAATGCGCTAAATTCCTGGAATTGTTGTCTCGCAGAGCTCCGCTTTGTCCGTAAAACACGTCAGAGTGCTGGCAAGGGCAACAGTATCTGAAAACCAGAAGTCCGCAAAAGGTTCTGTTCTTGTTCTACACAAACTTCCAGCCTCAGAGGATTTATCTGTCCAGTGGATACATGTTATATATGACGGCAATGTGCCTGCTAGAGCCTGCAAATGATCACTTTTCCAAATGCTAACTGCTGTTAGCTCCCAGTAGCCTCTGTGTGGTCATTTCCTGTCCCTTAAAGCTCACATAGAGTGGTCCTGTTGCACATATGTTAGTTATGGAGGTCAACTTACATACATTAACTTGTTTTTATGGTTGCTGTAAACGAGCTGATAGAAATCTCTCCTTTCTGACGCTGTGCCGCGATATTTCAGACTAAAATCTCAAACCCAGAAGACAGAGTGTGTTGTGATTGGCCAGCCAGCGTAGAGCCTTCCCAACTGTCTTGTGATTGGCCAGTACCCGGAAGTGACATAATCAGCACACCCGCTCTCAGAAGCGCAGCTCCCCCCTCTGGAACGGTGGATGCACTGCTACTCATTATCAAAACATTGTTTTAACAATGTTTAAAAATAGCTTCGTCACGACTCCCCGCTGCAGTCCCTTTTATGACTTTGAACCAGAGTCAGAAGACACTGTCGCTCGTGAAACACCTCCACAACTGAAGTTATTCTTCTTCTGTGGTTCAATGCATGCAACCGGATGTGCCCGGACTAGTGCCCGGAACAGGAGGATCTGCTGTTCAGGAGAATTTTTTCAGGAGAACGTTTACTTTTTTCATTTTTTTTTTTTTTTTTTAAGAGATACTACTAAACGGAGTGTTCTGAACAGGACTGTTTTGGCAGGGTGATTGAACTGCTGTGGTGCTTCATCCTTATGGTATCTTGCGCAAAGCATGTCACATATATGTTCATTAG
Source organism: Microchirus variegatus (assembly GCF_963457635.1). Lineage (NCBI taxonomy): Eukaryota > Metazoa > Chordata > Actinopteri > Pleuronectiformes > Soleidae > Microchirus > Microchirus variegatus. Next base: position 6,509,496 of record NC_139814.1, read on the forward strand.
GACACCAGGGAAGTAGGTTAACTTGGAGAAACAGGGTATAATATGAGTCCTTTAAAATGTACTTGTATCCATTCATCCACACATAGAGACAAACATCATTCACTCTCACATTCACACCTATGGTCAATTTAGAGTGAACAATTGACCTAATCCCCATATTGCATGTTTTTGGATTGTGGGAGTTCCAACCCTCTTTTCTTGCTGCAAACTTGTAGTTCCTTTTACCAAACATCTTTTGCTAATAAATCAGTTACCAATTCAAAATAATATCAGGTTTAACAGATATGGCTGTATGTTGATCACTACATTATGCACAAATTTGCTATTTTTTCCTGATTTTTCTTGTGATTTGGGTCACGATTCTTTGCCATCTTTAAAAAGTGGGTCCACATTTATAGAAAAGCTCGGGAAACACCGCTCTAAAAAGGTTTTTGATTGTAATTGGACTTGCTGTTCTTGTAAATATGACCTCTGACCCCTTACAAGTGTAGCGGGAGGAGGATTAGGTTCATGTTTATTCAGCATGTGTAACAGCCCCTGGGACAAATCACACTCAAGAGTGGCTGTCGCCCGTGGAGACTCACAGAACCACCTTAGGGTGTGGAGCTAAATATGGACGTCGCAAGACGAACTCCAATATGCATATTGACTAATGTGCAGCTCCTTAGGATAAAAACAGCTCCTTGTCCATTATAAACTACTGACATTATTTCACTGTGTAAAAACATGAAGCTACTTCTATATTAAGCACATTTGTTTAAAGTAATTAACTTGGAGTGTGAAAAAAAACAAGGAGTCGTGACATATTATGTTTGTTTGTTTTATGTAATTATTTTCGCCTCCAGAATTTGGATTTCTACTGGCTTGATTAACAGGAACAGCCATAAGCAGCAAATTTACCTCAGACAAGTATACATATATGTGTATGTAGATATATATATATACAGTATATATTTGTTTACCAGGATTTTTTAAAGACATTTATTTTATTAATTCTGACCCAGCATTTTATTTTATTTTCCTACAGCTCTAGCTCACGGAAGAGTAGTCAAAGATAAGAGATACTTGAGATGGCCTGATTGTATTTATTTTATTACTAGCAGGGGCAGCTAAATGTATCTCTTAACTTGAATAACAACATTGTGTTGCACATTTTATGCACCACAGTCCCATCAGATTAGATAAATGTCAGATAAATTATTTGGTTTGATTTGATCTGAGAATTCACAAATCTATAAGATATAAGATTGTGCTATATAAGTATCACAACTTACAACTCTTCAATGAAGACCAGACTCCTATTTTATTTGTTTACATTTTGTGACACATGAAAAGGGAGATGATTTTTTCACAACTACCTCGTCATTGTGTTTATTAGTTAGACACAGAGAGAAAACTTGAGGCCAATGTATGAACAAACATTTTTGACGTTGTAATATAAAGTGAAGTCTCTCTGACACACTCATGCTCAGGTGCTTCACTTAAAAAGCTCTGTGGCCCAACACTGCAATGTGTTAACGTTGCAAAGCCTTTTTTAACACTGAGAGCCGAAAATTAGTTTATATAGCTGCAGAAATTAGAGCATAATTAAAAATTAAGTTGGAAGTCGCAGTAAAAAATACTTCTTTCTGTGAAGATTCTCAGTCATCCAGGTCATTTCAGTAGTTAGCTGTAGGCGCCTCGACGTTGCTCCTCTCATCTAGGAAGCTTCTTCAGTTCTGACTGACTTGTGTGTTTTTAGTCTCTGTAGGCTGGATACCTGTCTTGAGAGTCGTTATGTTAAACGATCCAGGTCGTTCACCTCCTGCCTCAGTTTCAGGTAGTTAGTTTCACCTGAGTTGAGGTGTGAAAGAGGGTCATTAGGCTCTTTTAAGGGCCATGGTTTGTGTGTGTGTGTGTGTGTGTGTGTGCGTGTGGTCGAGCTAGAGAGAGAGGCAGTTGAGTGAATGAAGCATGAGAAGCTTGGGACTGGTTACAGTTAATAAATATATGCTCCGACTGCTCCAGATCAAGCTGAGTGTCCATGTGTTATGCTGTGTTCACACTGAACGCATCCGGGGTAATATTGTCCATTTTGTGACGCGATTGAAGCGATGCTGGCCGCAAGTCTGGGTATTTAAACAGGCATTTATTTTCACCTAAAGCCAAAGCATTGTTGCACTCTCTGTTGTGGAACCGTCGTCTTGTGTGGTTTCACAACACCATATGGAGCCGGACACAACAGGAGACGGTTTCTTCTCTGCAGATGTTTCCACAAGAGATTTGATAATCGGCCACAAATAAGAGGCAAATGTGGATCTAAAGGCCCATAAAAACAAGGAAATTGCACTGTGGCTTAAAAGCCTTAAAGCGAAATCTAAAACTGTGGTAGGTTTTTCACCTTCTTCTCAACAGAGCTCCCCCTTGTGTCTACCCCTGATCAGTGCTAAAGACGTTATGGGGGATTGGAGACAGCCCCCAATCTCCCCAAAACAAGCTATTAAACCATGACGCAGAAGCTGTTACATTTGGGTAAAAATCCTGCACAGTTCTTCTTTACATATGAAGAAATCACCAACGCGTCTCCATCTGTCTGTTCATTTTACTTTGTTGAAAATAAGCCTTCAGAACATCATCCACTACCAGAAACACATTTATGCTAATCGACGTCAGTAGCCGCAGGTAAAACCACACGCAATAATGATTAATAATGGTGTCCAAAGTAACAGTATTGTGTAATTAAAACCAGGTTACATTGCATATTTCATTCAACGGTCCACACTGAGCAACAGCGCTCAGCGCTCATTCAAATGAATAAAAATACCCTCTAACTTCCTCATGTCGTCCTCCCACCCTATAATATTACATAGATGTGGAATTGACCTACTATTTCAGTTTGTTATCAATAATTATGAGTATTTGCACGATATTGTCAAAAAAACCCTAGTGCCACACAAAAACAAGAAGTCGGACACTTCTTTACTTCCACATTCATAAATAAGGTCTGTAATTAACCCAAGCAACGTGTTTATTCCGTTGTTTCTGTTGTGTCTATAAGCTCGTAGAACCTGTGCTTTGAGCCTGTCAGTGTCGACCACGATGCTGTCTTTGCTCAGGCCTGCTTAACTGCAGCTGAAGTTGTCACTGTCGATACAGGTTTGTATTCAATCATCCTGCCATCTTCTGAGAAGCGTATGAGTGACAGATTTAAGAGACAGCTGATCTGGGGGCTAAACTCAAGGCGAACAGTTTCTTTCCTGTGAACGTAAGATCTCAGACAGATGGGTGTTAGCTGCCGAAACTTAGACAACACCGTCTGGTCCAGTAAACGCATTGACAGTGATCAACAAAGAAATCTTGTCTTCTTCTTCTTTTTTTTTCTTTTTTTTTTAAATCGTCTTCCTTCGGTCTCAAAGATCAACTGCTCACTTTTTTTTTTCCTGGATTCGTCAAATGTTCACTGTCTTTTTTGTGTGTAAAGCTGTTGAAGTAAATGAGATTTCCCAAAGAGCTGTGTTCACAGAGAAGCACTCAAAGTGATATTGACAAGTTGTCAAGCTGGTGCCCCTCTGAGGACGTCTTGGGTTGTTGACAGGCCTGAGCTGCGATCATGATTTTTTCCCCTTCTGCTGTTGAGTAATTTCAGCTTGTCTCCCAGAAATGATTTGTTGCTCCTATTTTTAGTCCGAACTCCAATCTTCCTCAGTCAAGTCAGCAGTCAGAAGTTGTCTAGAAAACACCTGCTGTGAAGTTCTCTGGAGATCACCTGTCTAAAACCTGGTCAGTTGAGGTTTTCCTGATTGTGATGAAAATGATGATCATGATAGGGGTATTAAGAGGGAGGTAAGGTGAGGTGAGGCTTGTTATTTGGAAATTTGACTGAAAGATTTGTGGAATATGCCTCACTGCTCAGTGATCTTTAAGCACAACCCTTGTGTTTTGCTGTCTGTAGATGTTGAGGGTTTCCTCTGTGGGTTTCGATGTGGGGAATAGCAAAGCAGAGTGAAGATGCCGAGCAAAAATTCAAAATTCTCAGCTGAAAAATGAGGTTATCAATCAAAGTGGAGGCAGCAGTTCCTTGAGGAAGAGATGCTCAGTCATTCAATATGCCTGTCTTGTCCTAGTAACAGTGAGTGGCAGCATGTATTAAATCCAATGCAATTCAGTTTACCCAGTTGTTGTTTTTTTGCCCGTGTGCATTCACACTAAACATTGCATGGATTTTTCGCAAGTGAGATGACCTACCTAAGACTCATTGCCAATCTCATGAAGATGAGAATTTGCTTCACCTGGAAATGTCACCGACGTCCTGATGTATCAAAATGGAGGGCAAATGTATTGTTGCGGCCCAGTCAAATTTTGTATTTTTACCTCTATCCCTTGTCCGAGTTGCATGGTCGCGTATTGACCCGTTACGCTCTGATTTGTGGCCGACATGCAAAATTGAGAATGTAGCGGTATTTTGACTGTATTTACGTTCAGCCACAAAACACAACATTAGTAGCACGTACCTCCCATCTCCCACAATAAGTTTCCCCCACGAGCGAGCAGGACAAAGGCGCTCTGATGTCGGTCATTGCATAGCAACTGCCAAGTCCATGGAAACCATCCCCAGCAGCGTCACTGCTAATCGTGACGTTAGCATACACTAACCAAATTAGGAAGGCTGGGCTGTCTGGACTGCTGCTTGCTGAAGTTTATCAATTTCACCGGTGTAAACGACTTTAGAAGCATGCTTTGTCCTTAAATGCGTCAATTGCATATTTTTTTAATCAAGGTAAATAATGCGTGCCACCCTTTGGAAGATGTCAAAATCACCAGCGTAGTTCTGGCACATTCTTTGTGAAAGTTCCACACTGCCAAGATACAAAGGTTTAAAAATTACACATCAATAATATATGGTGTAAAAAGAACCAACCGCACCAACCCTTTGCTTGGTTGCTGCGCTCCCTCATCATTACGCTAAAATAAAATCCTGCCTAGAACCCTGCTTGTCTTGTAGTGGTTAAAATCCAGCCCTATGGGACAAGCCTTCAATTTATTATCATCGTTATCATGTAAGTCAAAAACATTAGAATTGGAAATGATTTGGCCAGATTTTTCCATTTATGTCCATTTGGAACATTTGGGATTTTCTTTGGAAATGATATTTGAAAAATGATGCGCCGATATCAGTGTAAAATAACATAACATCACATGAATTCAGAAAAGGGGCAATATTTGCTTGATGGCAGCCAGTATGCTGGTTACTAACAGCTTCTTAGATGTACATGGGAATAGTGTGATAACAAAGTAGGAGTATTTTGCTGTATGAAAAAAAAAAAAAAAAAAGAGATCTATTGCCCTCATGTCACAGCTTCCCCCAGGATGGAGATGCACAGTCAGGGCCCTGCAAGGTTGAATGGTCGAGGTCATCAGGCAGCTGTGTGACATATTGTTCTGATGCTGGGCTGTATGGGCACCTTGTGGGTCCTCACCCCCACATCTACTCATCCCCTCTCGAAACACATGAGGCCAGACTAGCTCAGATGAGGAGCTTGTGGCTGTTGACCATAAAAAGAACATCAGGGCAATGAGCCACAAAGAAGAGGGGAGGGAGTGAAAGAAGGGTGCTGCATAGGGAAGTAGATGAAGACTGGAAAAAACCAAGAGGCGCTGAGAGCAGGTTGATGAGCGACAAAGATGAACGTGTGGGAGAAAAGAAAACTGCAAACGGCAAAAAAAGTAGAGGAGGACGAGGAATAAGCCAAAGAGAGATGGTGAAGGAGAAAAAGAGATTGTGTTTGTTGGGCCAAATGGGAGCTACACTGCTCCAGCTGTGACCATAAAACAGCAGGTGGATGCCATCATTACGCCTGACAGATAAAGCAGAAATCCCTGAGTCCCAGACCTCTCCATGCATCTCTCCTGGCGCCAGACACTTATCCACTACCATCTAAGATCATGACATAAAACATGACTCTGGAAAAGAAAAGAAGTCATTGCATTTCGGATGACTCAGCCTAAATGTGTAATTTAATGTAAGGCACAATCATTTTTTATTCGCCACACAGATTTGTGTTTTTTTTTTTGTTAAACAGCATTTCTAATACCAAAATTGAATTACCATTAGATGTAGACAGATTAATCTGATGACGGTCAAAGGAGGCCAATTTTGATATTTTGTAATAATCAGCATCGGCTGATTACGGTTTAATGAATTGGCTGTGTCATCTGGCTTAACTAGATGAAGTCACTTTATTTAACAAATTACATTTTTTTGATGACCTGTTTCCATACCTAATTTTTTATTTAAAATCTAAAAGTACATTGCATTGCAGACCCCAAATACAATATCAGATTGAAGAGACCAATCACAAGTGTTGATCAGTAGAGGTGTATCTAAGTTGAGCCATTTTGTGTATTTTTGATTATCAATAAACTGTTGTTTAATATAGGGGCCTGTGGCTAGCACTTTTGGCTCACAGCAAAAGTTGAGTTCGCGTGGAGTTTGCATGTTCGTGCAGGTTTTCTCCTCCTCACATATTCCAAAACATGCAGAGAATAATTGAACACTCTTCATTGCCCATAGGTTCCAGTGTGATATTGACCCTGCGATAGACTGGTCACCTGTCCATGGTGTACCCCACCTTTCACCCTATGGCAGCTAGGATTGGCACCAACAACCCCACGACCCTCATGTGGAGAATAAAGGTAGGCTTTCAATGTTTGAATAAATAAGGAAGGCCGAACTTAATATGGGGTCATTAGCTACAAAGGACAAAAAAACAAGACCAGCATTGGTCATAGAAAAAACCCACATTGGTCAACCCATCACTCTCATCTCATTATGCAAGAATAGTTTTTAGTTGAGCACTTCTTATTGTCATCAGTGATGTGTGTTTTCTCTATACAATACAAATGTATAGCTTTAGAATGTCATGAACACCCATTAGTGTATTCTGCATTGTTGCAGCATTTGTGTTTTTCCCCCACTTTTGTACAAGATTAAGATTCGTTGTTCCTTATCATAACACCCTGATTCTGCCAGGTTTCCCCACACAATCCATCTCTTCCACTATTGCATACTGTATATGCAAACATGTTCAACGTGTCCCTGGGCTTCCAGTGATTTAAAAAGAACTGCCATAATGCAGAATGATCTGAAATATATTTTTCCAGACGGCGCTACACCCCCCCCCCCCTCTCTTCCTTTTCTTGTGCAGTGTAAGCCAATGTAAGAGTTTGGAATTTAGCTGGGAGTGTACCCTACGAGCTGTCATCTGGGATGATAGTTTGATGGCAGATGAGAGCTGCCATTGCAGCACCCTCCAGGTGCCCTCGGGGCTAAATGGATGCCTACAACATGGCACTTTGAGAAGGTGCTTCTTTGCTCTGATTTGTCTTCAGTATAGCTGTGTTTTTCCTGCCATTAGCAGACATGTCTATTTGGGGATGCATTGTTCTTGAAATCTTTCTCTCCGTTCCAGCTTCGCACTGACCATATTCTCCACACACAGACTTTGTAGAGCAGACATTCAGTACATTATGTAAAAAAAATTAAGTTTGTATGTTCCTCATTTGAAGTGATGACAGACGTGTATGCTGAATGAGAAATAATCATAACTTTTTTCATTTGCGGTTGTTTTTTTCCCTCTTCTATCAACACAATATATTCACTCATTTAACTGCTGTAGACAGAGGAACTGAAACAAACTCAATCAGTGCTAACAACCACTCACTGAGAATCACTGTGCTGTGGATGATCTTCCTGATTCTGTTGTTTTGCCTCTGTCAGCTCCTGATGCATCTTTTGAGTTTTTGATTGGTCCTTGAATAAAGTTCAGTCTTTTTTACTCTCTGTGGCCTCAGCAGGGAGCAAAGTGGTGTGCGGAGGCATGTCATCCCCTGATTCCCTTTTAAAAAGCCGACCCTGATGCTTTTAAATGCATCATCAAGGCAATGGGCTGTCCAAGTCCGTTACAAGTTAACCAAATAAACACTGACAATGAAATTAATAATGCATATTGTTTGCGAATGCCTCAGCTGGATGATTTGACTGATGTATGCAAAGATGGTAATTTATTGAAAGTAAATTCATGTAATTGTGCAGCAGAACTTGATGAAGCAAAAGAAGGTGTCAGCACGGCTTCCATCATCATCAGAAGAAAGAAATCATTAAAGAGCAAAAACAAATCCAACATCAAAGGACGGTGCAGAACAAACACTTATTTTATGGATGCGTTTCATTTTGACCAAAGTTCAGAACGGCTGTTATGGTAAATATGTCAGTTTAGTTGTCGGTTGTTTGCAGACGTGATAGTTTTGGTTTATTTATTTCCCTCCCGGTCCACAGGGATGTAAACACTCACTCTGTTCGTATCAAAGTAGTCAGTGTAAATTTAATTTGAAGATGAGGGGGAACAAGAGCTAAAATGTAGTTGTCATTGTCGAGACATATTTCCACGACGAGGAGCACAACTGGCATGACGACGGTCCTCGTTCCCAACATTTTTTTTATTTTTTTTAAAAAACAAACACTTTGCAGTTAAACTGTCATTTAAATATCTGCGCTGTCAACAAAGTGATGCAATATGAACATGATGCCTTTGGCTGACTGGTTTCAAGGAGAAGAGGTGACTAAGTTGCACTGGGAAGCACTGACTTGACTTACATATTGACTACACTACAGAAGTTAACATTTATCTGTCTGTTGCACATTTTGAAAGCTTCAGTAACGTAATTCTAGCGGAATTTTCTGGATTTTAGAGTAGATCTCTGTCTTTAATCCCATGATGGCCTCCTTATGTGCTATAATGTAGACAAACTTACAAACTCAGGCCTGGCAAAATATGTTTGCAGTCCGTTTGAGCTTAAAATTGGCAGGTCAACTGCTCATTTAGAGCCGTTTTCGACATGATCGCTAGAAAAATGGATGATTTAGTCTCATCCCCATGTCTCTGCCCTGGCTCCTCCCCCCAGATCAGCATGAGATTCATACAATGACATGACCCAATTAAGGAAATCCCTTCATCTCTGTAATGCTACACTGATACCGGCACGCATTTTATTAGCATTTATTGTCTGACTCTCTCTTTAAGGTTCTTTTAGTTTACTTTGCAGCATAGGCAGTTGTTTGCCAATGCTTACGAGTGTCCTCTCTCTCTGCCCTGTAATTGCTCAGTCTACCGTCATGGGACAAATTCCCTCAAGGCTGTGAAAAGAGCCTAGTATAGCTGCAGGAGTCTAGGTCTCCGTAGGATCACATGATTTACAATATGCTGAAAGGTTATTAGGATATTATTGCTTAATAATGCCAAAATATGTTGCCTATCCCCGCCTTAATGCCCCTTGTGTACAATTTTAAAGTGTCCCCTCGTGGAAATATAAAAAATGCACTGGTTAAAAAAAACAGAATACAATCTGCTACCACTGCTTTAGTGAGAGTTAAAAAAAAATACCACTTATGTACTCGTAATGTTCATGTGGCTGCAGAGTTTATTCACTCACGATGAACCACACAAATCTCTGTATCTGAATATATAATGTACTTTTTAGTTTGTCATTGTGTGTACTTTTCTTCATCCGTAATGAAAGACGATAAATGAGCCTTTGAATCAGACGCCGACCGCAGACAAATCACTCCCAGCTTTTTCTCGTATCCGCACTCGCATCAGATCGGCCCGTTTCTGAAGGAGCCTGTCACATAGGATGGGACGCTTGATGTTGAATATTAATAAAGTACACCATATGTTCCCGGACAAAATATTATTCATACATTATTAAATGTGATTTGTTGTGTCAGCCATTAATTAATGCTTGTTAAACCATGATAAAAGAATAGGATGTTGGACATGATGAGAAAAAAAAGGAGCTTGGTGTTAATACAGCATACAGTATAATGAGATAAGAGAGAATAACTTATTGTCAGTGAGTGTCTTTTACATGCTTTGTGCCACTGGTCTGAGCGCTACATCTGATGGATGGGTTCTGTTGTAAGCAATATGAATATTTGAATTATTTGCATATTTAACATTGCAGTACTTAAGAAGCATGTGACGGTGCCTTATGATTGCATGTCTGTTTCTGTGTTTGCATTAGGGTGCATTGCATTGCTTTTTTTTCTTTTCCCAATTTTCAATCCCCTGATTTTGAACAGTATTGGACTGATACCAATCGTTACTTAGCTTTAGGTTACGTTGTGATCAGACTTCATAACATATCTGACCACAATTCTTATCTTTCAGGACTTTTTATTAATTTGTGTGATGGTATGTTTGTAGTTTAGAACAGTGGTTCCCAACCTTTCTACCTTGATGCCCTCCTGGCTTGTCCAAGACAAACCAGGCCTCCAGCGCTAGAGCTTCCACTCACGATTATTTTCATAATCGATTAATCAAATGTCTTGTTTTGTCCATAAACCAAAATGATTCAGTTTTAATGATTTCTTTATCAGGAGCAAAAAATATTCACATTTAAGAAGCTAAAACAAAGAAAGATAGATTCAAAACGATTAATAGATTATCAAAATAGTTGTAGATAGAGTAATTGTTTCAGCTCTAGAACACTGTCATGTATAGTTGCTAACTGACCTGATGAGACTTGCTGATGCAGTGATGGTCACAGAAGTTCAAAGGTCACAGAAGTGTTTGTAATAAATAGCTTCATAAATTCAAAGGTGGACCCAAAAAAAAACGGGTTTTAATTTGAGTGACGGCAAATTCTGATTAGCCAATAGAGGGCGCCTCACTTCCTCATATCAGACAAAGCTCTGCGGCCCCCATTTTGTCTCTGTTGCCCCCGGTTGGGAAGCATGGGTTTAAAAGGATGGTTTGCCATGCGTCAATGTGAAAAGTTACTCAACATGTCTCTAGATACTGGATTAATGGGATTAAATGAGATTCCCATTTGTACCATACTTGTGTTTTTTGAGCCGATACCAACCTGTACCATCCCATGGTTATAGATTAACATGTGATAATGTGAAAATACACACATCACTCAGGTCACAAAACACATTGGTTAAACAAATTGAACTGGTCTTAAGTGTGATAACATAACTTTGTTGACAGCCTAAGCCACTTCCAAGTAAAGCGATGGGTTTGAAAACTCCAATTCCAGATTTACAGATGTTCCTCAGTCAGATGAAAAATTAGACAGGGGTGAGCGAAATCACCCATCATTTTTCCCTCTCTGTTTTTGGCGTGTTAATTTGATTTCAAACCGCCAAACATGGTGTCACGGTTTTCTGACAGGGCCTTGGGAGAGAGTTTATCTCATCATTAATTAAGTATCATATTTCCCTACATGCTGCCTGTGCTTAATTAGGAGGAGGGGGTCATTTGGGAGGGCTTATTAACTGGAACAAATTTGTTAAAGCAAGGAGACCGAGACAGATAAAAGAGAGGGGGGAATGAGGGGAGAGCAGCGCCTCTGGGTTCAGTCGTCCCTGACAAGGCTTGGCTTTTGTGATTGATAACTGCACCAGTCAGGGCTCGAGTCAAACTGGGAGAGATGAAGGAGTAACTGGGGGAAGAGACCGAGAGGAAGACAGGAAATCTGGGAGGAAGGAGAAGGCGAAGGAGTGGGGGCTGGGAGGAAATGATTGCAGACATATGCTAGCTCTCAAGCAAGATAGAGTTAGACAGAGAGGAGGGAGATGTAGGACGAAGAGGTTTGGACAGTGAGCTATGAAAACAGAGAGAATGGGATGCAGGAAGATGGTGGAGATTGATTGCAGCTCTGGGCGACATCACACCACATTTATTTACTGTTTTCCACACTTTCAAACATTCACCTGGTATACTGACATTTAAAAGTGCTTTCTCATTGTCTAAACTTATAATGGAAGCATGTGGACGTGTGCATGGCAGAGGCCAGCCAAAAACCACAAGCAGTGGCATCAGATTTGCGGGTGACACTGTTTCCCTTTTCCCTTATCCACTGTGACAGAATGGCTTTGGCGAGGCTGGTAAAACACCAGATGTTTTGCTTGAATGTGACACCCCTGGTTGCCAAAAATTCCCAGTGGTGGTGGATGTCTTTGGAGCTGACCTAGCACAGGTTTTGGCAAATGGGGAACAGCAGAGGGAAGATGTGACTTTGGGACATGGATACCCTCAGGAACGACAGGACACCAGAACTTTGGAAGTCCTGCAGAGACCAAAAATGCATTTAATTTCATTTTAATGGTGCCTTACTGTAGCATTTATGCATTAACGACTTATTACATAACTGTTCATACTAATTCAGAAGTGTAGTCACTATGTAATTTCACCTTTTTACCTTTGCAAGTTTTTTGGGAGGAAATGTGACGGTTTCAATCCATATTTTCATCACTTTGGCTCTTTTTGGCTCATTAATAACCAGTTGGTGAGAAGTCAACTTTCCCTGGTGTGGTTTTGTTATGAAAGAAGAAGCATGGTAGAACAAAATACCACAAAACAAGGAAAATACTTGACAATAAAATCATAAAAGAACTGTTTGTATTAGCAGATGCTAATTTTATTCATGGCATATTATACATGAGTACCATTGAACGTGACCTTACAGTTCAAGTACCACATATGCACGCTGTACAGCCAGATGTGAGAGTTTTTGAGTTAAAACAGTTTGTAAGGAAGCCGCCGACGACTCTGCATGTTCTCCGGTTCGCGGCACGAAAAATCTGCGGTTCATGTTCCTAGCACTTGTCGTGTAAAATATGCTGGAAAATTCAAGAGGAACTTTACAGCGTCTCCATTTTGTCCCTTTCCGACAATCAGACACGCTGATAACGAGCATTCACGTGTTGGAAACTGGAGAAAAAGCAACTTTATTAATCGGAGCAACATTATCACTTTGCCGCCGTGAAAACTTCTGAGAGTCATTAAATCTTGAGTGGACTGTCTTTGAAGGCAGGGGCAAACGCTGCCGCACTGATTGACAGGGTTGGCCTTGCCTTAATAGAACATAATTGGGCAATTTTGAAGGGTCTCTGAAAAATGACCAAATAATAACACATGACTTGACTTGAGACTTGTTTTCTCAGATAATTGTTCAAAAAGCATCTGGCACACCATTAGTTCCATTTTCACATTAGAATAATAATCCTTTTGAACTAATAAACTCGCTCAAATGTCTGTGCTTGGGTGGTGGGGACCGTGAAACGGGTAAATACTGTATACTCCGAGGGAGAAACTAGGTGCAGGGAAAAAGGGTAATTTGGGAACAATAACAAGATGAAGACCTTACTGAAATTCATCATGTCACGTGAAGTCAGAGTGCTGTTTTTTCACACGTCATATTTTAAAGTGAGTGCCACTCCTGGCGGTGACATTTTCACTTGCTTACCTTTCACTTGCAAGAAACCTGTGGTAAGAGTATGCATTAATGCTGAAATTACCAACAATACAACGGCTTGTCATTGCGATTCCTTTCCCTTTATTGTTTCTGAATATCACAGTGTTATGAAAACCAACACCAAGATATTATGCTGAATTAAAATACGACATGCATGCTTAAATAATTAATCAAATATTTGTGCTATAGCGTAATTTTCTTGCGAGTGACAATGTATGTTCATAAAAGAGCAGGTCTTGTTCTCTGCCCTGCTTTCTTACCTTTAATGTGTACTACAATAGCTTTCCCCAGGGGCCCCATTATTGTTTTGGTCTTGCTTCCAATGAGAAATTACACCAATATCGAGACTCAAATTAAAGGATAATTAAAAAATGTTATTTCAAAGTTATTGCCGTCCATAAAACTTTGATTAGGCAAACATTAGCCACATTAGGGCTTAATGGCCATTGCCCCTGTGATTACCGTCAACAATTTTATGTACTGCACAAAGAATATGAAGAAATGAATAATTAAGAATGCAGGGGAAAAAAAGGGGGTTTAAAATAGCAATCACACAGCTAATGTTGGGTGGTTTTTAAAACAGCATGTGGTGGGTAAAATGAGCCTGAGAGATTCAAACTGGCAAAAACCACAGTCTGACATCGCTGCTGCAAGAGGAAAGGACACTAAAGTGTTTTATTTTCACTGATTTCACGATGGGAATTTTCTACTGTCATAGAAATGTAACCTTCAACCCAAAGAATAGTGAAATTGCCTTATTTTTTTACTCGTATCATTTGTGTTGCTTATAAGTTATATTCAAAATGATGTAGCTTGTAAACTATGAGAAAAAAAATCAGGATAATTAACATCCCAGAAAGTAAATGACATATTTACATGTTTTGTTCAACCAACAGTAAAAAATAACCTAATGATATTGAATTTAGAGTCAAATAGATAAAAGAAAAGCAGCAAAACACTGTTTCAAACACACATTTTGATAGCTAATTTTGTTGTTTTCAGTACTTGGACTTCACAAAAACAAGATATTTTGGGGAGGCACTTACTGTAAGTATTCAGCAGTCCATGATACATTTTTCTACATGGACAATAATGTGTCATATATTGTCTATGTATCATAAGCAATAAAGTCACTCACTGAAGTTACTGAAACTCCTGGGTGTGTCAGCAGCTGCAAGTAAGAACGACTTACAAGTAAGAACAACTGTTGATTGAAAATAGCTTTTTTACTTGATGCCTTACGACAGTCAATATTATAGATCATGTCAGAAAACATTGCAGCACCTTAAACGTAACTTGTGTTGATACTCGAGCTGCGGTTCGACTCGCAGAGATTTACAAGTGAGCTTTGGTAAAATGAAATGAGTCGTTAGAGCCTTAGGTACTGTTAAATTTAATAAACATCCCAGTCAGTTTCACGGAGACCACTTTATGGCAGTCTTGCACCATATGCTTCCTTTTCCCTCCCTCGATTTCTGTCAGAGGTTCAGCGTAGGAATAGAGGCTGAGGCTTCAGTCATCCTGTGTGTGCCGCTGTTTATGTTTCTGACGGTGTTTATGAGCTGTGTCAGAGCAGCGTTAAGTTGTGGATTAACATTTATGACTGCAATGATATTGCCAATCCATCTCTGAGCATGTCTCGCAACTCAAAATGTTTCTTTTCATGGATAAACAGGGATCAGCTCTTTTACAGGCCGGGCTAAATAATTGGATTAGTGGATATTTCATATGCAAATACAGTTGAATACGGTTTTAATTTTCTATTATTTTGGGTATGTAGAGTGCTTTGCTTTGTCATTGACTCTATAGACTCTAAAATAAACAAGCAACTAATTATCTAATACAAAAAAACACTGATTAAGGGCTGCAGCTAACAATTATTTTCATAATCAATTAATCTGTCGATTATTTTCTCTATTAATTAAGCACTTCTTTGTCCATAAATGTCAGAAAATGTTGAAAAATGTTGAAAAATTGTTGATCAATGTTTCTCTAACCTGGAAATGTTTAGTCCACAAAACAAAATGATTCAGTTCTAATGATTTCTGTTCAAAGAAACCAGAAAATATTCACATTTAACAGAGTTTATAGTTATAATTATTGAAAAAACACTCAAACCCCTTAATCCATTGTCAAACTATTCAATGATTAATTTAACAATTGATGAATTGAATAATCGTTGCAGCCCTGCATTGATTTGGAACTACTTCAGAAGAACATTTGGTTCACATTGCACCAGAACTTTAACTAACAATTTAATATTGATTAAACTGTCTGGATTTTCTCATAGATTAATTAACATTTAGTTTATTGAACACCACTTTTCCAGAGGCCAAATTGTCAAAATCTATCATGATTAATCAGAATTTGCTGATTCAGTTAATATAGTGAACGTAAAAACTTGTACTTTATTTTCACATCTACTGTATAATATGGCAATTGATGACATAACAGTCAATTTTCCCAGTGTCCTTTACAGTATTTGTCATTTTATGATCATGTTACATGTGCTGTTGTGGAAACAGGTCTTATGGGATAATAGAAACAAATCAACGCCACACTCTCCCCACAGCATTATGTTATGGAGAGGGGAATTATCCCTTTTCTTTGTGCCTATCTTGAAATGTATTATTAATTGTGCTTTCATGTTTCTTCACGTTGCTAATATAGCAACAATGCTCTTCCAAATCACCTGAAAAATGAGTCCAAGGACAACGGGCATCACAGAGTAAAGGCGTGGCTGTCCACTTTGAGAAACGATGCAACTCAACAACCAAGATTAATGGAACTCAGATGGCTTTTAATTAGTGCAGCTGTGCTCATTAATTATCTGCCCACAACACAAATATTTTTATATTTGTGGAAAGTGTTGATTTATTTGATTTAGTTTGCCAGTGGATCTAGATGAATGACTTTTCATTTTAAAATTTGCCAGCACCAAAAAGAAAAGGAAAAGAGAGGAGAAGTAGTAGTGCTGCAGTTGGCCAATCTGTTCCCAACGTAATTTTATTGATGATGACGTCGTGTAAACGTGACGGCATGAACACAAAAGAGCCGCAGTCTGAAGAGTTGTCAGCGAACTTCAGGCCCTGGTCACACTTGTGGTTCAAAGAAAACCTGCAGCTTGATCACTACATGTATTGATTTACTGTTGGTTTTAAGAGTATTATCTGATTTTTTGTGGTACTTTTTTTTAGTGTTTTTTTTTTTTGTCTGCATGACTTTTTAACGTTGCTGAAGGAATCAAACAAGTGCAACGAGTGGAAGTCGTGCCAGAAGCAGCACAAACAACTGAAGCGGGTTAAAAAGAGTGATAGAATCAGCGGCTGGACAAGGGTGAATATTGACCTGGCTTTTTCCGTTTTACGAGCAGAGGGATATTCGACCGAGGGCGACCTGGTCCTCTTGCCATTGGACGAGTAATTGTAAATAGTTTGCTTGTCAGCGTTTGAGCTTGCTTTATGTCAGGTCGTGTTATTGAAGTCCTCTTGTCCTCTCGACCATCTCATAATATATCGAGTGGTTCAAACGGTGTGCATAAGCTGTTTCTAATATCTTGAATAATAAAATGTAATCATATTAGTATAAAATCTGAAGACATGGTTGCTCGTACATTAGGAGTTCTGCTTCAGCGTTCACTGTATTGCTGGCTTGTCAACAAATGCACACGTTACCAGGGCTGCAGCGATGAATCGAGTCTATTTTTATTACTAAATTAAGTAACTTAATTAAGTCGATTCATCGATTTGAGTGTTTTTCTTTAATGTATATATTTTCTGTTTTCTTTGCTCCATACAACAAAGAAATCATTCAAACAGAATCATTTTGGTTTGTGGACAAAACCAGACATTTGAGAACATCGTCATTTTGAGGTTTGGGAAACACTGATTGACGTTTTTCAATATCTTCTGATATTTTTGGACCAAACAACAGTTGACAGATTAAAGCGAGTATGAAAATGATCATTAGGTGCAACCCTACATGTTACATGTGTTCCCATTGTGACAAATAATACTAATAATTTACCAACTGTGGGAGGAGCTTGAGAGCAAATCCTACATTGTGTTACTTTAATGGAAACTCCAGCTTAGTGGTTAACCAGTACAGAAATGTTAGCAGCCCATAATAAACAGGGAAGCTGATAGTGATGGAATGTTGTGCCTAGTTAGTGTGAAGCATGACTATGATTAGATATGACGTCACAACAACAACATGTTTTCTAATATGTTGTAATGTAAACCTTTAGGCAGTTACTCATGATGAATAAATGTCCCCATTTTCCATTTTCTCTCTCTCCCTCTTTTCCTCACCCCCTCACTGCTTCCCTCACCCTCCAGTTTCCATTTCCTCCTCATGTCCTGGGTAAATTCTTTCGAAACCTTCATCTGAACATGAATGAGGAAAAAAAAAAAAAAAACGCAACGGCGAGAGCAGAAATTAAAATTTCATTATTTACTGCGCTCGAGTTTGGGAACGCAATTAGTATCTGCTCTGTGTGGCCCAGGGATATTTACTGCTTTGGCCTCTCCTCTCTTTATTGTGCGGCTTCTTTCATCCCGTCGAGCAGATTGCGGTGCTATCACTTGCTCATTACGTGGAGCAGTACGAGACGATGTGCACAATTACACTATTTCTGAGGGTTCAACGTGTGAACTTGAGGATGGACACAGAAATTATGCCCTGTCTAATAATTGTATTCCAAGGCATTGGATTGTAATAATTTTCACCCCTAGATAGTAATTTATTAAACAACTATGGACATCATCCTTAAGAGTTTTGGATGAAAAATATAATTTCCCTGCAAAGTTTCTTTCTTGTTTATGACCTGTACTTGAAACATGAGTAGGTTTGTTTTATTAGACGGTAGAAATCGAATCAAAGTCTAAACTTTAAAAAAAAAAAAAAAAAAGTGTTTATGTCTTTGTAGAATAATTGAATTCATGATAAACGAATAACAAAGGTGTTGTTGTAACCAGTGACAGTCATTTAGAATTACTCTAGCCTACATTTACATGTTGATTATTTAAAGTTTCCATGCAAAGTATTTGTGTTATCAACGTTTTCAACCTGTTTTAATGATAAAACATCAGTAGCAAACAGAACAAAATGAACCCAGATTCGCATGCAACATTCGCCAAAGCCACCGCTTTTCTCATATGTGCAATTAAGGACAAACCTGCGAGCATTAATTTGCTTGATGTGCAATTCTCACAAGCAGCAGTGCCAGCTAAAACAAAACACCAGCAGCAACAACAATAACCATGCGTTTTTATATTAATTCTGGTTAACAAACGCTTCCTGGCCTCTACTGTTTTGCTCCTCACTTATTTTTTTCCCTCCATTCTCCATGTCATAGACATAATATGCATACGGGAACACATGGACCTGTCGGATGCAGGAGATGAGACAAATTTCAGAGACACAGATCTGATCTCATAAAATCATATTAAAACTCATTCCAAAACGCTGCGTATTGATTGCAGAGGAGACAAGTAGGAGTGTTTGCTCCTGAATAAAAAGGAGAAGTGGATCAGGAAATGTGCGCGTGCTGGGGGTCATTAAAATTGCAAAGCACTCTATGTACTGTATTCCACAAACAATTGGATGGTTAACTCGAGGGCAGAGCGGGGGAAAACAAGGAGAGCGCATCTTCACCGTGGCTTCTTGTCTCCCTCCCACCTCCCCAAAATCCCCCCGTTCTCTCCACTCCGCTCACCCTTCATTGTATTTTATTTCTGTTTGTTGATGGCGCCATTTTCAATAAGTGCGTGAGACAATAGGCAGGAAAAGTATCCGTAAAAATAACCCTCCTGTCAAGGGTTCAGGGTTGGTTGCTTCTCAGATGCTGTATTGCAAGTAGGTATATGGAGTGATTTGATTATACCATGCGGGCGGTGCCATTGTTACCCAGTTTGACTAATAAGTACTTTTCAAACCTGCTCCTCTCCTTCCCATTCAGCAGGAGTGCTACGGTTTCTCTTGGAGTTAACCTTCACACACTATCATTACTGTCACTCTCTGCTGAAACTTCACAGAGCAGTTCACTTAGTGCAGCGTGTGTGCCTGCCTGCTTGTGAGACGAAAACTCACTGTTTGTCTTTAATTCCTCTCAATTACAGGTTCCACTGATGTTGAAGCTGCCTGTTTCTGTGAAGGTTTCTAACATTTGTTTCATGAAAGTGAAAACAGCCTTTTGCGATTTTTGAAGTCGGTCTACTTTTCACTTAAAAGCTGTGCCAATAAGTCCAGCGAAAGGAACTCATGGTGCGCATTCACGCTTTGTTCTCACCCACAGAACTTTATCTAACTTTGATGATCCCAAAATTACCAAAGATGCTCGGCTGAAGTTTGGGTAAACATGGGGAATACGTTGTTGTCAGAAGTGCAGAAGAAATATGAAAGAATACCCCCCCCCCCCTAAATGTAATGTAAATGTGAACTTAAGAGTAACTGAGTTAAGGAAGTTTTTCTCTTTCCACTCTAGTAAAGGTATAGATACACTTGTGTTAAAGGTCCAGTATGTAATATTTAGGAGGGTTTATGGGCAGAAATGTGACAAAAAAAATTATAATAATTTGAATTAGAATAAGCCTGTTTATATCTACTTAAGACAAGGGGCTTGCTTTAGGGAGGCCACCATTTTGCACTGACAACAAACAAACAAGGAATAATGGCTCCGCCCACAAAAATGAAGCCTTAACCAACAAAGAAGAAGAGGAAACAAAAGAGAGGCAGTCCGTGAATTTACATGAATGGTAAAAGTCAGATTTTAGTCAGAATAAGACAATGATTTAGTATTATTAATATTAAAACAGACTAAAATCGACCTCGTCTTAGTCGGACTAACATACCTGGATAATGCATTTCATAGTCCGATTACTCCTACATGTATGATTAGTCAAATGAGTAGGATTTCTGCACATGGGTTAGCTCCCCAGTCTTTGACCTGGAAGTAGGAGATGACGTATAAACTGCAGTATTGTTGCAGGAAATCATATCACGGTGGTGTCTTTCTTTGGACAACACAGCAGGACAGAATAGTCTAATTTGTATCACCCTTTCGTACCTGCTGTACAACATGTACAGCAGGTACGAAACACACACACGCCCATAACACGGTCCATCTCACCATTCAATTTTTGTGTTTTTCATGTGACGTAAAGGTCAACAGGAAACTGATTCTCTACCCTATAGCTTATAGAGCGATACAGCGCCACCTACGGAGGCAGAGTCACACTTCACTTCACTCTTGTCACTCGCACAATAACGAGCTCAAATCCTAAATGAAAACATGCTGCTATAGAACCTTCAAATATGAGTCAGAAGTAGAGAGTTGGCTCACGCTATGACAGATGCCCTGTAAAACAAATATGTGCACCACACCATACAAGTCCATACATATGCATATGTCCCGTTATTTTATTTTATCTCAAGAACATTATCAGGGAACCCTTTCAAATTTAGCACAAAAGTCCACTTGAACTCATTGAGTAAATGTTTAGATTTGGGTGGTCAAAGGTCAGACCATGGTGGCCTCACAAAACAATTATTTGCCCTCTCGACCTCATGTAATTGAGTATTTTCTCATAAACTGAAACTCTTGAGATGTATTTAACAGCTGTTAATTGTAGTTCTAGTGTATAGATACAGGATGTGGACCTCTACATATTCTGAGTAATGTGTGTTGCACACCTTTGAGGCCACAGGAGAGTAGGAACTGATACCATATGTCGTAGTAACACCTTAAAGCACATTTCTTCAAAGTTGGCACAACAGTATATGGTATAAATAAGTGACTGAATTGGACCAGTTCTATATCTGTGTTCAATTCCCTTAACATCTGCAGAAACAAAATAGCAAAATAGTTGCTTGTCGAATTCACAGAAAGCAGCTTCCCTCTTCTCTTTCTTGACGTCGGTTTGAGAACACCAGGTGTTCTCGTACAGGAGCACATTTTATTTCTCACATGTGCCCCTCAGGTATGTTTGTACCATAATTCCCAATGCTCTGCATTTTGCAAAAAAAATGAGAACAATTGCAATAAATGCAGGTGTCCCAGGACTTTCTGTTCATCTAGAGTTAGTGGATGAAGAAGTTGTTTTTATTGAGCAGTTTTTCAAATGGCCCTTGAGTTATTCAGCTGTACAATTCATGGCATTAAGGAGTCCTACTCAAATAAATATAAGTCAGCTCCAACATGCACTTTGTTGAGATTACTTCAGATATCAATGGAAAACGTTTGCATTGTCTTTTAGTAGTTGTTTTAGTCGTTAGCCCAGAGGGATTTAACATGACCTAAAATGAAAAGGGTCTTTAAATTTCAGCGTTGTGAGGGGGAAACAGCAGAGCACTGCTGCATCGCTCTGTCTCCTCTCAATTCTATTTGCTTTCCTAAATACTCTGCAGACACCAGTGCAATATGGTAGTGAATGTAGTCGATTACGTAACACACAAATATAATCCAACTCTGTTACAACAAACCTAAAGATGTGTCGTTTTATGTTACAATTAGAGCGTGTACTCTACATGATGATGATTGCTTTAGAAAGTGTGTTGTTGGTGTGTCTTGAATCCACTTGTGCAGTTTTTCATGTATTTGCTTTGCCATGGCACTGTAGAACGTATTCATGCTGAGACTGGATGTTAAAAATGCAGCACTCTCAACACTTTGTTTTCTTTTGCTTAGGTGAGTTCCCCTCTCTTCTGATTTATTCATGTTTCTCTTCTACTTTGGCCAAAATATTAAACAGTTTTTTTAACTTTTTGGCCCAAGGTGTGGAGTTTTAATCCTCATCAGTGAAACACAGTTTAAGACTGCTGAGGTGTATTAAGCTCTTGAATTCTTTTTATATTTTTTATGTCATTTTTGAAGAGTCTTTCATTGTTTGTCTGTGCTAACAGTCGGCTGCAGGCATTTGTATGCTTCTAAGTGAATTCAGTAATGGTGAGGAAAACTATTAAAGAGATCTGTTGTACTCCGTTTTACATATCAAAGTCCATTTTTGCACATCTGAAAATGTTTTAACTTTTTTTGTGGCTGCACAAAACCTGACTAATTGCTTCAGATGATCACTCGAGTCAGCGTTTGGGAATCGAGACAGGATATCTGGAGTGAAAGTGAGCTGCTGCGTGAGAGTGACAGCTCTGAGTTACAGTAGCTGCTCCCAGTGTGACACATTTTTGTAGGTGAGACAGGCAGGTTGTGACAAGTAAGAAGACGGGAAGTTGTTTTGTGAACATTTTTCCCCCCTTGTCAGAATCCAGAGTCAAAGCAGAGAAAATGCTGCGCAGAGTGATTCAGGCAAATCTTTGACATTGGATTATATAAATAAAAATGATTTGATTATTTAAACATAAACGCTGGGTGTCGATGAAAAGTTTACAGGGTTCAAATCTTTGCTCATGTTACAGCGAATGTCAGTGCTGTACAAAGATGATGCCAGGGTAGAGATTTATGGTAATTTGATGAGGTATCTCTCGAACATATCTCTTCATGAACTTACTTCTTGACAAGTATGATTCTCTGAACCTAAACATACAGTAAAATAGTTATTTTTATCTATCAATACTGATCTTTAGAAAGTCAAAAACACAAAAAAGCATAATGGTCCAATCTTCAGCTCCAATACAGAAGAAATTATCTGTTCAGCCTTTTTTGAAGGTTTTGAAATAGTATCAGCTTTTAAATTTTTTTTTTCTTCATCCAAAGTTTTTGATCATTATCGGACTGATACATGTACTGAGTATGATATCGGATTTACTCTATTTATTAATGGTATTTAACCTGATTACCATGTCATACAGTAACGTGTGGCGTAGAAAGGAGAACTGTTTGACCTCTGAGGCTTGAGCCGTTTAAACAAATGTTTTCCAAATAACTTTATGCGGCGTCCCACTTTTAAAAGATGACGATCTACTGCACCATTTAGTATAAGCCATGATGATTTGTGCATGATGTGTTTCTGACTATTTTTTTAGTGCTATTTCTGTCAAATTACTTTGTAATGTATGAGGTAAACTAGTAATTCAAAGAGATTTATGTTTGACAGATGAATCCCAACTTTATTTAATGCCTGTGTTCTTTTAAACGTGAAAACATGACACGAAGTTTCAAATTTGAGTTTACTATTAATTCATCTGCCAATTAGTGCTTGTTTTATGAATTTAAAATTTAGTTTATACATTACTTGTTTTATTGAAAACTGGAGAGACAGCTGGTTATTCTAAAGTAATTTTTCTGCATTAAACATTAACATTAATGCAGAAAAATTACTTTCAGATGAAGAAACAAAGGACATTGGCTATAAAGAAACAATTATCAGTCATATAAAAACAGATGTCTGTCGACCTCTCGTCCTGACCCAGTCTCTATAAATGACTGATTTAAAGTGCATGTTGCAGATATGCAGAATCGTTCTGATGCTTGTTATCATGTCTGTTTTCCTGTCTCTTCACTCAGCGCTTTGGTCTCCTCTTCTCTCTCTGTATCAGTCATTTTGCTCTCTCCACCTCTTTCTTCTCTCTGGGTCTTATTCCCCCTCTTTTTCCACAATATGTGTCATTATCCATCCAGTGTGACTTCACCCATTGTGCCCTCTGGTGACACAGCCTGCCCTTGTTAAGTGGCTCCAGTCCCTCTCCTCGTTTACAGGTGAAATCTATTCTCACACACAGGCCTCGAGGGCCTAACTTGACTGTAACAGAATTTCTCCAGCCCCGCTGGGCCACAACCACAATGCTGAGAATAAATGGCTGAGGTGCCAGGGCTGGACAGAAAAATCAATGCCTGTTTATACAGACATGACAGTCCCGGCGCCCAAGCAGTTCTCCTGCTTGCTCCTCTAGACGCCGTGTTATACTGAATTTTTCCCCCCTCCCTCTACACTCTCTCTTCTGTGTCGTGCTCCCTTCTCTGCTGATAAAATGTGTTCACTGTTGAAAGGATGGTGCAGTAGGTGATGTGTTGAGGCCATTTCATCCTCAATTTTTTTTTTCTCACCATTTGCCAAAGTGTTGCATTAGGGTCATCTGAACGCTGCTGAGAGACCAACTGTCAGGCAAATTGTTTTGTCTGTGCTGAGCAGATGAAATGCAGACAACCAAGGTCATGTGTTAGAGTAGGATACAGGTTCTGACCTGGATTCGATCACAAAGTAGAAGCCTGTTTGCGCGTCAGGACATCAGGATCATTCTGTTGAAACATTCCCATTAAAACTATCAGCAAGTTTTTATTTTCTGAAGAAGACGCACCAAACTCATTTAACTGCACTTCTATTCATCTTTATGACTTACTGAACTGGTTAGTTAGGTCAAGGTAAAAACTTCCCATCCTGAAACCAAATCTAATGTCTAAACGGATTATTTATTTAATTCGAGAACTATTACTGTAGAGCAGGCCTATTCAAGTAGCAGCCTTTTTCATTTTCATATGGCCCACGAACTCTCTGTAAATGAAGCCGACTTTGTGATAAAACTCACCTATGAGCTATTTTAAGAAGAGCAACCGAGTCTTAACAGGTCTCACTTTGATTTGGGTACAAGTGCATTTTGATGTCATTCGCCAAAAGCTAAATCGTCAAGCTAAATCGTCAGTTCCAGAGCAAATGTACAGAGAAATATTTATTTACTTTACCAGCGAGTACAAGCGCCAAACCAGTGTGTTTAATGTGTAATCATGACTGCATTTCTGTGGTTACAAGACAGGTGAGGACGCTTTAGGTTTGGCCCTAAAAACTCACTGCAGTCTCTGTTTGCTCTCTCTCTGTGATTCACTGTGATTTTTCTGCATGGCTGTGATGCATTCACTGACGCTCGTAAAATCCGCTTGCTCACATTGCGCTCCTCTCACAGCATTCGCATACACGTACACATTGTCCTGTCTCTAATGTTGGTAGGAACAATCTGCCTTACTCCATATATTAGTGGGGACATGTCCCCACCATCCATATGCAAACCTATGCCCCTTGCATCTCGAAGATTTTTTATTTTTGTAACAGGTAATATTAGCTTAATTTCAACAGTCAAGTGATGTCATGTTAATAATTGTGTAATTGTTGAAAAAACATGCCTCTCTTGAATGTCCAACTCTGTTCTGATTTGACGTCAAATTAAAGTGAAAAATATGGTATATGATTTATTCATTGTAGCAATATAATTGCTATAAACCTTTTATTTTTAGCCAAATAAATGTATTTGTTTATTTATTTTGATAAATAAATGGCCCACAAAACACCAGCTATTTTCCTTTTTGGCCCACCCACCCTCTTCTGAAGTTGAATAGCCTGTCTGCTGTAGAGCCAGTACATAAGGAGAGCAGTTCTGGAGTACATGCACATGGAAGGTGTTGTTTAACAGTTTATTTTGTGTGTTGTGTGAAAAAAAGATGCAGAATGAGCCAAGTAGATTAACACTTTTTACATTTCTAACAAATGTCATTTTGTCATAGCGGCTCAATTTGCAAGGTCACAAAAAACAACATAAATACAATTAATTATACATTTAGACACACTGCAATTGACCACTTGATATAAATAATCACAAAACAATCACAGCAAACAAGAGAGTGGAAAACATCCAAGAAACACTTCAATCAGGGTTAAATACACAGTGATATTTAACCCTGATTTAAGTTTTTCATTACTTTTAAGGATGAACAAAATCTGATTCTGACAAATTACCCTGTATATGCAGGTTGATGGTTATATTATAATATATAAAGAGATTTTCTAAATGCTTACATTCTGTCCTTGGCACTGAATGAAGTTGGCATCAATGCAATGCTTTCAGTTTGAGAAGGGCACAGAAATTGTGACATTGAACCTCAAAGTTTGGTGTTTTTTTCCAATGCTGTACAACTACAACTACTACAGGGTTTTTTCTGGTTCAATATCAAGGCCAGTACTGTAAAGAACAACTTATGTCTAAGAAAACCATTGAAAATGTTTCCATATTAACTATTAAGATTGTCTACTTTTTACACACCAAGTGTTTGCAGATCAATAATGTAAACACTTTTTGCTGTATTTATTCTTTCTTTTATTCCACACAGCTCTTAATGCACAACGTTAATTCTTCAGTAATACTTGATTTTGCTTCAGTTCCTCCGTTCGGTGTTCTTTGTCTTCTTCTTTTCCATTGATTTTTGTTGTTGTTGTGTGGATGTCTTTGGTTATACTGTATCTTTGTTCACCCATTTGTGAGTCTGTGGCGTGTGTGCGTGTGTGTGTGTTGCATGTGCTCTCCGTGCAGTGCGATTGTGTGTCTCTCGGGGGGGAGGCAGCACCGTACTTGTAACTCATTCTGATTTATGCCCCCTGTCTAAATAAAAACATAAATCACAGCACCTGCCACAGAAGTCACTCTCACAGTGGTGTGGTTGGTCCGGCTCTGTTCACGGTTGCACTGTTGCACCCCGGTGACAGAAACACAATTGATTCCCTCATTGCATCAATTTGTCGCCTAATCTGGTGATATGTTGATAAATTTTACTGCTTTGTCAATTAATTTTCCTGAGAAATGGGCTCGGCGGTGGTGGACACATCAATACCGAGGCAGTGGAAATATCGGTGACAAAATTAAGTGATAAAATTAATTGCCCCCTATCCCATCTTGTGAAAACATAACTAATGAGAGAGGCAATTATAGTTGCATGTGGTCTCCTTTGGGAAGGATGGAGGGGGTGTTTGGAAAAAAAGACTTATATGGTAATTAGACAAGTGGAAGACGAAGGATCTTGGGAAAATGGTCATCTGAAACAGAGGGTGACTTCAGAAATATAGCACAGCGGCAGATAGATGTTTGTTTCAGCTCTCAGTCACCGTGGTTCAGGACAAACAATGTAAGAAACCTTTCAAGCGAGACCATAAGTCAAATCAAATGATGATAGTTAATTTCTCCCAGACTGTGACAAATGCGTGTGTGTGGCATGTCAGCTGCACATTGCTTGCTACTCACAAACACACACAGACACACACACACACACGGTGAAATACAAATGAATATTTATGTCATTGTTTGCTCACCTGGCAATTTTCACTTTGCTTTGTGGGGTTGTTTTTGTCGATTTAGTCGTGTCGGGTTGTGCTGTGAAATAAGACGGAATGGTGGATGTGATTTGAAAGAAGGGAGAGGAAGGGACTGTTGGTGTACTACGAAAGTTCATTTCCTGTTGTGTCTCATGTGAAAGCTGAGGAATTCACATCTAACCTCGTTGCTGCTTTTTATTTTATCAGTGGGCTTGTTGTCAGCAGTCTTTAAGTTTGTGCGAGGAGAGAGACCAACTCATTGCTTTACATTTAATGTATCTGACTTTTAATTAAAATCTGTGTCTCAGTAGTGAGGCAAATTCTCACAGATACTTTGGTCAGTCATCCGATAATATCAAGTATTTCTGTAATCAGCATTTATATTTATTTTCAAGTTTGATTTATGCACCATTTCCGCTTTTAAAAGAAATTGTGTAAATTACTCATCCACAGAGGGATTTGACTTGCCATGAGTTATAGCGATTATACAACTCTTTGTATCCCATATTAACAATAGACCCTTCAATTTGTAACCCGACCCTAAAACATCATAATCTGTACTCGCAGCAATTTGCGAGGTTACAAAGAAAGGTATTACAGTACTTAAGGGAGGCATTAAGAGAAAGTGTGTTAAAATGCGGAGTTAATTTTAAAAGGCTCTTGGGTCCACAAACAACCTGGAAAGTCTCTCAAAAGCAGAAATATCATTAATACGTTCATTGGGAATAGGTTTTTCCAATACCCTGGACGGGCAACATGGACGCCGCATTAACATATTGTAATCACTATTTCTGGGCCGCTGTTGTTTGCCTCCTTTGTCCGACGTAATGAGATCTTTCCATCAAACAAATAGTCCGCGTGAAGGCGCCGTTTCTCTGAGGTCCTCTTCTGAAGGGTGAGAGGTGGTGGTCACCTGCAGCTGTGCATCGACACTGAAGACGCACATGACCACGTTTTACTCTTCATATGTTCTCATAACCATGGAATCTTGGAGTTCAACTGTTGAAAAGAAATAGGAACATGGGTGAGGCTTGCATTTTGTATTCAGTTCATTTTTAAGATGGATGATAATTCAGTAATATAATAAGAGTTTATGTAACTTTCTGCAATTGCTAAATAACACTAAAGAGACTATCAAACACACGTTGAGATACAGTATAATTAAATCACTTCAAAGATATGAGGTTAATTAGTTTTCTGTTTGTGAGAGATTTTGAAATGCACTCACTCGCTCAAGTTCTATCGCTTTATCCTCCACATGAGGGTCGCGGGGGTCGCTGGTGCCAATCCCAGCTGACATACTGTAGGGCAAACTGCGGTGGTGCACCCTGGACAGATCATCAGTCCATCACAGGGCCTTAAAATACAAATTGCTGCAGCATTATTAAATGCCTAATTGCTTTAATTCTATGGAATTAGATTTGTGTCAATATTTTCAAACACTTTTCACGAAGCAAGCAACACTTTTTTTTAAAGAAGCAAATAAAATATTGATTTAATAATTAAAAAAATATTGCATTTTATTGTTTGAAATTACAAAGTTCTTTGCGCCATGCTCTTTTCTTTCCAATTCTGAGCATGGGCGGGCCTCAGGAAGCTGCCTGCTGATTGGCTACTGAGTTTTGGAGCGATAGCTTAATGAACCAATGGTCCATTGAGCTGTCACTCCAAAACTCAGTAGCCAATCAGCAGGCAGCCACCCATGGTAAGAGTCGCAAACAAACAACCACAGCACATAGAACGAATCTGGAGAGCAAAGAACAAGGGTCTGTTCAAACATAAATATTAAATATTTTTGAACGATTAATTGAATATTTTATTTGCTTCTTAAAAAGTTTGTTTGACTAAATGGTGGAATTATATGGAAGTAGATTTGTGTCATTGTTTTCTGTGTCTATAGACGATGAGCCTTTGGTTTGAACACCAGCTTCATATCACACCTGTGTACTACATTATTCACAGTAAAACTTCAGGATTGTCGCACGGTCAAAAGGCCTTGAGATGAGAAGAAAAACAGCACAGTCTCACAAAGACAAAGCAGAATTTTTTGGGGACAATTTGACTGAGAATCATTGTATCTTTCCCCAAACAGAAACTTGTCACCAACTGATGACATGGCCTGCAGCAAAGCATTTTAAGTGAAGCTGCTCTATTATACTTGTGATTGGTTAAAGAGCATCTGGTTTACATTCGGGTTTGTTTTTGTTATTATTATTACTGACCACCATAATTGTTTTGCAGTATTTGCAGTAAAGCTGCTTTGTGTAATCCTACAGCCTGACGTGAAGGAGCATCAGCCAACTGAGTAACGACCATTATCAGTTTATCTGCAGTTTCATAAGTGGGATCTCTGGAAAGGAAAAGGGAGATATGTGTGTCTCAAAAGCGAGACAGAATCACGGCAAGTCGGCTCCTTTAAAGGATTAAACTGAAGCTGTCATTAAGACTAGGTGTCTGTTTTAAATATGAATCACCCCCCCTCTTCTAGTTCAAGTTGTTAACTAAATAATTCAGTAACAAGGATGCATTATCGACTTGATGTAAATGTGATGTGAGTGGAAATCAGGACGTGTGACTGAGATGATAATTGATATGATAATGGAGTTCAGGAAGAGACGGAACAATAGCAACAAATAGTAATGAAAAGCTAAATAAAAGATGGGAGTAAAACTGTTAGTGCAGCCAACTGACATGCCGGAGAAGCTCGACTGCAGCAGTGGGGGTAGAGCAGCAGACACCAGCTGCCCGAGATGCTTGGAGGAGTACTTGTGTAGTTATTCACGATGTCTTACGATGATGAGCAAATGAGAGAATGTGTCGGAAATATCCTCCCTCGTCGAAGGACGTCCACTCAGAGAGGGAATGAAATGGCCACCCTTTTAACCTCAGCATCTCTTAACATCAGCAACTTTCTGATTTGCATGTAATTAGGTTCACAATGAAGGCCAATATCATTAATGAGATCAAAAAACTTCAGCTATCAGACACAGATGATGTGGCCCTCAACTCTGCCACAGACATCAGCTTCTCTTTCACTCCACTTTTTTTTCTTCTTCCTGCTGCTCAGCATGGGATGAAAAACACAGTGTGTGTGTGTGTGTGTGTGTAGAATAGAGGAGGGGGCTGCATAAAAACTGCTCAAGTGCAGAAAGCTGCCCCATCTGGAAGACATCGGACCTAAATGAAGTTGTACAAAACCATTCCATTGATAATAAAGCTAATTTTTATGGCTCTGACAAGTATGTAATTATGTGCAGTGGTGCTTTTCAGATTTTATCACAGTCAATAAACTACAGCGCTAATTTCATTCCTGTTTTGACATATTTACATGGAAATATTCGATTTGGGGGGAATTAGAGGCCTTGAAAGCCCCTGATAGATGGCTTTTAATGATCTGTGACCCCCGGCCTGTGGGCTCATCTGTTTGTCGGCCCGTCGATCTCAGGGGGAGATGTGCTCCGTGTTCTAAACTCTGTAGACGGAGTGGCATCCAGACAGCGCTGCCCAATAAGCCTCGGAACACTGACGTCTTTCTTTGTCGGCTGATTTGTCAAGTCCGCTGATCGAGAAAGATTAAGAGGAAATAGATGTTTAAGTGCTGCTTCTTATCTGTTATTTATACATCCCAGATATCATCACTGCACATTTTTACTGATCAGCCTGACACTTCAGGAATGCTGTAATTTTCTGGTGTGTGCTTTTTCCCCGAACGGAGAAATTATACAATATTCAATATTGGTATCAGTCCATCACTGTTATTATATCTGTTATGTGTACAGTGTCTTCATAATTCTGTTTTTGGTGGAGTGTTACAGTACAACTTCTAATCCTGGCATCTTTACTACAGCTGACAGAGATATTTCCTGAAACGATGTCGTGTTTACGGGGGGAATTTTCGGGAAAACGGCAAAGAAAAAGATACTTTTAGTTTCGTGGCAACAGTCTGTCCCTCTTGTTTATGGCTCATCTTCGGCGTGGTGTGTGAGAGACAGCATGTGCATAGGGGAGAGTGGCTGACTGTTCAGAGAGAGAGAGAGAACGCACAGCAAAGAGCCGGTTCAGAAATGTTTTTCTGAAGCAAAGCAAAAGTTGACATGTTCTTAAAAAAGAGAAAACATCGCAACATGCACACATGGCTTTGACGATGCTCAAATGATACATCGTGCAGCCCTAAAGTGTATGGATACATTTTTTTTTTTTTTTATGGAGCATTATGTATTTAAGCTTATAACTGTAGATTGTAAATGCTTCAGCAGGAATGTCATGACACACTCATGGCTGTGGCATATGAACCGTATTGGGCACAAAGTGTGGTATCGAGTCATCCCTGCCCAAACTTAACCTACACACACACACACACACACACACACACACACACACACACACACACACACACACACACACACACACACACACACAAAGAGAAAGAGGTCATGGTCCAGTTGACCCATCTTCAGCCTAGTGGTGCAGATAAAGTACAGCTGGCCTCACTGGCCAAACAGTTGAGAGAACACCACAGGGGTCACCGCTGATGACAAGGTCCACTTATGGGAGGTGGGAATTGGTGTCAAAAGTGGGAACTGCTGCACCATCCTCTCACAGCTGAGCACGTAGAGCATCTCGCAGGAGGGGAGCCAGTGTCATAAAAAGTCCATCAAAAGCACCAGTAATTACCCAGGAAATTGACAGTGAAATTGAAAAAGTTTGTGGTCACTAAGATAGCCCCCACCTCCCCCCCGCCCCACCCAAGATTCCTGTTGTGTGACAGCAGCACATTTTGCTGCGGTGATGAAAGTGCTGTCCCTGACACTGTTTGCTAGAATAACTTTCATTGTCACACTTTATTCCTGTAAGTTCATCAGTCATTCAAATTGATGTCCTGGTGTGAATCCAGCTGCTGCTGGAATCCAACTGTGACTTGTTGGATGTTAATTGCCAATTCACACGAGCTACAACACTGTGATCTTTTAAGAGTTGGAATAAATTATAGCTTTTATGCATGATGGGGGAAAGAAGTGCTCCGGTCGAGAATAGACAACAGATTTGGCTTCTTTCACTGAGGGTCTTCACACTCTGAATACTTTTTTTGAATTGTCTCAGTATAGTTTTATTAACATTTCTTAAACTGAAACACGGACGTGGATGATGTTACAGTCCTGTAGGTTTATGTTGTGAAGAAGAAAAATGTTATTTTAATCAATTTGGCTTGGCAGATAAATTTAAATACTACATTACCCATAAGCCTTAGCCTAAGAAGCCAGTCAGGGAGACACATGAATAAAAACTGTATCAGATTCAAAATGTTGGATGGTTACAGAGGAGCATATGACATATGTGTCTTTTGTTTTGTTTTTGATCTCTAGATGTGTCCTATTAATTCCAAATAAATCGGTATATGCCACTATCGGTAGTAAATCCTAAATTGTCTAAATGTTGTCTACAGAGAAAATGCAGTAATAATTTGCAGTTGTACTCTTGGAACCATAGTCACTCAAAAATACTGCTTTCTACTGCCCAAATCAGAGTGTTTGTCGTTGCTAACACATTGGTCTAAAATGCAGGACATTTCATAATATGGAGATTAAAGATCACGTAGAGTGGTCCTATCACACATATATGTGAGTTGGAGGTCTACTTGCATGCATTAACTTGTTTTTATGGTCAAAATTGCGCTGTCTCAGACTGAAATCTCACCCCCAGAAGACAGTCTTGTGATTGGCCAGGCACAACACAGTTCTTGTGATTGGCCAATACCTGGAAGTGACGTAATCAGCACACCAGCTCTCAGAAGCGCAGCTCCCCCCTCTGGAACTGTGGATGCACTGCTACTCATTATCAAAACATTGTTTTAACAGTGTTTAAAAATAGCTTCTTCACAACTCCCCGTCGCAGTCCCTTTTATGACTTTGACCCGGAGTCAGACCCAGAGTCAGAAGACACTGTCGCTCATGAAACACCTCCACAACGGACGTTATTCTTCTTCTGCGGTTCAATGTACGCAACCTGAGATTACAATACAACACAGCGTTCCCAGCAGTGGCTGAACTGTTTGTTTGGAACCTTCAGGGCTTCGTAAACGAGGAGAGTTAGTGCAACAGAAGAGAATACAAAGGGACAAGATGGAGGCAGATGATTCACTGTGGCCACCCCTGAAGGGAGAAGCCAAAAGATGAAGAATATTAATAAGAAGAAGAGTTTGCCAAACAGGCAAACAAAAGAATGCTATTGTTCTAAAGATCTGAATAATCTGGATTTATAGAGCCATTAGCCCTTTAACGCAGAGTGTATCGCTGACGACACGTTTAGACAAGAGCACTGTAGTTACTGTAGTTAGTTTTGTGCTATTCTGGAAAAATTCCATCAATTTCTGAAAGCTGAGAAGTTGCACGTCAAAGCCGACGTGGGTATTACGGTAATTTGACTGGCGCTGTTACAGGAAGCGGGTGAATCGGTGTCTAGATACTTTCCATTCTTTGGCTTGTTTTTGCACATTGAGACAAATAAACATTGAAGGACTAAAATAAAATGTTATTATGCTGTTCAAATTTCAAATTTAACACAAAAAATCTGTTGTTCATGTACAGCTGCAGTCTTTAAATTGTTAAAACAGTATTTTAACGTGCAGTAAGTTGTATATAACTGCCAGATATTGGAAGTTATCCTGGAAAAATGGGCAAAACCAACCAATACAGGTCCTTTTATGGTTAAAATAAGCAATAAAAACCCTAACTAAACAGTATACATTGATTTACTGGTTTATTTCAATATAACGCCATCTTTTTAACGGTAACATATAAATGAATACCCATGAAACAAAGCAGGTTGTCCACCTTTACTTGTTGTAACATTTAATTATTGTCAAATTTGCAAATGTGCAATACAGTTGTCGCTAAGTCGGGGGAGGAATCCACTGCGTTCATAATAAGGTGGATTCTCTGTCAGGATCACGCTGCCTGGAGCATTTCACTCCAAACCTATAAAGACAAGGAAGACAAATAAGTACATTATAATGCAGCTTGTCAATACTAATAAAACTGTGACATGTTCAAGAACAGCCATCCGCGAGGAGGCCGCGGTGTTCCTCTGATTTTAATGCCAATCTCCATAATCAAGATGAAACCACACTCTGCCAAAACTGGCACAGTACAGGCGCTCGCCGATGAGTGATTGATTGAATATGAAATAATGAGGGTTTCCTGGTGCTCCACTGGCCATCAAAAATTCTGAATACAAATCAAATGGAAATTTTATGCAATGAGATGTATTAATGGGATTCCGGCAGCGTTTTAAGGTCTTAATGTACACCAATAAGCAACATAGGTCGTCTCAGGGAGATGAACAGTTGTTGCTGTTGATAGGCCATTTTAGTGCATTACTGTCAAAATAATGCATGTCTGTCTGAATTTATTCCGAGGCTGTGGTAGTCGTGAGCTTAACTTTGGACAATTACAAGATGGCCAATCTTTGTGTGCATGCATTTCCCCCCTTTTAAATAACAAATAAAGGTTGTTCAGGGCGCCATTAACGCCACCAAATGTGTGTCTTTTTCCAATATTGATTAGATCCTGAATCTTTTAATCCTTGTGTCCTAATCTATATGTGTTATTCAATATTCCCAGTCAGGGAAGATACCATTTTTATGTGAAGGACAACTGAGGCTTAGAGGTTCTAGATGTCTTCTCGCGCCACTTGGTTTATCCCTCTGATGTTAAGTGATATTTACAGATTGTGGCTGGTAAAATTGCATATTAGAAGCCCAATTAACATTTTTGTAGCCCAGGGCATTGTGGAGTGGATCTCCAGCTACTGTCAGGTTCCCCATGTTGTAGCCCTGTGGATCCTGCATATAGCACGGGGATGAAAAGGACAAGACACCCCTCATCATGTGATTAGTGTCTTAATTAATATGTCTGCATTCATTTAAATCTCATTTAAATGCCTATCCAAGCAATTAAGTTGACTTAAGTGGACTAATATTGTTGTGTTTTCAAAGTGGAGTGTCATCTGTTCACCAGCTTCTGTCATTGAGGGGCGTGGCTGATGTACATGTATCATGGAGAGAATGGAGATCCAACATTTTCTGAGAATATTATCCTATGCACATATATCAACTTTTATGGAATCAGTAGTTAAAGTTTTGCCTGTGTTCACTCAAACACAGGCCAAAGCACAAATAACATATTTTTTTTCACTGCAGAAACTGACAATTGTGCCTTTTAAAAGCAAAATAATTTGTTTTAATTTTTAATTCTTTTTAATTAAATGAGGTGATTTAACTCCACTGTGTGTAGTTCAAAAGCTCAAAACACAATAGAAGATATCACACGGCACCGCACAATGTTCCACAAAATATACTCTTGTTTGTTTTCTAAATACAATAATTTCTGTTCCTGTTGAATTTTTTAAACCAAACACATACATATGAATTATGCATCAAAGGGATTGAATGGCGCTCCTGTATTTATGGCTGTTTGTGCAACACAGAGATTATGTACTTGAAGCAGACCAAATAAACAGCCAGGTGCTTTTAACACGTGCTGAGAATATTTCATATGTTTCATTTATTTATTTATTTATTTTTTAATAACAGTTCAGCACATAACAAATACTAATTTTCTCCCTGACTTTTGGAATTTACCGTGACTGTTCACGCTGGATTGTTTGTCATGTTTAAGGTGACCTGATTCAATCTGTTCGTCCTGTTTTTCCTCCAATGACAAAAAAACAACTTCAGTGAACTCCAAAGCTACTTATCATTTAGATTTGAATCTTGCTTTTCAATTGAACATGTGTCATTAGAGATCACCTGCTGTTACTAGGTGGCTGTGTGGATTGCATTAACATGACCGACTCCTCTTGTTTGTCATTCTGTAATAATTTCTATCACTCAATATGCAGTCTCTAAAAAAAAAAAAAAAATACTGTTTGGCTTTTGGACAAACATTTTGTTGATTGTAATTTGTATTTCACATCCCCACATGCTTCCCCTGCACCGATCACGACATTAAAACTGACATTTTGTTCAGTTTATCCTTTTTGTCCCGGTTACAGATGCAGATGCCCTCTCTTGACCTACGCCGTATTTCTCCGCACTTCCCCTTTTAATGACACTGACGTAGGCCGACTCTTAAATACTCTTTTTATGCATGTTTTATGAGTATGATAACAGAAACTCCACTGCTGAGGTAATGTTGTGTCAGTGATCTCAAAGGATGTACGCTCTCCCCAGACTTAACCTCAGTATGAGCATTTTAAAATATAGGACTTAGTCACTCACTGTTTTTCAATCACAATGGTCTTGCACGTCATTTCACAATAATGGTACAGTTACCAAAGCTCTGGCTGATATATTTGTTGATAGAATGATGGTCAAACTAGGGCTGAATGATTTTGAATATCTAGTTGTGATTATTAAATTATTAAAAGGTAATTTTTACAACATTATTCTCATTTTCATTCAAAGAACTTACATAAAAAGACTACTTTGTGATATGTGTGCAGATCTATGAGACACAAAGATATACTCTTCAGTCTGTAGAATAAGATGTGTACACAGGTCAAGACAATAATTCATATCTAATATTACATTTTGACACATTTTGGCTTTATCACGCAAATATCGCGCTTCCTGCGTTTTGAAAATTGCAGTAGGCTGTATTGTGATTTCAATATAATTTCTATGATTTATTCAGCCCTACTATATATGCACACAAACAGGACTTTTATCACTCCTCCCTACTTGGTACATTAAGAATCTATGGCCTTATCCACATGGAACCAGAACTTTACCCGTACAATCTTTTTTCTTTTCTTTTTCTTTTCCCTAAATACAACATAAAAAGCTATAGTGCATATGCCAGGCCTGTATGTGTCACTGTAACGCCACCACAGCACTACACCGAAAATGGCTACGTACATAGACATTGTAGGTAGACGCAGCATTCACTGTGTTGCCCTGATGACACGATGCGCCACCGTGACTGCCATATTGTGAGTGGCAAATCCACCCCATAAACCAATACAGGTAGATGTGGAGACTGGGTTTATGTTCAACAGATTATGATGAATTGTTTTTATATTAAATGATTTATATTAATTTAAGTTCTAATAACGACGATCACGGGGGAACAAATTAATGTCTGCAAATATTACATTCTGTCTTTATTCTGCCGTGAATTGATTCACTCCATGACTACATATTATTGTATTCTATACAATAACATGTCACACATTCCTCTCTTCTTCCGCCCACCTCAGTTTATCATACAGGAAATTCATAGCAGCGCAAAGACTCGAAGGGCGAACCATGTTGATGGAAGGTGTTTGAAGATGCTGCTCTATGATTTCAAATTATGGAAGTGTGCTTTTGGTTCAATGGATCTTTTGAATAATGTACTTAAATTAACTATTTATTGCAGTCATCACAGTCGTATGATCTCAATATGAAAGTACTTTCAAGTTCATCTTAATGAAAAGAATTTCTTGTATTTCAGTGATTACTAATGCAACTCACTATATGGTGGCGATGTTGATGTCCGACGCTGTGTCTACATATCTATGTTTGGGCTAGTGGGATTAAGGGTTAAGTTAGAGAGGTGGGGCTATGACATCATCATTTGGTTGTGTATTGTTTGCATGTACAAAAACACATGAGTGGGGTTTTCAAAATCTTTTCACTCTGCGACCCATTTTCCCAAAACAACATTTTTGGGCTGTGTGGATAAAAACACAACACAAAACTTTCTCTGAGTCCACTCAACTCATTCTCATGTGTTCCCAAACTTCAAAACTGCATTTAACTTCCATTATGTGACATTTGCTCCAGTTACAACTTCCTTCACCTGAAGGTAAAATGAGAGTTATTGAA
The DNA here is from genome assembly GCF_963457635.1 of Microchirus variegatus. NCBI lineage: Eukaryota > Metazoa > Chordata > Actinopteri > Pleuronectiformes > Soleidae > Microchirus > Microchirus variegatus. Next base: position 6,547,686 of record NC_139814.1, read on the forward strand.
CAAACTTTGAGTTGAATAAAATCATCAAATGTGAAAAAAATTGAGTTGTAATTGTAAAAAAAAAAAGATGATAAAGATTGGTTCTGTATTAACCCTCGTGTGATTGTGTCCTGTCAAGATAGCATTTAAAAGTATTTCTGAGACGCAAATGGTTTCTGATGGCCATCCAGGCTTTTTCTTTTTTTCTTTGAAAAGCTCAGATCAAATAGGCTCACTCTTGTCAGCAGTGAAGCGAGAAAGCTTCCCATATGAACAAACGATTGATTGACAGCTAGACATAGGCTGGCTTTTTTAATTTTCCCTGCCTCGCTTCAAATTAAACCTCCACCTGGGATAAAAGCATAGGCTATTCTGCATCGAGAACTCCCAAACGATAGGGAATGAAATTTTGATTAGCAAAGAATGAGGGATTTTCACTCCGTTGGATCTCCCATTAGTGCTGATGGGTGACATTTTTTTTTTCTTAAAGCAGATAAAATAGCGATGACAACTGTGTTTTTAGGGATTTTGTCAGCATTAGTCGAATTAAAGATAAAACGTGTGGTCTGGAATGACAATTGCTGTGTTCTTATAAGAATGTATTTAAATCTACATGTTAACTGCGTGAGAAGCAATAGATCTGAGAAATAATCTGATAATGTCCTGACAAAAATGCCAGTCAAGAAAATAAGCAGCTGCAAACGGGCCATTCAGTCACACAGATAAGTGTATAAACATATACATATATATGTATCTGTGTTTCATACAGTTACCCAAGAAAGACAGCTCGAGAATGTACCTCCTATATCTCAGGAGACACAGCAGGTCATCTCTTAAGGCCACATTATACTTCTCCGACTGTGTAATGCGTTATCCGACTGCGTAACCACAGACGCCCCTCGAGCCTTCATACTTCTGCGTCGTGAACGGATACGCGCTGCAATTTCCCGCCCGATCAGTAGGGGTCGTTACGCAAGGTTGTTGTGCTTTTGGCTACAGTGGGCAATGGCGTCCGAGAGAGAAAGACTGTTGTTGTTGAAACAGTGGCCGTTTCTCACTTTTCTTTGTCACGGAACACAGTTTTAAGTTTTAAGGTATTTATAGTTTGACAGGGACGTTGTCGGCAGTGATCAGCTCCGCATCTGTGGACGTTCGGTGCGCACTGTGAGCCGGCACAGAGCAGCTTCGCTCGGCCTGTCCTGAGGACCAATCGCAGCTCTTGCCGTCTCCGTTGTCCCTTGACGGAGTGACGGACACAAATATTAAGTGCAGTCGGAGACGACGCAGAGACTCTACGACAGGCTCTGCGTCGACGCAGAGGACTCTGCGTAACCTACGTAGAGCACTTTACGTAGGAGTATAAATTGGGCTTTAACCCAGTGTTTCTCAATCCTGGTCCTGGGGACCCACTGTCCTGCATGTTTTAGAAGTTACCTTGCTCCAACACACCCGATTTCAAATTAGCAGGCTTCTGCAGAGCTTGTTGATGAGCTGAACATTTGAATCAGGTGTATTGGAGCAAGGCAACTTCTAAAACATGCAGGGCAGTCCTCAGGACCAGGATTGAAGAACCCTGTTTTAGATGTTTCCCTGCTCTAAAACACCTGATTCAAATTGTCAGCTCATCAACGAGGTCTACAGCAGCCTGATAATGAGCCATTAATTTGAATCAGGTATGTTGGACCAGGGAAACTTCAAAAACATGCAGGGCAGTGGAGGATCGACAAACACTGCCCTAACAAGTAGGATTAGGGTGATTTATTTAGCCTGGACAGCCTGGATTTTAAATACCCTGTTTCCTGTTACCCTGTGTCCTGCGCAACCTCCAGTCAGATGCTCAGTTGTCCTCCTTTTTGGAGTTGCACTAGAACGTGGCATAACTTCCAATGCCTTAAGATCTTTGGCGGTGTCTGATATATCATTGGGTAAAAATGTAAACAAGGCTTCCATGTGTTGGCTACACACAAAGAAAGTGTCAGGAATTTCATCCGGCATAAAAATCAACAATGGGGATCATCCTCTGTGATGACCCCTAGAGAGGGAGAAACCAAAATAAATAAAATACATACTGAAAATGCATAAATTGACATAAAGTTACACATTAGAACTCAATTACCAACTCTGATTATTTGTGTTACAGTAGAATTTGACTCTTACACACGTAAATATCTTTTATGAAACATTAAAACACTAAAGAAATACACAAAACTAAAGGTAACAACTGGATTTTGATAGGGACCTTATAAACCGTCAGATTACAGAAATGACTGTAGATTGTAGGCTCGATAATTTATCTTATTATAGAGTACATTAAAGCATTTTTAATGTTTTTTCCCACTATCCTGTGAGTAGCACATACGTCTAAAAGGAAAACCATTTATGAGCAGAAACAGAGAAACAGCCTGTCAAGAAACAAGCCACATGTCTCAGCCCTAGTACTTAGCTAGTTAGTTATTTAGTTATCTAGTAGGCATCCATTAAGGTGCATGGAAGCACTGTATGAGTATGAGTGTATATGTAAAACTATTATAACGCATTTTAAATCATCACTAAACCTAAAAAAAAAGCCCTATAAGTAAGATTACGATTCGAAAGTTTGTGTTAAATCACAACAAAATGCTGTAGATAGATGCACACAACAGTTGAGACAATGAATCAACACACTGCACCACACCTTATAAGAGGAGCAAACGTCTCTTTTGGTTGGCAGACTGTTTCAACAGATAATGGATTGTAGCCTGTGTGGCACCAGAGGCTGCATATAAAAATGGGATCTAGTTTTCTTATTTGTTGATTAAGACTAATCAGGAATTAAGAATATACTGAACAGCCACCTGGGGGCGACGATGCTGAAGTCTGAATGGAATTATGTGTAAATGAGCTTCTGCTTCTCATTTGATTTAATAACATCTGTAATGAGGAGTTAATGATCTCAATCACTAGTTTCAGGTCTTTTTCAACAGAACATGATGTCAATATTATTAATTATCTCCCCATTTGAAGAGGAAAATAGATGATTTAGTGACACAACTACGGCTGCAACTAACGATTATGAATATAATCGTTAGTTGCAGTCGATTGTTTTCTCGATTTTTGCGATTAATCAAGTACTTGTTTGCTCCATAAAATGTCCAATGGTCCATAAAATTGAAAAGTGTTGAGCGGTGTTCAGCAAATCTGGAGATTACGATCTTCATTGTATTGTTTTGTCCATAAACCAAAATGTTCCAGTTTTAATGATTTCTTTGTTATACGGAGCAAAGAAAGCAGAAAATATTCACATTAAAGAAGCTGAAAATTCTGTTTTAATTATCGAAAAAGATTTGGTTACCGACATAGCTGACAATTAACTTAGTCGATTAATTGAAATTGCAGCCCTAAACACAAGACATAATAGACACTAGTGTGATTTACAGCTGGTATTGTCCAGTCGTAGCCTGGTTACAGGTCTGTTTTGAGGGTAATGGCTGAGGGAGGTGACACAGATGTGACATCACACACACACAGATGTGTCCTGCTTGTTTTAAGAGTCTGTCTGAAAAGGGGCTGAGTGCACTAATCTGTGGATTTGGTGTTTGATTAATTGCTACTGGATCATGTCATTAAACAAAAAAGACCAGGAAATATCCCTTCTTGAATAAGTGAGACTTGCCAAAGAACAAACTGTTGGCATCGCCACTTTGTTCTAAAACATACACTGCCTTTTACTGCTGTTTGTTGTTTGTGTGAGCCCCTGCACATGTGACAAGACCGACTAGCCACCAGAGAATAATAGTAAATGCACAACTACTTTTATTGTGTGTTTTTTATGAGACCACATACATTAAACCCGCTGTAGCTGCAGTAAATAAAGCACGTTGTAAAACTGTTAACTCGTGAAAGGGCTTGTAAACATAAACAGCTGCAATGAGGTCAACATCAAAGTAATTGTAATGCTGTATGAGTAATGAAATACAACTTAATGCTTCTGGACAAAAGAGCTCTGCAGTGTTACCTGAAGAGGCTTCAGCTCACCATCAGTGGCAATGAATCATATGTGGTGGTTGGAAAACTGGTGCTCTTTACTATGGGATTGTGTTGCAAAACATGTGTATTGGCCTTTTCTGATACAGCCCCTGTCCTAAAAAGCAGTCCCATCAAGATGTATTGTATTATTTTTGTTCTGGAAAAAAAAGGTCCAGTTGTCTCGCAAAGAAGGTCTAGTTGTCGCAACAATTCTGTCACTTTATGGCCAATGTTTGCTATTATTGTCAGGGTAGGGAATAATGTGGCCTTTATCAGGGGAGGTTTAAGTATGTGTGATGACTTTCATGTAACAGTATAGCATTCACATTCTTTTACAGTATGACCCCGTTATGACCATCATGATATTCAGGTCGCCTGGATTTATTTTGATTTTATGGCTGTAGAATCAAAGAAAATGTTCAATGATTTCATCTTTCTGCTCATTTTTCCAAGATGACTTTCAACCGTTTAGGAATTACCTGTACTGAGAAGCTGACGTCACATTCGTGTGACACGCTGGTAAATCTTGTCCGTTATTTGGAAATACAGTTTCATGAAGCTGTGCAGTGATGGCTCCACCCACGTTGAGTAGGTACTATTTTGTAGTAGAAATGCAGCCTAAACCTTGTGCCGAGGGTGAGCCGGGACCATTGTGGAAAAGGGCCATAGATGTCACTAATTCTCACATACTGGACCTTTAACCACAGTTTACTTGCCACATTCATTTCCTATCCTTAAATTCATAGAGTAGCTTAGAAATTAGATCGGGCCCAAAAAAACAAGCCCGACCCAAGCCTGTGCCCGTTGTGTCTGAGCCCGACCCGGCCCAACACATTGACTGTAATTACGAGCCCGAGCCCGATTTAAACCCGACATTTTTGAGCGGTAAATGTATACGTAAGTCCACGTCTTCCCCACAGCAGGAGATTGTTGTACCTGCTGCCACAGTCTAATTTACAACAATAACAGAGCCGCTGAGATCCGCTTCCATGAACGCATATGTTGCTAATGACGATACACTTCCTGGTTTTTAAATGATGCGTTCAAGGCTGCAGGTTTTTACACCTTCACACAATACGACATGCTATAATATACCACGCGAACACGACAAGGGAGAAAAAACACAAATGCTCGATCAAGGGCCCGACCCGGCCGGCTAGAGGATAGTGGCGGGGGGTCGGGCTCGGGAAGAGAATCTAAACTCTAGAGTAGCTGCAATCAATGCACAGATCTTATACAAAGCTTCTCATGCTTTTAATTTTTCCAAGTAGTAGGAAACACTTCATTGACCATATCAGGATTAATGGTTAATGAGAATTTGTGTCCCAACTTTTGACTGGTAAATATAAATTGTTTGTACATGTTTACAGTGAGATTAACTTAAGTAAATTGAACTCTTCAGCTTTTTTTTTCTTTTTTTTTTGTAATGTTATAACTTGAAATGTTATTTTCTCTGCAAAAGAACACACGCTCGATGTACAGCTGACGCTAATTGAAGTTTATTGATTAATGTTTCAAAGCTAGAACTAATCCACTTATCCTTTTGAAATGTGCCTCAGAAAAAAAAAAGTAACACTTTTGCAATGAGATCAAGGAATTTAAACACTTGATGTGCAGCAACTAACTCACATGTATTCATCCAGACAGAGATGACAGCCAACTTTGAGATTCCTTTTACTGATCAAGTTTCATTATGTTTGGCAAAAAGGGCCTGTGCCATTACCGTGAGTAATATCATAAGTTATGAATGAGGCAAACGGCAAATGGCATAACGCATCAACACTCGGGGCTTCAGTGCTCATTTGGAGCCGTTTGAGTGTCACCATACTCTGCATAGGCCTCGACAGCATTAGACGGAGAGCAAAATGAGCTTGACGTACACTTCTCTGCCTTCAACATGACTTCATTTTATAATGTGATGGCGGCCTTGCTGCAACCCAGCTCATGTCAAACTGTTAAGGATCATCCGACTTCACTCCTCTACACATACACACACACACACACTTACACTGATACACTGAGATAATCAGTGGAAAAGTTGACTCGGCCCCATCACGATCAGATGTTTTGTTTCCTTCATGCATGTTTTTAGGATTAACACATAAAAGCAGCTGAAGGCCGTGGTCTGTCATGATCACTGTAGGGGGATTTGTGGATCATTATATGAGCTGCTCGCAAACATGAGGCTTATAGGCTGGGCCCCCCCGCCAGGGAACTTAGTCAGGGGGCTCAAAAAGTTTTACATTTTGTCATTAGCAGCCATCTTTTTTGATTAAGATCATGGCCTAAGTGAGTGTTTGTTTATCACTGGACACTTCTTGTAGCCAAGGACAACTGTAAAGTAAAGTATGGGAAACTTCTCCCCTGAATGACAGGATTTACTGTGAATGTGGGAGGCGGTAGAGTAGAATGTGACTGAACTGTCAACACAAATCAGTCAGCATTTGACTTTCCTCACGAGCAAATGAGAGATGAGATGTTTGTTGAGTGATTTCAGGTGAAATCTAAGCAGTTCCTTCAAAAAAAAAGAAAAGAAAGAGAGCTGATATCAAAACATTTAACGTGTTTTGATGGTATTTGTAGACTGTTGTAGATTTCTGCAAGGATCCACCTAAACTTGTCAAGTATAGTATATTAAAAATGATTATGTGAGTCAGAATCAACACAATTTGATTGAATTAAAAGAAGAAAAAGCATAATGCTAAAGTAACTGTATTTCTGCACACTATTGTAATGATATAAATGTGGTTTTATTAACAGTACTCATGTTGGAGGAGACGGAGACTTTGGGGAAATTCATTCCTCCTTTGCAGCGTTCATGTTCAAAAAAAGAGGCAGATAAAAACAACATGTGGAGGGCACAGGCCTGCATGTAACTCTCTGACCTAATTAAAAGGGTAAGAAAGCCACTCTGATGGAATTACATTGCTCTACCCAGGGGAAGGCTCATTTGCACCTTTTTGTAAGGTGTGTGAAATGAACACCGGTTGGAATATATTAAAGGTGAATTTTAGCTTTTATTTTTGGCAGATCGTTGTTCGCTTCATCTTCCACTTCAAAACTCTCTGTTCACACACTTTTCTGATGAACTGCATTAGGAATGGACACTATCCAGTTACAGTGACCAGAGTAGAATCCCCTTGTTGAGATGACTTTATTTCCACCACTATGTTTTAAAGTAGAACTATGCAGAACTTTTACCATAAATTTTAGGAGTAAAATATCGATTTGGTGACATATTGTTGTCCTTCCTCGTGCAATACGATAATCGATACACCAGGGCAAATATCAATATTTTAATGAGCAAATTAAAGGCGCTCTAAAGTAAACAGTCTCTGCCAGTTTCACTCGCTGGGTGTCACTACGTCATTTCTGAAACTTGGACAGAAGTTACCTGGCTAAAGAAGAGGGAGTTTACAGGGGGATAATGGCAGAGAAATCCACGTTCAATACATAGACTTAATGCACGTTGTTCTCTAATGCTGCACTTTGTTTTCTTCAGTCAGGCAGATATTGTGATGTATCGCCATATGATTGTCTTACAATATATTGATTATCACAGAATCATTGTATCATGATATTATTGGTATCATGGACCATGTATCACAATGTATCGTGAAATATCCTGTGATTAGGGCTGATAAACATTTTCTGACATTTTCTGGGCCAAACAATTACTCCATTAATCTAGAAAATAATCAACAGATTACTGGATTATGAAAAGTTAGTGGGAAAACCAGCTTTGAAAGATCATGGCTGCCGACTCTTAAGTTCTCAGAATACACAGGTTTCATGAAGTCTCAGGTCTTAGAAGAAACACAAATTGCTTCACAAGCATTATTTTAAGGGTTCATCATGACAGAGCTGGCGAAAAAGAAGCGTAAAAAGTAAACCATTGTTGAAAGAAGCGAGGAAGAGGAAATGACTGTCTGACCAAGCAAGGGGCCAAATACAAGGAAATGCTGGGCTGTCGTTTTTTTTTCGAATAGCGAGAACACTTGAGCTGGTGCGGTTCCTCCGGTGTGAAAGCTTACAAACCAAATGGGACGAAACGGTCTAGTTTAATTAATTATGGTTATGAGATACGGGATAACCCCGGATTTCCACCGGGCGCATCAGCACCTCGGAACCTCAGCAGCGGTTTTGCGCCGTTCTCTGCCACTTCAATCCCAACCGGACGCGTTAAGGCTGTGCAGCCTTGCGAGCTGGCCGTATTCACAAAAGAACCCACGGCGTGCCCGGTGGAAATGCTCACATTGATTAGAGTGGCAGCGATCAGCTCCGGTGACGGCAGCGGTGACATGCCCGGTGGAAATTGGGGGTTAGTCCGGTCTATTCGCTGTCTATTTTGGTTCGTTTAGAACTATGCATATGTGAAAGCAAACCGTACCCATGTCTGTGTGCTACATTGTAACATTGTTCTGACTGGTGCGGACCAAAGCAATCGAACTATAGGTGTGAAAGCGCCCTTAAACACTGTTGCAGATTGGTCAGTAAAACACTCACAAAGAGAAAAACTGTTTTTCTTTCCCAAGAATTATGAACTATACAGCAGTTATTTCCCTCTTTTTCTTGGCAAGGAGAAACTTGCAAAGCGTGTCAGTCAATGTGACTGGCAGTTCTCAAGTTTCAGTCTTAATTCCAGTCTATTTTTTTGATCGGTTTGTCATCTTTTATCTGGGGACCCTGTTTGGGTCATTTTCTTACCCGGAAAGGACGCGTCTGTCAAGATGACTGACAGACCTCAAGCCTTGTGTGGAAAAGCGCTGATTCCCAGCAGCTCTCGCTGCAGCTGCTGTCGTCGAGAAAAAAACTATAAATCAAACCCAGTTATCCACAAAATTTATGCACAGTCGATTGTCAAACTTAGTAGGTGATTTAATGAAAGGTTTTATATCAAGTTTGTGCTTTCAGTCATTCAGACGGTTAAGTAAACAGCTCAATTACTCAGAATTCACCCATAAATAATCTAATGTCTTGGAGTTGTATCATTTTATGTTGTGAAATAATCACTTTGCCATGACCACATCTTTATTCATGGTATGTTTGTTGAGAGATGGATTGAGCAAAATAAATCATTTGTAAGTAGGAGACTAATCAGAAAATGAATAAACTAGGTCAGTTTTGCCTCTCTTCAAATACCTACAAAGGATCCTATATCACTCTTGGGAATAATGTTGTTGTTTTTTTAACATGCCACAGTTATCATGATTTGTGTGTTACACGGATAAATTATTGGTCACCCAACAATCCATTTATTCCTGTGCAGTAGAGTTAAACTGGCAGGTGAGAAAATCAGTAGAAATAACATAAATTTTGAGAAAATAAATCTAAAAAGAGTATTACATTTACTGTTTTTCATTCATTTGTATGAATACATATACATCTCCTGTTGTCTACACTGTCTTGTGCATGATAGTCCAGTGTTATTGTAAGGTCACACCAGTTTGTACTATAGATATGTATTCATTTTCCCCCTGCTAATGTCTTTCCACCAACCAAACTGGCGACTGGTTCTGCTGTCCTTCCCACTAATGCCCCCTTTTGTACCAAGCTCAGCAAAGTTGTTCATTAGTGATCTAGTGGGATCATTAACATAGTGACACTATTGGATCTCGCTGTTAACATAGAGCGTCCAAGGTGAACTGGTACAGGGCGTTCGATTTCAATTAATATGTTGCTCAACGAGGATTTGGTAATGGAATTGGAGCATGCATCAGTGAATGAATTTACCTGGACACCTTGAGACAGATGAGGCTGTCAGCGCATTGAATTCCATTGTGTTCTTGGCAACCCGTGGCTCTGGGAGCACAGCTTGTGTAACTTTTTAAAGGGATAGTTCAGGGGTTTTTTCTCTCAAAGTTTGTGTTGGTGTTTTTTTCCTTCAGTAGTATCGACATGTTGTCGACGCTGATTTTGCCGCCTATTCCGTGAACCAGCCTCACTCTCAGTGACAACATGGCCGCCAGCAGGGACACAAGGAAAACAGAAAGGCTTACCTAATATATTTGACTGTGATGTGAAATGAGTGTGCCCAAACCAAAATCCATACAGAAAGTCATCTGTTGTTTTTTTATCACATAGGGACACAGGACAGTTGATCTACTGCTGCCTAATTTGGTAAGTTTATGTCATTTATGTAAATCTGAATTATTTCAAATACAATCAAGTCACAAGACAATTGAACTTACTGTTGGAGGCACCACTGGATTAACGACGCCTAAAGCACAGATTTTCTCTATGGGCTTTGGCGCAGGGAGGGATACAACCACACGTCAAATAACATGATCTATCCCATAATTGTTTGGCCTATCATTCTAATGCACATATAATCTGGGCAGGTAGTGTTAAATTAAATGGTCTTACATCGTGCTTTTTTACAGAAGAGTCCAGATGTGAGGGAAAACTTAACCACCTTGACTAATGTCATTTTATCCTTATTAGACTCGACTTGCTTTATTTGCCATGTACAACAGATGTGCAGGCAGTTGCCTTTGTGACGGTCGTGCAGCAACAGCCTGCAGGGTCACAAACGTAGTACATGGTACAAACTTAACTCCACCTGACACTGTGTGGATGTCACACAAATTAACTGCAATGGATCCAAATCTATTATCGTCAAACTAACGAGTCAAGAATAAGTTCATGTAGCTATTGATCTGTAGTCGTGGTCCTTCTTAGGTTTTGTTAATCATAGGATGAAGTATTTATTTAACATTGCTCTTCTTTTACCAGTAAAGTTAAAAACTCCAGGCTGATTTTATTTTTATACACTGGAACAAAAGGAGTAACCCCAGCATCTGCATTCAAAGGCTTACTCGGTTTGGAATAATTCTCTTTAAATGTAAACATCTCAGCATGGGCCAACCATTGTGTGCATTTTATTGGTGCAGTGTTTGCGAACCGTGCAGCACAAATGATTATGTTAAGTATATATAATACACTTTAGAGAAACACAGAGGGAAGTATCTGCCAGTGAGCTGCTTTTGGGAACACTCACATCTGTATGTGTGTTGGATTATTAGTGTGTGTGTGTTTGTGCGTGCGTGTGTTCCTCAAGCAGAAGGAGAGGACGTTCTTCCGTCTGACCCACACCTCCACAGGGCTTTATCTCTGCTGGTGTTCCACATTATTGATAGCTGCAGTGATATTGACAGGCGATGCGGTGGTAGGAAAGGGAAAATAGGAGTTTGATATGACATATTGTGCTTCTCAGCAGGTCCCATAAATAACTTTGACACGTTTTTGTATGCATGGGAAGGCCCCTGATTCAGCCTCCCATAAAAAAATAAACTTCTATTATGGAATGTATTTGTCAAGTGGTGCGGTGATGGATGGACTAGTGTTTAGCCCTTGGCAGGTGGATGGGACTCGCCGCAGCAAGCAGCAGCAGAGGCTTGTGGGGAGGATTTGCTAAACAACTGGGGGGGTGGAGGGATGTCGGTGCAATTATTCAGCATGAAAGGGAATCATTTCAGTCTTCTTTCTCTTTCCCGTCATGCATTATTGCAACAGGATCTTTTCCTTTTGGTCGGGTGACAGCAGTGTGGATGAGAACAGTACTAAGAAGACACGAGAGGGGGGGAGAGAGTCTGTAAAACCAATGAACACAAATGTACACATAGTTTAATTCAGTGATTATACCATGAATCAGTTTATTATTTAAATCTGAGTGGTCATAGGATAATAAAAATTAATGGACAAGACAGGATCAAAACATTACTGATATTCTATTTACTACATTTTAGTACAAGCAACTTCATTTTCTCTAAATTTGGCAAATAGAGCCCAAATGTTTGTACTCATTGACCATGATACTAGAGAGTAAACAATCAAAAAAGGGCAATATAATTGCCTGATGTCAGCAGCTTCATGGCTGGGAAGCTAAAAATTCGAGAATTGGAACGGTGCCATTGATATACAATAAACAAGTATTGATAGCGGTATCGTTTGTCTAGACACTTATTGATATTTTGATATTGACCAATGAGACACGAGTGTCCGTTTATCACCACTTCTTGATAACCATCCCTACATAAAATAAAATAAAATAGTTACTGGTTTATTTTAGGGGAACTATGCTGTAAATTCAAGGAATTACCTTTCTGATCCTTGTGTGTGTCTAATAAAATGATAAGTGTGCTGTACTTTGTGAAATAAATCCAACACTTGTTGCAGTGACTGCATGCACAAGCATATGTTATATGTGCTTGTATTTTCTATACACATTCTAACACTGTGCATTTGTTGTCCTCAACAAGATAGTGAAAGGAGAACAGCATCCCAATTGCCCCCTTAAGCCGTTCATGCTTAGCATCATTGATTCATTTTTCTGCCTCAGGGCCCCACTGGGCATGTTGGCTCTCATTTCATGACTTCATCCTTCGTGGTCGTAAAGACATCTTGACACATGTGGAGGAACAGGCACGCAGGCACACGATACACAAACACAGATGTAGGAGATTCAGTTAGGATGTTGCGTTGTGTATAGCGTCATGTAAATGTTTGTCGTAGGGTTCAGCTCCTGGGATGCAGAGTGTTTTCAAGGCTCTTTATCAAGTCATTTTTGTTGTTGTGTAGGTCTGTAATCTTACAGAGGTTTATCTTTTGATCCTTGACATCAGAAACCCTTTTTTTCAGTCGTACAAGAGCATCAAGAACAATGAATGATTGACGACTTCAGCAAATTGCCCCATTTTTCCTCCCGTTTCTTTTCAATATTCTTGCAAAAATAAGCAGTAACACAGCACACGATTGTTGTGCTTGTCAATTTGGTGGATTATTGTGTAAGCACTGGTCGTGGTTCTCTCTGGTTTCCTTCCACCATCAAAACATGTATGAATGTTAGACACATGAGGTCAGTCACAGCAGCTCTGATCAACTCCTCCATCTGACCTTGTAATTTTGTTATGTGCAATTCTGGTTGTATAATGACAATAAAGATCCTTCCCTGTAGAGATGAGCAAACAAACTCCTTCCGTAAAGGACCATTTTATGGTCTGTTGGCAGTTGAAAGTAAACATTAAGCATTATTTGTGTACATCAGGACATCCTACATCCTTATGTAAGTGGCTCTCTCTACTATTACCTTTACTTAAATGCATCGCGATCACATGATTTAAAAATCAGCTAAATCTGTGCACTGGGACTCTTTGAGCAGTCGCCCATGAACTTGCTGAACCAGAAAGCGTGTGATGGAGAACACTTAGACCCCCTCATCCATTTCACATTTGTTCCAATCAATTATTGAAGTAGACAGCCAATTACAAATGAGAGGATTTGAGTGCCCGGCTTTCGTTTCTCCAAAGGCTTGCATTAAACGTCTCTTGGTGGTGAATAATTGGTGCGATTAATTTACTGTTGGGCGCAAGAGGTGTTTTCATCTGTCCGTTGGCAAACGGCCCTCCCTTATATGATTTAAAGTATTAAGATCAGGGAGAAGGGTTGGGCTCGTCAGCGAGCTATAACAGGTTGAGATGAAGTTTTAATTGTGTTTTGATCCATGCGATTACATATAGCATTCTAGGTTTTAATCTGCAATTACTTCCGTCTTTGTCCTCCTAATTGGGATGGTTGAGTTGCATTGCATGCAAATGAGGACGGTGGTAAAGGAGTTGAGTGCAAAAATGTGCATTTCACATGTGATGAAATGGAGGTGGTTTACCGCCCCCCCATCCTCCTGTTTGCCATTGAGTCGTCTACAATTTGTTTCATTTGATGGCGAAGATTGACGGCAAAGTAATTTATCTGTCTGCGCTGAGTGACAGGCCATAACAGACTGACATCCCATGTTGATGCTCCAACGCGGGATAATTTCCAGCTCACCACTTATCAAGAACACCCACACCATAATGGAAGCATGAAAAGGGACGTGATGAAACACCAGATTTATCCTCAGTCATAATGAAGCTTAAAGCGATGCAGCTTTTTAATGTGACTGGAGAACCCCCCCCCCTTCATATTTTCTGTTTTTAGCATCTTCCTAGTCATACTGGAGGTGATTTGAAGGTGTAATATTTCTAAATGTGGCACAGGTGAACATGTTGTCCTCTCTGTAGAAATGAAAAGACCAAACAGATAGAGGACAGTCACGGTAAACTCCTGTGCTAGTGAGTCTCCCAGCATCAGAGGAAGCACAGGTGCACAAGGTCAGCGCCCGTGTTCTCCAGAGACTCCCTTAAGGGTAAATGTGCCTATGATGGAATAGAGTGGCAACAGAACAGACGGGACGACTGCTGTGGGCCCGCGGCACTCAATCATTCTCCCAGTCTTACAATAGAGCTCCATATCACCAGCTCTCAACAGACTGCCAACAATGATGTGTCCACAAATAACTTCACATTTTAGTCTTCATTCTGCGAGCAGTACAGTTGATATAATAGATTATGCATGCAGTTTGCTTTTTAAGTGAGTAGTATTAATTTTTCCAAGTATTACCTAGTTATGTATTGCAGAAGCATCGTGTTTTTATTTTTCACTGCCTCTCAAAGTCGGTGAATATATTTCACTCACACACCACAATATTGGTGTCCCATTTTATTTCATTGGCTGTGGTTTCTTGGGTAATCTTTGAACATACTGAATTATCTGCGTACTTTGTTTCCAGAGGAAGCTGATGTCTTTGGTGGTCTAAGATGAATCTAGAAAAAAAAAGTAGCCTGGTGTTCATCTTGTGTTATTCTCATTTGAAAGTGAAACGTCCTGTTTGTCCTGTGACTCCTCAGAAGTTTTCAAAGTCTGGAACCCTGGAAGAGTGAAATAATTCCATTCCTTGTATTGGGTTAAATTCCAAATATTTGATCTATTTCCACCAAAAGCGGCAGTAGTGTCAATTGAAATGCAAAACAAATAATGTTGAAGAACATTTAAATGGAAATGTGATGTTTATCACCTTTTGAGGATGCACCTGATATTTCCGCCTTAAGTATAAAAGCCATTACAAAGAGACAAGAGGTCTCTCTTCAGGATTAATTAGATAAGCTTGCTTTAATCCATACTTTCCCTTTTTAATCCCCAACAACAAATGATGTTCTTGATAATGGAAACCCAAAGCACTGTGGAGTGTCTACTGGGGAAAGCACAATACAAGACATTCGGTACTTGGTACCAACACCATCACATTTCCAGAATGCATCACACCAGTTTTTACACTGCAGCAAAAACATTGAAAACAATAGTGTCCTCTGTGTGCACTCACTTGGAATCCTAGAAAATTCATATCTAACGTGTCTACAATGTCAGCGGTACGTTAGGTGTTTGCTTGTAGAAAAACAAGAACCATGTAAAAACGTTAAAAAAAAAGAAAAAAAAAGTAAAGGCATTAAATCAAACCTAAGCAAAGTTGTTGTAGGATAACAATTAATAAACTTGAAAGAAAGAAAACAACTTGAATTTGGCCTGGTTTCTTGATACTAGAGCTGAAACTCACGATAATCTTTTTATAATCAATTAATCTGTTGATTATTTCCTCGATTAATCGAGTAACCGTTTGGTCCATAAAATGTCAGAAAACGTAAAAAAATGTTGATCAGTGTCAAACCTGGAAATAATGAGGTTCTCAAATGTCTTGTTTTGTCCACAAAATTATTCACCTTCTTTGTTATATGGAGCAAAGAAACGAAGGATATATTTGCATTTTAGAAGCTAAAACCAGGGTATCCGCGTGGTCTTAAAAAGTCTTAAATCCAATAATTTGAATTTAAGGCCTTAAAATGTCTTAAATTCTCCTAAAATCTCATAATAGGTCTTAAATAAAATTTTGAAAGGTCTTAAAAATCTCTTAACGTTACTTTTATTTAAAACATGCATAAACTTCAGTCTCACTTTGAAATGTTTCTAGTTTTGAGGATGCCGATAACATAACTACAACACGGAACTAAAGTAGGCCACCTGTGCTGCCCGGTGATAATTTATCGAGCACCACTAGCTAGTGTGCTGTTGGTGCGCTGCGGTGTTTTACAGCTTAGCATAGCAGCGGAGAAAACTTAATAAAAGCCCACAGCGAAGCCGAATTGCAAGTTCAACAATTTGTGGCTCTAATTTTGCTTCATGTCTTTTGTACTTTTTTGCCAATATGGATTTGAAATGGGTCTTAAATTGTATTCAATATGGTCTTAAAAAAAGTCTTAAATTTGACAGGTTGAAACCTGCAGAGACCCTGTAAAACGATCAGAAATCTTGTTCTAATACTGAAAAAAGCTTCAAACCAATTAATCGATTATAAAAATAGTTGACTATTCATTTAGTAATCAATTAATTATCAAGTAATTGTTTCAGCTCTACTTAATGAAAATCCCATAGACCCACTTGCAGGAATTCGACAACAAACCATATACAGCACAGACTTAAGAGCACTCAACACAGTGTAATTGTTTACTTACATGGATATTATTCCAAAAGGCTCTGTGAAAAACAAAAGATGTGCTGACGAGCTGCTATACCGAGCTGCTCCATGAACACTGCATCGATGAGCTACCACTGCCTCACGGGGCCAAAGCTTAACTCAATTTGTCTTAATTAGGATCACCACTAGGTGGGGAAACTGCATTTCTGGAGAAGGAAACAGACCTCTCTTAACTTATCATGTTTACTTACTTTAACAACCAAAGAATGCTAAACTAAGCCTCTAGGGCAGGATCTTACTTACCACGTTCTGTATCTGTGGAAAACTGCCTCAGATTTCCACATGTGCATACATGTCACTGTTCTCTTCTTACTTAAACGAGGGTCTGCGTCTACGATTCCATGCATGCGTACTCAATCTCACATAAGTTCTCATCAGAAAATGGGCCTCATTTGTATGTCCTTGTATTATTTGGGTGCAGAGTTGTGCATGTGTGTGTGTGCTGGCTGACTTACACAAACCCTATTTGGACGGGATTAGTTTTACATGGAGAGGTGAGGGTAAAGTAATTATTACCAGAGCTTCTCAGTGATTTTAATCCTGTCAGAATGTGTCATGCCAATAATCATTACTGGATGGTGTCAGGAAAGTTTAGCTTGGGTAAAAAGGTAGTACAAGTAGTACGCTTGAAGAAGCTTTGAGTTTTGCACTAGGCGGTCGGACAAGTCTGTGGCAAACCTTGGCTGTTTTTGGCATTGGTTTGAACACCATTCCGAACAAAAAGTAGTCAGAGGTACGGACTTCTGATTGATTCAGGTAAATGCTTTTAGTTATGCAAGCACCTAGCTATGTCGTAGGCCAAGGCTATGGGGCTAATAAAATGCCGGTAAAATCAACCAGTTGGCAAGACAGTTATTATTTATTTGACCATACATAACAGTTGTATGCTGTAATTACATCATTCTGTGACAGAACATAAACAAACATAGTATTATTTTGTACATTTGTACACATGACGACAGGAGGTGATGGCAGTGCGTGCGTAAATTGATTGACCCCTCCCACTTAGCAGAATTACCATTAATATTACAGATGTCCTGTGGTTAAATTACATCAAGCAGCTTTCCATTGTTACCATTTTCTACTTCACGTCTTTTGACCAAAAGGGACAATGGAGACCAACAGAGAAATGGGCATACCATACCAGACCTCTGCAGAAAGTATGACCTTGGCCTTCTTATTGTATATGAACATTTCTGTGTATCCAAAGACACAGGTGTGCCGCCGAGTTACCCTCATCGTCGTTTAGACTCACAGGTTGAAAGACTTTGATGTGTGTGATATATGCAAAGCTTTGCATGCAGATGTGACACTATATCTTTTAATCTGACGGAGGGTTGCCTCTGTCAGAATCCTATCACGGTAACCATGGTATCATGGTTAAATATTGTTCACTACAAGTGCTCAGCGACCATGAGAAAAAAGGCGAAATCCATGTGTGTAGTAAGACGTATCGTGTGACCTCACCACCATCAGAGGAAATGCATAAACACTCCATGTCAACTCTCGCCTACTTGTTTTATTCACATCCCTGAGTCCAACCCGCAGGTATTCAATCATTTTGATTAAAAGAGTGATTTTGTCCTGAAACTGTGCAGGAGTTGCGAGCCCCACCAGCCAATGACATTTGAGGAATCATATATATTCATAAACTTTTAACACTGTCAATGGGACATGTCTTCAATCTCCGCCTCACAATGGCAAAGGCACTCAATCTTTCTTTAGCTCGGGACAGAACATTTGAATATGAGCGTAGGATTATTAATGTGACAGTGCACCGGGGAGGCATTATGGGGTGATTCAGTAGGAGAACGACTTTTGCAGGTAGTGCTTATTGTTTCACAGAAACCATTCCGATGCTCTTAAGGCACATTTTCACAAAATTCTCATGATGGTCGTCATCAGTCATCAGTCATGTATCTGTGTGAACTGCGTGGTTGGGATAATTGTCCAGCTCTAGAAGAAGTAGAATGTAGATCCAGATTCTTTTTTACAATTTAATAAATTCTAGGGAGTTCTGCATTAGGTTTAGTGTTTTGTTTGTCAAGCTTTCAAGAGTTTAAAGTAGCTTTGTGAGGTTTCTGGCCCAAGGAACAGTTTCACAGTCTGTTAGCAAGTTATAAACTTGTTATTTTATGCAAAATATTTTGTAAAAACAATGACTGGCATTGGCTCGAAGTCCATTTTTCCTTAAGCACCATTTTCTTCTGACAGCATAATTTTGATAAAAGCAGTCCACTGTTAAAAATATACCAGTGGTTTAGCAGGGAGGTTACATGCACTCACACTGTTGGCCACTTTTCTGGCTGACATTTAGCCATATAATCAGCATCACCCATGCATGACTGTTTGAGGTTGTGGGAATAGCTGTCATTTGTATGTACGTCCAAAGTTTTGAGTCGATTGTTTCACTTTTAATCAGAACGGCAGATCTTAAGACACAATTCCTAAACCAAAGAAAAGTAGAACATCTTCCAGCCATCTGCAAACCTCAATTCCCTTAAGCGCTGCAGCTCAGCCATTGTGTTCCACTTTAAATTATATTGTTGCATTCAGCAAGTTTTTATGTTCCTCCTCATCTGTTTGTTCCCTCCCGGACAGTTGCATCTCTCTACCACCTCCACCTACTGCCTCATATCTCCTTCCTCTCTTTAGTCTTGTTATTTCTTGTCATAAGAATGAATTGAATTTGTCCCCTTCAGTGCAAACAACAATAGACAGAGTAGTGGGACCTTCAGGAAAACAAATCGCCACCTCCTGTCCCTGTTGGGGATTGGATGTATGTGTGTCGGTGCACGTGTGCACATATATTGCTGATGAGGCTGAGGGGGCAGATGAGGAACAGGCCTATGCCAAAGAGGAACCCAGGGTCATTTATTAACATGTCATCCTCACAGTTCCTGTTGAAGCAGCAAGAGATCCAGACAAATGATGTTAATAATAATAAGTAGCCCTGTGGTGAGACAAAGAGGTCTGCAACCCTGTCCGCGTTAGGCACCTGATGCTTATTGTTAAAATATAAAAAGGTTATAAGGTAATGTCTGCAGTTATGTATATGAATTTCCAAAGGCCTTTGTGTGTGCGTGCTAAAAATACGTTTGTCTTTTTATGTATATTATTACCTCTGTGCCGTAGGGCATGGATACCAGGACAATCTGTAGGTGAATTCCCAGTGGTTTTAAGCGCCGCAGTGAGTCCTGCCTGCTCTATATACAATAACTGTGTCAAAGGCTCAAATTAAAGGTACATTCAACTCGGTGACGAGAACAGAAAATGTCAATGATCCATGACCAGACACTCCATCAGCTTTGCAGGGACAACTAAACCCAGTGCGCCGAGTGTGATGATGCAACATTCAAGGACACTCTTTAGATCTTCACTGTACATGATGGAATAAACTTTGTTCACCACTCATGTGGGTCCATCATTTTTACAGCCCTTGTCATGAAGAGGCAACTCAATTCTTGTATGTTTTTTTTGTGTGTGGTAGAGCTAAACAATGAATCCTTTTAAAACTGAGCAATTTGGTATAACCCAGTTAGCAAATCACAGAGGCTGCAGTTTAATAGTCTGTTTTTTCATATATTTCATATTTCTATCAGTTCTATGCCAATTTAGAATTGCATTACATGTTTTAGGAACAACTCATCTTTAAGGTTCTCATCCATGTATTAGTCATCAACAGTTTGCACAAATTGATGATATCTCAGGAGACAACATGTCTTGTTTTGAATTGATAATACAGTCAATATAAAAGTCAAGCTTGATTTAACCCTTAGAACACAGAGCATTTCAGCTGCTTTTTCCCATTACTATGTTTAAACGTACAGTATATACAGAGGGTATAAGAATATAGTGTCCTATATCCTTTTTTTTTTTTTTTTTTTAGCAAAACCTAGGCAATCTGATACAACTATATCAACACACCTGGATAAAAAGTACTCAAAACGTTTTAAAAATGTATTGAATTAGTGAAATTTGGAAATGCGTCTCAGTTCAAAGTCCAGTTGGCTCATTATTATGAACAAAAAGAAAAGACCCCCCCCTTCAGGATGTCCATATAAGGAGTATTTTTTCCAGGACAATTTACCAAGCGGTCTCCTGCGGCACAGATCCGACCGTGCCCCGTGAGCAGCAAGAGTAGACCTGAAACAATTACTCAATTAACAGATTATTAATCAATTACTAAATGAATCGTCAATTATTGCCAGAATCAGTTTGAAGCGTTTTTTATGATTTAAACAAGATATCTGATTGTTTCAGCTTCTTAAATGTGAATATTTTCTGATTTCTTTGCTCCACATAACAAAGAACTGATTGAAAACTGATTAATTTTGGTTTGTGGACAAAAACAAGACATTTGAGAACATCATAATTTCCAGGTTTGACCAACACTGATCGACATTTTTCAACATTTTCAGACATTTTATGGACCAAACGATTACTCGGAATTGGATTTATATATATTTTATATTTATGAATGCCTCAGTCTGACTGTACTATTATCTACTGACGACATGCTGAAGTCTTCATGGAGGGAATTCTTACATGTAGTAATGGTTGTGAACAGGAGGATTATATATTTAGTTTAATGTTGCAGGACGTGTAGAGAAACTGTTCTTCATTGTATCGTGTACGTACAGCAAGAAAGACAAATATTGAAACTGAAATTTGAGTACAAAACCCCCCACAAATTTGCACCTATTCAAAACAACCGCATTCTTGTCGAGTCTGTAAAATTGATGATTGAAAATTCATGTAAATGTAATGATATATGCAATTTCCTGTGTTGCTCTTGGTTACACTTTCACCTCAGAGGATGTCAGAGGAAACAAAAGGTGAGAAAAAGCTGATAAATCACAGGAAGCGAAAGAAAAAAAAAAGTGAATCTCCCTGGAAAGTAAAGCTTGTTGGAATTAATGAAATTGCAGCACACGTGATGTGGTTTTTTATTCAGTTGAACAGTATTCATATCCACAAGTTTCACTCAACATTCACTGCAGTCAGTCGTTTTCATGCAGCATTCATAATCGCGTCATACAATAGCATTTTGTAAAAGGGGGCAAGCGCAGGCCTAATTCTCACATAAAAGCCCCATTGAGTACATCGTAATTCCACTTTAGTACGTGACCAGTGGAGGTCTGTGCAGGAATCCACACCACAAGAATACTCCTTTTGTAAGAACATTTAATTAATTGCAGAGCAAGGGAAGACACAAAGATGAAATGACTCGCCTTTAATTGGCTTGACTGAACATTTTCATTACAGAGAGTGTATCCTTCTTAGATTCTTTCAAGGAGTCCTTTTTTTTTTTTCTTTTCCTTGGGACTTTTTATGCTTTACAGGAGTGCAGATGATTTGTGGCATGAGAAAGGGAAGAAACGTCATTTCTGGAGGTTGTGTTTAGTAACTTTACTTGGTTAAGTATCAAGTTTGAATTTTTATTCTTATTATAAGTTTTATAACTTATTATTTTAAGTTTAAATTGTGATGATTAAGTTAGGATCATGTTCATTACATGCATTTGCACACAGCTACAGTTCTGTTGCATATGGATATCAACATATTTAACCAGTGTCGACTGCCTGGGAGAATATAAAAGAAAGGTACTGCTGCCTCTGCTGTGGTGTTTTGTCTTCAAGCTTTTATCAGATATCCGTTTAATTTATTAGGTAAAGGAGCCTGGTGAATCTGCATTTCCCCGAGGCATCCCGAGTGAAATTAGCATTCCATTTGCTGCTACATTTTACAGCTGTCATTCAGATTTACCTGTGCTTATGAGCAAACAGGCAACACTGCTATTGTAAGCCGTTATCCCAGTGCAATAAACTGTATGTTCATGCAAATTCAGAGCCTTTCAATGGTGATTATGATAAGTGCGATAATCTCCTTATCTCATCACCCTCTCTTTGGTTTCTGAGATGTGCTATGAAATGCATCAGTACACTCGGAAATTGGGCAAAACTGCAACTAATGCCACAGTCCCTTCTCCCTTATGTTTCCCTCACAACATTATGCTGATGGTGTGGAACTACAACAACTACATCAATCACAAAGTTGGAATCTGCTAAAATTGCAGTTAGCGGTGCAGTTATTTCATCGCGGAGGCAGAAGAGGAGTGTAAGCCTCGTTTCACACTTGTTTTACCAGCTGGCTGCCTTATATTTCCACGCAGCCTCGATGCTGACAAATATCTGCAAGGTCTTGTGCTGCCTTTTCTCTGGTTGGATGAGTCCTTTGTCAAGAGCCGGTCAGACTTGCGTTGCACGATCAAGACCACAACAACAGCGTTCATCTGCTCGGTAACAAACGGTGATCGACGTGAACATCTTTACAACGTCTCAGTCTCAAACTTCGTGTTAAATAGCGCGTCAGTCACTGGTAATTGCACGGTGAAGTAACCAGACCTTGCTGTCGTAATAGAAAACGGTGATACATTTTGTTATTTGCTAGTAAGGGACTCCGTAACCTCTGTGACCTTGCAATAAATTACACCTTTCCCTCAATATATGACCTGGTATCTGTTATATCGTCTGTGCAAGGACATTGGCTACAATAGCAGCAGAGTGGCAGACGCAATAAATATTATTTAAGGACTCAACATGTCACCTGTAAATACCCATAAATGCCATTACCTCACTTCATAGCATGTGGCCATAAACAAGTGATAAATACAATCTTTCAGTGCATCAGTACAACAGGTTTCTAAGAGCCCATTGATTTTGGATTTGAGTGTGTGTTAACGTTGAGCACTTAAAGCTACTTGCTGACAGTACAGCAAACACTCCCACAAAAGCTATTAGCGCCTTGTTAATGCTTTCAGCGCCGTTTCACATAAACCAAGGTCACATATTCTCCTCCGCTCTGTCACGTGTCACAAACAGTCTGAGATTATGTAAATGAAAACACACTGAGATGGAGGGAAAAAAATAGAAAACTTTTGTGGTTAATTATGCCACATAATTCAATTTTGATTAATAATTAATGTCTCCTTTCCTAACTAAATATCTATAATTAATCAACAAGTCATAGCAAGAGAGTAGGCTAATTGGTTTGAAAACACAAACCTGAATTCTTAATTCATACACGAGGTTGACATCGCTAATTGCAGGAGTAATCAAAGCTCCGCCCTGTGGGAATATGAAGAAGAGATCGGTAAATGGGGGTTAGCGTGATCCTTCACAGCATTATCATGACAGCTCCATTTATAACCAGATGAATATCAACAATGACAAAAACAGTGAATGGCAAAAGGCTTTTTGCATTAGGCTGTCTGTATGATAAACTCCACTGATTGAGTCATCCCAGCAGTTTCACTTAAGGCCGACTTGGAGCTGTTTTACTCAAGTCTTTTAAGTGGTGTAATGGCTCTGTCAGCATGTGAACACCTGCTTCTCGTGCAGTAATCAAATGAGCACAAAGCTGCGTGGATTCAAGACTCCAACACTGAAATCAGAGAGAGGAGAGAAGGATGGAGATATTCTAAAATGTGATTTATGTCAGCCAATCGCATGAAAACAAGAAACAAACAACTGAAAATGTACTTTTATTATAGTCACAAATGTGTTGACACATTAGTTCCTTACCAGTCCTCACAATTTAAACAATTTTCACCCTAATTTACCAGCTTCAGAGTCATTCATTATGTTTACATGCACACTTAAATCGAAATAAGGCCATAGTCTGACTAACCCTGGATTTCCACTGGACGCGGAAAGGCCGCGGAACGGCCTTCTACTTCCGGGTCAAAGACCAGGTAGGTAATTTTGGTGCATGCACAGAACGCCAAGTCCAACTCCAGTCTGACTCCAGTCCGACTAAGCGGGAGAATTCTGACTATGAATCATGTTATCCAGTTATGTTAGTCTGACTAAGGCTTGCTCGATTTTGCTTGAATGTGTTTACATGTTGAAGAAAACTGAATTATTGTCTTAGTCTGACTAAAATTGGACTTTGAAAACCCATGTAAATGCACTGATTGGTTAAATGGCTTGTTGTGGGGAGATCGAAGGCTGTCTCCACTCCCTCTACTGTCTGTTAGTGGGAAAATCAGCGTTGCGAGATGAGGGCAGCCGACCCAGAGTCCTCAGAATCAGGAGGTCTCTCTCGCGAAGTGTTGGGTCTCGCAAGAAACACAAATTGCATTACACACACTCACAGACACACTCTCAGACACCCTAGCATATGTACGTAGGTATAACCTATGGACGTTGAAACTGTAGGGGGAGCTCTAAGAGAAAAAGGTAAGAAAGCGACCAGTTTGGAGGATTTATATTCAGTAGGAATGAATGAGCCCGGGCCTCTGTGCCACAAATCAGATCATACTCAGATTATTTTAAATTGGAAAGTATTTATTTTCCAACTTCAATAATATACATTAGCTTCTACATGTTCTGTATTAGTATTAATGAATGAATGTCATTTATGTAAAGCCTGTTTTTAAGTCCCTAAAAATAGCCTCACTATCTATTTAGATTTGTTTTCCGCTCTGTGTGAGTGTGTGAGTGCTTGTGTGAGCGAGTGTGAAAAAGCTGTTAACACATGACTTCTGATAACGGTTGATTTGCACAGGGTAAGTGTCTCCCAAATTCCAGCGATAGGAGTGTCATACTCCATTTATGCATTGTCATCTCACTAAAAATCTGCCATCCATTACACATAACTTCCAATATGGACACGCTCGAGCGTCTCCAGACAAAGAAAGTCTCACCGGCTGCTGCTGGTGTGATCTCAGTTTGAGGTGATAGCTATAGTTCCAATGGCAGCTTGACCTGATGGTTGGAAAATAATGTGCTGAGGTTTTCTCACATTCTCAGGAAGGTCTGTTTGATGTGATGAAACAGATTGTAGTTTATTTTTGTCTATGGATCAAAAGACCTCTGACTTTGTCTCCCTAACAACCTGATTTTTTTTTTCTGAATCCAGTGCTATAAATGGATGCATATTTTGCACATAGTGCACACGTAGGGTGAATTCCAATTCCTTGCTTAACCCTCAATCTTAACCCTCAATCTCAAAAATGCGCGCTCCCGCTAGTGCAAGTGCTGTCCCGATTCTCAGAAAAATTAAGTTGAGGGGCAAGTTTAAGGGCTGTATCGCCCTCAATATTGAGATTTCCCTTGCAATTTGCCATTTTCCTTGTTTATTCCATTTTAAATTCGAGCACAAGAAATATTTACTGCATAGAATTAAGTCTGGAAGATTTATAATGTTCACATCAAAATTATACATTTTAGGTTTTCATGTAGTGATGGCCTATCTTGTACCAAGCTGGACTTCAGTCAAGTCGAAAAAAAAAAAAAAAAAAAATAAGAATTATATTTCTCAAATCAAATTGCAGTCACAATAGATGTCAGAAAAATCACAATTAGATTTATTAACCCTATGTAAAATACTGTTAAAATACTGAAAATGCCCAGTTTGTTACTCATCTATAAAGAGTCAAGTGACAGGTGTTAGGACAGGGACACTTCAGGGATAGTGGAAATAACTTACAAGATTACTCTAGATAATCAGGCCTCACGCTGTTTATCCTCTCCATTACAGGCCGTGTTGTCCTTGAAGTGGCACTCTTTATTCATTCTCTTCTTTTTGTGTCAATTTTCAACTTTAATTGGACATCTATTTTTGTCACCAAACAAGATTTATTACCAGCGTGCAGGGGAGAGTGAACTTGGTTGAAATTAGAATACTTTATGTCCATGACATGGGCACGTCCGTGGAGGGGCAGCAACCTTGTAGGTTGTTCCCTCCTGAAGGGGAAGGTGTGCGTGTGTGCGTGTGTGTGTGTGTGCGTGTGTGTGCTGGAGACGTGCATAGTAGAGACACAATATCCTGAAAGTAGTCAGAGAAAGACCGTGAGAGAATGTGCTTGATCTAGGGATTTTCTGGAGGGTGGGGTTGTTAAGGGGACACTTCTCTGATACGTCTCCACTGACCTGAATTCACTACTGGGGTGTTTTATCTCCTTAACAGTGTCACCTTCAGTACCTGGAGAGGTAAAGAGACATTTCCATCCTTATATGTCATAGTGAAGCAGTGATATTGCACAGTAGGAGGTGGTGACGACTAATTAGCAGGTTATTGGTTGGAATTATAGATTAAATAACAGCTACCCTTTGAAACAATGACCATAATTCTTAACTCAAACATGTCCTAAGCACTCTGTCTTTTAAGGCAACTTTAAGACTGTTCAGTCTATCAGGTTATGTGTTGTAATTGGCCCTTTACAGAGCAGTCATTTTAAAAATCACTGGTGTTAATATTGAAATTAATCATGGTTGAGTGTCATCTTGTTTCCTCGGTGTCCATGTCTGAAATTCCTGCTGTAGATTAAAAAAACAGCAATCTAAAAAAATAACCATTATTAACATTTTTTCATATTGTTATTGGCATCTCTTTATAATACACTCCTCATGTGCTTGTGGTTAAAAGTGTAGCTCCTTGCATGTCAGCAGTATGTGGGAAAAGCCTGCTATGTTATTTGACCACTGCTCAGCTAGTGCTGGACAATCATTGAGGGAGAACATTCTAAGCTGATGTGCAAATCTAGGTGGTGAAAGTGAAAATAATTGCTGCATATGTGTAGAGTTGATGTGCTTCACTTTTATGATAGTGATTTATACTGAGGAGTTGTTACCAGTAGTGGATGTTTCTAACATGGAAAACAACGACAACACAATTGATTTGATGAACCCAACAGGCCCTCCTTGGTAAAATCCCTCTTAAATCCATGATTGAACACTAGTTATTTTTTTACTGTCAAAACACAATAATGAATTAATTAAAGCTGCATGCAGCATTGTGCGGGCCGTCCCAGCCGCTGCCCTGCCAGCAGGTAGTGCTATACATTGTTTTCATGTGCTGTTTTCTGGCCAGGTCTCTTATCTTACGTTTTTGTGCAGATCAGTGAATGTACAGCAAGGTTAGAGGGCACTTCCTGTTTCGTGGCAAACAGTGGTTAAATTTAAATGGCCGACTTCCAGTTGGGTCAAATTGATGTGCACAGACAAGTTCAGGGTCGGTGTCTTGTGTCATGTGTAATGTGTGTTGTAAGCATAATTCACCATTATCTGTGCGTGTGGATTCACACACTCAATGAGGCACTGGATGTCTAAAACTTGCGGTTGTGTTAGTATTGGGATCATGGTCCCTTTAAATGACCGGAGACTTAGGGCGCTTTCACACCTATAGTTCGATTGCTTTGGTCCGCACCAGTCAGAAAAATGTTACAATGTAACAAATGGACACTCAGGTTCCGAGGCGATGACACGGTGGAATGGTGGAAATCCGGGGTTATCCCGTATCTCATACCCATAATGCATTAAACTTGACCATTTCGTTGCATTTGGTTTGGTTGCTTTCACACCAGAGGAACCGTACCAAAGTAGGGCGGATAAAGTGCTCCGAGACCACCTCTTCAGGCAGATCTTGGACCGGTTGGTTTGGTGCGCACCAAAGGACCGAGATTACATTCACACCTACGCAAACAAACCAAACCACAGCATTCGGTGCGCACCAAACATGTGACAGAGTCACGTGGTGATGGGCAGTGCCATCTTTATTTTGGGTGCTCAGTTGTTTTTTCACTGCAGTAAAAGTTTTGGCTTTGTCCTAAGGGGTTTCACTTATGGCGGCGCTACTGAGCCATAAGTTCTGCTCAACTTTTACGCACATCAGAACTCACAGTTCGTTTGTAAATGTTTTCCCTTTCTGTGTTGAGGCACAGTCTCTTTGCACCACATGAGGGGTTACAAGGACTCATTTTGATCATTGATTGTGTTGTATGACAGGTCTCCATATGTGAACAAGTGTGACATTAGCACTTAAAGGCCCTGTTTCTCCAGCAGCTGGTGATTGATCCGATCAATAGCCTGGTCAGTGCATACAAGGCGTCTCAGAGAGGGTGAGAGATCTCACTCAGTGCTAATGATGGCGATCAAGAGTGGGGGTTTCTTACTACATTACACCAGTCATGGTGTGGGTAACTGTCTAAATCAGACATCAATTTTTTAGGGCAATTCTCCACTACAAGAAAATTATTAATGACATACTTCAGAGCATGAGAGCTAGTGGAAGTGATGCAGGGTTCACAGCATGTTGTGCCATGAACACTGAAAAGGAGCATTCAATGAAAATTTGTCACCAATTCTCTGGGGTCCACAGTACCTTAAGCATAAGAGAGCAGCTTCAAGTTCAAAAATTCAAGAAGCTTAGTCAGTTTCATCATATCATGTCCATCTCTAATAATCACCTTCTATACTTAACAGTGTTTAAAATGACACATTCCCAAATTTCTACAGGATAAAACAAAAGAGAAGATGCCATTCTGTTGGGAAATTGGTTTTATTATTGTAACCTTACTTCCCTTCACGAACCAGCCCACTTTCTGCAGTGTTGTTTACAAACCCGGAACCTTCTATCAGACCTGTGTGAGAGAGGCTTGATAAGGGAACAATGAAATAGGACGGTATTACAATGGATTGCAACATGGCCATACAGAGTAACCATTAATCTCCCTCTCCACCGCTTTATACACTACCCATTTGACCATTTCTCATCACTTCCAACTTCAGGAGCATCAGATTACAAACAAAAAAATCAGCCTTTGTCACAGCTGAGGCCCATGTTCGCCAAGTTGACAGTCTTCCAGGACGGGCATCATTTGAATGTGTCCACTCTGATATTTCCCCTCTATCTCTCGTGACCTGATAATGTGAACTCTCTAATGAAGCTATTGTGTGCCTGTCCAAAGCTATTGTCTTGCAGAGGGAACTTTATTTTCTGTTTCCGACACATCGCTGTCTGTGATGAGCACACCTGGAATGGCCACATCTCTCTGTCCCTGTCCCCCCCACTGTCTTATCATTGTTCTCAATTTCCCGCAGTTTCCCACCATCTACATAAGCAATTTTTACTTCTCCCTCTCTGCTTGTTCTTGGTTTATCCTTGTTATTATGATAGCAATTCTATGTTTTCTGAATGTCCACTTGTTTTGTAAATGTGTGTACGTTTGTATGTATATGTATATACCTTTATACATATACATACACATGTATATACAGTATGTATGTGTATGTGTGTATATATGTATATGTTTGTATATATATATGTATATATACATACATATACACATGTACATATAGCCAAAACACAAATCATCTGTCTTGACTCAGCAATTATTGCTCCTATAGGTACAACACAGGAACTGCATTAGTTTCTAGGAGCATTAATATTTACATTTTCCATTTTAAATCATAAAAGCAAATTGATTTAATATTTATTTTTGTGTAACAATAACACAATAAAATGTTCTGAACTTGTTGCTATTCATGTTCCATTGTTTCATCAGTGCAGCTCATGAAAACGGTGCCTTCTTTCTTAGCACACAAAGCTTATCCGACCGCCAGCTGCCGGCTAAAACAGGACAATACAACTTACTGTAAGTCTCTGAGGATTTATACATTAATTCAGCTGTCTAGAATCAGGTTACATTCGAGGTGGACGCGTTGTCTTTGAAACACATTTGTCCTCTTATGACAAACGGCAGCTACTCTGTGACAGAAGTTATAGATTTGATCTTATTCTTATCTTATTCTTATTGTTATTATTCAGCTGATAACTGACACTATTACTATTATGGTTGTTTTGATACTGTGCAGTTTATGGCTATCCTAAATGTATACAGGCCTGCAAATAATGATTATTTTCATAATCTATTAATTTAGCAATGTTTTTCTTTATTAATCAATCTGTTGATTGGCTCATAAATGTCAGTACATGTTGAAACAATGTTGACCTGTGTTTCTCATACCTTAAAATTAGTTTTTTTATAAAGCTTGTTTAAGTTATGTTATAAAAAATAATATTGATTTAGAAACTGACTACTAATCAGTTCATTGATTAATCATTGCAGTGCTAAATGTATGTAATTGTATCATCTCCCTGGATTTACCCCCTGAATCCTCTCCCTTCATATCAGCTGTGCAGTGCTAGAACAAAAAGGTTTAGAGACTTGATTCAGATGAGCTCCTCTGCTCTAAAGTAAAAATACTGCTCTGACTTTGACAATTGTTCTTTAAATTATCACTAGTGTTAATGAGCACCGGAGGATTCTCAAGTTACTTGCACACTGTGATGACACCGCTTCACCCTCTTTCTGTCCCTGGAGTGAACCGGGAGAGTAAATTATATTTTCAACACTAAAGATGATCCGAGTCTGTGATACTGTTAGTCTGCATCTCACTTGTTACCATTGTTTGCTGTGCTCTGAACTCATTGTGGAAGTGACGCATACTCTATGTGAAAGTGATTTACATTCATGTGTGACACACTTGTCACAGAGTGAACCGACTGCCACACTGGTGTTTAAATGTCATCTTCCACTACTTTCTGCCTGACAAAGCTGCAGATGCTATTTATTTACCTGTTAAAAAAAAAAAAACAGCGCATGGATGAGTGTGTGTGTGTGTGTGTGTGTGTGTGTGTGTGACTGCCTTCTTTCATTTTTCATTTGCTTATGTAAACAGTGTTGTGCTGGAGGAAGATCACTTTTCTTGCATGCGAGAGTAAATTTTTCCTTTCATGCCAAGATTTCCTGAAAATCATACGGAGAGTGACACACTCACAGTGCGCCGCTCGCAGACAGCGAGAGCCGAGCGTTGAAGACACCTTTGATGAAACAAGCTCATGAGGCTTTGATGTTTGTGTGAGTTTATGGAGCTGATTTCCAGCTGCTTTGTGCTCTTCAGGGCCGTCCTCCTACGGCCTCTCCCACCAAATTAGAAATGGCACCTGTACACCTGCCTTATTCTTAAACAATCAGCACTTACTGCTTTCCTCTTGTTTTTCTACCACATAATATATTTGTTCCATTATGCGCAGCTCACTGTGGGGGTTGTAAAGAAACCGAACTGAGGAATGGCAATGAGAGAAGCACATACAGTAGATGTGTATGCGGGGGAATTAGAGCAAAAGTCCCATCTAACCAGCGAGTTGAATTAGACTAATTCTTGGCAAATTGATTAATTGCGCACATTTAAATGGAAAAAATAGCTTTAGTGCCAGTGCTTACTTCCTATCCAGTGGAAGTGGGGGTTGCAGAGGAACTCATGTTACAGCATAATACGATATATTAGCAAAAATAATGATATTATCATTATACAGCAGTCATTGACATTGCAAGACAACAATGCATCACACTATCGCTCTAACTTAATGGTACAGTGTGTAAGAATTAAACATGTGATATGTGAGACCCCTCCATTCACCACTTCCTGTCCAGATTGCATGGCTTTCACACATGAGTTAAAGAAGTAAACACTCAATTACCGCCCATCTCGACTCTTCCACTCTCGCCGTTACCTCCTTGGTCATTTGTTTACTCATGGGGGCTCATGTGAGCGATGCATTTTTCTCATCTGCTTAACTAAAGGACATGTGAAGGTTTATTCAACAAGCAATTAAACATAAAGCATACTTTTTCATGTTCTCATTCCTTTCGATAAGCGCCACCATGAGGACACGTGAAGTGCGGTGATAATGGTGAGTCAAAGTGGCCTTAAAATCTGTTTTTAAGCCCCTTATTTTTAAAATCAATACATCAATATTTGGCGCCAGCTTATTGATGATAACACCTCATGAGTCAGGATGACGATACGTTGCCGTATTGATATTTTGTCCCACCGCTAATATCCATTAACCCTAACTCAATACATACTAAGGTCACAAATATATAATCACCATGTTTTAACGCTGAATATTGGTCAGTATTGTGTGTCCTAACAGGAGTTTTTGTTCTATATAATGTAGATTTAACCTAAACACTGTCAGTTTGCCTCATACTGTGATATAATTCTAATGATTACTTAATATGCAGTAGATGTGGTGGTGAAAAGTATACATACACATATGATAATAAGGAATTCTAACATTTTACTCAGCAACGTTGACGAGAAGACGTAGTCAATGATACACTGTAAAAAAAAAAAAGGTCTGTAGATCATATGGTAATATACTGTAAACTCTTAAAAGTGAAATAATATTACTGTATAATATACTGTTAATATATATACATAAATCACCCAATAACAATATTTTTTTTTCTAAAAAAGTACATGCATACAAATACTGTAATACATATTATGGTCAATGCTGCACATCTGTCATTTGTAAATTTTAAGCTCTTAAATCTATGAATCAATCGAGTCAAAGACTGAAATGTACTATAATACAGATTAGATGTAAATATCCGGTAGTCTGAATGTTTGATTACTTTAATAAGCAATTATATCAAAAAAAGGTTTCCCCATATTTACAGCATATTTACAGTTTATAAGTGAAAAATGAGAGCCTGCATACTTTCCCACCATGAATACTAATATGTATTTATAAAGGTTTAAGCACCGATGCAAGTTATTCCACTATTATTTAGTCTACATTGTGCTTTGCTGCTACAAAGCTGCAGTGCAGCACAACATAGTGCCTGCAAGTGTTGGAGCATTTTATATTTTTCAGGTGTGTCTGTTTATGATGAAGCCACTACAGAAGCCTCATACTATCAGGAAACAGCTGTCCAGCTCTAATCTTTTTATGAGCGATATGCTGTTTTTAATGAAAGCCCTCGCAGCTCTCCACAATCAGCTGGCCATATCAGAGCTTATATTTCATCCTGCTATTGTGATGTCATCACAGGGCGCAGGCATAATACATAATTCCCTGTGTTATGACAAACTGTGGCCTCGGGCCAGAGAGGTATATGAACGCATTTGGGTCCATGTCAAGTCCACGCCATTTGTGCTGGAATAATCGCTCTGGGCTTGTTGTTGGATCATATGAAACAAGGGCTGACATCGAGCAACAAATAGGTCAGAGCTATTTGAATAAAAAGTGAAGAAGTCAAATGAATGGCTTTAGAGCCGCTCACATGCCTGTATTCTCTCTCTCTCTCGCTAACCCTTTCATCAACATATTCATGTTTACACTCAAACAGAGTACACAGTTGTAAAGTGATGATCGTCAGATCTGTGATTTAACTTGATGTTAGATATAACCTGACCAGTGCTGTAATATTTGGGTTAATGAGGATAATATTAGGGCACTGATTGACATGATGAACATTTTTTTTTAAATTATTTTAACCATAAAAGGGCCAGAAAATGTCCTTTAACTAAGTGCTTTTGCCCATTTTTCCAGTATAACTTTTAATATCTGGCAGTTATTTACATTTTACTGCATGTCAAAATACCGTTTTAACAATTTAGAATAAAGAAAAACAAAGCTTTATTTAAGAAGAACACTGTCGTACATGAACACCAGATTTTGCATGTTAATTTTGAAAATTGAACAGTAGCAAACATATTTAAAATAATGTTTGTGTTTTTTATCTCAATGTCCAAAAACACGGTTTCCGAAACCACTTTCGAGAAGAATGTGCACTTCGCATTACCGTAACGGTAATGCAAAATGAGCATGTGGAAACGCGTCATCTGCGATACGCTCGGTGTTCTCGTGTTAAGGCATCTTTAAATGTGCTTTGCAAAGAATTTTAACCAAGATATAAAAGTGTCACTAAACTTTGTCACTAACTTTGTACTAATATTTGTCCATCAGGTGTTGAATGATCAACAATGTATTGTAAATTGGTCATAATCGATTGATCTGACAATTATGTTCTCGATGAATCGAGTAATCGTTTGGTCCATAAAATGTCAGAAAATTTAAAAAATGTCGATCAGTGTTTGTCGAACCTCGACATGATGATGTTGTCAAATGTCTTGTTTTTGTCCTTATACCAAAATGATTCTCTTTGAATCATTTCTTTGTGTGGAGCAAATAAACCAGAAAATATTAACATATAAGAAGCTGAAATAATCAGAAGTCTTGTTTTAATAATGAAAAAAGCTTCAAACCGATTCATCATTATCAAAATAGTTTTGATAATAACAATAATTTTTTCAGCTCTATTGGTCGCCTTGTTTTTCTATGTTGGAAAATGTACTGAATAATAAAAACAAAGTACACACCCACACATACAAGAGACCGGTCAGTTATTGGCCTTATTTCCAATCCAATTGTGCACTCAAATATCATCGCTGTTACTGCAGGGAATTGATTTCTTCCAACAAAAAATGAAATCTATTTTGTACAATTCATCTTTAACACAGTTATATCTTCTCCAATTGACCCTTGTTTGTTGCAAGGTCATGTTACAACTTGGCCAAATCCTGGTGGATTGTAGAATCTTGATAACGGACTGAATCATCGCCAAAGTGGTAAATTCTACTTTAAAAACATGTATTTCATTTCAAGTCTGGAAGACCATCCGCATACAGTACATAATGCAAAAAAATACAGATTAAAACAACATTCCCATCACACATACATGATATCAGTCCACAATACTCGATACATTAAATACACAAACTGTTTTAATAGATATTTTAAAATAAAATTGGTCTGTATTGTCTGAAAGCCTGAGCATAGAGACGAGCAGGTGTTGACTGCAGACACACACAAGCATCCTCGTTGCTGTTTGCAGTGAGCTGAACCTCCACTCTCTTTCTCCGTCCCTCTGTCAGCCCCAAAAATCTTTATCTGCTACATGATGCATGAAAGCACACAGTCGTCTCATACAACTTTACATGACCCTTAACCCCATCTGCACAGATGCAATATGACCCAGCTGCCACCATCCATTTTGGCCCCCTGGAACAGATTCAATGAATTTTTATTGTGCCGCATGCGTGTGTGTGTGTGTGTGTGTGTGTGTCACTTGGTTTGGCTCTTTCTCGTGATCCTCATCGCCACCAATATGTCTTGGAAATACATCACTTGGCACTCCGAAATAAAGAGCTGTGGCAGGAAAGATCTTTACATGCAGTCCTTTGCATTTGGTATACTGTAAAATCTGCACTGTAAGTACCAGCGATCCATATTTTCTAGCACTTTACCCTCCGCATGAGGGTCACCAGTCCATCACGGGTCCAACAGCCATTCACCCTCACATGTACAGTCAATTTAGAGTGTCCAGTTAACCTCTGCATGACTGTGGGAAGAACATACAAACTCCAGAAAGGCCCTTAGTCGAACCTGTGACCTTCTTGCTGTGAGGCAACGATCCTCGCCACTGCACCACAAACTAGTTTTCACTTAAAATCTGGCCTTGTCCTTCTAGAGAAAAGCTTCTATTTGATGCCAGCGTTGAAATGACAACTGTCACTATTTTAGGAACTTCATTTCCAGTGAATCTTCAGGGCTTTGATACATCTCAGGTTTCCTCTCTTAGCAGCCTGCTAACTCCACATGGTGATTTCATGGCACCGTGGTTTCTCGGATAAGTGGACGGACTGTCAATCAGTGTGCGCCACAGAAAGACACTGGTGTGTGTGTGTGTGTGTGTGTGTGTGTGTGTGTGTGTTCATCTGCTTTATTCACTGTCTTTTTCCTTTTTCCCTCAGGAGCTCCTCAAATTGTCAGCGCCAAGCAACAAATTTACGTTCCCCAGAGAGAGAGTCCAAATATCCAGGGAATCAGGCGTCATTTAGCCTGTAAAAGCCTTTTTCTTTCCCTGACACCGTGTATTGCCTTCTCTCTTCTTCTCCTCTTCTACCTCTATCCTCTGTGTCTCACAACTGCACAAACATTCAGTCTCATTTGTTTCACTCTGGTTTCACATTGGGTGGTCTCATTCATTCTCTCTCCAGCCTTCCCAGCTCCCGGCGTATTGATCGGCTTTTTAATCTTTTCTTGTCTTACTGTCACTTATATATGACTGAACACAAGTCGGGGCTGCAGCTGAGGATTATTCTCACTGTTGATGAATATATCGATTCATTTTGATTCATCGTTTGAACTATGACATGTCAAAAAAAAAGTGAAGTATCACATCACATACATATGTAATAGTAAGGGACAGGACCATTTATTTTCTTTGGTATTTTTCTATTAATCACTCATTTTCGCGTGAAATTTGGAAAGTTATTCTCAGTAATAAATACTTTTGTTTTAATTGTCAGGATCCAATAAAACATTTAATTATATTACAGCAGTCTATTAGTAATTTTCAAGATTAATTTTACTTTCTATTTCATAAATTGTTTTTCTTTTTAATAACTAGGGGGTTAAGGAAACAAAGTTTATTTGAAAATATATGCAAAGTTAGTTTGTTCCAACTTTTAATTTCTCGTTTAATTGATTTTTAACCCTTGGAACACAGAGCATTGCGGCTGCTTTTTTCAATTACTATGTTTAAACATACAGTTATACAGAAGCTATAGGAATGTGCAACATAGAGTGTCTTATGTTCTTTTTAAGAATAATTTAACTTAAATTTAAACTACACTCTTAGAAATAAAAGTGCGAAGTAGAACCATATAAGGTTCTACAGCTTGTCCTCATGGCAGAACCCTTTTTTGAACCCTAGTGTTACCAAGAAACCTTGAAAAACAAATACGTAGAACCTCGGCCCTTGTAGAAGAACACGTTTGGAACCCTTATTTCTAAGAGTTGTATAAACACACCTGAGCAAAAAGTACTGTGAAATTTGGAAATACGTCCCAGTTCAGAGTTCACTTGCCTCATTTTTATGAACAAAAATAAAAGAAAAAAATGTCTATTTTGTGACTTCTGCACAATTATTGCTACTTATATCACTACTAAAAATAATATATATATAATATAATTTATTTCATTTAATTTAATATAATTTATATACTTTGACTCAACAACACCTAAGAAGATGAAAGAAATGCATTTTTAAAGCCTGAATATGTGACCTATAAACACACACACACCCAGAATGTCCATATAAGGTGTTTACCAATTTACCAAGGGTGCCCCTGCGTGAGCGCAAAGGGTTAAAGATGTCACAATCGCCACCTGAGTACTGAGGATTTGTTGAAAACCATTTTAATATTTGTGTGCACTCAAAACAAACACAATACATCATAATACATCATAATACACAGGCGCAGCTTCCCCTAACAGTCCACGACCACTGTGTTTCGGGGACTGAAACCATTTATATCCTTGCTGGTGGGCTCCAAACAGAGACATTGTTTAACCATCATCGATGACAGAGATAAAACAAGGATAAGGACAGTGTACCGCAACATGCTGCTGTGTGTGTGTGTGTGTGAGAGAATGTCATTGAAGGTGTTGTGTGTTCTCTGACTGCACACAGATAACAACTAGAAGGATTGGTACCTACAACATAATGTATGTAAGGTCATGTGTACAGAGCACTGCATTTGCAAACATTATGAATGAAGTGAAATATGACAAAGATTTCACTTTCCCAGACGATCACATCACTTATTTCATGCCCTGTTTTCATTGTCATACGTGTCTTCCTGCACGTGTTTGTATCTGTATGCAAAAGACAGATCTATGTAAGTCAATGAAAAAGCAGAACCAGGCCCCAGATGTTTTTCCTCTGCTAAAATGATATTGTTGGCTGGTAGGGTTAGAGTGGAAGAGCATGAATACATGCTATTGCAAATGTGCTGCCAAATGCAGTTGATGTGCCAAATGTATCCTGACAAGGATTTTTAAGAGACGAGATGAGAGTTTTAAATCAAAGAGAGAGGGGTGTGAGAGTCAAAGTATACAGTGAATTGTGTGAGCTTTATGTTTCCTCTGGGTCAAAATGACTAAAGTTGAATCCATGAAAAAAATGTAGAATAACTAGGAACCAACTAGCTTGATTTAAGGATGAACCTAACGAAACTCTGGCTGCATTCACTTGCAGCACTTCTTAATCGAACCCTAGTTTGTTAGCTCGGAAAGTTTGGTTCGTTTGGGGAGGTGTGAATGTGCAACCGAACTTGATGCGCATCAAAGAAGTGAACGTAGGTCTCAGTTTGCTTCAAGTGAATCAAATGCAGGAAGTGGACTACAACGCAGGGCATTGTGGGTAAACGTATCCAAAACATTCGCGTGTATAGATCGACAGAGAAGTGGCTGAGCCATTGTTGCAGTGATGTGTCGTATAGACTGATAGGATTTGAGGTAGCTCCATGTTTTGCTCTTATGTGGCGGAAACAAAAGTTGCTCTGCACTAACCAATATATGAGCGAGTTTTCTCCTACTCTAGTAGTTCCTGATGCACCGCCGCCTCAGGCGAGGAGGGGAATACGTTATTTAAAAGGTTTGGTGCCAAAGTGTGAATGCAAACTGAATGTTGCAAACTCCAATTGAACCGCGACCCCAGTCTAGTGGGTGTGAAAACGACCTCTGTATCGGTATCAGTCGGATACTGGTCAAACTCACTGGATATCTGACAGATAAAATAATAAAGTCTAATATAATCGAAAAATCCTATGCTATCAATGCTTCACTATGCACAAACTGTAAAAAATGTAACCCCTACAGTGTTTTAGCTGAGTCATGTTGTGGGCTGTTTATTTCTTATTCATGGGAATAGAATATGTGTTACACTGTCTGAGAATTGTGTCTATAAAATAGTGTGAAATGGCACAAATGTGTTGTTAACAGCTTCATAGGTAGCTCAAAGGTCTAAAGTCACTGTATCGGACTGATGTCAGTCAATACTTGAGTTTGCAATGTCGCTATCAGACACAAAAAAGTGGTAAAAGTTGTCTTTTTTTGACACTAATATTGTACAGAAAGGGGAATACATTTTGTTCTAATACTTAAAAAAAGTTTCATGTCTGTACACGTTGTTTAAATTTTGACACCACCGCTTATGCAACGTACGTATATTCATAACCGTGTGTGTGTGACAGAGAAGCAGCAGCTGTCAGCGTGTGACGACTCAATTTCTTGACAAGGTTGGCACTGAGCAGCCATTTGGAAACTGAAGTTGATACTGGCTGATGAAGAAGTGCCACTGCCAATTAATGCAAGCAAAGAGTGTGGGGGGGGGAACGTGGAGAGCAGAGGAACATCTCCAACAGGAGTTCTGTCTGTTTTATGTTGGGAATGATGACATCTGGAGGGTGTGACTGACTCCTGCTGTGATTAGAAATAACAGTTTTACATTCTCTGAAACCTGTTGCATTCAAATTATAGTATCATGTACAGCGATAGAGAGTAAAGCCTCCTGGTTGGAGATTCACAGATAAGACACGAGACTGCACTCACTGTGTAGTGATGACTATATTATAGGTCAATATGACCACACTGTATATGGTCAACATGCAAAGTTAACGTAGTTGTTGAAAATAGTCGTGGAACTGTGCGATGTGCTAATTAGCTTATCTCTTATGCCATCACATCATAGCTGCATTCTGCGGAGTGTTGGCTGTTTTTCAGCTTTTTGTTTGTTTGTCTGTTTTTCTCCTTGTCCACAGATTCACAGCACAATTCCCAGTAAAGGTCATTTATTTACATGTTGTTTTTCTTTCTGTTTCTCTTGTCAGAAATCACCACAAGTTAACTTCTGTGATATTACCTGAACAAAGTCCACGCAGCGCAAGGCGAACGGCGACAAAGTGGGACAGCAGTGGCAACTCTCTTCTGCTGTGAGTAACATTTTGTCTCAGTTGTCTATAAATTCATCGCTGCGAATTCCGAGAGGTTTAACTATTTGGTAAGGTTTTCCTCACCTGCATAAAAATTATAGTAATATCCCTCAGCTGAACCACGTAGCACTTGCTTCTTTTTTTTTAAGACAAACAAAAATGTAAATCACATCACTGCCAGGCTGTGAATTTATTCATAGTTTCGTGTATTTTTTTTTTTAGTTTTAAAGTTTTAGGAATGACCAAGTGAGGGGCAATGTATTCCAAAATGTTCAAATGTCCAACCAAATCCACCTACTACATTTCAAATAACAAAACAAAAAACACTTTGAGAGTCAAATCAGTGCAAACTCAACTTTTACACAAGTGCAACTCACTGAATTTTAAATAGCAAGTGTGTCCTGCATCTTGACCAATTACATGTTCTTACAGTCAGTAAAACAAGCCACGTTTTAATATCTTCCTCTACTGTTCACTAAGGACAAGCATCCACATGCATGTATCTCCTGCTGTATGTGTGTGTTGTCAGTGGTTTGAATTATTTCAATTGAAATTTTTGAATTTTTATAACTCAGTTACTCAGCATATCTCTAGGTCTGAGACTAAAAACATTTATTGTATACACATACTGCATTGCATGGTCAGATATGTGTATATACACAAAATAAAACACATGAGGTTAGTGCAACATCTGAGCTCCGAAGCGAGGGATATCGTTTTTGGCAGGTGGAAAAGTATATTATATCAAGTATATTGTATTTATTGAAATGATCGGAATTGTGCTCGCTATGACTCCTTTGCATTTGGGCTCTAAACTTGTTTGTTTTTGTCTGGAGCTCGTTTCGTAATATCTCAAAGTATTACAATTACTACATTTACAATTCCTACGAGCACCTTGACGGATGTCGGCGGGGAAAACTTGGGGATCGAGTTCCAGACGGACAGTGACTCCAAGCCTGTTGCTCCAGAACTCAGTAGCCAATCAGCAGGCAGCTTCCTGATGGACATAATGTGTGTCCCCCATAACTTTAGTTTGAAGAGATGAAACCTGTTCAAATTCTCAAATTTGCAAATGTTATTATTCATGATCAGAGATAAAACACATGAGGGGAGTGCAACATTTTGAGAGATGCACTTTATCGCAGGTGGGAAAATCAGTCTGAAATAATGTGTGTGTCCCTTAGCTTTATTTTTAAAGAGTTGAAACTCATTATAACAAATGTTATTAATAGGAGGAGAAACGTACAGTAACCTGGGTGGTGATTCTATTTCTGTACAAAATAAAATATTGTGCAACTTTCTGTGCAATATATGAATTTGTTATGCGCTAGTCTCCAGAGCGATCTGATTCAAGGTCACTCAGTGGACACGGTAATGTCCTCCACAGCTTATCTTCCCTCAATCTCTGTATCACAACTGACAGAGAGAAAATAGCTGCATTCTGTGTACAGTACAACGTACACACACACTAATCTAGTCCTATAAGATACAGATAACCCCAGAAACCACAGGTAACACACAAACAAATCACAAGAAGTTCACTTTATCAGCAGCCAAAGCAGACCTGGCAACCTGTCTCCTCGCTATTGTTAATCGCTCTTTTTCTCTCTCTCCAGCCTCCATCAGTCTTTCTACCCTTTTCTTCCTCCCACCATCCCTCTCCTTCTCCCTCTCTCCTTCCTTCTCTCTCACTCTTTCCTTGAAGCCTGCAATTTAATAACCTCAAGTGCTGTCAGAGGAGGCATTGAAAAATGGCTTCTATAAAACATAACGGCCTTAATCAGAGTGCGCTGAGGATTCTCCCTGCTGCTGCCGCTGATTCTCCCTCCTCGCTCCCCCCCCCCCCGCCCCCCTCCTCCTCCCCAATCCCCGCCTCTAATGAATTAATGTTGAAATATGCAGGGGCTCAGTAGTCATTAGATGAGCGCCGCAAGACGTGATTTAAGATGGCTGCCTTTATGTGTCTGCCGGGGAAGATGGAGCGGGACGGTCCTGGCTGGACAGTGATTGTCTTGACTGACTGAGTCACGGCCGCACCACTCCATTGTGAGGGTGACAGCTCACCGAAGAAGTATATATCTGCGGCAATATTGCTGTTGTGATGACTGAATGTGGCCAGCATTGATGTGGACTCAGAGATGCAGGTGTATACAGGAGATTTATGTCCTTTTTTTTCCTCCACTGGCACAGTGTAACGTACTTCAGATGTGGCATTTTGTGCCACCCCGTGACTCAAGCATGTGTTTCATCCCCGCCTTCAGTTCAAGGGTAACTGCTGTGATTTGTGGTCCTGGTGGCAGAGCCGGTGTCTGCTGACCTGTGTTCTCATGTAAGCCCGACGTCGACGTAGCTATTTATGCGGGCCAGTATACAGTCGATCTTTTTTCAAAACATTTTGACTTGCCCCAGTATCAGTTTCACCTCATCATGTCGTGTTTAGGTACTTTGGCTGAACACTTCCTGTCAGGGCTTCACATTAACAGCAGTCTGCTGACACGGTGCCAAACACTGCCAGGAGGAGGAGGAGGAGGAGGAGGAGGAGGAGGTAGAGTGGGTTCTGTTGATGGAGTCAACAATCCTCCGCCAACAGCCACATTTAGAGACCAACTGCTGTTTACTTTTGAAAAAAGAAAGAGTTCGTGGAGATTAGATGAAGACGACACACGTTTATTCTGCTCTTTATTTTCTTGCTGACCACTAAAGGGAACAACTGATGATGCAGTAAATTAACTTTTCTGTTATTATTCTGTTTTAGTTGCTGTATAATATGAGTAAATATAGACGGACTGTACAGTTTTTACAAGAGTCTTCCTGTATAATGACCGTTTGAATCAGTTATAATTATTGTTACAGTCTGAACTGCAACTACTTGATTAATCAACCTGTCATTAATGAGGCCCATATGGAAATATGGTGTGTGTACTGTACTGCATGTTGGTGCTTTAATTATTCTTTTTAGTTTCTACTGCAAGGGTTTATTGGCACAGTTTCTATTTAATAGTTTTTGTTTATTGTATTTTTTTTTTGAGGGCAAAACAAACAACAAACCTTGTATTTTGTCTCATGTTCTAATTTACACAATTAATCTACAATTAAATAAAAAGTGTTTTCCAGAGGTAGAACAAAATTTTAAGAATCTGATTCCCAATGTTGGGAAATGGCAAAAATATTAATATATTAATAACATATTTTGAACAAGATACCTTAGTCTGTAAAGTAACAGTTATTTCATGTCAGCAGTTTGCTCTACAGACTTCATAAAATCCATTCGACGTCTTCAATACCAGCTTGAACCGTCAAACATGCTTCAGACACGTATTTAAAAAGAGGGAAACGTCAAAGTAGAAGAAGCTGTAACTTTTCCTGAACATTTTTGACAATGTTTCATTACGACCGGGCAGGTCTATAATCTATTTCCTTTGAGACTTCCTTCTTAAGTCGAGATCACACCATTATGAGAGCTCTCATTCTGACGGCGGGGCGGAAATTAATTAATAAATAAACACTGCATTTACATTCATCAACATGCGGCAAGAATAGCTCTAATTATCACAGGTGAATTAACACTTTCATTTTTGTGTCAAAAAATTAATTGTATCCCTTAACAGCAATTCCCAGGAGGATGTTAAAGAACAGAATGGGGAAGGTAAAAGTGGAGGAGGGGGGGGGACACAACAGTGTAGACCACCAGGAGTGCTAATTGCTACTTTCAAAGCCTTGCATCAGTGTAACCGTCCTTCTACAAGAGTGTACAGTGTCCCACAGAGAGATGCTGTAGGTACAAGTCTTGATCTACAGGACCTGGCAGGGTAAAAAAAATTCTTCATCATCTCTTTAAACAGACACGTTGACAGAGAACAAGCTGTATTTAGAGCAGCATGACGTCACTGTTAAAGTGAGCCCAGAGTTTAACAACAAAGGAGTAAGACTTTGAACACAGCGTTGGCCTCCAGACGTGTAAATGTAGACGCCTTTGTTTCACTGACCTACAAGAGAGAGGAAATAATACTTTGTCCTTCTGCAAAAGGTTAAAAAATGCATAATGCAAACACGCTTTGTATGAGGGGGAAAAAAAGAGGAATGAACAGAGTGAATGGTTGTCAAACTGATGTGCGTAAAGTAGGGCTTCAAACAACAATTATTTTAATTATCATTGTAATTAAATCAATTATTAAATTTCCATTCAGTATTTATTGCAGACTCCTAGGAAGTACATATGATAAAATAATGATATAAGTAAATAAATGTGATATAAATGTGATTCGTTGCTAGAAAACTCTGAAATAGGTATTGGCACCAGCAACCCTTGTGAGTGAGTGAAATATTCCCAGAGGTGATGTCTTCATAGAGCTGGATATGTTTGACCAACTGTACAAAACCAAAGGGTGTAGAGTTTATAATCTCATATTGTCGTCGTCTTCTGCTGCTTTATCCTCCACATTAGGGTTGCCGGTGCCAATCCCAGCTGACATGGTGAAAGGCGTGGTACACTACCGGTCAAAA
This sequence comes from Microchirus variegatus, assembly GCF_963457635.1. Classification (NCBI taxonomy): domain Eukaryota; kingdom Metazoa; phylum Chordata; class Actinopteri; order Pleuronectiformes; family Soleidae; genus Microchirus; species Microchirus variegatus. The sequence goes on from NC_139814.1 coordinate 6,592,059, forward strand.
GTTTGTGTTTTCCATTAAAAGCCAGATTCATTCTGCGGGCCGGATTGGTTCTGGTCCGTGAGCCCTATGTTTGACACACGTGATGTATCACAAATAACAGATAAATGTCTCACATCTGAGAACATTTCTTCTTAAAACCATGTTGGTTTGTTAACTGATGAAGTACTGTTGTCTTCTCTTTGTTGAACTGTCGACGATCCTTCAGTAGAAAAAAAAAGGTGATGACACTAAAACTATATGACAAAAAGGTACAGTTTTCCATATTTTGTTGCTGCATACCTGGTCCTCATGAGTGACGGTATATGGCTGAGTGTCTTTAACTCGCTCCCTATTTTGCGTGTTAATGTCTGAGTGAATAATCGTGTACCTGTGCTTTGAATGAATGACAGAATGAGTGAGGGGGGAAATGTGGGGACTCACTTCATGCATGCGTACGTTTGTGTGTATGTGTGCGCCTGGTCAACCCACCGGTGAATACCAGTACATTAGCCAGGCCATTAGCACTTTTAGCTGTCTGTAATGCCCGAGTGTTAGTGACACGCTGGGGTCTCCCCTCCACTTAGGAGCCATGTTTGACAGACAGGACTGACATTGCCAGTTGACAGTAATGCTACTATGTGCGAGCATGTGGTGCCACTTCTTTTGAGACCACATAAGAGGATGTTTGTTCAAACACAGCGTTGCCGTCAAATGTATCATTCTAACGTTTGTTTCTGTTTTTTTTTTTTTATTATTATTTCTGCTGAACAAGCAGAACAAACACCTTTTAAAAAAGAGCAATGATGCTGTTACCTGCGTCCCCCTGCTAAATGGCTCTTACCAGTCACAGCTTGACTCCCAGCGGTGAATGAAAAGCTCTGTTAACACATACTTTGAGTTTCATTGTGTTGTCGCTGTATAAAAGAAATCCCCTGCCTTTCTTTACCCTTTTCCTCTCTCTCTTCAAATAAGCAAAGTAGAAAATCAACGTCCCATTTACTCCAGCACTCGGGCTGACCAAAAAAAAGTCTGTCTTTTTAGGTGTTATATCCTGTTTTAAATTAGAAAATATGACTTGCAATCAGTTCATATCATTAAGTCCTCGTCCTTGCAACAGAAAATAACATATTGATGTTGTTGTGTGGTAATGCTCTATCTCCTTTTAAATCTATTATAACATTTTATCGCAAATCAGATTGTGTAGTTGCACTTTTTTTCTGAAAAATCAAAATTTGATTATTTAAATTATTCAGCCCTAACCAGTACGCATGCACCCAGTGTAAGTGAATTGATGTGTGATATACACTTTCAGGTATGGACACAAAATGTCTTCTTATCCCGAAATAAACTGCTCTGCTTTTATTTTTAAACCACACTGTATATTTGTGTGGTTAACTGGTGAGCGTAGTGCAGCATTTAGTGGCTGAAGCATCAGATAACGCTGTTCTGTAACTGCTGGATGTGTAAATAAGCCAAATGTATCTCACTAATAAGTTTTTCATATAAAAATAAAGGGTCATAATGTGTCAGGGTTGCATTTTCGACTGCGGAAAATCGGTTATTGCAGCTTTAAGGGGACCTATTTTAGGTAGGCATATTTATTCTGTGTCTAAAAATAATGCCCACAGTGGAGATTCACTTATAATGAGAAGATGTAGAGTTGCAGTGGCTGTGACAGTAATTACACTGGTTATCCTGTATATACAAACTGAGGCATACATTGAGAAAACACTGCCTCCCCCTGTGTCTGACCACAGGCCGTCAGTGTCAGATTAATCTCCAAGTGTAAATCCAAATGTGGATGATGTGAAGTGCTCCTGAATCTTCACTCAATATACTGCACACTGCCAGTTCACCGTAAATGAGGCCATTTGATGAGCTAAGTTTGGACACAAGAGCCTAATGGTGGCATTAAAGCAGAGACCTGTGAGAATAGATGGCCGGACATCACTCATTTTAATCACCTGTTTCATTATTCATTGGATGGGTGCCACCTGGTCATACATGAAGGGTGTCAATGGGATCCAGGGTCTGGAGAGGAGTGAGACATCTTAAAGCGGAGAGTCCAGTCCAGTCCAGAGAAGCCTTTTTTATTTTATTTTTAGCAGCAGCACCGGAGCACATTAGTCTGGCTCAGCGGCTGTGTGTGCGCTTTTTGAAAGATGGGAAATAAAAGAAATTGATTGTATCTGCGATGGTCTGATTCATCTTTGGAAATGAGGTCATTCTTTTTAATCGCATTCACAGGAGATTGCATCTTTATGATGAACATCCAAAGCAAGTGTTCGCAGGGGTTGGAAGGTGCAGTAGAATTACGATCTGTTACTGCAAGTTGCTGCTTTACTTTGTGTTTATTTGATTGAGTGATCGTGAGCGGCCAGATTCATTGTTGGGCCCGAGTCTGTGTTCACTTGTGTTTCTACAGCCCGTCAAATATGAAGTGAGTTTATCTTACGTGCGACGTTTGTTTGTGCAGTGTAAAAGCAATTATAATGTCGTAGAAACGGCAAATATTGCTCTTTAAGAATAATGTCCTTGTGTGTCTTTGAGACATTAAGTAATGTCCACGAATGTCCCCAAGTCCACACATCTGAACAGGACACCACAACCAAAACTGAGCCTCACTTTAAACATTACAATTCTACGGATGGATGCTTATCCATGCTGATACTTATCAATGCTTGTATTGATGCTTTTCTATAATTTGCATGAATAATTTGGAGGTCCTCTTACCTCACCACCAGGGGGCCAGCTCTTACTCTGCACCGTTTTTTTCACCGTTTATGAGTCATGTTGGATTGCAATTTTTTTTTTTTTTGTGCACAAGTTCTTAAACGAGACGTTGACCATGTCTTAAGTTACAGTACCAATGCGAGCACATATGTCCAGTTTCCGACGCAGCTGGCTGCGGCTAACGTGACAGAAATCAAAAGACATGGTCAAAAGAGCATGGCTTTATCAGCAACAGTAGTAAGGGCAATTGTTGGGAGTTTTGCACTGATGTACTCAAGGAAAAGGCGCCATTGTGGGAAACGCTTCCACAGATAAGCATAAAAACAACAGACACTCTGCCGCTACCTCGTCCAAAATGCTGTTTTTTTAGAGAAGCTTCTTCATGTATCCTTGGCAACCAAAAACTCTTGGATTCTGCCGGGAAAGAGCAGAAATGTTGTGGATAGACAGTCAACTATGCATTTATTTGATATGATGCAGCTTTATTAATTTTTGCATGTATGCAGCAAGATAAAACTGTGTTTTGTTGTGAATAAATACAAATACTGTAATGAAACAATTTTTCCCTGTCCTGTGACACATACATCATGATATTAGGGCTGCAACTGTTATTTTCATAGTTGAATAATGTGTTGATTGTTTTGATTAATCAATTGAGTTGTTTGGTGCATAAAATGTCAGCATTTCCCAAACATGATGATGTTCTCAAATTTGTTGTTTTGTCCACAAACCAAAATGATTCAGTTTGTATGATTTTTTTTTGTTTTATGGAGCAAAGAAACCTGAACGGATTCACATTGAAGAAGCTGAGAAATCTGAGAAACTTGTTTTAATTAATTAATTAAAGATTACGATTAATTGATTACCAAAATAGTAGAGTTATTTAGAAATCAATAATCGATCAATCGAATAATAATAAATAATGTTGCAGCCCTACATGATATATCATAAATAAAATAGAGTATCTCAAAAACACTGTATCATCATACTGTCGTTATCATGGACAAAACTGGAGTGTAGTCGTGTGGAGTCGTGGAAATGTTCGCCCTAACCGTGATGCTGAAAAGAAATCAACATCGTGCATTTTTACATGACCTTGGCTGATTTGTCATCATTAGGTGACAGTTGGGAAACAAACTTCTCAAGCATTTTCTGAACCCCAACCGTATTCAAGTGAATAATAAGGTAAATATGAGGAGCCAGTATCAATTTAATACCATTTGTCCATACCCATTCTTGGTAAAGTCCAGGATACAGGACTGGTAGCACAGGTCTATCGGATGATCCACAACCTTGCATCTCAATGCACTCCTACCGTCCACTTTTCACACTCACACACCACAGTGGAGATAAGAGAGAGAATAAGCTGTCAGCAGGCCGAGTTTGCCAGTCCCCTCTATATTCTTCACATTACTACAGAGGGAACAATGTGTCTGCGGTGGCAGGTGGCCATAGTTCATAATGTGCTGATGCTGACCAAGTGTCAGTTTGATCCATGGGATCGGTGAGTGGGACGGGGCTGTGGCTCCTGAATCCTTAAGCAAGCAACTGTGTGGTGCTCCTGTGGGGACAGTCGGAGACATGATACAGATGAGACCAGCAACTATCTGCCTAATGGCAGACATACAAGGCAGAGAGAGAAAGAGGGAAAGAAAGAGAGATGAAGAGGAGGCAGGACAGATGAAGGGTTGAGTATCGTGTTTGAAAAAGGCACAAAGGCAGATAGAGACCTTGTCATTCTGTGTTATTTGTCATCACAGGCAGTAACTCTAAAACTAATGTACCATATCTGTCCCACAAAACACAAATGCAAATGTTTGCAGGCCGTTCTGTTTACAGGCAGTCGTAACAGTTGATGTTGTGCGTTTGAGCAGAGTGCTGAGGCTGAAGTTTTGCCTCGTAAAAGTTTTCTGTGGCCACAACTTTTAATTTCGGTGTTTCACGTATGTGTGTAATAATGAGCTACAGGGCAGCCTGATATGAGGTAACAACAGATTACAGAAGACAATAAGAAGTGCTTCTATTTTCTTTTGTATGTCAGGTGTCCAGGTAGAAGGTGTGCATGAAGCCGACCACATAGACCACAGAAACTGCTGTGATTATACTGATTCAGTAATCTATATGTAAACAACCCAGGAAAAAATGAGGTTAAAGGCTGATTTATTTTGACAGATTCTTTGTGTGCATCCCACATGATTCTTCCTATTTTTTCATATTCTAGAGTGAAGTTTTTGAAGCAATAAAATCTCTGTGTCACTGTATCACTACAGAAATGTGTTATTGCATCTGAGGTTTTGTTTTTTGGCTGTACGACCTTTTGTTTATTTCATTAATTGATAGTGTAGCTTAAATAATATATCTATTGTTGCTATGGTAACCTGTATTTTACGAGACCTTCAGCGGTGATGTAGAACTATGGTTTAACTGTTGACTGGACTGTTTGTGTCCTGGTGTTTTACTGGGCACCTCTCAGCCAATCAGAAACGAGGATCTCCTGTAACCATGGAATAATTGCTATGCCAGTGATTCAGACGTAGTGTATGTCTTTCTCTGCAGGTCCAACATTTAAATCACACGTTGGACCGTGCTGTTATGTTCCGTGGCAGCACAGGTGAGAGTGGTGCTCTGTAGGTGTGTCGTGGACTCATGAATCACAGGAGGGACCTACTTATAACACAGTGAGTTGTTTACACACAGTGCAGGTTTTACGGTGAAGGATGAGCGCGATCAAAGCGACAAAACAGAAGAAAACATTCTGGTACAACATTCTGAGCGAGGACACATAGGCATAATTCATTCCCTAACCCCTTACCCTTACCTTTATTCATTGCTACTGAAGTTGTATTCACACCTAATAGTCTGCTAGAATCGGTACGATTGGGGGTTGGTGGTACATTCAGCCGGTCCGAGTTTGCTTTCACACTTTCGCACTTTAGTGAAACAAACCAAACCTTTTGAATAACATATTCCCCTCCTCGCCTGAGGCTGCGCTGCAACAAGAACTACTGAAGGAGAAGACGAGACAAATAATGAACAAGAAAACTCACTCCTGTTTCCTTCACATGACATGGCGCTGTATCAAATCCTATGGTTTTATGTGAGCATACGACACATATACGCTGCAACGATGGACTCAGACATTTCTCCCGGCTATCGTTCTACATGCACGTATGTTCTGGTTGGATTTACCCACAATGCCCTGCGTTGGAGTCAGCTTCCTGCATTTAGTTCACTTGAAGCGAACAGAGACCTATGTCTTGGGTGGACCAGAGTTCTCTTCCTTGGTGAGGATCAGGGTTCGGTTGCGCATTCACACCTCCCCAAAGGAATCGGACTTTCCGAGGAAACAAACTAGGGTTCGAATTAGAAGTGCTGGTGTGAATACCACTTAAATATCAAGCCCAATTTATACTCCTGCGTAAAGTGCTCTGCGTAGGCTACGCAGAGTCCTCTGCGTTGACGCAGAACCTGTTGTAGAGTCTCTGCGTCGTCTCCGGGTGCACGGAATATTTTTTAAGTGTCCGTCACTCTGTCAAGGGACAACGGAGACGGCAAGAGCTGCGATTGGTCCTCGGGACAGGCCGAGTGAAGCTGCTCTGTGCCGGCTCACAGTGAGCACCGAGCGTTACAGAGGGCGGAGCTGATCCCCGCCGACTTCGTCGCTGCCAAACTATAAATACGTCATATCTTAACACACACAGCACATGTTTAGACTCTAAATGGCCATTTTCTCGCCTCAAATTATCTTAAAACTGCGGCTGGGACAAGCTGCAGTTTTAGCCAAAAGCACAACAACCTTGCACAGCGACCCCTACTGATCGGGCTGGAAATTGCAGCACCTATCCGTCACCACGACGCAGAAGTATAAAGGCCCGAGTGGTCTACGTGGTGACGCAGACGGATAACGCATTACGCAGTCGGAGAAGTATAATGTGGCCTTCAGGCTGAAAAATCGCTGGATGTGGACTCAAAACATGACTCCACAACCTGTCTCAGTTTGAAGAGAAAAACACCTTTTACTCTCCAAAACCGGTTTCCAAAAAAGCGCAAGGCAACAAAAAAGGGCAAAAGGCTACCAGCAACATAAGGGCGAGGACTCCTTTAACACAGGTTAAATACACAAGTGGAGGGATAACGAGAAACAGGTGAAACACATTAGGACAGGGCAGGTAATCACAGAGGAACTTCACAGGAAGCAGTCTCTGAAATGAGAGGCAATGGTAATTATTTCAAAATAAAACAGGAAACAGAACACAAGACTCAGGATGCTACTCTAAATGCATAAACCTCATTTTAACCCTAACTACAATTAATTTTCAGCAGAAATGAGGTTCAGCCTCATTGCGACCACATTTAGTTCGGTCTTCATGACAGATACAAGTACACACGCACACACATACCGGGCTACATTATCAGTCCCAGGATGTGATTTAACAGCATTTGCATATTCAACAAACCTGTCACCTCCACAAATGCACTGCTGGAGCCATCGGCATTTCTTTGAAATAGATTCATTTATTTAAGTGATGGATTAAATATTTACAGAGTGACAATATATTTCTGTCACCTACACAATACACATGATACGCTGTCATTTGTAGCAGCGCGTGTGTGGATTTAATGAAATAAAAGCCTGCTTGTAAAGGCTGGTCGGAAGCTGGATTGGTTAATCTGACGGCAGATTACAAAAAGAGGAATATTATGTGGAAAATAATACAGATTAATTTTGTGAGGTGTTTTTCTACAGTGTGGAGAATTATTAATCACGAATCCATGTGCTTGTTTATGCTTCTTAATACGGCTCTAATGTGTCCTTTGTATATATTGGCTGTATGTTGGTGGGTTTGCCCTCCAGTATACATCCCTGACCCCCGCTCATTGTCTCTCATTGTCCCTCCCTTTGCCCTCCCTCCTCCTCCATTTCCAACGACTCCCTCCCTCTCCCTCACTCTCTTCTGGTCTTCCTCTGCGATTTATTGCACAGGGCAGGCAGACAGCAAAGAAACCTCCCTGTATGGAACGATCTGTCATCTCAACATTATCAGCCAAACACACCGCCTTCCCATATTGTGCTACAAGCGCTTGGGCAAATTGCTATTTTTATGGGACATGATAAAGGAAATGCTACCTTATGTTCACATTTTTTACTGCCCGGTGTCAGAGTGGGGCATGTTGTTATTCACTGTGTTGGAAACTAGTTTGTGTAGCGCATGACGTGTGTGTGTGCATGCGAATGTGTGACTCTTGCCGGGTGGTTAGGTGAATGGAGAGAAGGCGAACATGAATATTGTTGTAAAATTGTCAAGCGTTTAACAGTTGTGCAGGGGTTTGATTCAGTCGATCCTCAAGTCGTGTCAGTCATAATAGCGATGAGGCACATGAGTCTTGCATGGTTGGATTTAATTAGAGGGAAAATCAAGAGTGATAGATTAATCTCAGGTACAAATGGCAACACTTCTGTAAATGGAATATGTGTAATTTCAGTTTTCAAAAAGCAACACAGAGACGGTACTTTTTTCGTCATTTAATGTTTCGCTCATGAATCAAGAAGTTCAATAGTCAGAGAGAGTAAAAGGGCAAAAATAAAACGAGAAATAAAGAGAGGGGGGTAAAGTCAAACCTATTAACATGTTCTGTGGGCAAAACGAGTGTATGTTGACTTCATTTCTCCTCTCTTCTCCTCTCCTTTCCTCCTGTCTTTTCTCCTCCTTCAATCCGTCTCTCCCTGGGCCCTCGGCATGCCTGACAGCCAGTGCTGCGCCAAACTGACAGGCCCTCAAACCGTGGCCAAGAAAGCGAGCATTAATTAAGTCATTGCCGGACTGTAATTTCCTTGAGAAGTAAAAAAATTTCCTCACACGCGAAAAGGTTACCAAGACCTTTTCTGTGTCAAAATTACCATGCGTCATGAATATTAATGCGCTTAATGAAGACAACCTTTGGTTCATCAAGAATGTTCCAGTAGCAGGTGCCAAGCTGATAAACTCACTCGGTGAAAGCTGGGTTGTTGTTTTTTTTTCTCTCTCTCTCTCTCTTTCTTCTTTTTTTCAGTTTTATGTCAGATCCTTAGAGAGTCAGTTATTTAAATCAACATATTCCTATCAGAATGTACTGGCGCACATGGAAATAACCATGCACTCCTTTTATCCTTGGGGTTTGTCTCTCAGGCCCGCAGGCTTTGGTCATCACTTTTCCAAAGGAAAATGATTATAATTTTAAATCCTTCAGTCTGAGTGAGAGAATAAAAAACTGTTTTCACACATGCCTGATACTTTTTTGTTGGCTTTAAGTTCAATCAAGCCTGTTGACAAGCCAATTATATCCTGTCCTTGACATGTTTCAGGCAAAGTCAATGAGAAGCATTACATGTTAATAGTTTTGTAGTGTAATAAAAGTTTATTTTATTGTATTTTAGAGGTTTAGAGGCTAATATGGATGGTGAGGCAAACCAGTGAAGTTTGACCAATACTGTGTTTCCATCGAGTGGAATGGTAACTGTTTGGTACAGTACGATACTTATTTTTTCTGAGTTTCCATTAGGAATAGTACCAAAATAACCAGCCCCATACTGTTCCATTTTTTGGCACCCTTCCTTTTGGGTACCACGGTAAAATGGTAGGTTAAGGTCTAGCTCTACCCATGACAGCCAGCTGATTGGGCGCTAGTCACGCTACATATCTCGCTGGCACGGCCATCGGGCACAGCCCTCACCCCACCTACCAAGTAAAGGTATTGTTCTCAGTTGAAACGCAAGCCTGACCGAGGGCTTTACCATTCCAAACTGTACCGTACTATACCACATCGTACCATGCCATGATGGAAACACAGCCTGTGACCACACATGAATAAATAAAGTTGCATTTAGTGGCTAGAAATCTCAAGGTAACTATGACACTTTTTTCCACTATACAGTTCTAGCACGACTCCGCTCGGCATGGCTTGACTCTACTCAGTCATGAGCGCGACGTCCGACACAAGAATCAAACCGAACATTGCTGAACTGTAGATCAGTTAAAAGACTGGACAATTCTGAAAACATGCGTTAATCTCCAACATTTTTAAGGGGAGGAGTCTGGTGTATTTAACGTGATCCGGCGATCGTGAACCGAATCACAACCCGCTCAGCTGTATTTCAGTTCAATGTTTGGTGAACAAATATTTTTAATGAACTGATTCTAACAATTCAGTACACCCAAAAGAACTGCTGTGCTCGTTACGTGTTTGTGTCACACATACATTTGTGCAGCCATATTATGAAGAACCCACCTACGTTGAGGAGGTACTATGAAATGATGCCTGGTACCCAAACCGTGTAGAGCCTTGCCGTGCCAACCCTAGTAGTACAACTGTATAGTGTGTTGTTGCTAGTAGCTACATGACCTGCATGTCGTAAATGAAGTAGAGAATTGTTTGTTTCATAACATTTCCACTCTTTTCAGTGAATTCACTGCAGCCACTTGCTTTACCATATTCTTGCCTTTTCTCTTTCCTTGTTAAAGCTGATAGTAGAGATATTTCTTCTCCTTCATGGCACCTTTCTATGTCCGATTTTTTCCCAGCATGGCAGAATAACATGTGATGGCTGTAACATTACCGAAAACTGTCATGTTAGCATTCGCTTATAGACCGCTCATTGATTTGACTCCGCCTTTTGACTTTGACTCCCTGACATTGACGCTTGTTCAACAACACTGGTGATTTTGTCGTTAGCTGATAAACTCTCATTGCTATGATTGTTTTCAGCCTTAGGAGATTTGCCTTGAAGATGATTAGCTCGTGCCCTTCACATGCACACGTACAAAAACATCCACCAAATAATTGGCAGCATAGCTGTGTGATCACTCTTATAGTGTAAGCTTTATTTAATGATTTATTGAATCATGAAAAAGTCAGTGATTGGTAAATGGTTTCCGTGATAGATTTTACTGAGCAGGAACAAGTCACATATAACGTGTCACACATAAAGCCTCAGATCTCTGAGAACAAGATGCCCCCTCTGCTCCGCCTCTTCTGCATCCTGCACCACTGCTGCCTGTTATTTCCGTTGTGTAATTGAGATGCAGAAACATTGACAGAACTCATTTTCTGCGATGGAGAAGTGTGTAATGTGGAGGGGAACACAGATTATTACATGAGCCTGCACACACACACACACACACACACACACACACACAGGAACATAATGACAGACAAACAGACACACGTGTTGGTAAAATAGAATGTAATTTGGCACCATTTTGAAGAGGCTCTTCAATTGCTTTGCAGTGATTTGTATCTGTGGCCTCATGCAGCTGCAGAGGCGTCGATGAACTGAGGTGGAATCATGTTGTGCCACCGTCTCCTTAACTGTTAAAACATTGTGCGTGTGCTTATTATGATGGTTTAAAATCAGTACACAAAACGGCAACAGAGGAAAACCAAAAGTCTTATTTCACCAACAAATCTCCTCTGTTTCTCTCCCTCTTTAACAAAATCCCTCCTATTCTTCCTGCTACAGGATGACAAAGAATGTGGTTCATCCTCTTGAGACAAAGGACCTCACTCACACACGCATGTGAATACTCTCTCAAACACACACTCGGCGAAAAACACAAGAGCACCGAGGTCTGCTGTCATACACCTCTCATTAATTCCTACCTGTCAGCCGGCTCCCCCTACCGTATCGGCCCCCCGAAAGGTGACAGCTTTCCAATGACTGACAAAGGCTCTTTAGGTGATACAGAAGATCCCTAGCAACCGCTGGCTTCTGTAAAGTGCCCCTCAAATGTCACTTTTGCTGCGCTGAGACGTGCACGTACACACACCCACACACAGTATTTTTAAAACAGAGGCCTCCTCTCAAGTCTTCAACCATCTATGACATCCAGAGGCTATGGATGTCACAGAGGCCTCAGCTCTTAAAGCTTTTAACATCCGAGAGAGATGGCGTTGTTTGACAGTGCTATTGGTGGATGCTATTGTTGTGTGTCGTTTTCCCGCCTGAGTGCATTATATTTGCTGGTGTTTTTTTTTGTTCCCCTCGCTGTTAAGAGGCACGTAAGGAAGAGCAAGAAACAAAACCAAAGTTTTGCTCTGTGTGCATTCTGCTGTCAGACACTGAGTGGCAACAGCAGCCAATATTGGTGTTGGCTCATACTCGTTGGGAGGGGGTCAAGTGTATAGAAATGTTGTTTTCTTTTTGTATTGACATCATTCCGCTGTCAAGGCTGATTCCATATTGCGACCACATCTGTTTCCTGTGTTATGTGTCGCAGTAGGCATGTAGAATATTTGACTGTGTTAAACTTCACACCTGAGGCAGTGAGAGGAGGTAGGAGGAAGTATGACTTTCTTGTACTTGTTGACCTTGTATTAGCACTTTTACGATAACAAACTGGCTGCTGGAGGCACTGAAGAATCATTGAAAGATCCAGAAACTTATAGAATACATGCTAATGCACACTGAAGCTGTTCTGGTGCCATATGAAGGGTCTAAATCCTAATGCTCTCAGTCTAAAGTCTCACCAAGGCATTTCATGTTAGTTATCACTTAACAATACAATCTTTTGTATTGACTTAAAGCAAGGGCCTTGGTTTATGGAGAGCGCCATCTTTTTCACTGAAAAATGGCTCCACCCAAAACTCACTAATTAATCAACGAAGAAGGAGAAAATGCCAAACAGGGTGGAGGAGTGGGGAGAGTTGTGAAAGTGTGCTTAGTTTCTGTTTCTTGTACAAAGGACACTGGAGTTACCTGACATGCATGGGGAAGCGAGGGGATGAGCAAAGGAGTCATCTGTTTGTTGCAATCTGCAGTTTCATCATTAGGAGTCAAAAGCGTGGCACGCCTTTCCTCGCCTCGACATAGTACAGTTTCCATTAGCGATAGTACCTGGTACTTTTATTAGTAACTGCTCTGTTAGAGTTGCAAGAGAGCTGAGTCGACACTATGTGAGGCATGAACAAGACGTCCGATACAAGAATCAAACCGAACAATGCCAAACTGTAGATTATTTAAAAAGACTTAACAATGCTGAAAACTTGCGTTAATCTCCAACCTTTAGCAAGTACATGTCTAAAATCTCAACATTAACACAGGAGTCTGGTGTATTTAGCGACAGCACTGAAACAAGCCGGCGATCGTGAGCCAAATCACAACCCGTTCCTCTGGATTCCTCATGCAGGAAGTACTGAACTAATGTATTTAATTAACTAATTCTAATGATTAATTTACACTGAAAACAACTGATTTGCTCGTCACTAGTCACTTCACCCCTGTCTGTTTGTGCTTCCACACTTGCACTTGCCAATATGACCAAGAGAGGCCGCCAGAGGCTTGTTGCGTGAACGGGGTGAAGTCTGCCATCTCTGATTTCCTTGTTTGTGTCTTGTAAAAAACATCAGGACAGTTTGGTGCAGCCATGCTATGACGATCCCGCCCACATTGAGGAGGTTCTTTAGTAATGGACTGATACCAGTAGAGTAGATCTGAGTAGTACTAGAACTGTATAATGGAAAAGCACCATCTGTTATCATTGTCTGTTCATGTGGTAGTCGTATCATAAACTATAAATTCTACCTCTAACCTACTTAACAATGGTAGATAAAGGTCATTTGGAACACCAGCAGTGTTTGAGGCGACATGAAACAAAAAATTACTCATAGAAATGTAAAAAAGTGAATGTCTGAGTACAATTACATGTAAGGATAAAGTGAAATGTACCCTGATTGAACAGTTCAATGTTTCCTCAATTTCCTTTCGTACTCCAATAAATTAAACTTTCAGGAAACCCGTGGTGTCTCGGGAGCGAAGATTCACACAGTTACATCATCTCAGAGTATCAGCGGTGTGTCACTCTACGATCACAGCTCTATAATTGTTCGGACCACTTTCATGACATTGCATGTGCTCTTATCACTTTGACCAATTTTCTTTATGCTCTGTGTCCACTCCAAAATAAGATCTTCCTTTGGACTTGGTCGTAAACCGCAGTTTTGAAATGAAATACGTGTGACTGAGAAAAAGACAGTCATTGAGAAAGAGAGGCTGAGCTTATCAAATGTCTCGCACACTGTGACTCAAATGAAAATCACAACAGGATATCGGCGCTTAAAGAAAGAGAGGGTCTTTGGTCTTTTGGGACGCTGCAGACTTTAAACTAAGCTCAACTGGAGGATTTTCTGGCTGAATACATGCTCTTGTGTGGAGTGAGTGATGTATATGAACTTTACCGCCTATAATTAAAATGTACACAACTGTTGACGGTTTGTCAGCACTGATTTTCTTTTTATGCTTCATTTGCCTGGCGTTCATCATTTTGATCTGCTATAAATGTTGCTTGTTGCTGATGTCAGTGTAAAAGTTGAGACAGTTGCAATTGTAAACATAAAGGAACTTTAGATGTTATAATTAATTATTTGGCTCACAGAAAAAAATAAATGTAGGGGTCAACATTAGAGTTTAACCCTTTAAAGGTCCCATATTATACCCTATTTCTCCAAGTTAACTTAGTTCCCTGGTGTCATAATGAACATGTCTGTGACGTGCTTTGGTCAAAATACCATAAGGATGAAGCAGCACAGCCGTTCAGTCACCCTGCCAAAACAGCTACTGGGAGCTAACAGCAGTTAGCATTTGGAAAAGTGATAATTTGCAAACTCTAGCAGGCACATTGCCATCATATAACTTGTATCCACTGGACAGATAAATCCTCTGAGGCTGGAAGTTTGTGTAGAACTCTGTTCTGCACTGTGGAGCCAAGAATAGAACTTTTTGCGGACTTCCGGTTTTCGGATACTGTTGCCCCCGCCAGCTCTCTCGCATGTTTTACGGACAAACGGAGCTCCGCGAGACAACAATTCCAGGAATTTAGCGTCTTGTGGCGTCCCAAGGAGCGCAGAAGTCAACATTGTGTGTTTTATCTCCTGTACTTACACTGAGGAGGACCACAAAAACATGAGTGGGTCATCTTTTTTCACACTTTGCCGACTGATAGGGCCTCCACGGTCCCAAATATAAGCATTAAAATGAAGTTGATTTTGCATAATATTGGACCTTTAACACTGAACGTATCGCAGACTCTTGCACTTTGCATTACTGTAATTACGCAATGGTCTGTGATATCGCAAACAATTCTGACGCTTTCTTAAAGCTTGCACGTCAAAGCCAACATGTGGTTATTACGGATTACGTCACTCGCGCTGTTGCAGGAAGCCAGTGAAAAAACGTCTTTGTCACAAAAGTGGAAAAAACGCCTATACATAGTTTAGTTTTTGTCCTGATTTTGGTGACAAAAACGTGTTTTAAATATATTTTATACTGTTTACATTTCAAATTTAAGACACAAAATCTGGTGTTCAAGTACAACTACATTTCTCAATCCTATTTCTACTTCTTTATCCTCCACAGGAGGGTCATGGGGGGAGCTGTGCCAATCTCAGCTGACATAGGGCGATAGGCGGGGTCACACCCTGGACAGTTCGCCAGTCCATCGCAGGGACAAACAACCATTCAACCATTCACTTTCACACCTACGGTTAATTTAGAGTATCCAATTTACCTAATCCCCATATTGCATTTGTTTGGACTGTGGGAGGAAGCCTGAGAACCCAGAGAAAACTCACGCCCACACGGGGAGATCATGCAATCTCCATGCAGAAAAACCCTTGTTTCAACCGAGCCTCGATTTCTTGCTGCAAAGGCAAGAGTACTAACCACTACACCAACCTTGTGGCCCTTGTGGCCCAGTAAATTGTAAATAACTGCCAGATATTCAAAGTTATTCTGGAAAAATGGGCAAAAGCACTTACTCACAGGACACTTTCTGACCCTTTTATGGTTAAAATAAGCAAAAAAAAAAGTTGACTTGGGTGTCAAAGGGTTAATAATCGGAATCAAATGGTCTTTATTTGAATTTCTAGTCTTGATAACCACTTTCCCACAGTTCATCTGCTGCACTGTTTCTATAACACGTCTTTCATACCCTTTCACATGCTGCAGACACAGCCCTCAGGAGTAACTCAGGGTTAAGTGCCTTGCCTACGTACACACTGACATGTAGACTTGTGGAGCTGGGAATCAAACCCTCGACCTTTGGCTTGAAAGACGACTCGCTCTGCTACTGATGAGCCCCTGTAGCATCACTTTCCTGGATTGTAACCTAATTTTAGAGCTTGTTAGACGAGTTAAATTAGCCTGACGTTAATATCTGAGACAAAATGAGACAAGTGGATGATCTAAGATTTTTTTTTAAAAGTGCCCCTCGAAGTAATTATCCCACGAAATTGAGCAAAAGGATTTCACATTTTTATGCATGGACAAGATGTCATGCAGGTTTAAATTTACTCCATCAGTAAACAAGATGATTACATTCAGTAAACAGCCACAATGTGACGGGGGCTCGGGGCTAATTCTCGTCACAGAGTGTGCAGCCCTACATTTGAATGCAAATTGATGAATCAGTTTATATTCTTTAAAACATTCTCATGTTGCTTCCAATAAACTCTTGACCTGAAAACTGTGCTTGAAACATTCTCTACCAACAGAATCAAAGGGAGAATATATTAGCTACTGTTGTTATTGACTTTCACATGTCATTCATAACATGAATGGCTGAGAGTTGCATCATAGGTTTGAACTTTGAACCCATAAATGTGAAATGAAAATGGAGCTTCCATTATCTTTATGTTCTCCAACACTAAGGCTCCTGTAAGGAATTGGAACATGGATAATATATGTGGCTCGTGGTTCCCTGCAAGAATTAATTATGTAACCTATTGTAGCATTTCCTCAAAAGTTCACAGTGCATGAAAAACTTTATATGCATGGCCTTCACCTTTACAGGCTCATAAAATTGTAGAGTTGTGCTTAATTTTTTTTTTAGACAATGTGACAGAGATAATTTATTAAGACCAGCATATGTTAATGACACTCTACATGAGAGAGACCTAAAAAAAATTGGGTTTGATGTCCACTCACAACCATGGAAAGGTCAATAATATCTTTTAATATGGCCTCTAATGATATTCATGCTCTTAGTCTCCCCCTTTAAGTTGGACTTTGTGGATAACAGTGGTATTATCACTACTACTGTGTTTAAAAATCAAACTGAGGTCTTGTGCTTTTGCGAAATACAGACCATGATTTAGTGGCATACGTCAGTCATATTTGCTGACACTTTAATCGTAAAATCTCATTTCATTTAGCCTATAAACAGCTGAATTGTCATGGCAACCTCTGATTTTTATATAAAACCTTATTTTTTAAGGTGTTGTTTTAGTTTTAACTTAAATGACCAATGAGCATCTAGTCTGATCAAGAGGTGCCCGGGCTAACACTATACTCCCTCATGATATCACAATTAACATTTGTGAAGATATTTCATGAAAATTAAAAGTGCCCAACAGTAAAATCTTTGCACAAAAGTAGACTTGTTCACTTGGACTCACAGAGTAACTGTTAATGTTTGGCCACAGTGGCTTCACTTCTTGTTTTGCCTCTTCATAATCACATTTATTTTGCCAAGTCAGTAACCCTCAAACTCAAAATTACCGTCAGGACTGGGGGTTTTTTGGTGCTTATTTTAACCGTAAAATGGCCAGAAAATGTCCTTTAACTAAGTTGTTTTGCCCATTTATCCAGAATAATTTAAATATCTGGCAGTTATTTACAATTTACTGCATTTACAATTAAAATTAAGAAGAAGAAAGAAGAAAAAAGAATGTAGTTGTGCATGAACACCAGATTTTGCGTGTTTAAATTTGAAATAAGAACAGTATAAGCATATTTAAAGCCACTGCTGAGAACGCTGTGTTGTATTGTAATCTCGGGCTCAGTGAGATCTCTGAAAAAACCCGGTCCGGTTACATAAACAGCAGTTCTCCTGAACAGCAGATCCTCCTGCTCCAGGCACTAGTCCGGGTCTGACTCCGCGTCAAAGTCATAAAAGCAATGTTTTGATAATGAGTAGCAGTGCATTCACCGTTCCAGAGGGGGGAGCTGCGCTTCTGAGAGCTGGTGTGCTGAATATGTCACTTCCAGGTATTGGCCAATCACAAGACAGTTGGGAAGGCTCTACGCTGGCTGGCCAATCATAACACACTCTGTCTTCTGGGGGTGAGATTTATGTCTGAAATATCGCGGCTGAGCACAGCGTCAGAAAAGAGAGATTTCTATCGGCTCGTTTACAGCCATAAAAACAAGTTAATGTATGTAAGTAGACCTCCATAACTAACATATATGTGCAACAGGACCACTCTATGTGAGCTTTAAAATAACATTTGTTTGAGTTTTTGTCTCAATAATAACCACACATTGGCTTTGAAACCGTTGGAATTTGTCCGTTATCACAAACCATTGCGTTATTACGGTAATGCAAATGTGTCATCTTCGATACGCTCGGTGTTAAAAGATAGATTATAGATAGTCATAGATTAGCTGAGCAGTACAATGTGTTCAGTGATATTTAACCATACAAAATAATTGGCACTCAATCTTTATTCATACTCCAGGTGAGTTATTTGGTATCTCTATTATACGTATATATATATTTGTTCTGTTGAGTGAAATCATATAATCATAAACTTTCCAATATTAATCCACTCTCAGGTGACTATGGGAGAAACATGTAGTGGTTACTCATCATTGTTGATACACACACTGCACGATGAGGTCAGTGCTGTGTGTTGTCAGACTGCGGCAGCTCCTGCAGCTCCTGCAGCTCCGCCTACTACTTGATTAGGCCGCTGTGACAACCCAGCAGCCTGGTAAGGTCAAGCCCTACAGAGTGTCAGAGAGGTGAAATGATGATGTATCTCTCTGATGCCTCCGTTTTTCACCTCCTGACTTTGTTGTTTTTCTCCTTTGCACAACTGTCAACTTTTTTTTTTTGCCCATCTGCCGCGGACGCGTCTCCCATCAGAACTTGACAGTCAAAAGCGTTAACCGTCTGTGTGCTAGCACCACATTCACCACTTCTGATTTCATGTTTCATCATTGTATGGTGATGTTATTTAATATAAGTAGCTCTCCTCTGAATGACTGTTTAAATGATTCCTGCCTGAAAACAAGCTTCACTGTCAAGTGTGAGCGTTAATTTAATTTCTCTAATGAACAAAGTGACATTCTGATTTGATGTTTTACTGTTGTATTACATTGTTCGCTAGTACATTACACACAGCTTTTATTTTGTTGTTGTCAATTATCCACCCTTGTGCTACTTTTATCTACTTCGCTCATTCCTCCCATATTTATTCACTTTTCCTGACAGTGGTGAGGCTGTGTGTCCTCACTGATGATTTTAAAGGCTGATATAATGAAATAACTGTCAAATCTTCTTTCAAGTAGTTGTTTTTGTCATTCATTAAAACAAAAAAGCTTGTGCTGTCAGTCACATTTGGTGTACGTGATGTTGTCCTGATGTGTTTCTGAACAAAGTTTCATTGACAGACATCTGTTAAATCCTGCCAGTCGTCGAATGTTTAATGTTTTTAGACGATTCTGAGAATCTTTTTTACACACCGACACACTGTTCCACACAGAAACCAGTTGCACTGGGATTCAAACTGAGAACCTTCTTACAGCGAGGCAACAGTGCTAACCATTGTTTCACTGTGCTCCACATCTATCTTTAAAGCAAGTTGTGTCTGTGTGTGTGTCTGTGACAGGCATATCTCAATGACCGTTAGTCAGATCGACCTAAGATTTTGGATATGGGTTGATTTGGGATGGTGTGCATCCTTGATTTAAATTTTTTGGGGTAATTTTAATTTTCGCTGATTTATCACACTACACCAGGCAGGGGGCGCTGTCAGGATTGTCTTTCATAGTAAGCACAGTCCCCGCCTAAGAGTACACCTCTTTGTACATCCAACCTTCACACACAGCCTCATTTGGCCATCACTGAAAAATCTTCTTCAGCTCCCACTATATGAATACATACTTTCTACGGGCACTGCACTAGCACATTAAAATGAACACAGAAAGGCAAAGCACAGTCTTAAGATCAAACAGTCACTTTATTAACTCACATTATTTAATCCCAAAAACAAAGATGCTCTCTTCTCAGGACGATTTCAAGTGACTTGAAGGTGACAAAAGCCGCTGTGATGTGTTCGCCTCGCTCTCAGCCAGTGGTCCTGTGTCTCTGCTGCTGAGGACATGCCGTCACAAACGTGTCTATTCTCAGCATCAGGTGCTCCACTTTCATCAACCAAGACTGCAACCAATCATTATTTTTTAATTATTAATTGACCTGTCAGTTATTTTCTCCATCAATCAATCAATTAGTTATTTGGCTCATAGCATATCAGACATGTTGATACCTCCAAATATTAACATCCCCAATTGTCTTAGTTTGCCCACAAATTAAAGATATTCAAATTATGGTTGAGGCAAACTCTCCCCGACCACTGAATCTACTGTGAAACTGAACCATAAATGTATGCATCAATTATGGCTGCAGATCAATTCATTAATTGCCGCTGCTCTAAAATCAACTCTTCTCACACAGGGACAGAGTTGAGAGAAAGCAGAATCTCAAATTAGTATGTGACTCAGGATGTCACAATGGGATGTTGTTCTGCCAGATTCTCGTGTGTGTGTATGTGTCTCTGTGTCAGCATCCCTGTACAGAAGTTATGTGTGTGTATGTACACGTGTGTACTTGTATTTGTTCCCTCTTTAGGACCTTTTATAACCTCAGCGGTTAAGTTCAGGGTTAAAACTTAAATTGTGGATGGGTTAAGGTTAGTCATTAACTGGTTATGGTTACATTTAGGGATAATGCTTTTGTTCAGACCATACCAAATAAATGGAAGTCAATGCAATGTCCCTGGAAGAATAGCAGCACAAACCTGTGTGTGTGTGTTTGTGTGTGCAGTGGTGGGGTGTATGCGTGTGTGTCTGTGCTCAGGTGGCAGATACCCGAGGTAAATCATTTCAGATCCATTTATTCAGAGGCCTGTTTGCAGACAACACTTGCACAATGGTGCCAAAGAAGTGTCACAATGTCAGCGACTTTGTTTGCAGCTCTGACCCCCCCCCCCCCACCCCACCCCCACCACAGCTGCTCTGTGTGTGTGTGTTCTTTTGTAAACATACACTGTATGTTCACACATACTGTAATATATGGTATAATGCGTCTTTATTCGTGTGACATAATTTTTGGTTCTCGGAGAGAGAAATAACAGCAGGGGAAGCTTTGCTCTCTTTTGAATTTCTTTTACTGTCGCGTTGCTTTCAATGACTCCTGCCTTAAATCAAGCTTCACTCTCAACGTGCGAGCGCTAATTGAATTACTTTAATGAACAAACTCGCGCTAGAACGACGGCGTCTTTGATACTTAAATAGCAAATTAATTTTTAAAACGGCTAAGATCAAATTAATGGTATTTTTAGTCTGAAAGAATGTATTTTTTTTTTTTTTTTGATTTGACAGCTGTCGTATTTCTGCGCTCAGACTGAGCTCGTTTGCGTGCGTCGTTCGGGCGCTGACAGTCAGTTGTGACAGTTGTAAAGTGTACTTGAAAAAGCGCACGGCTTGGACACTCAAGGCAGCCAGACGAAAAGATTTGCAGGCTGTGATGTCTGTGTGTCAAATTACTTATCTCACTAAGCATATGCCGCCACTTCAGAATCATATACTTCAAACCGGCAGCCTTCAAACGCGTCAAAACGGACCGTCTTATTCAACACATCAGTCATTTAGCCACCAGCAAAATGTGCGAGATGTCATTTGCACTCAACAAAAAGCTTCGGGAGACATTTAAAGACGCTCTTGATGACTGTTTCAATTTGGAGAGACTGTTAATGATATCCTCTCTGCTGTGAGTTTTCTCTTTCTTTTTTTTTATGAAGATGCAAGTGAATGAAGGAGAGTTCTTATGTGCACTTCAGCGATAGCTTCGCCAATTATTAATTTGAATCCTGAAGACAATTAGTAAATCACTGTGGCAGCCATTATCGCGCGTTTTTGCCCCGATTGCCCGGATTTTTGAAGAGCGAGCCAGTCTTTGGGGGTGACTTTATCCTGCCACCGGTGACAAAACATAGAATAATGAGCACAATCACACATTTTCTGTCAATAACAAAGAGCTCAAAATAAGATTGTGCAAATACTGTAATACTGACCCGGTAACAGAAAACCAAACAAGCATTTTTTTTTTTTTTTTTACTTATTTGACCCCTGCTGTGCTTTTCTTTTTTCCATCGACTGTATTCTTTTCTCTGAAACACCCTCCAGACACACACACACACACACGTACATATACATAATGATGCATGGATGCAACACACCAGACCTTGAGCTGCAAAGCAAAATATTCCACTTGGTTTGTACTGTTTGAAATGGTTAAACTATTTCATTGCACTAATTGGCCAGTGTCATTCCTGACGTTTGGATAAACAGAAAAAAAGAGCAAAGGCTGAGGCAAATGGTGGCTAATTAAACTCTGTGCGTGTGTGTGTGTGTGTGTGTGTGTGTGTGTGTGTGTTGCAGAGACACAGAGAGTATCCAGCTGACAAAAACTTGGAGTGACGTAACATTCAGCTTGACAAAAGCAACAACTTATCATTGCGAAGGGAACTCAACGTAAAGAAGTAAAAGAAAAAGAAAGAAAAATCAAGTGTCTTTGAAATCCTCAACCTCTCTAATTGCTGACTGGGAGAGAAAGGAAAAACAATCATCTCCCACACTTTACTTAAGGCCATTTTGGCAGGAGCAGCAATTTTAGGCTTGAGTAGTGTTTTAATCAGGTTAGAAGTTTCTCAGTTTCTGCAATATCCTTAATTCCATCAAGATGTTCAGTAAAAAGCAGGCAAAGGTGCAGATAATGTGTGTATGTATACAGTAAATCCCATCTTTTGTTATTCTTCTTGGCCGTCACTGCTGCAAGAGATGTGACAACAAAACCCCAAACTCATTTTAAAGATAAAATATAGTATCTATTTCTATCTTTAAAAAATCCATAGAAACTGTATTTATGTTTAATGTAACGGACCATTATGGTTATTCTGCTCGTCTTTTTTTTTGTTTCTGTTGCTGAAGCTCTGTCCGTAAAGTGCACCAGGGAGCCAAACAAGACAACAAATCCCATGATGCCACACTGCTTCGCGACGTCATCAAATGAGGTCATTTTGGGTTTTGTTTGTTTTTTTGTAGTGAGAGACAGCTAGCTACAGAAATAACATACTATGCTATTATAGGAAAAACCAAAAGAAAGAGGAAGTACGAGACTCAAACTTTACAATAATCTGAAGCGAGTTTGACCTCTGACCCTTAGGGGGACATGTTGTTTTCAGATGTAGCATGCGTGCTTGGTCCACCACATCGTCCCCGGGCAGATAGCTTCCTCGCCACGTCGCTGCTACTCTGCCACCGCGTTTCACCTCATGTTACAGCCCCTGTCTGGCCAACACACACACACACACACACATAAACACACACAATCCCTCAAACCCCCTCTCTAACCCAGCCCCCACCTCGCCTCTGTCGCATTTGACCACTTGTCAGGGGATGTTTATGGACCATTGTTTGCAGTGCTGATGATCATTGTCACTGGTTGATTCCATTACCCAAAGCCCTCTGATGGATGAGGCCTAACCTGACGTCCACTGATACGAGTGTCCTTGACCACTGGGGCAAACGCAATGAGCAGAGGGGCCAGTTCAGAGAATTGTTTCGTTTATTTACGTTTTTTTTTTTGTGTTTTTTTATCCACAGAAAAGATGCATCTTGATTTGCTGGTGTAAGTCAGGGCAGAGATGTGGGAGGAATTAACTTGTAATCTGAAGTTCAAACGTTGAGCTGTGTTTTAAAGTCTTTTCTGAAATGTAAAGCACAAACAGAGTCAGGGTGCTATTTGATGTGATGATTCTCATCCGTTTCACACAAATTGCTGGTTAAAGAAGACGATGTTGCCTAAAATAACTGCGGTAAGACCTTTATTGTCATGGTTACTGAGCAAATTATGTTTGGTAAAAAAAAAAAAAAAAAACATTATCACCCTTTAAAAAAAACAACTGTTTGATTATTTCAGAATAGGTGGAGAAGATTTTGCGTCGTACAATCACTGTGGAGTGGATTTTGTTCACATATCAATAAGGATATCAGTGCCTTGTTTTCTTGTTCCTCTTTTACAACAACTTAGCTTTTATTAGCACATATATTTACCACCTATAGCTATAACCATCCATGTCAAAAACATAATGCTCCAGCTAAGTGGAAGACTCAGTCGTGTCTCTCACACGACAGTGGCAGCAGACCTCTCTCATCTCATCTCTTTACATCACGTTGTCTGTGCTTAGTGAAGCATTTAGGTCATATTTCTGGATTTTACTTTTCTGTTTTTTTGCTGTAATCTAATCCAGTTACTTTGGCCAGGGTTGGAGTATCATATCCATTCATCCCTGGGAACACTACAATTCTTGATTGCTGGGAAATA
Source organism: Microchirus variegatus (assembly GCF_963457635.1). Lineage (NCBI taxonomy): Eukaryota > Metazoa > Chordata > Actinopteri > Pleuronectiformes > Soleidae > Microchirus > Microchirus variegatus. The sequence goes on from NC_139814.1 coordinate 6,616,190, forward strand.
TCCACAAAATGGTGCGGTGACAGGTTACAAACCACATACTGTAACTGACACACAAAAGAAAACCACGCTTTGAATCCAGGTTTGTTTGCAGATTTTGTAGATGTGCGCAACAAAAGCTCTTCTGGGTGAGAGACGCACATTGTTCTGTAACCTTAGCTAAAGCTGTGAAGCACAAAACATACAATTAATAGTGAAATAATGCTGCATTCAGTCAATATTTTATTTATATACACATTTACATGCCATATACATATTTATTAAATAAATAGATTTGCTTGTCTCTATACAGTACATTTATTTGCTGTCATTGTCTGATTTTGTGTGAGTCTAGAAGGATGTGTTTAATGTTGAATTCTTATTGTACCTTAATGCACGATCTATTCATTACAGCATCAACTGAAACCGAAACACAAACACATCAAAAGTTTAAACGGCAAAAGTGACGGAGAGAGTCATAAGAAACACGGCTCTGTTAATCAGGTTTTAAGTGAAGTTCTCACGCTGACATTAATTCATATAATATAAGTTAAACACGGAGCCACAAACGCGACAGCGATTCGCGTCGTTCGCCTCTTAATCACATTATCACAGTGCGTTCGAAAACACAAGTGACACTGAGGGGGTTTCCCTGTGGTCCGGCCTCCCGCGGTGCTCAAGTGTCACAACATCATTTGAAAACATTTCTCCGCAGTTCTCGCGGAATCTGTGCGTCACGAAGAAAAACAGACGAGCTCAAGGTCAAAGAACGGTTCAGGATTCAGCCGCCACGAAGGCAGACGAGTGCAGTTGGTGATGTCGGAGATTTAACCGGGCCGTCGTGTCAGTGAGGGATCAGCCGCGTTGTTGGGGCAATGGTGGATGAAGCAGTGTTGATTGCTAAAACATTTACCACGGGGTCCAGTTATCGCCATTTGTCACCGAGCGCCGGCATCATTGATCAGGATGACACAGCGTGCAGAATGTGCAGTTAAAGACACATGTTTCACAAGCTTCTCCCGGCTTCTCTCTCCCCCCCCCCCCCCAACCCCCCAAAAAATCGTCACATAATGACTTCCCATTATTATTCTGAACAAAGACAGAGCCATTTTCTATCCCTCTGATCTCTTTTGTCAACGCATCGCCACTGGACAGATTAGGAAATAGCTTCCTGGATCAGACAAAATAAGATTCTGAGAGGGAAACAAGGCCAAGAGTCTGCTCTCTGATGCAAAAAATATGCTCCGTTTTGTGCCAGTGTCGTCCGGATAGTTGAGTTACACCATCTCCACGACGACCGCATGGACTGTTTTGTCCTTGTTCCTTTAAGACAATAATAAAAAATAAAAAAATAAAGAAAACAGGCTAACCCTAGTCTTCAATAAAACAAACATTAATGGCATCGCGATATGCAAAGCTATGCTAATTTTATGCACACTGTCAACCTGCATAGTGGCCATTCTTCGCTCATTTCAAAAGATACGACTGCAATTAGACGACAGCTGATTGAAATCATTTGCGTTTTATGATTCCGTTACTTCTGAGCGCTGACAGGGCGTTGCACAATTCCCTGACAGTACGTTTCCACCGCACGCCGAGATTAACTGCTATTATTGACCCCCGATGGAAACCAACGAGTAATACATTTCAAACAAACTACTCACTGTGTCGGTGATTTGCATGCGGCGTGTCATTTACCATATTCCCTGATTACCTAATGATATATGCTTTAATATAACACGCACACACACACACAGAGCGCTTTCAAAGCAATATGGGCGCCATACCTTAGCAGTGACTGAACGTGTCGGAGACAGAGAAAAATTGAGATGATAGTTTAAGGGCTGAAGGGAAAAGAGAAGTCTTATCAGTTAAGACTTGCTTTGTATGTCGGGGGTTTTTTTCCCCCTTCTCTCCTTGGAAAGCAGGGGTGCAGTTGATGAATTCTTAAGCAGATCTCGCTGATAATTGTATTTCATAACTGTCATGTGGAGAGGGACTGTCCGCTGAGAAGCTATTTGTGTCACTGCATCTCTTTCCCTCTCTGTCGCTCTCTCTCTCTCTCTCTCTCTCTCTCTGTGTCTTTGCAGCCTCTTCAATAAAACTCATATCACGACAGAGATTGTTAAGTCTACCCCCAAGATTATTAAATCCAAATGGAGAATTTATGGTTGACACTTCATAACAATTAATCTGAGATGCTTGATTAATAAAGTTCGCTCACCCCCTCTCCCCTCTCTTCACCCTCCCCATCACTAAAGTTGTCCTGTTTGAGTGGGATGGAGGAGGAGGAGGAAGAGGAGGAGGAGGGGGACAGACGTACGGGTGGCAGGATGGTTGTCAGGGACGACATGAGTGTCATTCTTTTTGATTAATGGAGCATTGTGACCCCGCCCCTAACCCTCCCTCTTTCCCAGCATGCCCACTCTCACCTCTAGAAACCCCCCCCCCCACCACCACCACCACCACCAACACCACCAACCCCCGATAACAGGTAAAAATAGATGTGGGCCAACTTCTCTATTTGGATTCATGCTCAACATGATCTGATGGGAAAAAGATGGTGAAGTAAGGAGGGATGGACAAAAAAAAAAAAACAGGTTAACATTTATTTATTTATTTATTTTTTTAATTAAAACAGGAATTGGTTAAAGAAATAATAGTAAGAAATGAGTAACACATGCAATGGAAGATAAAGATAGGAAAGATAAAGAGGACTTGACAGTGAACAGGACGGAGAGGAAAAAAGAGGAGACAGATTTTTTGGAGAATGTCGCCTACCTAACCTTGTCACCATGTTAAGTCAGCTGTGATTAATTAGTTGAGTGAGACTGAGCAATTAGGTCAGGAGTTTGGGTGTCCATGCGTATGAATATGTGTATGCTCACATTTTTTTTTTTTTAATCTTTTCATTCACTAACAAGATCCCTGTTTTTCTTCTACGAGAACCCGATGAGGGGAAAACATTCAGCCGGACGAGAACACACACACACACACACACACACACACACACACACACACACACACACACACACACACACACACACACACACACACAGCATTAAATCATCACATTCATAATTATTATAATACGATACAATATGATACATTTACACGTTAAAAGGAGAGGACAGAAGAAAACAACAACACATACATGAACATAGGTGCAATTAAAGTTACATGTTATTACAAGCTGAGCATTTCAAAATAAAGGACAACTGGGAGTGGCTTGTTTCACTTCACATGAATAATAATTGTTCTCGCAGTGATTAATGCTCAGGATACATTTCTAAAAGCTACATAAATCATGTCGATCACTTTAAAAAAAACAAAAAAAAACACTACTTCACATTTAAGACATTTTTTGTGACATTTGTTTGTATTATTTTGTGGCAACTTCCTGTACGACTCCCTACTTTTGTTTTTCCAAATCAAGTTTTAACATACGAAACAATTTCCCGTGACAAAGCCGAGAAGAGGTGTCCTTAAAAATGTCGTCGCAGAAATAGCCGGATAATTTTGAAAAGAGTGTGAGGATAAGAAAACCCTTAGACAAATCCCTGAACCAGTAAAGGCTTACAAAAGATCATATTTAACAATGATGGCTATATATTTTCCTTTTTGCAATTAAAGAGTCCCTCTGTGTAATTTAATGCTTCTTTTCAAGTGTCGGGTCCCCTGAGACTTGGCCTGTAGCTATGCCATCGCTCTTGGTGATTATCATTAATGAATGTCGGCGAGGACCATCCCTCAATGTGACTAGGGAGGAAACACAAGCCCTAATTAAAGGTTCCTATTCATAAATATATGCCTCCAACTACACGGATCGACCAGCGCTGTGCACACAAGTCATTTTAATGTCAGAAAAGCACCTTTTTAAGAGCATTTTCTTCCCTTAATGTACAACACACCCGCAGCAGTGACAGATTTTTGCCGCCAAAGCCCACAGCAAGGGATCTGTGCAATTTGAAATTCGCCCGACTTAAATTTAGGAGTAAAGCTGAAGATTAGGATGCTCTAATTTGACACACAAGAGGAAAGATGACAAAAAAAAAAATCCCTGACTTCTAACTGTGTTCTCGCGGTTATAAGATGTGTTGTTGCGGGTTATCCTCAATAGACTGTTGTGTCTGCAACACGGGAAGTTATTTCCAGCACGGAGATTGGAAATGTTAAGATAATGGAAATGTTTCACGGATAACCTTACAGTATGTCACTGTGGAAGAAAATAATCTTTGTTAAAAAAAACCAACACATTTTGATGATTTTAATTGCTCCAAATGTAGACTGACAACAGCTGTTGTCTTCCAAACCCTACAGTGCACTGTCAACGTCACGTTCCCACACTAAA